>NC_136071.1:664191827-665482452 GCF_964261635.1 Lissotriton helveticus | reverse complement strand
CTATATTTCAATGTTGTATTCAAAGGTGAACCCTTTACGGATACCCAAACCCACTAGGATCCCCCATTCAGCCTAATGCCAATGAATATCCGTGAGATATGGGCTATTCAGGGACCCCTGAGCAATGTCTAGTTACTACGCACACTAGTATTGCATAATAAAGATGTAAGTGGTGTAATATGTGCACCTGTACATTGCGTGGCTGTGACTGTTTTATTGCAGAACCACCACCACAGGCTTTGCAGAGTTTGTGTATGTGCACAGTTCTGTTACAGCTTGTCCAACGCAAAATGTGCCAGGTTTGTGCCCATCAACTCTTGGTGGGAAATGGCGATAGCACCGGGGCCTGTGGACCTGGAGTTGTAGAAAATGTGGTGTGAGATGGCTTCCCTCTGATGCCTACTCAGAGGAATAATTTTTGGGTGGGAGCAGTAGTGAGCAGAAACCTTTCATGTATTTAGAGCTACTTATTTTTTGTACAAATCTTTTTATTGACTTTTTGACATTTACGTGGACGGTTAACAGCTGATAATACATTTTACACGTTATGGACATATCAGGCAATTTACCCTATCACTGCGCATTGCAGCTACAATAATATCACAACATTTTACACATAGTTAGCATTTGACAGCTGGTAGCTAGGATGAATGAATGGGTTCTCCTGAGCATGTGCGAAGCAGATAATTGATCAAAAACAAAACTAGTTGTAACTACAAGTGGCATAACAAACTTGCACCCACCACATGCATTAAGAGGCGTAATGTGACAACCACGCATATATAAATGTATTCGCAAAGGCTGCAAGTTTAAGCTGGGGAATCACTTGTGACTTGCGTTTAATAGCTGGGGCTAGCCTACAGGGAAACCGCAAGTGTTGTGAGCTAAGGGGGTGGCAGGGGGCCGGGGGTGATCCTTAGTATGCAGGCCATTGCGCAATTCCACTAGAAGGGTATCTCAGCTATCTCAGATGGGGTATTTGCATAGACCTTTTGTGTCCTCTTTGTGTAAGACCGTGCCTTCGACCTGCACCCAGGCCTCCATTGAGAGCAAGCAAGCAACTGGCCGCCTTCCATTGCTAGGTGGTCAGGCATATAGCTAGAATGGCGGCCAGGTCTGTGAATCGTGCCACTGCTTTGTTTTTCTTGGTTCGTCGTATCAGTCCCAGTAGACATATTTCCCAGCGTGGAATGGCCGGTGCACTGCACCAAGTGGGCTGTAATTCCTTGCCAGTATTGGAAAACTGATGGGCATGTCCTGAGCAAGTGCTGGAAGCCCGCATCAGAGGTAAAGCAGCGGGGGCAGGCAGCGTCTGTAAGATGAAACTATTGGTTGATTTTTTGGGGGAGTGGGGTATGCTCTGTGCAGTATGTACAACTGTATTAATTTGAAACAGGCATTGTGGGACACCAGGGCAGGTAATGCCAGTAATTATTGCCAATCTGTGTCTGTGTAAGGGCGGCCCAAATAGTTATTCCAGTGTTGGCGCAGTGTGATTAGTGCAACTAAAGCATGAGTGATCAATGAGCTGGATAACCAACGCAACCGGTTTCGGCCCCTCCCCGTTACACGTAAGTACTGCATTGTGAGGTGCATGGTTTGTTCTTGCTGAATGTCTTCCCAGTGTACCCTCAGCGACTGGATGCGCTAGGTGCATAGCAAAAATTGTACCTGTGGGATGTCAGCGTCTCCAATGAGCTCCTCCATAGAGAGTAGTACCCCATCTCGGTACAGGTCCCCCACACCGCAGAGTCCCACCTTATGCCAGGAACTCATTTCCCTCAAGGAAGTCACTACTTCCATCTAAGGCGTGCCGAGCAGCTGCAGCACCAGGGTGTAAGGTGTTACTGATACACTGAGGAAAAGACTCCTTCGGGAGCAACGACACACCAACCGGATCAGGAGCGATCGAGGCAGCGGCTTCCCAGAGAGAGGATGAAATATGTGTAGTATACATACTAGATCCCGTGGAGGGGAGGCAGTCAGTTGGTCAAGGTATGGGCATTTGAGGGCGTAGTAGTCCGGGGAAGGGATGGGAATGAATCGTCTAAATCCACATTAAAAACACTGTTAAAGTCGCCGCCCAATAGCCAGAGAAGGCCGCTCCATCGCGAGAAGACCCCAGTCCATGCATTCAAAACGCCACCTGTTCAGAATGTGGTGCATATATTGCCCCATCATCTGGAGGCCATCTAGACAGCCCTCCACAAAAACATAGGGACCCTCTGGGTCTATGACCGTGTTATCCGCGACAAAGTGGACCTCAGCCTCGATCCCAACCAACACCCCCGGGCGTAAGTGGAGTAGTTAGTAAAGTATACATGGCCCCTGCGTCTCTTTTGTAACCGCACGGCCCCTACCTGAGGTGAGATTCCTGCAGGAATGCTACATGTGTGATCCTGTGGCACAGATAGGAATACATAGCATTCGTCCGGGAAGGAGTGTGCATCCCCCGGACATTCCATCTTATTATGTTTGTGTGAGTCATCGTGATATCATCTGTATTGGTAGAGTCCGACTCCCGCCAAGCAGGTGGGGCCAGCCCCACATGGAGGAAAGTAGTCTGGACAGGTGCGGCTATAACAACAAACCATTAAAAAAAACAACAATGGAAAACTTTAAATACCATCGGAGCATGGATACAATGGGTACTGGGTCAAACATGGGTACGATGGGTGCCAGTATTGGCAGACCAGCTGGGGGGTAGGCGGCATTATAAGTGGTGTGTATGGGCACCAATCCCATTGTGACTAGTGGTTACGCTGGCCCCAGCGCCTTATGTACTCCCCATGCAAGTTCTGGTGGAGGGTGTGGTGGCTGAATCCAGGGGGGCGTGTGTCCACGCATCAATAGCAGCACATTCATGGAAGGGAAGCAGTAGATGTACGCCAATGCAGCCCCCCCACCCAAGGGTCATATCATCTCCTGTGTAACCATTTACTCTGAAAGAAACACCAGGAAGTCATTGCCCCGCTGTAGCGATTAGTAACTAATATGCGTAGGACTATAGGGTAGTGATGCTGCACAGGGACCTTGTTGGTGGTAGTATGGAACAGAAGGTGCCTTTATAACTAGCGCCCAGCAGCCTTCCCCAAACTCCAAGGGTTACAAGCACCGTGGCCATGACCTGGACCGCAGTGCAGCATATTTGCATCTTCCACCACCATAGGGAGCAGCAACGGGTCATCTGTCGAAGAAAACGACATGTTGGGTTACAGCAGCAGGGAAGATGAACAAAAGGCAAACAATCCTAGCATATATTAAAGAATATTGTCTGCAGTTTGTGGAGTCACACTAGGTGGCATAGCAGAGGCTGGGGGAAAAGGTTTGGAATTGTCCCCATCTGTGCCTGAGGGCGGGGTGGGATCTCGAACCATTGCAGCTGTCTGTGATGGTCTTCTCCGCTCCTGTATAACCTGTTCCAGTTTCAGGGATCAGGGTGTCTGTGGGTCAGTCTCTGATCCCACACACCCTTGCCTCTACCAGCCCCCACCACAGGGCTGAAGTCCCCAGGCGCAGTTAGCTTCATGGTGACTTCTGCAGGCCAACGCTTCTCCACTCAGTTTCATGCCTCCTTGGGGTTTGTGAAGAAATGCGACTTGCCGTCTGTCTGTACCCAGAGACAGGCCAGAAACAGGAGTGAGTACAGGGTGCTGAGGGCCCTCAGTCTACATTTGACTGTGAAGAGTGTGTGACGTTGGCGCTGCACCGCTGCACCGTAGTTTCCTACTACCAAGTTATCTAGCTTGAGGGCTTCACGCAGGATAATGTCTTTGTAGTCCATGAGGTGTGCCGCTAGCGGTCTGGGCGGAGCACCAGGAGGCGGCCTCCGAGACGGTACCCGAAAAGCATGGTGAGAGGACCGAGGTAGGCATAAAGCTGCTAAACTATCACTAAAGGTAGGATTCTACGTACCGTCCCTCTGCATTTTCAGGTAAGCCCACCAGATGAACGTTAATTCTTCAAGAACGCCTTCGGTGTCCTCCGCCCGCTTTGCCAGAGTGTGAATCCTTTCACTTAGGGTGTGCAGCTGAATTTGCATGACTTTGGTTTGCAGTCTCTATTTGAATAGCTAAGGGCATAGCTTCACACATTTAGGTATGTTATCTTTTAGGTAACGTGATTGTCTCATTAGCTAGTTACTGCAACATCCTCGGTGACCAGAGTTCTTTAGTGGATTCAACATATTTACCCCACAGGCCCAAAATTGTTTGGTTGGCCACCAGTAGTAGATGGGATGTTCTCGTGCCTCGGGTACAGTGTAAGGGATAAGTATTTGTAATCTGGATTCCTATAGAACAGAGGTCATGTTGTCTTTGAAGCCTATCCCTTCAGCATCTCTTATGCCTGAGAATATCGATAACCAAAAGTCTGCAATCTCAGGGCATGACCACAGGATGCGTGTTAAGTTACTCATGTCCCCGCATATCCTCTAACATAATCCGGAGCGTGAGTGGTTCATGGTATGCAATCTGTTGGGTGCGCGGGGCGTCGATATACTATTTTGTGCAAGACTTCCTTCCCTTGTGCCTGGTGTGTGAAATTCATGGTGTGGGTTAAGATCTTTTCCCATCGTTTCTGGTTGTGGTGGAGTCCTACGTCTCTTTGCAGTCTGAGTTGGTAGGAGAATTGGTGCTATACTTTTAATTGATGATTGCAAACTCTTCATACCAGGCATGCTTGCCCATTGTTGGGCATGTTGTTCTTTGAGTGGGGCAGTATAGCATTTGTCATCAGTATTTCTGGGCCTTTAATAGAATAGTTATTTTATATTAAAGAAGAGCAAAAAGTGAAATATATACCGCCTAAGGCGGCAAGGCCCTCATTACGAGTGGCCCGGAATAATTTCCCTCATTCTGCCCCCACTCCCCTCCCCGAATTACTGTTGCCAGGGGATTCCAGTAATTCTGGTGGCGTGGTAATAACAGGGATTACACGATTTTGAGGAACAACATATAGGAATCAGTGTTTCTGATCTGATTCTCTCCTGGTTCCTCCTGCTTTTTAACATCAGTATTTGAGAGCAGCTCCAGGCTCCAGGATTGGTGCGAGCAGGCTAACCCAACACTCATTTTAAGGCTGGGGGTCTGTGCCAGTAATCCCCCAGCTGTTTCACAGCCCGAGGATTGCTAGGTCTGCAGTGCGCATGTCAGGCTGGCTGTAGGTAACCAGCCGGCCAACCCAACATGCGCGCTGAAAGGGGTAGCAGTAATCCTGCAAACACAAGATTCAACCCCCACCCTCCTGCCTCACGCTTGCGCTATACACACTGCGAACTTGTGGCAAATAAAAATACGATGCCATTATTATGCCATTTTATTTATTAGTGTTTGCCTGCTGTGAAGGCAGCAGGTGGGGCAATGCTCCTCCGCCATTCAGGGGGAGCCGTCCCTTCAGTTACTGGGTGTACCTGAAGTATCAGGCCACTTGTAAGGGGGCCCTTGTGTTCTCTCTGTGATACCATATACCAGGAACATAGCAGGAGGGTCTACCAGTGGGTTAAAGTGTGAAGAGTCATGTTTTTACTGTTCCGCGAAATCAAAAATGTTACTCAGTTCTTGATATCGGGTGTAACGGAATTCCAGAACCAAGGCAGTCTCATAGAGAGTACCTGGCCACAAATATAGCCTTTTTACAGTAGCAGACTCCAAGCAGATTATTAATTTTCTACATGGCGATGCATAAATGTGCATAGTACCTGCGCTTCACAGTCAGAAAGTGCGGCCCCGCCCCTGCTAGTGCCTGAAGGATGGATTGATTTGGCACAGAGGCGGTTGTATGTCAGAATATCGTTGGCAAAAATATTTAAGCCAAACTATCAACTAAAGTATGTGTGAAGGTAAGTATATACACATAAGTACATATTTACTATCCTTAACTCCACAACTATGTAACTTGAAGACATATGAATTGTAAATGTGCATGTATGTGGAATTCCATTTAGTAAATCTATCCCTTCCACTATGTCCACACCAGTGGCGTAACTAAGGCCCCCGCAACCCCTATAGTGCGCGGGGGCCCCGAGTTCCAGGGGGGCCCTCAGACAAGTACCCTGGCGGGACAGCTTCTGACTGAGTCCGAAGGGGGGGGCCTTCTGTGTAGTTTGCAAGGGGGTCTCCAAAAGTTTCGTTACGCTAGTGGTACCTACCTTCGTTATATTTTTGTAGTTATTATTCTGCCTACGATATTTTTGTAGCACAATATTTAAACCTCAATACTCTGGTACTGTGCCTGGAGGGGCCGCACAGGCAGTTCTCGGCAGGGATTTAATTCTTTTAAAGAGTGTTATATGCTGGTTCTCGGTGGAATTCTCCTACCTGGAGTTCCGCAGCACCCTGAAAACTTTTCTGTTTTCACAGGCTTTTAAATTCTAAACCGTTGACCATCTAACTCAGGAATTATCCTCCCCAACAGCGCCATGAAACCGCCTGGTGAACGATCGCTCAAAATGCCTTTAAATTCAAATTCAAATTCAAATTTCTAAAATAGCACTTCTCTGCAGAGTGGCAGCACTTTTAATGGGGCAGGGCAGGCACAGCTCAACAGAGGTGCTCTACATTTAATAGGGCAGCTCTGGTGTGTCTCAACATAGCTTATCCACGTTTAATAGGACTGTACTGACAATGTACAACACACATGCCCTACATTTAAAGGGGCAGAACTCGCACTTCTCGTCAGAACTGCTACACTTTTATGGGGCAGTGCGAGCACTTCTCTTCATAGCTGCTGTACATTTAAAGGGGGAGCGCTGGCACTTCATAGCTGCTATACATATAGAGGGGCAGTCCTGGCACTTATCAACCAGATTTCTAAACATTTAATGGGACAGTATCAGCACTTCTCAGCACAGTATCAGCACTACTCAGCACATATGCTCGATAGAGCTAATCCACATTTAAAATGACAGTATGAGCACTTCTTTGCAGCACTGCTCTACCGTTAACAGTTTTATTGCGACTCAGCAGAGCTGCTCTATACATTTAATTGAGGAGTTATGGTACTGTAAATCTACTCCATGTTTAATGGGGCAGTGCTCACACCTCTGGGCAGAGATGTTCGTAATTTAATGGTGTGGCACAGTCACCTCTCAGGCTAATTGCTAACACTAAAGGGCTTTACCGGCAGTTTTTAGTAAATGTGATACACGATGATGGGGGCAGTGCTGGCAGGCCTCAGCCTAGCGGCTAAAACATTTAATAGAGCAGCATTGGCGCCTCTCAATAGAGCTGCTCCTCATTTAAAGTGCCAGTGCGAGCACTTCTCGGCTGATCGGCTCCATAGTCAATAAGGGTGTGCTGGCATGTCTCGGCAGAGCCGTTCAAGATTGAACTGGGCAGTACTGGTGGTACATCTCACAGAACTGTTCCGAGTTTAATGGAGAAGCTGGCATTCTCGCATGGTTGCTCGAAGTTTAATTCGGCGGTGCTCATAGTTTTCGGCATGATTGCTGAACTTTTAATGGGGTTGTTTCGGCAACTGTCAGCACAGCTGCTCCACGTCTAACAGGGCAGTAATGACATTCGTCAGCAGAGGGGCTCAGCATTTACGGCACAGTTATGGCACTTCTAAGAGGAGCTGATCAACATTCAATGGCACAGTGTTGGCACTTCTCAGCACAGCTGTTCAACATTTAATGGAACAGTACTGGCACCGCTTGGCAGAACTGATCAACATTTAATGGCACAGTGTTGGCACTTCTCAGCAGAGCTGATCAACATTTAATGGCACAGTGTTGGTACTTCTCAGCAGAGCTGATCAACATTCAATGGCACAGTGTTGGCACTTCTCAGCACAGCTGTTCAACATTTAATGGCACAGTACTGGCACCGCTTGGCAGAACTGATCAACATTTAATGGCACAGTGTTGGCACTTCTCAGCAGAACTGATCAACATTTAATGGCACAGTGTTGGTACTTCTCAGCAGAGCTGATCAACATTTAATGGCACAGTGTTGGCACTTCTCAGCACAGCTGTTCAACATTTAATGGCACAGTGTTGGTACTTCTCAGCAGAGCTGATCAACATTTAATGGCACAGTGTTGGCACTTCTCAGCACAGCTGTTCAACATTTAATGGCACAGTGTTGGTACTTCTCAGCAGAGCTGATCAACATTTAATGGCACAGTATTGGTACTTCTCAGCAGAACTGATCAGCATTTAATACCACAGTGTTGGCACTGCCTAGCAGAGCTGATCAACATTTAATGGCACAGTGTTTGTACTTCTCAGCAGAGTTGATCAACATTTAATTGCACAGTGTTGGCACTTCTCAGCAGAGCTGATCAACACTTAATGGCACAGTGTTGGTACTTCTCAGCAGAGCTGACCAAAACTTAATGGCACAGTGTTGGCACTGCCTAGCAGAGCTGATCAACATTTAATGACACAGTGTTGGCACTGCCTAGCAGAGCTGATCAACATTTAATGGCACAGTGTTTGTACTTCTCAGCAGAGTTGATCAACATTTAATTGCACAGTGTTGGCACTTCTCAGCAGAGCTGATCAACACTTAATGGCACAGTGTTGGTACTTCTCAGCAGAGCTGACCAAAACTTAATGGCACAGTGTTGGCACTGCCTAGCAGAGCTGATCAACATTTAATGGCACAGTGTTGGCACTTCTCAGCACAGCTGTTCATCATTTAATGGCACAGTGTTGGTACTTCTCAGCAGAGCTGATCAACATTTAATGGCACAGTGTTGGCACTTCTCAGCACAGCTGTTCAACATTTGATGGCACAGTGTTGGTACTTCTCAGCAGAGCTGATCAACATTTAATAGCACAGTGTTGGCACTTCTCAGCACAGCTGATCAACATTTAATGGCACAGTGTTGTTTACTGCTCAGCAGAGCTGATCAACATTTAATGGCACAGTGTTGGTACTTCTCAGAACAGCTGTTCAACATTTAATGGCACAGTGTTGGTACTGCTCAGCAGAGCTGATCCACATTTAATGGCACAGTGTTGGCACTTGTCAGCAGAGCTGATCAACATTTAATGGCACTGAAGTTGCACGTTTTGGCAGAGATGATCAACATTTAATGGCACAGTGTTGGCACTTCTCAGCAGAGCTGATCAACATTTAATGGCACAGTATTGGTACTTCTCAGCAGAGCTGATCAACATTTAATGACACAGTGTTGGTACTGCTCAGCAGAGCTGATCAACATTTAATGGCACAGTGTTGACACTTCTCAGCACAGCTGTTCAACATTTAATGGCACAGTGTTGGTACTTCTCAGCAGAGCTGATCACCATTTAATGGCACAGTGTTGGTACTTCTCAGCACAGCTGTTCAACATTTAATGGCACAGTGTTGGTACTGCTCAGCAGAGCTGATCAACATTTAATGGCACAGTGTTGACACTTCTCAGCACAGCTGTTCAACATTTAATGGCACAGTGTTGGTACTTCTCAGCAGAGCTGATCACCATTTAATGGCACAGTGTTGGTACTTCTCAGCACAGCTGTTCAACATTTAATGGCACAGTGTTGGTACTTCTCAGCAGAGCTGATCAACATTTAATGACACCGTGTTGGTACTGCTCAGCAGAGCTGATCAACATTTAATGGCACAGTGTTGACACTTCTCAGCACAGCTGTTCAACATTTAATGGCACAGTGTTGGTACTTCTCAGCAGAGCTGATCAACATTTAATGGCACAGTGTTGGTACTTCTCAGCACAGCTGTTCAACATTTAATGGCACAGTGTTGGTACTTCTCAGCAGAGCTGATCAACATTTAATGACACCGTGTTGGTACTGCTCAGCAGAGCTGAACAACATTTAATGGCACAGTGTTGACACTTCTCAGCACAGCTGTTCAACATTTAATGGCACAGTGTTGATACTTCTCAGCAGAGCTGATCAACATTTAATGGCACAGTGTTGGTACTTCTCAGCACAGCTGATCAACATTTAATGGCTCAGTGTTGGTACTTCGGAGCAGAGCTGATCAACATTTAATGGCACAGTGTTGGTACTTCTCAGCAGAGCTGATCAACACTTGATGGCACTGTGTTGGCACTGTTTAGCAGAGCTGATCAACACTTAATGGCACAGTGTTGGTACTTCTCAGCACAGCTGTTCAACATTTAATGGCACAGTGTTGGTACTTCTCAGCAGAGCTGATCAACATTTAATGACACCGTGTTGGTACTGCTCAGCAGAGCTGATCAACATTTAATGGCACAGTGTTGGTACTTCTCAGCACAGCTGATCAACATTTAATGGCTCAGTGTTGGTACTTCTGAGCAGAGCTGATCAACACTTAATGGCACAGTGTTGGCACTTCTCAGCAGAGCTGATCAGCATTTAATACCACAGTGTTGATTCTTCTGTGCAGAGTGGATCAATATTTTATGGCACAGTATTGACACTTCTTGGCAGAGCTGATCACAGTTGTCACTCACAGGACTGGCACTTCTCGGCAGGGCGGATCACCATTTAATGGGATAGTCCGGCTGTGTTGCTCTCCAGTACCGTGGTGGTACCGACACCTCTCTGAAGCATCCGAGGACTGTGCCTACCTGCAGGTCCACTTGTCTGCGCGCAGCAGGGAGCCCGATCCTTCTCGCCGCGCGCCCCGGCTGGTTCCGGTCTGCCTCTCGCAAGGCGCCCCTGCACGTGCACGAGTCAATATCATTCCGCGGCGGCGGCGCAGGATGAACCTCCGTGTTCTGCTGAGCTAAACAAATATTACAAAGTACAATCAGTGAAGGACGAGTCTGTGCTGGAAGCCCGGGAGCCACGCGCCAGCCAGCCAATTACAGCAGCTTGAGAGTAATCCCGGGCTGCCCGTGGAGTGTGTGCACCCTACCTCATCCCGGTGCCTGGCGAGGGCTCTGTGCCAGCACCACGGGCTCTCTAGATAGGGGTGGGGGTTGCAAAGCACTTAAAGAGCTCCCTTTCCTCTCCCCCATCATATCCAAAGGCCCACCATCTATCCTTCCAATATTTCCCGTTTGCATGTCAATGCCCCCCTTCTATGCTGCTTATTACCCACTTCTTCCCTGCACTCTCCCTCCCGTCACCACCCTTCCCATGAGCCAGGGACCCTGCCTCTACCCAGATCCCATCCCTTTGTCCCCGGCCTTTCCTCACATCACCCGTGCGCAATCACCCTGTCCAATCATCCTTCCCGATTGTACTGCTGAGTATTGAGGCTAAGAATATGGAAATACAAGAATATTCTGGACAAAATGTATCAAAGATCAAAATATCGAAATGCAAATGTGCATATAGAGGAAGTATAGATTTACTATTCGTAACTCCACATCTTTGTATGTTGAAGATATATTCATTGTCTAGGTAAATATATGTGAATTGGTATAGAAAATCTATGCTTCCTTATCTTCCGTTAGTTTGGATTTGATATTTTGCTCTTGGTATTTGTATACCTCAGCTTCGATTTTCAGGGGGCATACATCCCTCCCCATTTTCCCTCCAAAGTCCCATTCAACTCACCCTGTCAATTTGCATGTCTTATGCCCCTCCCTTTCATAAATTCTACGGCCCATTTTCCTCCATTCTCATTTACACTTCCTTTACTCACCACTCCCATGTCCAGTGATCCATCTGCATTTTCTTTCCTTGTGGTCCAAGCCCCCTTAACCTTCCCTCCTATGCACACTCTCTTCCCTCATCCTTCCCTTACCCTATGTACCCCCTTCCTTTCCCATGCGCCCTTCCTTTCCTCACCCCTTTTTATGTACAACAAAATCTTCCCTACCGTAATGTTATTTCTCATGCTCTTTCAGCACCCGTCCCACGTTCCCGCCCTTTCCTTATCATGTCCAACGTGTTCTATGCAGTGGCGGCCGGCACAGGCAAGAGTGGTGAGGCAGTGCGGCGGTGCGCGTGGTTTGTAAGTTGACAGATGGCGGGATAGATAAAATTAAATTAAAAAATAAATAAAACCACTCTCTTACCTGTGCCCGCTGCCACTGGTTCTACATCTGATGCCCTCCTGTGCCCCTCTTCCTTCTCAGGCACCCACCCTATTCTCAACGAACCTCTTGCTTTCCAGGGAGATGCCCAAGATTTCTAAGAGAAGTTTTCGAGCACCAAAGGTGTGATATGTTTGCTCGATAAAACTTTAAGCGGATGGCCTCTCTAGTAAACGTGCAAATAATTGATGAAATATGGCAACCGAGTTTACAGGCTCAGGGGTCCAATAGCTCTTCCTCGCCTTTTACCCAGATGCACACGCTCTTACTTTAGACAGCCAAACTCTCCTTCAGGAGACCCAGAACTTACAGGACGAGGCATCACACAGCAGAGCTATCCGTCAGATGATAGACTTGGCAGGTCCAGGCTTTACAAAACCAGAGCTATCTCTTGGGCAACACAGATATTATCACGGGCTTTGGCTTTGTACAGGCAAACTAAGCCATTCACTATATAGATCTTATAGGCGTTAGTTTTAAACAGAAGATCATTGTATCTGGTTTCCCAAACTTTGCAGCAGAGCCATTTTAAAGTATCACAGTGTGCGTGCTTTTGGCTTTAGACAGCAGAGCTACCTCTCATTTTACAAAAATCTCACAGGTACTTAAATAACATTGTCTGATCACGTAGAACCACTACAAATATCAAAACATAATTGTCACAGACACCATTCATAGCGCCACCTCAGAGAGAAGCTAAAATCAAACAGCTTTATTGCAGCACTATTACAGCTGGAGTGTCAATTCTTCAACTATGCAGATGACACTCAGCAGGTCTTGGGGATTGGGAGTTCCATGCAGTCACAGGTGAATGTGCAGATCATCTTGAGGTTCTCTGTGAACTGGATGACAGCCAACTCTCTGAAGATTAATTCAGACAGGACCAAAGTGCTGGCAATCAATCCAAAGGGGAACGCTTGGATGGATAGTTTTTAGCCCCAGGAGTTAGGCTCCCCTTCAGGCATGGTACCTCCAGTCAAAAGCCATGGCATTAAGTTGGACAGTAGTCTGTCTATGTCCAAGCAAGTGATGACAGTGTGTGGGAGCTGCACAGGTGTCCTGAGACAACTCCGGAAACTGGTCCCCATTCTTTCATTTTCAACTATGCGGACAGCAGGGGCGGCAATGATTCTGTCACAGCTGGATTATGGGAACGCCCTTTATATTGGCCTTCCCAATAAGCTGTTGGGCAAGCTCCAGGTTACAATGTATGATGCAGCAAGATTGCTGCTTAAACAAGCGAGATGGGCGCATGCCACGCTGCTGCTGCAACAACTGTATTGGTTACCAGTCAAATGGAGGGTCAGGTTTAAGGATTTGTGCATTGCGCACAAGACTCTGCATGGTACTGTACCGGTTTACATTAAGGAACTTCTGAGGCACTACGTGCCTGTCACGGCCTATATTCCTCTGAGGCGATCTTACTGACCTGTCCGCGCTTCAAAGAAACTCAGCACTCTCCTAATCCAACACAACAGATAAATCAAGTATAAAAATAGTCCACCAATATATTAATACATTTCATAAATCTGCTCAACCACTAAGGGTTGTCGTCTCACTTTCTCTAATGAGAAATTGCTTCATGACAGGTGCCCAAACAATGTATATTAAATAAAGGCTTTCAGCAGTTTCCTGTGACGTACATCCATACTAACTGCTTAAAAAATGAGCAGGCGGTTTACTTTCGTAGACGCAGTTGGAACATCGCTTCTATTACAATTTATCAATTTGCGTTTCATCGCAAAGAGTGAGGGCTGAAACTTATAAAACTTCCTCAGACCTGGGACTTAAGTAGCCAGCATTATCCAGGTTTGTTTTTTAACAACAACGTCCTTGACGTCTTCATATGACTTCAGTTGATACTTGGTTGGCATACATTTTATTTTTGAATAATATAGAGGAGGAAACAGGTTTCTAATCTTGATGTCAATTTCAGAGAGGAGCTGCAATCACAATCATGAGTGCCATAAGAGCGCTTTCAAAGAGCCCAGAGCTGCCTCCTTTATGCTAAACCAAGTTCTCAAAAGAAGGGTCTCCTCAGCATGAGTTTGTTTTAAGAGGCAAATGCTAATTTATCTGGCCTAAACACCAATATTAGAGAGACCAATTATCATTCAGAACATAGGATAATATGGCAAGGAGGCCACTGCCCCATGACTGGAAGCTGGAATCAATTTTGCATTGCAATTAAATGCAAATAAGACAGAGGTGCTACTGGTCGGAAAGAACGTTGATCTATGGGGGGACCATTGGTGGCCCACTGCCCTGGGTAAAGCCCCGGAACCCAAATCAGAAGTTAAATACTTGGGGGGGGTGGCTATAATCCTCCCTTAGTTTCTGCTACCAAACAAAGAAAGTTGCGGCCACATGTTTTGGTATTCTTAGAGGCCTAAGGCCTGCCTCAAGTTTTTTGACTCATCTACAAGGCAGCTGATAGTCCAGGCCACGGTGCTTTCCCGACTGGATTACGCCTGTTCCTTGCTCCTGGGAGCTAACCAAGCTGAGATCTGCCGGATGCAGCGCATTCTAAATGCGTCCACCAGAGCCTTAGTAGGCCTTCCTCGATTCTGTTCTATCTCTGATACCGTCCGGAGAATTCACAGGCTCCCTATGGCTCAGCGTATCCAGTTTAAGACACTCTGCCTCTCCTTCAAAATTTTGAAACTTGCCACCCCTAAAATGCTCTGCCGGCCAACATTTGGTCAAGATACCTCGGATCAAGCACTGCAGAGCGGGAGGAGGTTCCTTCCGCTATCTGGCGGCTAAACTGTGGAATTCCCTGCCGGCACATGTACGCAAACAGGAAAACCTTTTGGATTTCAGAAGGGCCGTCAAAACCCACCTCTATCCTCTAAACTAAGTCCCCTTGCTTTATGTCTTTTTTTCTATTTTTTCTCTGAAGTCATCCATTATCCTGTTGCAAAGCACCGGGACGCCCCTTTGCTGGGGCAGCTGAGCGCTATATAAACTATTGTAACATAACATAATTGTTGGAGTTGGTGGCCAGAAATAAACGTTACTTCTTAGTTGTCCAATTGAAAGCAGAGCAAGGAATTTGGCTTTTGATTTTAATGATAACAAATGCACATCGACTTCTGTAGGAGTATAATGCGCAAGGAATGTGTCATCTGTGTATTGCAGTAAAGCGACCGGTGGCGGAAATGCTTTTGCAGCGGCCTTTCCATGACTGTCGTATAAATACTAAGCAGTAGCGGCGCTGACGCACCATTGGTTCAGTCCATGTTTAGCCAGTACCATTTCACAGATAAACGTGTTGCTCCCCAATTTAATTCATTTCATTTGTTTTTATCTCTAACAATGTAACTAGGTGGTAACCAGAGCGGGTGCAGGCGGCCTTTTTGGCAGAGTAAATGCCAGATTAATCTCCTTGAGTCGAGGGTCGTTGATGACTGGAGGCAATGCTTGTATAAGGGACATTACCATTGTGATCATAGCCCTGTATCGATCGCTCTTAAGTAATCACTGAAGCTGTATAGTTCTTATTTACTTGTTGCCCTTTGTAGGCATTAACTTTACTATCTAAAGACCGTGCCCTGGTAATAAAATTAGAGGGTGGCCCTTGTCTCCTGAGCTGTTCCTCAAGAGACAAGGAACGTAATAGGTCAGACCTCAGGCAGCAGAACCATCTAATTGAGTCAGGCAGCACAGCTATCTCTCATATTACAAAAGTCTGATAGTCTGAGGCCTTAGCCCGCATAGGTACCCCTCAAATTAGATTGCTTCCTTTGCATAATTGACATTAAAGTCTGATTAAACATAACATAGATAAACACACAGAGTTTCTCAGGATCACATAGCAAGTCAGAATGGAATTGAAAACTGGTCACTCAACAAAAGACCAATTGTGCACAATACCAATATGTATAGGGGGCTGTAGGTCAGCCAGTTGTTTAGCATTGGTTGACTTTCTTGTCAGTCTCATTCTTGTCAATCTTATTTGCTTGCTTCTTACTCAATGGCTTCCCTTCCTCTTCTTCTGTTTGTCTCAACCCTAGAGCATACCTTTGTTACCCATATTTATAACCGCATGACTTGTATCCTTCCACAGCTGACATTAGGGAACTACTTTTTTATTTTTCATTCATCATTCCATGCGAGTGCATGAGTTTTGTTGCTGTCTCTCCCCTTCCATACTGTTTTCCCCTCACATCCTTGCCTCCCCCACTCTCCGTGTTGCTGCCCCCACCTATAATTATCTATAGCTTTGCCTGTCCTGGCTTTTCCCACTAGTTTTTTCTTCTCCTTCTAACCACTAGCCCCACTGCTGCTCACCCCCCTCATCCAATTAAAAAAAAAAACTCATATATATATTTTTACTTTTCAGAAGTCTTGGCAGTTGCAATTTGCAGACGGGCCGCTCATTTTCTATTCATTCTCTATATTTTCACTTTTTATATTTTTTAACGTACCGCTCCAAGACGATTGTCTCCCATCATGGAACGGTACATTAAAAGTATAAGAAAACAAGCCTGCTGCCACGTTATGATGCATTTATGCTTAGTGACAATGGCACTCGTATATGTCGTCACAAGGGGGCTTGATGTTTTTGCTTTTGCTAATATTGTTTAGCATTGACACCAGCCATTTTTTTTCCTTTTTTGCAGAAGCTATTCATCATTGGCAGCAAGATTGGCAAAGCAAAAAGTCCGGCTATCGCCTTTTAACCGCATGCGTGCGGGTGGAATTCCGCTCGTACGCTGACTTTTTCAAAAGCGCACTTTACGTGACGAGCTGGGCTCGTCATGAGCGTGCGAGGAGGCTACCTCATGACGAGCCCAGCTCGTCATCAGCGTCGAAGGGGTTAAAGGCCAGACCTGTGTGCTTTGACAATGCTTGTGCTAATTACTCTTGACTCCCAGCTTTTTCTGTCATTTTTTTTGTCTATTCACTTTCTCTGTCTCTGTCGAAGCCCCTCTTTCTTGGAATGTTTAATTAATCCTATTATTTCTGCAAAAGGACGTTTCTTTGAAACATGACACCTTTCCTAAGTATATGCATTCCTTCTCCCATCATTACCAGGTGCATCCCATTTTATTTTCCCTTCCCAAAGTCCCTTTTACTAAGCAAGGGAGCAAAGCCAGTACATTACCAGTTTTTAAGGCTAAGGCCCTCTGAATTTCCTGTTAAATTAGATCACCATGGCCTTTCGATGCCCAAAGATGATCTCATATTTAAGATTACCACCCACAAGCAATTTTCCCCATGCATATTTCGTAAGGAAAAAAACATGTTGAAATTGGCAGTTGCCAACTAAAAAAAAAAGTTAGAAAGAGGGAAAACGATGAGTCCTGCGTGCACAAACTCCAATATCACAGATTATCCCTCATCCTGGCTTGTGGAACTCATAATGATGCGGTAAAACCGCACTAGGAAAATATTTGCCATTTATCAGTATTTCCTAAGTGCTAATACGGCAGCCAACTGCAGCACCACTCGAACTGAGGGTCCCAACAGTGTGTGTTTAAGGTTCCTTCCAGCAACTTTAGCAACAACACGTTTTTTGACCTGGCTCGTGCAGGAGTTCTTGAAACAGTGCAAAACTTTAGCATGCACTGCAGTGGGCTGTATAGCATGACTGCTCTTGTGTAATGGGAAATAAAATTCATAAAGCATGGAGTGGCTTTAGAAAATTGAGTTCTAAAGATTTTGGGCCAGATGTACAAAATATTTGTGACTCACAAATCAGCCGCAAACTGGTTTGCGAAAGCAAAAAGGGCCGTACATTTGCAAACCAAAAATAGCGACGTGACCAATTTTCCACTCGCAAATTTTAGGGAACGGAAATAGCGAGTCGATGTTAGGGAATTCCTAATACTGGCTTGCAAACGGGATGTGCGAGTGAGTCACAAATAACGAATAGTCGCTATGTGGCCTGTTTGCGCATGTAATTTACCACCAATTCAAACAAGGTGGCAACTGGACCTGTTTGCACATGTAATGTACCACCAATTAAAACCAGGTGGCAACTGGGTGCAAACTATAAAAGCAGGGCCAGAATGCACCACATCTGTCCACAATGGCTGCCTTGTACGTGATAGCGAGGAGGATGCGAATACTGGCTGCTCAGCAGAGGAGGTGGAGACAAGAGAGGATATTCTGAGGTAGGCTGACCATTTTTGACCAAACAGAGGAAGAGATATATAAAAAAGCATTGGAAATGCAATAGGTCTCGGATTTATTTGAGTTAGAGCTAATGGCATTGTAAATGGCAATGTCTTTTAGCCATGTGTTATGGAGTGTGTGCATGTGGTGTGTAGTGGAATTATGTGGGTTGGATTGGAATTGTAGCAATGGTGGCATGCTGCGCTTTAGATGAATATGTTTAAAAGTGAAGTGCACCATACTGTGATTGCTACAATAGTTAATTGTGGATGTGTTAACAATTGATGTGTGCACTGATGGCTGGTGGTGTGTGTGCCTGTAGAAATTTTGCACTGATGGCTGGTGGTGTGTGTGCTTGGTGGAAGTGTGCACTGCCGGCTGGAGGTGTGTGCCTGGTGGAAGCGTGCACTGATGGCTGGTGGTGTGTGTGCCTGGTAAAAGCGTGCACAGACGACTGGTGGTGTGTGTGCCTGGTGAAAGTTTGCACTGGTGTCTGGTGGTGTGTGTGTGTTTGGTGAAAGCATGCACTGACGTCTGGTGGTGTGTGCCTGGTGGAAGCCTACACTGATGGCTGGTGGTGTTTGTGCCCGGTGAAAGCGTGCACTGACGGCTGGTGGTGTGTGTGGTGATGAGTGTGTGGTGGTGAGTGTGTGGTGGTGAGTGTGTGTGAGTGTGTGTGTGGTGGTGTGTTTGTGTGTGGTGTGTGTGTAGTCTTATTTGTGTAGTCTTATGTGTGTGGTCTTATGTGTGTGTGTGTGGTGGACTTAGTTCGAGTTTTCGTACCCTGCACACTCACACACTGCCCCTACACACTCACACACTGCTCACACTACACACTCACACAATGTGCACACTCACACACTACTCACCCTGCACACTCACACACTGCTCACCCTGCAGACTCACACACTGCTCACCCTGCACACTCACACACTGCTCACCCTGGACACTCACACACTGCTCACCCTGCACACTCACACACTGCTCACTCTACACACACACACTCACTCTCACTGCAGTCACTCATGCTGTCACTCTCACTCATGCTGTCACTCTCACTCATGCTGTCACTCTCACTCTTCTGTCACTCATGCTGTCACTCTCACTCATGCTGTCACTCTCACTCATGCTGTCACTCATGCTGTCACTCTCACTCTGCTGTCACTCATGCTGTCACTCTCACACTGCTGTCACTCATGCAGTCACTCACTCTGCAGTCACTCTCACTCTGCTGTCACTCATGCTGTCACTCTCACTCTGCTGTCACTCATGCTGTCACTCTCACTCTACTGTCACTCATGCAGTCACTCACTCTGCAGTCACTCTCACTGTCACTCTCACTCATTCTGTCACTCTCACTCATGCTGCCACTCTCACTCATGCTGTCACTCTCACTTCGGACCCGAGAAGCCCCTACACTGGAAGCTCGCACAGGAAAAGCGCTCTTTAGGGTAGCTCAGGCTGGAATACTGCCCCGGTGGGTGCATCTGGTTGAGATGCGTCCAGCATAGGGAGGGGGGGTTACTTTTAAATAGAGCACTCCGCTGGGAACATCTGGGGCTGGAAGAGGGCTCCAGAGGTGGTACTTGTGGTCGTAGGAGCACTCTACCGGGGAAGAGATGTTTTCAGCGCCCAGAACGCTCCTCTGGGGCCATTTCTGACTGGAAGAGCCCTCTGCCCCCCCTCCCCTCCCACCACACACACTCACACACACACACACACTCTGGGCATCTCAGGGAGTAAGAGGTCCCCCAGTGCAGGCACCTTAGGGAGGAGGAGCTCCCCCAGTGTAGGCATCTTAGGGGGGGAAGGGCTATTCCTTCTCAAGGGAGGGAGAGTGCCCCCCACTCTGACAATTTAGGGAGGAAAGAGGACCCCGCTGTGGGCACCTTCTCAGGGGAGGGAGCTCGCCCCCTGTGGGCATCTCGGGGAGGAAGAGGCCTCCCGCAGTGAGGGTCTCTTGAGCTGGACCCGTGCTGCCTGGGAGAGGTGTCAGGAAGAGCAGCCTGCGGGGACATCTTGGGCTCAAGTGGGTTAGGGTGTTTTCTGTTGCCTAGAGCGGTTTATCTCGGAATATCTCATAAGAGAGCTCTATTGTGCTGCCCGGAGCTGAGACACCTCGGATATACGATGGGCCGCCTATAGGAGCGCTCTATTGAGGAGCATCTGAGACGGAGGGAGTCAGCATAGAGCGCTCCCACCACGGCTGGGGATATAAACCGTCTCGCGAGCTTCATTCCAGTGCCCAGCAGCTCCTTTTAATTTACAGCTGGGAGGGGGCGGGGTGGGGCTGGTCTGTCTCGGGCAGGAGAGCTCTGTTTTATTCATGGGACCAGGGGCTTCGTATTTTGCTACATCTGAATGCTAATGAGCTTTACGTGTCGGGGCCTGGGAGCCCCCGGGAGCAGGGGGATCCATGCCTCACTATATATTTCTGCACAGAAGCTAGCCCCGGGCTGCTGCGTGCTGTAAGAGCGCTCTATGTTTATGCACGTCAGACTGCAAGCACTATATATTTCTGCATTTCTGACACGTAGCGCTCGGAGCTGTGAGAGTTTCTACCAGGCAACATACCGTCGTGGGGGAGAAGCAACGCGTATTTGCTTGGCTGGCAGGTTCACTCTCACGTGCAATACACCGATCTGGGAGAGCTTTAACGTGCAGCATCCGGGCAGGGCCGATATCTCCGACTTGAAACATACAGAAGTGGGGCAGTTCTGCCGTGCAATATCCGGGCTGGGAGAACTCCGAACTGCAACAGCTGGGCCGGGACTAGAAGTCTCAAGGGGTGTATCAGGGCTGGGAGGGCTCTGGGCTGCAGGGATCGGACAGGGAGACCTGGGTGGGGAGAATTCTCATGTGCAAAACTGTTTCGGGATAAATTGTGGTACCTTTTCAGACTAGGAGGGCTCTAGTGTGCAGGTGTGCATTTTTATCAGACTAGGAAAGCTTTAACGTGAAACATTTGAGCCGGGAGAGCTGTGGCGTCCGGCATATGGGAGAGCTGCAAGAGATTCATCACAACCAGTGAAAGACCTGTAACGTGCAAAACCGGCGTCGGCGTATTGTAATATTAAAAACGAGTGTTGTGCTGTCATGATTAACAAGGTCTCAGTGCGCGAGCGACACGAAGTAGAAGGGCTTCGTAGAGCAGACAGCAAAGAATGGTGCACGGGCACCCGGCATCTGTCTTCAATTACCGGGGGCCCTGACAGCTGGTAATTGAAGAAATATGCCCTTCTGCTGCGCGTGTCTGCACAGAATATGCACTAGGCGGAGCAACTCTAACGCCTATGGCCTATTGCGTGCTCTCTTGTAAAAACACACGCATGCGAGGCCCAATTGCCATGCAGCTGGCACAAAAACCCAGCAAAAATCACGAGCTTTTTGGAATTCGGTAGGTAAAATTTTCGAAGCCCTCAGAAAAGGACTCTTAAGCCACGCCCACTTCGTGGGACGTAGGCCGAGCCCTAAAAATACAGCATAAGTAGCACTGTCATTTTGGATTTAATTTCCCTCTTAAAGTCACACCTTGAAAGCCGTACCATGCCCAGCATTTCCATCTCCACCCACGTCCATGTTTTGTGCTTGTTGTTGAGCTTCTGGTAGTTACCAGGATGTGGTAGCTGTTGCAGGTGGAGCATTGCAAAGTGCAATTTTGTGTTTCTTCTGCTCTCTCCTCGATGCCATGCTTCTCAATATTCACCACCACATAGACATGCCCGGAATGAGGAGGAAATGCAGATTACCAAATTACAATGTTATCGTATTCCTACATTTCCCCAGGTCATAGGGTGCATAAATGGGACACATGTGCCCACATGTCCCTCATTCCATCAGGAATACCTCTTTAGGAAAAGTGAAAACCAGCATTTCCTCAATATACAGGTGGCTTGCAATGCCCACAACATAATCCTGACAATCTCTTAGAACCAGGGCAAATGGGCTGAAGGCCTGCCCATGGAACAGAAACGGCACTGATCTTGGCCACCACGAAATAAGAACGCAAGTTGACGACGGTCAAACAACAGTACTGATTCTATTAGACCTATCCGCCGCATTTGATACTGTCAGCCACCAAATCTTGCTCGCAGGCCTGAAGGAGATTGGTATGAGAGGCACAGTGCTCAATTGGTTTGAGTCCTACCTCTCGGACAGACTACAAGCAATAACCCTCCCACCTTTTACATCAAAATACAAGAAAAATGTTGAAAGGTATAATCGTAGTCACAGAGTAGTTTCATGTAGAGGTTTATTTGTCAAGTCCCAAGATAGTAGTTACAGGTATAAGACTAATTCAGGTCTAATTCAGAGCCCCACCAGGAGCTGCATCTTCGCTGCTCAGCCCACTCTCACCAACTGTCATTCTTCCAATCTACCAGGCTTACAAACATTCTACGCAATCATCAATCATTCTAAGGTTCCATACACTCACACATACACACTGGCTGAGCAGCATAAATGTGATTACTACAAAAATCAATCATGGAGCCCCTCAAGGTTCTGCCCTAAGCCCTTACCTGTTCAATGTATACCTAAGGCCACTGATAACTCTGATAAAATTCTTTGGGATAGCATTCATAAATTATGCAGATGACACCCAATTAATAATATCCCTGATCAAATCTGACCCTAACCAACTAAACAACCTCCACTCCTGTTTGAAAGAGATGACCCAATGGCTAGATGATAATACACTAAAATTCAACGGAGATAAGACCGAATTCCTGTACTGCTCACTAGCAAACATACAACAGCAACTGCCTTCAAACTTCTGGCCGTGGGCGAATAACTCAGATTTAGATTCCTCAAGTAACTTGGGAATCCAAATTGACAATAAACTCTCAATGGAAGCCCACGTGAACACGGCAAGATGGCGGCCGTGAGAAGCGGCTGAGCGGCAGCACTGGACACAGTGCGGACATCAGCGATGTAATTTGATGTAACCTCGACACCCAGGCTCTCTTTTCTCATGCCAGTATCTCCGGAATATTAAAGGAAAGAAGTGCTTCGAAGCTTTGAGGCTGCATGGTCTGCCTGATACACGGTGCATTATGTGAGCAGAGCGTGGGGGAGACATACAGCCACCGCGCGGAGACAGACATCCAGCAATAAGCAGCGGGCCATAAGCAGCGGGGGAGTAAAGCGGCATAGCGGCGGCCAAATTACCCGATGTTTACCTTCCTGAACTCGATGGAATTGTAATGCTTTTAGTCAGCAGTCCTCACAGCGGCCTGTCCCCCACGGGTCGACAGAGGCTCCTGGCTTCAGCTTCGCTTAGAGTCGGGTTGGCTCACAGCCCCAGCAGAGCTCGCGGAGCTCGCGGAGTTTGGAGGCGGGGCCACACAAAGCCGGCGAGACCTGGCAAGCGGAGCGGGAACGGCAGCTGCAGATCCGACAGGTTCGACAGACCCGACAGACCCGATAGACCCGACAGGCCGGCGCAAGGAGGGGGAGAGGTTCGGTGCTGCGGGGGACCAGTCAAGGTGAGGCAGAGGATCTCTCTGCTCATAGTGCTTGCCCTATCTATGGCTCCCAAAAATAACACGGGGGGTAAGCCACCCTCAAAAAAGAAAGGCATGGCTGATGGGGTCTCTGTGTCAGGCAACACAGATAGCGCTTTAAGCATGGACTCTGTGGCAAACACCGGGACGGAGGGAGCAGCATCAGAAGCTGGATCAGGGCGGGCCAAGCTGCAACCGCCCACAGGACAGAACACCCCTAAAGAGATGCGTCCCCCCTCAGTTAGAACCCGACAAGCCACAGCCACTGCGACTGTTAGTGTGGTGGAGCTGCTGAATCGCAATGAAAGGAAAAAAAAACTGAAGGATATTGAACCAGCTTCAGCAGCCGTGGCCTCTGTGTTACCGGGGTCACCTGTGCTACCTGTGTTGCCTGTGTCACTCGAGTTGCTCGCTCCACCAATACCGGCCATTATTCCAGTTGAGGATCCTGGCATAGATCTAGCACCACAACCAGTAGCACAACCGGTCCTATATCTGCAGCAGCCACAGCAGTCTCATCCTCAAACACAGCTCCCTCAATCGTGTCAGGAGGAGGAAGCCATGGATGACGTCGCAGGCGGGGGCAAGATTCTGATGACGCAATCAGAATTTTTAGCTGCTGTATCGGGGGTTGACGATACCGGTGCTGCCAACGATAGTGAGGTCATCACCCCACTACCCCCACAAGATGCGATGAACCCTCCAACGGAAGCGTTAGCAGTCCCACCAACTAACAGTGGGGGAGATCCAGGGGGGTCAACAACAGCTGAAATATCTAAAGAGAGCATCATCACTATCACGGCCCCGGAGGTTCATAGGGGCCTATTCGCCAATACTAAAGCTAATGCAACCTATCCCGGGGTCACTCATGGTGAAAGGGAAAAGGAAAAGACCCCCAGCGAGTGCTTCTTCTCTGTTACAGAGGAGGCCAACTGGTCGGAGGAGGATGACGACCCACATAGCTCAGATATTGATGGCAGTAATCCGGAAACAGAGAGCGATAGTGAGGCAGGGTTACCATCATCTATCATCAAAAATATGCCCCCTCAAAGGGACCAAACAGCATTAACTTGGGATCACTCTCCTACAACATCTCTTCAAGGGACCTCTAACCCGGACTTGGGTAGTGCACGGCACCACGAGTCTACACAGCTGTCCATGATGGCAATGATGGAATCAATTCATCAAGGAATAACTGCACACAGAGAAGAGACCCGGTCAGACAGCCTCAAATCCCAAGCTGCGATAAGAAAAATGAAAGCAGTGGTTAGAAAGCTTTCAAAAGCTTGGGTAAGTGTTGGAGACAGGGTCTCAAACCTAGAGGAGAGGGTAGTTGCCACTGAAGCTGAGGCGGCTGCAGCCACAAATAAAGTGGAAACGCTGGGAGCTCAAGCAATTGATGTCCAGTGGAAGCTGGAAGACCTAGAGAACAGGCAAAGAAGGAACAACCTTAGGGTCCTTGGTATTCCGGAAGGGGTCTAGGGTCAAGATGTTAAAATGTTTATTGTTAGAACCTTTGAGAAAGCCTTCCCAGACATCGCCGGTTGGAACTGGACCACTGAAATCCAGAGAGCACACAGGACACCCTTCAGACTGAGAAAAAACGCTAGAGAAGGTGATAAGCCTAGAGCAATTTTAATCTACATAGGTAACTTTCTTCTCCGCCAGTCCATATCAGAGAAAGCACGGCCAGACTCCAAAAGAACCTTTGAAGGAGGGTCCTTCTTCGTCAGGCCAGATTTCTGCCACTCCACCGTGGAACGGCGATGGAGACTAAGACAATTAATCAAACCTTTTCAGGACAAAAGAGTGCAGGTTTATCTCATCAATCCGGCTCAGTTAAAAATAATTCATCTAGGCAAGACCATATATTTCTCCTCGGAAATCAAGGCTCAAGAGTTTCTAGACTCTTTATAATATGTTACATAACCCATATAAGCCAACAAGGGCTAAGGACTTGACTTCTGTTATTGGCTGAAGTCTAAGGTTTAGTTTAGTTTAGCTCAAGTTTGAATCACACAGAGGTAAGGGTGTCACGTTATGGAGGTTCGTGGGTACACATAAGGTCGAGGTTGAGGTCTGATCTATTGATTGCACTGTGTCCGCTGCTAGGCTGCACCCATCACACGCACAGACTCAGTCTGCGCGCCTCACCCGGGAGTGAGTTGGGGTCAGCGGGGTGGGGAGGGAGGGGACTCTTGAGGGAGGGGGGGAAAGGGGGAAAAAGAAGCAAAAAGAAAGTTCATGCAATAAATATGTCTACTGCTATAACCGAGATGTTGAAAGTGGTTATACTTGTTGATGCTAGATTCAGGATAAAATGTGATTGGTTAGCATGTTGGCTTGTTTCTCTTCAGGGGTATGTCAAGGATTAAGTTAATCAGCCTCAATATAGGGGGGCTGAACGATTGGAAAAAGAGGGAAAAGTTTGAGGAGTATGTTAAACTAATCAGGGCCGACATCGTGTGTATACAAGAGACCCACCTTCCCTGGAAAAAGAAACATTGGTTGAACATTAGGGGGTATGAAATTTTATCTTGTTCCTCACAGACCTCAACTGTAAGGGGGGTAGCCATTATAGGCCGGGTAGGTCTGGGGGGGGTTAAAAAATCAAAAGCTGACCCATTGGGTAGATGGGCAATATGTGAACTGAAATTAGGCATCACTCTATGCTCAGTGTACGGATCAAATTTGGACGACCCAGGGGTGATGGATCACATCGAGCGGGAGCTCACTAACTGGCCATCACCTATAGTATTTTGTGGGGATCTTAACATTTCAGCCGATTTTACAGGCAATACTCCATATAGTGGCCGCAAGCCCCGGGTATTCAGGGCGGCGTCCTCTATAATTCATTCTTATGGCCTGAAGGATGTCTGGGGCAACCAAAAGAAAGATGAACCTGGGTTTACATACTTTTCACATCCATTTAATAAATATACAAAATTGGATTATTTTTTAGTATCAGCCACACAACTTAGCAATGTCGAAATTTCAATGCTCCCAATGCTAATATCGGATCACAATCCCCTTGTCTTGAATATGTCTGTTAGCAAACCAAGGGAAAAAATGAGACCATGGACCTTTGATAGAAAACTTTTAGTGGACTGCAACTATATAGCGCATATAAAGGGGTGGTCCCAATCTTTCTTCGACGCTAATAGATATAGCGCATCCCGCGGTATGGTTTGGGATAGCTTTAAGGCTGGTTTGAGAGGGGAGACAATCAGCTTTTCTGCACGGCTTTGGAAAAAAGTGAAGGAAGATAGATAGTGTCTCTTGGCTAAATTGGCGAAGGCAGAGGAACAACATAGGAGGGACGTATGCCATGGGATCCAGGGGACCCAGAGCCTAGAAAGCTTAAACACTATAAAAGCAGATATCCAGCGGCAATTGGCAAAGAAGGCTGCAGCAGAATACCAGACCCGTAGAATGGATATGTATGAAACAGGTGAGAACGCAGGCAGGGCTCTAGCGCTACGGATAAGACAAGCCACTTCAAAAAATATCATTACTGAAATTAAAGAAGGTGAGCAGACCTATAAAAAGCCAACAGAAATTTTAGAAGTTTTCAGGCGATTTTATCAGGATCTCTATAAGGAGGAGGCAGATACAGCCTACCCGGGCACAAACTGGCAGGATACAGGCATTAATCTGACGTCCAATGAGAGGGAATCCTTAGAGCAGAATATTACTATGGAGGAGCTTCTTCAGGCACTAAAAGATCTATCTGTAGGCAAGGCAGCAGGGCCCGATCTTATACCCCTGGAAGTCTATAAATGCCTGAGGGAAGAAACGGCCCCTCTCCTGTTAGACCTATTCAACGGGGTCATTAATACAGGTACCATACCAGAATCCTGGACTAAAACCAACATAGTGGTTTTTCACAAAAAGGGCAAATCCAAGGAAAGCCCGGGCTCCTATCGGCCTATATCGCTAATAAATAGCGATAACAAACTATATGCTAAAATACTGGCTACACGGTTGGGGAGGATTATCGCGGGCCTCGTCTCTCCCTGGCAGCATGGTTTTATCCCTGGAAGAGGTACCACCGACCATATTAAAAGAGCCATAACTCTGTTTGACATGCATGCTGCGGGGGAGGGGGGGATCGTGATGATCCTCCTTGACGCAGAGAAGGCGTTCGATCGGGTTAGGTGGAGCTATCTCTGGAAAGTGATGGCGGGCAAAGGATTCGGCCCCAGATTTCTGCAGGCAATCAAGGCCATGTATTTCAACCCAACAGCTAGCATTCAACTAATGGGCGAGGGCTCCAACCCGATCCATATCTCAAGAGGGACGAGACAAGGGTGCCCGTGCTCACCTATCCTATTTGCACTGTATATAGATCCCCTGATTTGCCACATCAAGAGCAATATGAACATAAAACCAATTGTCACCAATGGACTTGAAACCAAAATCCTCGCATACGCGGACGACATAGCTATTACCACTGTTGATCCTGCTAGTGCTATGAGGGAAATAATTAACATCACTTCTGATTTCGGGAGTGCATCTGGATATAGACTTAATGTGGCAAAAACACAGGTACTATGTTCTAGCAATACAGTCAAACTGGATGATAGATACGTGGATTCGGTAGTCTATCTAGGAATCACAATCAATGCCCAGACACAGGAAATTATTAAAGATAATTTCGCACCACTACTGGCGAAAATGAAACAGGATCTAAAAAGAATTGATACCCTCCATCTATCAATTATAGGCAGGGCCAATGTCATTAAAATGACAATGTTCCCGAAAATCTTATATAAATTCAGGTCCATCCCCTTTAAAATAGATGATATATTGATCAGGGAAATGGAGGCAATTTTTATGAACTTTGTTTGGCAATATGGTAAGGTGAGGAGAACAATTAAATGTATGTCTCTACCCCAAGAACAGGGTGGATTGGGTATACCTAATTTAAAATTATATCACTGGTCTTGTCTCCTCACAGATATGGCTATACTCTTTTTTCCTGCTGACATGATACACTGCCAGTGCGGTATTCCATCTATATACCAGTTAGCACTAGGGAACGAAGCATATGGGGCATTGCTAAGGAACTATGATAAACGTTTCTTCAAGGCCTCAGGCTATAAAATACTGGAAGATATTTGGGTTGTATGGCTGGCAATACAGAAGAACCAGAGCATCCCGAAGTTTAACAAACATACTCCACTCTGGAAATCAGGGCTATTCCCGCACTTAAGCAGAGACGGTTCCTGGAGACATTGGGAAAGACAGGGAATTACCACATTAGGCCAAGTGATGGTAAAGGATGTTCTGAGGCCCCTTGATCTTCTGAAGTCACGATATTCACTTCAAGGCCCCCAAGAGTTTAAATACATACAACTGACCAACACAATTAAATCAAAAAGACCCACCATAGATATATCAAAAGATTGTTCACTCTTAGATTACATGAAGGGAGGCGGCCGTCGTATAAGGAAAATATATGCATTATTCTTGAGAACGCGGCCAGATGATATGCTTAAGACAGAGGCTACCTGGGTTGGGAAACTGAGTGACCCCGATATCGATTTAGACAGAGCCATTCTTATGGATAAAAGGTTCCTACGATCCTCAAATTTAAGAGCACAGCACTTTAAAACCCTATTTAACTTATATTATACACCGGCAAAATTGTTTGAATGGGGAAAGAGAGCGGATAACAATTGCCCTAGATGCGGTAAGGGTCCTGCTGATCTGCTTCATATGTTTTGTAGCTGTGAGAAACTAGGGCCAATTAAAAACGAAATTGAAAAGTTTCTAGAGGGGCTGCTAGCTGTCAGGTTTGACCTATCCCCTACACTCGTAATAATAGGGTACGACGCCAAATTGGGTTTAAGTGTAGAGTCTGAGGCACTTGTCTTTATAGCAACAGCTGTCTTTAGAATATTAATTGCTGCTGCATGGAAGGACATTGGGGCTCCAACCTTTCAGATGTGGATCTGTAGGCTGCTCGGGATCCATAACATCGAGTCGGAGTTGTACGCACTGAAGGGAGCGAAATCCAGGGACATGGGACTAAGGATTTGGTCGCCCGTGGCATTATGGAGGCGGTCAAAAACCTTGGGTCTATAGTTTGTAACACCCATGTAGATACTCCTTTATATTCTCAACATATCTACTGTATTTTTGCCCATACTAATGGTTTTAACCTGTTTTTTAACATCCCTATTACAAGTTGAAATTTTATTATGCATATTTAACATCCTGCATGTATATTTATTTGGTATTTCTATGTTAATGTGTGCTTCTTGTAATATATTAGATATGATATCGCCATGAACTTTCAATAAAAAAAAAAAAAAAAAAAAAATAGAGAAAAAAAAAAAAGGAAGCCCACGTGAACAAAACAGTAGCAACCTGTCACGGACTCCTCCAAAATTTGAAGAAAATAGTCTCATTGCTCCCTCAGCCCTATAGGAAACTTGTGGTACAGGCTTCAATTCTAAGCAGACTGGACAATGTTAACTCTTTGCTACTAGGCAATCCCGAATATCTCTTAAAACGGCTCCAGCGAATCCAGGTGCTGGCAGCCAAACTAGTGCTTAACAAGGGACATCAGAAATACTACAAAAACTCCACTGGCTACCAGTAAAGGAAAGGAGTATCTCTAAGGTGCTATACATTACTCGTAGGGCAGTAAATGGCACAGGACCTAAAGCTCTACAGCAAATAATTGAGCTATATAAACCTTCTCGAACCTTAAAATCAACCTATGCTGCCTTCTTGTCCATTCACCCCTTCAAAAAAACGCGAATGGGAGGTAGACCCTTCCAGGTACAATGTGCACAGCTCTGGAACAACCTTCCTCTCTCCCTTAGAACCAACACTAATCTGCTGAGCTTCATGAAGAACCTGAAAACCTGGCTCTACCCCTGTAAATAGAAGGCTAATAGAAAAGACATACCACCACTAGCAAATAAAGATCCCTCTCCTTTACCGATAATCTACCAGTGCCAAGAAGCCCGTTGGGTGATAGCCGCACTTTACAAATAAATAATAATAATATAATCTTTATATCCAGGGAGTACCCATGACTCCTACATATTCAGGCACAGTGGAATATACAGATGATTGAAAAGTGGGGAGTTTGATGATGGATACATATTAGGCAGTGACAAATAATGCAAATGCTGATATGTAAGTGTCCAATCTACACAAAATGTATTGTGTTTAAGGTGACAGTGTGTATGTCCTACATCCCTGAATCCTCATACCCTACCTCTCTCCCACCACCCAAAATGAAAGGCGATACAACACTGCACATTGTCGCACCAGTACTGTGATCGAGCGGACATTTGGACCTCTGAAATCTCGTTTTCGCTGCCTCCATAAAAGTGGGGGGCTTGCAATACAGACCAGAAAGTGCTTGTAAGATTGTAGCAACTTGTGCCATCCTACACAATATTGCAGGCCCGGGAGGCCTACACATTGCGGTTTCCGAATCTGAATCAGAGGAGGATCCTGGTCCACCTGTTCATCAGCCACCAGAGGAGAACAAAGTAGTGGAGGGTAAAAGGCGCAGGGGCCACACTGCTACACATTACTTAACAAGGTAAGACATTCTCAAATCCACTATACTATTAAATAATGTTACAACACTTGATTGAATTCTCAAAGTACAGCTACCTTTAATGGCAGGTGTCACTCAATCATTGACAGACAAGCTGTCATTCTCAATAATTCTGAAACAATGTAGTCAACATGTAGGTCGGTTGCAGCACTGACAACATTAGAAAAACAAGTGGCACAATGCCTTTATTTTCTGGGAGTGTGTCCGGTTTGGAAGTTCCACCATGTTGAAGTGCAGGAATGCGACTGGCACTGCATTGTAGGACACATGCCTCTGTGGCAGAGATGCTGTTGACGTTAAACACCTAACTGCCAGGAGCCTCTGCACCCACACCAGTAGCAATATATGCTGTCTGGATTGCCTCCCCTAGCAGATATGTTCTGACCACGGCCCCTTGAGACATCCCCACTGAAGTGACACATCTCCACCTGTAGTGTCACAGTATGCTTGGATATTGTAGGTGTAGCCTGTGCAAGTCTCCCCATGGCCCTGGTCATGGCATCCATTTGCACAGCACTGCTCCTCTCCCTGCGCCTTTGAGTGCTCCTGTCCTCTGACAGCTCGGTGCAGAGTTTCTCAGTTGCACCTGTTTGTTGGCCCATTTATTGTGCCCATGCGAGCCTGATTGTCTGCCAACTGATTGGCCACTATGCTGAACCCCATTATTATGGACAGTTGCATTACCTGCAATTGACGGTTAACCATCCTAATTTGTTTGTGCTGCAGGTGCTGAACATGCAGCATTGATGCCTCAAGCCCACCTAACGGCACGTAATGTTGGGCAACCGTCTGAGACCCAGAAGCCTGTGATGTGTTACCGTGCCTACGGCCATGCAGTCTGGAGCACTGCTATTGGGACCTGATGACTGGTTGCAGAGTTCAAGTGGGTGGCTGTATGGTATCCTCACCCTCTACTGGTGGTGGCTGTGGGGACACTCTCAAGCACTACAGTTTCTTCTTCCTCCGTCTGTGTCTGTTCTTCACACTCATCTGTTGGGCCTTCAATGTCTTCCCCAGATGCATCTAATTAGATAATAGAGATAACATTAAAAATGTAATGTGTGAAACACATTCTCATTTGTCGTACAAAACTTATTCTACACATTTCTGACACTGACTACACTGTTTCTATCTATGACTACAATTCCTACACTGAACCAGGTGGGATATTTTGGACATGGAATAATCCCATCCAGATATGTCTGTCTAAGTTAGTTTTGCATGCATGTGGATACCAGGTTCAAGCCCAGAAATGTTGTCATAATTAAAGTTTTGCACTTACTTTGCGAGGGTACAGGCACAGACATATCCAGGTTGGCAAGTCCTACGACAGCTCATGTCTCCAGGGTGGCCTCCACCATTGCCTTTAGTGACATGGGCAGGGGTGCAGTGGAGGGTCTGCCTCCTATTGCACAGGACTTGTTTGCCGTTTTGTGACCTTTTCCTTTGTGCGGGAATGGAGGTCGTACCATCTCTTGCGAATCTCTTCGATAGAGTACTGTGCCACCCTCCACAGCATTATTCATATGCTGCACCCCATCCATATTTTGTCCTTCTGTGACCTCACTTCTGGTGACGGTGTCACTGTAGTGCAGGAATCGCCAGATCTGAACTGTAGGATTTTTTATGTCTGGATAGGGCTGTGATCAGAGGAGCATACATGTCAACAGACCCGATTCAGGCAGGAGACTCACACATTTTCGTGTCAAAATGGGTTTATTTTAGCCATCTTCCACCTAAAATTGCTTCTGTTTCTATAAAAGTCAATGGAGAAAAAACATTCCCCCCCATTGTTTTTTAAATCTTCCTTTTTAAATCTTCCACTTTCCAGTTTGAAAATGTTGGCATGTATGAAGGAGGAGATAAGTTTTAAAAGGCAAGGGAGAGTTGAACTTGGCCTTTCCCTGCTGTGATGCCACCCAGGCCCAGTGCATTGTTCTTGGAAAATCCCTACCCTTCCAACCGTAAAGCATGTGGAAGTGGAAGTAAAACTGTGCTTTTGTTATACGTGAGGGTGGTGAGAAGGAACTGTCTCGTCACATCATCGGTTTTTTTTCTAGTCGCTAATAAAGTAGCATTTGTACCGCACTGGAGTATCTCTACACATTTTCATTCAACAACAGTTTGGTCACAGACGAAGGGAGTGTGATAGATTTGAGTTATAGTATAGCGGTGGGATACAGGGCTTTTGACTGTGCCCTCATTACTTGGGTAGGACTCTCAATATAGTGGTTGTGGGTGATGAACCTGGGATCACATGCCATGAATGTGGCCAGTTTCTCCCATGTGATTTTGGAAAATAGTAATGCAGAGGCCTAGGACTATGGGGTCTACCTAATAGTTAATTGGAGCTAGAATAGATCTCATTGTTAAAGTAGTGGGATATGTAGTGGAGATGTTTTGCAAGACTAAACCTCTTTTGTGTTGTTGTTGATAAATTTTTATTGACTGCCATTTACAATGTTGTATTTTTAAGTGATGAACGTTTCTTGTGCTGTATTGTAATTAATACGACCCATTTTCAAAACAAAGAAGGTTGTAGGAATCTTGTAATTGCCATGTCTGGTGGGGAGTGTGTGGGCCCATCAGGGCCTAAAAGAAGAATTGCAATACTGTACTACCTTAAATAGATTGGATAGTGCCTAACAGGTTTCCACTTTCATTGATTAGCTCCTAGAACATGCTGTATTGGTTTATGGGTGAGCTGTTGATAAACCAAAGAAGATACTGGCAGCCATCTGATTTTCCATTTCAAGATGCAGTTGTGCATGAAGGCCACCGGAAGCCCCCCAGCATGTTGGAAAAGGTGCCAGGCCTGTAAAAATAGGCCTTCGTTGTAGAGATTTCAATATCTTGCCTGATATAAATACGAATCCGATCAGAGGTCGGCCATTTAGTTATAAATCTACTAGATTGACAAAGGCTCCACCAGTTCGGGGGAGCCGCACATATGTCGGGCTTGCCGGACCCGGGTGATGGGGTTAGCAGCGTAATGTGCCGCCTCCTCCCAATAAGGTGGGCGGAGACTGGTTCCCTTTAGAGTTTGTGGCTCCGGAAGCACTTGGATATCGGTGGGGCTCGACATTAAAAGGAGCCACAAGGCTGTGAGAGGCTCTCTGTTTTGTGCTCGAAGCCTTGCTGTAAGGACACCATCCACTCTCTGGGGACCCCATCTCATATCCAGCCAGAATTTTCTTTTCCCGCCTACCATCCACTTAGCAGGCAACTTCTTCCCGGTTTGGTTTTGTGTGGGCCTAGCGAGGCTTTCTCGGGGTTGCCCACAAGTAGGGTTGGGGTAGGAGGCAATTCTCTTGGCTCTAGAAGTTCTATCTGATGATGTGTCCTGGGGGAAAGTGTCTTGTCTTTGATGGTTTGTCGTGTTAACTAATATTTTCTCTTGCAGCTTGGGCCATATGTTGTATTTATTGTCATTTTGCGTAGCCTTGCTGGGTGAGGTCAAGATTGGTGGGACAGTTCATGTCCATATAAGGCATCCTTTTCCTTCTAGATGAACACAACAGCAGTGTCATGGGACCCCTCCAAGGAGTGTTTGCAGCGAGTTGATTAGAGGTTGTAGGACGGAGGGGGGCTGGGAGTGATCGCTGCCATCAGGTCCTTCTAGCCAACCCCCGCACAGGCATAATGGGCGGCAAGCTAGCACAGGCCTTTGGGGGGATAGTGAGGGGTGTAGGGGGTGCCCGAGGTAGGTATCCTGGTGGGCAGATGGGCCCCCTGCACAAGCTTACCCTTTGAGGTGATGTAGGAGGGTGGGGTCCTCCCCTAAGGGGGGCCCAATCCAGGCTCCTTTAGCAGGGAAGGGAGGTTTTCTGAGCAAGGTACTCTACTGGGACAGGTCAGGATCTAACTTACTGGCCCAATCTGTGGAAACGCAGGAACACGTCTAGATACTATTAGGAATGTATTGTATCAGCATCACTGTTACTGCTAGTCATCAAAGGTAAACAAAGTTGTAAAATATGATTGGTTACTGTGTATAATCATGGAAGTGTTGTGTGTTTTTAAACTGTGAATTTTTGTGTTTAAATAAATACAGCCAGGTGTTCAAGACCCCTAACCCTAAGAAGAATGTAGAATGAGGAAATCGAGGACCTGGCTACTTGAAACAGAGACTGCAACACTATCACATTGACAGGGCACTTAGATCCAAGCATCAGAATCTGCTCAAGATTCCCTGGTTCTCTAGGGCTAGACTGGGTGGACGTGCTTTTTCAGTGCGAACCGCCACTCTCTGGAACTCCATGCCTCTTCATCTTCGCTTGCAGGAGTCAGAGTTGACCTTCAATAAGGTGCTGAAAACTTGGCTGTTTAGCCTTCCTTAGTCTTTCCCATACTCCCTCGTCGGTCAGTGGGCCTACCGCCGGGACACCTCTCCCGGAGGTAGCTGTGTGCTCTACAAATGTCCTATTATTATTATAAGAATGGAGTTGTAGTGTCTACCTATGACGGGCTGGTGTTAGGGGTGGGTCAAGTGTCCATTTATAGCAGTGTTTCCCAAACTGTGGGTAGTGATGGACTGGTGAGTTACAAGCCTATAGGTGGTGGGTTCAAGTTCAAGCGATAAATAAAGATGCCTTTAAATTCTGCATTTTCTGTCTCACATTTACTGTGCCTCAAAGACAGGGCCCAGGGTCCAATGCCAGGCAGTCTTCTGACAAATCGCTGCTTCATTTTTAACATGCGGATTTGTATGTACAAACTCATCTCACTTTGCAGTCTGAGAAAGAAAAGTAAAGTGAATTGTGTGATAATCTTGCTAGGGTACAGTTTGGAAAGAAAGGCTGTAGGATGTCATTTGTTGTAACAGAATAAAAGGTAAATACCTGTAGATGAGCTGTAGACATTCAGCAGTTAGGAAAGTAAAAATGAAGCAATTATTTTTGCAATTTTGAAGTGTGATGAAAATGAAGATTTTAATAGGATCAAACCAAATCAAAACACTTTACTTGGTGAAGCACAGATGATAAATATTCACTGAAATGCAATTTCCACACAATATCATTTGTATGCAATATAGTGTTATCAGTAAAACTCCATATCTGTGCAACTTTAGTGCCCATTGCAATGGATAATGTGGTGTCTGTAAATGACAACGTCCTCCCACATGATGCTTTAGTTACATTTAAAAAAATGGCCTCCCCACTGTCCATTAAAGTTAGGTGGGTCGCAAAAGTTTGTTCTAAAAAGTGGGTCATGGTTCTACAAAGTTTGGGAAGAACTGATTTCTAGGGAGGCTTTGGCAATACCAGGCCATATGACAGGAAACCATGTGATATAGCACAGTGGGGTAAAGCACCCATTACAGACATTTGTGTTCAACTTAAAGGTGCAAATGTCTTGTACTTATACGTTCATGCTTCCAGTCTTGATAATAAAGTACCAGGACATTGATGTGAAAATCATCCTAGTTACCTGATTCATTTTGACATCCTGGCGGATGCCTTTATGCAGTGAGAAATACATTTAGACGTGTCTCATTGGGCACACGTGCTGCTTATCCTCGACAGATGAAGCAAAGAGAGAGAGAACTACACAATCCTATCATGTTTGCAAAGAAAGCAGTCTGGACCATATGAGTGCTAGGCAGTGGGGGGACGCTGACATCACGACAGGAAGTGACATCACGAAAGGTGGCTTGCACCATCAGACTCATTGCCTCCCTTCGCTCACCCCTTAGATGCGATTGCATCAGAGAAGCCAGCACGTGAGCAGCGTTCTGAATGGGCTCCGATCTCGCTCCAGAGAGGCCAAAGAGTGAATGTGCGGCTCCATTTGCTCCAGTTATCGAGCTCCCAGTAAAATACCTGTGTGCACACCTCAGGTTGCTAAACATAATGAGCCAACAGAGTAAAAAAATAAACACATTCTCTGACCAAAGGATGACGGGAAATGTCAGTGCTTGAACAAGACGGTCTTATGTTTCTCAATTAGCTTGTCTTTGCCTTACAGGGCCCTCGGTGACAGACGCGCGGGCTCATCTGAGGTCATGGGAGCCTGACCTCGGAGTGCCCGCCTCTGTCCCTGCTGAATCAACTCCTGTGCGCTCCGCTCAGGGCTGTCAGGGCGGCATGCGGCCTGCACCGGGCCTTTAACAATAAGGCCACAATCTGCTAGAATGCTGGCGACAAGTGGGTGGACACAGAGATAAATTCCTCCTACTTCCTAAAACCAGGAAAAGTCACCCTAAGTGCCCTCAAAGCAACGCAAAATCTCTGTTGGGCTGTCAACATGGACACTCCCAGAGAGATGGCTTTATGTGAAAATGGAAACCGCGGGTAGCTCAGTCGGTTATTGCTTTGTCTTCAAAAATCTGTACGTAACCTGTAATTTAGTTGGTTCAATGTTCCGCAACGCCAACATACTCTTTCCAGAAGCGATAAAATGAGTACCTTACATAATGAGGAGATATATGTTCATGCCAGCAAAAAGTATATTTAAACAAAAAAGAATGCATTATTAACACTTAAACCAACCCGTTTAGGTTGGTATACATAACAAAGGTGTATTCAGTAAACCTTAAATGTATATGTACATCATGGCAATGAGACACAGTTGTCACAGGAAGTGAAACTCCAATGCTGCTGCAAGGTCTGTGCAAAAATATGTGACAAAGTGCTTGGGATAGGTGTCTGCAGACGAGACACTTGTCTTGGAAATCAAGAGGTTAATGAAACACAGTCTCGTCAATAACCAGATCGGCATTATATGCTCCTTGAATGAGATGAAACAGGTTCTTAAACAAACTAAAAGTGCTGATATGAAGCTAACAGTAAATATAATATATTATAATATAAAGTAACCCTGCACATTATAAGAATATTGCAAGTCACTGTGGACTTCTGTAACCATAGAGGGATGAGTTCCAGTATATGGTCATGGAAGTCCCCTTTTGTAGGTAAAGCCTCCCAGACAGTGGAAGTAGGGCTTTCTTTAAGTGAGCCGGGTCCAGCCGGTGCTCAGCACTGGCCGTTCTAAAAAGCAGGTGCTGAGACGGGTCCCTATCGTGCTCTCCATTTGTCCCCTCACCATCTGAGTGAAAACAAAAAGTCTTTTAAATCTGCGGATTACCACCCTTCATCGGCTTTCGATGTAACTTGAAAGAGGTTAGTTATAGTAATTTCTCATCCCATCATTTCAGAACTGAAAAGTTATCAATATTATATTCAACGAAGCCATTGTTGTTTAACCTATGTAACTAACCGCCCATTGACAAAGCCATTAGTCCTGGCTTGTTTTAGGTGTAGGTTAGTGGATGTTTTCTATCTGGAACAGAGAGAGCAGCGGCGTCACTATGGTTGGTGTCACCCAGTGTGGTAACTCATGGTGTCACCCCCTCACGACTTACCCCATGACGGACCTCCTACCAAATAACGGGATGCATGCCTATAGTTCTCAACCAGCTCTATTTATATAAATAATAATGGTAATACCGGCCTACTTACTTTTACCCCCTTTTTGTAATGGGGGAATGAGCTACAGGTATAACTGTAGGGAATCTTAAATCAGTTGCAAGTTGCCCTGGACTGGTCGCTACCTGTATCAATTAGAAAGTAGCACATATAAGGCAATGTACTCAATCGTGGCTTATTATTTCTCATAGTTGTAGCCTCAATTTTATATTCACTTGTACCCAGCTTCAGTCAACTAATTAGGTTTGCCACCTGGCTGGTTTCCCTTCCTACACCGAGGCGGAATGGCCGTAGTAAAATCTAAACCAATTGGATAAAACATAATGGTGTAATCTGACAAACTGTTGTTTCTATTAGCACGAACGAGTAATAAAATGAAGGGTGACTTACTTATTTTTGTACCTGTTTTTTAATGGGTCCTTCTTGTATTACTGTTGAAATTGGCATTATATATACACATAAGCGGCGTTCATTTGTGTTCACTGTACCCCTTTTTGTAAGCAGAACGGATATCGCTAAAGCACTGACTGTGTTACCCCGCTAGCATGGACCCATGCACACACGGACACGACAGCCATTTTAGGTATCATGGTCTCCTTGTTCACGATCGATCATCAGCCCCTTCCCGGACCCTGCGAGCTTCCCCCATGTACCCTGACTGCCCCCGCTCTCACACGCACAAGTCATGAGCCCTCCCCTCCCGCATGACTCTGTCTCTGAGAAATCGCACCCCGCGCCTGATCAAACCCCTCCTGTCCCTCCATGAATACCCCTCCTTTGATGACCTCTTCCTCTGAACCTAATTGTCAACATGGACCGCTGGTCATCCCTTAGCCTGAGGATACAGTTCATTGCCCACTACTGTATGCACTCGCCTCTCTTGAAAGGAGCCACTATTGATCATGGCCACCCCACCCCCTGAGATTCGATCAGGAGCACACATTCCAACGGAATCAACAGCACACTCAGCTGCATGACAGCCCCCTCCTATTGTATGGAGGATAAGGGCCCCTACTGTAGCCACGTGTTGGAATATCTTCGTACTTTACAATGTCTTGATTGTAATGAAGGATGTGTGTGTGTCATAAACCTGTGTATAAAAGACGAAGCCTCAGAGAAACTTGTTAGAGCACCTCCCGAAGACACTGTGCGAGTGTCCCAAATGACATGCTCTCCTCATGAGTAATAAACCTTTTTCCTTGTCTTCCTGCTTCCAGTGCCCGTCTCTTTATTTGGTAATTATTCAAGATGGAAACGAAGAGTCGCCCTGCACCAGCAGCCTGGGCATCGGGTGCGATATGGGCTGACTTTTCACCAATTGGCGTCCCAACGCGGGGTCCATCAGCGACATAAGGTCCGGTAAGAGAGGTCCAGACGATGGGGTGAACATCTAAATGATTGGAGTATACCTGCCTTGAGAGGGCCCTCGTCTGGCTGCCGATTGAATGAACTTCACCGATTCCGAACGGACCTCTCTCAAGTGACCTATTGTCCTGACTGGAATCCCACAGGACTGCTGCGGTAAAAACATGGAGAAAAGAGAACGATCGGGCGCTGGAAAAAAGGAAGGCGAAGAACAGTCCACATGGTCCGGTCCGGGTAAGGTCGTGACACACGACAAATTGCAAAATTGATTGATTGATTGTTTGAAAATACTAGTATTACTTATTGATTGTTTCTGAGAGATTCTCTATTTGCAAACAAGCACAGAGTCGCCATACTCTGTTTAGTCTTTGCAGATAGTGAAGGATAGGTAATGCAGACTTTTGTCCCCATTGTAATCCGTCATACCTATTTTTCTCCCCATTGATTGATTGATTGAATCGAGCATTGAATTGTTCGAAGTTGGTTCTCTTAAGGATCTTCTCTGTCTGCAAACGGGGAAGAATAGGAATATTCTCTCTCCCTTTACAGATAGTGAAGGGTAGGTAACGCAAACCTTTAACACGTCATACCTATTTCATTCCTCATTGATTGATTGTTTGCCCGAACATTGACTGTTTGAAATTGGTTCTTTTTGGAGGTATTCTCTATTTACAAACAAGCACAGAGTCGCCATACTCTGTCTAGTCTTTGCAAGTAGTGAAGGGTAGGTAATGCGGACCTTTGTCCCCCATTGTAATATGTCATGCCTATCTACTCCCCACTGATTGATGCACCAGTCTCACCCGGACCATTTACTAGAGATAGGTCACCTGGCCCGACCAGAGAGCACCCCTAGTGAAAAGGACATATACAATAATAACGAAGTGATCACTGTATCCTGTTAACAGAGACTTTAGCATGAAACAACCTGGAAAGAAAGGAATAGGAAAACGAAAATCAGTAGGCCACTGATGAACTTTTATTAAATAACGAACAAGAAAACGATAACAATACTTAATGATAAAATCTATTATTGTCTTAGAAACAAGAAACGTTAGAAATAAGCCCGTAATAAGAAACCTGAGAACAGTAAGAGAAACCAAGCGTGGCATTGCAACGGCCACAAGGCAACGAGGTTTCATCGCCCCTCACTACCCCGAACATGTCTGTCCCACCGCCTGCCACGCCCAAATAAGGGCAAACTGGGAAAGATACAAAGCAACAGACATCCGCCCCATTCTGGAAACTTCCAAAGTGCAACAGGGTTGCGGCTACGCCCAGCCGGAAGCAACACATATAGGGCGGGTCCTGCTGCCAACAGTTGGCCGGAGATCATCACATAGGGTGTAGCCGAAGGAGAGGCCGAGGCCGAAGGGACCCGGCCAAGGGGACTGCTACGACAACCCTGGAGAGTTGCAGGGGGGGGAATGTCTATGTCCTCGACCCTCCCCTCTCTCTCCCAGTCTGAACCAGCATCCATGGAGGGCCTGGGAGTGGAGAGGCCACTGCATGAAAGGCCCAGGAGAAGCGTCACACGCCAAGGCTTACCCCACCGGATGAACCAAGGAACCCGTTCCTGGGGCCAGGGCGAAGAGCGTCCGGCCGCCATCAATCGGAGGCCCGACCCGAAAACATGCCAGGCGCCACTTCTTTCTTTTTTCTTCCATAATGGCAGCAACAACACTGGGGGGGGGAATGTCTTGCACATGCCTCCGACCCCCCCCCTCGTCCTCATCGCCTGGTCCGGCCATAACAAATGTCAAGCGAGACGCCGTGGGGTGCACTGGTAGGGAGAGACGGTGCAAACAAGTCTCTCCCGCCTCCCCAGGTGGAGGCTTCCCAGCTGCACCCTCAGCGCTCCAGGCGCCCGGAAAAGGGTTCTTCCACTGTGGCGATGCTGCAACGCCTCGCCCGGCAGGGTGGAGCCCGTCCGCTCATTTGACCCCGCGATCGCCGGTAGCTGCCGAACTCTCAAAATGGCGATCGACCTGGCAAGAGCGGGCCCTGCATGAAGGAATGGCCCGGTCACTTGTTGGCTCCACCATCATAGTTCTCCACGACCTTGAAGATTCTAGAGGAGCCGCGGGAGTCCCCGACCCCCGCAGATACCCCCGATGGGGAATGACTGCCATGATTGCCCACGGAACAATGGAAATGTAGCCGCAGGACGTCGGCGCTTCCATGCTGTCGCCAGCCTCAGTTTGAATGACTAGAATCCTGCAGACTACAGTTCGGATCAGTTCCGGTGAAAGCACAGTATGACCCGGTAGGAACATTGTCGCCTCCCTCCCCTTTTGATTGATGGTTCAGACCACCGATCCTTTCTTTTGCCCTTTAACGAAACTTTTGGACTGCCAAAAGAAGCTCTGGGCCAACCACGGGTTATTAGAAATTTAGACTATGCCTGGTTCTGCCTGACCACACCCAAAATGGCGCCGATGCAAATGAAACTTTCAACTCCTTGTTGTACCCCGATTGTTCAGCCCTGGTGTCATGAGGTATGTATGAAGGGTTTTTTTAACCACATGAATTGATATAGGATGTGTACTAATTATATGTTCGGACAATTAATTGATTCAGGATGTGTACTGTCAGTTCGGGAAATGAATTGATATGGGATGGGTACTGGCTATATGTTCGGACAATGAATTGATATTGGGTGGGTACTGATTATGTGTTCAGACGGTAAATTGACATCAGATGGGTATTAATTGAACATTCGGACAATGAATTGTTGTTAAGTTTGGCGCATCATGATTATTGAAAGTTGGAAGCCCAACACTCATGACACTCGCTCACACTGAAGTCTCGACATGATTTTGTTGCACTTGTCGCACTTTTAGATTATGAAATAAACGACCACCGACTCCATTAAAGTTCTCCGCTAATAAGTATCCCCACATATAACAGTTCCAGCCTGCTCCGTGGCCGGCCCACGGGGTTGTAAGCCCATATTTATGCACCGACATTCTTATTAAAGATTTTCTGGAAAAAGCAAACGTAGTTGTCACGTGTGAATTAGTAAGTTTCGAATAAATGACCACTGTTTAAGGATTAAAAGGTATAGTACGCAGAGATACTGCAAAAATGAATGGAACAGGTTTTTGTTGTATGTACTTTGCACATTTTTGTGCAGCCAAAAAGCAACCACTAAAAATCCTGGTGTTTAGCCTATACTTTATGCGCTACCTGTATAAAAAGAGTCACACTAACGGTCCGCCGGGGCTTAAAACGCCCAGTTGGCAGGGACTGCATTCCGTGGAGATAGGCCGAGTATGCAGTAAGTAAAAGCCTTTCTGGGTTTATGCACGCTAATGTGTCTATCAATGTAGCCCCTGCCCCCTTCTTTTTCCCTCTCTCTGCAGGTCACATCGGAATATCGATCAATGTATGAAAACGGTGATCTAACGGACAAAGAGACGGAAAAAAGGGTTTGATTATGGTACCTAACCGCAACAAGCAAACAATGACTATTTTCTCTCTCTGAACTTAGCGCCTGGGAGGGCAGCCTGAAGGGGAAACCACAAAATGTAACTTCGCTTGGCACCCCGAATAGTACAACTAAAATGACGTGCGCTAATGAATAAGCACCCCACAATTAATTAAATAGGGAAAGTTAAGGAATATTTTGGGGTGAGGTACATTTAAAATCTACTGCATCCTTCTTCGCACCCTCCTAGACATGTAACTCCAAGCTGCCCCATTGTTCTCCAACTGACACCAACCGTTGTCTCAGCCTGGAAACGCATTTGCTAAAAAATGACTCGAATAAACCACCGTGAGCATTAGCCCGACCAGGTTAGTTCATGACCAATTGCCAAAGGCGTAAGTGTGTACAATCAAAACCACCAGTAAGGGCAGCCGACGGTTAAAAGAGAAGAAAAAGGTAAAAAGAGCTTAGGATGCTAAGAATGCACAGCATACAGAAAGGGATAATTTTGGCCAATAACTGTTGTATGTTTTGTCTTGGATTTTCGTACGTAATACATGTACTGTCTTCTCCGCCTGAGTTTGTGTATACGTGATGCATGGATCTACTCATCCCTCTGTCTGTATTTCCGTAGTACTTAATCCCCGTTGTTCTGTGTGCACTGGATGGCCCATTATTGTACACGTCTCTCTCTCTCTCTCTCTCTCTCTCTCTCTCTCTCTCTCTCTCTAAAACCCCCCTGTTCCCTCTTTTCTTGTAATGGTAACGTTGTGCCCCTCCCGGCACAACACCTAATTGGGTTTCCTCGAACACAAAGGTGTTTGGAAAAATTGACAGGAACTAAAACGACTGTAACTTGCCATATTACTACCTCTCCTTTCGGCAAAACAATAGAACCCAAGTTGGTCATGAAAGAAAGGACGGGTCAGACGACTAACGTCCCCTAATCTGGCCTTTATAGAGGGACTATAACGTCAATGGCCTCCTGTTTCTCAGTTCGCTAAAAATGCAATTCCCAATGCACAGATTACTTCGCTCCTCTGCACTAAAGGGTGGATGTCCAGAATACCCCACTTCTCCCGATCGACCCCAGCTCCCTGTCCAAAACGTCCCCTTTTCCCCCGATTAACCCCAGCTTCATGTCATCTACCCTCGAAAGCGAAATTGATGACCTTGATTAACGTTCACTCCCCAAGAAGAGCATGTTTTACGTCCACCCCCTCCCCCTTCTTCATGACGATAACGCCCCACTTACAAGAGTTAGCCGACCCCGAAGGGAGATGTAAGATGGTCGATACTTGGGTTAAAGGGAAGGGCGAGTCTCTGCATAAGGACTCGACCTTGTGTTTGCTATAATACACTGTGTATAAAAGTCCAATTTCTCTCCACGTACGTCACGAATGAGCGACGAACAGGGTTATGAATTCCATAAGCAATGCACTCCTACAGACTCCATAAATGACGACTTCTGACTGTGACCGATGAACTTATCCCCCACCTACATAGGATTGGGGACGGAATTGAGATGTATAAATGTCTTCTCCTGCCAGTTTTTCTAAAACTTGTTTTCTACCCATTCAAAGATATAATCACCGGAGGAGAGGAGCTGGACGTAACGCACAACCTGGCCACAGATCATGGAGCACGTGTGACGACCAAAGGTGGAGCCGCAGAGCAACGAGACGTGGGACGAGGCATAACTTTCAAACTCAGCAGATGGAGGAATGAAGGGCTGCCTTGAAGCCCTCGACTCGCTGACCCACTTGTGCCTGAAGTCCCCCGTCCCCTTTTGAGTCCGACTGTTGGGCTTGCCTGCTCATTGTCCTTTGCTCCCTTGGTCTCTTGGTGTGTTCGAAGATCTGGCCCCACTCCGCCCTCTCTTCCCTCGATTATTCACATATAAACTTTGACTATGGACTGGGATTTTGCCACGGAAAAAGAAAGACACGCAGGTGCCCAGCACGAGGCACCCCTAAGAAAATGAGTTAGGAAACAGGACTGTGATCTAACAGCAGAGGACTGATCGCACCCTGCAACGCGTAAGGATGATTCCGAGCTGGACTTATAGCTCCACCGCCGGTGCTAAAAAGCGCCAACGAAAAGAAAAACGGACTAACAGAGTCTACCAGTGGTGGCTCGTCGTTGAAAAAGACATTTTCACTAAGACCCCCTTCCTGAACTTTCTCCCTCAATTCTTGTTGCTTTCAAAAATGTTTTTGGTCACTTAAGTCCAAAAGTCTCATATAGCACTTTTTACTATATGTTGATGTCATTGAAAAGAAAGTCAGAACCTGAGTCTACAATATGTCGGAACGTTTTTCCTGATTGCCCTCGACTACGTGTTATGCCGATCTATGAATAACGCAGCGAATGTAAATTCATATGTACCATATTCCGCCAATTGTATCGACTGCATATGGCTACACGCAATTTGCTAGCATTCGACGAACATTATTTCATTGGCCACACATGATTATATGTACACTCCATCAGTTGGGGTAAACACAAATGTACTAGCTATGTTTAAAAGCGGCGACTGTTGAAATTGGCATTATATATACACATAAGCGGCGTTCATTTGTGTTCACTGTACCCCTTTTTGTAAGCAGAACGGATATCGCTAAAGCACTGACTGTGTTACCCCGCTAGCATGGACCCATGCACACACGGACACGACAGCCATTTTAGGTATCATGGTCTCCTTGTTCACGATCGATCATCAGCCCCTTCCCGGACCCTGCGAGCTTCCCCCATGTACCCTGACTGCCCCCGCTCTCACACGCACAAGTCATGAGCCCTCCCCTCCCGCATGACTCTGTCTCTGAGAAATCGCACCCCGCGCCTGATCAAACCCCTCCTGTCCCTCCATGAATACCCCTCCTTTGATGACCTCTTCCTCTGAACCTAATTGTCTACATGGACCGCTGGTCATCCCTTAGCCTGAGGATACAGTTCATTGCCCACTACTGTATGCACTCGCCTCTCTTGAAAGGAGCCACTATTGATCATGGCCACCGCACCCCCTGAGATTCGATCAGGAGCACACAATCCAACGGAATCAACAGCACACTCAGCTGCATGACAGCCCCCTCCTATTGTATGGAGGATAAGGGCCCCTACTGTAGCCACGTGTTGGAATATCTTCGTACTTTACAATGTCTTGATTGTAATGAAGGATGTGTGTGTGTCATAAACCTGTGTATAAAAGACGAAGCCTCAGAGAAACTTGTTAGAGCACCTCCCGAAGACACTGTGCGAGTGTCCCAAATGACATGCTCTCCTCATGAGTAATAAACCTTTTTCCTTGTCTTCCTGCTTCCAGTGCCCGTCTCTTTATTTGGTAATTATTCAAGATGGAAACGAAGAGTCGCCCTGCACCAGCAGCCTGGGCATCGGGTGCGATATGGGCTGACTTTTCAACATTAAGGCCCTTTCTTTCAGCTACTAGGTAAAAGCCAGAATATTACCTTTTCAAGTAAAAGTCGAGAAAGACATCCTCACTGCCTATGTTATCTTTCGTTCAGAATGACAAAGGCTTTGTTTACTAACTTTCTCTATTTTAGCCCCGTAGTCCGACTGGTCATATTAGATATCATTGTGGAAAAGCCGAAACATCCTTGCTTCCTCTATTGTATTAGCTTCACAATTGAAGAGGCTTGATTACTACCTTCCTCTATTCTAGCCCTGTACTCGGACTAACTACCCACACTACTTCAGTTTCCCCTTTTAGGATCCTTTAAAAAAAGTCTTCCCCATGACCGCGTTCCTCATCCAGAACCTACCTCATGCAGGGAACCAGCGGTGTCTCAAAACTTCAGTTTCTGCCTTTCGTGCAATTAAACGCCATCTCGCTATGTTGGCGCCTTAAATGCTCCTCAAATATTCTCCTACGTCAATATGTGAACGTCAGGGTCATATGACCTGCATCTCTACATCTTAGCAGACTGTTAACTATTGGCACTCCGGATTCGCAACAAAAGATTTATTAGGAGTTACATAAAACACCCGTATTGCGCCTTCTATCATCTAATTATACGTTCAACATTGTAAATAATCTCATTTGGGAAAGGTGTCACCCGATGTGATGGTGTCACCCGGTGCAGTCCGCACCCCCCACACCCCCTAGTGACGCCACTGAGAGAGAGGCAGCAAAATATCAGTTGGACGACACACGTGTTTAAGCCACGCGCCTAATTGCATAGGCCACGCCCCTTTGCGACACCTCCCAGTTTTCTCATCCCACTTAAAGCCTGAGTGGAAGCAAACTACGTATTGTAGGCTTTCCAAGAACGTACAGTGGTTTATAGCCCACCGACTGTTTGTCATTGGTCTGTTTTGTTGTCACTCGATTATCTTTGCTTCTTATTCAATGGCTTCCATTGTCTTTCTGGTGTTTGTCCTTCACCTGGAGCATTGTCTCTTTACCAGTGTCCTTCCACTGCTCCCTTTCAGAGAACTACTGTTTTCATCTCTCCCTTGCCTGTTCCCCCCCAAATGTCTGCCCCTGCACTCCATGGTTCTTGATCTTCACTGATTTCCTTATCTGCATTTAATTGGTCTGGAGATTAAATAGACTCATGTTAACTTAAGTGACGGTAGTGTGCAGTTGTCATTGACTCGTTTAATTGAGAGGGGAACCAGAAATGGTTGCAACCCAGCCTATGATACAATCACAAGTACCCTCAAACTTTGGTGTGATTTTTAAGTGAGCTGGCAATAGTCCACGTGCAATGGAGGATCCTTACCCCTCCACCACTCTTGCAACCCTGTGGTTTCTGGGAATGAGGGGGAGATGACACGGGTGGTCGCTTACAGCCTGCTTCCTTCCCTCTTGCTCCATTGCGAGGGTCTCTTGAGTCCCCTGGGAGCTCCGGGGCAGGAAGTGCATCATGAAACTGTGACGTCACCACAAGCTTGTATTCGGGTAACATTGGGTTATTTAGGTCAGTGTTGGCTTTTTTTCTTCTGCAATCACAGCCATACAGGACCCAACAAGATCGAAACCCCCCCCCCCCTCCTCCTCCCCCCTCACCTGGTACCAGTTAGTTCTGGACTGGTTACTTGTGAGACTGGAATGGTGGCAATAGACATCTGGTGAAGCGGTAAAACAGGCCACATCAGCAGATACACCAAGTAACATCCATCCTCACCACAGTACAGTGGTTCGGATGGCACTGAGATGGGCAGATGGCATTTACATTTCATAAGAAGTCTAACACCAAGTTAGGGGGGAAGGTTAATGGTGTGGGCAGCAGTGTAGGATGTGGGCCTCATACTCATTTACACGCCCCCTGGACCTGGTTGTTGGCTAGGACAGACCCATGACAGATGTCCGTTAGGTCAGAGGTCACGGTTCACCCCTCAGAATGTAGGTGATTTAATCTGTGGGGATGAAAGGAATGTGGATGAATACTTAAGTGCTAAGTTAGCAAGCAGGCCACTAGCAAGCCTGGTCTTCTTGTATATATGTAAAATTGAGAAGGATGAAGATGTGTGTGATAAAGATTAATATTTATAGAGACAGTCAAAAATATTGTTCGTTTTGAATAAATATTGTATGTGTGGTACACACCGCCAATTACAGTTCTCAGGTCCAGTCATTGTCTTCTTGGGTTGGGGTGGGCAGGATCCAATCTGGGTTTCCCCCTGGGCCTGACCTACTGGTTGGTTTCACTTGCTACAACTTTTCAACATTAAGCAAATTTACAAACTTTGCCCATGGACATAGCTTCCATTGGTGCAGCAGGTGCAGTGGCACCGGAGTCCAGAAGACAGGGAAGCCCTCTGAACCTTGATTATTGCCATATTTCACCTTTCAAATACCGGCCAGGGGCTCATTTTCTTCCTTGCACTTGGGCCGATGACACATTAGCTACATCACTGACTGCAACAAGAACCCTGTACCAACTCCAGAGGTGCAATAGTAAGTCATCCCACTGCCAAAACAAAAAAAAGCTATTCATATTGCTGATCTATATATTTAAAACTATAAGGGTGCCTCTTGTGCTTATTTCTTCCAAACTGTCTTCCCTTGGCCACTCAAAACCACCATGTTGATCCACATAAACTTTCAGCACAGCATCAGGGATCCGGGTCCTTCAACCTAACATGGTATCCCCACTGGAACTCGCTTCTTGCTGAGCTCTAAAAAATTCCCTCCCTCAAGAGAGGAGTTGGCCCCAACGGCTAGGGTGGTTGACCTTGACTCTGGGGAACTGGGTTTGAGTCTCGGCAATGACCCTGAACATCCTGTGATTCTGGGCAAATCCCGTAATCTCACCGTGCCTAACAAAAAAATTAATGTGTCCTCATGTAATGCAACTGGTGCTATGTAAGGTGCTCTGATACCCGATTCGGGTCAAGTTTGCGCTATATGAAACTCTGTAAAAAAAAAAAAAATTAATGAGGTCAAGAGGACACTCAAAACATGCCTCATTCACAATGGTGCTGAAACAAGTTTCACAGTAGGGGGTGCTGCCATTAATGCTGCATCACTGAAATCATAGGGATTGTGAAAAATCCAAATTTCACACAGAGAAGTGCAGCAAATGAACCACACCCAGGGCCGGCTTTAGTGCTGGTGGCGCTCGTGTGACAATCATTTTTAGTGCCTCCCCCAAATGATCTCCTCAGATTCTGTCACTACCACCTGTCAAAAGGGCTCCTCGTCTCTCCATAGCCCCTCTCTCACATACATTTCATTTGTTTCAAAGCGCTGGTAAAGGCTGGCTTTACTAATCCACTCAGCTATCCACTTCAAATACAGATCTGTTCTGTGCAGCAGGCATATTAACCCTCTGTGCTACTTTATGGAGAGTCAAAACTGCATCTAGCAAAACTCTGTTCTCTCTCTCTCTAGCAGGAACATTAATCACAAGAGTTATCTTGACATTTTTATTGCTGTCTCAAATCTGGACATACAAGAAACTTTAAATCATAAATGAGGTCAGCGCCCCCCTCAAGGTCAGTGCCCAGTGCAGCCGCACTGGTCATACTGCCCTAAAGCTGGTCCGACCACACCAAAGTCAGCAGGAGAGTGGTAAGTGTGTAGTATATAGCCAGTAGTGCATTTTAGAGCACTCTGTTGCAAATATATTTCTAAAGCATGGCGTGGTAGCACAGAGTAATTTACTGATAGCACCTTTTTGCATTGAAATGGCAACTAAATGTGCAAAGACATGCAGTTTTACTGATAAAACTATATAGGGCCCAAACAATAGCTAAGGCCTGGGCTTTCAGCAAATGTGTATCATTTGTGCATCGCAAAGTAAAGTGTCTTAATTGTATTAAAATCTTTATTTCCATCACACTCTGGAATTACAAAAAAAATTGCTTCACTTGTGCTTTCCAAACTGGTGCTATATTTTGAAATGTGTACAGTTCATTTCCAGGTATTTTGTTACGTGTCAGAAAAAATAAATACCCTACAGCTTTTCCTTTACTACTACCTGTATCCAAGCAAGATTGCCACATAGTTCTCCTTACCAAATCCTCTCAATTTACATTCAGAGAAAGAAAAATAAACATCCATCTTCATGTTGAAAGAATAGGCAGCATTTTTTTTAGAAGACAAGGCTTACCATTTGACCTCTGTATTTGAACACACGCAAATGTGACAAGATAAACGCAAGCCTTAAAGCATCTTTACAACTCTTTTACCTTCTGAACTCCAGCCTGGTTATTTCGAAGTTGCTGCAGCACCCCCACACCTCTCCTTCCAGCGCCCATGCAACATAACTGTGCGTGCTTTCGCCAATGAAATGCAAAAATGATTCATATGGAAAATATTGGACGGAGAGGCGTTTCCCTAGTAAGTAATTCAAGGAAAATTCAGCAGACTCGCTAGCCTCTGAAAATAAACATCTTCATTCCGAGCACATTGAAGGAGAGAGTGCCCCCCACCTTCTGCGAATCAAGTAATCTCAGCACTTTGATACTGTTCACGTGCACTTAGCGGCGAGCACCCATGCAGCCCAAGTGCAGACCATTCCTTCTGACGCCAAGGTGCCCCTCCCGTGCACCCCCGGGTGATACATTCAGAATGAGGGCCGGTGACCTCCGTGACGGGGCTCCCTTTCGTCTGCCTCACGCTGCCCTGACCTCCGTGACCTCTAAACATCCCTGAGCGTCACGTAGGCAACAACATTCCCTGAATTGCGAACAGTGAAGAAGGCACCGGCATAGGCTCATAAAGAAGCCAGCACACAAACACACACACGTAAAAAACCACACTTCTCACACCGACCCGGATAAAATATGCATGGTCTAACGCACAACAGGTTACTATCTCAAATACTCCTATGCACATTTACAACAACACGGGCGCGCGCAGACAGGTTAGACCCAGACTGACGCACACGCAGCCACGTTAGCCACCTTCAGAGCAGAGGGCCACGCTGAGACGTATGCGGCCGACTCCAGGCCACAGGGGCACCGCACGTACACACCACAGACAGTAACTTAACACCAGCCAGGTGCTCAAACACTTCATCACTCAGTGTCAACCGAGGAGTGTGAAAACACCTGTGGAGAAGGGCTCGGGCGTGGTCACGTGACCGAGTTCACACGGCCTCCGTTCTGTGTTAAGGCGCGTGCAGGGCGGTGGGAAATCTCCGTCACACAGTTAGTTGCTAGGTCCTGGGTCCTAGGTTAGGGTGACCAGAATTTTAAAGCCAAAAACCGGGACACTTCACAAAAAATAGAAGAAGGACTACAACTTTACTTCAAGCTAGCGCACAGAATGACAGAGCTCCTCAGCAGAGAATGACAGACCAGGCAGTAAGAACATAAATAAACATACATAACATAAAAATGTTAAACCCAGTAGCTTGCCTGTTAATTAACTATCCCTGCTTTCTAAAACCTAAAAAAGCACCTCCCGCCGTTTTCAGTCGATTCTCTTTAAAAACCGGGACATGAGCTACATTTCTTGAAATTTGCCAGGACAGCTGGTGAAAACCAGGGACCGTCCGGGCAAATCCGGGACGCCTGGTCACTCTATCCTAGGTGCTTCTTCTTTTGATTGCTTAGTGAACTTCCCGTCAGTGCAATCAATTAAATGCCTATACGTGCATGTACCTTCTTGCCTGGTTTGCAGTTAACCCTCGCGCAGGGAATGGCCGCCCAGGTGCCCCCACCATGGAGGTGTGTTACATTGTCGCTGGTGCTACGCAGTACCCTCTCCGTCAAACTCAAATTCTGTATCTCTATGTTTTTGGGTCACTATTGCACTTTGTTGAAGACATCTGGCACGCATTATGGAAGTTTCCTAAAATGCATCAAAGGTTAATATTTTGAGAAAGTGTTTGTCTGTGTATGCTGTGTCCATTTGTGTTAAATGTACTGCCTACTAGTGTGTTTGGATATGAGTGAGTCACTTGCATGCCTATGCTATTATTAAGACTGAGCTCTTGACGGACAGTGACGTAACACGGAATGATGGGGTCCCCTGCAGAATTGGTGAGGGGCCCTTGAGTCTCCCATATCACAATGTCTCACATAAATTCATAGGCCTTGTGCTATATGATGGTCCCTTGAAGGGTGTCCCGCCACTTTGTACGGTGGGTGTCCCACCTCTTTGGAGGGTGGTCCCTGGATACCCTGCCCCTGCATGCAGGGGTTGCAGCGGTCTGTGTCAGTGGCGTAACAAAACTTGAGGGGACCCCCTACAAAGCACATAGCGGGCCCCCCCCCCCCAGCGGCCCAGCCCACCCCTACCACTTTGCCCCACTGCCCAAAAATCTGGTATATTTTGATTTGAAACCTTCAACATTTAATTAAAGGCCTCTATATTGTCTGGCTCAAAGTTCTAATGAGAAAGTGGGAACCACTTGGATGCTAAGCATCTTCTGGCACTTCAATGTAATTTCCATTGAAATGAATGGGCACTCCATGACGAGTTACCCTTGTCATTAGCATCCAAGTGGAACATATAATCTACGCCATTTGTAACAATAATGTCAAAAGCAGATTATTTAACTGAGGCAGCAATAAGAACAATGCCAAGGAGCGAACCTATTGTCTCAGGAACTGCCTCTGGCTGAAGAACAAAGAACTATGAAGGGTCTGAATTAGAATTGACATTAATGGACAATAACTTGAATCTTTCAAAGACAAACCCAAACCTGCAATTCCATAGACTCGACTGACAATATACATGAGAAGTACACAAGATATCACTCTGTATCCTGTGAAATTCAAGAGAAATAGACAGGTGAATTACCTGCATGCCACACACTAGCGAATGTCGAGGACCACAGAAAGTGTCACAGACACACTAGTCCAAATTCTAAATGTGTTTCCATGTAATATTCAGGGATAGTGATGTGTGTTTTCAATATTGTAACACAGCAGCTGCTCGCTAATATTACTGCAAATAATCTCTGTGACACACTCACATTTCTCATGTGTGAGGTCTTGATTTGATCCAAAAGAAACTATTTTATAGATGTTGCATGAAACATAACATTCCTCTACAAAATGTCTGTAATAGACACACATATCACCAATATTGAAAAAAAGCGAAGGTAAGTGGTATTTAAAACAATCTGTTCAAGAATCATTTAATGCAATCAGGGCAAGACTCTGCAGAAGAGAGCTGGTTTTTATCAGAGGGTCCCCTGAAAGTCTGGGGCCTCATGGGAACAGTCCAAACCGAATTGCCAAGCCAGGTCCTCCCTGGACCAGAAACAAACATCCTGGGACCAGTTTTGGGGTATGTCACCATTCATCAGCCATGCTAGCTTGAATCCAGTGCACAGTGAGCAAGAGACCTATGTCTGGGCATACCCGTCCCACTAAGGGCGAAAAGTGTAACTGCAACAAATGATGGACAGAATGATAAATTATACAAACATTCTCCCCCAGTCAAGAGATCTGGGTTAAATCCATTGTTCTTTTGCCCACTCCATCACCCCAGTTTGGACCCAGCAATATGCAAATCAGTCTTGACCCTGTGGCTCATGGGAACAGTCCAGACCGAATTGCCAAGCCAGGCCCTCCTTTGACTGGAAACAAGCATCCTGGGACAGGTTTCAGGGTATGTCACCCTTCATCAGCCAGGCTAGCATGAATCCAGTGGCAAAGTGAGCAAGGGACCCAAGTCTGGGCATACCCGTCTGGGCAGGGGACTCCTTCTCTGGTTCCAGCTATAACAGCAGTGGGGTCAAGGAGTAGTGTGGGCCTACGTGAAGAGCTTCCCACCAGGGTAGAATGCAGGCTCAGAGTGGACGATGCAATCCGCTTCTTGATACTAGAACCAGCTTGAGGCGTAAAACTGAAGGAGGGGGAAGGCTCTTGAGACAATAGTCAGAGGAACAAACTGCTGTGCCGTGTGAAAGCCTAACTCAGTGTGTGAAGTCATAGAAATCACCATACATTGAAACTGTGCTATTTCTAGACGTAGGAAACAAAGAGAGATAGCAGGAAAAGTGGAGTGTAAAATAGTCCTTTTGTTAGATGGGATTCAGTATACTAAACTGGCAACTTCCCAGTTGCGCTGTGGCAATCTCTTTCAAAATATGAGGAGCCAAACCAATGTTCCCAATGACTGTACTTTTCAAGTTCTCATAACTGGAAATTAGTGCCTAATTGACATTGAGTAACATAGTCAACGACTGGCAAAATCCTGCGCTTCACTGGATCACGGCCATGTGCCTAGATTACATCAACGGAGACTAGACATAATATCGAATTCAAAATATAGAATAGCCATAATATCGAAGTAAAAATATAGAATGGACAAAATATCGAATGGACACAATATAGTGGTGAAAAATATCGAATTGAAGCTAAGTAATATAATATCGATTTTCAAAATATAGAAAGTCAAAATATCGAAGTATATAATATAGGTACTAAAATATATCGAATTTTTAAAATTATCGATTTTTTTAAAGTGTTTTGTATGTTAATATATGCGTGAAAAGTGTAGATTAATTTAGTAATTTATTTTAAGTAATGAATTTTATGTTATTTTATTTTTGTGCAATTTAATTCTGTAGCAGGTTGTGGGTTTATAGGGGAATAGGGTGGGAAGTAATTTAATTATATTAAATTAAATATCAATTTTTAGAAATTACTAATTATTTTTAATTTAATTTTGCGTTTTAGTTCTGTAGCGGGTTGTACGTTTATAGGGGAAAAGGGTGGGAAGTAATTTAATTGTAATTAATTACATATTTTTATTTATTTATTCGTATTCATTTTGAATTTATTGTTAATTAATTTTTAATTGGTAATTAATTTTTATTAATTGATAATTATGTTAATTTAATTAAATTATTTTCTGTAGCGGGTTGTGGGTTTATAGGGGAATAGGTTGGGAAGTAATTTAATTGTAATTAAGTAAATAATTGTTATTTATTTATTGGTATTGATTTTTAATTGAATGTTTATTAATTTGCAATTGGTAATTAATTTTTATTAATTGGTATTTAATTTGTATTAATTGATTAATTGATAATTATGATAATTGTGTAATTTATTTTCTGTAGCCGATTGTGGGTTTATAGGGGAATAGGGTGGAAAGTAATTTAATTGTAATAATTACATATTAAAAATACTTTTTGTGTATTGCTAATTAATTTAGTGGTAATTACTTATTAATTGGTATTACTTTTTATTATTATTTAGTTATTGTTATTGAAAATTAATTAGTTGCTAATTAATTATGAATAGGTAATTCATTTTAATAACTAATATTTATTTGTATGTCGAATTAATTAATTATTACATAATATTAAATTGGTAATTCATTTTAATTAATGTTTTATTGGTATTGATATTTAATTTATTTGTATTAATATATTAAATCATTACTTTCCCTACTGTTAAACTCACTTAAGTGGGAATAGTCATTTTTACCCCTACGCTATCCAACGCTTTCCCTATTGTTGCACTCTCTGGAGTGGGAATATTAATTTTTACCCCTACGCTCTCCAACGCTTTCCCTACTGTTGCACTCACTGGAGTGGTAATAGTACATTTTACCCTCCCGCTATCCTACAGTAAAAATATTGTATCGTTTTTATTAATATTACGTTTTTATTAATATTAATATTACGTATCCCCTGCATAGACTATGGAATTGTGACCCTCAGTGGTCTCCCTCTAGCAACAACTGCACCCCTAAGAGCCTCCTTGAACGCTGCCGCGAGACTCATTTCGGGCTCAAGAAAACACTCTCATACAACCCCTGACTTGAAATCTCTGAAATGGCCGCCCTTTGAAGCCAGAATACATCTGAAAATTGCTGTGATGACACACGCGGCTGTACACCACAATGCACCTAACTACCTCACTCAAAAGCTAACTATATCAGGAGGGTCGAGATCCAATAGAAGTACAAAAAATCTACTCTTGAAACCTCGCAGATTCCGGAAGGAAAAAACATACAAACGCTCCTTCTCAGGAATGGCGCCGAGGATCTGGAACGCACTCCCTCCCGAAACCAGGCTTATCTCCTCCATGGCCTTCTTTAAGAAAGAGGTGAAAGCCATCCTCATGGCTAAGTTCACCTGAACTTTAATGTCTGTTCCTCAGAGACTTTCGCGCCGCTTGGGTATTACTGGTTTCATGTTGGTCTAATGTCAAACAATGTCATATTTTGCATGATCTAGATTTGTTTATTCCTCTTGTTTGCCACAATGACATGATGGCTAGTCGATCCTTGTATGCTACTCACTAAATATCTATTTAGACTATTCATGTTAGCCTACTGTATATCGAGGCCCCTTCCCCTTGCTCCCTGTAACTTTTAGATGCAGGCATAAGCCATCCCTTTAGCATTAGTTCTCCTGATTTTTATCGTAGTTGTATGAAAGACTCAGTATCGTCTTTTATTTTCGCTTATCTGATTGTTTACTGACATTCTATTAGAACATGACTGCTATCCGATCATGCTACTGAAGTTTATATTGCACCCAATATTGTGTCGCGTCACCCTCATGCTATCGTCACCCCCTGTTTCTGTGAAGCGCTCTCATATCTGTAACGATCTTGTTCGCGCTATATAAAACTCCGAATAAATAAATAAATAAATATATATAGATGAATTAAAAAAAATTGTATATTTTTTTTTTTACTTAAATTAATTATTTACTAATTTTAAGGTTATTTAAGTATTTTTAAGTATGTTTTAGTTAATTATATTTATTTCATTCATTTTAAATTACTTTTAAGACATTTAAAAAAAATTGATATTTTGACTAAATATATATTTTTAACAATATTTTTGATTCGATGTTTTTGTACTTACCTGTTTGTAGATAGGAATTAGATATTTTTGCATCCTATATTTTGGTAAGTCTATATTTTGGTAATCGATATTATGTCAGTGATCCTACATCAAATTCACAAAATAAAATTATGGACGGAGTATTGAAACGTTTCAAACCCTCATCCCCAAAATCCATCCTTATTTTGCTCGCCATGTCACCCCAGTTTAGACACAGCCATATGCAAATCAGTCTTGACCCTGCTCCCCATAGGGACAATCCAGCCCGAACTGCCAGGCCAGGTCCTTCCTGGACCAGAAACAAGCATGCTGGGACACTGGTATCACCCCTCAACTGACAACACTAAGGCCTAAGCGGAAAGATTTAAAGAAATTAGGTTTCCTTGTTGAGCCCAACTTCAGTTCTTCATATTGAGGAACATTTACTGCTTTTAAAAAGAAGAACGAGGACTCAATTGCTTTAGGTAGTGAGTATAAAGAATATTAAAACTGCAAACAAAAATCAAATTGAAATACTCTTTGCTTTAGCTAGGCAAAAGATTTAAAATAACAGGAAATGAATGCTATTTACTTCACGGCTCCATCTTTGGAAAGCTGTAGCTTACCAGCCAGCTGAGAGAGAGCTAAACATTAGATTGTTGATAATCTGGGAGCCCTTTTTCTTTCAATATACACATCACTGTGGCAAGATTCACAGGTGTCTCGTTCACTACTCCTATCCCCTGCTCTCTTGTTGACTGTATCCGTCAACTAAATGGGATTGATCAATCTACACACAGAGTTTGGGTCATTTACAAAACAGGCATATCCCTGGGGGGCTCCTTTTCAAACAGCTCTATGTGAAAACAACTTTCAATACCCAGTCTACTATCACTAAGAAAATAAGGACTAGACATGAGTAAATCAGAATATGGGGCTATATTGATCATGTGTATATGGTTACTATATGTTCTGTGCAGCCTGTCGTCTATTGTTTTTTGCCAAACAAATGACGCAAAAGCAAATAAAATGCATACAGATATTTGATCATTTACTTATAGTATATTTATTGGTATCCCTGTATACAGATTTACTCTCACCTATCCCTGGTTCCCTAAATATAGTAGCAGAACCAAGTAATATAAACACAAACAAGGTCCCCAAGGGAACCTGAGAGAGTGAATTGAACTGATGACGTGGAGATGTAGAGTTCAGTTAGAGGCGATCATTGATAACTTTGGTACAATTAATATGCCCCATACGACCTTCAGTTGTCTCCTACCTCTGGTGCAAGCATGTTGTCCCAGTAACAGGGTTGAAAGGCTTCTTATAATATTTGTGTATGATGGCATAGCTTGAGGCATCGAGGTCCTTATGAATCAGCTGACCAGGGTCCTTTAGTCAGTACTCCAGCATGGAGTGCGTTCGGGTTCTCATTTTTATTTTAACCTTGTTAACCACTTCGCTGCGGCGGCTATTCCGCCGCAGCGCTAAGGGGCGGGGCGGCGGCGCGGCGGTCCCGTGCTCGTGACGGAACTGCTCCGTCACGGCACGCGGGTGAGCTGTACTTGTGACGGAACGGTTCCGTCACGGCCCCGCCCGCTCAATAGAACGCGCCACGCAGGCGCGAAATCAGCGCCGTGCAGGCGCGGCGGCGGGGCCGTGACGGAACCGTTCTGTCACCAACACAGCCCACCCGAGGCTCGTGATGGAACGGTTCCGTCACGAGCATGGGAGGGGTTAAGATTCATGATATTGGGCCTCTCACTGATGACAGTCAGAGAATAGGAGTTAGCTAGAAACTAGTAGGCACAGATTCAAGGGATAAAAAAAACAAGAAGAAACGCATTAAAGTCCACCAACAGCAATGTCTTATTTTTAATAGTTACCATTTCTTTGAGTTTCATGAGCTCTGCTCGCCATAAAAGATTTCAGGATTGGAATGCCACAGGCTTTACTCAAGAAAGTGATTAAGTAAAACAAATCTAGAACCTCGCATCTTAACAGGGTTAGAAGAGTGAAATCTCGCTTTCAGTCTGAGTTGGAGCTTTTGTTACATTCCACTTTTTAGTAGTTGCGACACCTGTACAGATCTTGTCTAATCCAATTGCAAAACTCTAAACGTGGCAGCTAAATTCTTGCATGTATGTTTCTGTAGCACGGCTCCATGCATGGCATGTGCATTACAGCTCTGCGGATGACAGCATATCAGCATGACCATCTGTGCCCACTGCAGGGTCAGGGGGCGTACCAATGCCAGCATTACAGGAACTAAAGAAATTATTTCAATTCAGGTCAATTGTAGGTGCATTTATCATGTGTGAACATCTGAGGTTATTTATGTGTTGTAACTTCAAGACAAATGTAGCCTCATTTATGGAGGTAGTAAAATTAAGACGATTTTGTGAGGGGGGCACTATACCATGGCAAAGGCAAGGTTCTGGGGCACAGGGCCCCCACCAGGAATTTTTTTTAATCGTCCATAGGTCTTCTCTACACAAACAAGGGTGAGGTTTTTAGCTAGTTCCTTGCCATTACTCAAGTTGAGTACATATGGTCCCATAAAGGCCAAGTCTGATGTGCTCGGAGGCTTTGGTCTTTCTTCTATGCTAATGGAGCGAGACAAGTCTGAGAACCCTTTTCAGGAGTCTATGTGCTGGGTGACCGTGATTTAAATCGTGCTCCGCTACCAAGATTAAATGTAGTGCATACAAAGTTCAGACTTGATTGAGGCTGCCTTTCTGTGCGGAAAGTCCCTTTTGTAATATTTCCATAAACAGAACCCTACCTCATAATGGGTGTGCATGCACTGAAAGGAAGAACGTAATCCAAATACAGCAAACGAGCACTACACGCCGTTGTACGACACAATAAACCAAAATCCGCTAGATGTTCACTTTTGTGTGTAAACCTGGGTACGGTACATCATTGAATATGGAACACAAACTCTGTTGTGCCTACTGCCCACAAGTATATCCAGCTTCCTTTCACTGCAAATGGCAGCACCAGAGAGTAAGGAACAGAAACCAGCAATGTGGGCAGCTTAACTATGTTCAAGTGGCGAGGACCAAGGTGGCTCAGTGAGTTGAACGATCGACACTGACAAATGTGATGGGGTGAACGACGAGGTACATCTCCGCAAGTAGACCCGGCCATATTCTGATGTTTTACAGCGCTTAGAAACGACAATAGCGCTTCATTACATGCTCTAAACGTGTATTATTCAGAATAAAGTTGTGTGGACATATACATCAAACACAAACAAGGGCATAACGCAATAATCAATTCAAAATGCTCAAAGGCAAGGTGTGCCCCCCGCCCTTAAATTATTCCTTTCAGCCGAGGCCCTGTCCCTCATGACAGATTGTTCAATATCGATAGCTCGACAAACCAAGGTAGTGAGAGAGGATTGAAAACAGCTGCAGTCGTGTCCCACCCCACCCTCTGAGACTCCTCTTGAAGACTCACCGGAGGCATGGTCTGCAGCTTCAGGGGCAGGCTCGAGTCGGCGACAGAAGCCTGGGCAGGGTTAGCCAGGGGCTAGCAACCAATAATTAAATTATGGCCGCATGGTCTCCCTGAGGCATCGCACCTCGCGCGCACCTTTAATTGCGCAATAGCGGCAGCGCATGACAATGACTAGCACCACCCTATGCTCCACCCTAATGGTGAGGACAGTGCAGACGCGGACGCGCATCATTTAAGTAACGACGCCCAGCGTAAACTAAGGGATGTAACTCACATCCCAGACGAATGTGTGCACTAAAGTGGTGCACGACCACGGAGGGGTCCTCTGTAGCGTGGGGGCCCCCCGCGATGCGGGGGCTGCAGGGGCCTGTGTTACGCCCCTGGTCTGTGTTACTCCCCTGCTGACCGGTGCCGACAGCTCACCTCAGATTATATGGGGGGATGATCTTATGCACCATGTTGGCTTAAAAATGTAAGATAGTGTAAATTCTTATCTAACTACAGAGACTTTCAGCGGTCAATACTATGAATGATCAGATGCCATGAATGTAAATATTTACATACATACATTCACCTTAGGAGAGCCACATTGTAGTTGCGCAACCCTAATCAGAGTAGCAGAACTGACCACAGTTCCAATGCTTTTTTTTTTCTTTTTCTCAGCAGGACAAAATACAAATACAGTAGTCTATCTTGTTTTCTAATTGAAACCCAATCTTTGCATAATTAGAGGCCTCTAAAGTAAAATTAATGATTTCAGAGTGCAATGGAAATGTCTTTTCTATATTATCACTCAGAAGTCTGTATGCCCCAGTTTCACCCCTATCTTACCCCTAAATACATTGCACGGCGGACTGGGACACAGTGTCCAGAGCCACCATGGCTTCTAAAGAGTATGAGGTTTGGGGGCGATTTGGAGGGTATCCGAAGATAAACCGAATAGTCCATAGACTTGTTTTTTAAACATTTTATTGGTAACCAATTTTAAGGGGGCTTGAAAAGTTTTGAACAAGCACAATATACATGGGGGTGTTCAAAAATGTTACTATAGAAAGCCACTCTTGTGAAGCTTCAGATGGTTAGCCTATCTGTGGTTAACAGTTTTTCCCACTTTTATTACAGCTATCTAGGGCCATATGCATGAAACTTAGTTTTTGCTATTCTCAAATAGTGATTTTTACAGAATCGCTATTTGAGAATCGCAAAATGCTATGTTTGTAGGATTTGCAAAATATTTTGCAAATCCTACATATTCCGTAATTACGAATCGCAAATTGCAATTTGCAAATAAGGAATACCTCCCAATTCATTCCTATGGCCCACATGCATCAAGCATTTTTGTAGTCGCAAACGGTGCGATTCCTTAAAATCGGCCGTTTGCGAATGCAAAAGTGCTTTTTGGGATGCATGAAGCAATTTTAGAATTCGTAATATTTTTGCGAGTTCTAAAATTGCGGGTGCTTTTAAGAAGTCGCAGATGTGCGACTTCTTAAAAGCAATGCATCATTACTTTGACAAGTGGAAATTCGCAATTAGGGTTCCAAATTTACCGAGTGGTTGAACCACTCGGTAAATTTGGAAAAAGTGTTTAAAATGCTTAAAATGTTTTTTTTTCAACATTCATGTTTCACACACACATGTCCTTAGGACATGTGTGTAAAAAACATGATGCGAAAAATACATTTCAGGGGTGCATGGGGGGGTCCTTTGGACCCCCCCCTGCACCCATGAAATTTTCTAAGTGCCACTCGCAATTCCCATTGACTCCTATGGGCCTTTTGGCCCATAGGAATCAATGGGAATTGCGAAAATTAACTTAAGAATTCGGTATTCATTTGGGATTCGGTAAAAATTGCGATTTTTACCGAATCACAAATGAATACCGAAAATAATGATGCATAGCATTTTGCACTTCTTAATTTGCGATTCCTTATTTTTCGCAAATTAGGAAGTGCAAAATGTCACAATGATGCATGTGGGCCTATGGGCCTGCAGGCCCATAGGAATGAATGGGAAGACATTCTCAATTTGCGATTCTCAATTAGAGAATCGCAAATTGAGAATGCAATTTCAAGGGTGCCAGGGTGTCAAAAGGCCACCCTTTTGCACCCCTGAAATGTGCATGTGTGCACATGTGGCACACATACATGCTAAGGGAATGTATGTGCGCCACATGGCACTTTGAAAAATGCAAAAAAGTGCATTTTTCAAAGAAATCACAAATTACCACCAATTTGGAGGTAATTTGCGATTCCTTAAGGCCAAATTGCACATTTTCTGTGCTTCTTACATTGCATTTAAGGAATACCAATTTGCGATTCCTTAAATGCAATCACAAAATAAGGAATCACAAATTTTGTGGTTCCTTATCTTGCGCGGCAGTTTTGCTTTCATACATACCATTAAGCCTAATTGCTATCGCAAACGGCGTTTGCGATGGGAATTTGGAATGATACATGTGGCCCCTACTTGCGTACTTTTCTCTTGTGAGAGTTAGTTGGGACAGGTAACTCACAAGTATTTTGTGTGTGTGCACCTTGCTTATATTTTTCTACTGTATACTCATCAACCATAAAGCGGTAACTTACAAGCATTTTGTGTATGAATGTATACATTTGTTAGCTATTTGTGCTGAGGACCCTAATACCGTGTTGCACTGGTATCTCTTGGGTATTTCTTTATGTTTATGCATACCTAGCCTAGCTTTTTGTTGTGTTTGAGAAAGACACGATTTTCATGTGAAACCCCACATTGCATGGAACTACATGATAGCCTATTTTTTTTTTGAGTAGTTCTGCAACAAATACTCAAAGATTATGAGTTATAAAAAACACAACTTTGCATATCCCTAAATATAGACTTCCACATTTGACACTAAACACTAATTTTCCATGTTAGTGTTCACCAACCTCTAGATGCTACTAAAAAAGATGGAAGAAAGTCCTATGCTGGCCTGGCATGCTGGGAAAGTCAATGGTTGTTTCAGTTTTGGTAACTGCTGTCAGCCGGGGTGGCTACTCCGCTAAGGTGGAGGAGCGTCGCCCCACTGCTCTCAGAGCAAAAAAGAAATAAAAATATAATGATAATTAACCTCGTTATTATCATTTTTTGTTTTTACTACAGGACTGGGTTAGAGCGGTGCGGGGCTCGTGACCCAGTTGGAGGAGTGGTGTGCACACACCGAGGGCTCTATTACGATGTAAGTCGGAAAGTCATTGGCTTAAAATTCGACAGCCTTATTGCTATGAAGGCTGTTGGATTTGAAACCGGCCGGTCGGACCGACTGGCTTTCGACGGGCAGATGGATCCTGTCGGCCAGTCGTAGGTCGGTCATAATCCCCTATGTATGGCGTTTACGCCATGGGGATTATGACATCAGTTTCTGACAGGCTTTTTATGCTGGGCTTTCCGACATGAAAGGCCTAATGGAAAGTGATTTTGGGGGCTACTAGCAGGGCCATCTTGCCAAAGCGGCATCCCGTTAGAGGCCTAGGGGGCTCCTATGGAGCTCCCCTTTTAATCCTGCACCACGTAGAGGCACATAACGGTGCCTGCTACGCAGTGCGGGAATTAACAAAAACACCCATTTCTCTATTGAACTTGTGCTACAGCCGGTTTACGGCCCAGCACAAGCTCCCATAGAGAAATGAGAGTGTGCGACCACACCATGTCTGGTCGCATCCTAATAATGTGGTCGGGACCGCCAACAAGAGGTCGGTCAGTCCCGATTACACAATGGTGTCGGGCGAACGCAAGACCGCGACACCTTATTGAGGGCCTAACTGCGCATGGTTGATTGGGTAACCGCCTTGGGCCGGCCAAACAGCAATGCGCACTTTGCATGTTCCTCACCAGGCTGTAATGCACAGGCTCCTATTCCCCATCTGAGAGGTGAACCACGTTGCTCATACCAATCACAACGCTGCATTGCAGTGTTGTGATTGGCTTAGGGTAGCCTGGGTGCTTCCTGTTTCCGAGAATGCCAGGAAGAGAAGCAGCGACGGTGAGATGGCGGTGGGGAAATGGTAAGTGTTTTTTTTTATCAACCCCCCTTCCCCCTGCCCGCCCTGCCTCCCCTGTTCCCTGCCAGCTGCCACTGGCTGTCAGACTGACCTGCTGCAAATGTATCCATACGGTTGTTTAATTTTTGTTTATGTTTGGATTTTGAATAGTATTTGCAGCCCTACCATTGTGGATTTGCCTGCTCCTATTAATAATTTGTCATAGAGAGTTCCTGTTATGTATGGTTCGCAGGTGTTTGGTTCAAAACTGTCATTACTTTTTACAGATTGCATTTGCAGATAGAGATGGGTGATTGGCTCAGTGGGGTTCATGGAAGAAGGGTCTGAAAGATTGCACAGGATAAATTGAAGGTATAAATGGATCCACTTGACAGTGGCTGACTACTGTCAGGTATTATTTTCTGTTAAGATATTTTCTGTCATTTATAGGGCATATTGTCTTGTTTGCTGATTGGAAGACTGAAATGCTGACTAGGTCCTTCGACGTGCAGGTTAAAAATGCTAGCCCTTGTAAACAAAAGGTATTTTCATCACATTCCACAATAACACTTTGTAAATACCACTCTTATAAAATCACTGGGTCATTTTACAGCTATGTCGATCTTTTCAATAATCAGATATAATTCTGACCATGTCGATTTATTTATTTATTTATTTATTTATAAAAGCCGCTTAATTTTAACTTCTACTTTCTGTGTATGTCTTCAATGAGAGGTGCTTCAAATTGAACAGTTTGTCAGCAGTGGCTTTTATGACGCCACTAAATTCTGTTTATCTGTTTACGCTGCATCAAGCACACAGTCCTACACTCATTTCCTTGCATTAGAGCTGCCTGGACAGTAATGTAAATCACTCCAAGACAGAAATAGCAGTGTAAACATAAGAGCCACAATGAGGGTGTAAAAACGAACTAGAGTAAACAGGTGCCGGCTCAGGGGTTCTGGCAGAAAATTCCCTTGGGCAACCTCCTTCCTTTCTTTTTTTATTTTTTATTTCTTTTTTTTTTTAAAAAGAAAATTAATTTGCCCCTAAAGTTTATACAAAGGAGCCAACGGCCAGGGACTGTATTTTTTTTTAAAACTCTGAAAATGCGTGGAATTTTGATCCATGGAGAGGCTTGCATTTTATATTCAGTTTTTATATATACACCCCACTACTGACATTATAAGGATTTGTAAGTCACCGAGGAGTACTGTGACCTCATATGGAACAAAAGGCTGAATTCTGAGTTCCTTTTAATGTTTAGGAATTCTGAGGTCATTTACAACAAGCATTTACAATGCAACGGTTTCGCCTTTGTAAAAGTTTGAGCTTATGGCATTGTAAATGACAAATTTTGTATTTATGTGTTGGTTTTGAAAGCAGATAAATAAATGCCATTGTCATTTACAATGCCAATAGCTTAATCTCTCACAAATGCGAGACCTATTGCATTTACACACACACACACACACACACAGAGCCACACACAGACAGAGCTACACACAGAGACAGAGCTACACACACAGACAGAGCTACACACACAGACAGAGCAACACACACAGACAGAGCAACACACACAGACAGAGCAACACACACAGACAGAGCAACACACACAGACAGACATTTTATGTGCCCAGACACCAACTGGTGGATAATATATTGTAAACAGAAGCTTTGTCGTTTCTCACAGTTTTTTCACGACACACATTGGCTTTAACCCACAACGTACTATGTAACAAGCCTTTATAACCCACATCGGGTGGGTTCAAGACTGTATCTTGTTACACATAGACTACTACTTGCACTCCAAACTTTATTGGTTTGTAAATGGCCCACAACATAATTTTCAACATGCACAACCACACCTGTCTCCAGTTATTCACCTATTTCCATTCTATACACCCACACATGTACACACAGTAACTCAATGTTGAATGTGGTGTAGTGGCTTACCTGTCAACTTCGGTAGCCGAAACCTAACTAGATGAGATCTGCCCAGAACTGTTTGCAAGCCCAATGCCAGAATGTGCTGTTAAGCCACAAGTAACAGATGGTAAATAATTAAAACATCGGAATTATATAGTTAATGGTAAGCCTAAATGGCAACATTTCAGCCGGTAAACCAAAGCACACAGAATTCTATGGTACACCAAAATCAAATGATTCAATGTTGTAAAACGAAACAGAGTTTGAGGTGGACTACTTTTTAGATCAGGTTATTACAATATGAACCTCAAACATCGTATCTACTGGAGACCAAAATGTATATTCATGTTCAAACTCAAGTTCCTGTTCCTCACACAAGAACAGCAGGGCAGCATTCAATAAACAAGAACAACTGCACCATAAATCAAAGCAGAACAAATAATATATAAAAGGTAGGCAATATTTTGTTATATACAGAACGGGTATTCTCATCTCCTGTGCATCTTGAATTCACGACAATGTAATCTATGCACTCCCCACTAAGACGATACCAACCTTAACAGGTGAAAACAAATACAGGGGGAGTGAAGAGTAATTTTCAGTTTGGCATAAAGGGAAGTCATCTGGTTTGTGCAACAGGAGCATTTATTTGAGAAATGTCGTTACATTTCGTCTTCTGTCACTTGAAAATAAGATACCACTGCTGAACTTCATGCCGACAAGCATTTTAATACGAGCATCTCACTTGCACCCTGTTTTATGAGGCTGAAACCTTAGTAAAAACCTAAAAGCTATTCACTGGAATTTTGGAATTACAAATCTTTTAGGAAAGGAATGGGTGCATATGTAGGTCATTCTCCAAAAGGTTATCAAAAGTGTATAAAGTGCCTTGCTACTGTAGAATGACAACATTGGACGGCAACAACAGACGCATCTGATATTTAACAAAAAAACAGAGCATTATTCCCACTCATCAGCTATGTGAATATCATCATACTAATAATTGTCTGAGTTCTAGTGATGTGCTGTGCTCTCAGCTGGAGTGTTAATTTAATAAATATTGGTCCAGGCACGAATGGATATATTTCATGCCTGTTAAGTCTTTTTACCCATATTTCTAAGTGAGTGAATCCCTTCAATTTATGACACTCGCTTTTTCAGTCCTGGTTAGCCATATCTCTCTCTCCTTTGCTCTTGCCCCTTCTCGTTCCTTCCTACCTTACCCCTCTGTGTACTTTTTTAAAATCTAGTTTCCCTATCAAGTTTTTAGAAGCTCCCCATTTACATTGTCCTTCTATGTTAAACCCTTCTATTTAATTTATTTCTAGAGACATCCCATTCTTTTATTCCATTGAGGCAATGTTATCCTCCATCCACAAAAGTATACAGATTCCTGACATTCACCCCTAACTTCTCAAACATAACACTTAACATTCCAACTCTACCACTCCTCCTTGTACCCCATTCACACGTTTGTGGCAATCGCCTGTTTCTTTAACATTTCCTCACTCCTCTTTTGTCATTATCGGTGCAAAATGCACTCACCGAGGCACTTGTAAGTAACTGAACGAACTTGATACACAGCCCTTAAGTGGCATGGTCGATTTGGCCTCCACACAAACTAATTCTATAATGAGTAAGCATGAGCGCAAAATCCGCTCCGATCGCGGATTTTTCGGATTTTCGGTAAATCCGCGATCCGCGAACTCTCGCGGATTTACCGAGAATCCGCAATCCGCGATCGGAGCGGATTTTGCGGTCAAAAGTTCAAGCCCCATGTAAATAATTTACGATGGCGCCGGCAAGCTGCCAGCGCCATCCTCAAATGGTTACTTAATTAGCTTCGACAGGAAGCTCTAACAGCTTTTATCAGTTGGAGCTTCCTGTTGAAGCTAATTAAGTAACTTTTGCAGGATGGCGCTGGCAGCTTGCCGGCGCCATCGTAAAGTATTTACATGGTGTCTTCTTCTTGAATAAATATGAAGGGCAGGGTTCATTCTGGCACGACGGTCCTGGCACAAAAAAAAAACCTCAACAGGAAACACTTGCAGATATCAATAACGCATGTGCCCTAGTTGAAGCTTAAATTCAGTGACTCATTCATCAGCCCAAAAATAATCGTGAGCGCCGGCGCCCCCGTCCGTTTGGCCCCGCCCACACACTCGAGGTGTGCACCGTCTTCCCGCCATTTATCCACTATGATGGCCATTTCACTCCAGGGACCCCTGCGCACTTCGGCGCGATTGCATAGTAACACACACTTGGTCGCTGGAACTAGTTGAAGTGCAAATGCAGTGACTCATTCATCAGCCCAAAAAAAATTGTGAGCGTTGGGAGGCTGGGCAGATGTGCCTTCTTCACAAATATACCATCGAAAATCCGCTGTGATGCTGGCCAGATGCATTTGCATCTTTGACTTTCACGAGCGCAACCCCCGTGCTGTTCCTGTGACCAGGGGGCTTCTGTCTCTTAATCTGCTGCTCTGATCGATCTCTGACCTTTAATATACACAAGAGGCATGTGCGCTCGCATGGAAGCCCCGTCCGTTTGGCCCCGCCCACACACTCGAGGAAGCCCCGCCCCAAATCCGCAAATCCGCTAAATCCGCGGATTTTGCGGATCCACGATCCGTGAATCCGCAAATTCGTGAATCGTGGATCCGCAAAATCCGCCCATGCTTAATAATGAGGTTTAACCAGTATTTAATGAAAAAGGTAACTTGCATATTTCAAAGGTTGAAGGGGGACAATTTAGTTATCCGTAAATTGTTTAAGAGCACAGTATTGTTTGTGCAACAAAAAAAACACATTTCAAGAGAAAGAGACCAGAACTACTGGCTTCTTTCCATGACTTTTCTCCTGTGTGTCCACCAAATGCTTTTATATAATGTTAAGAAAATTACCCTTTTGGCAAAAACAAAATCCTTAAGAGAGTTCAAGTTCTGTCAAGCACTGCAGATACCTTCACAAACAGATACATTAAATGTGATCATCAGCAATTACGTTAAGACCATTTCAAAATGTCAAAAGACACCCTCTGTATGCTGCAACCAAGTTCTTGGTCTTAAAATCAAGTGTAGGGATGGAACCGATATTTGGGTGCTTCCAGTACCACATTCCCCCATCATGAAAAAATAGGGAACTGGGGAGCAGATATTCTTGTATCAAATTAAGTCATCTTAGGGGCATTCTTAACTACCTATGCATCTTGCTGTCACTGCAACACGTTGGTAACGCCTCGAATACCTCAGAAAGCATGAGTAGTCTACAAAACAGGAAGCACTCTGGAATATTATTTAACAATAGTGAATATTTGGGAACTTGCCAACATATTCACTCACGGAGAATATCACTGGCAATACTATTTTTCACCACCGTTTTCCTCTTACACTGTACCTGTCCAACACCGAAAAGTGCTACCACTAGATACTTGAAAGAAATTAGTATGCTTCTGTTTCGAATAACAAACTGTCTAATAGGCAATTAATAAATCTTGGCAAATACAAAAAAGCCATCTACCTTGATTCAAAACACAATAAAGACCTTCAGTTTACATGGTTACAGTATAGCCATTCACTGAACAAATATGCTACAGATGGATATTTCTTCTGGATATAGTTAAAGACGTACATGTCAGTCTGTTGAACACCTCGCTAAGAGAACTGCACTGTTTAAATGAAACGCGGTTTAGAAAAGCACTTTAAAACGCAATTTGAATCATCTCTAATGGAAGGGTTGTCTTGTTTGCTGCAAGTTTCTTCAGCTTGTAGAAAGGGTGGAGGTTACCACATTTATTTACTACAGTAGTTTTACTGAAAGTATCGGAGAGAGCAACGATGAATCGAAGAAATGCGAGCCTGAATCCGACAGAGTATCCAACGAAGTTACAATGCACAGTTATGCATGTTATTATTACACTATGGTGGCCACTGAACATCTGTATTTACGGTTCTATTTACCTAACCACGAGGACGGGACACGAACATCTAAAGGGAAGTCCTGTCCTAGCGTTGAGGAGGCAGTTGTTGCTGAGCAGCCCCGAGCTGCAGGAGAAACATTCCAAACAGCAGCGCCATCTTAAGAGCAGATACCAAAGCAGGGGGAGGGGAGCACAGGCGCCCTTGACGGTTTCCATGGCTCTCCTTACAGCGGCCCGGCGAATTGCGATATGTGGTCTCTGCTGTTATGCAAATAGCGCAAATGTAACCGAGATTTATCGAAGAACATTTTAAGTATTTACTGTAACATATTTATTTGGTACAACAGTAGGAATCATACTCCACGTTCTATTCTCGCAGAGAAATAAATTATGTGGTATTTATCACTATCAATAAATTCCGACTCGGATGTAATCGATTCGGGGGCGTGCTCTCCCCTTCCCATTGGCTGGAAGGTAAAATTCCAGCCAATGGGAAGAGGAGAGGGCGGGACTTAAAAAAAGACCCAGAAACGCCCCCGAATCGCTTCAAGGCGGGCCCTGAACTGAGTGACGCTCCTCTCCTCCAATGGCTGGCCAGCATTTACGAGGCCAGCCAATGGAGGAGAGGGGCGTCTTCAGGCCCCCATACTACAGACATAAGATTTCGGCTCCGCCCACTGCTTACGCAGTGCGACGGTAGCCGAAACCTAAAAACTGTATAACATGCAGTAGGGGGTATTTGATTCCATATTGTATTGTATTGTAATTGCATTTGTATAGCGCTTACTACCCCTGACGATGCGTAAATAATACATGGTCACACCTCTACCCTAACTTAAATATTTTTTCTTGTGCTTCTTGGTTATAGTTGCTGTAGTTCAGACTGTTTGATCATATGAAGATAGATTACCTCTTTTTTCCTGCTTTCTTTTAAAAACAAAATGTATTATCCTTATTCGCCACCAATCTTACTTCACTTCGCACCCAAGATGTCTATACCATACTCAGCGAGCTGGGGAGAAGTAGGCAATTGGAGGTGGAGACACGCCTACAGGTACCAAAATGTACTTGGGTGCTAATGAAGAGACCAACTAAGATAACTCTTCCACCAAGCTCCAGGAGCTAGGAGACCCTCGCCGTAGAACTTCCAGAGGGGAGACTGGGAGTAAACGACATAGCCCGAAGAGTGTTAAGGCAGCATAATCATTAGACCCAGAAAAAAAACCAGACAGTTTCTGAGCCCAGTCTAAGCTGCAACACGTCCCAAAATGCTAACTCCTTCTTACTACAAGTTCTAGCTTAGAGACCGCCACGACTGAGGCCAGCCAGCCTGAAAAGAAGGGAGGGGAGTATTCTGCCCATCTTTTGCAAATGTTCCTGCTTTCTTGTATTTAACTCCTGCAAATACACTAACACAGACTTAAATTATGAATTAATTTGCAGGCCAGAAATAGTGTAGAAGAGCTGAGAAGCGAGTACTATCTTTCATAGTTTAAACACTGGTTGTAATGCTGCTCAGCGATCTTTTCACAGTTTTAGCTGGCTGTGACAGCTAGCATTCTGAAGTGACAGATCAACTTTAATAACTGATTACAGTAGTGTAGGTATGCCTTTTTTTAGGTCTTGCTTGACAGTGCACCTGTTGCCTGACCAGTACAATCAGCTGAAAAAGATCTTTAAAAAACACTGTGTGGTGGGCTTCGGTTCCACTCAAAAGGTTGTCACCATAAGTACAGATTTTAATTGGGCAGAAGTTGTGGGCTTCTGCTGAAAAAGAGTGCTTATAATGCATGTTTTACCTAGAGAAAGATTAAACTCAACATAGCAGGACCATGTTGGTTATGATGACAAGTCAGTGATCAATGCTATTGGCCTCATCTGTTTATAATAAAAAAAAACATGAAAAATGGATTAGGCATGACCTATTTATAGCCAATAGACCTTCTAGAGTGGAATGTCATTGCACTACAATAAAGATTGTATGCAGGCCTTTTGTTACGGAAATGTCACAGATAACCATTTTAGGCAAGGTTTTGGTGTTAGTTATACCCTCAGATAAACTATTGGAATTTGAGAATTGCATTGTGATATTCCTCGGTAGCCACTTTTTTTCAGAGGACTTGTGTATTGTTTTGATGACTATAATTATAGGACTGGGGGCCTGATGGTAGCCAGTTTATGTGAAAAACAGAAGCCTCAGGTGGTTGTAGCAAAAAGTCAATGTTGAATGGTATACGTTTGATTGGTGCATTCGGTAATGGAATGTCAGATGCCATAGGTTTGCTCTGTTTGTTAGGAAAAGTTAAGAGAAAGGTAAAAGGTCTGACTTGCTTATTGTGCCATGCATTTATTGAAGCCAGTAGTGAGGTCATGGTAGGTTGTTATTACACTGCGTTAAAGCCTGTAGATTGGCATTTTGCTACATGAACTCTCACAGATTAACTTTGTAAGCAATCAAACAATCAGAACATTTGTAAAGTGCACTACTTACCCGTGAGGGTCTCAAGGCGCAGGGGCATGCTAATACTGCTCGAATAGCCAGGTCTTGAGGAGTCTTCTGAAGGTTAGGAGGGTGGGTCTTCCGTAGGGGGATAGGGAGGGTGTTCCAGGACTTGGCGGCGAGGTGGGAGAACGATCTGCCGCCGGAGGTTGCTTTTCAGATGCGGGGGACTATGGCGAGGTCGGCGGAGCAGAGCTGGCGGTTGGGGGTGTAGAAGCTGAGTCGTCTATTGAGGTATGCTGGTCCGGTGTTGTGGAGTGCCTTGTGTGTGTGAGTGAGGAGCTTGAAGGTGATCCTCTTGTCGACGGGGAGTCAGTGCAGGTCTCTCAGGTGGGGTGTGATGTGGCTGCGGCGAGGGATGTCGAGGATCAGGCATGATGAGGCGTTTTGAATGCGTTGGAGTTTGTTTCAGGAGTTTGGCCGAGGCTCCTGCTTAGAGGGCCTTTCCGTAGTCCAACCTGCTGCTGACGAGGGCCTGGGTGACCGTTCTTCTTGTTTCTGTGGGGATCCACCTGTAGATCTTGCGGTGCATGCGGAGGGTGTTGAAGCAGGAGGACGAGACGGCGTTGACCTGTTTTGCCATGGAGAGAGTAGAGTCGAGGCTGAACCCTGGGTTGCGTGCATGGTCGGTGGGTGTTGGAGCAAAGGTTTTGGTGTTGGTTACCCATCAGATAAGACCTTATAAGAGTTTCATTGTGATAATCCTTGATAGACCTTCTTAAGAGGAGTCGGATATTGATTTGCCAAATGTAATTTAAAAATTAGCAATTTTTCTGACAGTTGCCTTGTGGGAAAGCTTATACTCGCTACAAGAGGCCTCAGTTGATGATGATGACAAGCCAACAATAAAGGCAATAGGCCTGAATAGTTCATTAGAACATTATGCCAGCTGTCATAGTTCTGATATGTTTATTATGAAGAATTAGATCAAAAGCAGTAAGCCTGACTTAGTTAATATAAAAGCATATTTTAATGTCAATAGGACTTGAAGGGTGGATTGCTTTTACACTAATGTGGTACATGGATTCTCATAGGTAACTATAATAGACAAGGAGTCTGGTAGAAGTACTCAATTCTAATTTTGTAACTATATACTGAATGGTTATCTCGTAGGAAAGCTAATGCTAAAAGTAGTAGGCCTGAGCTGGTTAGGCTAATGAGCCAATGGTTAAGGGTAAGGGCGTCTTTGGTTCATTGAGAAAAGTTACGTCAGATATAGATTCAATGTGTTTATTCTTAAAATGTGCATCAAAGGCAATAGGCCTAATGCATATCTTGTAAAAATCATATGCTGAAGCCATCAAACCTTTTATTGTGGATTAATATTACACTGTTTTATTGCCTGTTGAAAGGCAATTTGTATCATGGAACTTCACAGATTACTGTAGTAAGTAAGGGATTTGGCATTGGCTACATCTTTTGACAAACTCTGGGGGTAAGCGATTTTCATTTTGATAATCCTTAATAGAACCTCATCGGATAGCTGTCAAGAGTTGTTGTTGTCCAGGCCCTAGTAATAAAAAAGTCTCTACATACAGATACATAATAGAGGATCATTAGTTCAGTTCACGTCTGTCTGCCGAGTATCACCCAGAATCTGCTTCTCCCCAAGATAGCCTATTGCGATGGGTTGGTCAATTTTTATCAATGGCTCTTTTATCCTGTGAGTAACAGCATTTTTCCTGATCACTAGGGCACATCCACTTGAACATTAGTGGAATTTAGATCTCCTTTTTCTCCTTTTCTAGGTGATTCAGACACTGTAGTATCAAACACTAACAGAGGTCTGTTAACAAACTACTCACTCTCTAGCCATGAAATCTGCCACTTGGTGCATGTCACCCAGAACACTTTCACCTGTGTTTTTTATGTTTTCAAATCTAACCACATGTAATGTGGTGGTGAGTTGAAGTGGTGTTTAATGGAAGGAGAACAGGAGACACCAACTCTAACAAACTTCATCACAATATTTTTATGTCAACATTTCCTGCTAGCCTGCAAATGAAGGCTGCAGCCACTATGCACCATCCAGCAGTCCACATCTGCATAATCCTACATTATGCAAAACAAGGGCACCATGCTTAAAGGGAGTGATGTCACCCTTCCAGCAGCACCCCAAGATTATATTCCTCAGGACGGCGGCAACATCAGTAATGTGAACAGCGACGGTTTCTCCATTAAGAGTGGAGGAGCGCCGCCCCCGCCGCCACCATCAAATAAAACAATAATAAAACAGGTTTTAACCCCGTTTTATTATCCTTTTATTTTAATCCTCCTGGACCCACCCCCAGGACTCTGCAGAGTCTTGGGAGCTGGCCCAGGGGATGACACTGCTGGTGGGGAAGTGGAGGGCACTCCCTTCACTGTGCATCAGGGCCGGACTGGGAACCACAACCGGCCCTGGCAAAGTGCTCGGCTGGCCGGCCCCCCTCTCGGAGGGGAGGGCTGGCCGAGCACTTTGCCGGGGCCAGTTTTCGGCCGATTTTGTTACAGGGCCTATTTTGCAAACGGCCCTGTAACAAAAACGGCCCCCAAGGGCCCAAAACCGGCCCCCACCCGTGCGGCGCACCGGGGGATTACCCGGTGCACGCTATGGCCAGTCCGGGCCTGCTGTGCATGAGGGTTTGGCTGGCCATGTTCGACCAGCCAAACCCCTCATGCACAGTAATGCTCTCTCCTGCCCCAGCTCCTTTGCTGGGGCTAGAGAGAGCAGGCACAGGCTCCCGGTCTGCCTGGGAGTACAAGTTGCCGGCGCTCAGGCAAAACCCGACTCTGCTTTCATGCAGCGTCAGGATTGGCCGCAGTGCAGTCTGGGAGCCTGTGTCTAGCGGAATAGCGTGATGCCGCAGGCGGCGGCGTTGTTCAGCTAAGTCATTTTTTAATTTATATTTTATTTTGTTTGTCCCAGGAGCACTCTCCCCTTGGTGATGTTTGTTTTCTGCACACTATCTAGGTTGGTGAAGCCTGATTTCTGCACACTATCTTAGTCAGCTATGCTTTTTTCTGCTCTACCCTTCTAAGACAAGCTTGTCTTCTGTGCACTATTCTGGTATCTTTGACTTTTCTCCTGCACACCTACCATGTAGGGTACGACTGTTTCTTCCACTCTTTCCAGGTCGAATATGCCTGTCACATAAACATTCTCCTGGTGTGAAATGTCCGCTTCCTTTAAACTATGCAAGTAGGATATGTCTGTCTAATAGGCACTATGCAGTTGCGATATTCCTGGCTCGAACGCTACCTGAGTATATTGGTCTACTACATACTATCCTAGCAGTATATGTCAGTCTCCTGAACACTATCCAGGTGCAAAATTCCTGTCTTATGCACTCTAAGCAAGTGAGATATATCTGTCCTGTGCATATTACCCTGGTGAATTATGCCTCAGAGACTCCTCTGCACACTTTCCATTCTAAATACATCTGTTTGCAACACACTCTCTTTCTGGGATATACCACGACCAGTCTTAAACGTACTCTATATGTGTTTATGACTGTTTCCTGCATATTGTCCTGATGAAATGTGTTTCTCTTGCAGCTGTCCTGACGTGATATGGCATATTCCAGTGCACCGTTCTGGTATGATATGTCTTTCTCCTGTCCACTATCTTTCATGAATATATCTGCATCCCAGATGACGTCACTTCGTTATAATTACTTGGTGCCCAAATTGCAAACACTATTGCCAGACTCAATTTCAGTCGTCTGCTTGACTCTTGAACAGTGAAAGTTGTATTTGCGTGGGATGTATGACGTTACAACGCATACTTTTACCACGCATACCTTTACAACGCGGTTTTTACATCGCAAACCTTTACAACGCATAGCGCTTAGAGGTGCTGGATAGTGGTAAGTATAATTTTCTATTCCAACTCCAGTCCCCGTGGACACTAGGGAAGGTGTTGGATAGAAAATTAAACTTATTCCCTATCCTAGAGCACCCCCCAGCGCAATGCGTTGTAATGGTATGCGTGGTAATGCCTGCGTTTTAATGGTAGTGCGTTGTAAAAATTTCGTTGTAAACGTTGTTCACCATTTGCGTGTGACTTTAAGATCTCTGCAGCACATATAGAACCCACCAAGCTAACTTTCCATAATATCTACCTTTCACTGTGCCCTGGTTCTCTTGACTGAAAGCTGCAGATGAATCCTTCCAACACAGTCAAGTAGATTTTAGCTTTCAAATGAAATTAAACTGTTACATAGTTTTTTTTTTTTTATGTTCACGGTTTTGTAGCTTCCTGCAGCATCGAAAAACACAATACACTTTTATAAACAAGACAAATCCATCCAGGGAGTTTTACAATACATCCACTCACTGGTGACTCAGAGCCTAACATAACATGAGGTAATCGCATAAATCCTCCTCGCGGCAAAATGCCAGAGGCAAACTGGTCTGTGGGGACATGTGTAGGTTGTTCCACAGTCATTGAACGGCCTCAGAGGCGGCGGAAAAGGATGTCCTGGAGCCTCGAGCTCAGTGGATGCAAGCATCCACTGGAGGAGGGGCCTGTGTGTGTTTGAGTGGCCCAGGCTAAAATCCCACTCAATCTACTCAGCAATTTGTTCTTCAAAATTAGCACCAATGACTTGGCTAACCATAAATTACCTCATACAATGCTTCTTCGTTCCTTAAAAACCAGATGCTACTGTTAATCAGTTTATCGGCAATCAATGTATCTACTTCGTAAGGATGGAAGGCTGAATTGGCCTTCGCTGGTATTTTATCTTGTGAACTGCAGATGAGCACATATATTGAAGCAGTGGGAAACGAACTCACTGAGCCACCCTGCCAGCTACCGGTAGCAGTCCACCATTTTTATGGCAAATGTATGCTTTACAAATAGATGGAGCTGAAAAATATTAGCTACCATCTTGTATACTATTGGCTCATGTTTCAGACAGCCAAATGTATAGTCACTTTAAAAAAACTTTAAAAGGGTTTAGAGCCCACCCATTACTTACCATTACTTACCATTGGTTGGCTCCGGGGTCACTCTTGTTTCATTGCTTCTTATTGGTCAGAGCATCCTCATCACTTCTGCTACCTTTTGGGGCTTCTCAGAGTCTCTTTTGCTATGGAGCAAGGACCAAGTGTACCAGCTGCGGTCGGTGCAGGTAACATCGGTAGGGCCACGTTGGGGGGGGAATTTCGAGGGACGATGCTGAAGGAAAATGAAATAAATAATTAATTTCCCCTCTGCATCGTCCCTCGAAATCCCCCCAACGCGGCCCCCCAACCCCATCGCTGTTACCTACACCGACGGCCGCTGCCAAGTACAGCTTCCTGTCTGTGGCCTGTGTCTGTCCACGGGCCACAAGTTCCTGCAGGTATCTGCAGGTACTGTTCAAAATTTTGCACATGCATTCTTATAGAGTGCATATGTATGCAGTCCAACTCCCTCCTCCTGCTAGCCGTTGTGTACCCTACCCCCACCTTCCTCCGTCTGTTCATTGTCCAATACCCCCTCTCCTTTTCTTGCGTAATATGCACCATCTTAGCCTCCTCCCTTGACTTTTTTTTTACTGGTTGCACAGCAACATGACTAAAAGAACAAGCATTTGCAATGCAATAGGTCTCGCATTAGGAAAGTTTGAGCTGTTGGTATTGTAAATGACAAATTTTATATTTATGTGTTGGTTTTGAAAATAGCGAAATTAATAGCTTTGTTATTTACAATGCCAATAGTTTTAACTTTCGCAAATGTGACACCTATAGCATTTGTAATGCAATATGTGTTGTATTTACGTGACTTAAATGTATTGATATTACTAATAACAATGTAGCATAATTATGTGGCAATGCATGGTATTGTGTGGAGTGTGTTGCATTCAGTACAGTGTAATTATGTGGTGTGTAATTATGTGGCACTGAGTGGTATTTGGAGTGTATGTTGCATCAAGTGCAGTGTAATTATGTGGCATGTAATTATGTGGCACTGAGTGGTATTTGGAGTGTATGTTGCATTGAGGGCAGTGTAATTATGTGGCGTGTAATTATGTGGCACTGAGTGGTATTTGGAGTGTATGTTGCATTGAGTGTAGTGTAATTATGGGGTGTGTAATTATGTGGCACTGAGTGGTATTTGGAGTGTATGTTGCATTGAGCGCAGTCTAATTATTTAGCATATAATTATGTGACACTGAGTGGTATTGTCTGGAGTGTATTTTGTATTCAGTAGAGTCTAAATATGTGGCATGTAATTATGTGGCACTGAGTGGTATTGTTTGGAGTGTATGTTGCATTGAGTGCAGTGTAGTTATGAAGCATAATTATGTGGCACTGAGTGGTATTGTGTGGTGTGTTGCATTCAGTAGAGTGTAATTATGTGGTGTGTAATTATGTGGCACTGAGTGGTATTTGGAGTGTATTTTGCATTGAGTGCAATGTAATTATGTGGCGTGTAATTATGTGGCACTGAGTGGTATTTGGAGTGTATGTTGCATTGAGTGCAGTGTAATTATGTGGCACTGAGTGGTACTGAGCGTATGTTGCATTGAGTGCAATGTAGTTATGAAGCATAATTATGTGGCACTGAGTGGTATTGTGTGGAGTGTGTTGCATTCAGTAGAGTGTAATTATGTGGCGTGTAATTATGTGACACAGTGGTATTTGGAGTGTATGTTGCGTTGAGTGCAGTGTAATTATGTGGCGTGTAATTATGTGGCACTGATTGGTATTTGGAGTGTATGTTGCATTGAGTGCAGTGTAATTATGTGGCTTGTAATGTGGCACAGAGTGGTATTTGGAGTGTACGTTGCATTGAGTGCAGTGTAATTATGTGGCGTGTAATTGTGGCACTGAGTGGTATTCTGTGGAGTGTGTGTTGCATTCAGTAGAGTGTAATTATGTGGCATGTAATTATGTGGCACAGAGTGGTATTTGGAATGTATGTTGCATTGAGTGCAGTGTAATTATGTGACGTGTAATTATGTGGTGCGGAGTGGTATTTGGAGTGTATGTTGCGTTGAGCACAGTGGAATTACGTATTATGTGGAGTGTATGTTGTATTCAGTAGAGTGTAATTGTGTGGCGTGTAATTATGTGTTGGTCTGACTTGTTACAACCATGGCAAATCAATGTCAAGCTATGAAAAATTGAATCCTTTCTTTGTCTAAAACATTTTAAAGGATGTGCTTTTAGTGAGACAACCAACTTATACTAATTTTACTTTTAGCTACATAACAATGTACAGTTATCGTCCGGGCTTTTCTTTAGAGACGGACTTGTCACTTTTTGCAGCTCTATTTACATATGTTGATTAACTATTTGTTGCTTTCTTCAAGCTCCCGAACTCAGAATACCATGTGAATGGGTGCCTTTAGAAACGGGCTCCACTCAGCCACTAATGCCGCAAACGTTTATCTTGCCGGGTGGAGGGCCGTGGGCACAACTATTGCAGTAACAGAGTGCGGATCTAACCACTGCCACTTACACCCAAGGTCAGTACATGCTACACAGATACCTAGTAAGCGTTAGAGAACGCCCACCGCGTGCCCGGGCTACCCAAATTGCGTCCCATATGACAGCTAACTAACGGGCCTGCTGTCTAAAGGAAACAGATAACTCCAACCACACGCGGAGGCCCTGACGGGTCCAACCAGCGTTCCCTCCACGGATCCTTCATGCTGTCACGGTGTCACCCCCAAACCCCGGGTTAGCTTCCAAATTCGAAGGCGGGCAGCCCTTTTCGGCTGAGACGTGTAAAGCTAGCACACGTACCTGCACAACACCTTTGAAGCGCTACCTGGCAATCTATATTTCCCCCAACTCACTTAAACAACACCAGAAACGGCGTTGTGTCCTTTCCACGGACGACTTTTCTTGAGCATTCTTTCTAAGATGAGCACTGCCATCTGCAGAAATGGAGGGAACATCTGGAAGATATTCTGCGCTCCGTGACGCGAATGGGAGAAAGATGATGTTTTTTTAAGCAGAGAAATGGTGGGGAAATCCTAATAACTGTGAAAAATGCGGACAAAGCAACAAATACTCTCTCTAGCTACCTCAAAATATTGTGTATTCCGCACAAAAAGCCTGTGCTTCATTTTGCAAAGGCCCGCTCCTTCATTTGCCCAAATCAACTCGGCATAATAAAAAAAATGCATAAATACATAAAGAAATAAATCCCGCCTTCGGGTAAAGTCCGCGCTATATAAAAATGCATAAATAACTAAATTAATTAGTACCGCAAATCACCGCCGTCACTGTGCCGGCCTGCGACCAGGAAGTCAGGCAGGCCGGCGCGACAACAGGAAACAGGAAGTAAAATGGCTCACATGGTCGGTATCTGTAGTCCTGGGGAAAGGGGAGACATTATCTTACACATATTTATATATTGCGTACATTCTACCACTGCCTTACAGAGCCAATCAGCCTCGGTACGTCTTGTCCTAGTTTTGAGGATTCTATTGAAGAACGTGATCTAAGTGATCGTGAACTGTAGGAAGCTGCAGGAGGATAAATGATATTTTGCTACTGATAATTAGATGTGTAATAAGTTTGCTAGGTGTGCTTAGATGCTAAATGGGTTATCTGTTGTGTGCTTTGCCCGTCAGTGCTGTAAGTGTTTGAATTAACTGCAGAGTGGCTCTATGGAGCCCTAATATTCATCTCACGACTTATATTGCAGTGTTGGGTGGGTGAGAAGTTCCGATGCTGGACCTCGATGTTGAACCTCGATGTTGACAACAGTCCCCATTCTAGTAAAACACCAGGTGGGGCACTTTATTTTACTCCTAGTGGGGATTGGACCTTCTTGAAAAGAGCACAACTGCATACACCCATGCTGAGGACAGTCAGTCTGCTGCTGTGTGGACATCCGATTACGCATGCCAGGTTTATGCATAGAGGACCTTGGACTGTGAGGGGAGAACAAGACATTTGGCTAAGAAGCAGCACTCAATCCACTGGGGCAGGGTCACCGAAGGCTACTTGGTAAGGAGGAGAATCTTTTTTGCCCTCAAATGTAGTTTCTGTTTTCCATTCAAGTTCAGTGGAAGCTTGGTGTCCCTTGCTGCAATTCTGCCCTTCCTCCTCAATACGAAGGGCGAGCTGCTTACCCTAAGCAGCAGCTCTGAATTATCCCACACCTCCGAAGAACGACCAGTAACATTAGGAGTGGTTACCCCAGGCAGAAGCTCCAGTCTCCCCTTCCCTGAGCAGAACAAACAACGATTCCCTTTTATAGTTTGGCCGTTCCTATAAACAGGCAGGTGATATTTTGAGTGGCAAACGAGTTTTCTTGCTTTCGATCCACAGACCTAAACACATGGGGAATTCCAAACATAAATATAGGAAATACCCCAGGGCTAGAATGTGGCATGCATCACTATGTACAAACCGCAGACATGTAGGAAGGACTTCAAGAGCAAAATCACAAGTTAGAGTGCCACAGTACCAAGTGCAAATGCCTCGGGCTGATCTGAGAATAAGCTCCAAAATGAGCGAAGGAGACACGAATTACCAGAAGCAGGCCAAACATCAGAACGAATGCACAGTCGAACCCAGTACGAGTGCAAATGCCTCGGGCTGATCTGAGAATAAGCTCCAAAATGAGCGAAGGAGACACGAATTACCAGAAGCAGGCCAAACATCAGAACGAATGCACAGTCGAACCCAGTACGAGTCTATCCTCTGCGAGTGTCTGACCTGGCCCATCCCTCCACCATAACATTTCCCAAACACTTGCAAAGAGATAAAACTATTTTAACAGAATGGTTTTAATGTGTGGCCTTGATAAAAATCCAGGGTAAATATCCAATCAAAGAGTGAAACGTGATGGCCATGTAATAAGCACACTGACTTGCAATATAATCAAATGCAATAAAACAGAAGAAAACGACCAACGATCTCAAAAAATAAATCCTGCCTTCGGATAAAGTCCGCGCTATATAAAAATGCATAAATAACTAAATTAATTAGTACCGCAAATCACCGCCGTCACTGTGCCGGCCTGCGACCAGGAAGTCAGGCAGGCCGGCGCGACAACAGGAAACAGGAAGTAGGAGGGCGGGAGCCTACCCCGCCTCCAACGGAAGAGCCGCGATGGGAGCCGCGTTTCAAGCACCGGAGCTGGCAGGAGCCGGAGCCGCGTTTCAAGCACCGGAGCTGGCAGGAGCCTACCCTGCGGGTGCCGAAGGAGGGAAGAAGAGTCCTGCTGCCGGGCCCTGAGGAGAGCCGCCGCAGGAATGAAGCCGGTGAGTGGGTTGCTGAGCGGGGGGCGGGGGGGGAGAGCATGTGTGCGCGCGCGCGAGTGCGGGGCGGGCTGTGTATGTGTGTGTGCGTGCGTGCGTGTGTGTATGTGTCTGGAGTGCGTGTGTGTGACTGTGGGGGAGGGGGTGTGTGTGAGCGAGTGTCTGCCGTGTGCCTGTATGTGTGTGCATGCGCTCGCCAATGTGTGCGCATGCAGAGGGGTGGGGGGTGGGGGGTGGGGGATGCCTATATGTAAAGCGCTCTGATACCTGATTCGGTTCGGGGCTGGGGAAAAAAAAAATAAATAAATAAAATGGCTGACTTACTCTGCGCATGCGCGGGTGAGACGCGCGCTCCCGCGGTGAAAACCGCGAAGGAAACGCTCGTCCACATCGGTGTCCACATTCCCATTAACGGGCAACAATAGTTGTCGAGACAGACACTCTCAATGCTCACGCATTGAGAGTACGTCTGCTCGACCTAAAAAGGAACGATATGAGGCGGTCAACTCTGTTTACGGCATAGCACTTTTAAAAAAATGTGCCAGTGATGCAAGATATTGGTGGTTCATACCGCCACTGGATACCGAATCCTGTGAATTTTCTGAGGAGTCAGAAACTTGTCCAAGATCACAAGTTGTGTCATAAAGAACCACAGCAGAAGTACTCATTCAGAACATTTCAGGCTCATGTCAAACAAGCATTGGCAAAGCCAATGGGACTCACCTTTGGCAATGGCAATTGAGTACGCTTTACAGCATTGGCAAAGTGGTGTGCAGCATGGCCAGAAAACAAAAGTCGCAATGATGCGACTGCAGTAGTCACGTCATTTTGAAGATGTGTGAATGTGTGTGAGCATGAATCTTTAATCATGAGAATCTATGAAATTATGTGTGCACTTTTTTTTTTTAATTTACCAATCCAAGATGAATCTGTAAAATAAACAAACTTGAAAAAGAAGCAAAACAAAAGCATTAAAAAAAAATAATTACTGTGGAGGGGCCTGCAACAATTCGATGCATGGTGCCCCTCCAATAAAACTCCCCCGAAAATTAGATTTAAAAAAAAAAGACGGTGGGTGTGGGGGGGGGGGGGCAATGGAGGAAGGATGAGGGAGGGGAAAAGCAGCATATGAGGGAAAGAAACCAGGGGAAACACATGAGCGAGCAAGCAACATGCATTGTGGGAGAGGGAGGCAGTTTGGTGGGGGAGATGTACATGAGTGCTTGCAATATGAAGCCCTTGGCAGTATTTGGTGTAGGGGTGGGTATTTGGTGGGTGGGCAGAAGCACACCAGGGAGAGAGCTGGATATTATATGTACTCCCATGTAGTGCTTAATCAAAAAGAAACAAAAGGTTCCCTGAAAGTGAGCAGTGGAAGGATAAAAGCCAACCAGAGAGGCGGTAAAGAGGCTATGTGCTAGGGGAGGGAGAAACGCAAGGTGGACAGACTGGGACAAGGAAAGACACTGAATAAGAATCAAGCAAACGATAGTGACAATAAAGCCAACCAGTTGGAAGCAATGGGCGGGCTGTACGTCTATGTAAGTTCATGATAAGCTCACAGTGGGTCTTTTGCAACCAGATAGGCTGTGCTGCCTGGTAGGCTTCACAGGTTATCGTTCTTATTCCTGGGGGCACTTGTGTGCCCGACATGTTGGGAGTAAGAGGAGGCTACACTGTATTGTGATGTTCTGTTATGTACAGAGCCTAGAAACAAAAAAAGTGTGGTTGAAGCACTATATAACAAGCATTTGCAAGGCAATAGGTCTCGCATTAGGAAAGTTTGAGCTATTGGTATTGTAAATGACACATTTTTTATTTATATGTTGGTTTTGAAAATAGCAAAATTAATAGCTTTGTCATTTACAATGCCAATAGTTATAACTTTCGCAAATGTGACACCTATAGCATTTGTAATGCAATATGTGTTATATTTATGTGACTTAGATGTATTGATATCACAAATAACAATGGCTTTTAATTTTTTTTTATAATTAATACTTAAATAAAGTTATTGTAATTTATAATGGCAATAGCTTAAACTTTTGTAAATAACTTTTGTGAAGATTATGTTCAGTGTATTTTATTGTGACAAATCCAAGAACAGAAGTAAAATATTAACATCTTTTTGTGACATTTGTAATAAAGCTTAAAACATTGAGAGAACATATTTGAACCAGTTGTTGTTGAATGGTTGCACAGATTGATGCTGTGGTGGTGCTGAGTGATGTGGTGGCGATGAGTGATGCTGTGGCGTTCAGTGATGCTGTGGTAGCGCATTGTGATGTTGTGGTGCCCCTGAGTGATGCTGTGGTGGTGCTGAGTGATGCTGTGGTGATGCGATAGATAGATAGAGTGCGATAGATAGATAGAGTGAGGGCGATAGATAGATTGATAGAGGGAGGGCGATAGATAGATAGAGTGAGGGCGATAGATAGATAGAGTGAGGGCGATAGATATATAGATAGATAGATAGATAGATAGATAGATAGATAGACAGACAGATAGATAGATAGATAGATAGATAGATAGATAGATAGATAGATAGATAGATAGATAGATAGATAGATAGATAGATAGATAGATAGATAGATAGATAGATAGATAGATAGATAGATAGATAGATAGATAGATAGAGTGATGGCGATAGATAGAGTGAGTGCGATAGATAGATAGAGTGAGGGTGATAGATAGATAGAGGGAGGGCGATAGATAGATAGAGTGAGGGCGATAGATAGATAGATAGATAGATAGATAGATAGATAGATAAATAGATAGATAGATAGATAGATAGATAGATAGATAGATAGATAGATAGATAGATAGATAGATAGATAGATAGATAGATAGATGAATAGATAGAGTGAGGGCGATAGATAGAGTAAGGGTGATAGATTGATAGAGTGAGGGCGATAGATAGAGTGAGGGTGATAGATAGATAGAGTGAGGGCGATAGATAGAGTGAGGGCAATAGATAGAGTGAGGGCGATAGATAGATAGAGGGAGTGCGATAGATAGAATGAGGGCGAAGATAGATAGATAGATAGATAGATAGATAGATAGATAGATAGATAGATAGATAGATAGATAGATAGATAGATAGATAGATAGATAGATAGATAGATAGATAGATAGATAGATAGATAGATAGATACATAGAGTGAGGGCGATAGATAGATAGAGGGAGGGCGATAGAGTGAGGGCGATAGATATATAGATAGAGTGATGGCGATAGATAGAGTGAGGGCGATAGATAGGTAGATTGATAGAGTGAGGGCGATAGATAGATAGATAGATAGATAGATAGATAGATAGAAAGATAGATAGATAGATAGATAGATAGATAGATAGATAGATAGATAGATACATAGATAGATAGATAGATAGATAGATAGATAGATAGATAGATAGATAGATAGATAGATAGATAGATAGATAGATAGATAGATAGATAGATAGATAGATAGATAGATAGAAAGATAGATAGATAGATAGATAGATAGATAGATAGATAGATAGATAGATAGATAGATAGATAGATAGATAGATAGATAGATAGATAGATAGATAGATAGATAGATAGATAGATAGATAGATAGATAGATAGATAGATAGATAGAGGGCGATAGATAGATAGAGGGAGGGCGATAGAGTGAGGGCGATAGATATATAGATAGAGTGATGGCGATAGATAGAGTGAGGGCGATAGATAGGTAGATTGATAGAGTGAGGGCGATAGATAGATAGATAGATAGATAGATAGATAGATAGATAGATAGATAGATAGATAGATAGATAGATAGATAGATAGATAGATAGATTGAGGGCGATAGATAGATTGATAGAGTGAGGGGCGATAGATAGATGGAGTTAGGGCGATAGATAGATGGAGTGAGGGCGAAAGATGGATAGATAGATAGATAGATAGATAGATAGAGTGAGTGAGGGCGATAGATAGATAGATAGATAAATAGATAGATAGATAGATAGATAGATAGATAGATAGATAGATAGATAGATAGATTGATAGATAGATAGATAGATAGATAGATAGATAGATAGATAGATAGATAGATAGATAGATAGATAGATAGATAGATAGATAGATAGATAGATAGATAGATAGATAGATAGATAGATAGATAGAGGGCAATAGATAGATTGATAGAGTGAGGGGCGATAGATAGATGGAGTGAGGGTGATAGATAGATGGAGTGAGGGCGATAGATAGATAGATAGATAGATAGATAGATAGATAGATAGATAGATAGATAGATAGATAGATACATAGATAGATAGATAGATAGATAGAGTGAGGGCGATAGATAGATAGATAGATAGAGTAATTATGTTGCATGAAATTATGTGGCACTGACTGTTATTTGGAGTGTATGTTGCGTTGAGCGCAGTGTAAATATGTAGCATATAATTATGTGGCACTAAGTGGTATTTGGAGTGTATGTTGCATTGAATGCAGTGTAAATATGTGGCATGTAATTATGTGGCACTGAGGGGTATTTGGAGTGTATGTTGCGTTGAGCGCAGTGTAATTATGTAGCATATAATTATGTAGCATATAATTATGTGGCACTGAGTGGTATTGTGTGGAGTGTGTGTTGCATTCAGTAGAGTGTAATTATGTGGCATGTAATTATGTGGCACTGAGTGGTATTTGGAGTGTATGTTGCATTGAGTGCAGTGTAATTATGTGACGTGTAACTATTTGGCACGGAGTGATATTTGGAGTGTATGTTGTATGAAGTGCAGTGTAATTATGTGGCGTGTAATTATGTGGCATTGAGTGGTATTTGTAGTGTATGTTGTGTTGAGTGCAGTGTAAATATGTGGCGCCGCTCTGCCCTTTATGGTGCCTGCCTGCTGCTGCTGTTTATTACCAGCTCTGGCACATGGTAAACAAAACAACATCAAAGCGACCGGCCGTGAAAGTGAAAGACACTGCTGCAGCAACTGACAGTCGGTGTGATGGTGTGATCTTGGGCTTGACAGCCTTCAGCGAGCAAAGCCAGAAACAGCGGGGGCGGGGGAGCGGATTCCTTTGAAGTGTTTGAAGTCTGATGCCGGCTGCAAGCAAACCAGCATGAGTGCGGAGAGAGGCTCACAGGCTGGCAAATGGTGTGTGATGTGCACGCGCCCGCACACATGCACTGTAGGCAACCTGCCTGGAAAAGCCTTTGGGAGCATGGCTTAGGCGAGACCTAAGCATCGCTAACGCGATCGCTTAGGCGAGACCTAAAAAACGGGAGCAAGTACATCCACGAAATGAGTAAATATAGACTGCATCCATATAGGATTAGCTATAATAGTAGGTGCAGCAGAGAAGTGCCCTACACTGAGGATAGCGTTCTTTGCTACTGTTCTAACAAGGGTTCTGTACATTAATATTAACATTTGGCCAAAATACACTGAATTGCTTTCAGCCTAACATTTAAAGGGCAGTGCAGTTGCTAAGTTTAGCGCTGGTATTGGTCTTCTTCAAAAATAAAGAATACTGACTCTGCAAGGTACCAGAGGAAGAGAACAGCTTAGGAAGGGTTACAAAAGAAATAAATGATAGAGTTCCGCGTTGGGAAACAGAAACATATTTTGTCACACTGGTAAAAAAATTGGAGCTCGCTTAAGTAATTTTTTTATTACAGATGCAAATATATATATGTGGCACGCTAACTTGTATGTTTATTCCACTAGTAAATATAAAGAGCCCGCTAATTTACATTTTTACTGTTCTGAGTTTAATTTGCGCATTTTGATTTCCCCAGTTTTTTACTTACTCAAATACATTTTGAGCATTTAAGAGCGCTCAGGGACACATGACTAATAACTGTCTCGGGGCTCCATGTGAAGTAATGAGCTGCGATTCTGGGAACACGAACACAAAGCCATGGGTCTACTTTGAAGTTATTTGTTTTTTTGTACATATGAAGCACACGACTTTAAGAACACCTGTAAAGTCCGCGTTTTCTAGACAGCAGAATCAGTTCCTCAATTGCATTGCCGAGGTCTGAATCACATTTATACTAAGTGATAAGGGAGTTAGCGGAAGTCATACCAGGGTAAATCTCGAACAAAAAAACACCTATATATGTTATGGCCACATCCATTAAAATCACACATACTAAACAAATGTAATTTCCCCATGTATTCTAAAACAAATGTGTTCTTGTAGAATGTAACTAATGCTAATAAAAAGCGCGCCTATACCTGCGGTTGTAATTAAATTAAGAAAAAGTGCAAAAACACACACACACACTTACACGGGTAGAAATCTAACATATTACAGTGCAGGTTTATAATAAACCATGGCTAGCAATTTAATAAGCGGGCACTGTTTGTTAGTTAGCTCCGTATATGCCATAACCGTTTACCTCACACATAAATGTATAGCGCTGCCTAATTTTTAAACATAATTCCAGTTTGTGGCCCAAGAAATATGCTAATCAAGTTACTTTCCATGCCAAACACCAGGATCAACCCCTTCGTGTCATTGCAGAGCTTCAAATCACATTTATGCAGAATAAAAAGAAGGGAGTTGGCGGCAGACAGTGACACAAATCCAGTCCTGTCCAATTCTTTGCGCGTACCTTTGGATGTGCTTCGATTTTCAAACAGTGTCACACGGAGTAGCACTTTGCTACTTAGATGGTAACAGCGCAGCCTCTTTAATCCTTAGAAATTAGCATTAGCTACATTGGTGACATTTAAAGGGGCATGCTAGTCTATCAATATGTGTCCATGTGTGAAACCTGGGGCTATTGCGTCAGATAAAATAGCAACATTAGCGAGAATAGCAACAGAGATTGTTCTATATATAATGAAGGCACTGAGAATACTGGATGTTCCATTTCACTAACAGTTGAGGGATACCCACAGGCGAACGGCCGCTGGTTAGTTGAGTACATTAAAACTATACATTTTGCACCATTTAGCTGTCACATATTGCATCCTTGTGCCAAGCTTTGCCAGGACTTAAGGCAGTGGTGGCCCGTACTACATATAGATTAGGTGGCTCCATTGTCTGATTTGTGTTAGGCAGACGTTGGTAAGATTGCACAACAACAAAAAAAACCACAATTTACATCTGGGAGGGTAATTAATAAAACCACTTATGCATAGGGAGCTGCTCTATAGTAAGCACCAGACGCGCTGCATGCGCTGCACAATGAGTGTTTGCTTATGGTTTGAAAGGCGTGTGGGGCCCCGTTTTTTAAAGGCTAAATGACACACTTTAAAGACCACATCCGATCCCAAGTGGCAGGCGCGCTGTATGCGCTGCACAACGAGTGTTTGCATATGGGTTGAAAGGCGTGTGGGGCCCGTTTTTAAATGCTAAATTTGATGCTTTAACCCCTTGGATGCTCATTACGAGCTGAGCTCGTCATGAGCCACGGCGCTCCAGTGCTCATGACGAGCTCAGCTCGTCTTGGCCCGTGGAACGCTCAGGTGCGGGGAAAATTCCCCTGCTGTGCTGAGCGTTCCACGGGAGGCAATACACCTGTGACGAGCTGAGCTCGTCATGAGCACAGGAGCGCCGTAGCTCATGACGAGCTCAGCTCCCCCCTCCCCCCAGCACAGCGGGGGAATAACCCCCGCAGCGAAGGGGTTAAAGACAACATCCAATCACAAGTGGCAGGCGCGCTGTATGCGCTGGACAACGAGTGTCTGCTTACAGGTTTAACGGAGTGTGGGGCTCTAGATTTTTGGGGATAAATTCCACGCTTTTAAAAAACCCTCATAACCTCTGCAATATTTTGTTTAAGCTGTAACAGTATTTTTTAACTAAACCGTTAAACTACAAATAGCTATATAATACTACATACCAAGCATACACAATTATTAAAAGACATAGGAAAACAAGGCCTACATTTGTCGTTCAATAAATCTTTAACACAACATTTATAACAAAGCACCAGATGAAGCTAACCTCTGCAACAGGTTTGTAAACAAACGTCGAGAAAAGTGATAAAACCCACACCCCAGCTCCACTTCTAAAGAGAACACAATGAATTTTATGGTGGACCAAAAGGATACTATAAACCTTGTGCTTATCTCCAGGTAGCGCAATAAAGACGTGCGTCTGTGCTCAAGAAAGCATGCCACGCAAGCTACTTTGCATAACGTATCACATGTGCAATATGCACAGAGAAAAGGAGTACATTATTATATAGCATATACTTATTTTCTACATTTATATGTTTTCTTTTTTATTAATTATCACGCACACGGACTGCTTATTTCAAACTAAATAATCCTATTGCATAGCGCTTCGCTAGCAGTACTACGGATTTTACTTGTAAATATGAAAAGCTCCTATACATAAAACATCCGTCTCTGCTGTAAAAATAAACCAATCACAGTGGCGTGTTCGCCATGCACAACCATAGCTCTACTTAAATTGTATGTTATACCACAGGGTGTAGACATATGTTGTCGGGATGCCAAACATTTTAAAACACAATTGCAGGAGGTGAAAATACTATAGTTTAAATAACCAAACGGTGTGCAGCACCAATAGAGCCCGCGTTTCCCAGAGAGCCGAACCGGTTCCTAAGTGGCATGGCCGTGGTTTAAACTACATTTATGCTAAATCAGAAGGGATGTGGCGGCAACAATACCAAATCCAGTCTTATCTACCTCTGTGCCCGTAGCTTTGTATCTGTGCACATCATACACAGTACATAAAACACATCATTCGGTGCTAACAAAACGAATATGTTTTAGGTAATGTAAATAGTGCTGATAAAAAGCACGGTTACAGCTACGGGTGAAATTGGCAATAAGTAAACTTGCATAAAGATACACACTGTTTAACAGTTAAAAACCTTACATTTTAAAGTGCAAATCTGTAATAAACCAAAGCTAGGAAGGTAATAAACGTGTTTGTTAGTTAGCTCCGTACAGTACCTCAAACATAAATGTTTAGCGCTGCTTAGATTGTAAAAATAACTCCTGTCTGTGCCCACAAAAATATGCTTATTCTTAAAAAAAACACGCGATTCCAAGCAGCAGCCGCGCCAAATACGTGACACAACGAGTGTCTGCTTACACATTTAAAAGCGAGTAAGGCACTTGTCTTTCTGTGTTTTTACCAAAAAGTCTATAAAACATCGGGACTGCTAACAAAATATCACACGGAGTAGCGCTGGCCATTAATAATAATGTCGAGCACTTTGCTACTTAGATTGTAACAGCGCAGCCTCCTCGATCCTTTTCAATTAGCATCAGCTACAATAGTTATATTCAGGGGGTACGACATGTTAAAAAGCATATTGTCCTCAAAATAACTCTCGATCCCAAGCAGCAAACACGTGAAATACGTCCCACACAGGTTACAAAGCATATAGAGCCCTCCTCTTTCTATAACTAAATTGCTTGTTTTCAAAAAAACACACACTCCCAAGCAGCAGCCGCGCTGAATACGTGACACAACGAGTGTCTGCTTACAGATTTAAGGGCGATTAAGGCGTGTAAGGCTATCAAACATCGGGACAGCTAACAAAACCTCACGTGCTTAAACAAAAAACAAGCGAAGAGCTCTGTGCTGGGGGAGGGGAGGCCCATTAGCCTGTGAGAAGTCGCGGCAGAGATCATAGCAAGAGTGGGAGGGACATTGGCGAGCAAGGGGGTGTGCAGCCAGGTGAGCTGAAGTGGCAGCAGAGGAGGAGCGCAGCGCGCGCACGAAGTGTCTGGTATCAAATGGCAGTTGTTCACAATGCACGTGGTTGTGCTCACATGCACTGTACCCGATCCGCAGTTTGGGTACACTTTTGAAAGCCTTACTATAATCTCGCCAAGCATCCCTAACGGGATGGCTTAGGCTCGACCTAAAAACAGGTTATCATTCTTATGGCTCTGCTGCATCAATGGGTGGACAGTTAGAGGAGGCTGCACTGTGCTAACCCACATTGAAGGGCTATATTTATTTATTTGAAGGTTTATATAGCGCGAACAAGATCCTCGCAGGTATAAGAGCGCTTTACACTTGTTAAAAAACAGAGATATATACAATCAATATAAATATTAATCGAGAAAGGAACATATGTCGCAATCTCTGGGAGGGCAGCTCCCTGGTGCATACTGGAGGTTCAGGGTGGGCTAGTTGGCCCCAAGGGACCCCCAATATGCAAGGGGAATTAGTTCCCCCTTTGTAAACGCGCCAGGGGGCTGCGTTGCAGAGAGGTGTAAAAAGGGGCGGGCCTCATTACACCTCTACCTCTGTGCAACGCAGCCCCCTGGCGCATACTGGAGGTTCCTGGTGGGCTAATTGGCCCCCAGGGACCCCCAGTATGCAAGGGGAATTAGTTCCCCCTCTGCAAATGCGCCAGGGGGCTCCCTTGCAGGGACGTGTAAAGAGGCCACGCCCCTTTTGACACCTCTCTGCAAGGCAGCCCCCTGGTGCATACTGGAGGTTCCTGACCGCCTAGGCCTGCTCAGGAGGTCCCACAAGGACCCCCAAGGCCCTCAAAAATGTATTTATTTTTTTTAATCCCAGGGATAAGCGCAGGGTACGCGTACTCTGCCGATCCCCCCAAGAACATTAAGGCACCTCTCTGCAAACGCGCCCTCTGGCACGTTTGTAGAGGGGGAAATAATTCCCCATGAATACTGGGGGTCCCTGGGGGCCAAGTAGCCCACCAGGAACCTCCAGGATGTGCTAGGGGGCTGCCTTGCAGAGACGTGTAAAGAGGCCACGCCTCTTTTTATACCTCTCTACAACGCAGCCCCCTGGTGCATACTGGAGGTTTCCGGTGGGCTAGTTTGTCTCCAGGGACCCCCAGTATTCAAGGGGAATTAGTTCCCCCTCTGGTCACCTCAAGCCCCCTGGCGCGTTTGCAGAGTGGTGCAATCCATCACGTCAAGCCCTGCCCCCTCCCTGCACCACTCAGCAAACGCGCCCCCCTGGCGCGTTTGCAGAGGGGGAAGTAATTTCCCTTGAATACTGGCGGTCCCTGGGGGCCAACTAGCTCACCAGGTACCTCCAGTAAGTTCCACGGAGCTGCTTTGTGGAGTGTTGTAAAAAGGGGCGTGGCCTCATTACACCTCTCTGCAATGCAGCACACTGGCGCATACTGGAGGTTCCTGGTGGGCTAGTTGGCGCCCAGGGACCCCCAATATGCAAGGGGAATTAGTTCCCCCTCTGTAAACACACCAGGGGGCTGCGTTGTAGAGAGGTGTAAAAAGGGGCGGGGCCTCATTACACCTCTGTGCAACGCAGCCCCCTGGCGCATACTGGAGGTTCCTGGTGGGCTAGTTGGCACCCAGGGACCCCCAGTATGCAAGGGGAATTAGTTCCCCCTCTGCAAACGCACCAGGGGGCTGCATTGCAGAGAGGTGTAATGAGGCCACGCCCCTTTTTACACCTCTGCAATGCAGCCCTCTGGCACATACTGGAGGTTCCTGGTGGGCTAGTTGGCCCCCAGGGACCCTCAGTATTCAAGGGGAATTAGTTCCCCCTCTGCAAACGCACCAGGGGGCTGCCTTGCAGAGACCTGTAAAGAGGCCACGCCCCATTTTACACCTCTCTGCAAGGCAGCCCCCTGGTGCATACTGGAGGTTCCTGACCCCCTAGGCCTGCTCAGGGGGCCCCACAAGGACCCCCAAGGCCAAAATTTTTACTTATTTTTTTGGAAAAAATCCCGGGATACATGCAGGGTACGCGTACCCTGCCGATCCCCAAAAAAACATAAAGGCATCACTCTGCAAATGCGCCCCCTGGCACGTTTGCAGAGGGGGAAATAATTCAGCTTGAATACTGGGGGTCCCTGGGGGCCAAGTAGCCCACCAGGAACCTCCAGTATGCGCTAGGGGGCTGCCTTGTAGAGACGTGTAAAGAGGCCACGCCCCTTTTTACACCTCTCTGCAACGCAGCCCCCTGGCGCATACTGGAGGTTCCTGGTGGGCTAGTTGGCCCCCAGGGACCCCCAATATGCAAGGGGAATTAGTTCACCCTCTGTAAAAGCGCTAGGGGGCTGCGTTGCAGAGAGGTGTAAAAAGGGCGGGCCTCATTACACCTCTGTGCAACGCAGCCCCCTGGCGCATACTGGAGGTTCCTGGTGGGCTAGATGGCCCCCAGTATGCAAGGGGAATTAGTTCCCCCTCTGCAAACGCGCCAGGGGGCTGCATTGCAGAGAGGTGTAATGAGGCCACGCCCCTTTTTACACCTCTGTGCAATGCATCTCTCTGGCGCATACTGGAGGTTCCTGGTGGGCTAGTTGGCCCCCAGGGACCCCCAGTATTCAAGGGGAATTAGTTCCCCCTCTGCAAACGCACCAGGGGGCTGCCTTGCAGAGACGTGTAAAGAGGCCACGCCCCTTTTTACACCTCTCTGTAAGGCAGCCTCCTGGCGCATACTGGAGGTTCCTGACCCCCTAGGCCTGCTCAGGGGGTCCCACAAGCACCCCCAAGGCCAATTTATTTTTTTTAAATCCCTGGATACGCCCAGGGTACGTGTACCCTGCCAATCCCAAAAAACACACAAAGGCACCACTCTACAAATGCACCCCTTGGCACGTTTGCAGAGGGGGAAATAATTCCCCTTGAATAGTGGGGGTCCCTGGGGGCCAAGTAGCCACCAGGAACCTCCAGTATGCGCTAGGGGGCTGCCTTGCAGAGACGTGTAGAGAGGCCACGTCCCTTTTTACACCTCTCTGCAACGCAGCACCCTGGAGGTTCCTGGTGGGTAGTTGGCCCCAAGGGACCCCCAATATGCAAGGAGAATTAGTTCCCCCTCTGTAAACGTGCCAGGGGGCTGCGTTGCAGAGAGGTGTAAAAAGGGGCGGGGCCTCATTACACCTCTGTGCAACACAGCCCCTGGCGCATACTGGAGGTTCCTGGTGGGCTAGTTGGCCTCCACGGACCCCCAGTATGCAAGGAGACTTAATCCCCCATCTTAGAACGAGCTACGGGGCGCGTTTGCACAGTGGTGAAGGTAGGGGGTGGGGCTTGAGGTGATATGTGTGCAGACATGCTCTGTGGTGCGTTTTAAGTTGGGGAATTAATTCCTCTTCAATCCAAAGGTTCCCTAGGGGCCAACTAGTCCAACAGGTACCTCCATTAAGCGCCACAGAGCTGCGTTGCAGCGTGTTGTAAAAAGGGGGCGTGCCCTCTGAACACCTCTCTGCAACACAGCTCCCTTGCGCATACTGGAGGTACCTGGTGGGCTGGTTGGCCCACAGGGGACCTCAGGATTGAATAGGAATTAATTCCCCAATCTAAAACGCGCCACAGGGCGTGTTTGCACACATGTCACCTCAGGCCCCACCCCCTTCCTTCACTATTGAGCACAATATTCCTCTAAAATCAGCGGAACTACGAATTCCGGTGTACACACCTGTCATCACAAGAGACGTCAGTGCTGTATCTTTGAGCCGAGTTCGGGCCCTGAAAAGTAAATCTAGGTAAGCGTACTTTCCAGTAACTTGTATTTCCTTCCATAGGAATCTATTGTGTGGTTTTCACCAGAAAAGTTTCTAAGTGTCTATTATTGAAACGTACAAAAATTCCTCTAAAATCAGCAGAACTACGAATTCCGATTTACTCACCTGTTATCAGGAGAGAACTCAGTGCTGCATCTTTCAGCCCACTACTGATCCTGAAAAGTAGTTCTAACCATACTTACAGTAACTTGAATTTCCTTCCATAGGCTAACATTGACTGGTTTCACTTGAAAATTCTTTTAAGTGTGGAGTTTTGGAACTTTAAAAAATTCCTCAAAAATCAGCCGAACTACGAATTTCGATTTACTCACCTGTTATCAGGAGAGACATCAGTGCTGCATCTTTCAGCCCACTACTGATCCTGAAAAGTAATTCTAATCGTAGCTACAGTAACTTGAATTTCCTTTTATAGGCTAACATTGACTGATTTCACTTGGACATTTTTCAAAGTGTGGAGTTTTGGAACTTTAAAAAATTCCTCAAAAATCAGCCGAACTACAAATTCCGATTTACTCACCTGTTATCAGGAGAGACATCAGTGCTGCGTCTTTTAGCCCACTACTGATCCTGAAAAGTAATTCTAACCATACTTACAGTAACTTGAATTTCCTACCATAGGCTAACATTGACTGATTTCACTTGGACATTTTTCAAAGTGTGGAGTTTTGGAACCTAAAAAAATTCCTCAAAAATCAGTCGAACTACGAATTCCAATTTACTCACCCGTTATCATGAGATACCTCAGTGCTGCATCTTTCAGCTCACTACTATTCCTGAAAAGTAAATTTAACTGTACTTACCAGTAACTTGAATTTCCTTCCATAGGATATCACTGCCTGCTATATAAAATATATATAAATTAAAAAAATATTAAATACAAAAATATATATTACAATTTCAATATTTTTAAAAACATTTTTTCCAATTTATATTAAAAATATGTAATGTAATTTAAAAAATAAAATATCCAAAAATAAACACTTTAAAACAATGTAGTAAATTAGTATAAAAAAATATAACAAATAATACATTTAAAAATTATCATTTACAAAACCTTTGAAATTCACTGAAAAAACCATAGGTTTCAGCCACGGTATAGTTAGAAATTAGCATTTAAAAAACCTTACAAATTCACTGAAAAAAACCATAGGTTTCACACACGTTATAGTTAGGAATTAGCATTTTAAAACCCTTAGAAAGTCACTGAAAAAACCATAGGTTTCACACATGTTATAGTTAAAAATCAGCATTTAAAAAACCTTAGAAATTCACTGAAAAAACTATAGGTTTCACACATGTTATAGTTAGCTGGACATTTCACTCATACAAAACCATTGAAATTCCCCCGTTATAATTAGTTTAGTTAACTATAACTTGCGCGCCCGCAATGCACTGCTGATGACGTCACATACTTCATCACTCATGACATGGTCAGTGACATCACTCATGACATCACTGATGACATCTCAAATTACATCACTGATGACATCACTGATGACATCATCCTTGTGAAAGAGTGGCAGACCTCCTGTCACCCTAATATATTCTTTGATACACACATTCAAAAGTAGAAAAAAACATTTTCAAAAAAATGGAGATACCAATACCAGTTTTAACAACTTATTCAGTAATTCCAACATCTACATACACATCCACTCATTCATCAACATTTCTAGACAGTCACTCATACATGTACTCACTCATCATATGTACTCATACATCTATACATCCTGTTACACACCGACACTCATACATAGAGTTACTCACACACATACTCACACATGCAAATAAACTATAAAACATCCATTTACTTGCATATACAGCTATACACACACCACTACATCTGGAACACGTCTATCGAGACTGGCACGTTCCTTGACTGCTGGAAACATGCCACTCTTCTTCCATTGAAAAAAAACCTAATGGCGCCCCCGATGATCTGAGTAATCTCCGACCCATCTCCCTACTAGCAGCCCCGGGAAAAATGCTTGAAAAACTCATCCAACGCCAACTCAATAGTTTCATCGAAAAAAGAGGCATACTACACGAAACACAGTCTGGTTTTAGGGCCGGTTTCAGCACTGAAACGGCCCTCATTGAGGTGGCTGAGTCAATCAGGTGGTCACTGGATTCAGGAGCATCGGCTATGCTGGTGCTCCTGGATCTATCTGCTGCCTTCGATACTGTGGATCATGGTAGAATGCTGCTCAGATTGAAGGATACTGGCCTAGAGGACACGGCACTAAGTTGGTTGCACTCCTATCTGACTAATCGCTCTCAGAAAGTAGCTTTGGGCGCCTTTTCCTCTGAACCTAAACAACTGTGGTGTGGCGTCCCGCAAGGGTCCGCCCTCAGCCCGCTACTTTTCAATGTTTACTTGGCCCCACTTTTTACCTTAATCGCCAAATGGGGGGTCAAGGCGATTTCGTATGCGGATGATACACAACTAGTCTTCCCATACGCTGAGGTGTCAGAAGCAGCGTTCAGCACAATAAAAGGATGTCTTAGTGACGTTGCCAGATGGATGAACACTAACAAGCTAAAACTGAATGCTAGCAAAACCGAGGTCCTATTCTTTGGGAAAAGTACTCCACCCCCCCCCCTGACCTCTGGTGGCCCACTGAAATGGGTCCTGCTCCCACCCCTGGCACCAAGGCAAAAAATTTGGGTGTGTGGTGGGACGAGACGCTTTCTTTCTCATCCCACATACAACATATCACCTCTAGCTGCCACTATAAACTCCGCAACCTCCGAAAATTCCTCTCCCTTTTACCAACTGACTGTCGCAAATCGGTGGTCCACGCGACAGTCACATCCAGACTGGATTATTCTAACGGCCTCTATCTTGGCCTCCCGAAATATCTGACACAACGCCTGCAGAGCGTGCAGAATGCGGCTGCGAGATTGATAAAACACGTGCCTTTTAAACATCACATCTCTCCGCATCTTCACGAGCTGCACTGGCTCCCAGTGGCGAGCAGAGTAAAATTCAAAGCGCTCACCCTAGCGTACAGAGCACAAAAAGGGAACTGTCCCAAATATCTTAAACTCCGACTCCCCCGCTACCACCAAGAGAGACACCTGCGCTCGAACTCGCAGATCCTACTGGCCGTACCACGAGCAAGAAGGGCGAGACTTGGAGGCAGATCTTTTTCGGTAGGCACTGCGAAGCTCTGGAACTCCCTACCCTCTGCCATCCAATCTGCCTCGTCAGAAGCCATCTTTAGGAAACTCCTAAAGACCTGGCTCTTTGCGCAGAAAGCTTAGTACCTCTCCCTGCATTTCCTCTTGGGTTCTGCGGTTTCTTTTTCAGCGCCGGGACACCTCCACGCGAGGTAGCTGTTCGCGCTATATAAATATCGGTATTATTATTATTATTACTACACTTACTTCTACAGAAACATACACATACTTACTCTCTTAAACAATCACTTATAGAAACAAATACTTATTTATACAGGAACTCTTCCAATCTCTCACTCTCATATATACTCACTTATATACATCAATACTCACATATACTAGTTTAAAACATATGTACTTACTCATAAAGACACTATTGGGACAGTCATTCACTCACTAACACGCCCATACACAAACTTATCCACCCATACAGTCTTGCACACATGCTGTCTTCAAAACACATACAAACAGTGAGTCAGTCATTCATGCATCTATACGCTAAGTAATATCCCCCACTGAACCATATAGACACTCATACTGATACTCAAAAAACCAACTAATAAGCCATATACACACTCATGTAGCTACTCACCAACCCATGCAGCCACTTATAAACAAAGTGAGACACTGATACAGATATTTACATATTTAAACATTACTTGTTAATACATGTATTCACTAAGATACAGTTAATAAGTCAGTTATAGAATCAATTTTACAAAAAAATCCATTTAGACATTTATTTACCCATTTATTGTTCCATCGACCTTTAGATATACATATATAAAAAATGTTTATTTTTCAGAAAGACACACATTCACTGGATGATGTCATCAGTGATGTCATCAGTGATGTATTGATGTAGTATGTGACGTCATCAGCAGTGCATTGCGGGCGCGCAAGTTATAGTTAACTAAACTAATTATAACGGGGGAATTTCAATGGTTTTGTATGAGTGAAATGTCCAGCTAACTATAACATGTGTGAAACCTATAGTTTTTTCAGTGAATTTCTAAGGTTTTTTAAATGCTAATTTTTAACTATAACGTGTGTGAAACCTATGGTTTTTTCAGTGAATATATATATATATAACTTTACATAAAATAGGGTTGCCTTTACTTTATTGTGAGTGGCTGGAATAAATATATTTTCCATATGTTAGGGAGATAAAATATAAGCCTGCGGGGATGATATGTTTTAGTAAACAAAAGAACAATGTATTCAAACAAGCACTGGTAAAACCAATAGGCTTTGCCTATGCGAGTCAATGTTTTTAGACATGTTGCACAGCAGCATCGGCTACTGTGCAACATGGCTTGAAGTAAATAAAATAGGCGCTGTGAAGCAGTCAATGCTAATCACATTAAAGTGCTTTTTTTTATCATTAAGAGGTATTGTGTGTTACCAACCGGACAGTGGCATGCCTGCTTTTAATAGACACATAAAAATGTTTGCACTACGTAAAGTCTGATTGCATATTGTTAAAAAAATATATAAAATAAACAAATATTACAGGGACATTATAGTTAGGCTCAGATTTTGCACGCACAAAACCATAGAAATTTGGCAGAAATTATAATGGTGGTCTGAAGTATGATTACATGGTGACAGCATTAATTGCAGTTGGTTATTTAGCCATTGAAATTGACTATTGATTGTACCTACGAGTGCCATTGTTTTGTTTCAGCATGTATACTCAGACCTCATTGGTTTTTGGGAGCTCTTGTAGTCTAGTAAGAGATGGAGGATTGGAAGGCTGAGATCTTCGGGAAAACAAAAAGGCAACTTCATATGTTTCGGTCTTGGGATCCTGTTCCCAAAAAGGGCAGATGGAAAACAAGCAGTTTTTTTGGATCATTGTGTTGTATGCTATTTCTCACTACTTATATATCTTTCTGCCGGCACTTGGGTATTAGCCCTTTTGAGTTAATTTGTTGTTTCTTTCACCAGACTTTTTACTGGGATGTTGATCCAGGCATTGGCTCTCCTGCTGAGATGTTCCTGTGTTCAGGAATGTAGTGAATTCTTTAAAGGTGAACGTTGTTATGCTTTCCTTATTCTTTTTTTATTAAATAGCAGCAACAAGTATACTTCCAAAGAAAGATTGAGAAGAAAAGAAAATACCCAAAAGGGACAGAGTCTCTAACAAAAGAAGCCGGAAGGTCCTTTTTTGCAGTCAGCATGCCCTATACTGTTATCAAGGCTTAGTTGTTTTGTTAGTTACTTTAGTTCAAAGTAAACTGAATGATGGTGGAATTTAAACTGTGGTGGCCATTTCCATATTCTGTCGTGAAAGTTGTCTTATCCTGAGAATTTACTTTAGTGCCAGTATTGTGCACAGGTAGGGTGCCCACTTACAAAACCGTACAAAATCTAACTCAGCGAGATATGCCAGCGAAACACACGTATTCTACTTCGCAGTGCAGCAACATGGCAACTCAAAATCGCAAGATGCCAACTAAAAACGCATGCATCCGCTAATTAACAGATTTCTTTTCCTTCAGTGCAACGAGGAAATGCAGTGGCGTATCAAGGGGGGTGGGGGCGGTTCACCCCGGGCGGCATGGGTAAGGTGTTCTTATCCGTGGCCATGCGGGGTGGCCATCGCGGGAATCGCCAGCACCCCCTGCTCTTACATGCAGCGGACGAGCAGCACAATGTCTTGCTAAGCCACTGAGGAAATGGGATACAGTGGACTCCTCCCCCTCAGCTTTTTTATATGTTTTTGAAACCCTCCCTAAGTCTCATACAATGTATAGCATGCCATTGCTTTCTAGCCATGTTTAAACTACATAAGTTCCAAACCATGCATAAGAATGCATACAACCCTGAAAGGGGTGAATAAAGAAAATGAAAGATCTTGATTAAGCCAAGAACAAAAAGAGAAGAGGGAAATGAAAACAAAGTTGGAAAGTTGGGGCACCTTCATTAATGCAAGAGTGGTCTGATAGAGGCAGATCCAAGCTTCCTATGCAAATCATGATTATGACACACTGTTGAATCATAGCTGTAAAGGTTAAAATGTTTCAAAATCTTCCAACTTCCCATAATGCCGGAACAGTCAATTACACAGAATTCAGACTGCAAAGACCATTGCACATCTCTATTTTGTAATATAATCGCTGTCATTCACCAGTCTATTAATTTCATATGGGTTTATCGTTAGACGGTCACTGTATCCAGCCATCAATCTCTGCATTCAATATTCATCCCTCGCACCTAAGTCATTCAGTGTTCATCGCATATCCATCACTCATGCAGGTCAGCGGGAGGAGGGCAACATTACGCTTCAGCCATGAACACATTGCTAAATGATTGTCTGGATGAGTAGTGCCCCCTATCACATTGTTAGAATGAAGCACAACTCGTCGAATGGCCTAAAAGTGTAACATGACTCTGAGGCAAAAATAGCAAGTGGCAAAGCAAATAATCAGGTGACAATTGCAGTGGCGGCCCATCCAGGTAAGCGCAGTGGGCCGTGCGGGTGGAAGTGACAAACGACTAAATAGTGTAAATAAAATAAATAAAACCTCTTACCTTGAGCTCGCCGCAAGGTATGTGGTTTTATTTATTTGTGTTATTTTTACTATTCTGTCGTTTGTCACTTACACCTCACCGCACTTACTTGCACGGTCCGCCACTGGACAATTCTAATTCCGACCGATCAGAGCTCTTGCTGAAGAAGTCAGTTGGAGCGTTTGATGCTAAAACGCATGCAATTTTGAACAGTTCTTACACGCTTTTCTCTCATACAGGTCTATGTAGCGTAAACATGTGACAGAAACTGTTATTGTAATGAAACTATCTAATGAGAAGGAGGCAGGATCTTCTGACAGAAAGACTGTGAGAAGTCCTTGAAATTGAGATAAAGATACAAGATAATGTTCCTTGAAATTGAGATAATGGTGCATAAACATAATGCTGAATTCACTATCTTCCTAAAACACACTTCCGTTTGCCAACATTTAAATTGTGGCAACGCTTCCCTTCGAGAGGCGGGAAATGTGCAGATGTACAACCTAAAAACATTGCTTCTAGACCTACAGGAATCGTGAAACTTGGTAAGCTTGTGAACACTTCAGGTTAGTATAATAAATAAGCAATTTCCAAATTAGATTATGTAATATAGCAGTGCCCGTAGCGATCTACATGTGGAAGGAAGCATTAATATTAAAAGCAACAGTCATACATGGTTATGTTTTCTCAGCATCAACAATTATCATGTTGACAGCCATCAAAAAGCCTTTAAAAGCAAATATGCCAGGTTGCGGCCTGGACGTAACGTCCATGTCGATGTAACAATTGTGTCAATGTGATGGTTGCTGATAGAGAGACAAAGAACTGAATGAATGAGTTGTATTTGCATAATAGATCACATTGCAGCCATTAGTGATCACTGTTCATGTGATAATCAGCACACATGCAACCAGTCCACATATGCACATTACATGGTCCCTAGGATACCAAATTAAGTGGCTCACCAAAGTTTAAAAAAAAAAAAATGTGTTTGACTTTGATATCTTCTTGGCCCAAGTATTATGACATGCCCTGATCCCATATGCACAATCAGTCAGTAGATCTGGAAGAGCAGGGCTAAACAATTACATGTATTCTGATTGGGACCATTATACATCAGAATATCGAGCACAAAAATGTTGTGTTACCAAAATATCATAACGGTGACATAAAACAATAGTTCATTAAGGGCTCATTCAGAGATGGAGATTTGAAAATGGACAGTAATCAATTTATTATAAACAATTAACATTATATATATGAGCAAGACTTCTTTCTCATGATCGGATCCCAAAGAAGGAGAAAGACAGAAAATGGAGGTGGAAGGTGGAAGAGATACATAAGCAATCAATTAATAAGGGGAAAAACAGAGATGAAAATGAACCTGCAGGTGTAGGATAAAGACACAGGAAGGATAGGATGGGGGGGCGAAAAAGGCATGACGTGAAATCTGGACTTGGTGGGCTTGGTATTTGGCAATGCCGGCATTCAGCAGTTCCATTGACGGGGTTCTAAGGAAAGCTTTGGCTCCCTGCATTTATTCCTTTACAAATTAGGCAAATGCATTTGCTGATTTCCTACGTTTCAATGCCACCTACCACCTCCATTTTCTGTCTTTTTCCTTCTCTGGGATCTGATGACGAAAAATAAGTTCTGATTTACGCACACGAGCTCACCACCACAACCACCGGCACAAATTAAGCTCTGGGGTGACTTGAGCCCTTGATTCCCCCAGAACCTACTACAAAACCCAATAGTTTTAGATAACAAGTTAAGATTGCATTTAATAAAACAGTAAAAATTAAGCTTATATTCTTTGGGTCTAAACCACATTATATATTTTTTGTCAGAAGATATTTTTATAGTTGATATTCTGACCTACAAAGTACACCGAATGGTTGTCAAATTTACTAAGCACACAGTGTAAATATTATATTATTTTAGTGGGTGGGATTAGTGTTTTCCCTTAACTCCTAAATACACTTTTTATTTGGTCGGTTCCAGTGTGGTCCTGTGTCTGCGGTTGCACCTGTATCTGTGCCAAGTCAAACTATGTGGGGGAGGCGGGCTTGGTGGGAAGCTGGAGTCACGTTGCCTGGTGGTCTTTTCCTCTCGGGATGTCTCTCTCGTTGCCAGCAGACGGGCCACCGTACTGACGCAATTGCGTGCATCCTGCGGCCCTGTGTGTAAGGCCTGGCGTCCAGGAAGCTTGAGAGCCAAGAGCATCCACGGCGCCAGTTCCCACAGCTCTCGGATGGACGCGTGCCAGGGACGCGCAGCTCTGAATACGTTCACGCAGCTACGCAAACTACGTGTGTAACCCGAAAAAAAGGAAATGGCCGCGTGTCTTTTGACTCTTTTCCTCTCGGGGTATATGACAAAGAAATCTATCTCATCTGTCAGTGTGCATACCGTTTTGCCTCAAAGGCATTTTTGCTGCCAGCCAGGCATATCACTTGTGAAAGCCCTGTGTCTGTGGAAAGGAAAATGACGACGTCAAAAGCGCACGGTTAGAGAGAAGGCCCGGCCAGGACTTTGTGACGTTAAACTCAAAGGATTCAAATACTGTTGCCTTGAAATATTGTGATCGTGATTGAAGCGTGCCAGGTATTAAGGCCGCGAATCCACAGTGACGGATTATATGCTATGGAGGCCCCTACGCAGTCAGGATATTTTTTACAAACTGACTGCTGCCAGAAGATGAGCTTTTAGCAGAAAAACTGTTCTGTGAATCTGATGTCTCTGGTTTATGTACTTTAACCCCTCCCATGCTGGTGACGGAACCGCTCCATCACCAGCTACGGACGCGCTGTGCTGATGACGGAGCGGTTCCGTCACTGCCCGCTTGGCGCGCCTGCGCGGCACGGATTCCACGCCTGCGCTGGACGTTCTGTTGAGCGGGCGGGGCCGTGATGGAACCGCTCCGTCATAAGCACAGCGCACCCGAGGTTCATGACGGAGCGGTTCCATCACGAGCATGGGAGCGCCGCGTGGCCCCACCCCCCTAACGCTGCGGCGGAAGCCGCCGCAGCGAAGGGGTTAAGTTGTTAATGGGTACATTACATGAATACAGCATTTTCTCTATAGAGTCTTTAATGTACAGTTTTCGTTTCTTTGAGTTGATTATTTTTTTTCTATCTTTTGCAATCCATATTTAAGAAAGCTTGATTGTAATTTTCTTTCAAGATCAAATCAATATTATTTTGATCCGTTGTCGAGGGGCCCCTAAAAGGAGTGGGGCCCATAGCATGGTGCCTATTATGCCTTCTTGGTAATCTGCAACTGCGAATCCAGGCACATTTTCTGTCTATGCCATTATAGAAATATAGTTACGGTATGCCATTACGGTTTTCCCATAATTTAATGGGCACTGTGGGCCGACTTTATTTTGACATAGGATAGACCTGAGCGTTTTATGCGCTCACAGGTCGTAAAGAGAATTCTTTTCACCCAATATTTGGCAATGTTAGATCTTTATTTTTATTTCTCAGATAGCACGACTCAGAAACAGAATGAAGCAAACCTCACCCACTCTTCCTGAGCTGTATTATCTGGAAATACAATACAGACTCCGAGAAATATAGGGTAAAATAAATTGTTTGTAAAGTGCTTGGCTCAGAATTGCGCTGTGCAAGAAAACCCCATCATGATATATCATCCAGGTCTAATACAACATTTGCACTGTCCCTGATAGAGCCATGGAGCACCTTTAAACAAGTGTGCCTGCCGCAAATAGACAGCGCAACCCCTATTACACCTAATCTAGCCCACTGGAATCATGCAGCATAAAAAGGCAAATTATGCTTTGTCACAAAACACACTTTGTGATGGTATTACTTAATTATTTTGTCATATTTCCACTTGCTACCTCTGGGCATAGATTGCACCTCATTATTAGCAGTTCATCACAAATTTAACAGTAAGCAACAGAAAGGTGACAAGTCAACCTTTGCAAAGGGCTTTCCACTGTGTGGCAACACATTGCTTCATCTTTAGCAACTTTTGTGCAGTTTGAGCTAGAAGCACAGGTTTCAAAATCTGCAAATTATGCAGGAGATGGTGGCTTATGTGGCAAATACGGCAAATCTAAAATTATGTGGAAAACGCAGCAGCTGCACAATTGCATTTGCCCCTCACATAATGTGCTGCGCTAAGAGCAGCTTGGAAGTTGCGCTTGCTCTGAGGGCAGAGCATTAGTGAAAGGCAGTATGAAACATCTGCTCCTTCTTTCAGTGTGCAGGCTGCACCCATCTGCACTTCAAAGGGGAGGCAGAGATCACCCTCCAGTCTGGTGCCTGCACAGTCCCTTTACCTCCCTCCAGCGGGGCGACCTCAGTTGACGCACTGACATTGCACCACCTTTTTGTGGCGCGCAATCCGTGCACCTCCTGTTGGTCTTTGTACTTCTACGTCCACATCCATAATATGGCGCAGGCACAGAGGCAAGTCTTTCCTTCATTTGCGTGGGAGAGTGACCCCCTGCAAATAAGGGAACGCCCCTTGGGACATTATAGAAAGGGTGCAGAAGCATCTGTGGCTCCTTCTGTAGTGCACCAGTGCCCAGCCACGCAGATAATGGGTGCACACGCCTTTTGTGACCCCCATGGCATTTTATATAATACAACCCCTGGTAAATGCCATTACTGTGGTGTATTTGTGCACCTTAAACATAAGTTCACATTTTGGAACCCCAGTGGGGCCCAACATACTAATAGCTATTGCTTTCCCTTATTCCAAAATACACAAACTCTTACTTTGGGCTGTTTGCATGCACCATTTGTGCCAAAGTTTTACCTGTTGCAAATCACATGGACAAACACCTGAGGGGTGTGCAGTTAATGCCCAATTAAAATCCTGATTCAGGCGCCAGTGGGAGTTTGCAGCTGTCTCTAAATAAGCATGGCTAGAATAATGAGCCACTGTGTATTTTACCTTTCAACACAATTCTTTGTGTTGAAAGGTACACAGTTTATAGAGTTCCATGGCCCATCCATTTTAATAATAATTATAGCGAAATAGCAGAGCGCTTCAATGAAGGGCATATCTTGCTTTGTACCTAAGTATGTTTGTATGTGTTGGTATTTATATAACACAAACATATCTGGATAACAACGGTGCGCTTACATCAATTGAAAATGTGTAATTCGCAATGAAATATTTTATATATGCAATTGCATTACATTTCTTGCATATTTATCATTTTAGGATCGGCTCTGCTGAACATTGTGAGTCAAAGCTGATAATCTGGGAGGAGTGGAAGTCAAATGAAGGATTTAGTAAAACTGAAAAAGTGATAAGGCTGGGGATATATTTCGAATCAGTTCTGGGCAGAACATTTTTGAAAGCATACCCAACCCACTTCACAGTATCTCACTGTGTGTAATAAAATGTGTGTTACAGCCAAGCTACTCATTCTTTGGGTTAACATTATAAATAATAGTCATCTAATAGTTGACTAGTTATTTAGAATAAAAACATCCGAATAGTGAAATTCCAGAAATTTGTGTGATAGCATGGTCAGAACTCCATTTGGTATACAGCTTACATCTCTGTGTGATAGCACACCATTTTACCAGCAACATTTTGGTCTTGATTTAGAGTTTGGCATAGTGAGGCTAAACCATTGGTATGGCAGAGTAATTTATTCCCTCCCGCTAAACTGACGGTCCTCCGCCTACCAATATTAGAGATGTCCGCAAGCCCTACGGACATATATTAACATTGACACATGGCTTCTGTCAATTTATTAAAAGTTTGACGGACTGCTGCATCAACATGACATTACTGTACCTCTCACTTACAACATATTTTTGTATTTTTAAAAACAAAAATCAACAGCGTGAATTTGTTTTTGGAAAAAAAAAAAGAATCACCCCACACACCACACCGTGGGAGCTGTCTTCCATGGTGTGAGGGTCATTTTGCAGTTTTCACTCCTCCTTACTGCCAGGTTTTTACCAGGCTGTGACCATACCTCTGACGTCTCTTACTCTGTCGGGCCGGTGGTGCTGTATGTCGGCGACAGAGACAACATACTTAAAATCTGATCATCTGTAAAGCAGGTGGGCAGGCTTTTGGTTTGGCGTCTTTCAGTTGGCAAACCCTCTCATTTGCTTTTGTGAAGCGGTCAGCACCCTCTCGAGAAAACTCTTAATAGGCCCCCTTATTATGAAAGTAATTTTTTTTCTGGGTTTCATTTGTCCAGCGATGGATGAAATTGCATTTTGTGTTTTTTTTTCTCACATTCATATAACTCTCCCCAAAACTGATGTTGGGTCTTGTTGCTTAGTGGACAAATGCATCCAGCATAAGGACTTGTATTTGAACTCATGGTCGCAGGTTCAAATCCCGGGTGGGTCTACTAAGACTTTTATTCTTCCGAGTCAGATAAAATGAGTAACATTGAGTTGGGTAACAATAAACATTCAGCACCAAGATACCTTTCTGGTTGACGTGTGCTTTACAAATATATGTTATATTAGTCAAAATGTTCCTGGCCAGTAATTGGGACGACAATTAAACAAAAGGGAATAACTTGCCTACGGGGATCGCACATAATACAGGCAATAGACTGTTTTGATCAGAAAATATTTATTGAATGTCGGAAACAACAGAGTTTCAGTTCCTGTGAGAATTTTCTGCTTAAAATTGTCTCCTGGAGGCAAAATAGCTCAACTGAGAAATGGAAAAATGTTTGTGAAATTCATGTATTGCAAAATAGGTGAATTTTAGGAGATTCCATCCACATGATAACAATTTCACTTAGTGTGGTTATTAGCTGCAAAGTGATGGAACTTCCATTTTGTAAGGAACGGCCTTTGGAAACCGAGAACATAAAAAATAACACAGGTATGTATTCATGTTCATTTTCTACAGAATACTACTACTATTTTAAGTCTTTTGTACATTCTTTTTAGCAGCCAAATGAGAAACCCACCTCTCCTAGGCCTAGAATGGACCATGTTTGCCCCCTAATTGATATAGTCTATTTATTTATGTTCGCCAGCCTACAAAATACTACAAAGTGCACTAGAGCACTGTACAAAAATACAAAAACAAATACAAGAAGAACAAAGTCAGTGCCAACACTTCCACTCCATTTTAATTTCTAAAATACTTGATATAAAACCACACATCAACCAGAGGAAAACAAGATTACAAAATCATATCAGCTTCTACCCTCTTCGGCAATGCAACAAATTCAGGAATAACTTTGGTGAAACAAGGAAATACATCCCAAATAGAGACTGCATGGTCTGATGAAGAACAATGTAAAGTGGTAGGCTTGTGGGATCTATGGCCGTGTACTTGTGTTCTCCAACTTGCTCTGATTTTGTAATAAGATTGTAGAACTTCTAGTCACAAAATGCAAAAATAAACATGTTAACGCGGGGTTTCTGGTTTTTGATTACCTTACCAGATCCCAAATCAAGTCGACTGAATCGTTGGTACCTGTCATTGAGTAAAAGATAATCTACTACTAGGTTAGTCAATTAAGAACTTACACCACTCTAAATAACCACTGACCAGTAATAAAGTTTAAAGATTTAATATAAAGCCAAAGATAACTGAAGATACAAACTTCTCAAGATAAGGTTTAAAAGGTATACTGGTATCACTATAAACATAAATTCTTTGAATAGTCTGAGTCTACAAAACAGAATAATAAGTACAAGTTCAAATATCATTAGTGTTGCCAAAATGGATACAAGTTGCAACTTAAGAGTCATTACAGAAAAGAAAATTCAGGTTAGTCTGTCCCTACACTAGACTAAGTGACATCCCTACTTAACAAGATCTTTACCCCAAAAAGGTGTCAGCCGTGGTGACTTCCTAAGAAGATCACACACTTCTCTTTGTCTCTTCTCTGATAATGGGTCTTTCCTGATCAGCCTATCTGCCTACCCATCCGCTTCCTTAGGCTCCCAAAATCATCTGCTCTAAACTCCTCCCGGGTCGCTTTCCCTAATACAAAATCACATTTCCAATAGGAACGCCCCTCGGGACGCCCCTCACGTGGTATCAAATTTGGCGGTAGACTCCATGATGGTACTCTTCAAGACCCTCGTTAAAGTTGACCTTGGTTCCCAGGCTTCGTCTCCAACGCGCCGGTACCCCCTGAAATTCCTGAAGACTCCTACAGGCCTGCGCCAAGCGCCACTGAACAAAGCTCCATTCATTTCGACTGATTAGGACCCCTCGCACCTGCATACAGGCCGTCCTACAGTGGGCCTCAAATTCCAAGCTCCACCATATCTATAGGTCGTAAAGCATATGGAAAGCACAGTACTTGGCGCCTCTCGACTTCTTCTCTAACGAGCACATTACAGATCAAAGGAACAACGTTATCAGTTCGGGCCTACTTGATTTACATGAAGCGGGTCCCTGCACTCTGAAAACATTTAACTTGATTTAAACAGCATTCTTAACTAACATACGTTTCTAAAAGGCAACACATCTATAAAGCATATATTTCAATACTAAATTCGATAATACATTTTGGAAGAACCACGTTAACCCCACCTCACATTATTTTAGCAGCACGTTTAGATTTTCTGTGAATTGCCATGAGGCCTACACAATTTAACTGGTTTGCAAAGTTCCACTTAACTCTTACATGATTCCTTTAACATGAGAACGTGAGATTTTCATATTCATTCCAACATTTCTACATTAGTCTCACACTGCTATGATTATTGTTACCCTACCTGAACACTCTATATATTTCACTACTGAATATAAGACACTCTGGTGCAAGGTATATGTTAACTAACTACGTGCTTGTAAATATGGTGCACTTATAAAAAAAATTCAGATTTGTGCTCTCTCAGTCCCCCCTTTGATGACTTTCAGGAGTCATCACCATCAAGACACCATCTCTAAAATGTAGGACTCTTCAAAGTGAAGTCATGGCAGTACCACTTCTTTTCATGGTCTCCAATGCCTTCAGACTCTTATATTGTGTATCTTGCATCGCTGTCAACCTTTTCTCCTGTTCTCTCATAGATCTCTGCAATCTGTTTGCTTTATACCACTGATACAAACGCACCAATCCCCACAAAGTGATTACACAAATCACAATTATGATGATGGGTTTCAGTATGTACCAAACGATACCCTTTCCTAGGTTGGCAAACCAACCTCCAACTTTACCCATTCCATGACCTACTTTTTCCCACACGTTTATCTTTGTCAGATCCTCAATTTCGTGGTGTATCGCAGTGATGTTTCGTATGTATTTTTCTAGAGGTTTTGAATTGTCCGGAATGTAAGTGCAGCATTCCTGGACCTTCAAAGCCTTACAGACTCCGCCCTCTTTGGCTAACAGAACGTCTAGAGCAAGTCGGTTCTGAAGAACCATTGCCCTTATCGATTGCATCTCACCCTCCACCAGCATTAATGATCTAGCAGTACTGGCAGATAACCTATCTACGACTGTAGCCAATCTCCTAATTTTGATGTCATTCAGTATCACTCCCAAGATAGGGAATGCAGCACCGAATACATCCCCAATTACTTCTGCTGCACCTAGCCCTCTCTTCCCTCTAGTTGTTATTCCTTTCTTTATCGTTTCCAAATTCTCAACATGATATATTTTGGGGAAGACAATTGCTAGATAGCATGATCCGTACCAATTATCTGGTAGCTTCACATAGGCATTTCTTCCACATACAAAATATACATTTGGAATTGCTTGCATCTCTTTCAGAAAATCTTTGGAGTAGTACTCCAATTGAAAAGCATGTTCACAACTGACTTGACCTACATACAGATTCTCATAATAGCAGTAACTCCTGTGAATGCACAGTTTCCCCCATTTCTCCTTGTCTAAAGCAATTGGACCAAAGCTACCCTTTCTTTGATGTATCCTTTCTTCCTTGGTCCAATCTGTTTCCCATTGTCCTTAAGCCTTTAGAATCTTCTGCCTTCTGTATCTAGTATCTACCTGCCCTATAAACTTTTTCTCAATTTCTGACACTTGACAAGTCAGATTATTTCTTCGGGCATGTGAAGTATCTAACGTTTTCCATGGAATGAACCATTTGTGTAACCTGTCTTCGCTCTTGTAATAGTCCCACTTGTTCAGATGCTTGTAATTTGGGACCTCTGGCAATGTCGAGTCAAAGTTCGAGAAATAATACTCGAACCCCTCTCGTCCATAGAATATGCTTAACAATAAACTACATGTAATTCCATATGTCAATGGAAGATGATGGTATCTGATACCCTCCTCCACCGAAGCTGGTAATTGCATACAAACGTAGCAATTCTTCGCCTCCATGACATCAATGTATTCGTAAAGCAATTTGGCATAAGCATTTGACCTGAAGTTCCCCTGTGATTCATCTGTATGCAACCTCTTAATTTCCGCGTCTAACAAAGCTTTGTCTTTATCATTGATGTTTCCCTTATGATTAACAGTGATTGTTCTCTGTGTTGACACTCCCTTAACTTCCTTGACTTCCTTGACTTCAGTTGCATCTCTCTCATGTCCCACTATGTATGAGACAGTAACCACTAAAACTATAAGTGAAATCACCACCCCTAAAAGTGTGCCAACTATACATTTTGCCCTGCGGTTCGGGTTGCCAGCCTCCATGATCTCAAACAGTGTAATTTTGGTTTTCTTCTATCTCCAACGTCTCCTTTTTTCCGAAAAATGTCTCTCTTTTGAACACCTGGAAGTTGACAATTTACTCCGCAAAACAGTTTAAAGTCCTGTAGGAAATAGACAACCCTAGCCCTTCTCCATCCTCTAAAAGGGAGACCCTATCATTTTCTTCTTCCACTCGGCGCTAGGTTATCTTGCAGCAATATTTACAATTCCTTTTCAAAAGTCTTTTATCAGTCAGAATCTATGAATGTTGCAAGGAGTGACACTACGTCTTCATAAATGTCCATACGAAGAAGGATTCCTTCAAATATTGGGCAGTTCTCACAACAACACGGAAATTCGACTGTCTCTAGGATTATTCTCCTTATTTCACTCTGGACAAGTGGTCGAACAAAATGAAGAGTTAAGGTCTTTTCAATCTCCACTCCTGGTACTATCAATTCTACATCCACAGTTACAAAGGGGTCCGTTCTGACCAAGATCACCTTCTTCACTTTCCCAGTTCTACGCCCCTTTGAAGACATTTGCAACAAGGTATTAGTCCAAAACAATGAGTGTTCCAAGAACTTCCACTACTCGCTCAAGCATTTCCAGTCGAAGAAGAGTTCCCTCCAACACTGGATATCGTGAACAGCAAACCGGAAAATCAACTGTCTCTAAAATCAATTTTCTTATTCCGCTCAGGAGAGGAGGATAGACGATGTTGAGTGTCAGCAACCTTTCGGTCTCCGCTCCTGGCAGCAGGAATCTTATTTGCACTGTGATGATCGGATCAGTTCTGATCAGGCTCACTTCCCTGATCCTCCCGGTTCTGTGTCCCACGGACATCTGCAACGAGGTAGGTCCAATCAGGAGTAGAGTACCTTCTGCTAGGCACTCGCACCCTCCTTAATCTTCTAGGACCTTCCTCGGCTTGATCCTGGGTATCTTCTTCTGGATCCGAGTCTTCGGATATAGGAGCAAGCGTTTCTTCCTGTGCCGACCTTAAACTTAGCTTCCTTCTTCTTTCCGGCCAAGTGGCAGCTCCAAGCCTTGTTCTCCTATTTCCCGTCCTCACACTCGTTTTTTGATCGCTCTGGTACTGATCTGTGTCTGAGTCGTATTCACTGCAGCTCTCTCCTTCAGTTGCGTCTTCAGTCTCACTGCCGTCCTGTCTTCTCTCCTCTTCTGGATCCGATGCGTTCCCACCTTCTTCCGACACCCCCTCAGCTGATCCAATCCCCTCTTGTGACTCTTCTTCCACGACTGAACTTTCGTCTGGGATAGGAGCTGTTTCTTCTAGAGGTGCTGGAACTCTTCGAGTATGGGATGCATGAATCCAATTGGGCAGCCCTCCGCACTTCACCGCGGTGTTCGTGATCAGGATTACCTGAAAGGGCCCACGCCAACGTACATCTAGGCAGTTCTTCCGGACGTGCTTCTTGACCAGCACCCAATCCCCTGGGTTCAGATCATGACACAGATTCCTTGATGCTGGAACTTCAGCCGCCTGCACCTGAAGGGACACAGAATGGATGGCGTCAGACAGTCCCTTACAATAATCCAAGATCAGATCATCTGTGATATTCAATAGGGCAGCAGTTGGAACTGTAGGAAGTCTCATGGCCCTCCCCATCAGAATCTCGTGTGGAGAGAGACCTGTCCTCCTGTCAGGTGTGCTGCGCATGCTCATGAGCACTAAAGGAAGAGCATCTGGCCAACTCAAAGATGTGGATGCACAAACTTTAGCCAATCTATTCTTCAGAGTGCCGTTTACTTGTTCCACAATCCCTGAGGCTTCTGGTCGATAACTACAATGCAGTTTCTGACCGATCTTTAATGTGGAGCATAACATCTTCACTATTTCGCTGTTAAAATGTTTTCCTCTGTCCGATTCCAGAGAGGCAGGCACCCCGAAGCGCGGTATCAGCTCCCTGAGCAACAATTTAGCTACTGTGAGTGTATCGCACCTACGTGTAGGGTACGCTTCAACCCATCTGGAAAATATACATACAACCACCAACACATACCTAAGGCGGTTAACTCTTGGCATTTTAATAAAGTCTAATTGCATTCTATTGAAAGGCCCCCCCGACCTCCCAATGTGACTCAGTGTGACTGGTGTCCTTTTGCCTATGTTCAGTTGTTGGCAGGTAACACATCGCTTGCATACTGATTCTGCTGCTATTCTAAATTTAGGGCAATACCAAGTCTGCCTAAACACTCTCATCATAGCATCTCTTCCTAGGTGCACTGGACCATGTATTTGCCTTGCCATGGGATTCGCTAGTTCCTCAGGTAACACAGCCCTCCCATCTGCTGAAATCCAAAAATCCATCTCGCTTCTCACGCAACCTGCTATTTCCCGTGCCTTTTTCTCTGCTTCAGGTGCGTTCTCCTGCATCACTCTTAAATCCTCCCAAGTGTCTACCGTTTCCAACATCATGCTTAATTCTGTCTTTTCTTCAGCACCATCAATTTCCACCTTTGAGAAAGAATAATCTTGTTCCGCACAATAGCGTGCGACCTCATCAGCGTACCTGTTGCCTTGTGATACAAAATCTGTATTCTTAGTATGAGCTACACATTTTACTATTGCTATGGCAACTGGACCTTGTAATGCTTCTAACAACAATCGCACAAATTCTCCATTTCGAATGGGCGAACCAGAGGAGGTCATGTAACCTCTCTGAGACCACAACTGCCCGAAATCGTGAACCGCACCGAAACCATATTGGCTGTCAGTGTATATGGTGACTCTCTTTCCGTTTCCTGCTATGCAGGCACGAGTTAGGGCAATAATTTCTGCTACCTGTGCGGAATGTACTCCTTCCAGGCAAGCGGCTTCCACAACTCCAGTAATGGTACAAACAGCATAAGCTGCTCTCAACCGACCAGTATCGTCTCTTAAACATGAGCCATCGACAAAGTAAATCTCATCAGGGTCAGACAACGGCTCATCCACAATATCTGGTCTGGGTTTCGTGCATAGTTCAGTCACATCAAGGCAATCGTGGTCTTCACATCCTTCGCCTTCTATTACAGTAGGTAATGGCATCAAAGTAGCAGGATTCAAGACAGAGCATCTCCTGAGGGTCACGTTCTCCGTGGCAAGGATAACTTGCTCGTAGCGCGTGAGCCTGCTATTGGTCAGATGCTGCGTCTTCGTCCTGGTCATTAACAATTCTACAGAATGCGGTACATACACCACTAACGGGTGTCCCATCACTATACTCTCACTCCTTTCAATGCTGACACCCGTTGCAGCAACGGATTTGAGACATCCGGGCAACGCTGCGGCTACCGGATCTAATGTAGCCGAAAAGTATGCAACTGGTCTACGGGCATTTCCGTGGGTCTGTGCCAAGACTGACAAAGCACATCCCTCCCTCTCACAGCAATAGAGTGAAAATGATTTCTCGTAGTCGGGCATCCCCTGAGCCGGAGCACGACACAAGTCGTCTCTCAGCTGCAAGAACGCCACTAGGCATTCGTCGTCCCATGGTACCGGATCACTCACCTCCTTGTGCGTCAGTTTCTGTAAGGGTTTTGCTTTCAGTGAAAAGTTAACTATCCACTGTCGACAATAACCAACCATTCCTAGAAACATCCGAACTTCTCTCTGTGTCGTAGGCGCATTCATCTTCATTATCGCCTCAATCCTCTCTGGGGACACCTTGCGTTTTCCCTTTTCTAACCGGTGCCCCAAATACTGTACTTCTGTCAGACAGTACTGCAACTTGCTCGGAGATACCTTATGTCCATTTTCAGCTAAATGGTTCAATAAGGCAATGGAATCTACTTTACAAGCTTCCTCAGTCTCTGACGCAACAAGTAGATCATCTATGTACTGGACCAGAACCGAATTCTGCGGCAGTACTAGATTTTCGAGATTCTTCTTCAACAACTGGTTGAAGATAGATGGGCTGTCTGTGAATCCTTGTGGGATTCGACACCATGTTAAAACGCGATCTTCCATTTAAAAAGCGAAAAGGTATCTGCTCTCTTCATCCAATGGGATTGAAAAGAAGGCCTGGCAAAGATCTATCACTGTGAACCATTCTGCTTGACATGGTATTTGAAACAGTATCACTGATGGATTCGGTACCACTGGACAACATGAAACGACTATATTGTTAATTTTTCGTAAATCCTGAACTATCCTGAACTTCCCGCTAGGTTTCTGCAAACCCATAATCGGGGAGTTACAAGGACTACCCATGATTTCTTTTAGTATTCCCTGCTGAATCATTGACTCGATCACAGGCTTTATTCCTGCAATCGTTTCTTGGGACAATTTGTATTGCGGTGTTCTGGGAAACTCGGCACTTGGCTTTACCATGATTTTTACTGGTTCTACCCCTTTAATCAATCCTATTTCCTCACCCGTGAAATCCCATACCTCTGATGCCACTGCATCTCGCAGGTCCTGGGGAAGATCTTCCACAGTCAGAGTAGGATATAGTTCTATACAAGATTTGGAATTGGCTGCCCTAAAGGTAGCGTTGTCATCTGTAGTCTGTACCTCCACCCCTTGCGGGGTGCAGTATATTGTGCAGTTCAATTTGCACAACAGATCCCTTCCTAACAGACATACCGGACTCGAATCACATACCACAAACTGATGTTCATTCATATGGTTTCCTATTTTCACAGACACTGGTTCAGTCAGAGGACTAGTCATCCTTTTGTTTGCAACTCCTACCACTTGAATTGTTTCCCCTGACATCGGTAAATCTGGAACCACCACTGATCTCAACGTTGATCGAGTAGCTCCAGTATCCACCAAGAACGTTGTAGGACATCCTGCCACTTCTGCCTCCACAAACGGCCCTCTCTGATCCACCTCTAGGACTGCCCCAAGGGTACAGTTCTCTTCTCCACTCACACGTTGTCCTGTCAATGGATCAATATAATAACACTTTTCTTCCTCGATAAAGAGAGGCATTTGTTTAAAGACCTTTCCCCCTGTCGCTATTTTCGGTGGCTGTGGGAACTGGGCCCGTGGAGCCGAAGTCCCCCCTTTGGCCACCTTGCTTCCTGGAACTGTCACCTTTGGAGCTGGAACTTCTTGAACCTGCTCTTCTACTTCTAGCTCTCCATTTTCAGGGTTAAAGGGACACTCGCGTCGCCAATGTCCCACCTGGTGACACTGGTGGCACTTTGTCGTTTTCTTTAAAGTGGCAAAATCTATTCTAGGTCTCTGACTTTCTTCACTATCCTTGTTCTAACCATTCGACTTCCGTCCCATTGTCCACGTTCCCTGTTTCTGCTGTCCGCCCTTCCCGGCTGACTGCATTTGCACCACCATCAATTTCTCCTTTAGATTCTTGGCTTTAGAATCTATTTCGTCACTACAGTATCTCGCATATCGCAGGATCTCATCTAGTGGTTTGTTTTGCCAACATATTAAATGTTGCTGAATCATCAAACAAATATCAGGTCTCAACCCCAAGACAAACTTTGACACAAACTGCCCTATATCTTTGGGATCCATTACATCGAGTCCACTGTATTGCTTGAATGTTTTCAACAACCTCTCATAAAACTCATGAACGGTCTCATTTGGTTCTTGTCTCGTTCGGTCTATTTTTACCCAATCTATGTCCTGTGGTGGTACCTTATCTTTCAGCCAAGCTATTACCCTTTCATACTTTTGCATGACAATCTCGGACGGTCCATTAGTCCGAGCATCCCTCACTGGTTCAGTATTCGGCCATTCAACACTAGTCTTGCATGGTGTCCATAAATCAGATGGAACCACGATGTCAAACAACGTGTTCAAATCAATCCACAATACCTTCGAGATCTTTACAAACCTTTCTACCTGCTTATACCACTCTACTGGATTGTCCCTTAACTTCGGAAATGAGTTGGTAAACGCAGCTAAGTCTCCTCTACTCCAGGGCACATGTACATAATTTCCGTTTGATATTTCTCGCAAAGGGAATGCCTCCATCTGCATTACCCTTCCCTCTGGGGTCATCACACTTGTACTCCGCCTAACAGTGCCCTTCTTCGACCACCTCTCTTCCCATTTGTCCAGTTCTCTCCACACCCTTATTCCTGATACCAATTCTCTTATGTGTGTTTTTAATCCGGTAGTTCTCTTCTCATCTAGGTCTTGGTCCGAGTACTGCAATCTGTGGTTACTCTGCAATGCCCTTGTCCTAGATAAATCTACGGCGTACCTGTCTGCCAAATTGGTCAGTTTCTCATGAAACGCTCTAGCTTTCCTAGTAATATCCTTTGCCATGAACAACAGCTCATCCTGTTCATACAATTCTATCCTTTCTAAAGGCAATGTACCATCAATTATCTCATCGACATCTGATTTTAAACTGGTGACATCAAGTCTCTTTGCCTTAATTGCAGCTTTCAACACACTAGATTGAGGTACTCCATCCACATCTCTCCCATCCCAGCTCCGAGTTCTGCGTTTAGGCTCCGGTGAGTTCTGCGGAGTCTTCCCATGCTCCCACCTCTCTAGATCCCAGGCTTTTCCATCCTCTCGGGGTGGGTGGTGAAATACTCCATTGCTTCTCATATTCCCACCTTCCCCGTTCTGCCTGTTTTCTCTGGATGTATAGTAAGGCATTCCATTGCTCCCCCTTTCCTCACTATTTCCCTGTGATTCCTGATTACTCGAGGCATGGCGGGACCTATCACTGTTCTCCTTTCTCCAATGTTGGACGTCTTCTCCGAGTGCATGATGTAGGCACCTAAACCTATTCTGAAAAGCATGTACCATTTGGTCTCCACCTTTCTCCCAGAGACGGGACATCTCCTCACACTCTACACTCCTACTATTTTGCTCCTGCTGTTCTCTCTCATCCGTAGGACGTGTAACTCCTCTATTCTCCTGACTTTGACCTTCCCGCCCCTGACTGCTTTCGCTGGCCCCACAATGAGATACAGTCCAGTTACCTCTGTTTTCCCACTCTGGTTCTGTTCTTGACCTGTTACTCGGGGTTACTGCGGACCCATCCCATTCCCTCAAATCAGCTCTTAATTCTGTATAGGACTTTGGCCGCGGTCCCCTTAGGTCCATCGGTCCTCTCTGACCTCCCTGTCCTGAGTTGGGACCTACAGTTGTATCTAATGGGGTGTTCCACGTTACCGATCCTGGCAATTGCTTCCATGCATTTGTCGTGTTATTCCTCCTTTCCATCTCAATCCTTTCTCTATCTAACCGTGCCTGCTCTTCCCCTCTCCCCTGATCTGGATTGTAAATCGACACTATAGGTCCTATAGTAACAGGTACTTGAAGAGCATCCGGTAATCCAAAAGACTCAACCTTTTCGGTGTTTGGCGTCTTTTGTACCACAAACCTTCCCACTACACTCTGTACTGTGCTATTTTGAGGTGTCTCCTCGCCTTTAATAGGTGTCCATTCCGATATAGGGAGTGGTGTAAACCCCTCTATGGCAGTCCCATCTTCCCTTGCAAGTCCTCTATCTTCAATTTCCCCAACTCTCGGAGGAGGTCTGTCTATCAACAATCTGTTTATCACATTGTCCTCCGACTCGCTCTCCTCATCCTCTTCCATGAGGTTCTTCCCACCTACTACCTCCCTCATTGGATACAACTTCTCTACCTCAATAGCCTGTACCCTCCATCTCTTTGCTTCCTCATCCCATTTAGAATCTCGCACTGCTCTTACCGATCGAGTCAATCTTTGTTGATGCCTGTTCAAATTTCTATCGTGTGCCGCCCTAATCCATGCATTAAGGGCCTCAAACTGGGTTGGTCTAGGTGAGGGTTTCAATGAAGACATGGTTGCTTTTAGCCGATGTAACACCTCTAACTTAAACGTCCCGTACTTCGGGAACTGCATCTCCTCATTTCCTTCCGTAAGCTTATTCCATGCCCCAATCCACAATATCGTATGCAACCCCACATTCGCTGCCATATAATGAGCTGGTGTACCCTCCGGCGGTGCCTCTTCCCCATAATAATGTTCACTTCTTTTTCTTTTAAAAATCCCTTTCAAACACTTAAAGCACTTCATGATTTCTCTTTTCTCCGCGTTTGTTTACTTCCTGATGACAATCTACCAATCACCGCGCTGTTCTCGCTAACTGGCCTATCCGATCGCGGCTGCCCTCCGACGTCACCCTAGCCGCCCAACCAGAGCGCGGCTCCAGCTAACGTCACATCAACCGCTCAATCACAGCGCGGCTCTACCCGACGTCACCCGTCCCCCTTTGCAGCAGTTCCCCTCCTTTTTCAGCTCGTCTCCTCGGTCATGCATGCATCTCATTCATACTCTGAAAAATGATTACTTCCGTCCAAGCGATCACCTTTCTTGACTGTACACCCACAGTCTTTCTGTAGTTGTCACCTTAACTTGACGAAATGTCTTTCCGTTTACGTCCAGACAATCGCCTTCTCTGATAGGTTGCTTACACACAGTAACTTTCGACCAGCGTCCGTTACTCATACACTCACTCTTACACTCCCCCTATCTCGGTCCCACAGCGGTCAATGGTACCTCATGACTTCCGTACTATGGTCGACAACTACTCTGGATGTTCGATACACCCAAAACCACTTAAGCTCTGGCCTGAACTTAAGATTTGCCAGTTCACCCGTTTACCAGGTAACCAGTTCACCAGGTTGCGCGCGCTCACAACCTTCTCACAATCACGCTACAGGCATTCAACTCCGCAAGACATTACGCTACAAATACAACACAAAACACCGCAATCTGTTCACGCATGACCCTTGTTATACTCACTCTCCTCCGATACTGCTGCTTTTCTCGCCCCGTCTGCACCTTCGGCGCACGATTCTTTCGCTGCTCGTCTCTCGATGTCTAGGGGCCTTGGGGTAAACTAACCTCTCTAGATTACCTTCCTCAAGAAGACAACCATCCTAACTGCTACCAACTGTTAACGCGGGGTTTCTGGTTTTTAATTACCTTACCAGATCCCAAATCAAGTCGACTTAATCGTTGGTACCTGTCATTGAGTAAAAGATAATCTACTACTAGGTTAGTCAATTAAGAACTTACACCACTCTAAATAACCACTGACCAGTAATAAAGTTTAAAGATTTAATATAAAGCCAAAGATAACTGAAGATACAAACTTCTCAAGATAAGGTTTAAAAGGTATACTGGTATCACTATAAACATAAATTCTTTGAATAGTCTGAGTCTACAAAACAGAATAATAAGTACAAGTTCAAATATCATTAGTGTTGCCAAAATGGATACAAGTTGCAACTTAAGAGTCATTACAGAAAAGAAAATTCAGGTTAGTCTGTCCCTACACTAGACTAAGTGACATCCCTACTTAACAAGATCTTTACCCCAAAAAGGTGTCAGCCGTGGTGACTTCCTAAGAAGATCACACACTTCTCTTTGTCTCTTCTCTGATAATGGGTCTTTCCTGATCAGCCTATCTGCCTACCCATCCGCTTCCTTAGGCTCCCAAAATCATCTGCTCTAAACTCCTCCCGGGTCGCTTTCCCTAATACAAAATCACATTTCCAATAGGAACGCCCCTCGGGACGCCCCTCACGTGGTATCAAATTTGGCGGTAGACTCCATGATGGTACTCTTCAAGACCCTCGTTAAAGTTGACCTTGGTTCCCAGGCTTCTTCTCCAACGCGCCGGTACCCCCTGAAATTCCTGAAGACTCCTACAGGCCTGCGCCAAGCGCCACTGAACAAAGCTCCATTCATTTCGACTGATTAGGACCCCTCGCACCTGCATACAGGCCGTCCTACAGTGGGCCTCAAATTCCAGGCTCCACCATATCTATAGGTCGTAAAGCATATGGAAAGCACAGTACTTGGCGCCTCTCGACTTCTTCTCTAACGAGCACATTACAGATCAAAGGAACAACGTTATCAGTTCGGGCCTACTTGATTTACATGAAGCGGGTCCCTGCACTCTGAAAACATTTAACTTGATTTAAACAGCATTCTTAACTAACATACGTTTCTAAAAGGCAACACATCTATAAAGCATATATTTCAATACTAAATTCGATAATACATTTTGGAAGAACCACGTTAACCCCACCTCACATTATTTTAGCAGCACGTTTAGATTTTCTGTGAATTGCCATGAGGCCTACACAATTTAACTGGTTTGCAAAGTTCCACTTAACTCTTACATGATTCCTTTAACATGAGAACGTGAGATTTTCATATTCATTCCAACATTTCTACATTAGTCTCACACTGCTATGATTATTGTTACCCTACCTGAACACTCTATATATTTCACTACTGAATATAAGACACTCTGGTGCAAGGTATATGTTAACTAACTACGTGCTTGTAAATATGGTGCACTTATACATTTTTTTCAGATTTGTGCTCTCTCAAACACATGGCGGGATGGCTTACTCGCATGCACCTATAGAGTTTGGGAAATTGAGATTTCAGGTTGTGCTGGAGGTTACTCCAGGCGTCCCTGTTGTGTATTCAAACTGATCTACATAATGAACACTCTAATCGTTTCAGCTGGGGGTTGTTCTAAGCTGGATGGTCTTTCCATAGTGGTAACCAGTGCTGTTGTGTGATCGCAATCAACCAGGTGCGTCCAGCACAGATAAGAGCAGTGGGGCGGGGACGGGGTGAAGTCAGCGTGTGCAATGTAAGTGGTTTAAGTTAAGTTTTAAGTTGTCTGTCGACTCCCCCCCATCCCACCCGCCTCACCATTCTTACCTGTTCCGGCCACGCCTGTAGTCAACACTGCTTAAACACTTGTGTTTGTGTAGAGGTGCTGTTCATCAAGCCCCATGTGATGGGGTTTCTAGTTGTCAGGCAATTGTAACATGTCTACAGTGTCATCACTGGCCCATGTTAAATTGGGTGCATGAATACGAATAATGCTCAAATGCCGGCATACAAATACAGGCAATCCAATATTACGTTGCTTTAAAATAGAAATATTTTGTTTATGCCTTACGTGATGTTTCCTTTAGTCTTTTTTCGCTCTTTATTAAAATCGCTGGGACTAAAGCATCATTGCCAATGTTTTGTAAGATTTGTGATGATATGTTTTGTGATGGAGCTTACTGTTGTAAGCTTGATAGTAAATGAATGTGGTGGGCATCAATGAGACCCAGGACGATGCCTTTAAATAAGGATGCCCCCCTTTTTTTTTAAACAGGCTGAACTAGTTTAACTTTTTGTTTAATATTTATTACCCCTGACGAGGCACTGAAGTGCTTTCTGTACAGGTAGCATGCTGCACCTTGGAAGCCTAATGTTAGTGATTGGACACACGTGAAGTTTGTATCAACTGGATAATAGACAATCATTTGTATCAACTGGATAATAGACAATCATGCCACTTCATGATCATTTCACTGTTATTTTTGCGGTACAGGTTAATTATATAGTGATATAAGGTGCAGTTTGGGCCCAACAGTTCATTTTTTTCCCGTAACCCACCGCCCTCGTTCGTTTTTAGGTCGAGCGACCTATCTCAATGCGCATGCGCATTGAGCGGGAGCGAGATATAAAGGGGCTTAAACAGAGGTTTAACTAGCTGGCGATTTGGTGCTGTGCCCGTGCGCTTTTAGGTCAATGCGCAAGCGCATTGACCTAAAATGCGCGTGCACAGCATCAAATCGCCAGCCATCTGTTCCCCAGCAGCTCTTCCCGCTCCGCCCTACAAGCTTCCCCCAGCGTGCGCTCTGGCTCAGCCGAGCCGCACTCCTCCCACACCTTTGAAGTGAAGCTTCACTTCAAAGGCCCCCGCCGCATTTCTCCTCCCCCCTCCCCACAGCAATGCCGGCCGTACTTTCACTTTGACGGCCGCAGGCCGTCTCTCGTGTTTCTCCTCCCCCCTCCCAGTGTTTTTTTTTTTTTACTTGTTGATTTTAGCCCCTGTAAGCTTTTAATAGCTCCCCTCTCGCAGTAGCGTCATCGGGCCTGTTGTGATAAAAAAAAAAGCGCAATTGAGTCCCGAAGCATTTTTCTCCTTCTCTCGCAGTCTATTACCATTTAACACTTTCACGCTGCCACTGGTAATCTCAATCACATGCGTCTTGCATAATCAAAACACATCATCTTTCATAACTGATATAGTTTGCTTTTAGACATGCTACAATGAAACAGTCATGTACCCGTTATCTTAGTTGTGCATTAAGTCTACCGTGGCTCTGTCTAGCTCCTTTAACTCCCTGCAGAACAGATGCTCGCGGCTTCCTTGTTTGACTGGCTGCTCATCCTCTTTCTTCAAAGCTGGGCCCAAGGCATGCCTGCCATCCTAACCAGTACAACAGGGTTATAGGTTCACATTCAGGAGCCACAGGTCTTCTTTAATACCTAGCAACTACCGTCTCACGAGTAAGTTGTTTTTACTTTGTTCAAAATGAATTTACCATGCCTTGTTTCACCTTCACCACAGGGTTAACTGGCGTGTGCCCATTGTTTCACCACATGTGCATTGGACGTCTCAGCTGTGCACTTAGACTCACTATTGTCACACAAGGTATTATCTCCCCCTGCGCTCTGTGCTCTTCTTTCCCTCTTGTGCTTTTCCCCAGCTTCTTGTGCTGCTGCTTCCCTTGTGAACTGCGCAGTCTCTCGAGTGCCTCTCCCCCACACCATGTGTTTGTCTCTCTCTCTGACCCCCACTTTTGTGTGCTTCTCCCTCTGTCGTTTCTCTCTCTCCCTCGTGTGCAGCTTTCCCCCTCCCCATCACCACCTTATGCACACCTCTTTTACCGAAACCCCCGGAGTCCTTTTTTAAAATTTATATTTTGTGCCCCAAAAAAATCTTATCTTTTTTATTTTCCAGTCCAAGTAGTGTCCTCAATCTTCAACTGGCATAGCCAATAGGTCTTGCCTTTGAGCCTTATAAGTGTTTAGCCATGCAACAGTTGATGTTTTTGCACCAAGGATATTGTGCTGCATAACTAAATACTTATAAGGTCCCAAAAGCGAGACCTATTGGCTATGCCAATGCTTGTTTCTTCAAGCACCCATTCTCTCCCATCCGTTTCTTGTCCCCCCACCCAGCCTCCCCCACCCGTTTCTTCTCCCTCACCCATCCTTTTCTTACATGAGTGGCTGGACAAAACCCAAAGGAACATGACTCCAAACCTAAGGAGAATACCCAACTATGAATCACAGTACCACTGAGCACACACAAAATGGTACTGACCTGCTGTCAGCAGTACAGGAAGAGACTCTGTATACTGGTTACTGGGGGGAAGCCTCATTGGTATGTTACAGGCCATGTGTTTTAGTTTTGATACCATGGGATTCTGGGAGTGTTGTCTTTTGGATGATGTATTTTGGAGCCTGCTGTTAGTAAAATAAAAGTAAGAACAACATAATTATTGTCTCTAGTACCAACATAGAATCTCTGGGGATATCTCTGTGACCTGCTGGCCCCTACTGCATGCCCCAGTCTCTACGATGCCCACTGGTCTCATGCTACTAAGTACGTATGTGCATCAATAGCTAGTGGCAATATTACCATATGAAGGGAGGGGAGTCCTGTTCTTCCGCCACAGAGTCTGGGCAACCCATGGCCTGGTATCCCATGGCCGACCCTGGTGAGTAAGGTATGTAGCCATCTAGCAGACAGCCACTGCCATCAGGCAAACTAATGTACCATTACAATTTTCCTCTTGAAATAAAGGAGACTGATTGAAAGGTGTGTCTGTTGTATATATGTTTACTCTTCGATTAGAATAAACCAGCGATGGGACTGCAGAGACAAATAAGGAGAGTAAATGCCCAAAACTTAGGTGGTGTAACCTTATTTAGGAACCAGTGTTGAAAATGCTCAATAATATATGTCTATTTGGTTGTGTTATTAACAATTAAAGTGGGTTCGAATTCATAGTGACTTTAAGGGTAAGTCCAGTCCTAACCAGTGTAGTGTAGATCCTATTTTCCCAATAGGCTCTGCGCATTGGAATAGTACCTACAGCAGTAAAGGCCTAGGCCAGACGTTAACTAGGTCTACTACTGTCGATACTAGACTTAATTTTTGGGTTTGCCAGCTAAGCTCAGAGTTCGCTAGAAACTTTCTCGAATGTTCAAGGAAGGATTAACTCCCCTGATTAGACAAGAAGGGATTTAGTTTCTGACAACCATAGAACATGACAACTTTGCTCTCCCCTAATCAAGAGTCAATCTCAAGAGTCGTGTGAGCACAAGGCAATTATTTTACTCAGTCAGTACGTGCATTCTTAGTCTCATCAGAATGTAGAGAAAAGGAAGAGACGGGCGTGTTCAATAAAAGATGTTATTTATTGATCAGTCTCTTTTCTCGTACAAGAGAAATGGATCGATATTATTGCAATACTTATAGTTAAGTAAAGTGCATACATTAAAAGCAATAGTATAAAATAATACTGTAAAAACATTGATATGGTTTCTGAGCCATATGATGTTTTAAAATGATTAAAATATATTTACATACACATATACATTTGACTAAACGTACTCAACTGGTGTTTCTAAATACGCCTACCCCGTGTACCTGACCTAAGTCTAATGCGTGGGCGGGAATAGAAAGTTACAGTTTAAGTTAAGTTTGTTTTTGCCAAGTGAATAACTAAAGAATTCTCTAGGAGGGGTTATTCAGTTCTGTACCTGGAATTTAGGATGAATGAGGAATGGTATCTCTTTCTCTGCTCTCGATATTCCAGGCTGCCTGCGAGGGCTACACGGAAGCGCCGGTGCTGGGTCTCTCGGCTTGAGATAGCAGCGCGTCTCTCAGCGCGTCAGGAAGGCGGGGCTGCTGCCTGCGGGGTCTGCTTCTGCTCTCGGCTTCGGCAAGTATGGCTGCTCCGTCTTGTCACCACGCGTGTGTTTGCATAGGGCAAGGTCGGCAATATTTATACCTTAAAGGTGCCGGGATTGACGTAAGGATGGACATAGGTACGTCAATAAAGATGTCATACGACTTGCTCGTTAGCACATTCTTTACTAAAGTTCTCTGTGAAATCAAAACAATGGCCGCACGGATTATCCAGGTTGTCATAGGTTTGATTTGTTATGAGAACGTCGTATGCCTTATCAGGGGCTGGAGGAATGTCGCTTGTCTAATTAGATCTCAAGCGTTATGACCTAATCAGATAACACGTTCCTGTGCCGTAGTGTGACTGCGTCAGATAACGGTATCTGCATCATGGGGGATTTCTTGCCTCATGGGCTGACTGTTAGTTAACTAGCTAGGTAGTTTAACCAGAATAGGGTCAGGAATAGGGGGATCGATTCAGGACCTATAGAAATACACGACACCCACTCCACGCTAACTATGGTCATATCTACTAATCTATGCATAGTATAACATAGTACAACATACTATAGAGTATAGTGTATACCTTACCACCCCAAAATACATAAATGCATTTTGAAATTTTCAAATATACTGAAAAATTGCAGTCATATATATTGTATGCACTTAAGCTATGAATTAAATGCAAAAGTAAACACGCATCGTTATGCATTATTGCTTGTTGGTATATGAGAAATACACATGAAATGGCTCTTAATATGGCTATACAGAAAAAAAGTCGGAACCATTTCATCACATAAAATATATTGTGAACATACCAGCGGGCAGCTAAAGTCTATATAAAGTCTATAAAGTATCTAAAAAAATAGAAATCTTAGTTCTCTAGGAATAGTTTCTTACTTTAATCAGAAGATCAGTGTCCCGGGGAAAAAATATATAGAAAAATATTTTAAGGGCTTGCTGAAAAAGTTGCTGTCCGTGAACTGGATTGTAATTGTTCATGTGACTTTATTTTTAAAGTTGAAGGCCGAATTCAGGGAACGCCGTGTGCGAGTTTACTCAAAAGTCTCTATTTCTGTTCCGGAGAGAACATCATATCATTCAGGCTTTCGAAACAACTGTCAACAGCTTCATGGGAAAGTTCCACTAAGTCGGAAATAGGGGTAACCATGCATTCATGCGCATGATTGTCTGCATTGACATTCTGATTTGCATTGCTGACAGAAGGTCGTACCTGTTCGATGCTGCTTTCATCTTGAACTTCACTACTCTTCAATCGCAGTGGTGAAGATTCCAGGAATGCCGTCATCAGAATTGGCAGCCTTTGAGGGCAGCACAAAGCGTGAACCTTGGTAGGAACCAGCAGTGTATCTGCATCCACCGGCGCATCCGATTGTAGCGTCAGACAGGTGTCTAACACGCATTCTTCTCCGCATAGCAGACACCTTAGTACAGGTAAAACACACCTTTGCCACATTGGTCGAAATGATAGAAACCAAGTCATGTTTAGGTCTCTAAGCCGGGAGAGTCCCAGGATTTTTGATATCCGGTCCCGGTATCCAATGGCTAGGATCGTATCTTCCATTGTCGTGAGAGTTTGTTCTGTGACATGGGTTGCCATAACGAAAAATAAGGACTAGGAATAGGATTCCTGCAATTAGTCCCAGGATCAAGGGAAGTCCGCCAAAAATCGAATGGACGAAATCTGGAAAAATACCCAGTATGGCTTTGAATGGTGTTAATGCCATCGAAAATACTGTCTTAAATACCTTTGAGACCCCAGTGGTATCAGAAATATTTAAGATTTCGCTCAGGATTTCCGCGAAATGTACGGGGGAATTAGTTGATAATAATGTATGTATCTCTGCAGTCGTCCTTGCGACTTGTAGATCATACGTTTCTTTTGATGACGTGAGCCTTGTAGGCGTCTGAAGAAGCACTGTTTTCATTCTGCTTAAAGTGTCTATTCGAATAGAAGTAATTTTCAAACCGGGCCATGCCCTTGCCTCCCTGTCTGGAAAGGAGCTGGGGAACAAAGAACGTCCACAGCACTTGACCTTCGCCGTCGTAGTGACGAGATAAGGAGTCCCGGGCATAAGACTACAACATCTGCGGTCTACAATAAGAATGTAACTCCCATTATAGAGTCTTTGAAAGAATGGTTCTATTTCAGTTGCAGGTGCGCCTTGCTGGTGACATGAAAGGTTGTATGAATTCCCTTCACAGGCTCCGTGCAAACTAATACCGTTACACAGAAGTGTGCCGCTTAGTGACATAGCACAATTGTTGCCACTAAGAAACACTTTCTGTCCTTTGTTACTGACACATGCATGTGAATAGGGCAGGTTCCAAGTTGTTTTAAGGTACCCCTTTCCCAATTTCTCGTACATGCCAGCCTGTATATATTTTTGGCAGTATTGAAACCTGAAGGTTGAGATTGGAATATTTATGATTCCATGGATTATCCATTCACTGACAGGTCGTTCTGACATTGTCAACGGTAATCTTTCTAGTTTTTCAATGCTCAAGATTGTATAATCAGCACCCTTCTGCGCCATACCGATTTGTCTATCAGTAAGGTTAAAGATTTGGAATAGTGACGTTGTGTTGATTAAACGCCAAGGCACATAGCCAGAACGCAGATTTTGTAACGTCCAGCCAAGCTGTACAATAGAACGCAATTGTGACTGACCATGTTGTAATAACAGTAAGTCTTGCGATAATATATCGATTGCTGAAGACACAATGCTGTCCAATGAAAAAATTCTGGAGGACAGAGTCATTAACCCATTGTCCACTACAGAAAGTGATTTTTCCAAATTAATACGATCAATTTCACGTATTCTCTCTGCTGTTTCAATTTGAGTAACCTTCCAGGCCTCATTGTATGCTGCATATACAGAGGCTGCTATGAAACGCTTTTGACGCTGTTTGCGTGGTCCCATTATGAAATCACGCAAGTCAGCACCATCAGTAAGTAAAGTTAGGTGTTGCTTAATTTCAGGCAGTGTGGAAGACTGTAGCCATTGAAGGCATAATTTGCCCACACTGTAGGTTGTTATTATCCCTGGGTGATGTCTTTGGGGATATCTAGGGTCTGGCCTGGTCATTTTGAAACCCTGTGTTTTATTCAGGAATCTATCTTGACAGTTATTTGTATCTGTGGGCCAGATCAACCATTGTTTCCAATCAGGATGTGTTCTGTTTTGGTTAAGTATATGGTTTATGTCTATTTCTTCATCTGTATCAGAGTTATTGCTAAACATTGTTGGCTTTGGAATAGACGGGTTATTTAAATCTTTGATTTTGGCTAAGCCAAGACAGGTGGTTTGTTGAACAGTGTCATTTAAAAATATCATTTGTTCTGGGATCATGCAGGCTCTAAACAAAGCTTCTATACCCTGTACTTGCCATTCTTTTGTACCCCAAACACTTTTCAAATCAACATTTTTGTCCCAATAATCGAATCCAAAAGTATTCATTTTTTCAAAGAATGAATCAGAATAAATCAATTTTGTGTTGGTTATCATGGTTTTGGTCCCTGTCTTGTTTGACAATTTATAATAAAATGTTTCAGCATTACTAGTGTTAAAACCTTGAAAGTATGAATATTTGTCATAAACGGTTCTAGAGCTCCCTTTTGGAGGTGTAGCACAATGTTCCCATTGATTATAATTTAAAACATTTCTAGGTTGTGCAGATTTATGCAAGAAATGGTTACCATAATGGTTATAGCAATACATACTATCATAATTTGTAGAACCTTGCAAATAATCATGTTTTGTAAATTTAGCAGACATTACTAAGTCAGACATCATATTGTTTATACTTTCAAAGTCCCAATCATCAGCAAATGAGTTTGGTTTTGCAAAGTCACTCAAAGAGATCTTAATTTGGTGTGGATATTTCAGGATCTCGACCGGACCATAAATTTCATAGTCAGTGTTGTCCCAGGCTACCCCACCAGGTATTGGAATTGCTGTGAAGTTGGCTGAAGAAAGTTCTGAAGAAAGTTCTCTTTTCTCGACGTGTGAAGATGTGTGTGGTTTGAGGACCAAGTTGATGTTCTGACTTGCTGTGTCCATTTTAGCATATTTTCCCTCAATGAAGCGTCCCAAAGTAAATACCATGATGAGCCAAAGTATGAGGATAAATGCACCAAAACCCACCCAAAATTCAATCCATGGAGAAATCAGATATGTTTCTTTTAGTTGTTTCAAAAGTTCCTTCGCTTTTTCTTTAAAGGATTTTGATGATGGCTGTGTCTTTTGTTCGCTGAAACCTTCAGAGGAATCATCGAAGTTGATGAAGTAACCGGATGCAGTTCTGTCAATTGTTCCAATTGGTTCAGGATTTTTGTTTCTTGCATTTTCACTTGGTACTTCAGTATAGATTGGTGTGTCTCTGCTAAATGTCTTTATTTGGGTTTTCAGAGGTCTAAGTTCTATTGCATTGTTGCATAGTCCTTGTTGTTCTTCTGTGGGCGTTTCGAATGTGATGAGCCTCTTTGTTAGGACCTCTGTACTGGTAGCGAACCTTGGTGTTCTGCTACTTATTGGGAGTCCACTTGGCCTACTGTTTGTTATCGGCCACATGTTGTGGTTTTACCAGGTCGATGGATACAACTCGGTTCTCCTTTTTTCCAGCAAGTGGCGGTAGTACAACTGATCTTGTCCCGTTGACAGACAAGACAGGAACTGCTTTTCTGTAAGAAGGCCCAAATTCCTTCTTTACCGCGATCTTCTCCCTGACTAGATCCCCGACTTTTGGAATCCAGACAGGTCTTGCTGGGACAGGTGGTGATTCTTCAGTGGTTGTTGGCTGTTGTTTCAACTGTATGTTGCTCAGGTCTTTTCTTGTTTTGTTTAAGTCCTGCAAAATAGCCAAACGGTCTTTGACATCAAAGCTTTTTTCTATTACCACTGAAGTCTGACTATCAAGGTCAGAGATCAACATCCTAGTTCCGAATAATAATTCGTACGGACTGAATCCCTTCAGAGAATTTCTTGGCAAGTTATTTAGACTACGTTGGACACTTATTAGATGTTTGACCCACCCAGCTCCCGAACCTAATATCCTTTCTATTATAGATTGCTTTCTGTCTTGGTTTTTTCTTTACACCATCCCATACCCTCAGGAAGGAAGTGAGAAGATTCCCGCTGGGCTGTGCTCATTTGGCCATTCTTTCCCCCCCCAGGCTGGATTGCCTGAGAAAAAGAAAAAAATGGTCGAACGTAGCATGCTCTTAGCGTATATGCCATTTAGACTCGCAAATCTTGTATAATAGTCCGGACGTCAGCCGAGTGTTGTGGATCTACATTATAAGTGGGAACTAGCCTGTATATGTTAATCGCAAGCCATTCTTTTTGCTGGTAATATTATCTGCCTTGATACGACGAGGTATTAAACTGCTTCTCTCCCCACTGCGATCTCTGTTGCAGTTTGGGCAGTTTTTTACAAAGATGGTAAGATGGAGGCTCATGCCTGGCCACCAGTACCGTGATTGTAAATCTTCCAGAGAATCTTTTAATTTAAGGTGTCTGTGACCCTCGCCCATGTGTGCGTCTGCGATTAACAAGTTTCTCCTGTCCATGTTTGGAATCACTCTATCCCCCACTCCAGGGATTCGAGCAAAAGGGACGGAGTTTGCATCGATTATGTATGTATAATTGAGTGGATAGTTGATCGGTAACGCTGAGCAGTCGCCTTTTGATGACGTTTTCACCGCCAGCAATGTTTCACCGTCAATGTATTTTAATGTACGCTTTTTCCGATCTACGGGAGCCGATTTAGTGGCTGCCGCTGCGGCTGTCTCAGCCAATGAATTCCCTACAACGTGAACGCCATCACGTTGATGACTCAGTGAGTGAGTCACGTGAGTCTTTGGTAGTTCTTTCTTCAAAAGAGCTACTTGTTCCCAGAGAAGTCTCTGCTTTATTGGTGCATCTGTGTCATCTTTGTAACCGTTCTGAATCCATGTCTGCAAATCCTTGTTATATGCTTTGACGCAGAAATATGAATCTGACACTATAAGTGTCGGGAATTCGCGATCCGCATTATCTAGCGCCATTTTCAAAGCTATTATTTCAGTTTGCAGTTCTGAATTAGTTTCTACTGAGTGTGATTTTGTTAATAGAGGTCTTAGTTTACCTCCGCGCCACACTTCTTTTGTGATCTCACATGTGGGATTGTATGCATGTTCTCCCCAAACGGAGGGTTGAGCATATCCGTCTGTATAGATTACACAGGCGTAATGTCGTAGAGGCAGAATGTCGATTGGCAGAGGATACGTTTTTTCATATTTTAGATTTTTTAATTCTTCTAGTTCTGGATCAAAGAAGTAGTATACTTTGTCCGTTGTGATTGAATTTACCCATTGTAACCATTCTGGATCCAATGTTGTTGTTGGTAAATTACACGGTGTTGTTAATGCCTCAAAGGCTGATTCAGCTGTTCTGACTGTGATATGTCTACCGTCAGCTATGTCTTTTTCTCTAGCTATTGCGGTTTGAACTGCTTGAACAATTTTTCCTTTGTTGCTGAATCTCTGTTCAGCTTTTGTGTACAAGTGTGATCTGAATGCAATTGGTACCTTTTCTCCCTCATTAGAGGTCAGGTATGTGAATCCGCATCTCCCTGGGATGACTCGGATCACAAGGTTGCGTGTATTATCACGGGTTTCTAATTTTGTTTTAATTAGCATGTCTGTTTGTAAGGATCTCAAAATGTCTGTGTGTGTTTGAGTCCAACTGGATCTTTTAAAATCTGGTTTAATTAGATCGTAAAGGGGTTTGACCCTTTCTGCGTAATTTGCAATGTAAGTTCTTCCGAAATTTAGGAAGCCTAGAATTGACTGTAGGTTTTTTAGTGTTTTAGGAGCTTGGATTACGGCACATTTCTCTAGGAAATTGTCTGCCAGGCTTTTGCCTTCACTTGATAACTCATATCCTAAGAATAGGACCGTCAGATGGGCAATTCTGGACTTTTTGAAGTTGAATTTGTAACCCTCTGCAGCGAAACCAAGTATTATGGTGTTCACTCTTTTCAAGTGAGTCTCCAAGTCATCATCTGTTAAGTAAATGTCATCGACATAAGATAATGCTTCATCATCATATTGTTGTAGTAATTCTGTTACTCTCGCTGAGAATACCCCCGGGCTATTCTTGTACCCCTGGGCTAACCGACAGAATTGTTTTTGAGTGCCATTTACTGAGAAAGCTGTTAAATATCTGCTCTCTGGTGCTATGTTTTGACAAAAGAATCCATTGGAGATGTCCAAGGTAGTTTTGTATTTTTTGCGCACTATGTTATTCATTAGTGCAGCACTGTGTGAATTTTGCACTGCAAAAGTTTTGCAACATGTGTTAAGGTGTCGGTAATCCAAAACTAGACGGTATGAATTGTCTGGTTTGGAGACCGGAAACAAAGGATTGTTCATTTGTGAGGTGCAAGTTTCAATCACCCCCTGGTATTCTAGCTGATCTAGTATTTCATTTACTTGTTTTTTAGCTTCTTGCTTAACTGGGTACTGCCTTTGTGCAGTAGGTTGTGATTTTAACTGGATTTTGTGAGGAGGAGAATCCTCATCCCATCCTACATGATTTTTGTATAAAGCAGGTGCTAAGGCCACTGCCCACTTTCTAGCAAGTGTGTATTTTTTATGAATCGGTATTTGATTCGAGAAGGCAGGCATAATTACTTCTTCGCCATGAGGGCACTCCCTGACAAACTCTGGTGGGCAGTCTTTTTCAGCTAGAAGGATGTCATAGCCTTTGGAGAGGTTATCCCAAAATAGTCCCCTAATTTTCCTAGTCTTATCTCCCTCTATACGTAATGTTATCTCGTATATTTTGTGGGGCTTGCTAACTCTGGTATCTGCAGTTTCCACTTGAAGGTATTCATTCGTGTCCACTGTCTCCAGATGATTCATAAGGACTTTGCGAGCTATGCTCACCTCTGCTGCGCTGTCTAGCATTGTCTGAGCCCACTCTCCGTTTTTCAGTTGTGTCCTCAGTATTCTCGGCATTGTTAACTACCTTGATACTGGCTACCTTCTTTTTTTGGAAATTGTGATTTCTTTTTCAGTTGAGCAGGTTCCTTGTCTTTGGACTTGGCGTGCTCTTCTGATCGTCCTCTTCTTTCCGATTTCTGCGAGGAATTCTGAAAAGATTGAGAGGGACGTGTATCAATGTCTTGATATCTATCAGGTTTTTTAATATTATCCCTATTTCTAAGGTTATATCTATTCCCAGAGGGTTCACTCTGGGGTGACCTTTGTCTCGGGTTTGGAGATTTCTCTCTTCGCCTAGGAGACCTTCCTCTGGACTGGAATTTCTTTTCTTTAGGATTGGATTGTTTGTTCCCATCCCAGTTCTTTTTTGGTGAATTACTATTATTATTAAAAAACATTTTTTCTGGACTTGTAGTCAGTTGCGGTTTTACTGGTATTCCACCTAGACTATCTCTGCCTAGTTCTTCATAGGATTTTTCTATGATTCTGGCAATTTCAGCTGGTTGGTCTGCTATATCTGTCTCTTTTAACCTCTGGCGGATCTCCACGTTTTCTGCTTCACCCTTTATGTTGGCTAGTAATATAGCCGAGACCTGCTTGAAGTCTTTCAGTAATTTCATACCAAGAGTTAAAGCAGGTTCTGGACCGTATTCATCTTGAATTTGTTTTAGCACATCTGGTATTACCGAAATGGATGGAACACCGTGCGTTTTTGTGTAGATGGAAGCAAAGACTGTACCCCAAGTGTCACAGTCCTCAATGTGTGGTGTGATTCCCATTGGGAGACATATAGTCAGAATCCTGTGTTTTTCTAATGGGGTGGTGTCAGGAAACACCGCCTCTATTTGGGTAATTTTCTGTGCCAACCAGAATGGTATTTGTTCCCGTTTTGCTGGGACTTTACCTAGGCAGGATTGGATGTTCTTTGGTGTAATTTTATTTGTGTTCCCCTGGTGAGGGGTCAGCTGTGGAAGTTTAATCGCTGGCTGAATTGTTGAAGTCCGCATTACATACTGAACTAATTGTCTGTGAATTTTTAGTAGTTGTTTTAGCTGTATTAACAGCTCTGCTGCAGGCATTCTTTCGATGTCTGGATGTGGTGTGTATCCGGCTAGGACCGGCCACGTTGCTCCTGGTCTTCCTAAAGGACCGAGCCTTGTAATGTGACTGTTATGTATTAGGGCGCCATCAAATAAGAGCAAATGCTCTTGGAATTTGAGTGGTACTTCCACCTCCTCAAAAGGAGTGTACTCATTAGGAGGTTCCTCTACTTTGTAATAGTGGAAGTACTTTGTTACAGTATTAGCTGCTGGAAAATGTATCCATGTATAGTATACCTCTGTCTGCCGATATTCGTGTGCCTCGATTACGAATATGACTGTGCCACCTCTAGGTGTCAGTCCATTTTCTATAAGTTTTAAGGTTATAGATCTCCTTTTGGCGACCTGGATGAGTATTATATCCGGGTCTGCTGTTTGCATGGTAGCATCAGCATCTGCTATTTCAGTAGCTAATCTAGTAACCTCTCGTTCTTCATCGCTGTCCATTTTGCTGACAGGATGGTATTATGTTTATTTGCAGATCAGGTTTCTTTATGGAAACAGAGATTAGATGCACAATATTTTGGAACTGTTTTATCCTTCAACGTTGACTAGACCAAGAACCATACATAGGAGTTCCCTCCTGCGAGGTTTTGGAGGATATAATAACCTTTCACCCACTCCAGACGTCTTTGGAGTATTTGGGAAAAGGGGTCTGAGTGAGAAAGCACGACTGAGTTACTCTAAATGTCTTACGTTAGTTTTATCGCCCTTTCCAAACGCGTTGGGCGCCATGTAGTGTAGCTCCTATTTTCCCAATAGGCTCTGCGCATTGGAATAGTACCTACAGCAGTAAAGGCCTAGGCCAGACGTTAACTAGGTCTACTACTGTCGATACTAGACTTAATTTTTGGGTTTGCCAGCTAAGCTCAGAGTTCGCTAGAAACTTTCTCGAATGTTCAAGGAAGGATTAACTCCCCTGATTAGACAAGAAGGGATTTAGTTTCTGACAACCATAGAACATGACAACTTTGCTCTCCCCTAATCAAGAGTCAATCTCAAGAGTCGTGTGAGCACAAGGCAATTATTTTACTCAGTCAGTACGTGCATTCTTAGTCTCATCAGAATGTAGAGAAAAGGAAGAGACGGGCGTGTTCAATAAAAGATGTTATTTATTGATCAGTCTCTTTTCTCGTACAAGAGAAATGGATCGATATTATTGCAATACTTATAGTTAAGTAAAGTGCATACATTAAAAGCAATAGTATAAAATAATACTGTAAAAACATTGATATGGTTTCTGAGCCATATGATGTTTTAAAATGATTAAAATATATTTACATACACATATACATTTGACTAAACGTACTCAACTGGTGTTTCTAAATACGCCTACCCCGTGTACCTGACCTAAGTCTAATGCGTGGGCGGGAATAGAAAGTTACAGTTTAAGTTAAGTTTGTTTTTGCCAAGTGAATAACTAAAGAATTCTCTAGGAGGGGTTATTCAGTTCTGTACCTGGAATTTAGGATGAATGAGGAATGGTATCTCTTTCTCTGCTCTCGATATTCCAGGCTGCCTGCGAGGGCTACCCGGAAGCGCCGGTGCTGGGTCTCTCGGCTTGAGATAGCAGCGCGTCTCTCAGCGCGTCAGGAAGGCGGGGCTGCTGCCTGCGGGGTCTGCTTCTGCTCTCGGCTTCGGCAAGTATGGCTGCTCCGTCTTGTCACCACGCGTGTGTTTGCATAGGGCAAGGTCGGCAATATTTATACCTTAAAGGTGCCGGGATTGACGTAAGGATGGACATAGGTACGTCAATAAAGATGTCATACGACTTGCTCGTTAGCACATTCTTTACTAAAGTTCTCTGTGAAATCAAAACAATGGCCGCACGGATTATCCAGGTTGTCATAGGTTTGATTTGTTATGAGAACGTCGTATGCCTTATCAGGGGCTGGAGGAATGTCGCTTGTCTAATTAGATCTCAAGCGTTATGACCTAATCAGATAACACGTTCCTGTGCCGTAGTGTGACTGCGTCAGATAACGGTATCTGCATCATGGGGGATTTCTTGCCTCATGGGCTGACTGTTAGTTAACTAGCTAGGTAGTTTAACCAGAATAGGGTCAGGAATAGGGGGATCGATTCAGGACCTATAGAAATACACGACACCAGGAGATGTGGGGTGACCAAGTCACTGCAGGTCATTACAGAGACTGTCTGCAGTGCAGTCCTGAAATTTTAACCTAAGAATCATTGATTTCGGGTCTGTTGGTCTAAATAGTTCAATGGAAGAAAACAAAGACTACAGTACCCAGAATACTTTAGACTATCACACTAACGCCCATCAATGGAAACTGCCCATAATGAGCGTTGGGGGTGGTGGTCACTCTAATGAGATGCACGAGGACCAGCCTGAGGCTATCAATCGGTTTGTTACTGAAGTGCTTTCTATAGACAGAGAACTTCTCAGTGACTTGCAATGTCCTTGAAATTAGCCTAGATGGATCATTATTCTGTATAATCCCAACAAGATGATGGACATGTTTCTTTTGAAGCAGTCAATAGCGGCTGTGAAGTTAGGAAAATGTGACACAGCTTTAAAAGCTTATTTGTTTTTGGAAACCAGAGATGGCCGCCAGTTAATATACGCTGATATGTCTTCTCTGTATGGAAGATGGATCCTTGAGGACTGCAACCATCCCTGAGACCTGTACTTCCCATCTAAGTGTTTACTCATAAATTATAAAATGACCAAGGAGCTGTCAAATCATAACCACAGGATTAACAACAAATCAATTGTCAAAAATGATAATCGGTTTATTTTTATGTTGGCAGATTAAAAAAGACTTAAGGGCCGATTAGGATGGCGGACGGACTTGCGTCCGTCCGCCACCCCTGAGTAGGAGGGACCGTCCGCATGGGCAGCGGCGGTCCCTCCATGGCAATTAGGATGTGACCGCCACCCTGGCGGTCACATCCTGTATGTTTTACATTGCGGCGGGTGCTGCTTGAAGCAGCACCCGCCGCAATGTAAAAAACGAAAGCTGTGCATTTGCATGCACAAAGCAGCAGGCACCGCGCGGTGCCTGCCGCTTCGTGCACGCAAAGGTATGGTACCCCCCATGTGCACCCCCCACGCAACCTTCACCCAGGGGGCCCGCAACGGGCCCCCAAAGTGATTGTCCGTATGCTTTTCCACGGCGGAAAAGCCGCCGCGGAAAAGCATTACTTTCCCTACATCCTAATATGGCTGGCGGTGTCTGATAGACACCGCCAGCCATGTTAGTGCTTTTCCGCCGTGGTCGCCTTCCGACCGTGTCGGAAAAGCGGCGGACACATTGTGAGACCCACCAGCCATCCTGATTTGGCGGTGGGTCTTTCAGGCCTCCTCGGCGGATTTCCTGCATACTCCGGGCCGGCGGTGGCTTCCGCCGGCCCGGAGTATGCAGAAAATCCGCCATCATAATGACCCCCTTAATATTAATAAAAGTAATGTTAATAACACTATTGTAACTACTACTTATAATAACGTAATTATAGTATGACAAACATGTTTTAAATTAAAAATATCAAATATAACAATATTACTATAATAAGTTTATTCGTGCACTGTGGATAAACCACTAACAGAACATCTGTGAGGAAATTGTATCCTGGTGGGAATGCGAACTCACATTGAAGTAGGATGTGGACTGGAAAACGATAACTGTGAGATTTTTTAATTTTCATGCAAATTAGATGGCTTATGATCATTTGCTGTGTAATGGTAACTAGCAGTTGGTTATTTAAGGATCGGTATGATTTCTTACTTATTGATAAAATAAGGCATTGCCTTTGAAGAAAGCATTGATCTGAAAAGGCATCGAGCTTCTGTTGCCATTGTGTAACCAGTTTCGGCACAAAATTACATAATCAAAATAAACACAAATAATAGCACAATTAACACATTGAAACTTGATCAGTGTTTCCAATGGTAAGAGTAGGCTGGGTTATAGTCAAGTTCAAGTTCAAGTTAAGATTTGTATAGCGCACTACTCACCCAGAGGGTCTCAAGGCGTTTGAGGGAGGGGGGGTATGTTACTTATCGAATATCCAAGATTTTAGTTGTTTTCTGAAGGAGAGGTGGTTCTGTGTAAGGCGGAGATGGGTGGGGAGAGAATTCCAGGTCTTGGCCGCTAAGTAGGAGAAGGATCTTCCCCCCATGGTGGATCTTTGGATGCGTGGAATCGCGGCGAGGGCTTGATTGGACGATCGTAGTTGGCGGGTGGGGGTGTAAAAGGTCAGGCGCATGTTGAGGTATTCGGGTCCTAGGTCGTAAAGGGCTTTGTGTGCGTGGGTGAGGAGACGGAACGTTATTCTCTTGTTGACGGGGAGCCAGTGGAGGTCTTTCAGGTGACCGGAAATGTGAGCATGGCGGGGGATGTCTAGGATGATTCTGGCTGAGGCATTCTGGATGCGTTGGAGTTTTTTCTGTAGTTTGGCTGAGGTTCCGGCGTAAAGGGTGTTTCCGTAGTCCAGTCGGCTTGTGACCAGTGCGTGGGTGACCGTCTTTCTTGTTTCGGTGGGGATCCAGCGGAAGATTTTTTGTGCATACGTAAGATGTTGAAGCATGATGATGAGACGGCGTTGACTTGTCTGTTCATCGAGAGGGAGGAGTCCAGTATGAAGCCCAGGTTACGTGCGTTGTCCGTTGGTTTGGGTGCGTTTCCCAGGGCCGGTGGCCACCATGAGTCGTCCCAAGCGGAGGGGGATGATCCTAAGATGAGGACTTCCGTTTTGTCCGAGTTCAGTTTTAAACGGCTGTTCTTCATCCACTCGGCCACTTCTTTCATCCCATCGTGTAGGTTGGTTTTGGCGGTGTTTGGGTCTTTGGTGAGGGAGAGGATCAGTTGGGTGTCGTCTGCGTAGGAGATGATGTTTAGGTTGTGTTGGCGCGCGATGGATGCGAGGGGGCTCATGTATACGTTGAAGAGGGTGGGACTGAGTGATGATTCTTGTGGAACGCCGCAGATAACTTCAGTGGCTTCCGATTTGAAAGGGGGGGAGGCGGACTCTCTGGGTTCTTCCGGCGAGGAATGAGATGATCCAGTTCAATGCTTTTCCTTGTATTCCGACGTTGCTGAGGCGTTGTATAAGGGTGCTATGACATACTGTGTTGAAGGCTGCGGAGAGGTCAAGTAGGATGAGGGCCGCTGTTTCTCCGTTGTCCAGTAGAGTTCGAATGTCGTCTGTTGCTGCGATGAGGGCGGTCTCGGTGCTGTGTTTGGCTCGGAAGCCGGACTGAGATGGGTCGAGGGAGCCGTTGGATTCGAGGAAGGCGGCGAGCTGACTGTTGACGGATTTCTCAATGACTTTGGCAGGGAATGGGAGGAGCGAAATGGGGCGGTAGTTCTTAAGTTCAGTGGGGTCTGCTGTGGGTTTCTTCAGGAGGGCGCTGGGTTCTGCATGTTTCCAGCTTTCCGGGAAAGTAGCGGAGTTGAGGGAGCAGTTGATGACATCTCGGAAATGGGGTGCGATAATGGAGTCTGCTTTGTTGAAAATGTGGTGGGGACAAGGGTCGGTTGGCGATCCTGAGTGGATGGAGTTCATTAAGCATGGGCGGATTTTGCGGATTGGCAATCCGCGAACTTGCGTATTTACGGATTCGCAATCCGCGAAGATCCGCGAACTCTAGCGGATTTGCGGATTTTTCCGTTTTTTGTGTTGGCGCGTGTTCGCGCCGATTTTGGGACAAGTTCGCAATTGCGAACTTACTTTTCGGCTTGCAACGGCCGCGACTATGTTGTTTCTACGTCTGGTTTATCATCACAGGTTCACAGCACCCTCTGTTTCACCACTGCCACCCTCTGGGACACCCATGCCACCCTCTAGTACATCCTCACAGGCACCTATTAGGTTTATTTATTACTGTAGATTATGGTGGTTGAAAAAAGCTAGCACACCTGCCCTTCTTCAACTGCCATCAATTAATTTGTGTTTCATTAATGTGTCAGTAATTTTGAAAGTTCCAGTCTGGCTGGCACCTGCTTCCTTCCTTATCTGTAATTTGCTTTTTGTTGCAGTGAAATTTTTTTTTTACAGGACCTTTATGGTGCTATTCTATGAGCCTGCTGTTTGGGTCATAGAATTGTTGCAAACTCTGGAGGGGCCCATAAGGAAGCACTACCTTGAATGTTACTAATGTTAAGTTTGAACTTTTGCACCTGCTCATTGCTTTCATTTTAGCTAAAATCGTTTTTTTTGCAATTTCGCGCGATATTTGGGGCGCGAATCCGTGCGAGATCGATTTCGGAAGCCGCGAATACGTGCGAATACAAAATTGTTTTTGTTGCGACGTGTATGTTCGCGTGATCTTGCGCGTGTTCGCGAGGCGCTTCTAGCTATTCGTTTGCCAAGTTACCCTATCGGTCGTACACGGGCGCGGCCATCTTGTTGGCGTGACGTAATTCCGTTTCCGCCCGCTATGTGTAATCTCGCAAAGTGTGCTGCTCGCGAGTACAATTTCGCGCGTACTCGCAAGGAAAATCTCGCGCGAACTTACCCACGCGGTCGTGAACGGGCGCGGCCATCTTGTTTCTCATTCATTGCTATGGTTCTGGGCATGCTTTCTGTATCCTCTCTCAATCTCTGCCATCCTTTGCTTGTTTGAAGTTTTTTTGATCTAATTTTACTTATTATCTAACCCTCTATTTTTCTAGCTCTATATTTTTGTGTTTTCTGCAGCTTTTATTTACTTTTAAACTACTTTTTTAAACTCTTTTCTTTTCTTCTTCACTATTCTATTTCTTCTTTATCATTTAAGTTTATTTCTGCCCAGACCATGGTAAAGGGAGCCGGGAAGCACCCTGAGAAGGGGAAGGGTCCCGCACCCCGTGCCCGGCTCCCGTGCGGGCGTTTAAGGGGGGAGCAAGTGGTCCCGAGGGAGATCTTCAGCGCGGAGGAAGTGGCGGCACTGATCTTCCATGTCCAGCGCCGCCTCCCCAAGACGATCCTGGGAGGCGGCAAGATCGCGACCGGCTATGGCATCCGGGAGCGCCGCCAGCGGTGGGAGAAGGTGTGCCGGGCCATGTACAAGATCTCTGGGGTCCGGCGCACATATAACCAGGCCACCCACCGCTGGACCGATGTCATGGACCGGGAGCGGGACTTGCTGGACGCGCTCGGCGTAGAGGTCCCCGGGCTTGGTGAGTAGTAGTAGTAGTACATTTACTACTCTGTTTTATCCTGCTCTGTTATTTGCAAATCTTTGTTCTTTACCAAGAGCAATAATGCTGCCGATTACATTGAGGTAAATTATATTTCAAAATCTTCTATGCATTTCATTTTCAGGTGCACTGCTCTCCTTCTCAGTAGCCTTGCTTGCTACTATGCTTCTTTGTTTTGTATGTTGTGTTCAGAAGCATTTCATTGGCCTGAGAAATTATGTATCAGTGTACTGTAAAGAAAAGAACTGCGTAATGCTAGACAGTAAGGGTCATATTTTCAATTACCGGCGCATCCCTGCAAAGTAGCAGGGATGCGGCAGTAATTGTGTGCCATGCCACCACCACCCATTGGCCCAAAACGTCACAGAAGCCTTACGCATCTGTGCCGTAAAGGCAGCGCATTGCTGGAGTTGCGTGCCAACGATGGCGCAGCTCCAGCAATGCTCTGGGGTACCCTATCTCCCCAATGCTGCATCAAGCCGTACGTCGGCTTCAAGCGCGCAGGGTTTGAGTCATGCATCATTGTCCTAAAAATGACTGATTGACATCTTGTAGATTTCCCTCAGCCACTTTTAGGATTCGTTCCTGCGCAGGTACGCCCTCCCTTGCGCCGGAACGCCCCCTGATGGCGCAGGGCTTTACAACGTGATGCATCGCCCATATGCCCATATGTGTTTTTTTTTTTAATATATACGCCGCACCAACACCATGGCGAGTCTTTTGTTCTGCCGCTGCGTCAGAAAAGGCACGCAACAATGGAGGAAAATCAGCCGCAACTTCCGCAAGGGACTTATAAATCAGCCCCAACAGACTGAAGTCCAGTGTCCTTCCTTTAGACAGTCACATGGCTATCAGAAGAAATAGTGGCGGTGGTGGCGGGTGGATTGATAGTTTGAGTATTCACTGATCTGCAAGCAGGATGGACTTTGTCTGTCACGTGTTGCGCACTACTGCCTGCAGTGCCAGGCCTAGGCAAACCTCTTTAGTAGTCTGTTTATTGAGTTACATAGGAACTTTCTAAGTCAACGTTCCGCAAATCAGGCAATACAAATAACGTAGTATACCACATGAGATAGATCCCGTGGAATAGTTGTCTATCTATTTGCTATTTTTCCAAAATATGTTGTTATTGTTCTTTTGAAATGTTTGATTTGGTTGAAAAATCTCATCCATGTTTTATGGTTTTTCTTTCTTTCATGTTGTACATCAGCTCCCCCCAAGGGCAAGAGGACACAGGAGGAGGGTGCTGAGGATGCAGGCCAGGATCGGGCAGGCGAGGGCTCCTTTGCTGGCCCCAGTAAGTTTACATTTTACTAAACAGTACCTATTTTTTCCTAGCGTTCCTCATTCGATTTTTTCTAAATCGTCTTTGATCTTCTTGTAGACTGGATATAAATTCTTATCCTGCCTCGAATATGACTCCCTGTGGTATTACTAGACTATTCTTATTAGTCTGTCTGTGTAGCTAACTAAGATTGGACATTTGGCAATTCCATTGGACTCCCATTATATTCAGCAATACCTCTATGCACTGTCTCCTTACTGACTAGATAGTGTGGCAGAGTCATTCAGCTCCCGAAGTCACCGATTATAGATCCCCAATGATCTCTAGATTATCGTACGCAGGACAAGAGAGTAGTACGGAGTCACAGCACAGTCAAGAAGTGTCAGAGGCACTCATGCTTGCAAAAATTCCAAAACCTTTAGCTCATCCACTCTAGTCTAGAGGAACAAAAACCACAGAGTCTATTTAAGTGTAAAAGCTTTATTAAAAGTAAACACATTTATTAAAATCTACTTTGTCATAAAACTATTTAACTGTAAACGGAAAAGTGGTTAGTGCTGACGATTAATTGGACACATTTCTTGTGGTCGAGCCGAACTCTCACCTACTTTGAACTTGATCCTGGTCGTGTTCTTAGGACTCAGGAGTCAAGCTTCTGTCTGTTAGGAGAAAAAGTGGTGCGTGTTAAAAATCAAAAGCAAGCATTCATCAGTTGTGCATAAAAGTGCAGCAAGACAACAGCCTTCCCTGGAAAATGGGACATTTTTACTATGGAGTAGACAGTCACAAATTATTACATTGTATTCTGTTTTTTTAACATTTCTCCTAGACCAAATATTATATAGTAGTGAGTGGTGTATTCTAACTTTCTTAAATGTACTTTGTAGGTGTAACATCTGGTGACGGAGCCAGCGCGGAGGTGGCTGTGTTGGACTTGGACTCGGAGGCCTCTGGGGAGGATGCGGCGTTAGAAGAGCTGGTGGCCGTTCCTGTGGGGGATCAAACGGTGGTGGCGGAAACAGGTAAGCTATATATTCCTTACTTATTGAGATTGAAGACTGCATAGTGTGCTTTCTGCACGGGTGTATTACAATTACAAATCAACCAGGTAGTAGCCTCCTCGAAATGTACTTCGACTTAGCTGTGAAGTTTTTGGTGAGAAGAATCCCAATAAGTTCTTAGACGAACGTGATGGATGGGATGAACGAAAAGCGAAAGAAGGGTGTAAGTAAGTGGGACGCGAACTTGTATGATGGCTGGCAAAGAAGAACGATATGTGTTTGCTTGGACCCAGAGGTGGCTGGGAAGGAAAGAATATGGTATGGTGCATGGCTGGGTCAATGATGAAGCAAGGATGGGTGGAAGGACAGCAGCCTGGGTGGGTGAAACAGAAACTGTATGTGTGCGTATACTTTGAATGAATGGATGCCTGGAGCATGGTATTCTCTGACTCTTACATAGCAAATGTGTATCTAGAGAGAGTAGATGGTCGCCAGGTGAAGTAAGTGTTACCTTGAAGAGCATGTACCACCGCACCCGCACGTCCGTCCCAGTGCAGGGAAGGCAAGGAAAAGAAATTGTAAATGTGTCCAATACTACCATGAATAGTAGCAGTACTTTGTATTGCGTTTGCATTCACAGCATATATCTGGTTATTACGGTGGACACTCCGTACCTCTCTTAATAACTTTAGTTTACTTGTAGTACGTCATTCATGTGTGGGTGTATCACTGTGTTCACTCAATATTAAGCAAAGCACCTAAAGTCATCTCATCTGTCATTAAATACGTCCCATGTGAAGTGATAGATAATCAAATTAGTTAGCTTCTTCAGTTTCCTTTTCTAGTACTCATTTGCACTGTAGGGTGAAAGGTAAATTAATTAAGCAGTAGCCCTTGTAACAGAGTATTCTCAGTGCCACCCGTAATAGAAAAGTAATAGCTTCACCACCTGCATGTACTGGACCGGTACAGTAACGCAAGTCTGTCTCCATCATCATGGTGTGCAACTTTTTTTCTCGGGTGCAACTTCACTGTGCTGTGTCCATGTCATTCTGCCGGCTTGCATAAGATAACGTACCCATTTCCCTAAACAAGAGAGAAGAAGAAGAATAAGACTGGTGTACTGTCATAGTCGACTGTAATGGAAGTCCATAGTGGTCGTAGAATTAGTTCATTAAACTACCACTACTGTTAGAGCAAGGATGCAGAAGTGGGAGGTTACATAGATACTGTCCTCAATAGTTATGTACTGTGCTTTCAATTTGCTACTTGTACTCTGTGACCCAACTTTCGGCTCAATCACTTTGTGTTATTAATAAGGAGCATTGGTTACAGACTATGTCTTTCTTTCTTCATATAGTTGCTCCTTCCAAATCAACAACAAGGAGGGAGCAGGCTAGATTGGCCCGGCAACGGAGGCTGGAGGCCACAGTCGCCGAGTATCGGCGGCTGGTGGCCCTGGAGGAGGAGGAGGACACGCAGTCGAGCGGGGCAACATCTTCGACTGTGACCACTGCATCCTCCTCCGTGACTAAACCAGCGGGACCGAGCCGGGCTAAGAAAGCCGACCGCCACCGCCAAGCACCCGAAATACCAGCTGCCCCCCACAGGAGCTGCAAGGAACGCCAACGCCGCCTACGAGTCCGCATGTCCAACCTGGAGCAGGAGGTCCTGAGGTATAAGAGCCTCCGCTCCGAGCTTGCCACCCTCCGCAAGGAGTATGATGCCCATGCCGCATCATGCACCAGCACCAGCACCCTCCAGTAGTGGAGTGTCCCTTGCCCTTTTTTTATAGACTTTTGGGGGGTGGGATTTGGGAGTTGGGATCGTTTTGGGACGTTTCAGAGACAATCGTTGGGGTTAGGGTGGGTGAGGGAGATTATTTTGTTAGGGATAAATAAATATATTTTTCAACTTTATCTGACCATACCTGTTTTTTACTGCTTTTCAGTCTGGTGGGTGGGGGGCGGGGGTGTAACAGTAACTTTGTTTTCATGAACAGTCGTAGGACTTTAGTAGTACAACCGTCAATCTCTTGTCTACTCCGAAATAATACTCCATTATACTACCTCCCACCAAACGCTTATCTTACCTGTAATTTGTGTTAGAAATTAGGGCTAGGCCCAGGGCTGGCTCCAGGTGAAATGGGGATTAACGTTGTCATTCCTGGGCGGGTGACATTTCCTCATTGCGGTGTTACTAGTGGTGTGACACAGTGGCAGTTGCATGCCTATGGAAAAAAAGAAAACGAAACCTTGTTTGTACTCCTTACTGTAGCATTACAACGGTTACGGTACGATCGAGAAAATAGCAGGTGACAGTACACTAGAACAGTGCCATAATGTAGCCTAACAAATGGTAAAGTATTGCAAGTATAACTAGTACTTGCGTTGAATTTATTTGACATTGGCTACTACTACTAGAAGATATAGTACTGAAGCTGAGTAAGTCTAGAAGATATCCTCGTATTCCTTCACCAGCCTGTTGCTGCTATCACCTTATCCTCCCCAGCAAGTGTGTGGAATTATTGATGTCATTTTAGTCAGACATCAAGCAAAACAACACAGCCCGGGGGAAGAAGGTTAGGGTTTGTAAAATGGATGGGAATGGGGGTTTCTTTTTGGGTAGGTTTTGTTGAGAGAAGAAAAAAAAAGCAGAGCATGGACAAACAATAATTGAAGATACAGAGTTTACAGACAATCTTTGGTTACAAAGTAAAGGTAAGCACATGCAGCAGTCACACTCATAGAATAAAAGACAACAATGGATACTGTATCTGTATTGCGTATGTTGTTGGAGTTGTCCTGTTGAAATTGGTAAGTAAGTTGCATGCAGCAAACAATTCCTCTTATTGGCGGCACTCCTCCATTCCAGCTGACGCTTCGTCCATCAATGTGGTGGTGAACACTGACAGAAGAGACACCCTGTCCACTGCCTGCCTGGCGGATGTTGACTGAAACCCGGCCTGTAATTATTGAACGGAAAACAGGAAGTGCTATTACAATACCACTGATAAATAAATAAAAGGTATGTACGCTGTGTGGTTCAAAAAGTGACACTTTGATTTCCCTAATAGACAGTACAATATTTTTGAAATTGCGTGCTCTGTCTGAGTCACCTTTTTAAGGATCAATAAGTATGGCCAAAATATTATAGCGGATCTTTCCCCTCAAGGTGGGTGTACTACTGTGTTTTAGAACAAAATTTGACCTTCCCAGCAATGCTCCCACCAAGACCCTTACTAAAGCCAGTCGCAAAAATGTAGAAGAACCCAATCATATCTCCAAAAACGATGCCTAGCAGAAAAATGGTTACAAAACGTACTTTGAAAGTAACAGTAGACCCAAATACAGACCGTGGATTGTATTCAAACCACTTGCCTGCAAGCAAAAGTATCCATAGCCAGCATCGCTCCAACAGTGCTCTACAACAACAGAACCGCGTTGCAATAGAACCCCCCTAAACACATGCAATCCTGCTGCTAGGGCTAACCCTAACGAACCCTAACTTACAAAAAGTGCAAAAACTGGTGTTTCCTTATGGATTTTGTCCAACAAACTTCTAGCCGGTATTAGACCTTCCCAGGAATGCCCCAGGCAAGACCCGCCAACCCACCCGCAAAAAAACACGCGACACAACACCACCAAACAGCGAAAAAGCTAAATCTCATACTTACAATGTCTCTCGGCCTTCGGTCCAAACGCGGCGCTGTGCAGCTAGGTCGTCATCATCATCAATCATCATAACTCCTGTTTTCCACCACGGATTTCCTGAAAAGCAAATGCAATCAAGATTAGACTGTCGCAGCAGTGCTTCGACAGAGACCCCGGCCGCAACCCACCCACGAACAGCAGGAAGCCCCCCAAAACGCTACATTGAGCAAGATGTCTGAAGAAATGGCAAAAAAAAGGCTTTTCCTTAAGGATTTTGTCCAAAACACTTCTATCCGGCATTAGACCTTCCCAGGAATGCCCCAGCCAAGACCCGCCAACCCACCCGCAAAAAAACACGCGACAACACCCCCAAACAGCGAAAAAGCTAAATCTCATACTTACAATATCTCTCGGCCTTCGGTCCAAAGTAACGCGCTGTGCAGCTAGGTCATCATCAATCATCATAACTCCTGTTTTCCACCACGGATTTCCTGAAAAGCAAATGCAATCAAGATTAGACTGTCGCAGCAGTGCTTCGACAGAGACCCCGGCCGCAACCCACCCACGAACAGCAGGAAGCCCCCCAAAACGCTACATTGAGCAAGATGTCTGAAGAAATGGCAAAAAAAAGGCTGTTCCTTATGGATTTTGTCCAAAACACTTGTATCCGGTATTAGACCTTCCCAGGAATGCCCCAGGCAAGACCCGCCGGCGCCAACCCACCCGCAAAAAAACACCCGACAACACCCCCAAACAGCGAAAAAGCTAAATCTCATACTTACAATATCTCTCGGCCTTCGTTCCAAATGCCGCGCTGTTCAGCTAGGTCATCATCATCAATCATCATAACTCCTGTTTTCCACCACGGATTTCCTGAAAAGCAAATGCAATCAAGATTAGACTGTCACAGCAGTGCTTCGACAGACACCAAAAATTACACACAAACCCCCGGAACCCCGCCAAAGAGCACCTCAAAGGCAAGCAAGTCAGCAAAAACGGCAAGAAATTTCCACCTCATATTTGGTCCAAAACACTTTTGTCCATTATTAGAGCTTCACAGCAATGGGCCCAAAACCGTCAACTCACCCGCAAAGAAGTACAACACCCCCACAAGTGCTGAGTCTTTCTTCATTGTGCGTAATCCAGCACTCTGCTTGGAGGGAAATCGCAGTCTGGAGGAGGAGGATAGAGGAGCATGTTCTTCAGAACTTGTGAACCTGAGGAATGTAGACTGCGGCACCTTCAAATCAATAAGCAAACAAGTGAAGACAGTTCTGATGATGGTCTTGTTTTTGGGATTAGGTGATTAAAGTTTGAATTAAATTAACTGTGCAAAACAAAGAAAGAGAGACACAAAGCACACAGGAATAAAAGTGAATAAGGACGAAAAAGAAAGTTCTTGATTGATTGTCTCATTTTCAGGGCTCGGTGTCAGGGAATAAGAACAAGATTTCGTCATCATACTCTGCGAATTCAGGCTGGATGAGGTCAGTGGCACCGAACAGAGAAAAAATCCCCTCATCTACGTTGCTGTCCTCATCGTCTTCATGTGGCGTGCTTTCTCGCACTTTGTAATCTGGTGGTATGAGGTGCTGATTCATCTTGATCATTGTCAGCCGCTCCACATTTTTGGGCGATAGGCGGCTCCGTTTGGCAGTTACAATGCCACCAGCAGCACTGAAAACACGTTCAGAAGACACACTTGCGAGTGGGCAAGACAAATAGTTTATAGCCAGGTTGTAGAGCTGTGGCCACAATTGTTTTTTGCCATGCCAATACTGCAATGGCTCCTCATTAAGAAAGACCACTGTTGAGTCATTCAGATAGTCCTGCACCATCGACTCAAGGTCATCAACTGTTCCTCCACTTTGCTTACTTTTTGCTGTGCCTGTGACATTTTTTCGAGAACCATACCCCATCAAACTTAGCCAATCCTCCTCCCCAGCCACTGTTAGTGTTGTCATTGTGTGTGGTGCAGATGATCCAGTTGCCGGTGTCTTTAACGGCTGAGAGGTCACTTGTGCCCCAGCCACAGGTGCAGAAGTGGATTCTTGTGACTGCGGATGGCCTGCTGATGCTGATGCTGATGTACTGGCTTCTCCTTCAATAACCTGCCGTTCTTTTTCAAACCTCTTGGCTGACCAGGCTAACCAATGTTTGTACTTTTGAACATCTGCATCAGCGAAAGGAAAGAATGCGTTGTCTGCCAGCGCCTTTTTGTAGCGTGGATCCAGAATAGTAGCACAAATGTAATGCTGATCTGAGTTGATGTTTTTAAGACGTTCATCACCACGTAGGCGATGTAATAATTTCTCAGACAAAATGAAATGGTTTTTTTTTTTTTCATCTTTTTCAAACTCAGAAGAAACCGCCATCAGTTGGTGCTCCAGTATGCACAACAATGGGATAGCTTTTCCCAAATTACAGTCCTCCTGGCTGACTGCACGCGTGAAGAACTCAAAAGGACGAAGCATGTCTGTCAGGCTTTTAACTATGGCCCATTGCGCCTTACTCATCCGCAGGTCCTCCTTCTGAGATGTAGCCTCTGTCAAGAAATAGTGATCGAGTACCGTATACTGCTCATGCAGACGCTCAAGCATGTAGAAGGTTGAGTTCCAACGTGTTGCCACCTCCTGGATGAGTGCTTTCACTGGCATTCCACGTTGAAGTAGCAGTCTCCGCAGATGCTTCCGGGCCTTAAAAGAATGGCTGAAATGGTTGCACATTTTGCGGCAGGTGGCCATTACCTCGAACGCTGGACTCTCTTTATCACTCAAGAATTTTTGAACTACCAGGTTGATACAGTGCGCCAAACACGGCACTCTAACATGGTGACCCTGTAACATGGCCTTAACTACATTGGCGCCATTATCCGTGGAAACATAACCAATCTTGCGTTTTAGGGGGGATAGCATTGACAACACCTTTTTGTCAAACTCTTCCAAAAGGTTTTCTGCTGTGTGACTTTTCTCCAAGGCAAACATGGCTAGTGTTGCATGTTTCCGAGCAGCTTTGAAAACTTGGTCCGGGTCAACACCTGCGTTTAGCTTTGCTATAACACCTGAAAAAGAGACCCAGTGTGCAGTGATGCACATGTAATCATCGCCTGGGCCACTGGTCCACATGTCTGTTGTCAGATGTATTGTGTGAACAGCACTCTTCTGCAAAGCTGCCCCAATCGCCTGCAGCACATCTTCATGTAGTGCTGGAACCGCAACTCTGGCAAAATAGAACCGGCTCGGAACCTTCCATTTAGGGCAGAGCGTTGCAACTAATTCAAGAAAACCTACCGCTTCTACAAAAGAAAAAGGTAGAAGGTCCACAGCTAGCATTTTAGCCAGCTTAGTGTTATACAGACGCGTCAGTGGGTGGTTGCGTTCATATGGCACCTCTGAAGTAAGCATTGTTCTAATGTTGCCCTGGACCAAGCATTTACGGGCTGATAATGACTTCGTTGACCCAATTTTGCTCGCTGGTGAACTTTTGTGCGTTGGTGTCTCACTCGCTCCAACACTCTTAGTGTGCCTCACATTGGGTGTGCTGCTGAGAGGGGTACTGGGTGTAAGGGAAGTGTTTGACACGTCTTCTTCCTGCTCGTCAACATCAGATGAAACATCAACGTTTCCTTGATTTTGGCCTTTCTTGATCGCAGCTAGGTGCGCAAACCATTGGACAGCGTGCTTTCTGTCAAGATGACCACTCTGGCCACCGGTACCATAGTTGCTACCTGGCTTACCACGACTAACTGCAAGCTTACAAAGGGTACAAATGGCAAACCTTGGATTTTTGGGACAAACAGTAAAGAAGTCCCAAACTGGGGACTTGAAGTGTCTGTGGGACCTGGAGGAGGCGGCGATACTGGTGGTGGTGGTGGTCATGAAGCTAATGCCAGATGAAGTGGAGGATCTGGATTGGCCAACTTTTGTACGTTTTCCACTTTCACCGCCACTAATTAAGGTCGAGGTTGACGCAGGTCTCTTCTTGCCAGAAAGAAATATGGAAGCGGGACGAGTTGGTGTACTACTTAACTCCAATGATTGTGGTGTTTCCACTGCCTCCTCATCGACAACATCATCATCATCATCATCACGCGCAGCAGCTCTTCGGGCTAGGGTCAAAATGTCTGTTTGCTGCATGCCCGCTGGGGCTGCAGTGACCTTTATGATGACTGGGTCGTCGTTGGCAGAGTCTTCATCAGCAGCAGTATCCGCCACTTCTTGTTGAGCCTCATCACACTCCATAAGTCTGAGACTTTGGACGAGCTTCCTTTTACGCTTAAGTACCTTTGTTGGATCATGGTGTGCCTCACTCTCAGACGGCTGTGGTGCTGGTTCCCAAGTTTGATCCGTATCATCAGAAGGAGGTGTGCTTGAAGAGGATGTAGACACCACCCTTGATCTCTTCCTTGCTAGGGTTGTGGAAGACAATGAAGGATCATCAGGAGGAGTGGCTTCCTCAAATGATACCTCGCCTTGATTGTCGATTTCCTGATGTGCCCCTACTTCGGGAGGAACAACTATTGTGGGCACTTGTTGTGACCCTCCATGCACCTCTGCATGCGCATCTCCTTGCGCTGCCTCTCCTTCCACATGTACTTGGGCTTGTACTTGCACATGTGATTGTTGTTGCCGCTGTGGTTGTTCAACACTCGTCAGATGAGCTACAACAACCTGTGTTGATTGAGGGACATTGCTGCTGCTTTCTTGCGATGAGCCAACATCACTGGTCGATGGTGATTGAAGAAGTATACTGGCTGCCTCTGCAGCACTCAAGGGCTTGGACTTAAGTTGGCGTGGTGGTGGTGGTGGCACTGAGCCCAATGGAGCGGGGGTGCTGCTGCCAGCTTGGTCCCCAGCAGATCCCGCTGCAGCTGCTGCAGGCATACTTTTTTTTTTACTCACAAAAAAAGGGGCGGGAGGCACACCAGTGTCCTTGGTAACTTGCTTCTTCTGCTCCTTACTGGCACCTTTCTTGCTAGAGGAGCTACGGGTTACTTTTTTTGGGGCCATCTTCTTCAGAGCAGGTCAGCAGGCAGCAGTTGCACGAGTTGCAGAGGGTTCTGTGTCCAGACGTGACGTCGCGTGACGTTATGCTGCACACACCGCTGCAGGACTTCTTCCTGGCACTGGTGGTTCTATTGAGTCTTCTTGTGCACCTAAAAGCAATGGAAGACAGAGGAACATCAGTTCAGTTATACACCCCAAAAAATCGACAAAACACAGAAAAATGAGCACAATCCCATGCCATCCATGATGTTTACATTGAAGACACCCCACAGAAAGACTAGGGACATGCAAGTATGCAACACTCACTACCCCTGGGCATAAGGGATGAAAAGTAGGCAAAATAAGTGCAGGCCTCAGACACTGCCTCTCCTCAAAATGGCCCCCTTACACCCCAAGCACATGTTGCCTGTACCAGCCAGCACTCAAGATGGCCACCACCACCACCCACATGGCCAGTCCACATCAACAGTACACCCCCAAAAAACAGAAAAACAGCCAGAAATCACCACAATCCAATGCCATCCATGATGTTTACATCAAAGAGAGTGAGACAACACCACAGGCACACTCAGTCCATGCACCACCACCACCCCTGGGCAAGCAAAAGGCCACACCAGCAGCCCCCCAAAAACGACAAAAAACAATAAAATAAGCACAATCCCAGCCCATCCATGGCCTCAATTATGTTTAAATTCAAGAAGACACCCCACAGAAAGACTAGGCCCATGCAACACTCACCACCCCTGGGCAAAGGGCCACACCAGCAGCCCCCCAAAAACGACAAAAAACAATAAAATCTGCACAATCCCAGCCCATCCATGGCCTCAATGGTGTTTAAATTCAAGAAGACACCCCACAGAAAGACTAGGCCCATGCAACACTCACCACCCCTGGGCAAAGGGCCACACCAGCAGGCCCAAAAAAACGACAAAAAACAATAAAATCTGCACAATCCCAGTCCATCCATGGCCTCAATGGTGTTTAAATTCAAGAAGACACCCCTCAGAAACACTAGGCCCATGCAACACTCACTACCCCTGGGCATAAGGGATGAAAAGTAGGCAAAATAAGTGCAGGCCTCAGACACTGCCTCTCCTCAAAATGGCCCCCTTACACCCCAAGCACATGTTGCCTGTACCAGCCAGCACTCAAGATGGCCACCACCACCACCCACATGGCCAGTCCACATCAACAGTACACCCCCAAAAAACAGAAAAACAGCCAGAAATCACCACAATCCAATGCTATCCATGATGTTTACATCAAAGAGAGTGAGACAACACCACAGGCACACTCAGTCCATGCACCACCACCACCCCTGGGCAAGCAAAAGGCCACACCAGCAGCCCCCCAAAAACGACAAAAAACAATAAAATAAGCACAATCCCAGCCCATCCATGGCCTCAATTATGTTTAAATTCAAGAAGACACCCCACAGAAAGACTAGGCCCATGCAACACTCACCACCCCTGGGCAAAGGGCCACACCAGCAGGCCCAAAAAAAACGACAAAAAACAATAAAATCTGCACAATCCCAGCCCATCCATGGCCTCAATGGTGTTTAAATTCAAGAAGACACCCCTCAGAAACACTAGGCCCATGCAACACTCACTACCCCTGGGCATAAGGGATGAAAAGTAGGCAAAATAAGTGCAGGCCTCAGACACTGCCTCTCCTCAAAATGGCCCCCTTACACCCCAAGCACATGTTGCCTGTACCAGCCAGCACTCAAGATGGCCACCACCACCACCCACATGGCCAGTCCACATCAACAGTACACCCCCAAAAAACAGAAAAACAGCCAGAAATCACCACAATCCAATGCCATCCATGATGTTTACATCAAAGAGAGTGAGACAACACCACAGGCACACTCAGTCCATGCACCACCACCACCCCTGGGCAAGCAAAAGGCCACACCAGCAGCCCCCCAAAAACGACAAAAAACAATAAAATAAGCACAATCCCAGCCCATCCATGGCCTCAATTATGTTTAAATTCAAGAAGACACCCCACAGAAAGACTAGGCCCATGCAACACTCACCACCCCTGGGCAAAGGGCCACACCAGCAGGCCCAAAAAAACGACAAAAAACAATAAAATCTGCACAATCCCAGCCCATCCATGGCCTCAATGGTGTTTAAATTCAAGAAGACACCCCTCAGAAACACTAGGCCCATGCAACACTCACTACCCCTGGGCATAAGGGATGAAAAGTAGGCAAAATAAGTGCAGGCCTCAGACACTGCCTCTCCTCAAAATGGCCCCCTTACACCCCAAGCACATGTTGCCTGTACCAGCCAGCACTCAAGATGGCCACCACCACCACCCACATGGCCAGACCACATCAACAGTACACCCCCAAAAAACAGAAAAACAGCCAGAAATCACCACAATCCAATGCCATCCATGATGTTTACATCAAAGAGAGTGAGACAACACCACAGGCACACTCAGTCCATGCACCACCACCACCCCTGGGCAAGCAAAAGGCCACACCAGCAGCCCCCCAAAAACGACAAAAAACAATAAAATAAGCACAATCCCAGCCCATCCATGGCCTCAATTATGTTTAAATTCAAGAAGACACCCCACAGAAAGACTAGGCCCATGCAACACTCACCACCCCTGGGCAAAGGGCCACACCAGCAGGCCCAAAAAAACGACAAAAAACAATAAAATCTGCACAATCCCAGCCCATCCATGGCCTCAATGGTGTTTAAATTCAACAAAACAGTTGTATCATGCACCCATAACCAACCCTGGTCCTACTGGATACTGTGGCTACCCACAATATAATTTATTTAATTTTCTGAAAAAGTTCCAAAATTGTACTTGCAGCAACTGTAATGCCCCAAACAAACTTACTTGTGAAAGTTGATTTCTAATCCAAAAGTGATCCAAAGACAGTCAAAAAGGCCTCAAATCCAAATATCCAGCAGCACCCACAAAAAGTAATCCTTCCAGCTCCAGATCCAAATGAAAGTGACCAGGAGATGGACAAAGCACTGGGAGGAGCCTGCTGGACAGGAACAGGAAGTTGGAGACTGTGGGGCACTTCCTTCCTCCCCCCCCCCCCCAAAATGGACTCCTTGCAAAAAAAAAGGCCATGCAAATGTCAACCTGAGGAGTGATTCTGATAAAAATCATAATTTTCTGAAGGTTTATCCTGTTTGCTGGTGATTTTCTTGTGCGAAATTGCAAAATCTCTATTTCGCAAGTGCGAGATTGTTCCTTTCCGCTGCAACTACGTGTTCGCAATTGCGAACTCTCGCGAGGTGTGCTGTGCAAGGTGGCAAGCCGCGAGTACGTATTCGCGGGCGACAAACTCCCGCGGGAACACGCAGCAAGATCTAAAATGGCGCGTCACTCGCAAAGAAAAACAACTCGGCAAACGCTAAAATGACGGAAAGTGAACGCCGTGCACCACGCCGCGCGCCGCAACCAAGCAAAAAATCCGCCGAGAGCGGATTCACGGATTTTCGACAAATTCGCGAGAGTTCGCGGATTGCGGATTTGCCGAAAATCCGAAAAATCCGCGAGCGGAGCGGATTTTACGCCCATGCTTAGAGTTCATCAAGCGGATGGTGTCTTCAGTGGTGATTGGGTTCCAGGCGTAAAGGTTGTTGGAGGGGGGTTTTGGTTCGGAGGTGGGTGGGGTGGACTGGTCGCCAAAGCTGTTATGTATGTCAGCGATTTTGTTGTGGAAGAACGAGGCTAGAGAGTTGCAGAGGTCTTTAGAGGGAGTGATGTCGTTGGTGCCGGCGGTGGGGTTGGTAAACTCTTTGACGATGTTGAATAGTTCTTTGCTGTTGTGGGCGTTGTTGTCGAGTCGATCCTTGAATGCTGATTTCTTGGTGGATCTGATCAGTTGGTGGTGTTTGCGGGTGGTGTTCTTGAAGGTGGCCAGGTTGTCAGTGGTTGGGGTTTTTCGCCAGGCTTTCTCGAGGGTGCGACATATCTTCTTGGATTTCTTAAGGTCATCATTGAACCAGGGGGCTTTTTTGCTACCTTGCTTGATGTGGTGGTTTTTCAAGGGTGCTAATTCGTCAGCGCTGTGGGTGATCCATTGTGTGAGGTTAATGGCTGCTTGGTTTGGGTCCAATGATTTGGCAGGAGGGTTTTGGTGAAGGGATGTGAAGAGCTGGTCGGTGGTAATTTTGTTCCAGTTTCTGCGGGGAATTGGTTGTGGGTGATTGTGGGTCGTGGTATTTTTGTAGTTGAAGTGAACGCAGCTGTGGTCTGTCCAATGGAGTCCTGTGGCGTGATTGAAGGAGATGTGCTTGCTGGAGGAGAAGATTGGGTCGAGCGTGTGTCCGGCATAGTGGGTGGGGCTGTCTACAAGTTGTTTGAGTCCGAGATTGGCGAGGTTGTCCAGAAGGGTGGTGGTGTTGCTGTCGTTGTTCTTTTCCAGGTGGAAGTTGAGGTCTCCCAGTAGAATGTATTCCTCGGAGGGGAGGGCGTGTGGGCTGATGAAGTCAGTGATGTCTTCGCTGAATTGAGTGCGGGGTCCTGGTGGCCTGTAGATGAGGGTGCCTCTGAGTGTGGTCTTGGGGTCGGTGTGAATATTAATAGTCAATATTACAGCTGAACAAAGCAGTCCATGAGAAGTTGCTGCTGATCACATAACCAGGACAGGATTCCCCAGCAGGCAATAGCATCCATGTGTCTACTGGGATACAGTTTCAAAAATTAAGTAAATTTCAATCTACAAAGAAGGCAGATATGGAGCATATTCAGACTTGATTTTTTGTTTCAACTAGATAGAGAGTAAGACCACTGAGGGGAGACCAAGCTTGATGCCCTCTTTCAGAATAAAATAACATATATATGACTGGAATGCATCTTTATTTGCTTCTGATTATTCCAGCCACTTTAGTATAGACATAAGAAGAAGGTGATAGAGGGAATATCAAACAGAATTCCAGAGTTAGAAAGTATTGAGCAGATTTTCGCAACTCTGAGAAATTTGCCTCCTAACAAAGGTGACGGTGAAACCAGGCCCAAAGGCCCACGTGTACAATTGCAACCATAAGGAATACCTGGTGCCTAACCAGTTTCAAGTCTTTTCTACTGTTTTACAGAAGTTTAATCCTGAGACCGCTGGCTCCATTAAGGAAAGGGTGTTCAACAGCCCTGACAGAATGTGTGACATCAATGGTGCCCGATTTTATCCTTGATTAAACAAACATTGGCAAACTCAGTACGTTTTGCGTTGGCATACCTTCATTTATTATAATTTACAAACAGATGAAATAGGTATTAAAAGTGTTAAAGAAAGAATGCTGTCGTTAAATGGCAGTGTGCAGTCTGCAAAAACAATAAATACATCAAAAAAAATTCCATTGCAAAAATACATTTCAAGAAATTAGATGAAAGTGGAGATTGGTTTACCAAACAGTTGATTGTTTACAGTCATCCAACTATAGCCAACCTGTGTTTCGTCCCTCAGGGCTGGTAAGCCTGGGGCTTTCTCAAGGCTTAGGTAATCCTGATTCTCACATTTATTGTATCTTATCTTGTCCATTGGTACCATTTAAATAGTATGTTCTTAATCATTCAAGAATTGTAAGTTCTTCATGCTAACTGGTATCGGTATCTGAGGTAATGACCGAGCAACAGTTCCTTGTCTCTGCGGTCCTTGGCTTCCAGTAGCCGGCAGCCATGAAGTGCGAAACATGTGTTGGCTGTACCAGGATGATGGTAAACAGTACCACTAAGCCTTGCAGCATGACCTTTCCTTCGGATGTCATAAGGATTGAGCAATCATAGATGGACTGATGAAACACACACCTAAAAGAACTGCTTGGTATAAAGTGGCTTATAGAGAGTCCACCTTACTAGGACTCATATGTATTAAATGAGAACGAGGGACAGTATAAAATATAAAAGGTCTTTTTGATTATGAATAATATTTCAATGGTTAATAGCTACAAAATTGTGCTACTAGTAATTTTTCTATTGAGGTAAGGCATGGGAAAGGGATGACACTTCAGGAAAAAAACACTACATGTGGTCAAATTTAGCTCATTACATGGAGTAGTTGACCCAACCTTCACAAGTGTAATCTTTTCCCAACACTACTTATCAATCAATCAATCAGGTCATTTGTAGAGCGCACTACTCACCCGTAGGGTCTCAAGGCGCTGGGAGGGGGGGGGTGCCGCTACTGCTCGAACAGCCAGGTCTTGAGCTTCCTCCTGAAGGAGAGGTGGTCTTGGGTCAGGCGCAGATTGGTCGGAAGTGAGTTCCAGGTCTTGGCGGCCAGGTAGGAAAAGGATCTTCCTCCTGTCGTCGCTCTTCGGATGCGGGGGACGGCGGCGAGGGCGTGGTTGGTTGATCTGAGGAGGCGCTTGGGAGTGTAGAAGTTGATCCGGTTGTTGAGGTAGCTCGGGCCTTGGTCGTGTAGGGCTTTGTGCGCGTGGGTGAGGAGCCGGAAGGTGATTCTCTTGTTGACCGGGAGCCAGTGCAGATCTCTCAGGTGTCCGGAGATGTGGCTGCGTCGGGGGATGTCGAGGATGAGTCTCGCCGAGGCGTTCTGGATCCGCTGGAGTCTCTTCTGGAGTTTGGCCGTGGTTCCGGCGTAGAGGGCGTTGCCGTAGTCCAGTCGGCTGGTGACGAGGGCTTGGGTGACCGTCTTCCTCGTCTCGGTGGGGATCCACCGGAAGATCTTACGTAGCATGCGCAGGATGTTGAAGCATGACGAGGAGACGGCGTTGACTTGTCTGGTCATGGAGAGGGAGGAGTCCAGGATGAAGCCCAGGTTGCGTGCGTGGTCCGTCGGTTTGGGTGCGGTGCCCAGGGCGGGGGGCCACCAGGAGTCGTCCCAGGCGGAGGGCGTGGAGCCCAGGATGAGGACCTCCGTCTTGTCTGAGTTCAGTTTCAGGCGGCTGGTCGTCATCCATTCGGCTACGTCTCTCATCCCTTCGTGCAGGTTGGCTCTGGCGGTGGCGGGGTCGTTGGTCAGGGAGAGGATCAGCTGGGTGTCGTCGGCGTAGGAGATGATGTTCAGGTTGTGTTGGCGTGCGATGGCCGCGAGGGGGCTCATGTAGACGTTGAAGAGGGTTGGGCTCAGCGAGGATCCTTGGGGTACGCCGCAGATGACTTTGGTGGCCTCTGACTTGTACGGTGGTAGGCGGACTCTTTGTGTTCTTCCGTCGAGGAAGGAGGTGATCCATTCCAGTGCCTTCTCCTGGATTCCGATGTTGCTGAGGCGCTGTACTAGGGTGCGGTGGCAGACAGTGTCGAAAGCCGCGGAGAGGTCCAGGAGGATGAGGGCCGCTGTTTCTCCGTTGTCCATCAGAGTTCGAAGGTCGTCGGTGGCGGCGATGAGGGCGGTCTCGGTGCTGTGGTTCGCTCGGAAGCCGGACTGTGAGGGGTCGAGGGATCCATTCGTCTCGAGGAAGGCGGCCAGCTGTTTGTTGACGGTCTTCTCGATGACTTTGGCCGGGAACGGGAGGAGCGAGATGGGACGGTAGTTCTTGAGGTCGGTGGGGTCTGCTGTGGGTTTCTTGAGGAGAGCGCTGAGTTCGGCGTGCTTCCAGCTCTCAGGGAAGGTGGCGGAGTCGAAGGAGGTGTTGATGATGTCCCGCAGGTGGGGTGCGAGGACAGCGTCGGCCTTGTTGAAGACGTGGTGAGGGCAGGGGTCAGTCGGAGATCCTGAATGGATGGAGTTCATGGTGCGGATGGTGTCTTCGGTGCTGATCGGAGTCCAGGTGCGGAGGGTGGTGGTGGGTGGCGTCGTTGCGGTTGTGGCTTGCGTTGGTTGGTTGTTGAAGCTGTTGTGTATGTCCGTGATCTTGTTGTGGAAGTAGGACGCGAGGGAGTTGCAGAGGTCTTGCGACGGTGTGATGTCGTTGTTTCCGGCGTTGGGGTTGGAGAGCTCTTTCACGATGTTGAAGAGTTCCTTGCAGTTGTGTGCGTTGTTGTCCAGCCGGTCCTTGTATTCATTTTTCTTGGTGGCGCGGATCAGTTGGTGGTGTTTCCGGGTGGCGAGCTTGAGGGTGGCCTTATGACACACAAAGGGGCATTGGTCAATGGAACAGAGAGTGTTGGGCCTGCTAACAGTATAGTGCATTCTCCAACCCTGCTCAAGCACTCACCCAAAATTATTTTCTTTACACGCTCTGCCTGTGACACACACTCACTCAAACCTCATCAGCATTAGCAACTACACATTCTTCTTCAGTCCTCACTCTCTTGGTTCTCAAGAAGTGGCAATTGCTATAAACATTCCGCTGTTGCGTTTGGATTTAGCTGAGAAGTCTGTAACTGGAGGGTTTGTGGGCAGCAACTACACATTCTTCTTCAGTCTTCACTTTCTTGATTCTCAGGAGGTGGCCATTGCTATAAACATTCCGCTGTTGCTTTTGGATTTAGATGAGAAGTCTGTATCTGGAGGGTTTGTGGGCACACCTGGAGAGACTTTAGCTAGTGGGCGCAAGAGAGGGATGTATGCAGAAAAAGATAAGAGAAGGAATGATATTCTGCAATTTATAATGGGAATGATTGAGAAGCACCGGTCAAAGTAATGATCGTAGGGCAGTTAGCAGCCATTTCATTTTGTGGAAAGTGTTTTTGAGGTTATGATCCTGCCGCAGAGGTGTGTGGGTGGGAATTTTGGTAGTATGGACTTGAGAATGACGCTTTTACTGACACTTTTAGCCCGATGAGTGTCACGCATGGTGATATATAGTAGGATGGCTGGGTAAATTTAGTTAATCTGGGTGGGAGATAGCATTGTTGTCCATATGTATAGCATGATTGCTTTTTGGTGCATTCAGAATTTTACAGTTATTGCACACAGAGTGTTATTGATGGAGGGAGATGAAATGTATGTGTAAGAAATTGATAAAGATCTGATTGTATGGCTGTAGAATAAATCAACTAGGGAGTAGCACCCGCGTACCTTTATTTGCGATTTAGTGTCCGGTTAGGCTTAAGCAGTGTTTGTAGACTTATTTATTTAGGATTACCATCTGAGACGTTTGGGATGCTCTCTGCGAGAGAAGCTGACATGCAGGGGTTCTTAGGGCTAAAGTGCTTTTGCCAAGGATTTTTTTTACAGGTCTTCGCCATTAAAGCAGCCTCTCGCGCTGTAGAGTGGTCAGCGGTTATTTTCGCTATCTGGCCCGATACATGTAAAAAACACAAGATTCATGGCCCTCATAAAATCGAGGGAATGCGCGTGCTTCTTTCTCTCAAGCCCCCGAGGCATACCATTTTTCTGTACAAAGTCCCTGTGTTTGCTCTGCAGGTTTGAACTTTTGAGAACGTCTCTGCAATTCTTCCAGGCGGAAAATCAGAACAATGTGCTGGCAGCGGGGTCAAACTAGAGGCAGAGGGAAAAACAGACGAGCCTCTTTTCTGCTCCTAGCAGGGCCTCAGAAGAGGCGCTTGTAAGAGCTCACCCCCCAGCCCCGAGCCCCAGTGGCGTCGCCTGACCGCGCGCGCACCGAGGAAGCCTCTCTCAGGGAAAACAAGGTGCGCGAGAGCAGGGGGCCCGCGACTGCGAGTCCCTAAGGAAGTCACCCACGGCGGAGGCAACAGCGACTTCGACACAAGCTGTTTCTTTTTACCCAGAAGGGCAGCCTCCTTCTCAGAAGTTTCATTTCTCAGCTGCGCTGAAGTGTTTCATATGGGAACATTACCATGGGTGTTTCCTGGTAGCCCGAAACCGAGAATGCAGGAAACGTGTGAGCAACAAGTGCGGCCTGTGTCAGAAGTGTATCACGTTTAGATAATTAATCACAGTAACTCGAGCGTGGCTGAAAAGCCGAAGACATTAGCAACGGGTTCTCCTCTGCATATATTGTTACATACATAATATTGTGGTTTTCTTTAATGGGGCGGGCATTCCTCTTTTCTTACGTTATTATTTACAAAGGACAGGGCCGAGTCATTTATGTAATAATAATAACATTATGTTCCAGGCTATTTTTATTTGTATTCTGGTACTTGTAGTTCTGAACTTAAAATAGACAAAACTACAATAGAAGAACCAGGATCAGGGGCGTAGTGTAGCTTGGTCAGTAAGATTTGGGGGGGGGGGAGGGGGGGTCAGCCTCAGATTTCCCAACATTTACGCTGGCACATAATGTTAAAATGCATTATATGACAAGCAGGGCACACAAGATGGGCTTAAGGGACAGCAGAAATGGAGAGAAAGGCCAGTGGTGCAGCTAGGTGCGGCCGCCAGGCGGCACACTTTTTGGGGGTGGCGGAGGTGAGCAAGTCATGTCTGGCGACTACCAACCATGCCCCCGCCCCCTGAGAACAAGCAAGTCGTCCGCCAACCCCCCTTCCCAGAACAAGTCATCCACCACCCCCGCTCTTACATGCACTGGGCGGCAAACTTAGGGGCCGCTCCAGGTGGCAGTAGGTGTAGCTACACCACTGATGAAGGCAGAAGTGGGAGTACTAAGTAAGAAAATTGACATTATTTTGTGAAATAACCAACATTTTAAAAATCTTTACAAACAGAGAGAGTGTGTGTGCGTTTTTGTCTGTGTTTAAAAATTCCTGGCGAAAAACGGCAGAGGCCTCTACCCAACTATTTATCACAAAATACATTTATTACAGGAGTGTAACACCCGAAACACCCACTTGAAGCTATGCCCCTGACCAGGATGTGAAGAAACAGGAGTAGGCAGGGGCGTAGCTTGGATAAAATTTGGAGGGGAGCTTCAGATTTTCCAACAATCACGCTGGCATCTTAAGTAAAAAATATATTATACGACAAGCAGCTCCCATAAGAGTGGATAAAGGGGCAGTCGAAAGGGCGACGGACGCGGATTAGTAGGGATACTAAGTGAGAGAAAACACATTATTTTGTACAATAACCAACATTTGTAAAGACTTTCAAAACAGAGATGGAGAGAGTGCATGTGTGTTTTTGTCTGTGTGTTTGTTAAATTCTTGTGAAATCAGAGACATTTATCATACCCCACTGAAATCACCTGTACCCAACTATTTACCTGAAAATAAATGTATTACGGGGGTGTAACACCCCAAACACCCCCTCCCCCAAAGCTACGCCCCTGGGAGGTGTCCTACTCAAGACTAGCATGGGACAACTTTAGGCCCTTTTAAAAGCAACTTGGAGTTCTTTGAAATGGCAGCATAATGTTTATGTTTTAAGCATATCACATAACATGTAGGTCATATAAATACCACCAGGTTCATTTGATCTTTCTTTCTTTGTGCCCCCTGCAAGGCCTGCGTCACAGCAGACTCCACGTAGTCGCTAGCTCTCACACTATTAAAAGATCCCCTCTGTTGGTCCCGTGCAATTTTAGTCATAACTCTTAAAATGAATATAGTGTGCATTATTTTTAGGTCTCGCCTATTCTATCCCGCAGGGATAAATAGGCGAGATTATAGTAAGCGGAAAAGAAAAGTCTACCTAGCTTTGGATCGCGTACAGTTCATGTGGGCTATGCATGTGCACATCATCGCCAGCCACATCACACACCACCATTTATCTGTGCCTCGGCATCAGACTTGAAAGGCTGCCGCTCCCCCGCCCGCCCGCACATCGCACACCACCATTTGTCTGAGCCTTGGTATCCGACTTCAAAGGAATGCGCTCCCCCGCCCCGCCACAGCAATGCCTGAGAGCTTGTTTTTTTTGCATCCATTTCGGGGGGAAGCCGTGTTTTGTTCGGCGCTCTCTGCACCTTTCTCGGTTTTTTTTCTGGACGAAAGTGAAAGCCTACCGTGCTTGTTTACAGTAGCCTTGCTCCTCAAATGCTGTTGCTGTGTTGCCATCTCTATAGGGACACTCAGCTTGAAAACACTCGCTATGCTTTGCCTCTAGACACGTTGATCCCTCGCAGACTGTGCTGACTCTGCCCCTCCTGATTCTGAAACTGACCAATGCAGTCACCACGCTGTCTCTTCTCTCTGTCTTATGATGTCTGCCCTGCCACCATTTACTTCGGACCCTCAACCTCACCCCTTCTCACCCTCACACACCCTCACACCCTCTCACCCTCACACACCCTCACTCACCCTCACACCCTCACACACCCTCACTCACCCTCACACCCTCACCTTCACAACCCTCTCACCCTCACTCCCCCACACCCCCTCACCCTCACACCCCCTCACCCTCACCCCCTCACACCCCCTCACCCTCACCCCCTCACCCTCACACACCTCCTCACTCTCACACCCCCTCACTCTCACACCCCCTCACCCTCACACCCCTCATCCTCACCCTCACACACCCCCAACCTTACACACTCACCCTCACTCACCCTCTCACTCACACACCCTCTCACCCTCACACACCCTCTCACCCTCTCACCCCCTCACCTCGCATCCCCTCACATCCCCTCACCCTCACATCCCCTCACCTCATCCTCACCATCACCCTCACGCACCCACCCTCACCCACCCTCTCACCCTCACACAACCTTTCATCCTCACTCACCCTCACATACCCTCTCACCCACCCTCATCCACCATCACCCTCACACCCCCTCACCCTCACACCCCCTCACCCTCACACACCCCCTCACACTCACACCCCCTCACACCCCCACACACCCTCACCCTCACACACCCCCTCACACTCCCTCACTCCCACACCCCCTCACCCTCACACCCCCTCACCCTCACACCCCCTCACCCACACACACCCTCTCACCCTCACTCACCCTCACACACCCTCTCACCCTCACACACCCTCACTCACCCTCTCACCCTCACACACCCTCACTCCCCCTCACCCCCTCACACACCCCCTCGCACACCCTTTCACCCTCACACACCCTCACCCTGACACCCTCTCACCCTCACACACCCTCACCCTCACACCCTCACTCCCCCTCACACCCTCACACACCCTTTCACCCTCACCCTGACACCCCTCACCCTCACACACCCTCACAACCCCTCACCCTTATTCCCCTCACCCTCCCTCACCCTCACACCCCCTCACCCTCACACCATCACACACCCCCTCACCCTCACACACCCTCACCCTCACAGACCCTCACCCTCACACCCCTCACCAGCATAACAAAACATAGCATAGCAAAACACAACAAAGCATAGCATAACAAAACACAACAAATCATAGCATAGCATAACAAAACATAGAATAACAAAACAAAGCATAGCATAACATAAGAAAGCATAGCAAAACAAAACATAGCATAGTATAACAAAGCATAGCATAGCATAACAAAACACAACAAAACATAGCAGAACAAAACATAGCATAACATAACAAAACATAGCATAACATAACATAAAACAAAGCATAGCATAACTTAACATAGCATAACAAAATATAGCAAAACAAAACATAGCATACATTACAAAACAGCATTGCAAAGCAAAGCATAGCAAAACATAGCATAGCATAACAAAACAGCATAGCATAGCATAACAAATCAAAGCATAGGATAGCAAAACATAGCATAGCATAACAAAACAAAACATAGGATAGCAAAACATAGCATAGCATACAGTATCACTCCGCACCCCCACAGCATCACTCAGGGGCACCACAACATCACTATGTGCTACCACAGCATCACTGAATGCCACAGCATCACTCGTTCGCCATCACAACATCACTCAGCGCCACCGCAGCATCAATCTGTGCAACCATTCAACAACACCTGGTTCAAATATGTTCTCTCAATGTTTCAAGCTTTATTACAAATGTAACAAAAAGATGTTAATATTTCACTTCTGTTCTTGGATTTTCGTCACAATAAAATACACTGAACATAATCTTCACAAAAGTTATTTACAAAACTTTAAGCTATTGGCATTATAAATTACAATAACTTTTATTTAAGTATTAGTTATTGAAAAAAATGTAAAAGCCATTGTTATTTGTAATATCAATACATGTAAGTCACGTAAATACAACACATATTACATTACAAATGCTATAGGTGTCACATTTGCGAAAGTTATAACTATTGGCATTGTAAATGACAAAGCTATTAATTTAGCTATTTTCAAAAACAAAACATAAATAAAAAATGTCTCATTTACAATACCAATAGCTCAAACTTTCCTAATGCGAGACCTATTGCATTGCAAATGCTTGTTTATTGAGGAACTTTATGATCACCTCAAATCTCCATAGTGTGGACAATTGTTCACTGATATGTATAAGCATATTAAGAATTCCTATATATGTTAAATAATCTATTTTTCATTTAGCGCTTACTGTTGGCACCTTGCATTTCTGTAGTGCTGTAAAAACTTGTGTTGTTATTCTCCGAGTTACTGTTCTCGTTTTACAGACTCCAGAATGCTCAAAAATGGAGCTCTACTTGGATTCAAAGAAGTGAAAGGTTGCACACAGTTTTCTAAGTCGAGTTTGGGCACTGCATGCGCTGCCTTGCGAGGCATGCGGTATTCAGGTATGGACTTGAAGTGACGCCCATTTTCAATTGGCTCCTGTTACTGTCCTTTCTAAATGGTTCCTTTTGATTAATGAATAGGCTTAGTAGTCCCTCCTTAGTACCGCCTTGTCTGCATTTGTAACCTCCCATGAGGACTAGACTTTTTACTTGTGTTTTTACACTGTCTGTTTTATCTACAGTATGTGATAACTATTTTCTTTAATGTCTTTATTCTAGCTGCTGTTGCAGGCATGACAGGCTCTCCCTAACCCACCCTGTTTTTCTTACACCGCGGCGCCCGATCATGGACGCTGCGCTTTATGTCTGAAAAATGCTCTATGCACAGCGCAGCACTTCTGCACGTGCTATGCTGTTTAACAAATTTTTTGTTGTTGTAAAAGCACCCCATACTGCACTTTTACTTTAATGGCAGCCGTGCACCTTTCTTTAGATGAGCCGCATCTAAGGAAAGGTGCGTGGCCAACATTAAAGTGAAAGCGTGGCATGAGGCGCTTTTACAAACAAGCATTTGTAATGCAATAAGTCTCGCATTTGCGAGAGTTTAGGCTATTGGCTTTGTAAATGACAATGCCCTTTATTCATGTTTTAAAAACCAACACATACATAAAAGGCATTGTCATTTACAATGCCAATAGCTCAAACTCTCGCAAATGCGAGATCTATTGCATTGCAAATGCTTGTTTCTTTTTTATTCTCAGTAGGAAAAAGTGACATTAAAGAGTATATTTAATTTATCAGAATAAATAAGTGTCACTGTTTTATTAGTACACACACACACACACACACACACACACATATCAGCAACCTTATATCAAAATCTGGGCAATTCTTTGGGCATGGCACTGTTGGGAAGTAACAGGGTTGAAAGTGGTTAAGAACAAAGAGCAGCCTTCCTTATTGAAGATGTTTCTCCATAACATACCATTAGTTTGTTCAACCACTGGGTGAAATAAGGGATAAACCTCTTAAACCCACATTTTGGCTACACATAAGCAGGGCCACTAGAATTATGCAGTAGTAGACTATCAAATTATTCTGCGTGTGTGACCAAAGTATGCGTTAAGCAAAGTCAAAATATGTGGTATAATGCAACACAATTTGTTGCAGTTCTATTTCACTATTTTGCCATTTTAATACACATTAAATATACCTGGGCAACTGTTTCACCTCATTGGTACCAGTTTAACAAGTGAATAAATCGATCAGCAACTAAGAGGTGATCAGTTAACCTTTTCAAGAAAAGTACAGTGGAAGAGGTGCACAGTCTTTTCCAAAGGATTCCTGGCCACGCCTTATCCCACGCACCTTTGTGGGATTGCAAAGCGGTCATCAGCTGCCGGAATCCCAATCACCCCCAGCCAAACAAGATAAGTATCCACCTGGAGGCTGCTCAAAGCTGAGGCTCCACCAAGAGGTGAGGTGTTGAGTCTGGAAAGGGATTACAGTTGTCCTTGGAGGCAGCGCTCCAGCCTCCCTGGTGACGCAGGGGCAAAGGTCACAGAGGAGTACTTTGCAACACAGCACTCATAGAGTTGAGGAAACTTCCTGCTGCAATTTCAGTTTCAAAAGTTTGATGCACTTTACAGGAGTTTCACAGAACCTGTGTGCTCAATGCAGGTTCCAAAGCCATCGGGCATCTTTGCACAGGGTCCTATTCAGCTGCAAGGAAACGCGTAACACAGCTGGGGGAGGCGTTCAATAGCTTCCGTTCACATAGGCCACCACACTGAACTTTCCCAGCCCTAAAAAAAAAGATCAAAGTTAAATTTCAAGGCCCAGTTGGGGGCAACCACTTTGCACGCAGGGGTTCACTATGATTCCACATTGCACTGATCGTCCCTTAAGCTTTGCAGGCAGGGCAAGATGATGTTGGTTCAGTCCTCCATCCGGTAAGCTTCTTTTCTTCTAGCAGCTGCGCTGGGTTCTCCTTTAGGTAGCTTCCTTCTGCTGCAGGTACTTCCCTTCCTGTAGTAAGGGGATGGTTCTCTTCTTAGTACTATTATCAAGAACACAGGTCCTAAGCTTAACAAATATGTATCTGTAAATGACAAACATAGACTTAAATAAGAGCTATGGCTTGTTTTTTTCAATGTCCAGCCGGACAAGAAATTATTTATTTTCAAGAATTTTCAGGAATTTATAAAATACGTGAGACACGACATGAATCAAAGAACAGGGTACAAGCCTGTACCGAGTAAGGGAAAAGGAACAGTAAGGGGAAGGGATAAGGAAAGTTAGACAGGCAAAAGGGTTGGAGCAAATGACGGCTTACAATACAATGCAATCTTGCGTAAGCACGCACAAACAGTTACTGCAATAATCATATACAGTTATAACATGCAGTTCTGTTAAAACAGTCGACGTGACGTTTTGATCCCTAGCTCCAATTACTAACTGGGATCATCTTCAGGACTAGTGTTTAAGCTATTGCCTGAAATGTTAATGGCCTGTGGAAATAAACAGGAGGAGGAAAAAAGGGGGACAATTTAGATAATCACAATAGGGAATTGAACATGTCATCCACTTCTGCGTGGTTTCTTTAGTGACACAGTGCCCACGTGAACTTTCGGGCCGTGACAGTTGTGAGAACAGTGTCAAAACTGCGAGGGTAGGTCCGTGCATAGGCGGATTGACTGTCAAGTGATATGTGAGGGTGTGCGCAAAGGGCAGGCAGTACATATGGATAACAGGTAGACTGCAGCTAGGAGTCATGGTGTCCACGAGCATGGATCGGTCAAGGGTGACTGGGAGGGCATAACGGCGCGGAAGTGGTGGTTGCCTTTTTGCCGTGGTGACTTAGTGCAACTCCGGAAGTTACATGCACGATTTAGAAAAATTAACTAAACAATTATTGCTGACCTGGTAGCGATTAGGGCAGAAGGGGCATGAGGCCTCTGGATGTGAAGCCTTGGTGAGTTGAATCACCTATGGGAGTAAGGAATTCTAGGTTAGGAGGTCAGTAAGGGGAAGTAGCAGCGGGAACATCAGTGAGGATGAGGGGTTACCTGAGCATGTCCATGCGAAGCCTATTGAGGCTTCTGTGCATAGTGCGGCGGGACGATAGGAGAACTCGTCAGTGGTCCTCTTCTTGTTAATTAACCCTGTTGTGTCAAGAAACAGGCCGTGAGGAACTGTGATTCGGAAGGCGGTAATGCTCAATTGCTGGGGGGGGAAAAAGGGCATGCAAAAGCGCGGGTATTACCTGTGGATCAGGGTCTGTAGCCCATGAGATTTAAGAACCTTGGTAATGTGCAACGGGCGGCTGCAGGGATATGCCATCCGCTTCCCACTGGTCCTAGAGGGGAGATTAGCGGGGAATCAGTACATAGAATAACCGCGACATAACCGAGTGTTCAAAAGGGCATTGGTGGAACCGGCGGGCATACCCCAATCGAATCGCGTGTCAAGCTTGGTCCAGTCCGTCCTGCTCGATGGCAGCTGGAGACGGACTCAGCGCGAGTGGTCTTAAGGTGGCGTTCACCGTGAGGGAATTAAAAATAGTCGAAGGACTATAGTGAGTTGGGCCTCAAGGTAGCGGGTGCCATTTTGGAGGAGTGAATAAGGATGTGAAGGCCGGCGGACATATTGGAGAGGGTGAGGGAGTGTTGTAAGTGATACAGCAGTGCATTAAAACAAACAATTATATACAACAATTATTTCGAAAAAAAGCGATTCTCAGTGTAGTGTTCGCACCTATTTTTGCTCTTTAAATAAGGTTCGAGAATCAAAACTGAGAATCGCGTTGTTTCGAAATAATTGTTGTATATAATTGTTTGTTTTAATGCACTGCTGTATCCCTTAGAACACTCCCTCACCCTCTCCAATATGTCCGCCGGCCTTCACATCCTTATTCACTCCTCCAAAATGGCACCCGCTACCTTGAGGCCCAACTCACTATAGTCCTTCGACTATTTTTAATTCCCTCACGGTGAACGCCACCTTAAGACCACTCGCGCTGAGTCCGTCTCCAGCTGCCATCGAGCAGGACGGACGGGACCAAGCTTGACACGCGATCCGATTGAGGTATGCCCGCCGGTTCCACCAATGCCCTTTTGAACACTCGGTTATGTCGCGGTTATTCTATGTACTGATTCCCCGCTAATCTCCCCTCTAGGACCAGTGGGAAGCGGATAGCATATACCTGCAGCCGCCCGTTGCACATTACCAAGGCTCTTAAATCTCATGGGCTACAGACCCTGATCCACAGGTAATACCCGCGCTTTTGCATGCCCTTTTTTCCCCCCCAGCAATTGAGCATTACCGCCTTCCGAATCACAGTTCCTCACTGCCTATTTCTTGACACAACAGGGTTAATTAACAAGAAGAGGACCACTGACGAGTTCTCCTATCGTCCCACCGCACTATGCACAGAAGCCTCAATAGGCTTCGCATGGACATGCTCAGGTAAACCCTCATCCTCACTGATGTTCCCGCTGCTACTTCCCCTTACTGACCTCCTAACCTAGAATTCCTTACTCCCGTAGGTGATTCAACTCACCAAGGCTTCACGTCCAGAGGCCTCATGCCCCTTCTGTGCTAATCGCTACCAGGTCAGCAATAATTGTTTAGTTAATTTTTCTAAATCGTGCATGTAACTTCCGGAGTTGCACTAAGTCACCACGGCAAAAGGGCAACCACCACTTCCGCGCCGTTATGCCCTCCCAGTCACCCTTGACCGATCCATGCTCGTGGACACCATGACTCCTAGCTGCAGTCTACCTGTTATCCATAGGTACTGCCTGCCCTTTGCGCACACCCTCACATATCACTTGACAGTCAATCCACCTATGCACGGACCTACCCTCGCAGTTTTGACACTGTTCTCACAACTGTGACGGCCCGAAAGTTCACGTGGGCACTGTGTCACTAAAGAAACCACGCAGAAGTGGATGACATGTTCAATTCCCTATTGTGATTATCTAAATTGGCCCCCTTTTTTCCTCCTCCTGTTTATTTCCACAGGCCATTAACATTTCAGGCAATAGCTTAAACACTAGTCCTGAAGATGATCCAAGTTAGTAATTGGAGCTAGGGATCGAAACGTCACGTCGACTGTTTTAACAGAACTGCATGTTATAACTGTATATGATTATTGGAGTAACTGTTTGTGCGTGCTTACGCAAGATTGCATTGTATTGTAAGCCGTCATTTGCTCCAACCCTTTTGCCTGTCTAACTTTCCTTATCCCTTCCCCTTACTGTTCCTTTTCCCTTACTCGGTACAGGCTTGTACCCTGTTCTTTGATTCATGTCGTGTCTCACGTATTTTATAAATTCCTGAAAATTCTTGAAAATAAATAATTTCTTGTCCGGCTGGACATTGAAAAAAACAAGCCATAGCTCTTATTTAAGTCTATGTTTGTCATTTACAGATAAATATTTGTTAAGCTTAGGACCTGTGTTCTTGATAATAGTACTAATTACCCGAGGTCCACAGCTACCTTAACGGGTTCCCTTGTTTATTATACTGCTGGTTCTCTTCTTAGGGCAGGTCTTAGCATTTTCTTTAGGATCTATTGGCCTGTCTGTTATGTCACCTAACATGGCTAGGAATGAAGCTATTGGAAACACCAGCTCAGAATCACATGTTTGTTCTCCAGCACCCTGTAGTGTGTCTCCTTGGCTTTGGCCAGTGAGAATCCCTCAAACACCGATATGGAGTCTCAGCTCCGTACTCATACTCAGTTTTTGGACAGAGTTTGTGGATTCAACTGACACAGTTCTGGGACAGGTTTCAGGCGGTTCCTGACATTTTGCATATTCCTCTCAGACTGGTGAAGCCAGTCTTCATCCTTTAGTGTCAGCAGAAAGGAGGGGTGTGCCTGGGAGACCTGCCAGAGAAAACCAGAACAAATGCGCAAACGAGGAAAAGTGCTTTCCACTCTGCTACGTCTGTCTGGTGGGGGTAACTCCTTTGGGAAACAAAAGAGCTGGACAGCAGCAGAGACTAACCTTGCACAGCAAGGGGCCCTCTTTATCATGTTATCTCCTCGGAGTCTGGTTCAATACAAAAGCTTCAGGAATGTTTTGGAAGATCCCCTTCAACTCATATTGCTTTCAACTAGGATCTCTCCAACCTCCTTCTTATACTCCATGCACACACAGTAGGTCCAAAATGGATTCAGCTGACAACAATCCCTAATAGCACACACTCTCCCTTCTCATCCTGCTACACCTACAGCTTGTAGCCATACAAGTGTCAACTACTCACAAATAGGTGGAGCCAGGGACCCAATTGCCGGAGTCTGGCAGGCTAGGTTTAGACAGGATAGGTCTATAGGTAGGTAAAAAGGCCTATCCTGCTAACATAATAACTCATTTCCACCACTGCCCAGACAGATGACTTTAGTCGCGGTCGGTAAAGGAGGGAGAAAATGTGTTGGTGCTTTTCTTTATGCAAATCTAGGGCCCATAAAGTGCTATCTGATGAACTGGTGTTCGCAGTTGAGGCTGATCAACAAATCAATACATTCAAATAACATGAAGCACATTAGGCTCCGCGGTAAAGACAGAGAATGATTACGTTTTCAAACCATAAAGTTTTATTAAAAGTTAATCATTTACAGAAGGCAAAAATCATTAGTATTGATTAATCAAATATGAATGCATCAGATAATATGTAGTTCAAATCAAAACAAAATGATAAAGAAAGGGGACAAGTCAGCATGGAGTTTCCTCAAAGTGAAGAGTTTAAAAAGCCAGTCCCCTCATAAAGAGAGTACCCTTAAATCTTCCGCTCTGCTCTAAGTTGCATCAAAGAGCAGACAAATCATTCTGCAATATACTGAACTATAATCTACTCCACACTTACTTAAGTCACACAATTCTAATATTTGCTACACCTACACACAGTTCTCATGAAAATCCCCAATCAGGTTGAAGTAAAAAATAATCTGGTACTCATTAGCTTCTCAAGATTCATCAATACAGCTCTTTCGTTGCCCTCAAACTTACATTATCTGCAACAAAACGAAATACATGGACCAGTCTGTACTCTGCAAGTGCCTCCGTGAGTACTTTACCTCCGTGAATATCACTGTGGAAGGAAAACATTTCACATGGTAAAGAAAGCAAAAGAACATTGCGTTTGTTAACTAGAACTTTTGCTTCGCCTAAAAGTAAAATGTTTATGTGTCGCAAAGTTAGATGTCAACCATGGTTAGCCATTTTAAAATACAGGCCTACATGAGCTGTTGTCAATCTAAACGTGAATAATGCACAGTTAATAACATTGCATGTTTACATTTTAATGTCAATTAATTGGAAAACATTTAATGAAAAAAAAGTTCCCTTCGAACGATGTGCCCTTCCAGGCCTTAGCGCTCTGCTCTGGGCCACAATCCTTGCTGCAGTGCTCTGAGAATATGCATGATTGTCATGGATAGAGGGTTTTCTTATACGTTCCAAACCACACTGTTTAGAGGCATCTGAGCCTTCAGGTGGTCAGCAGTGGTTGGGCCCATGAAATAAAGCACAACAGTGAGTATTAGACAGACCGTATGCAGGCTAGTAGTCGAATAAGTAAACAGACAATGCATGCACTCTGTAATAGTTGCACAACAAAATAAACACAGATGTCAAAGCCTTGGTTGTGAGATAGTCCATACAGAGAATTGGAGGGGAGAACCTGTCATATTTGCTGAGCCTCAGCTGAGGACAGAGGTGCATGTTCTGTAGAACGGTGCAGGGAATGTTCCCATCCCAACAACACTGTACGCGTTCATTATGATTTTCTTCACAATGAACTGGCTAACTTACTTTATCGCTGGGACTGTCCACTTGCACTATGCTAATTTAGGTATAACCCTTACACTAGACATCAAGGAAAAATATTAGACATGAGTAAAAGAGGAATACTGTATGTATAAAAAAAATTCTAATAAAATCTTTTGAAATAATAAAAAGGAACATGCCCTCTGTCTTTTGAGGCAAACACTTTTCCAACCGCACCCTCAAAAGCATTTCTAAAGACAGCTATGAAAGTAACATGTCAAAGATGCAAAAGGTTCTTAGCACTTTATAGTAGCTAATCCTACCATAACAAGTACTTTCAGACAAACGAATCTCTCCTTAACACTCGTATGCACTTTCTCCTTCCCTCATTCTCTCAACACCGCCTTTTTTGCTGACTTCTTTTGGAACACATCTGTCATTTATGGTGTCAAACTATCCCCGCACAAAAACAAAGCAAGCTTCCTTCCCACCTAATATGAAGTGAAAAACCACACACGGCAAACTGCACTTTTAGGCCTCAACGAGCAATCCGGAGAAAAAAAAATCCCACTCCATGAAGACACAGGAGAGCATGAAGGGATCTTCTGTGAGCACGAGCACACAGGAGCTTTGAAATCGCTTGTGTGACACAGTAGCTAACACAGATCGGGAATAACCAGCTTCAGAATATGATCTCCACCCTTCTCAGAAAAGAATTCTGGGCATTTTTGCATCGTTTGAGGGTTTGGATCTGCCAGGGGATGATGGCACTTACATAGCAGCAGTGTGAAATATTCTGTATTCTTCTTCAACAACTCAGTTTTGCTGACAGACCCCGTGAGAGGATATATGCTCCTATAAAAGTGACCAGGAAGTGAGGGCAGGAAGTAAAGGCCAAGGGTAAGTAGCGTGCAGAGTTAAGGGAATCCCCTTTGCATCGGCCTCCCTGGCCTTGGTATTATCCATTGTCATGCGATGTACATGCTAACATTGTTGCGAAATGGTAAAATGTAAATACAAAATAAAATTCAATTCGATTTCTTTTTGTTTTTAAAAAACATTTAGGAATATACAATACTAAAGTTAGGTTGATGAGCTTTTATCTTGTATTTATTGATTTCAGTTTATACTACAAATTGGAACAAATAACAGATTTTGATGACTGTTCAGATTTAACATTGAGGAAGGCGGTACGCCGAAACGCGTCTGTTACTAACCACTGAATAAAATCTTTTTTGGAGAAGACGACCCGAGAGTGCGTGGTTCCTACTTATTGTGGGCAAGCCTTGAGCGTCATATTTTTTGCGGATCCTGCCACCGCAAATACGCACCCGTCTGAGAGTGCTCCCAGAGACTGACAGGAACGAAGGAGCGCGGATATATATATATATATATATATATATATATATATATATATATATATATATATATATAAATATAGATATCGATTTACTATTCTTAAGATACCTGCATACTTTTAGGATATATCTATAAATATATACATATACATAATATGTTTATGTTGTCAGGGTAGACGTGTAGGCAAGCATAGTAAAACTATACTTATCTGTCTTTACTTACCTTCACGATATTCTGATAGTTATTTAGTCACAATATTCTGACAGCATGCTTATTAAACTCAATATTGTGGGAGAATACCAAATGGTTTTGCCCTATATTTCTGGCACCTTTTCAAATTCCCCGTAAATACCAGTGATAAAGTGCAAAAGTGGAATTTTCTAACCTAGATCGAAAAAAACTTTGACCGCCCCCCCCCCACCAGCTTTGTGTAGCATAAGTTACAAAGTCAAAGAATCTCCCTGCCAGGTAAGTTCTTCCATGGACATTTACAATAATCTTATATGGCTTCCTCTGAAACTAACTCGTCTAGTTCTGAACTGCAAAAGGAAAAAATGATTTTTTTTACTAGCCGGAGGCTCAGCTTCCAAGCCTAAGCGAAGGACTTGGAAACAAGAATCTCATTGTCAGGACGAGCATGCTAAGGTTTGCCAATAAAGTGTCCATTGCACGTCATACCAAGCTGGATCACGAGGCTCGCGACAATCTTCATTTTTAGTAATACGAAATCCCCAGGGCCTCAGATCAGCCAATGAAAACTCTGCAAACTGTTTGGGCTTCTTTGGTACATGCTGTTTGCCACCACATGGACATCCATTGAGGTAGCTAATGGCAGTTAGTAGCTTCTTTTTCGAACTTCCCCTCGGTACTCTTATCACTCACCGCCCTTGTCTTGAAGGCGATGAAGGCAGCAGCGAGAACAAAAGTCACCTTCTTCAAGAACCCTACTAACTTTCTGCATTTTTCACTTTGTGACTCCCCTTATCTCTTTAGCAGGAAACATGATGTTGCTGAGGACTAAGGGTTTAAAATGGGTCAACCATTTGATGTTTTTGGTTGCGAAAGTTTGCACAGTTTTACTTCCACTGCTCTTTTCTTTTTGCTGAAAGAGCATTCACCGGCATCAATAGCTTTCTTACTCATTTTAGGAATTATTCAGACTCTTCCAAAATGCATCCAACTGCTTCCTTTTTAACAATATGATCATTAATTTCCGGTTATCGTCTAAGGTTGCAAGATGGTGTCATGTTTCCAGTGACACTCCTGTTTTTTTCTTCTGATTTCTTTTTTACAAATTGTCTTCATGTGTAATAATACACTTGAATAAAAGAAGTGATCCATTGCTGACACTCCGGGAATGTTGTAAATTGTTAAGTAAAACAAGCATTGGCATAGCCAATAGGTCTCGCCTTTGGGACCTTTTAAGTGTTTAGCCAATCAACAGTTGATGTTGTTGAACAAAGGATATTGTGCTGGATAACTGAACAATTATAAGGTCACAAAGGCGAGATGCCAAGGCAACCTGGTGGTGAGGTTGTGCTGTGCTGGTGCTGAGTTGACGCTGCACTGATGTTGAGCTGGTGCTGCACTGTTGGTGAGGTGGTAATGTATGACTGCTGAGTATCTAATATTACACGCTGAGTGAGGGGTGATAATGCAGTCTGCATGTAGTGTGCAGTGGAGCCAGGGAGATTCTTCAGCTTGAGATGGTGTTTCAGGGCTATTTTAAAGATGCTCTGGGAAGACGCACAGGTTATGTTGAGTTGAAAGCTGTTCTAGTGTTACGGAGCCTGCAGGGGCAAAGACCTGAAACTGGATGAGGTTCCAGATGTTGTCAGACAATGATTGCTTTGTGATTAAAGGGGGCTGGTAGCATTGTAGAGTGAGACGGTCAGCGCCAGTAAAGGAGGTACGGCCTGGATCAGGCCCCTTTGCCAGCTGGAGCACCTTCAGTCAGCTCCGGTACCTAGCCATTAGTAGCAAGGATTTGTGGACATGTAGTTGTGATTTTCAGCTATAATGATGGGCTTCCGGGTCTCATTGCTATAGTATAGGGCCTGTTGGCAAACCTTAAATGAATTTAAACATGACACAAAGCAACCCAAGGTGACAGTAAACTCACGCGACAACAACGGCGTTGCACTCAATCAAATCGCAACCACAAAATACGAAACTAGAGCTAGCGCAAAGGCATGAACCGAGGCATTAAAGTACCAGCTAGCATGAAACAGCACACTGTCAGCTGACTTTGTTTTGGTTGTTGGAATAGTGGCCCTCGACCTGAGCAGTAGTGTCTGTTCAGGCAAGGTAGAGGGGGGTAGGGGACAGGGGGGTGTTGATTGATGTAAAGTTCCAGACTGTCAGAAGATAAACTGCCCGAATGTGCTACCTCGAACGGGCAGATCTGTATCTTTACTGCAGGGACAGCAAGCACAGCACAAAATAAGTAAACACAGCACACAATAGAAATGTAAAAAGCGTCCCTCCACTCCTATTGGACCAGGCACCGCCTGCCATGTCTGAGAAAGTGACCATCTGAGAAAGTGACTAGGGATGTTTCAATGAGATGGGCACTTCTAAGGCAATGAAATTACTATAACACATAATTCCCCATTTAAGAGTGAATGCTCCTGTTTTTTCGGCAGTAGCAATGACGTTCGCCGCTAATTTAATGTTTTCCTGAAGTTCAGTAGGCACATACAGTTCTCCCTTATTCTGAAACACAATCTGCGGCCTGGGTGCCCTTGCACGCTGGCATGTGCCATGTACGCAAGATGTGTTACGCGACAGCCGCAGCACCTGTCAGCAGGGCGCAGACACTGCCCTTTGTCCCGTCTGTACTTATGCCTGTCCCAGTGCAGGGCACAGACAACACATGGATCTGGTACTGAGTCACCCTTTAACCGCGGCTCACAGTCACAGCTGGGCCGCAAACCACTGGTGATGTCACTTGTAAACAAGGCACCTTTGGGTGACCAGGCACTGCCAGAGCAACATTGTTTGGGAAGTAATGCCAGGTGGAGGCAGACAGAAATCGAGAGAGGGGCATCATTCAAGAAGAAACAAACTGTTAACACGAAGATAACGCAAACACGGCTTCGAGGCTCAGTGCATGCACAGCGTTTAACCTGCGGGAGCAAGCAGGGGCACCATTTGTTTCCAAAGCGCAAGCGTGATAATTGCAAACAGATGGCGCCACTGCTCGCTCCCGCAAGGTAAACGCTGCACATGCCTGAGGGCTCATTGGAAACAGTGCAGAACATGCACGAGTTTCATCAAAGCCCGGAGCGATTGCAAGAGGTCACTCCAAATCAGCGCTTGCGTGCTGCGTAGGTGAGACCTAAAAAAGGAGTGAAGCAGCTTATCCATGCTGAGTAGAAGTCAGCAGGTGACCTCAGCTGTAACTGTTTTGTAATCTTTCAACTGATTGTGCAACTCTTGCTATAACCCCAAACATTGCATAGATAACATTACATATGGGTACCTTAAAAGAGATGGAAAAAGCAATGCTCTATGGGAGGGACACTCCATAGGAGGGACAGGCATAAGATTGGCAAGCTGAGAAAGGAATAAGAAGGATGCAAATGAGAGTGACAAGAAAGCCAACCAGTGGTAAGTAAAGGGCTAGCTCTAGGTCCCTATATGTCCTTGATAAGGGTGTCACATAACTTGATCTTCAGCACTATAAGCGCCGGGACATCTCCGTTGGAGGTAGCCATGCACTCTATAAGCTTCTTCTTCCTATTATTATTATTAATATAAGCCCAGAACAAGTCTTTTGCAACCATACAGCTTGGCTGTCTGCTGCTCGACATAAAAAGGGTCAACAGCAGGAATTATTTCTTCAACACACGGATATCTGTTGTTGAGTTTGTTGTCCCTTTGGCAGGGAAGTGCCCTCAGTGGTTATCTCTCCTGTGAACATTAGTGCATTATATTTTCAGTTTAGAATGGTAATGTATATTCTCTCTGCTACATCATTAAAGGTTTTGAAGTAGCAGACAGAGGCCGTAGTTGTTCTTTATTCCTTTCAATAAGTGCCATGATAATCTTTATTGACTAAGTTGCAGCATGTTGCTTGTGTTGGAAGATGCTGGATTCTCTTCAATTAGATGGCTCAGGGTCCAATGTGGTAAAATGTATGTTTTGTTTACTTAATGCATGAAAGAAAAGTACGGCAAATATCATGTCAGCAACTTAATCTCAATGGAAAATCTTCAAGATACATTTACTTGAGCATCCAGGGTCAGGTTAGGCTCATAAAATGAAGCAAGATACAACTACTTCGTCGAGGGGCATCAGTGATGACAAGTATGTTTTCTGTTAACTGGGATTCAGCTTCGGCAAGGCTGTTCGCATCACTGTATCAAACAAATTGGTGGGTGGTGATTATTGAATGGAATCCTCCATCAGTCTCATTAGAATTTGTTGCCCTTGATAACCCTAGAGGGAGAAATGTAAGCACCATAGAAAGATTTCAGAAGAATACTCTCACATGGATGTCATGGGGTCCACAAGTCAAAATGGCTTACTGCTGTAAGTATACAACGTTATCATCGCACAGATATTTGTTGATTTAATTTCTGCAGGTGCATTCATTACATCATCAGTGATGTCATGTGATAGCATTTGGATAATTATTAGCAACGCTTCGTAAGTGGATGTAAGGTTCTCTGACAGCCTAGCTGAATCTCACTTCACATTTTCCTTATTGTTATATTGTACCTTCTACTAATCTTTTTATTGTAAACATTAAATTTACCAAAGTTAATTTACTGAAGTACACGTTTTCTTTATTTGTCGGTTATACACCCTGACACTCAGACATTCAAATTAAATGTCGCCTTAAGAAAACTTTCTATAACACATTTACTTGGGTGTGCCCTAAGAATATCGAGGTGGGAATCTCGATAGCACGAAATATCGTAGCCAGAATATCAAGGCTGAAATATCAAAACGTCCCTTTAGACCCATTTACATGCTCCCCTCTCTTCTTCGTTCACCGTGTCATTGCATTTTCTTCTTTATCCCTTTGTCTCATTCTATCTATCGCCCTCACTCTGTCTATCTATTGCCCTCACTCTATCTGTCTATCTATCGCACTCACTCTATCTATCGCCATCACTCTATCTATCTATCGATCGCCCACATTCTATCTATCTGTCGCCCTCACTCTATCTATCTCCCTCTATCTATCGCCCTCCCTCTATCATCTATCGCCCTCCCTCTATCATCTATCGCCCTCCCTCTATCTATCTATCGCCCTCCCTCTATCTATCTATCACCGTCCCTCTATCTATCTATCGCACTCATTCTATCGCACTCACTCTATCCATCGCACTCACTCTATCTATCTATCGCATCACCACAGCATCACTCAGGACCACCACAGCATCACTCAGGGGCACCACAAAATCACTATGCGCTACCACAGTATCACTGAATGCCACAGCATCACTCATCGCCACCACAACATCACTCAGCGCCACCACCTCATCAATCTGTGCAACCATTCAACAACAACTAGTTCAAATATGTTCTCTCAATGTTTCAAGCTTTATTACAAATGTCACAAAAAGATGTTAATATTTCACTTCTGTTCTTGGATTTTCATCACAATAAAATACAATGAACATGATCTTCACAAAAGTTATTTACAAAAGTTTAAGCTATTGCAATTATAAATTACAATAACTTTCATTTAAGTATTCATTATTAAAAAAAATGAAAAGCCATTGTTATTTGTAATATCAAGACATCTAAGTCATGTAAATACAACACATATTGCATTACAAATGCTATAGGTGTCACATTTGCTATTGGCATTGTAAATGACAAAGCTATTAATTTTTCTATTTTCAAAACCAACACATAAATGCAAAAATTGTCATTTACAATACCAATAGCTCAAACTTTCCTAATGCGAGACCTATTGCATTGCAAATGCTCGTTTCCTTTGCAGCCTACCATGAGAAACTTCATTCTAAACATGGCCCTGCCAGGATTTTCTCGATAACACATCAGGTAATGTAGGCTAAGCAAATACTGGGGCAAGCCTGCAGTACCCTCTTCTAACTATGATACTTGTCTATGCTATGTCCTTCCAGAAGGAAGCTCAAGCACATAGGGAAGGCAGGAGCCAGCAGGTTACTCCTCCCTCCAACTCCCCTTTCAGTGATGGCCACTGAGGTAAATGTGGCAGTTAGGTAAAGTGTTCTGACTGTAGACCAGTGTTTCCCAAAATGTGGGTAATGACCGACTGGTGAGTTACACATCTAGTTTTGGTGGGTTGCGATAGTTCAAGCAATAAATAAAGATGTCTTTTAATTCTACATTCACCTTTTCACATTTGCTGTGTTTCAAAGACAGGGGTCAAATGTCAAGCATTCTTCTGACAAGTTGCTGCTTAATTTTTAACAGTGGGATTTGTATGTAGAAACGCATTTCACTTTGCAGTCAGAGAAAGAAAAGTAAAGTGAATGATTTTATAATCTTGCTGGGGTACAGGGCGTTTATAAAGAAAAGCTGTAGGAGGTCATTTTTTGTAACAGAATAAAATGTAACTACCTGTAATTAACTGTAGACATTCAGCAGTTGGGAAAGCAAAATGTAAGCACATTTTTTTGCAATTTTGTAGTGTGATGGAAACGAAGATTTTAATAGGATCAAAACAAATCAAGACACTTTACTTGGTGATGCACGGATGATAAATGTTCACAGAAATCCGATTTCCACACATTATCATTTGTATGCAATATAGTTTTATCAATAAAACACTGCATATCTGTGCAACTTTAGTGCCCATTTCAATGGAAAATGTGGTGTCTTGAAATGACAACGTGCTACGACATGCTGCTTTAGTTACATAAAAAAATCGCCTGCCTCTTGTCCACTATAGCTTGGTAGGTCGCTGACGTTTGTTGTTGTAAAAACTGGTTCGTGGTGCTACAAAGTTTGGGAAGCACTGTTGTAGACTCTTTTGAAGTGGGTGGAGACAGTATCCCAATATCCACTGCTTCACTCCTAGCTTGACTGGATATTTCTTGAGTTGTATACTATGCTTTCTATTTCTATGTAATCCCCTGATTCCTCTCAATAGTACACGCACTAGCATTGCCTCCCATCTGATTTCTGCAGTCTACTCTCTTCTGTTTCCCCACACCTCGCCATCCCCTACTCCCTAGTACCTCTCTTTCCTACCTGCTGGTCAGACTCGTATGGTCTGCTGCTCACCAGGCACTATTGCTCTGTTTAGTGTGATGCTACTCTCTCTATCATTATCCACCATTTCCTCTTGTTGATCCATGTCTGCTGTCAGCTCCAGTCAGCCTTTGGAAGTGTTTGATGGTCAAATAAAAACATAACACAACGTATTATTAGTGAGTGGAAAAGCCTTTGGGAAAGGGAAGAGGCTTGTACTCAATTTGTAAAAAATCAAGTGCCAGGGCCCTTCTTGGAAGGCCACTGCAGCCTGTACCACGCATTGCCTTCACCAGCACTGCCAATGATAGCACCAACATAACACCTGACCATCGCACTCCTACAAGTGTTGCAATTTAGACTATTGAAGGCCACACAAGGTATAGTAATGGCGTGAGGGACTGGCATTATTAATTTTCAATGCAATTTGACTTAGTAAAGACGGTCTGTGCCTATCTCAAAGTTTAACTGACAGTGGCCTGGGCTGTCACTAGAGCCGGAGCTGACAATTAAGTGCCGGTGCCGAGAACCGTAAACCACTGGCTCAAATTAAGCACTGGAATAGGCTACTGCATGTCATGTGCTCCCTGTTGAGGGGATTGCCTAGCACAAAACCATGTGTTTGTCGTCTGTTTTATGTTTCGTACAAAGAAATAGAATAAATCATTATCAGGTTTAATTATTGATAACTCATCATTCCAATTGTTCACGTTGTTGATCTTAATTGCCTATTTTACGAGTCTGTAATTGATTGCAAACACAAAATGCAAAGAACCATCCGAATTACAATACACACAAATTCACTGTAAACCGGTTAATATTTTTTAAAAACCTTCTTTTATAAAAAAAAAAAAAGACACCTCATAATGTTGAAGAAGTTCAGCCACTACCTGCACACCTGAAGCATCCACCAAACAAAAAGATATCAAGGGAAATGTACAATTAGTGGAATAGCACTCTAAAAAACAAATTAACATTTTATCTGTAGTGAATACCTTTTACTAGCCCCATAATATCTCACAGCTGCTAGTGATAAAATATGGCTCTCTGTGTCAAATGTCATGAGAGTATGAGAAAATAACTCTTAAAGTCAACCAATGAATGATTTTATGTAAAGAACTATCAATTATCAAATACACAATTATCACAAATTACCATTATGACAAAAAAACCACTGTCAACCAATTAGGCCATATTTTACAGCTTCCAGTGTCGACTCAGCTCTGCCTCTGGCCTTGGAAAGCTGTAATTAGAGTGCTCAGGCAGAGGATTCTTCACACTGAAGTGTCACTTGTTAAAGCTCTAAGAGAATAACCAACATGGGGGCCTGTTCTGTCTCTTACTCTTCATAGTAAACAACAGAATGGAGACTGCTTACATTTCTCTCAAAGGGTTCTTCAGTAGCTGTGTTTGGCTGCCAAGTTGAGCAAATAAAAGATTCAAGATACTCTCCATCGTTCACATAGATTTCTTGACAGAAATCCTACATTAACTCAAGGAATTAGCCCTTTATTATGATCATACCAAGGACCTTCATTTTAGTTGAGCAGACCTTGCTCGCCCCAAGATGTTTCAATGGAGAAATGTGAAAGAATGTCCCCTGTGTATTGCGATAAATGCGCTGAAGCATCCTAGAATTGGTATTGAAACCCCAACCTAATTTTCTCCCATTCAGGATAAATTGGAAAACCTTGTTCATTCTTGTAGCTGCTAAGCTTCAATACCATTCTGCCACAACCGCTTAGCAAAGGATTGGTCGACACGCACATTTGCTCACCTGTCCACGTTTAGCAGCCCTCCGAATATGACCATGTCTGCCCTCAACGCAAGACAAATGACCCCAACAAAAATGGCCACCTCACAGTACTTGAAGAAACTTTGCACACAGGAGACATGGTTCTGTCAATCCCCTTCTGACATTACTCATTAGGGTAAAAGGAAACCAAAGGAATCGCGACGGCGTGCATGTGCTGTACAAACACCCTAAGTAAACAGTACTGTTCTATTTCACAGATGTAGGGTCACACAGTAGCTCATATATTCTACTACAATGTTTACTAGGGTAAAAGAAATGCAGTCTATTTTTTAAAGCTGCGCTTACATGTTGATGCATTACAACATAACAATTTCACACTCTACTCCTATCTCACAGTGTTTGTTTCCTCTTGAAAATCTTAATAAGTGGCCATGGAGAGCAGCTTTGCTGTAGTCAGCCCAGAAGGAAAAAAGGCAAATTATGCAGCACATTCTCTGGAGGTATTATGTTTTTGTGAAATCTGCAAATTATCCGGCAAACTATTTTGCAAATGTTTTAAATTCCAATCCGCTCGCGGAGTTTGTGGAGTTTTTCTCACTCTGCGCTCCGGCTAGTGTTTTCCTCGCTCTGCAACATAAGTTGGCGAGCGTGAGTGAGGAAAATCTTACTCCAGACCACCTTCCGTCTAGATTTCTCCAAGCGGGCGGTTGCGGCTGGCAGCGACCGCTCGCGTTGAGAAACCTTCCGTTCGCTTTGAGGAAGCTGCTACTCGAATAGAACATCTACTATAGCGGCAGACAAAAGCAGCGCCCTTTTGTGCTGCGCATGGTGCCCTTGGCACTGATTTTCCAGCGTGGGACAAACACCAGGTGCTCCAAATCAGTGTGAACGGCATGGCCCAATGCACTCCGCCGCTAGCGAACCTCTGTGTAGTGCTGCAGAGTTTTTTGGTCACTTCACCGAGTTCCGCATAGCGGAACTCCGCAAACTCTGTCCAGGCCTACCCAAAATAAACATGTAACAAAAAAATACATCCTGGATAACGTGTAATATGGTCCTAAATTGCCATTTTTGGGTTCTGGTGACATTTACATTACCCTCTCCCCTACACACCCCACCCCACCATGACATACCAACCCACCTGCATCCCCTGCAGCCCCGCCCCCGCTTGCCCATTTGTCCCGCTCACCGCCTCCCAGCTGCTCCTCCCTCCCACCTCCCCTTCTTATGGGGGTGCGCCTTAGGCAAGCCTGTCTGCGCCCGTCCATGCCTGGACCACGCCCAGCGCCAGACCCCCTGCGAACGCCACGACACCGCTACACGCCAGCACCCTCCACGCTCTCAATGCCGGCCAATCACACACCTGTGCCCGGGCCACCCCGAAGCGCACCCAAGAACCCTTCTCCTGCCGGAACTGCAGCTACACCAACCTCCAAACCACGACCACGTCCACCGGGGTAGCACGCATAAGGCTCCGATGCATTCTACTCAACACCCTCTCCACCCTCAAACACGCCATCGATCTCTATGACCTACTCGACTCCTCCTCCCCAGACGTCGCCTTCCTGGCGGAGATCTGGTTGAACACCTCCTCTGCACCCGACTTCTCCATAGCCATCCCTGACGGCTACAAGATCACCCACAAGGACCGCACCAACGGAACAGGAGGAGGAATCGCCATTGTCCACAGAAACACCCTCAGAATCTCGACTAGAACCGACGACACGCTTATCACCGCTGAACACCTGCACTTCCAGATCCACACCGGCCCCAACACCACCCTCAGAGGAACCCTCATCTACATGCCACCTGACCCCTGAGTGCAGTTCAGCTTCTCCATCGCCGACTTCGTCAGCATGCACACCCTTGCATCCACGGACTACATCCTCCTCAGAGACCTGAACTTCCACCTAAAAAAAAAACAAAAACAGCAATTCCACCACCCTGCTCGACAACCTCAGACTCAAACAGCTCGTCATGACCCCCACCCACTCCACCGGACACACGCTCGACCCCATCTTCTCCGCCAGCAACTACCTCACCTACAGCCACACCACTGAACTCCACTGGACCGACCACCGCTGCGTCCACTTCACCTTCGAGAAGCCTAATACGCACCAGTGTACGCAACGGGCCCCCCACTGCAGCGGGAGCAAAGTCACTGAAGAACAGCTTGCCACCACCCTCGCCCGAAACCCACCAACAGACATTACCAACACCAACTCCGCCACCCTCAACCTCAGACAATGGATCTACGACTGCGCCACCACCCTCACCCCAATCAAGAAACCCTCGAACAGACGCATCGACAGAAAAGCCATCTGGTTCACCACCGACCTCCAGGCATCCAAGCAGCCTGCCGTAGTCTTGAGAAGAAGTGGCACCTCGAACAGACACCGGACAGCAACACAGCCTACAAGAGCTCCATCCGCAGACACCACCAACTCATCCGAACCTCCAAAAGGACCTCCTTCAAAGAGCGCATAGACAACAACGCACACAACAGCAAAGACCTCTTCAACATCGTGTAGGAACTCTCTAACCCCAGCTCCAACGACATCCCGCCATCGCAAGACCTCTGCGACTTCCTAGGGTAAACAGCGTTTACAACGCAACTTTTACCACGCACTACCTTTACCACGCAACTTTTACAACGCAAGTCGTTACAACGACTTGCGCTGGGGGGCGCTGTAGGATAGGGAATAGTTTAATTTACTATCCAAAACCTTCCCTACTATCCATGGGGACTGGAGTTGGAATAGTAAATTAAACTATTCACTATCCAGCGCCCCCCAATGCAAGTCGTTGTAACGACTTGCGTTGTAAAAGTTGCGTGGTAAAGGCATGCGTTGTAAAAGCATGTGTAGTAATGACATACATCCCTTCCTAGCCACCTTCTTCCACCGCAAGATCGCAGACATCCACAACAGCTTCAGCAACCAGGCCCCCCGACAGACACAGACACCCCAGACTCACTGCCCCCATCCACATCGACCCCCTGCTTTCCTGGACCCAAGTCAACGAGACACCATCAAAATCATGAACACCATCCACTCCGGCTCGCCTTCTGACCCCTGCCCACACCACATCTTCAACAAAGCAAGATCCACCATCGCACCCCATCTCCGCAAGATCATCAACAGCTCCTTCGAGACCTCCACCTTCCCGGAGAGCTGGAAGCATGCCGAGATCAACACCCTACTCAAGAAACCCAAGGCAGACCCCAAGGACCTCAAGAACTTCCGGCCCATCTCCCTCCTCCCGTTCCCGGCGAAAGTAATCAAGAAGATTGTCAACAAGCAACTTACCTCCTTCATCGAAAAGAACAACATTCTAGACCCGCCCCAATCTGGATTCCGCAGCAACCACAGCACCGAAACAGCCCTCATCGCCGCCACCGACGACATCAGGGCCATGATGGACAACGGAGAAACCACAGCCCTCATCCTCCTGGACCTTTCGGCCACCTTCGACACTGTCTGCCACCACACCCTCCGCACATGCCTTCACAACGTAGGGATCCGCAAGAAAGCACTGAACTGGACCACCTGCTTCCTTACCGGCAGAACCCAGAGTGTCCGCCTCCCCCATTCTGCTCTAAAGACACCAAGATCATCTGTGGCGTACCCCAAGGATCGTCCCTCAGCCCGACACCCTTCAACGTCTACAAGGCACCGCTCGCCAACATCGTTCGAACGCACAACCTCAATATCATTTCATACGCCAACGACACCCAGCTGATCCTCTCCCTCACCAAGGCCACCACCACCGCCAAATCCAACCTCCACGAAGGAATGAAGGCCATCGCGAATGGATGATGAACAGCCGCCTGAAACAGAACTCGGACAAGATGGAGGTCCTTATCATTGGGTCCACCCCCTCCGCCTGGGACGACTCATGGTGGCCGGCCACACTAGGAGCTGCACCGATGCCCACAGACCACGCATGCAACCTGGGAGTCATCCTGGACTCCGCGTTGTCAATGACCCAGCAAGTAAACACTGTCTCCTCCTCTTGCTTCAACACCCTCCGCATGCTCCGGAAGATCTACAGATGGATCCCCACCGGAACCAGAAGGACAGTCACCCAGGCCCTTGTCAGCAGCAGACTGGACTACGGCAACACCCTCTACGCAGGAACCTCAGCCAAACTCCAGAAACGACTACAACTCATACAGAACCCCTCCGCACGCCTCATCCTCGACATTCCCCGCCACAGCCACATCACAGCCCACCTGAAAGACCTGCACTGGCTCCCCGTCAACAAGAGAATCATCTTCAAGCTCCTCACCCACGCTCACAAAGCACTCCACAACACCGGACCAGCGTACCTCAATGAACGACTCACCTTCTACACCCCGAATTGCCATCTTCGCTCCGCTGACCTCACCCTTGCCACCGTCCAGCGCATCCGTCGAGCGACCGCCAGTGGCAGATCGTTCTCCCACCTTGCCGCAAAAACCTTTAACACCCTCCCCATCTGCCTACGTCAGAACCAGGACCTGCTGGCCTTCAGGAGACTCCTCAAGACATGGCTGTTCGAGTAGTAGCAGCACCCCCCCACTCCCCAGCACCTTGAGACCCTCAAGTAGTGCGCTCTGCAAATGAACTGATTGATCGATTGCCTCCAACCGTGCAAAGCAGACACAGAGCCTTTTGGAAAGTCAAACCCTACTGCATCTTGCCTTCAGCTGTGTGCAGCAGGTTTTGCCTACAGGACTTAGCAACAGCAAGACGGGCCTGGCCTGAGTGCCCATTCTTCCGCAGCCCACACCTGCGGAACACAGCCATATGTCCATTTTTTCTCTTCTTTATTTCTTTTTAGTTTAGAGTCTGTCAACAGCACCTGAGATTATGTAATCAGTTATGTCATTTGAGATATTAGTGATGTCATCAAGATGTTGTTTAACATGCCATGACTCATGAGTAATAAAATATGTAAGGTCATAAGCAGTTTGCCTAACCTTAAATTACAACTTCAGTGGTTTTTAGGTTTTGTTTGGTAATCATAATTGCAGTTTAGCTTTTGTTTTTTCAGTGAATATCTGTGTTTTTTTATCATATACTACCAATCGTTCCTTCTGCTTACCGTCCTACTTGGGGACCTTTCGCTATGCACAGAGGGGTTGGCTGTGGTCCGTTGCACCAAACCCACCATATGCGCTCAACAACTGCTGATGTCTTTCCAGAAATTGCAAGTTGCCCAAAGTTCAATGGATAATTAGTTCATCTAGAACAGTTTTTTTTTTACTCTTTGCATTCTGGGACGTGTTGCCCTAATTTTATAAAACAATAAATAGGACTACCAAACCAAGTTTGCAAAAAGAAGGCAGAGTATGTGGCCTAACGGCTAGAGCAGTTGACCTTGAAGCTGGAGAACTGGGTTCAAGTCTCGGCAGGGACGTTCAACATCCTGTGATTCTGGGCAAATCACTTAATCTCCCAATGCCTAACAAAATGAATGTGTTCATATGTAATGTAACTGGTGTTCACGTAAAGTGCTCTGATACCTTCAGGGTTGAGTTTCCACTATATATAACTCCCCCCCTCCCCAAAAAAACCGAAAGATCCAACCGCACATTGAACTAGGAAACGTGAGCCCTACGTTCACTGGTACAAATTCACACCACACTCTCCATAACGTTTCTCTTTCTGTGACCTGGCAGCAACCACAGCTCCCACTAGGGCCAGCTTTTGACATTGGTGAGCTGGGCTGTTCGCATTAAGGTCATTCAAACACCAGCCTCCCTCTCACGTGGCTCCAGTGATATAGTTTAACCTGCATTTAATCATTAATTAACATGCCGCAGGTGCTGTTTTTATCACTCCATCCGCCCCTTTCCTTTTCTGTCCACCTCCCTCTCGCCCCCTGCTACCACACACCAATAACCCCCCACAAACAAGTTGGCACCAGCATAACCAAGCTGATTTGACCAAATTAGGTGAGTTGGAGTTAATATGGCAATATGTCACCTCATTTTATATACCACCAGCAAGAAAACAATTTTTTTTTTGCCAATTGCTCTTGTCAAGGAACTAGGCCGTCTCTGCCTGACACACCATACACCACACACTAGTTGGTAGAGCTAATAAATTGACTGGGCGAGCCAAGCCAGTGCTGAGTCAAGGGTCTGGCTTGGTGCCTGTGCATAAGCTGAGCCTTGAAAATGTTCGCCCTGTAAATCATACAAAAAACATCATGTAAAATAAGACAAAGTCTCTTTAAAACTCAAAGCAGTGTATTTCTTTAACATGTGGAAGCTTTGACATTATATGTTATGTTATAATACTGCACAGAGATGTATTTATTTTTAAAGTATTTATTTAAAGTCATTGTTTTTAAACTTGAACTAAAAACCATTCCTGCCCTTGTCTCCATGCTGGTAATAGTGCCATTAGTGAACTAAGAGGCACAACAGTAGTCATATGAATCCTGTATGTGGCCCACATTCTTATGAATACAGGAAAATCAGATTCTATTACATTGAACACAATAGGTTTTTGTACAAATGGTATGCTGTATTATTGCCATTAAATCTAGACTTCCTGATGCTATTCGAAGTTGGAGGGCTATATATAAAGGTGCTGAAGCGCAGGCAAAGAAAAATTGAGATGAGGATCGCTGGAGGGAGCTACTTCGGGCCTGTGAGGGGAGGAAGATGACACAATTTTGGAACGTTCTCAAGTGGGGTAATTGCCAGCAACAGAGGATCCCCACAAACTATGTTGAGCCCCAACAGTGGGTAAGATACTTTGAGAACCAGCTCAAAATAAGGGTAGGGCCAGTTGAAACATTACTGCCCCTCAGTTCTGATGAGACACTGTTATTTGCCCCCAGTGAGGTGGAGGCGGTTCTCAATTTAATCCCGAGTGGTAAAGCTCCTGGCCCCGATTGCATTCCCCCTGACCTATTCGAGCAAGAGCCAGCATTGTGGGTGCCATATTTGACAACTCTGGCCCATGCCCTTGCTAGAGGAGCACCGGTCCCCAATTCATGGTATGGGGCGGAGATATTGCCGATCTATAAGAAAGGCGATCGCTCCGCCCCTGCCAACTACCGGCCTATAAGCCTTATCGATGCAGTCCAAAAGATCATTGCCCGCTTGGTGTTGAGACGCATCCAGAGTTGGATGTCCAAAACTGACATACTTACACTCTTCCAGGCGGGCTTTCGGTCACATGTTGGGACCCTGGATCAAGCTTTTAGATTCATGCTCCTGTGTTGGAAGGAAGTAATCTTGGGGGGGGGGTATGCTGTTTGCAACCTTCGTGGATTTAAGATCTGCGTTTGATCTTGTGCCTAGGGCCAAACTTTGGGAAGTTCTGTTGGGGATGGGGATGCCGCGCGAGCTGGTGATGATATTGGTTAATCTCCACGAACATACTTATGCCCAGGTTCGCTGGGGTAAACCAGGGGAGGTAACATCAAGATTTGAAGTGTCTAAAGGGGTTAGACAAGGGTGTGCGAAACCCCTGTATTGTCCCCCACCCTGTTTTCCTTGTTTATTAACGGGGTGGTTAAATACTTTACTAACCATCCAACAGATTCACCAACCCTGGCTGGTATGAAGGTGCCCCTGCTCATGTTCGCAGATGACACTCTTTTAATATCCAAGACGAGACAGGGATTACAGCTGGCACTGTCTCGTTTTGAGTTGTTTAGTAGCGAACATGAGCTGGAGGTCAACGTGGGGAAGACCAAATGTATGGTTCTCCACGGCACATGACCAGTCAGGGCAAGAGTGCATATGGGAGGAGACACCCTGGAACAGACATCTGTCTTTACATACCTGGGGGTTACATTCAGTGATAAATTAAGCTGGGAACCCCAGATACATCTACTTGCCTTAAAACATGCACAATTAGGTGGAGCTTTGCTTAAAGAACATAAGCTCTCCTTAACAAGACCGATGGCCCCCTTGGTTAAAATTTACGATTTAAAAATCCTCCCAGCCATCCTGTACGGAGCAGAATTGTGGGGCTTTAGTAATGTGGCCCCTCTAAAGGTTGCTCAGAATAAATTCCTTAGGACAGTGGTAGGGCTTCCCCAATCCACCCCACATATACCCCTATTGTATGACCTTGGCTGTCAGCCCGTTGAGGACGTAGTAAGGTATAGACCACTGGCGTTTTGGCGGCGCTTGTGGACTACGCCGGAACGCTCCCTATATGCCAAGGCTCTTTTTGAAGTTAGAGGGACCTGGAGGAGCTCACAGGATCCCTCGGCTGACTGAAATCAAATCAATATTAATTGACATGGGGATGGGGGAGCTATGGGCTAACACTGACACTGCTGTATTCCCACCCAAAAAGATTTTCAGGGATATGTACTGGGCCAGAATCAAAGCCAAGAGGCATGAATCCCTGATAGTAGTTCTATGTCTGCAGCCTTTCTTGTTATTAAGGACGATTCCTACCTGGAAGAATATTGGGACACAATAACGAAACCCCTAGACCGTAAACTGTATCATCAGTTTAGGGTAGGAACCCTTCTGTTACGGGAGCTAACAAGCAGATGGAACATCATAGGTAGTGACAAATGTCCATTTTGTGTAGATCAGGTTGAAACGATTGATCACTTCCTTTTTGTCTGTCCGGAGTACCAACAGCCCTGACGGTGGTGGTTAAGACCTGTCTGAAGTGCAGAGGTAATGCATTCCAAGCTTTGGAGGCACAGTTCCCAAAATGTCTTCCACCCCAGGAGGAAAGTTTGAATCTTGAGATCGAAACGTTTTTGGCTTCCGAGGAAAGGTCCTAGATGGAGAATACCACTTGAAATTCTTCTGCAAGTAGTCAGGCCCTATACAAGGAGTATCTATGCTACAATTCTTTTTAATTAAAACGTTAATGCGTTGTTTTTACCTCTGTGTACATGGGGGGGGTAGAGCAAGGGCAGAAGTCATATGAAAGCTCAGCTTGTTATTGTATTGAGGTTCTAACGTGACCTCAAGCCGAGTCAGAGCCAGGTTTGAGGCTCGAGCCTAGTTCGAGCTTTCAGAGGCTCAGCCACCCCCATAGCTGCCAAGGTTTCGAATTGCAATGTGTGACATTTTCATAATTTCAGTAGAATTATGAGTGACATTTCAATGACTATGTGTGACAATTTCTCGCAAGCCAAATCATGCAAGTAGACCAATATATATATATATATATATATATATATATATATATATATATATATATATATATATATATATATAAATATAATTGCACCAATTTGAGCAACAAGGTACTCTAAGAAGACGTTACAACTGCTGAAAGCACCAGAAACTGAAGCACCCATTTCCCTTCTAAGCTGATTGTTAAACAAACCGAGGACTCACTGGAATCTGCACTACTCTCATTGAGAGTGTGCACCGCGTCACTGGAAACAAAGGAACGTTTCTGTAGATTTCAGCAAAGTCAGTTTAGCAGGGTCAGATTATGTGTTCAGAAACCGGCGAAGTGTGCCTGCCACTTTCTCACCTCAAGCAAAGACAATAACAAAATGACTGCTATAGTGGGGGCGGGGAGAGAAGGAGGCGGGTGGGGACTGTTTTAAAGATCTGATGTTCTCATTTGAAAGCACCCAACATCGTTCGATGGGGCACTGAATGCAGACTTACATTGACATTTTGAACGGGCGTTCCGCTTTAATTTCTCCCGCTCTGACAAACGTAAAATAAAAAGCATGACCTTTCTTGATACTCGGCTGCTGTAAATCTAAGTAGCAAAGGGACATACATTTTTTGAGCACCGATTGTTTAATGATGTCAGAGGTATAAGTGATGTTTAATTTGACACTTACTTCTGTTTGAGGCATGCGACGAGCGGAGACAGTCCAGCAGCAACAGGCGCCTTCCCCCCGGGCTGGTACACACTGTCACTGTCACAGGCAGCAGCCCCCCGGCCCCGAGTTGGTTAACCCCTGGGCCACGGACCAACTATCTCTGCACGGAGTACCTAGCAGGCCGAAAGTGGCGAGCAGCAGGGTCAGAACGGCGAGCCAGCAGGCACCACTAACGCTAGTAGGCACAAGTCAGCTTCACAGAGGCCGAGACACGCATGCGGTGGTCCGAGCGGCGGGGTACTCCTCACCTCAGCTGAACCGGATCTTTTATAATATTCATCCGATCCTGCTTCAAGTTATGCCCCTGCCATGACTGACCAGTGAAAGGCGGTGTTTGCGCGCATGATTATTGCGCGTTGCGGGCAGCGGCAAACCAATAAAACGTAACTACTGATTCCCGCGCCTAGCGCCCAGAGACGGATACACTGTTGCAATCACGTGACCGACCTCACCAGGTCATGTGAATGCTGTACCCCCGGCCGGCACGCAGCAGCTGTGTTAATAATGAAAGCTGCAGCAATGAGCAACCAGGTCGGGCGCATACTCCTGACCTGCCATTCAGCAATAGACTTTGCACACTACTTCAATCGCAAAGTCTGCCAGCTGAGAAGCATGCGATCCGCGCTGCGTTCTTAATGTGTTTGGCCAGGACATTGACTTCCTTGCACCGGCGGTGGTTCATGGAGGCGCTACAAATGCGTGACCCTGCATTTTTGTGCGGTAATGCGGACCACTGCACAAAAATGCGTTAGTATCACGCCTGATGCGTGATACTTGGCAGGGCTGCACCCCTACCACACACCCTATAGAACTCTCAAGTTTCCCAGGTCCATGTTCGTCCGTTCCAGGTTTTTCTTTTCTTTTTGCAGTTTTATATAGCGCAAACGCGACCCGAAGGTATTGGAGCGCTTTACATGAGCACTTATACATTACACAAGGACACATGATGGAACTTTTAGTCCTGGTGTTATAAAGGGGTTCACTGGACAACAAATCCCAGAACGTAAGGGAAAGCTGGGACTGAACAAGCTACTCGGACACCCAACTCGGAGACTCGAGAGCTCTGACCATACTGCAGTATGCTGTGCACCTCACGTTCAATGTGTTCCGACTACACTTGTTCTCTGAAACTTGCTTCACTGCAATTAAATTCCTTTAATAACTAGGACATTCTTCTCTTCCAGCTTGGCACTGCATTGAAAAAGTTCCGTGAAATATTCTTCGTCATATAATGTTTAGTACGTATTGCTAGTGGATGAAATGAGTACTAGGCTGAAAGAGGAAGCTGTGACTAAGTTCGGAATATTCTTTTTTCCCCCTACAGCCGGGGATTTATGCACGCAGACGGTCCGGTTTTGGGAGGGTGTTTCCTTAGCAACCTGCATGACTCGCCTGGGTCCCTCCAGGACGTCACCAACTCAGCTTCCCCTCAGCTGACGCCTCTGGCCACGGCGCTTGCATCACACGCCAGTGATGCAAGGCGGCGTTACGCTCTCCGTGTAAGCAGAGCCGCCCGGCAGGCCTTAAAAGGCGCGCGCTCTCAACATAGGCGCGTCACGGAAACACGTGTCACAACAGCCTGCCCGTGGCCGGGCGCCGACTTATGGAGAGAAGGCGGGGCGTGTCAAAGGAAGAGGAGGAGGGGGCGGGGAGAGAGGGAAAGAGAAAGCGAGAGAGATGCAAGGACGCACGAGAGAGCAACGAAACCCGAGACCGAACACGAACGGCTCAGAACATGAGACCGTTTCACGAGTAGAACCCGTTGAAGTGAAAGCGTGAACAGGTGTTTTTGACGTCTCAGGGTGAGAGACGAAACAAAAATGAGTTTCCTAATTTTAATTGACCAGCGACACAATAAAAAAATAAAAGTAAACATACTGATGAAATAACTTGAAGAAAAGTTTTTAACTTATGAAACTATAGGACACATATACCATTTTACAGCCCGATGACGTCGTTCTTGGAGTCTTCACATTCATAACTGATGACTCAAATCCATTTTCACTTCCCCGAGAACGTCAGTAAAGGTCTGTCGTCATGCCGTAAACTCCGGTCAAAGTGGAAAGACTGTATTACAGTAACCCATAATTGGGGCTCAAGGTGCACCAACAAAAAAAGAATGGTGTCTCTGAAAATATCAACAAAGGGTGACAGTAAATCTGTTCCAGGTTAACTGGCTGCAAATGCTGTATTTTAAAATCTCTAGTGAGGTTAAGCACCTGCTGTAGAGAGCTTTGTGTGCCTGCTGTATCTCAGGTAATAAGTATGATAAAATAACTCTAGTGCTGAGGTCTTCAAACTGCGGGACAGGCCCCCCCTGAGGGGCCTTAATTCATCTGGGGCATGGGGGGGGGGGGGGGGGGGCAGTAGTTAGCCACCTTCTAGTGGGCCATCCTTAACAACTTTTGTCATTTATATCCTGACTGGGAGTATGTGTATAAAGGGAGAACAGAGCTTGACTGCAATGTTTAAAAATGAAGAGACATATTTAAACATTGCAAATTTACCAGAATAATGTTGGAAAGATGAGGGGAGGGGCTTATAGGGGTAGGTGCAGCATTAAGAAGTTTGAAGGCCACTGCTCTAGTGGTTAATGCACTTGCTGGAGAGGTCTGTCTTTTGTCTGGTCACAGTTTTGACTCATAAAGTAACATAGGATTATTGTGCCTGCTGCAAACACACCATGTAACATGCAGATGACAATTTTTTTTATGTAGATTGGTAAGGGGGTTACTTCATTTGATACAGAGATTCTTTTTTACATGCACTTCATAATTTATCACCCTTTTAATGTGTAACTGAGCTATGAACCGGCATCAAGGACTTGCATGCAAACTGCAAGGCACAGGTTTAGGAAGTATTATACGTTTTTTCTCAATCTGTTGTTAATATGACTACTAAAAAGGTTTTTTAAAGTAGTAATATAGTCATATTCATACATGACAGCCCTCCTGATTCAGGCTGGAGACTACTGATTTCTAGGCTAGCCTCCCGCCTCCCGATTCCTACATGCAGAAACCTGATTCCTCGGCTGGCTACAGCTGTCAGCGACTGGTCTTGAATGACTCGGAGTATGCACTGCAGTAAACTGCTCCTGCAGGCCAGTGCACAACATTTCTGTCACTCTCTCCCTGCTTGTCATATCGCTTTCTCCGAGCACCTGACGGTTAAGAAAAACAGGTTTATTTGCACTTCTAATATTTAATCGTGCAGCAGCAAGCTCCATACATGACAATAACCCGATTCAAGCCTCAATAGAAGTCAATGACAGATACATTCTCTCAATTATTTTTTTGAAATCTCCCACTTTTCTCTTCTAAAATGTTGGCATATATGATCATATTATTACAGACAATTCCAAGCACTGTCCTTGGTTTAAGTACTAACTAGGTGTTTCTCCCCGCCATGTACTCTTGACATATAATGCCTACCAGTAAAGACGATGTGTGACTCCTACACCGCGAAACGCTCATTGTCTTTATGTACATTGATTTACACAATTGAACGGTTTACTGTCAATATATATTGTGGGCTTCTGATGTAATGCACTGACACTCTAGACTGGAATGAGTAGCACTATACAAGAAAAAAAATTATGAAGCGCTATTTAATTTGATGTTTGTGTAAATACTCCCATGGACCTACACATCTGACATTCTTACAGTTCATGCATTGGTCTAATGTACAAGGACTGAACAAAGTCAAAAGCATGCCTCCACAGCCTGGTTTCTTTTAGGTACTTGTGAAGTGCTAAGCTGGGTTTCTTTGTTTCTCCTCCGCTGCATTGGCATCTAGGTGCTAGACTTCAGATACCTCCCACTAATGAGTATACTTTAAGAAATGAGGACGGATGGCCCTTTAACTTCTACCTTTGAGTTCGGCCCAGCTGGAGTTTAAAAGAAGAAACCCCCCCTCGCCACCTGAACGTTGCTCCTCTGACCAGAAAGCAGACAACGTGGACACGATGCCGAATTTTGTCCCGGCAAATTTCACCCAGGCATATTCAGCAAATTTCACTGGGGCTAGATGGATCCCAGATCTGGTTCAATAATAATTCCCGGATCAGGGATTCGGCTGGTTCCCCCTTCACTCCAGCACTGAAACAAAAATTAGTCATTTATAAAGTGGTTGCAACTTCTACAGAGTATAGCGTCCCTGATGTTCCATGTCAACAGGTGTGCCATGCTCCAGTCTTTGTCTTTCCTTTTTACAAAGTATTGTTTTTATGTGTGCCAGTTTGGTTGGTTAAATGGAAGTCAACAACACTACAGCACCAGAAGAAATGTATTATGTAGTCAAACGAAAGCCCAAGACTGGAAAACTCAGGTAACACTACTTCTGAGGAACCCTTCAAACCAATATCAAATATAAAAGTAAACATTGCTTAGTGCAGAGTTTTAACTATGGCAGTGGCATCTTTGAAAACCGCCTTGAACATTTAAACTGATCATGTTACTTTATGTAACATGATCAGTTTAAATGTTCAAGGCGGTTTCAAAGAGGCGCTTTATGTAAGCAGTGCTAATGCCAGACCCTGTTTTAGTACGAAACACAATATTCCACTAGAGCGTTTTAACATTACCAGAAACACTAAATTCATCATTTTGCACATGTTGTAAACCTCACTGATACGCTGTCAGTTACACATACTGACAATAGCAACAATTACCACAATTTAAGAGCAGATGATACTTATGTAGCTAGTGTAGAAAGGTTCATAAACACTCGAATCTCACCAATACTATGGGGGAAGTAGCGAGACTTTGTAGTCGTCCACTACTAATAGTATAAACTAGTCAGCTGAAGGAAGTGTATGACAGTCACGTCTTACAAAATATAAGTATATACATATCAAGCTATTGAGGGTCAACGGAGTGTGAAGTCAGATGTTTGTGCTTGGAGATAGCGGTGAAGTCAATGGAAGTGCTTACTTGTTTTAGGGGGTGCAGAATATGCGCTGGATGGGAGACCCCAATAAAGTCTATGAGAAGAATTTGATATGTTGGGAGGGTGGAAATGATTTCAAGGAAGGTTACCATCGCCAAATAATGGTGAGTTGTAGAGGAATGGGAGTAGTAGGGCAGTGCACATACTTAACCCATATCCATGAGTGCACAAGACATACTTACCAGGTATCGCCTTGACAGGTGCACAATATAGGCAATTTTAGCTCTAATTGAGAAAGGCACATAACGAAATATAAATATACAGACAGCTGATCCAACATTGCTGAAGCTAATTAAAATCCTGCCTTTTCACGTCTTGGGCTAATTCCATCATCTTTTGACAATTTAGAAGCCAATTCATTTAATACCATTTATGGTATCTGCAATGGTATGTCTCTTTTCACCTGACAGAAAGACAGTCAGTTCAGTGAAGGCATCATTTTAAGCCAATGCTAGTTTTCCTAATGTGGTGTACACTACATCCATAACATTCTCAAACAAAAAATTACCCATAGGCCTTGGTGGAATTTTTCAGCAAGAGGCAAAGGAAATAGTAAATTAAGTTCAAGGTGGCATGAGGTTTGTTTGCACAGCACCCTCCTCCCATTCGTGGTGGCATGATCCTAATATCCAGTACACCACCCACCATCGTGGAAGGCATCATCCACGCCAAAACATTACTCCTAGGTATATATCCCGGATATGACATTGACCGCCACAAACTGCTACAAATCTGTAAACAAAAATTGTAGTATTCAATTTATCAACAAATATCATCTTATCTACCTCCATGACACCTCCCCTCATGAATTAACACTGGAATAAAAGATTGACAAGTGCCTAGCTTGTAATTTTCAGCGGTGATATTGCAACTCTACAATTACCTTTGTGCTGAGCAACACAGCCACATCTTAACCATATGTACAAAATCACTTTCCTCTGCTAATATAATTCTGCATGATTCTGAAGACATGGGTGGTGGCACGCGTACATCAATAACTTTTTCAAATTACTCTGGGTATCCATTGTTGAAGTGCGTGATGACTCCAGTGCACCCCTGTGTATCACCTAAAACTTCAAAACATCACACAAAATTACTTGATATAAAATACAGTTTGCCATTTTTAATAAAAAAATAGCGGTGGGCGTAACTGGCATAATTCAGTGTAGCATAATCACATGGATTTACCTGATAATTCCACAAGATTATGCATAATTATGCAAGAAGAGTAAATCTGCGTTGAGCGCTACTTCTTAGTGCAAAAATACCCCCTCACATCCAAAAGAAGCACAAGAGTGCAATAAATAGCACTAAATGCAACAGAACACGAACAGAGAGCATGGGCAGCCTCTCATAGTCTCTAAATGTGCCCTTAGGATAGGTTTTCCCCCAGCATTTCGTGCTATTTTCTTTCCCTGAAATGCACCCTCGCATCCAAAATGTGGAATTACCTAAATTAATCTGGCATAATTGAAATTCCCAACTTGGCCTAATAATTGGAGGTGAGGTGAGGTAAGGAGACTTGGTGCTCAACCTGACTTAGTCTGGAAAATGGAGGTTCGATGCTTCATGTTCAACAATCCACAATAAAACATGCGCATACTATTGTTAGTCTGTGCACGTCACCAAACCAAAGCACACCATTCATCCACCCAAACAATACACATGAACCCAACATACACCTGGCATCCCCAAAATGCTATTCATCAGATACTCCACAGTACTCTCCACACAACAACAGTATAACAAACTTTTGTTCCTGTTACTCCCCTAATTGACTTTTTCTCAGTAGTGCAAATTGAACAGAACCCTTACACCCTCATATGCACACGTGGCACCAAAACCATATTATTTGTAAAGTGATGTCAACTTAACAGCACCATTCAACAACACACCAATTTACACCTTAATCTTAGAGGACAATAGCATAAACACGGGGCCCCATTGCTAACTGGATTGTGATGCATATCTAGAAATCCATCTGCAGTGGCAAACAATGGCCAACCGACCACCCAATGTAAAAAAAACATTTTACATTCTTTGTCACACCCATTTATACACAAAAGACACTACAAAGATCTTTACTTAACATCAGACTCATTTACAATTTCACATTAAGCAACACAAGCCACTTCGAAATGAAATATTTAATATCCCTCCACTCATCATGCACATCCAAACTACGAAATGACATACACAACCAGATGAGGGTATTTCCAGGATCTGTACGCAAGTGCACCCAAGAAGTGCTACGGTGTCATACTAATAGTAAAAATGCTATAAAATGCTTGTGATATAACAGTCTAGACCTCAAGAGTTGTGTCCCATTTTTGCGCAGGATGGTCTGCTCCTGGATAGTGATGATGATAAAGCTAGCTGCTGTGCTGCACAACTGGAAAATAAACGGAAGAGTTACACAGCACAAGAGTTGTTTTATTGCTGAAAATGCAATACCCCAACATCAATTTATTTCACCCTCTTTACAATTACCTCTCTCACTTTATTTCACTTCTGAGGGCCGGACTGGCAGTAGCGGGCACCGGGCTTTTGCCCTGTGGGCCGCCGGGGTGGGTGCAAGTTTGGGGCCCCTGGGAGGCTTTTTTTGTTACCAGAGGCTGGCAATATCGGCCCCCTGTAACAAAATCGGCCGAAACCGGCCCTAAAATACAGCTCAGCCGCACCCCTTTCTCACCCCTTTCCGGGGGCAGGCCGAGCAGTTTACCTGGGGTGGTTTTGGTTCCCAGTCCGGTCCTGCTGTCGTCAGTCCAACAACACCATCGGCACCATCCCACCCCTGCCCTAACACCTGCAGCCCTGCAATGTCATCACACCCTTTCTAGAGCTACCTCAATATTACATTCTGACCTCACATTGGCCCCAAATAATGTATCCACTACCTAAATTAACCTCAACAGCTTCTTAATACCACATCCTCCTGTGCCCATACAGTAATCCCCCATTATCACGTTAATCCTAGGGATTTAAGTGGGCCGGGTCCCACCAGGTCTGAGCACGCGCAGTTTTTTTAAGGGGGCCTCGAAACGGATCTCTATTGGGCTCGGTTTTGTGCCCTGGCACAGGCGGTCCGTTTTTTACTCCCGGACTGCAGTGACAGCAGGCACATGATGTGCGTGTGGTGACCGTTGTAGAGGATGGGAAATCCTTTAAAGAGAGTCATTTTCTCTTTGGATTTCCCTTCTCTTTTTGAAAATCAGGAGCAGCAACATTGTTGTGGTGTCACCAGGGCTTTAAGTGGAAGTTTTTTCAATATTATATACAAAGCAGCATATTTATCTTATGCAACTAGCAACCATTGACAAAGCCAATAGTCCTGGCTTGTAGGTATGATGTATATGTAAAGTAACACTCCCAGGCATATACCAATTACACAATAGATTAAACAAACAAACTAGTACAGTTTAGAACAAATACATTTTTAATAAGATTTAAAAAAGGATAAAGAGACAACACTAAAAATCAGTGCATTGATTACAATTAATAAAACATTCCTATAATTGTACATCTGTTTATACAAAGGATTTCAAATTAAAAAAGGGAAGATTAGATGGCATCCGGTCGACGCGTTTCAACATAAAAATATGTCTTCATCAGGACATATACCATCCAGTTTCTGTAAAAAAGATCACAACAATATTTTACTTATTTGGCCTCCTAACGTAGTATAATATAGCTGACTATACAGAAGAGGGTTATGCAAGGTCCCTCTTCTGTATAGGTGTAAAATATTTGTGAAAAGAAAGCGGTATATCAAGAATGTGAAAGTATTGTTTTTACCGATAGAAAGTGTAAACAAATCCAAACTAGTTCAGCTATATTATACTACGTTAGGAGGCCAAATAAGTAAAATATTGTTGTGATCTTTTTTACAGAAACTGGATGGTATATGTCCTGATGAAGACATATTTTTATGTTGAAACGCGTCGACCGGATGCCATCTAATCTTCCCTTTTTTAATTTGAAATCCTTTGTATAAACAGATGTACAATTATAGGAATGTTTTATTAATTGTAATCAATGCACTGATTTTTAGTGTTGTCTCTTTATCCTTTTTTAAATCTTATTAAAAATGTATTTGTTCTAAACTGTACTAGTTTGTTTGTTTAATCTATTGTGTAATTGGTATATGCCTGGGAGTGTTACTTTACATATATTGTTTTTCCCTGTCCCAGGATATTGATCCGTATCAGGGGGTCCTTGTTGTTAACACAGTTGTAGGTATGATGTGACGTGTATCATATATCTGGACACAATGACAGGAACAGCAAAATACAAGTCGGGCGGCACACTGTGCTAAACACAGATTTTTAGCTTACGTGTTCCTAATCCCACATTAGCACATCCTCCCCCAGACTCACCTCATAACATCGTATCCCCCATACTATCCTTACACACAGCCACCATCATATATTGCGGTCTATCTTTCACAAAAGCACAATGTCACAGGTCAGTGTTCATAGGTGTCCCAATCAATGGACCATTTTATTTGGAGAGATCTAATTGGCCAGGATTGTCTCTGGGAGTAGTTGCTTACAGCACGTGCAGAGGATGCAGTGTGCTAGCAAGATCATGATTTTCTGTCTCTTGTGCAGAACACCACCACCTGTCAATATGTCTGTTACAGGGATTCCATGACTGTTGCCAAGGTTGAAATGATAATTTCACAGCACTGTTGGTATCTGTCATTTGCCCACCTAAATGCCTTGCAAGATGGACACAAGAGCACAGTGAACACCCCCTGCTGTTCACATTCGAGTTGGATCTCCTGGGCTTGTTCCATCAGATCGGGATTTCTGTTGGAGAATGTGCTCACAGCCTGTAATGCCTGCCCGCTTCATGCCATTACATAGCCTATAGTCAAATAGTTACCTATCTGGGCACGGTTGGCACGCCAGGATCTCTAGTTGTGCTACATTTGATGCCAACATTGTTGCTATGTACCCTTGGGTTAATCATGTCCTGTTTCTGGTCCTCGGCATCCCCGTCTTCGTCCACCACTGTAGAACATTCCCACTCTTTGTGTTTTAAAACCTACACTCCATGCTACTGACTGTTGCCACCAGTGTCATTAGGGTGCTAGTGTCTGTGGTGGATGATGCTGTGGTTGTGTCATCCTCTGTGACTGGCACCAGCATCTTTGGTACTGCTTCAGAATCAGTATTTAATTTTTCCACCTGCACAACGGTTCCTTGGCTGGAAATTCACCTAGAAGTACATTTGGGGAGATTTATTCTGAGTGACAAATACATTTAGACACAAACCTCCTTAAACTGCAACTTTCAATATCTTTCATTCTTTGCCAAGAAAACCCCCCCAGCAAAAAGTGCCACGACAAACAACATTGGGAGAGGTTGGGGGGAGAAAATTGCATCAGAAGCTCAAAATTATTTATTTATTTTAAAGTTTTATAGAGCGCGAACTTGACCCGTGAGGGTATCAGAGCGCTTTACAGGTTCAAAGAGTAATACAGAAAGATCGGTTGACAAAATGATAGCAATAAATCGGGGGGATATACAGAAACAGGGGTCATGTGATAGGCAGGGAGTCAAGGGATATGTGCAAGGAGGGAGGAGGTGAAAAGTTACATAGGAACATTTTCCAGAATAAATGATCATACATCAAAAAACATATGAGGATCACAGCAGGGCTAGAGTACAAACATGTTGATGAAAAAAGTGAAAAATTGGATGGGAAACAGAAAACTAGTGCGAAGCAACCCCGGAGAATGGCCCCTTATCCCTAACCCTAAATTTCCCACCTTAAGAAACAGTCATAATAATAAAATACCCCCCTGAACTTTATTCGGTGTGTTCAGTTTAAATCTTTATGGTATACAGCATCAATGAGTTATGCTTCAAAATATTCACTCACTGTGAACTTGAATAGTAGAGAGATATCTTTGAGGTGCCAGCTTAGTAACTTGAGGAATGTGCTGCATACAAGCTGTCCTTCCTTAACACAGCTGCTTTTTAAACACATTTTTAGGTCTTGATAGGTGAAAGCCTCTTTCGGATCATACCAAAACTTACAGTGGGCAGAGAGCTGTCTATTGCTTCATTGTCACTCATTTGCTTCTTTCTTTTTCAATGGCTTGTCTTCCTTATCTTGTAGTTGTCCATCCCCTGGAGCTTAGTCTCTTTATAATCCTTTTGATTGGCTGCCACGTATCCTTCCTCAACTCACTTTTAGGGAACTACATTTTTCTTTTTCATTAATCACTCCATGAGAATACAATGTGTTTTCTTGCTCTCTCTTGCATGCATCTCCCTCCCCACTCAATTACCCCTCCCTGGTTACTTCCCCTTCACCTGCCTCAACCACTCTTCCGTTGCTCCCATTCATCCCTCGTGGGTCTTAAAAAATGCTTTCATTTTCATAGGGTCAGCAAGAAACGCTGGTGAAGCCAATATGTCAACAAGGCGAGACCTACTGGCTTTGCTAGTGCATGCTGCTTTTAGAAATGCTGATAATGATATATGTGAACACCTACAGTGAAGCAGCAGCAAACCAGCAACGCAGCCTGACCCATCTTGTTTATCTTTGCTTGAGTTAATGGTCAGTCTGTCCCTGTGTATCCTGCTACCAGCCAAAAGCCCTCCCAGGCAGCACCAGCTCAAAAGCCTGCTTACGTAGCACAGATAGCAGTGAAATAAATAATGGATAGTTCAGATGTTGTATCAGGAACAGGAGCTAGCAGGCCACTGGGAGGACTGGACTGGAAAGTATCCTAGCCTGAAGCAGGATAGAAGGAGGTGTCATGGGAAAAAGCTGGCTGCTCTCCATGGCTCTTCAAGCAGGTGGTGCTAATCTTGCTGTCCTCACAGTGATCTGATTCTTGGCATGCAGGATCACATGTTTCATTTGCGTGTGGGCTTGGAACTACTTTCATACTTTTACACTACAGCGACTCCGTTGGAATGGCGGCGAAAAAGGCGCATCTTACAAGAGTTGCCAGTGAACTGAAATGCTTGCATGTCATGTGTAGAACTGGACACAGCAAACCACAGTATAGTAAAATCAGCTCAGATTTTCAGGATACCCACAATGAATGTCTATGAGTCCATGGGGACAATTAATGAGTTTTAGTTGAGATTTGTTTGTTGAGATTTCACAAGTTTGTTGTTTTTTCCCCGACAAACTGACCACATAACTCCATGCCATCAAGGATGCAAAGCTCCAAGCCTGGTCTTTTCATTACATATAATTGTTTTCAGGTGCCTTATTTCAGTTAAATCCATTGATGTGAACAAAGACAACGTGTCCCAAAATAAATAAATCTATCTATCTATCTATCTATCTATCTATCTATCTATCTATCTATCTATCTATCTATCTATCTATCTATCTATCTATCTATCTATCTATCTATCTATCTATCTATCTATCTATCTATCTATCTATCTATCTATCTATCTATCTATCTATCTATCTATCTATCTATCTATCTATCTATCTATCTATCTATCTATCCATCCATCCATCCATCCATCCATCCATCCATCCATCCATCCATCCATCCATCCATCCATCCATCCATCCATCCATCCATCCATCCATCCATCCATCCATCCATCCATCTATCTATCTATCTATCTATCTATCTATCTATCTATCTATCTATCTATCTATCTATCTATCTATCTATCTATCTATCTATCTCTGTCATGCCTCCACCATGTTATGCTCTTCGTACACAGCCTTTTTTAAACATGCCGTAGGATAAGGAGTGTACTTAGCATGACCAGGCAATTTTTAAATCCGTACATCCTGGTCACATGGATCACTTCATAGTGGCTAGACATAATTTACTCCTTCTTTTAAGAGCTCAAGTGTGAGGAGTTGCCTGGTGATTAAGAATTTTACTTCGGCGAGTGAGGGTCTTTGTTCTTTTTTTAGGAAAGGAATCAGTTGGTGTATCTCACCGCCTCATCTTGGTGTCAGTGACTGTCACCCATCTCTTTTTTTCAATCTGTTTTTCAGGGCTCCAGGTCAAAAGTGCTGAGTTCTTTAAAAGTGTCAGCAGCAGATTTGTCTCTGTGCAGCCACCAAGCAGAGAACTTCAGGCCTGTAAACCTGTCTGTGGATTTTACAGACACAACATGGCTATTGGGGAAAAAACCTACCTTGTCCAATCAGGTTTGAACAGGTTTTTAGGTTTCGCCTGGGGCCGGAGCTCCTAGCTCCGCCCAGGAGAAATCTTATGTCCCTACAGTGTGGGGCTTAGTCCCGCCTCTGCTTCCATTGGCTAGCTCCATAAATGGAGGCTAGCCATTGGAACAGAGATCTGTCCGTCATGGCCGGACCAGATTCGTGGGCGTTCCCGAGATTTTTTCCCTCTCCGCCTCTGCGATGTCGTCATCGCGGCCGTGGGCGGGGTTTATTTTTTTTTGTAGTCCGTTTGTTTTCTTCCCATTCCGCGGCCGACCGCCGCCGGAAGAAGTCCAGGTGAGTGCCCGTTCCCGCCCCCTCCCGCTGACCGTGCGCCGTTCCCGCCCCCCCCGCCCCCTCCCGCTGATCGTGCGCCGTTCCCGCCCCCCCCTCCTGCTGTCCGTTCGCTAGCCGGGAAATAGTTATCGTGCGGTGGAGTCAGGCCTGGCGGCTTTGGAGTGCAAACGGGTGAGAGGCCATAGCGTAGCGTTTGGAGCACAGGTTTATGGTGCCGGGAGCCTCGGGTTCGGGCCCCGGTGAAGCGATTTAATTGTAGAGATATTTTCCTATTTTCAGCAAGAATCAAAATATATGCTGGAAAAAGCACGGTTAATTATCCAGAGTAAGAAGATGATAGGCGCTTGCTGTTTTTAAGTCATGGGTGAGAACATGAGCAGCGATATCGCGGGCAGAGCGAGGGCAGCGTTATTCGGTAGGTGGAGGGAGGGGCTTTTCGTTCCGACCCGCGTGGCGGGATGGGGTGCGAGTTGGCCTACGGGCTATAAGAGAGCAGTGTTCAAGTATTTAGCGATGAATGATAAAAAAAATAAAATAAATGAGGAAGCGCGGTCGCGAGAAGCCCGGGGTATGATACCGCCAGACTGGGGAACAAGGATCGATCCTCGGCAACATCTCGTGATTCTGGGCAAATACCTTAATCTCCCCACCGAAATTATTGTGTTCGGGTGTAATGTAACTGGTACTCTGTAAAGCGCTCTGGGACACCGGGTCGAGTTTGCACTATATGAATCAGCGTAGTTGGTAGAGCGGTTGACTGTGGTCTGGGAGACCTGGGTTCGCGCCAAAGGGCAGCGCAACAAGCGTATATATTTCCCCAGAGTCCGAAAGGATTATTGCTTTAAATTAGACTTTTAGTAAATGAAAGAAAGCACTACAATACTTTTATTCTAAAACGGGTAAACTATGTTAATTGTGTAATTTTAGCAACAGAGGATATTAAGCGTGCTAAACTGCCGGTGCCAGCTCCTAGAGGTCGCGAGGGTCACTTCGGCCTTACAGGTTTTACATTAGCGATCCGGGGTTCCTACTTGCTAAAACTGAAAGGACATAACGTATAGAGCCTCAGACACCCCGTGATCTGGGCCGAATAGCGGGGTAAATTCATGAGCAAGTCATACCGATGTTTAAAAATAAATAAAAATAAATAAATATTGTAATTGGATTTATGTAGCGATTGCTGCCGCTGGCCAGGCGTCAAAACGCTTTCTTTACGGCGAGTGGCACGTTATCAGGAACACAGCTCTGTTAATAGCACTAGTTCTTGTAACACTGGCCCAAGCCGAGGAAGGCATGTCAGAAGCACTTGGGGGCAGAGAGTCACGGAGCCCGGCCTGAATGCTCAGGAGCTACTGGTCTGGGGATATTTTTCGTTTTAGACTTTGTCTGCAATGGGGCAGTGTCGGTCACAACAAGTCCGGTAATAGGGCATATTTTGGCACGTCAGGCGCTCGCCAGGATGGTGCGCCTGACATTTAGTGTAATTTAAAAAATGTTAACCTCGGACAGCCAGTTAGTGATATAACACAAAGTGTGCAGAGTGAGTGTGTACAGTATGAGTGCAAAGTGTGAATGCAGAGTGAGTGTGCAAAGTGCACAATATAAATGCAGAGTGAGTGTGTACAGTGAGTGTGCAGAGTAGTGAGTGCAAAGTGCACTCTGCCCTCACTACTCTGCACACTCACTCTACATACTCAAAGTAGTGAGTGCAAAGTGCAGAGTAGTGAGTGTGCAGAGTAGTGAGTGTGCAGAGTAGTGAGTGTGCAGATTAGTGAGTGTGTAGAGTAGGGAGTGTGCAGAGTAGGGAGTGTGCAGAGTGGGGAGTGTGCAGAGTGGGGAGTGTGCAGAGTGGGGAGTGTGCAGAGTGGGGAGTGTGCAGAGTGGGGAGTGTGCAGAGAGCATGGGGAGTGCAGAGAGCATGGGGAGTGCAGAGAGCATGGGGAGTGCAGAGAGCATGGGGAGTGCAGAGAGCATGGGGAGTGCAGAGTGCATAGGGAGTGCAGCGTGCATTGGGAGTGCAGAGTGCATTGGGAGTGCAGAGTGCATTGGGAGTGCAGAGTGTATAGGGAGTGCAGAGTGAGTAGGGAGTGCTACAGAGTGCAGAGTGAGTAGGAAGTGCTAGGGAGTGCAAGAGAGTACGGAGTGACTGCAGAGATTAAGCTAATAGCAATGTAAATGACAATGCCATTTATTTATCTGTTTTCAAAGCCAACACATAAATAAAAATTTTGTCATTTACAATGCCAATAACTCTAACTTTTCCAAAGGCGAAACCATTGCATTGTAAATGCTTGTTAGTTTTGGGCCCATAGGGGTATGCAAACTGAGATCCGTGGACCTTCCCAGATTAATGGTCCATATATCTTTATAATTTAACTTTTTCATGCCCAGTCTGAAACACTTTTAAATGCAAATTTCTTGAAAACTACCAAAAGTATACAACAAATCAGGCAAAGGTGTTTCAATGAGTAATGTTCTTCTGTTTTGTGTTATGTTTTTCGCATTTGGGAGCAAAGTATACTATTGGAAGTAAAAACGTTATTAGCTCCCTATTTCCATCCACCTGAATTGACCACAAGTTTGACTTACACCCTCCATATATTTATCAATCAATCAGAATTTGTAGGGTGCAGCACTGTCACCCCTGGAGGTACCTGGGCACTGGGGTGCGAGGTCTCCATCGAAAAGGCATGTCTTGGGGAAATGGCTGGAAGAGGGAAGATGTTGTGTATTTCTATAGGTTCTGAATCAGTCCCCCTATTCCTGACCCTATTCTGGTTAAACTAACTATCAAGTTAACTAACAGTCAGCCCATGAGGCAAGAAAACCCCCATGATGCAGATACCGTTATCTGACGCAGTCACACTACGGCACAGGAACGTGTTATCTGATTAGGTCATAACGCTTGAGATCTAATTAGACAAGCGACATTCCTCCAGCCCCTGATAAGGCATACGACGTTCTCATAACAAATCAAACCTATGACAACCTGGAAAATCCGTGCGGCCATTGTTTTGATTTCACAGAGAACTTTTGCAAAAGAATGTGCTAACGAGCAAGTCGTATGACATCTTTATTGACGTACCTATGTCCATCCTTACGTCAATCTCGGCACCTTTAAGGTATAAATATTGCCGACCTTGCCCTATGCAAACACACGCGTGGTGACAAGACGGAGCAGCCATACTTGCCGAAGCCGAGAGCAGAAGCAGACCCCGCTGGCAGCAGCCCCGCCTTCCTGACGCGCTGAGAGACGCGCTGCTATCTCAAGCCGAGAGACCCAGCACCGGCGTTTCTGGGCAGCCCTCGCAGGCAGCCTGGAATATCGAGAGCAGAGAAAGAGATACCATTCCTCATTCATCCTAAATTCCAGGTACAGAACTGAATAACCCCTCACAGAGAATTCTTTAGTTATTCACTTGGCAAAAACAAACTTAACTTAAACTGTAACTTTCTATTCCCGCCCACGCATTAGACTTAGGTCAGGTACACGGGGTAGGCGTATTTAGAAACACCAGTTGAGCACGTTTAGTCAAATGTATATGTGTATGTAAATATATTTTAATCATTTTAAACATCATATGGCTCAGAAACCATATCAATGTTTTTACAGTATTATTTTATACTATTGCTTCTAATGTATGCACTTTACTTAACTATAAGTATTGCCATAATATCGATCCATTTCTCATGTATGAGAAAAGAGACTGATCAATAAATAACACCTTTTATTGAACACGCCCGTCTCTTCCTTTTCTCTACATTCTGATTAGACTAAGAATGCACGTACTGACTGAGTAAAATAATTGCCTTGTGCTCACACGACTCTCGAGATTGACTCTTGATTAGGGGAGAGCAAAGTTGTCATGTTCTATGGTTGTCAGAAACTAAATCCCTTCTTGTCTAATCGGGGGAGTTAATTCCTTCCTTGAACATTCGAGAAAGTTTCTAGCGAACTCTGAGCTTAGCTGGCAAACCCAAAAATTAAGTCTAGTATCGACAGTAGTAGACCTAGTTAACGTCTGGCCTAGGCCTTTACTGCTGTAGGTACTATTCCAATGCGCAGAGCCTATTGGGAAAATAGGAACTACACTACAAAGAAACATGCAAAAAAAAGGCACAACAGGGGGCGGAAAAATGATCAGGCATGGCAAAATGGAAGGGAGAAAAAACCAAACAGAAAAGGCAAAACAGAGGGCCTAAAAATGAGCAGAAAAGGCAAAACAGAAAACAGAAAACCGAGCAGAAAGGCAAAACAGAGGGCAGAAAATCAAGCAGAAAAGGCAAAACAAATGGCAGATAAACAAGTAGTAAAGGCAAAACAGAGGGCAGAAAAATTAACAGAAGAGGGAAAAACAGGGCAGAAAAATGAGCAGTGAAAGTAAATCGGAGGGCAGAAAAACGAGCTGAAAAGGCAAAACAGAGGGCAGAAAAACGTGCAGAAATAAGACAAAACAGAGCAGTATTGGCCCGTCCCCAGACAAAGTGGCGTGGCAGGCCAGAGGGGGATTTGGTGGGGGGGGGGGGGGGGGGGAGGTTGGTTGTTTGAGGACAAAGAAAGAAAAAAAAGAATTTACCTGAACGTCACCCGCCGCATCACGCTCTTTCAGTCTTCTTCTGGGCACAGGCTCCCAGACTGCGCTGCAGCCAATCCTGACACTACATGAAAGCAGTGTCAGAATTGGCCTGAGCACTGGCCGCTTGCGCTCCCAGGCACACCGGGAGCTTGTGCCTTCTCTCTCCAATTCCAGCAACACAGCTGGGGCTGGAGAGAGATTTACTGCGCACAACGGTTTGGCTGGTCTGAGACAGCCAGCCAAACCGTCATGCGCACTGTAACAGTGCCCACCACCAGCCGTGGTCGGTAGGGGAGTACCTGCCGGGGCGGTGATGTGGGGAGGGGGAGGGGCAGGGTGGGGGTTAGTAATGTATGGATAATGGAGGTTTGCAGGTAAGTAAACATTTAAATAAATCAAACGAATTTCGTTGTGCGCACTGCATTGCATTTGGGGATGCAGTGCTCGCAACAAAATTCGTTTGATTTATTTAAATGTTTACTTACCTGCAAACCTCCATTATCCATACATTACTAACCCCCACCCTGCCCCTCCCCTTTCCCACGTCACCACCCCGGCAGGTACTCCCCTACCGACCGCGGCTGCCCATCACTTCCCCACCAGCAGTGTCATCCCCCTGGACCCACCCCCAAGACTCGCAGAGTCCTGGGGGCGGGTCCAGGGGGATTAAAATGAAAAGATAGTAAAAAAGGTTTAAAACCCGTTTAGTTATCTTTTATTTAAGGGTGGTGGCAGTGGGGGGAGGGGGGCGGTGCTCCTCCGCCCTAATGGAGGGCTTGCCGTTGAAACAGAGGGCAGGAAAAAAGGCAGAAAAGGCAAAACAGAGCAAGAAACAAGCAGAGGAGTCACAGAGGGCAGCAGGTAGACAGGCAGCAGAGGGTAGTGGACTGTGGGCAAGCTGGACAGGAGAACTGTCGGAGTGGGAGCTGGGACAAGGGCCAGCTCTCTGTTTAGAGCTTCTAGGCAACCCTGTCTTGTCTAAGACCCTAAAATCCAGTCACCAACTTTCGAAACGTGTTGACGTTAAATACAAGGAAGGCCTGAGACAGAAAACACACATATGGCGCGTTCAGTGGAAGAGTACTTTAGAGAAGTAGCAGATTAATATACAGCAGTGGCCTGACGTAACCTCCTTAACTGTACTGAAATTCCAAAGTCCTCTTCTCGTTAACCAGACAGGACACAGGCCCCACAATATATACGATCATAAGCCTTGCTTCCTGCTGTATTTTATTGGTCCCTCATACTCTTTAACACCCTCACTACCGCCTCACAAATGCACACTGTTCTTGGTGAGGGAGTGTGAAAGCACCACTTACACATGTGTATTCAATTTTGTCTTGTCTAAACACAAATCTCATTTATTGGTATTTTGTGTCACAATATCTACATTTGTTGTCATTGTAGATTAGTGTGCTAGGTTGCAATTGTGTATAAGAGAGAATTGTACATTAACCATTTTTATAGAAAATATGACCGTGCCTTCAGCAGAGCACTACTGAACAGTATTGTGTTTCTCACTTTTTCAATAATATGCTTTGTTTTGTAGCTATTGAGGTATTTGTCTGCTGTAGGTTGCTATGGTGGGATCCATTGTGGGAAGCCTTGGTGTTCAGCAACCACTGGCATTTGACAGCACCTGGGCAAGCTCATAAAATAAAAAAAACGTTGTTTCCCTGCAATTTTATTTTTTTATAACTTAAGCACAGTTTTACAGTATCTTTCCACTCAGATAACATTCCTCTGGCAAAACCTGAACTTTGAAATGATCAGTGTACATCAAAATGTTTTTGTACAATGCGTTTTCAAAGGATCAGTTGTAGGTGAAAGGTTACACGAGTGACTCATTGTTTTTATGCTAAGAAGAAAACAATGTGGGGCAATGAATGATCTATATAACGCAATGCAGAGTGTGACGTTTTTCCGAGTTGAGAAATAAAACAGAGCAGGTGAGGAGGCTCCCTATGGCAACAGTATTTTGAAATATGTAGTTCTCATTCAACTCCATTCAACGTGTTACGTTTGGAAATAGATGTTACCCAATTTTAATGGCTCAGGACTGCCTTTGCTTAGCTGTCAGCAGTACATAATTTTAATTAGATTTTTGTGCATTATTTCCAAAATTAGACGCTTTTAGTTATATTTAAATTCACATGTTATTACTGTTTGATTCACAGATATGTTGTAAAGATTGCTTAATTTGATTTATTGTTAGATTGTGTTTTCATGATTTTAGGTAGAGGTTGCTGACATGGCGGTGAAGTTCATTCAACAGTGTGTGACAAGGAGGTCGGAATTACATATATAAGCACATTTCTACGCTTTTAATACTGTGTGGATAAGTGTGCTTTGTTAAGAATCGGAGGAAAAGCTGAAAGAGTTGAACATTTTCTTCTAAAAATCAAACAGCGAAGGGCAGGTCATAAGTATGAATTCTGGCAAGGTGAATTCAGCCATTCACCCTCCTGAAGTCTGGTAAATTGAGTAATCGAAACCAGGAGCGGCCCGTGCATGCAAGAGCGGTGGGGCAGGGTGGGAAGGGTGTTGACAGACGACGACGAGGGAAAATAAAATGTAAAAAAAAAGAAAACAACTTACCTTGCTCTCGGCCATAAGGCAAGCACAAAGTAAGTGGTATTCTTTTTTTAAAACTTGATTTTCCCTCGTTGTCTGTCGACTACCCCCCTAACCCCGCGCAGGGCCGGACTGGGAACCACAACCGGCCCTGGCACAGTGCTCGGCTATACCCCCCTCCTCATTCGGGGGGGGGGGTGGTTAGAGGTGCCGCCGATCTCTTTGCCGGAGCCGGTTTTCGGCCGATTTTGGTACATGGCCAATTTTGCAGCAAAAACGGCCCTGTAACAAAAACGGCCCCCAGGGGCCCAAAACCGGCCCGACCCGCGCGGCGCACCGGGGGATTGCCCGGTGCCCGCTATGGCGAGTCCGGGCCTGACAACGCGCCATCGCTCTTACCTGCACGGGCTGCTTCTGATCGTAACACTTGTTCATTACAGTGCTTAGAAATGGCAAAAGTGTGGTATGAAGCTGCCCACAAAAAGACGCCACTGTTATCCACCATGGACAGCTGCAGTTCGATAATACAAACTACACTTGAGGTACAGTTTGCACATGTTCCCATTCTTTGGTGAAATAGCACATCTGCGGTTGGAGGTATGTGTAGGGTGATTGCTATTTATCACATGCTTGGGTGCCCAGGTGTTGTGTTGTGTGTGTGTGTTATGCTCTGTAAGGGCACGAGTGCTGCAACCGAAGTTGGAGGCTGTCCTCCATGTTATCTTTGTGGGCTAACTCCTTTTATCTAGTTTCCACTGCAAAGCCCAGTTGTGTTTCTGGCTGAGTTGTATTTACCACCGGTCAGTCTATACCTGTGCAAAAGAGCAAAATCTCTGGCAAACAGGGACTACTGCCCAATTTATAATAAATAGATAAGTAAATAAATAATAACAATAAGGGAGACCCAGCCAGCCAACGACGCTACTTCAAATGCTGAGGTTGGTGAACACCACGGCTGCCTAGTCTAGATTCCATCTCATGCTTGATTCTTTCGCCTCCATAAGCTTCATGTCTCTTTATGTATTTCTTGCACTTTTTTAAAATCCCGGTGTGTTCTCTTTGTCATTATTTTCCCAAGATTCTCTTCCTCCTACCTGCCTTTTCTGCTTTTCTCTCCCTTGTTCTAGGTTAAAGTGGGATGATAGAAAATATATCTCAAACCCTTAAATTGATAGCCAGTACCCCAACCCCCATTCCTCCCCTACTCCCAACCACGGCCCAAAATTAGCATTGCCTTGGATGCTCTGATACCTGTACTTTATGTATGATTCCAGACATAAAGTAGCTTGTAAGTGCAGCAGCATACAGTCAGTTGCTAGTTGGGTAGGACCCCAACTACTGAAAAATCGTATTCTCAACCAGAAGTTTATGAGAATTATACCCCTAATGTTTGTCACACCAAGCACCATCAGCTCTCCCCAACACACATTAACTCTCTGACTAGTTGAAGCTGTCACTATGCCCTTTTGAATTGTGTATAGTGCTGTGCACTCATTGGCCACCAGATCTCCAGTGATGCACTTAACTGGACACTTGAATCTTTTAGTTACGTTTACCTGCCAGAACCCAGTTCAATTTGTGAGTTTTGAGCCCCAGCAAACACTGGGGTGTGGGATTTGGGGTTTTTAATTACTGTTGGATAGTCCTCAGCAGGGTGAAACTAACCCTCTGCCTCCATGCACCCCAGGCTGCTGAGAAACTAGGGCACATGGCAGACATATCATGGCACACTTGATACATTTGTAAGAGCTGTCTGGCATTTATAGTTATTGAGAAACACTGACCAGTCTCAAGCTTTGAGGACCGAACCTTTCCAGTGACTGCTGAGGACCTGTGATTGGTGGCTCAATCTATAACACTGGCCAAAGACTTCAATGGAATGTAAATTAGAACATAGGAATGTTGAGCGCCCCATTGAAGACAATGGAGTGCTCCAGGCTTCTAATGGCTGGTATAAGCCCAGAGCACCAACATTCCAATGTTTGTTCAAAGCTGTTGCTGTGAACAAAGGCCTCACAGAGCCCAACAGGATTTCAACCCCCTTGGCCTCCGTGAGGCCTTTGTTTTACAAATTAAAATATTCTGCCCTCTAGGGGCGGAATGTTCTAATACCCTTAGAGCCCTCTGTAGCGGGCTCTACCAGCCATTAAAGGCCCGATCACTTGTTAAAGGCCCGAGCCGAAACGTTGTAGCGGGCCTTTAATGGCCGGTACAGCCCACTACATTGGGCTCTAATGCTATATTGTAGCTGCTTGCAGTATGAGTGATATAAAACGGTTTGTCATATAGGTACTATGACCTTTTATCTGTGTTGTGTATCATATAAAAAAATTACCCATTGTTTTGAAAAGATAAATAGCCTGATTTAGAGTTTACAGTTAAGACAACCAAATTATCATTGTTTGAGCCTTCTGCTTTTACTGATTTCCTTGCTAGTTGAGGCTATCATTAAAATGGCTCTCAGGAATGGTCTGGTTGTCGGAAAGGGGGGCATGCTTGCTACGGGGCAAAGAGGGGGAGAATGAGAATTTTTTTGGGGAAGACTGGGAGGCAGAATTATAAAGTCTTTGCGCTGGTGCAACATCAAGCAAAGTGACGCAAACTGGCACAGAGTATTTACTTTACAGTGTAAACATATTTTTGCACTGGAAAGTTGTCCTGAAGGTAACCCAATAGGGCTCTGTGATGCTTTGTTTTATTTTGCATCAAGTGGGCTTCTCATGAGTGCTGTGTGCCACCTACTAACATTTATAGACAGGGCTTTGCGCCAAAAAATATACAGCCTCTTTGAGGCTGCATTAACAAGGAGAAATGTGTTGTTTCCCCTAACGTTTTACAAGTGGCACGTGTGCTTCACTGTACAACACACATCTAATGTATGAAAAATGAGACGTTAGTCTACTCATAGTATTTTGCAACTAACCTATATCAAACCTATGCTAGACATCATGCACATCATGCAAAGGAGCCTTATATGCCAGCACTAGAGAAGAGAGCAGCAGTGCCATGTATTAATAGATATAGATTTGTGATGCTGTCTCCCGCTAGTGCAACGCAGCACATCAACTGTGGTTGTTTCGCTACATTGTGCTAAAATTACACAATTTTGTCCCTGTGTCCCAGCTTTCCTTTGTAAAATCCAGTGCTGGGGATAAGTTCCTTTAATAAAATGACAATTGAAAACAAGCATTTGCAATGCAATAGGTATCGCATTAGGAAAGTTTGAGCTATTGTAAATGACAAATATTTTATTTATGTGTTGGTTTTGAAAATTGCGAAATTAATAGCTTTGCCATTTACAATGCCAATAGTTTTAACTTTCGCAAACGTGACACCTATAGTATTTGGAATGCAATATGTGTTGTATTTACATGACTTAGATGTATTAATATTACAAATAACAATGGCTTTTATTTTTTTAAATAATTAATACTTAAATAAAAGTTATTGTAATTTATAATGGAAATAGCTTAAACTTTTGTAAATAACCTTTGGGAAGATTATGTTCAGTGTATTTTATTGTGATGAAAATCCAAGAACAGCAGTGAAATATTAACATTTTTTTGGGACATTTGTAATAAAGCTTGAAACATTGAGAGAACATATTAGAACCAGTTGTTGAATGGTTGCACAGAGTGATGCTGTGGCGTTCAGTGGTGCTGAGTAATGCTGTGGCCTTCAGTGGTGCTGAGTGATGCTGTGGCCTTCAGTGGTGCTGAGTGATGCTGTGGAGTTCAGTGGTGCTGAGTGATGCTGTGGCATTCAGTGGTGCTGAGTGATGCTGTGGCATTCAGTGGTGCTATAGCGTTGAGTGGTGCTGAGTGATGCTGTGGCGTTGAGTGATGCTGTGGCATTGAGTGATGCTGTGGCGCTGAGTAATGCTGTGACGTTGAGTGATGCTGTGACGTTAAGTGATGCTGTGGCGTTGAGGGATGCTGTGTGCTGAGTGGTGCTGTGGCGTTGAGTGGTGCTGTGGCATTGAGTGGTGCTGTGGTGTTGAGGGGTGCTGTGGCATTCAGTTGTGCTCAGTGATTCGGTGGTGCTGAGTGATGCTGTGGCGTTGAGTGATGCTGTGGCGTTGAGTGATGCTGTGGTGTTGAGTGGTGCGGTGGTGTTGAGTGGTGCTGTGGCATTAAGTGGTGCTGTGGCATTGAGTTGTGCTGTGGCGTTGAGTGGTGCTGAGTGATGCTGTGGCATTGAGTGATGTTGTGGCATTGAGTGATGTTGTGGCATTGAGTGATGTTGTGGCATTGAGTAATGCTGTGGCGTTGAGTGATGCTGTGGCGTTGAGGGATGCTGTGCGCTGAGTGGTGCTGTGGCGTTGAGTGGTGTTGTGGCATTGAGTAGTGCTGTGGCATTGAGTGGTGCTGTGGCGTTGTGGGGTGCTGTGGCATTCAGTGGTGCTGAGTGATTCTGTGGCGCTAAGTGATGCTGTGGCATTGAGTGATGCTGTGGCGTTGAGTGGTGCTGTGGTGTTGAATGGTGCTGTGGTGTTGAGTGGTGCTGTGGCGTTGAGTGGCGCTGTGGCATTGAGTGGTGCTGTGGCGTGGTGGTGCTGAGTGATGCTGTGGCGTTGAGTGATGCTTTGGCATTGAGTGATGCTGTGGTGTTGAGTAATGCTGTGGCATTGAGTCATGCTGTGGCGTTGCGGGATGCTGTGCGCTGAGTGGTGCTGTGGTATTGAGTGGTGTTGTGGCATTGAGTGGTGCTGTGGCATTGAGGGGTGCTGTGGCATTCAGTGGTGCTGAGTGATTCTGTGGCGCTGAGTGATGCTGTGGCGTTGAGTGATGCTGTGGCATTGAGTGGTGCTGTGGTGTTGAGTGGTGCTGTGGTGTTGAGTGGTTCTGTGGCGTTGAGTGGTGCTGTGGCGTTGAGTGGTGCTGAGTGATGCTGTGGCATTGAGTGATGCTGTGGCATTGAGTAATGCTGTGGCGTTGAGTGATGCTGTGGTGTTGAGTGATGCTGTGGCGTTGAGGGATGCTGTGCGCTGAGTGGTGCTGTGGTATTGAGTGGTGCTGTGGCATAGAGTGGTGCTGTGGCATAGAGTGGTGCTGTGGTGTTGAGGGGTGCTGTTGCATTCAGTGGTGCTGAGTGATGCTGTGGCGTTGAGTGATGCTGTGGCATTGAGTGATGCTGTGGCGTTGAGTGGTGCTGTGGTGTTGAGTGGTCTGTGGCATTGAGTGGTGCTGTGGCATTGAGTGGTGCTGTGGCATTGAGTGGCGCTGTGGCGTTGAGTGGTGCTGTGGCATTCAGTGGTACTGAGTGTTGCTGTGGCGTTGAGTGATGCTGTGGCGTTGAGTGATGCTGTGGCGTTGAGTGGTGCTGTGGTGTTGAGTGGTGCTGAGTGATGCTGTGGCGTTGAGTGATGCTGTGGCATTGAGTGATGCTGTGGCATTGAGTAATGCTGTGGCGTTGAGTGATGCTGTGGCATTGAGTGATGCTGTGCGCTGAGTGGTGCTGTGGCATTGAGTGGTGCTGTGGCATAGAGTGGTGCTGTGGCATTGAGGGGTGCTGTGGCATTCAGTGGTGCTGAGTGATTCTGTGGCACTGAGTGATGCTGTGGCGTTGAGTGATGCTGTGGCGTTGAGTGATGCTGTGGCATTGAGTGGTGCTGTGGCATTGAGTGGTGCTGTGGCATTGAGTGGTGCTGTGGCATTGAATGGTGCTGTGGCATTGAGTGGCGCTGTGGCATTGAGTGGTGCTGTGGCATTCAGTGGTACTGAGTGATGCTGTGGCATTGAGTGATGCTGTGGCATTGAGTGATGCTGTGGCGTTGAGTGATGCTGTCTGCTGAGTGGTGCTGTGGTATTGAGTGGTGCTGTGGCATAGAGTGGTGCTGTGGCATAGAGTGGTGCTGTGGTGTTGAGGGGTGCTGTTGCATTCAGTGGTGCTGAGTGATGCTGTGGCGTTGAGTGATGCTGTGGCATTGAGTGATGCTGTGGCGTTGAGTGGTGCTGTGGTGTTGAGTGGTCTGTGGCATTGAGTGGTGCTGTGGCATTGAGTGGTGCTGTGGCATTGAGTGGCGCTGTGGCGTTGAGTGGTGCTGTGGCATTCAGTGGTACTGAGTGTTGCTGTGGCGTTGAGTGATGCTGTGGCGTTGAGTGATGCTGTGGCGTTGAGTGGTGCTGTGGTGTTGAGTGGTGCTGAGTGATGCTGTGGCGTTGAGTGATGCTGTGGCATTGAGTGATGCTGTGGCATTGAGTAATGCTGTGGCGTTGAGTGATGCTGTGGCATTGAGTGATGCTGTGCGCTGAGTGGTGCTGTGGCATTGAGTGGTGCTGTGGCATAGAGTGGTGCTGTGGCATTGAGGGGTGCTGTGGCATTCAGTGGTGCTGAGTGATTCTGTGGCACTGAGTGATGCTGTGGCGTTGAGTGATGCTGTGGCGTTGAGTGATGCTGTGGCATTGAGTGGTGCTGTGGCATTGAGTGGTGCTGTGGCATTGAGTGGTGCTGTGGCATTGAATGGTGCTGTGGCATTGAGTGGCGCTGTGGCATTGAGTGGTGCTGTGGCATTCAGTGGTACTGAGTGATGCTGTGGCATTGAGTGATGCTGTGGCATTGAGTGATGCTGTGGCGTTGAGTGATGCTGTCGCATTGAGTGGTGCTGTGGTGTTGAGTGGTGCTGTGGTGTTGAGTGGTGCTGTGGCGTTGAGTGGTGCTGAGTGATGCTGTGGCGTTGAGTGATGCTGTGGCATTGAGGGATGCTGTGGCGTTGAGTAATGCTGTGGCGTTGAGTGATGCTGTGGCATTGAGTGATGCTGTGCGCTGAGTGGTGCTGTGGCGTTGAGTGGTGTTGTGGCATTGAGTGGTGCTGTGGCGTTGAGGGGTGCTGTGGCGTTGAGGGGTTCTGTGGCATTCAGTGGTGCCGAGTGATTCTGTGGCGCTGAGTGATGCTGTGGCGTTGAGTGATGCTGTGGCGTTGAGTTGTGCTGTGGTGTTGAGTGGTGCTGTGGTGTTGAGTGGTTCTGTGGCATTGAGTGGTGCTGTGGCGTTGAGTGGTGCTGAGTGATGCTGTGGCGTTGAGTGATGCTGTGGGAAGCTAATAAGGAGGATAGATCGAGGGTAGGAAAGAGAAAGGAGAGAAGAGGGGTGAAAGAAGGGTTGGCTTGGAAATGCAGAATGATGAGGTAGAAAGATCACTGAAGCGAGGAGGGGAAAAAGAGCAACAATGAGAAAGGGAAGGGAATCTATGAGACAACAAACAGGAGGAGGAGGTGTGAGAGCAAGAAAACGTATGGGCGAGTGGGAAAGGGGTTGGAAAGTAAAGTGAGAGAATAGATGAAAACAAGCGATGCGCGCTCTGATCTGGGGGAGGTCCATTAGCCTGTAAGCAGGGTCGGACTGGCTACCGGGCAGTTTGGAATGCTGCTGAGCTGCTGGCTGATTTCACTGCGGTGGGGGCTGATTTCGTTCGTGGAGACCTGTGTGTGCTTCGAAATAATTAATGCAAAACGAATTTCGTTTAGCACACGCAGGTCTCCATGAACGAAATCAGCCCCCAGCTCAGCAGCATTCCAAACTGCCCGGTAGCCAGTCCAGCCCTGTCTGTAAGAACTCGCTGCAAACATCAAAGGAAGGGTGGAAGGGATATTGGTGAGTGAGGGGCGAGGGGGTATGCAGCCTGGTGAGTTGAAGTGGCAGCAGAGGCGGAGCGCGGCGTGCACGAAGTGTCTGGTAGCAAATGGTCACCGTAGGTGACCGGGGGTGGGGGAGAAACGGTGGGTGGGACAAACCGAGGGAAGGGTTCTGCAGATCTGGAGGCCTTTATAATAGAGCTTGGGGAAGGGCTTTAGGGCGCATAGAAGAAAGCGCGAGAGGGAAAGGGTTGAATGTGAACTGGCCATCCACTGGAGGGTTCTATTTTGCAGTATTACATCGTGTGAATTTGACCCAAAGGCATTGGAGCACTTTAAATGATTAGATTACATTTTTTAGAAGTGAAGAGGGATATCAGGGGAGGACAAGGGCAACAAGGAGAGGAGTAAAATGAATGGGGCTCAGAGGAAGAAAAGTATAGGAGGAAGAGAGGCCTGGCACAGAAGAAAGGGACTCTGACAGAGAGATGGGAAAGAGAGAAGAAGAAAGGGAAACGAAAGAGAAGAAGGTGGAACTGAGGCACAAAGAGGGATAGGCGGGAAATAAGAGTGACATAAGGAGGAGCAAAAGGAAGAGGAAACATAAATATGGATGAGAAATAAAGATTAATAGTGAGGGGAGGGAAAGGAAGAGAAGAGGCTGGATCAAATAGAGAAAAGAAGGAGAAATGAGGCAAGGAAAGACAAGAAACACGAGGGAGGAATGTTGGGGTAATTAAAGCTGGGAAGCTTCACGCTTGAATGCCTGAAGTCGGAAGGGTGGGAGGGAACTGGGGAAGCTTCAGATGCCTGGCTTGGACATTAAAAAGATGCTATATTTCTCCTGTGCCAGATGCATTTATTACAAATTCTCACACATGGACAGTTCTTAAATTCTTGTTGAGCCAGAAACGGACGGCATCTCAAAGTAAACAGTTTGATTCTGAACTTTTCGCTATATCTGAAACATACAGGAAATGCTAGTGTTAATGTGTGGCAACGTTCAGTACAATCTGCAAAAGGGCTCAGGTCATCACAAGTGCTACTTACATGGAGATCACTGAAAGCAACAGAAAATCATGTTACAGAAAAAGGATTTTATTTTACCTTTTGCAGTGAAAAACAGGCGAGTCTGGTGACGGGCTTTAATTTTACAATTCATAGTGTAGCCCCTTGTGTGTCAGCACTGGGGCAGCCATTTTTGCAGGACTGCTGGAGTAGCAGCCTAACACCGTGGGCTTGGATATCCAAGGATGAATGTAAACAAGCACCTTCCGAGCGCTCCACAGACTTTTAGATTGGTGATGGGGCTACCTACCCCCACCGGGACGCGAGGATTTACCTAAATAGCTCTGTTCATCGACAGGACTCGGCCTCCGTTGCTATTTTAAGGCCGGCATTGGCCTACTTCCTACAGACTCATTCTAGATGCGCTGTAAGCCACGTGCGTAAGTAACATGCAGGTACCGTCCAAGGTTCACATTGATAAGGGGAAGCCGTGCAACACGGGAAACATCCATTACCACGCGGATTTTACTCCGCGTGGCCTTTACAACGCGTCCCTTACAACGCAAGTCGTTACCACGGCTTGCGCTGGAGGGCGCTAAAGGATTAAAAATAGTAAATTTACTATCCCAACACCTTCCCTAGTGTCCACGGGGACTGGTGTTAGAATAGTAAATTATACTATTCGAAATCCGCGCCCCAAACGCAAGTCGTGGTAACGACTTGCGTTGTAAGGGACGCGGTGTAAAGGGGTGCGTTGTGACGGTACGCGTCGTACCGTCATACATCCGTGCAACACATTTAAAGTGCTTTAACAGCGTGTTTGCTTTATTCCTGAATGAGAATGTTTAGAATGCTTGTCATAGTTATTACAATTAGTTTGCTCTTGTGAACAAACAGATTCGAGACTCTCCACGAAACTAAACATGGAGCAAAAGTTCTATACAAGTGGGAAATCTAGGTCTACCATTTAAATTCAATTATCAAAAAACAAATAAAATTAAGGATGCTGAAATTCTCGAGGCTGCTGGTTATAACAAAATGCAAATTAAACGTGCCGTAGATTATTCAGCAGAAGGAAAGACAAGAAACACGAGGGAGGCATGTTGGGGTAATTAAAGCTTGCCGAGCGCGCGCTGGGGAAGCTTCACGCTTGAATGCCTGAAGTCGGAAGGGTGGGAGGGAACCTTTGAAGTGTGAAGCTCTCGGCATTGCTGTTGCGGGTCTGATGCGATGATGCGAGGCGGCTCGGGGAGCAAATGGCAAGCGCATGCACCGGCACATGCACAGTGCGTAATCTGCCTGCCAAAGCCCTCTTGGTAAGCTTTCCTGTTGCACCTCTATATGTCTCGACATCTGCAATGCGCAAGCGCATTGGCAGAGGTCGAGACCTAAAAATATGAGGAAAAGGGACTAGGAAGGAGTATTAAATTGGTCAGTAGAATGGAACGGTCATGTTTGTAAAATCACGTTACTGCATCTTACGCTTGTAATGCCACGCTGTCATGTACCTGGCCAGCATTGGTGCATCTCGTTATTCATGTGACACATGGTTATCTCCTTCCTCGAGTGTGCTTTTCAGCTATTTGTACGCGATGCAGCAGTTGTGTATCATTCCCATTGTCTTATGCAATTCTAAATGGAGTTCACACATGCTGCTTCCGTGCACACAACCAAGACATAGCAAGTGTATAAATGCTCTGAATTACAGAAATGCATAATAGACAAAAATATAGCTGCATCTCTCCCTTCCCAACCCAATATTCACCACCATCTTCTGAATTATATTACAAGAGAGAAGACTCTCCTTTGTCTTTTATAAAATCAGGACTCTCCTTCACCAACTGGCTAGGAAAATCTGCAATTTGTGTGACTTCCATAGAATAAAAATGGAATGTTTTAGGCTAAGTAGGACACAATCTCTCCAGAATGCACAGATCAACCAAGCAATCTGATTCATCAATGTTAAGTTAACAAGATGAGACCTGATTTTATCTTGGATCACACACACACACCCACTTTCAAAAAAGAAATTATTTGTTTTGTGCCAAGGGACGCCAGTATATTGCTCGAAGCGGGCTGAAGAGTGGCACAGAAAGTTAATGCACGTACTGTACAGAACCAAGTGCAACTTGTTGTACACAGGTCCAAATTGCAGAGTTGCTGGACCAGCCTGTCATCCTTCTGATGTTGATCTGATTTGTACCTCTTAGCGGAGTAATACCAACGTCAGTTATGAGCTGGCTTGGGTAGCTCGTAGGACTAATGACCAATTATCTTTGATATCCTGGGCACAAGTTTGTTTGCTGGCGGGTGTTCTCAGCATTTTATCCTTCCAAAGTCAATAAAATGAGTATGGTGGGTAACTATAAACATCTATTGTCTGTCATTAGCTACAAGACGCCAGTTCTGGGCTGAACATGAGCACTAAATGCCCCAGTTATGTTAGCAGTGCTTTGAAACTTTGATGATTTAGGGTCTGAATTACAGTTTGGCAGACAGTTTACTCCGTCACAAACGTAACAGGTATCCTTTCTTACTTATTAGGAGTGCATTATATCCTGTACATATAGCCTAAGGCTTGTAATAAGATGTACCCGGCCGCCAGAACTAAATCAGGCCCTTAGTGATATGTCAAACATCTGATTACAAAAGACAATGCAATTTTGCACACAGACCAGTGCAAAGACAACACTTCCCCTGACAGACTGTTGAAATAAAAATCACATTTACACTAGCCAGCAGGTGCCACGGCCTTTTTGCACTAACCGATCAGTGCAACATCGCACTGCTGTCCTGCGAATGTATTCAATATGTGCAATCTGTCCTATTTTCTCTTCCGAAGACAGTCTCTAGTAAGAGTACCTGATGGTTTAGTACAATATAACATTTATATTCATTTTCTCTCTGGAACATTCTACTGAACCAAAACCGGCCCTGGCAAAATGCTCGGTCGACCGCGTTCTTTGCCAGGGCCGGTTTAACAAAAACGGCCTCCAGGGGCCCAAAACCAGCCCCAACCCTTGCGCGCGCACCGGGGGATTGCCCGGTGCCCGCAACGGCCAGTCCTGGCCTGCTGCTGCAATTGTCCTTGTTCTGAAGGTCTTGAGAGGAATACCAGTAAGGCAGACTCAGCCCTCCGAATAGCTGCCAAGGTCTATGTATGATATACTGCTGCAGTCCAGGGTTTAAAAAAAATCTGAATTCTGAGAATTGTAGTTCTGTTTTTATAATGCAATAAACTACAAGTCACAGATTTAAAAATAAAAAAATCAGAATAGGAGGAGCACATCACACACGAAACTGGGATCTTGGCATCTAAGTCCTTCAGAGGTGGATACAATGAGTACCATTAAAATGAGAAATAGTAAATTTGTTATTTGGAAGCTCGGAACTTAGTGCTGTACAAACAAGCATTTGCAATGCAATAGGTCTCGCATTTGTGAGAGTTTAAGCTATTGGGATTGTAAATGACAAATGCCTTTTATGTATCTGTTTTGATAATTAACACTTAACTAAAAGGCATTGTCATTTACAATGCCAATAGCTAATACTCTTGTAAATGCGAGACCTATTTCTTTTCAAATATGTGGCCGCCATTGTCCCGGGCTGCTTGGAAAGTGAAAGATCGCATGGAACGCTAAATGTTGCAGGAAAGCATGTCGTGCCTGCAGACGGAGAAACTGATGAAGGAAAATAGTGCTTACAAACTAAATTAGAAACACTGAGTAATAACAGCAGTAAAAGGGCCAGTCCTCATGGGAGGTTACAAACGAAGACAAGGCAGTACTAAGGAGGGACTAACAAGCCTATTAACAAATCAGAATCCAGCATTTACAACGGACAATGTCACAAGCCAATGAAAAATATGGGCGGATAGTGGGCAGAGCTTCAAGTTCATACTTGAATACAGCATGCCTCGCAGAGCAGCGCATGCGCTGCCCAGGCTCGACCTAAAAAACACAAGATACTACTTGTAGGCGTCTATAGTGAATAGTGAGCCGTTCCATGCAGAAACCGTCCTTATTGTTTGCACCCTTTTCCAGAAGCACGCGTGTGATGACCATGACAGACTATGGACAGAGGACACTAGGACCCTGGGGGTCACAGGGTGGTGACCAGGTCACCGGACACCACTTCCTGTCTCCGGACAGGAAAGGGGTAGTGGACAGTAGGAAGACGACACGGACGGACGTGTCCAGACGAACTGCTCAACACGACAAATAAAAGAAGTACCTTTGTAACTTCACCAGTGTCCTGAGTAATTACTGCATGCCGCAAGAAAGCAAACACGACATCTGGCGACGAAGGATCCGATCCCTGCGTGCAGGAATCGCGATTTGAAACCAGGAGCCCACCCTGGATCGCGTTGCGGCGAAAAGGAAGAGGGAAGAGTGAAGCGCCGTCCTGAAAGAAGTAGCGACGTGGGAGCCCACCCCGACCGCCGCAAAGGAAAGAAGCAACAACAGCCGGTAAGCGCCAGTGGGAAGAGCGCGGAAAATTCGAAGGGCTGAACGGCCAGCGCGAGCTCTCTCGAGAGTCTCGGCGGCCATATTAAGAACAGGCGTGAGAGCCAATAGAAACGAGATACAAGCGCGGCGGCCATTTTGAAGTCAGGCAGCGCTCGGATTGGCTTAGAAGTCTCGCGAGAGTCTCGGCGGCCATCTTGGGGTCAGGCGCGAGGGCCAATCAGCGAGCAGGAAAATCGGGCGGCCATCTTAAAGTCAGAAAAATATCGAAAACAAGAGAAAAAGCGCTGATTGCAAGGAAAAAGAAGAAAGAAAGCACAGGCAAAGCGAAGTTGTGTCCTGTGCAGCAAAAAAAAACAGAAAAAGGGACAATATTGTCACCACAGTATAAGAAAATACAAATTGAAAATAAATAAAGAAATAAATAGATAAATAAATAAAGGAACTAGAAAGAAAAGAGAGTGAAGAAAATGCCAGACACAAAATCACCGAGTGCACAGTACCGCGTACCAGTGCCTTTCAGTGTATCGGAGCCACAAGTGGGCATCCGGTGGGAAAAGTGGATCATGAAATTTGAACGATACATGAAGGCAACGGACGTGGTGAAGGAAAAACAACTAGATCTATTCTTAAATCTCGCGGGGGATGAGATAGATGACCTCCTCATAACACTGCCACAGGGTGAACTGGAAACTTATGAGAAGCTAAAAAAGTGTCTGACGGCCAAATTCGACCCGCAAAGAAACGTCGACTTTGAGAGATATTCTTTTCACATGGCATATCAGCAACCAGACGAGTCAATGGATGACTTCGCAACGAGGCTGAGAAAACTAGTAGCACACTGCGCATTTCAAGAATACGACAACGAACAGGCACTTCGTCTCAAGCTGATAGAAGGATGCCGGGACACGGAATTTCGCACAAGGCTACTAAAAGAACCGACCACTGTAGAGAAAATTCTGGATCTTGCAAGGGCAGAAGCAAGAGCGATGATACAGGCGAAACAGATGGACAGAAAGGGAGAACAAATACACAGAATGGCTGACACCGGCAGGAAAGGGAACTGGAGAGGAGGACATAAGGAGCAGGTGGCGAAGAAACAAAGCTCCCAATGCTACAGGTGCGGCCTGGAATTCCCTCACAGAGGACCATGCCCAGCATTTGGTCAAACGTGCAGAAAATGCAACAGAAGCAACCACTTTGCTACCATGTGCCAAGGTGGACAATTCAAAGGTGAACGTGGCAGACCAGGAAAGCCACGAACAACAACAACAAAACATGTGCGGCACATGGAAGCGACGGAGAGGAGCTCGTCGAGGGAATCAGGAGAAGAAGAGGAGGAGGAAGAAAAAACAAGGAAAGTGGAACGCCTATATCTCATGACCACAGATGAAGGGCATGAAGAGGAATACATCAGGCTACTAGACAGGAAATCAATAAAGAAAACGGATTGGGTGACAATTGACGTAGGGCCCCATAAAACACAATTTGTACTAGACAGCGGAGCCACGTGCAACATCATGTGTGCCACAGAATATGACAAGATGAAGAAGAAGCCGCCACTACAACCATCAAGCGTAAGAGTATTTACATGGGGCGCACAAAATCCTGTAACCAACATGGGAAAATTCACGGACACAATGACGCACAAAGGCACGACGGTGGTAGAAGAAATCCATGTGTTACGAGGAGACATCCCAGCGCCATGTCTAATAAGCAATGTAACGGCAAAAGTAATGGGACTCCTGAAAATGATGTATCACATGTCAGAAAAAGAGAGCATACTACAGGAATTCCCGAAACTAACGGAAGGACTAGGGAAGTTAAAAGGAAAACAGATAACATTACACATAAATGAAGCTGTCAGGCCAGTTGCACAGAACCACCGAAGGGTACCAATTCACCTACAACCTCAAGTGGAGGAGGAAATCAAGGCCTTACTGGCACAGGACATCATTGAGCCCGCAGAAGGACCAACGCCATGGGTGTCCCCAATAGTGGCTGTACCGAAGAAAGACAGTAAGCAGATAAGAATCTGTGTGGACATGAGAGTTCCAAACACAGCCATCGAAAGAGAAAGGCACCCAGGGCCACATCTGGACGACATGATAAGCTGTCTGACAGGGATGAGAAAATTTTCCAAACTCGACCTGTGCAAAGGATATCATCAACTGGAGCTGGATGAACAATCCAGATACATAACTACATTCTCAACGCACCTCGGACTGTTTCGCTACAAAAGGCTGAGCTTTGGAATATCGTCAGCAGCAGAAATATTCCAAGAAACGATCCGGCAGATAATAAGACCGATAACAAACAGTTTAAACTACAGCGATGACATTCTGGTCTTTGGGAAGTCAGATGGAGAACATGACACGGCACTGAGAGAAGTCTGCTCACGGCTAGTAGAGGTGGGCCTGACAGTAAATGAGAAGAAATGTGAGCTGGGAAGAGAAGAACTAGTGTTCTTCGGGCACATATTCTCAAGAAAAGGGATGAGGCCAGACCGGAGCAAGATAGACACGCTCGAGAAGACGAGTGAACCAAAGGACGTTGCCGACGTGCGCTCATTCCTTGGCCTCGCCAGTTACTGCGCGAGGTACATAAAAGATTTCGCAACGGTGAGCACACCATTGAGAGAACTGACAAAACAAGGACACCCATTCAAATGGACAGCAGAATGCACAAAAGCGTTTGAAGAAATAAGAGCGTCAGTGACGGCAGTGGACCATTTAGCATACTTCGACCCGAATCTATGCACAGAACTAACAGTAGACGCCAGCCCGGTAGGCCTGGGCGCAATTCTGGCACAACACCAACCTGGGAAGGATTCGCCTAGACAAGTAGTAGCGTACGGAAGCAAAAGCCTGTCCGATGTTGAGAGAGCATACTCTCAACCAGAGAAGGAGAGCCTGGCGGTAGTATGGGCATGTGAGCACTACCACATGTTCGTCTATGGGAAACGATTCACGATAGTGACAGACCATCAAGCGCTAGTGACTATCTATGGCAACCCAAAAGCGAAAATACCACCAAGAATAGAGAGGTGGGGAATAAGACTGATGGACTATGACTTCAAAATAATACACAAGCCAGGCAAAGACCAAAACCCAGCCGACTACATGTCGCGACACCCGCTCCCGTATCGAAATGGTGGTACCACAATGGCGGAGGAATACCTGAACTTCATCGTGAAACAAAACACTCCAGCGTCAATAACAAGCGAGGAACTGGAGCGAGAGACAAAAAGGGACCCGACAATGAAGACAATAGGAACGATAGTGAGGCTACAGAGATGGAGACACATCAACAGCAATACCGTCACAGAAGAAGGGGTTGACAAAGAAGAACTGTTGGCGTTCAAAAAGATAGGCGAAGAACTGTCGGAAACCGAGAATGGAGTCCTGATGAGAGGTTCAAGGATTGTAATACCACATCGACTAAGGAAGAGAACAATCAAGATAGCACATGAATCACACAGAGGAATAGTAGCGACAAAGAAGATGTTGAGAGAAAGAGTGTGGTTCCCAGGACTGGACAGCATGGTGGAGGAAGAAGTGTCACAATGCCACACATGTCAAGTCACTGGATCCTCCAGTAAACCCACACCGCTCAGGATGTCAGAACTACCAGTAGCTGTCTGGACTGAACTAGCGGCAGACTTCTATGGACCACTGGAGACTGGAAGGTACCTGCTGGTAGTCATTGATGAATTTTCAAGATTCCCGGTAGTGAGGGAAGTGTCATCGACATCGGCAAATGCCACTTTACCAGTGCTGGATGACATATTTGCTGCGTGGGGCTCGCCAGAAACACTGAAAACTGACAATGGTCCCCCATTCTCAGGTGAAGAATTCCGTAGATTCATGGACTACTTGGGGATCAAGCACAGGAAAATAACTCCACTGTGGCCACAAGCAAATGGGATGGCAGAACGATTCATGGGGACCATCAAAAAAGCAATCCAGCGAGCAAAACTGACACAGATTTCGATTGGACAGGCGCTGTGCCAAGTACTACGAGACTATAGGAACACCCCTCACAGCACCACGGGCAAATGTCCAGCAGAACTGGTGTTGGGAAGAAAAAGCAAAACAAGGCTCCCACAGAGAGAAGCCATGGCAGACACCAACAGACAGGAGATCGCAGAAAAGGACGACAAGGAGAAAAAGAAAATGAAAGAATATGCTGACAAAAAGAGACATGCAGCTGAACACCAATTAAAAGAAGGAGACCTAGTGATAGTGAAGCAAAACCAGCAAAGAAAATCAGACAGCCCTTTTTCAAAAGATCCGCTGGTAGTGACTGGAGTGAATGGTTCAATGGTGACGGCGGTCTCAGACCGTCGGAAGATAACAAGAAACAGCTCCCACTTCAAGGAGTTCAAAACGGAAGAAGGAGAAAGAGCGATAACAACCCCGGAAGTGGAGGAAAGAGAGCAAGGAACAAACGGAGAGGTGACAACATACAAAGAAGAAGATGGAGGGCCAGAACAGAGCGGAGAACAAAGATCAAGAAGGGAGTGCAAAAAGACAAAGAGACTGATAGAGGAAATATAGAGACTCTCTCTCTCTCTCTTTCTCTCTCTCTCTCTCTCTCTCTCTCTCTCTCTCTCTCTCTCTCTCTCTCTCTCTCTCTCTCTCTCTCTCTCTCTCTATCTCCCTCCCTCTTACTCTGTGTGGACAATATCGCCAAGATGTGTGCATGGGGAAAGTACTTGCATTTTGTTGTAACAAAGGGGGAGATGTGATGACCATGACAGACTATGGACAGTGGACACTAGGACCCTGGGGGTCACAGGGTGGTGACCAGGTCACCGGACACCACTTCCTGTCTCCGGACAGGAAAGGGGTAGTGGACAGTAGGAAGACGACACGGACGGACGTGTCCAGACGAACTGCTCAACACGACAAATAAAAGAAGTACCTTTGTAACTTCACCAGTGTCCTGAGTAATTACTGCATGCCGCAAGAAAGCAAACACGACAACGCGCAGCCCTGTCCATGAAGCCCGGGTCTCCACGTGCCTTTCAGCCTACAGAGTGCATTCCTTCTGCAAGTGAAATGGATCAGTGAAGCAATGGAATAACCTGAAAGGAATGCACGCCTCGTGCCAGTGACATGCTGAACACATTAATAGCTGGAATGTAAAAACTCAAATTCGCATTGCTGCTGCTCGGCCCACCCCGGGAAACATGCCTCAGTGTTAAAAACTCCTTAAAAAGTCAGCCCACCACAAGAAGACTTGATTTTCGACTCTCGGATCAAATAGCGTTCAAAGTTCAGATGATTGTTAAACAAACAGGGAAACCTTTGTCCAGCAGCGTAAAGTGAAAAGGGAGGTTATCCTAAATTTTCATTTGGAAAAAACACATTGATGCGGCAGTAAACAAGCACAGGAAAAACACTAGTAACACAGACAACGTCAAACTTCGACTGGCAATAAAAATCACCCCAGGGTCAACACCCAGCCCAGACTGAATTATGGAACAGTCTCTACTTATTAAACAACCAAAAACAGACACAGTGTGCAAAAACACCAAGAAGACCAGAGCCACGAATTTTGGTAGACACAAGAGGGAGAGACTATAGACCACATGTCACCTACACATATATGTGAGCGAGCTAAGTTGGGAGGGAGTGATAGGTTGAGACAGTCATAATAAAACAAGCATTGGAAAAACCAGTAGGTTAAACTTTGGCACGTGAATGCTGACAAAAACAAAAAAAAATCCTGATGTGCAAGGCATAGATTAGATAAACAATCAAAGGTTTGTTGACGGAGTCTACTTTTCAAATGTAAAGTAGTCCCTTGTAGTGGCGGCTGCTCCGATTTTGGGGTGGTGTGGCACAGCGAACGTCAGGATGGAGACTGGGGCGAGGGGAAAATAATCAATAAAAAAGACAGGGCACGATTAACAGAACTTACTTACGACAAAATTCTAAACAAACTACTTTTGGTATTCACAGAAGGCTTTTAGTAGTCTTAAATTAGAATTTTGTCTTAAGTTAGGATTTTGTCTTAAGGTAGGATTTTGTCCTAAATTAGGATTTTGTCTTAAATTAGGATTTTGTCCTAAATTAGGATTTTGTTTTAAATTAGGATTTTGTCTTAAATTAGGATTTTGTCTTAAATTAAACTTAAGTTTAACTTAAGTTTGTCTTAAGTTTAATTTAACACAAAATCCTAATTTAAGACAAAATCCTAATTTAGAACACAATCCTAATTTAAGACTACTAAATGCCATTCTGTGAATACCAAAAGTAGTAAATTTAGGATTTTGTCGTAAGTTAGTTCTGTGAATCGGCCCCGATCTTACCATCTCCTGCGCACGCCGCCTCTGTGCTCCCCTTCTGACCCTTGTCACGCTGCATAGGCTCCCAGGGGGCAATCATGACTCTGCTCTCATGCTAGTAATACCAGCATGAGAGCAGCGCCGTGATTGGCCTGAGCTGGCTGACTTGACGCTCGCTCAGGCCCAGGGAACCTGGGGCTTTTCTCCAACTCGGATGTTGCAACAGAGCTGGGTTGGAGAAACCTGAGTTAGCATATCTGTTTGGCTTGCATGAGACAGCCAGCCAAACGGACATGCACACTCACAAGTGGGGTAGAGAAGTTGGACTAACGGCTCGGGCGGTCGACCTCAAATCTGGGGAACCGCATTCAAATCTCGGCAAGGACGCGCAACATCCTGTGATTCTGGGCAAATCACTTCATTTCCCGTGGCTAGCAAAAATGAATGTGTCCTCATGTAACACAACTTCGGCTTGTGTAAAGCGCTCTGATACCCAATACCTTTGGGTCAAGTTCGCGCTAAATCAAACTCTGAAAAAAACCAAAACACTGTTCCCTGTAGCATGACACTCGGCAGGGTGGCCCCGCTCCCACCCTAACCTCGGCTGGGAGTAATGAAAAATAAAATGATAATAAAGTGATTTTATTATCATTTTATTTTTCAGCGGGGCGACGCTCCTACGTCATAACAGAGGAGCCACCCCTGGTGTCTTGTGCACTCCAGTGCAGGTAGAAGAATAGACCCATGCAGGCAATACGTGAGAATGGAGTACTCCTTTGGGTTCTTCAAGCTTGAGTGACAATTTTGCAAGACAATGACTGAAGGTTTATGGGCCAGATGGCAAATCCTTTAGAAGGCTGAACCAAAGCCACTCAAAGCATGCATACAATATGTAGCATCGTGCTACAAATAACCACAGACGCTGGTTATGCTTTAACTGGAGCCTTTATTATCTATGTCCAGCTCTCACCCTGTCCCTACTCTAACTGCCCTCCTCCTGTCCCTGCTCCACCTCTTCCTTTCCCTAACCCCCTAGCTCCTCCCACCCAGCTACTAGACTGCTAACACATAACATCTCCCCCTTTCTTAACAAAACTAACGACATATTCAATCATATCTCTTCAATGAGTCTCTTTGGTCGCTGGACATTGCGGCGCGGCCTTGCGTTCACTTCATCAGTGTTCTCTTCAGTCTGGGGTACACCCAATTGTCCCAGATCCTCTAGAGCGTCCCGTTCAGGGGTTTCAGGATCTAGTGACGCAGGGGGGTCGAGCAACAATCCGGTCGAGTCTCAGGAGCACTTCTTAAAGTGAGACACGTTTCTCGTAATTCTACGGTGGTCAGACTCCGCCGTCAGCATAGTGCCTTTCTGTCGAGTGACCAGTAGTGGTTCATCGCGAAAACGACAGTCCGTTTTCTTCTGTTGGTCTTGTTTCACTAGTACGTAGTCTCCTTCATGTACAGAGGGTGACCTTGCTCTTCGCTTGGCGTTGGCATACAACTTCATCTTGTCCTTGTTTCGCTTGTCCGTGTCTGTCATCTCTAGATGGTTGTGGGTGGGTGATATAGCTCGCAGTGCTCCATCCCAGGTTGGAATTCGGTTTCTCATGGGGCGACCTAACATCAGCGTGGCAGGACACTTGCCAGTGGTCGAGTGGGGAGTTGTCCTGTAGGCTCTGAGGACCTCGTTGAGGGCGATCTGTAGGTCCTTCTTTTCGGAACAGGCCTGCTGAAATGTTTTCTTGATCATGGCCATGAAGCATTCAACGGTGCCGTTTGCTTGTGGCCAAAGGGGTGTGACTTTCCTATGATGGAAGTCCAAGTGTCGGGCATATGCATCAAACTCATGTCCATTGAAGGGGGGACCATTGTCTGTCTTCACCTCTCTAGGGACACCCCAGGTTGCAAATAATTCATCCAGCACCTTAAGAGTACTGGAGGCACCAGTGAAGAGCACAAACTGTGCGAATGGGAAACGAGAGTACTCGTCGATTATGACTATCACATACTTGCCGGAAGGTAATGGTCCATAGAAGTCCACAGCAATTTCTTGCCATACTCCAGCCGGTAAGGGGGTCATTTGCAATGGGGCCGGGGGATCACCTTTGCTTGTCAGTTGGCACGGGTGGCAGCCTTTCAGGGTGGATTCCACCATTTGGTCGAGTAGGGGAAACCACACACGTTCCCTGAGTGCTCGCTTCGTGGACACGACTCCCCGGTGGCCTTCATGGGCAAGATCGATGACACCTTGCTGTAGATTACTGGGGATCACAATTCGCTGTCCCCGCAGTATGATTCCGTCGGAGGTCACTGACAGTTCCTCATGGACGTGCCGGAATGCTTGTAGCTCTTGTTTGGTGTCCAGCTCACTGTCTTCATCCTGAGGGTCATGTCTCCACCTGTTGGTTCGAATCTTGCGGAGTACCTTTTGTAGGACGGCGTCCTGCACAGTGGCGTCTCGGATTACATCCATTGGAATGGCAGGAGGTAGTGCCTGGTCAGCTACGAAATGGATATATTCCTCTGCAATTGAAGGATGAGAATTGGTTGATGCAGGCGGATGCCGAGACATGTAGTCTGCCGGGTTTTCAGACTTTCCCGGCTTGTGTACGATCGTGAAGGTATACTCCTGAAGCCTCAGGCCCCACCTCTCAATTCTGGGGGGCATTTTAGATCGGGGGTTGCCGTAGATGGTGACTAGCGCCTGGTGATCAGTGGTCAGGGTAAAGTGCTTGCCGTAGAGGAAGACATGAAAATGTTCACATGCCCAAACCACTGCAAGGCTCTCCTTCTCGGGCTGAGAGTACGCCTTCTCAGGATCGGACAGGCTGTGGCTGGCACAGGCAACTATACATCTCTGGTCAGAGTCATTGTCATATTGTGCCAGAATGGCCCCCAACCCTACAGGGCTAGCATCTACGGTGACTTCAGTCATGCGTCTGGGGTTGAAGTAAGAAAGGTTATCGGCTGACTCCACGGCCCGCTTGATCTCTGTGAATGCTTGCTCACACTGAGGAGTCCATTCAAAGGGTTGTCCTTGCTTGGTCAAGGTGCGGAGCGGGTGGCTGATGGTCGCGTAGTCCCGGATATACCGGGCGCAATAGCTGGCCATTCCCAGGAAAGATCTTAGATCACTGACGTCCTGAGGACACTTGGCGTTGTTCAAGGTTGCCACTTTTTCCGGATCAGGTTTCATTCCTGCTTCTGAGAAGATATGACCGAAGAACTTTAATGTTGATTGATGAAATTCGCACTTGTCCTTGTTCAGGGTCAAGTTCGCATCAAGCAGGGCATGACAGACACGGTTGAGTGCAATGTCGTGCTCCCGGGTGTCGGAGCCATACACAAGGATGTCGTCGCTGTAATTGAGCGTATTGGGGATGTTTTGGATGACCTGTCGAATAGCCTCTTGGAAAATTTCGGCACCTGATGATACACCAAAGCTTAGTCTCTTATATCTAAAGAGTCCTAGGTGTGTAGCAAAAGTTGTGATGGGGCGTGACTGGGCATCCAGCTCCAGCTGGTGATAGCCCTTGTTTAAGTCCAATTTAGAGAATACCTTGGCTCCGTTCAAAGCCGAGGTCATGTCACATAGAAGTGGCCCTGGATGGCGTTCACGTTCTATCGCAGTGTTGGGTATTCCGTGTCGACACACAGTCTTACTTTGCTGGTGGTGCCCTTTTTTGGTACAACGACCACTGGCGAAACCCACGGGGTCGGACCGTCCGTGCGTTCAATGATGTCGGCAGACAGGAGGTCATTGATCTCTTCTTCGACAGCCTTTTGAAGGTGGAAAGGAACACGCCGGGGGTGCTGAGCAACAGGTCTGATGTGTTTGTTGACGTGCAGGTGTATCTGACGGTCCTTTAGCTTCCCCAGCCCAATGAAAAGGCGAGGAAAACGGTTGACGATGTTCTGGTCATGTTAGCAATCAAGGGGGACAATCAAGGACAATGTTTACCGGGGTCCAATGTACGTGTCCTACAAGTGGGTAACAAGAGCGTGTACAGAGTTCCCCAAGGGGGTGAGTTTAGTAAGGGAGGGAAAGGGGTGAGTACTCTCTCTAGATAGGATAGAATTGTACAGCAGGGAATCAGGTAAACCCTTAGCGGAATTGAGGATGCCTCACACAATTAAAAGGCTGGACAACTGTTGCCATCCGACCTAATGACTGTATTGTGTCATCATTGGCCTCCTGCTCCAGCGGCAGGCTGGCGGTGCAATGCCTGCCGGGTAGCACGTAGTGCTACTCTTTTAGCGGAGTTCTTTTATTCCTGGCCAATGGGTGCATGCGTGTGAGGGACCTGGGGAGTGCAGTAGTGAGCGTGAGTAGAAGATTAAAATAGGTCAGTGGGGTCCATTTGAGAAAACTTTAATGATATGGCTCACTGCCTAATTAAAATTGGTAAAGGGAGGGGTTGCGAAGCACAAAGAGTCAGGTAATTTGGCCTCGTTCGACCCTCGCCTATGGTGCGGTCAACATGTTTCATGCCGTAAGGCAATTCTTCAGGACCTATAGATGCTCATCAACTAGCGCGAAATTTCTACCTAGTTGTAGGGAATTTCGTATACAACCTGTATATCAGGGCAGGAGGCAATCCTGCGCGAGTCCACGCCCTAGATGTTAAAAGAAAAATGCACACAATCAGTCCTGGGTGCAATCAGTCGGAACCTTACATGTAGAAGCAAGCTGTAACATCTACTACGGTTCAAGGCGTGTACATACACATACTAGTGACAAAAAAGCGATGGAAGAGAGAGAGAGAATGGTAAGGCAAGGGGGGCGGGGGTGTGGTGTATACCATAGTTGGAAATGCTATGAATATATTGGTTCAATAGGCACCGTTATTTACACTCCATGCTAAGTCACTCATTTGTGTGTTCAAGCTAAGCGGTAGTGTAATCGTGAAAAGGAAATCTGAGAAAACAGAGAAAACGGAGCCAAACGTGTTTCACTGGGATAGTAATAGCGAGGTCACCAGGGGGTGATTCTCGGAGGTTCCTTACCCTCAATCCCTGGTAGACGGGCCCCACAGACTGTCCTTGGGGAGGCCTGAGCAGCGAGGGATTTCCTGAATGAAAGGTAGACAGGGTATGTTTTGTGGTCGTAGTTAGTGTGATCACTGAGGTGATTACACCGTCAGGGTCGCACAATGCTAATGAGTAACAATGAGTAATGAGTCAATCGGGCACCCATTGTGCTCGTCCCCCACAACTTACCTAGATTGCTCGAGGCATTAGGCTGGTCAACACCTACCCATCCCACAGTGGCGGAGTCGCAGGACAGCCGGTGGATCGGTGTTTGTCCGCGAGGTTTAAATGCAGGTAACCGCGAGCGCCGTGAGTGGGCGTGTCTGGGGTGTGTTGCTAGGCAGCGCGGCAGAGCGTCGTGTGGAGATAAAGGACGGTCAAAGAAGACCGCCTAGACGCAGCCAAAGTAGAGCGCCATCTTAGAGTGGGGAATTTCGTTAATGGATGAGTGCACTCGGTCCCAGGTGGGGTTAGAACAGAGAGCACTCAGGCTCATAAAAAGGAGAAGTGAATGTCAAGATTAATTACGAGATAGCCTAAGTTCGGTTCATCTGACCAGCACATTCCAAGGGACAGAATCGTTAAGACCATGGACGTCAGTTTGAAGGCGGTGCACCCACCGCTGTTCCATTCTGAATAGTGACTGTTGATTAATAGATGGGTGGCATTCAAGGATAGTCCATTGCATATCTTCAGCCAAGTGATCTCGTTGTTTGCAGTGTTCGTACAGCCTAGTGTGTGTCCTCTTACATCGGATGTTACTGTTATGCTCCATGACGCGTAGTTTGACAGTGCGCATCGTCATCCCGATGTAGAGCAATTTACATGGGCACAAAAGCATATAAATGCATTTAGCACTGTTGCAGTTCGTATGCTTATTGCGGTGCCAAGTGAAGTCATTGGGAAGTTCTAGAGTTTTGCCCTGGAGGGTCTGAGGGCATACCACACAGGATCCACACCGGTAATGGCCCATGACAGGGGGCAAATCCCACAGGGTTTTCAAAGGGCGTGTGCTACACTTTTTAGGGCGGGTATGGATAAGAGTGTCCTTAAGGTTGGCTGTCCTTTTGAAAGCAAAACGTGGCCGAGGTAGATCAAGGCCCGCTGTGTTTAGGATTCCCCAATGTGAATTCACAGTCTTCTTTATGAATGTGGAATTTCTTGTATAGGACGTAACGCAAGTAATCAAGTCATCCTTCTCCTTGGTGTAGGTTTCCAAGAGCGAGTCTCTGTTGTTATTGAGGGCTCTTTTTGATAATTTCTTGAGGAGTTGTGTCGGGTACCCCCTATCCTGGAGCTTATGTTGTAGGATATTAGCTTCTTGTTTATAGTCCGCTACTGACGTGCAGTTCCTGCGAAGCCGTAGAAATTGCCCGAAGGGCAGGTTGTCTCTCAGAGATCTAGTATGGTGGCTATTATACAGGAGCAGGCTGTTCCGGTCAGTCTCTTTTTTGAAGAGAGTGGCAGTAATTTCTGTGGGGTCCAACTTGATGGTCAGGTCTAAAAAGGGGACAGATGTCTCGGAAATAGTGCCTGTGAATTTAAGAAAGGGGTCTTGTAGATTAATCCACGTACAGAAGGCCTCACAGGTCGTACGATCACCTTTCCAGAATATTAAAATGTCGTCAATATAACGACGCCAAAGGGTGAGGTGTTCCCGGAACGGGTTCTGTTCGGGTGGGTAGATGTGATTCTTTTCGAAAGTTGCCATATACATACAGGCCAGGCTCGGCGCGAAGGTAGAACCCATAGATGTCCCGCAGATCTGGTGGTAGAGTTGTGACTCGTATCTGAAAAAGTTTTCTGTGAGGGCTATGTGGGCTAGTTCCATGATGAAAGTAATGGGGGTAGGAGAGGACCATTCTTCCAGTCGTAATGTGGAATCCACGGCTTCTAGGGTGGCTTGTTGAGGGATGTTAGTGTATAAGGCCTCTACATCTAAAGTTAAGAGGAGGTCAACATCTTCTCTGCCATCCACTTCATCAATGAGGCGAAGGACGTCTCTGGTATCCTGCAGATAAGAAGGAATTTGCTTCACCAGGGGCTGCAGGAAGGCATCGCAAAATTGGGATAGTGGCTCCAGGAGTGACCCAATCCCGGAGACTATAGGTCTTCCCGGGACCCGGGTAGTACCCTTGTGAATTTTAGGGAGGGTATAGAAATAAGGCGTGATCGGTTCTGTGGTGGTAAGGAAGTCCGCCTCTTTCTTGGTAATCCATTTGTTCGTTTCTCCCTCAATTATGAGGCTCATGATAGTTGTTGTCAGCCGTTTGGTAGGGTCCTCAATGAGGGGTCGATAGTGCGTGGTATTGGACAATTGTCGTCTGCATTCTCGGTCGTAGTCCTCATAATCTTGGATAACTGTTGCTCCCCCCTTGTCTGCCTGTTTTATGACGATGGATTCATCCTGTCCCAGATTGATGGATGCTTGTCTTTCTTTGGACGTGAGGTTGTGGAACTGTTTGACTAATGGTTTGTTCTTCAGACTAGTCAAGACTGCTCGCTCAAAAGTCAGGACCTCCGGGGGGACCATCCCATCGGTGGGAATGAAAGTGGACGGTTTTCTCAGTCCAGTGTCATCGCTGATGGGTTCAGGTTTGTTGTCAAAGAAGGCACGGAGACGTACTTTCCTAAATAGTTGTTTAATCTCAATCATCTCCTGGAAGCTGTCTGGGGTAGGGGTCGGGACGAATCCGAGTCCCTTTTCCAAAATGCTGTTCTCCACAGGTGAGAGTACTTTCTTGGAGAGATTGACAATCAGGCTCTTCTCCCCCTGGATGTTATGCTCCTGGTTTCCATTGTGATTGGTGGTGTCGGTTGGTCTTGCCACTGTACTCCGTTCTGGTCATCACAGACTTTGAAGAGGATCTCCACAAGACGGAGACGTTCCGCAGTCGGCAGGCTGAGCAAGCAGTCAGCTTCGGGGCCCTTGATGACATGAATGACCGCATCAATAGTGACATTGTCATGTGCAAGTGTAGTCGGGAATTTGCCAAGACATTGCAGCGGCTTCTTTGACATCCAGGTGTAGACCCGTACAGGTGCATGAGCAAGCGTCGGCTTGGGGCGCATCCTCTCATACTCAGTGACGGGGATGTAGTTCAGCGAAGCTCCGCTGTCCATTACAAATTTAGTGTGATGATTTCCTACTTTAATGTGTAACCGAGGATACTTCTTCAATTGATCTGGGTCTGCGATCATGTTTGCATGGTGAGTCGTGTATTCGGAGTCTCGAGATGAAGATCTGGAGCCCCGGGACGGAGATCTGCGCTCCCATCGCGATCTGTGTGACTCCCTGCAGGAATGTGTCGAGCTGGAGGACCCCGTGTCTTTGTCATGGACGGCTCTAATGTGGTGCTTTCTGGTGCCCGATCGGGACGACCTCCCAGTTCCACTTCGCCTCTCTTTGTTGTACTCGCCGCACATCGCCTCGAAATGGTTCGTCCGACCACATTTTCTGCACCGCTGGCCCATGGCTGGGCAGACGTCCACGTGAGGATAGTCATATCCGCACCTGTAGCACCTCCGTGCTCTCTCTGGTCTCTTCTCTCTCCGGCCAGTTTCCCGCCTCCTGTGATCTGAGCGCCTCGAGCGAGACGACGGTCGCGAGGTCCAATGATTGTCTCTCGAGCGTCTTCGCCCGCCACCACGGTCTTGAACTCGATGAGCTTGCTCATTGCTCACTTTGCGCCCAGATTCAATGGTGGCGGCATGCTCCTCAGCCTGATCGTAGACGCGAGTCAGTTCCTCAATGTCGTCCAGTTCTTGCGGCTTTCTCAGCAGTCGTCTCCTGAGGAATTCTGAGTGGCACCCCTCTATGATCTGCGACTTGATGGTGGCCTCGGTTGAAAAATTGTCGAACTCGCAGTGCCTCGATAGTCGCCGCAGGCGAGTGATGAATGTGCTCATTGCCTCGTCTTTCCCTTGACGTGCCTGATGAAAAGCATGGCGCTCATAGTCCACGTTCTTTTTATGGAGGAATCTCTTGTTCAGTGCGTCGCGTACTTTGTCATACGTTCCGGTATCTGCGGCAGGGAGATCTTTGATAAGTTTACTTATTTCACGCCCAGCCAGATTCTGGAGAGCTATCAGCTTGTCCTTTTCAACGGTCACTTTGGACCCTTCAAGGTAGTCCTCGAAGTCTTCGAGCCATTCCTGCCACTTGGGGCCCATGCTTCCACCTGTCGTTAGCGTGACTGGCTCTGGGGCCCTCAAATGTGACCCTCCTGCGAAGAGGGGCTTGACCTCATTTCTTCGCTGTGATGTCGACATCGTGGGACCGCAAAATGCTGTACTGGATGCTTCTGGCTACTTTGGCACTGTTCGACCTCGGACTTCAGCGCAGTTTTCTTCTGAGTGTCTGTTTGATTGGTTTGGCTCATGCTTGTTTACTTGTGTTACACTTTTATTGTGGCGTCGGTGGCTTGTCGTGCTTTATTTTCTCTTATTTGCGCTTTATCTGGCTTTTTTTCTTCTTCTCAGTGTTTTGCCTGACTTTAAAATGGCCGCTCTATGACAATCAAGGGGTCTGTCCTGAAGAGCGCCTGACTTTAAGATGGCCGCCGTCACTGCAGTCACACAAGAGGCTTTCTCTCCTGATTCATTCAGTTCCAGTTCACTCTGGACTCACCGGCCGGCGACTTCGGGGCAGCACACATCAGGATTCACTTTTCTTTGGCCGCGGCAGCTACCAGGTGAGGTTGGGGTGAGCTCCCGCCTTACTTTTCCCGCTCCCGCTCTTCTTCGCCGCTAGCACGCCGAAACTCACGCATCGGGCGTGAGGTTTTCTGATCTCCGACGGCACCCGGGCTCCAACTCCAGTGCGCTCAGCAGCGCTTGTCACCAGGTTCTCGGGGACGGCGTCCTCCACGTCGGGGAACCTTTATCTCGTTCTGGGGTGCGGGACAGGGTCGGAGTGGGCTCCCGACTCCTGTTCTTTCAAGGGTGCCAAGTTGCACGCATCCGGCGGGACTCGCGCTTTCGGCGCGAACGGCTTCTTTCTTTTCGAGCGTTTCAGCGCTCGTGGCAGTGGCTCCCTCTGGGCTCCCCACAGTCGCTGGAGGGGCAGGGTCACCGGCTGCTGACCTCTTTCCTCAGGTAGCAGCACTACACGGCAGCGGATTCTTTTTTCGACGCTGCACAGGACAGGGCACTCTTACGAGGTTCTGTAGGCTACAGTCATGCCGATCCCACCTTCGTCGCCAGTTGTAGCATCGTGCTACAAATAACCACAGATGCTGGTTATGCTTTAACTGGAGCCTTTATTATCTATGTCCAGCTCTCACCCTGTCCCTACTCTAACTGCCCTCCTCCTGTCCCTGCTCCGCCTCTTCCTTTCCCTAACCCCCTAGCTCCTCCCACCCAGCTACTAGACTGCTAACACATAACACAATACACGACAAACCTAATGAACGGCACAAGTGCCCTTACAGTCAGACCAAAGCATGGTAGTACCGGTTTTCTTTATTTTCACATAGAGCTATTCCAGATGTATGCATTTTAGGATTGTGATGATTTTACACAATGTGCACACATGACACAAAGAAGTGATCACCTCCCATTTTTGATCACACCTGGAATTGACCTGTCTCAATAGAGCCATCTATGCGCATCGAGCAGCAAATTGGCAATATGAAGAGGTATTTAGCGACCCCACACTCACCCTCTGGGCCAGGCCTACACATAGGCGAATTAAAACAAATGCCCTGCCATTATGGATCAGTCCTGAAATTGACCTGCATCTCAATAGATCTGTCTGTCTCAGTGTTTAATTTGAGCTGGAGGTTTCCGGTGCTCGGTACCAGCACTTAATTGTCAAAACCACAACTTACAACAGCTGCCACATCGTGGCGCTGTTTGTGTAATTAAAAGATGAGCAGAACAACAGTTGTTTATTAATTCAATATACACGAAAACAAACTAATACCAGCTGCCCAAGCCATTCTTATAGCTTTAGGGGCTTCGAACTGTCTGAAAAGTCACACTTGTAGCAGTGTGATGGTTAGTAGTTGTGTTGGTACTGTCATTGGCAGTGCTGGCAGTGGCAATGGGTGGTACGATCTGTGGTGGCCTCCTGACAAATTAAGCTCTGTAATTCCATTGTCCAACATGTGTGTCACTGGAAGCAGAACAACAGCCACAGAATAGGAATTCCCAGTGTCCCACAGAGTGGACACAGATGCAAGGCAGGCCTACCAAACCATTCCCAGAAATGTCACGGTGTGCCTCCTGATCAAACAAACTTTAACTTTGCTACAATCCAGTGTGCACTTTTGGATGCATGGGCTTCTCTGTCCTAGCCCCAGGAATGGCACCTTCCTATGCGCTGCTGAGCGCCCCGAAGCAGTCTAGTGCTGCAATTGGTGTGGGTCAAAATTAGGACAATACTAGTAAAACTACCATAACTGCTACTGTTTCTGCCAGTAATAATCATAATAATAGGAGTATCATAAGAGTAAGGAATTGGATGCTTGTTGAAAAGAACAGCAAAGGTGTGGACTAAAATGTAAAGCAATTATATGCTATTCATCGGTGTCGCACTTTACTTTTGTATGTGAAAGAATGTTCTAGAACACAACATTAATTTGTTTAACAGCTCTCCAGAAAATAAGATAAAAGGAGCATTAAACAGCAAGGGACTGGATAACAGGGGCACTGATAGGCGCTGCACTATGCCACAGTATAACAGGTAATATTACACCAAACAGGAAGTCCTCGGATGTAATAAAGGGCTGTGGGCCTTGCAATTGGTAGGAAAGCGCTACACATACTACCTCGGCACAACACTATGAACATCATTGGAGTGGCTGTGTGTCTGCATGCAAAAAGTGTTTTTGGTCAGGGCTACCCTGGTGCACTTTGAGCATTGCTCCGCTTGGAAAGGGTTATGATACTGTGGTGTACTATTTCCCTGGCCATACCTGTGCTGTCTGTGGCTACATAGATGTCTTTATTTGTAACAGCACTAATGCAACAGTTTCCCTCAAATTTCCAGATGTATAACACATGTAATACAAAATAATACTCTTCCACATCAGCAGAAACTCTGGAACAAAAGTATTTTTAAAAGTGCATTGCAGGTTAGCTGTCTGGTTGCCAATGTCATGTCATGGGCTTACCAAAAGCATAAAGGGACTTAGAGCTTGCCCATTGCTTACCTTTGATTGGCTTTCTTGTGATTCTCATTTGCTTGCTTCTTATTCGTGTTCCAGCTTGTCAATTTTGTGTTTGTCCCGCCCATTGGGGTATAGCCTCTCTTATGATTGGCCTTCTTCTATTCTTCCACTGCTTTCTTTCCCATACCTGCTTTTTCCTTTTGGTTAAGCATTCAACCAATGTGCATGAGTTTTCCAGCATCCTCACTTATGTACTTATCCCCCCTTGCACTTGTGTTGCTTTCTGTCACCAGTGTGTTTCTCCTCACCCCCTCCGTGTTGCGCTTACTCTCTTTTCCTCCCCGTTACTTTCTTGCATATGTGCTTCTCACACTCCCGCTTCACAAGGCTCTCTTGCTCAGTGCTTCTCCTCTCCAACCCCACTCTCTGTGTTGCTTCAGTCCTCCCCAGGGAAAGAGTCGGGGTACCACGCGGGTGGATGGTGTCCCCCACTTATTTTACCGAGGGACGCCGTCCCCCCTGACAAACAGCTGGACTTCACTCTTTGGCCTCTCTGGGACGAGGAGCTCGGCACCTTTCGTGACGTCAATTCCGTCGTGACATCACTTCCGGTGACAGCATCCCCCACTTCTTTTTTTACGACTTGTGCCCTGGTCCTCCCTATGCCCATTTTGTTGCTTTGTCCGACCCACTCCCTCTTTTTCTGTTGCACGTTTCTTCTCCTCACCATTCCTGCCCTCTGTGTTGCTTCCAACCCCCTCCAGCTTCCATGATGTTTCTCAAAAACGGTGTCCTCCTTCTCTGTTGACCATTGCTTCTCCTCCCCAACTCCCTGCACCACTCCCCCACCCATGCCCTCTGTGTAGTTCACCCCACCTACGTCCTCTGTGTTGCTACACTCCATTCACCCTTTAAAAAAGTGTTTTTGCTCATTTTTTCCTTTTATTTGCCTATACAATTTGCATACGCAAATAAAAAGAAAAAACTCACACAGGTAATTTTGTAGGTGTGCATGTGTGGTGCACACACCTGCAAAATGATACAGCTATTCACGTCAAAGATTCTTTTCTTATTTAGCCGTGCTGCACAGCATTGAGGATGCTGTACAGCATGGCTAAAAAAACATTGATAAGGTCAATCGTTCTCAAAAATAAAATCTATTGGCTCTACCAATGCTTGTTAGTATAGAGCTTCAAGGACCCTATTCCAGGGCGGCAGAGTGCTTTACAGAATACGTGGATAAATGAGTAGCAAGGAAATTGTGAATTCCAACTTGTGAACAGCAGACATCTGTTTAATAGCCAGTTTCAAGCAGAATAATTTGGTGACAGTGTATAAATTCAATGTTCGAGCAGATCTTGACCCTCCGGGTAGGTCGCTTTACCCACCGCTGCAGCGCCACCTGTGCCTGTGACCTCCTCCTGCCAGCCGCCTGCCCTGCTGCCTCGCTCCTCTGCTGACCTGCGCCGACTTCCCGCCTTGCCCCGCTCCAGGTCCCCTCCTGGGAGACGCTCCCTGTGTGTCTGCTGCCCTTTTCATTTTTGTAGCCCCGTGTGCCAGTGCCTGCTGCCCTTTTCATTTTTGTACCCCTGTGTGCCAGTGCCTGCTGCTCTTTTCATTTCTGTACCCCGTGTGCCAGTGCCTGCTGCCCTTCTCATTTCTGTACCCCCGTGTGCCAGTGCCTGTTGCCCTTCTCATTTCTGTACCCCTGTGTGCCTGTCGTCCCTGTTTCCCTTTACTCTTTACCCCTCGCTACACTACTCCCCCCGTTTCCCGCCGCTGACTCCCGTGCAGCCCCGCCCCCGTGCCCATTGGCTGTCCTGCCCTCCCGCCTCCCAGCTAACCCCTCCTCCCCCCCACTTAATGGCAGCCGCTGCTCGGCCGTGCAGCGGACGCGCGCAGTGGGCGACCCGCTGGCGCGCCAAAGGCAAGCCCGTCTGCGCCCGTCCACGCCTGGACCGCGCCCAGCGCCAGAAACCCTGGCCCCCACCAGATCCAGAAGACGCGACTGAGATACGACTCCGCGGACCTCCACGCACTCAACACCGAACTACCACCCGCCTGCTACCGAGCCACCCGAAGCGCACCCACGGACCCTTCACCTGTCAAGCCTGCAAATTCACCTGCCTCCGAACCCGCCCAACACCCTCCAAACCCAACAACAACAACAACAACCACCTCAAGTGCATCCTCCTCAACACCCGCTCCGTCCACAAGCACGCCATCGAACTGTGGGACCTCCTCGACACAACAGCACCAGACGTCGCGTTCCTCACGGAAACCTGGATGAACGCCTCCTCGGCCCCCGACATCGCCACAGCCATCCCGGACGGCTACAAGATCACTCGGAAGGACCGCGTCAAACAAACCGGAGGAGGAATCGCCATCGTCCACAAGAACACCATCGGCATCACAACCGCCACCGAAGACACGCTCCTCGCTGCCGAACACCTACACTTCCAGATTCACACCGACCCCAAGACCACCCTCAGAGGAGCGCTCGTCTACAGACCCCCAGGACCACGCACACAATTCAGCGAAACCATCACCGATTTCATCAGCCCGCACGCCCTAGCCTTACCAGAATACATCCTCCTAGGGGACATGAACTTCCACTTGGAGAAGAACAGCAACAACAACACCACCACCCTGCTCAACAACCTGGCCAACCTCGGACTCAAACAACTGGTTGACACACCCACCCACCTCGCCGGCCACATGCTCGACCCCATCTTCTCCACCAGCAACCACGTCTCCTTCAGCCACTCCACAGAACTACACTGGACCGACCACAGATGTATCCACTTCACCTTCAAAAAGAACACATCCTACCACCGCACACAACAGATCCCCCGCAGATGCTGGAGCAAAATCACTACAGACCAACTGCTCTCATCACTAAGCCAGAACCCACCAGCCAACACCATCGACGCCAACGACGCAGCTCGCAACCTCGCACAGTGGATCACCAACTGCGCTGATGACCTCGCATCACTGAAGAACCCCCCAGGCCTGACCGGCAACAGGAAAACCCCATGGTTCACAGACGCACTTAAAGAATCCAAAAAATCCTGTCGAACCCTTGAAAAAACCTGGTGCCACGAACGGACCACAGAGAGCATGACAGCCCTAGGGAACGCCACCCGCGAGCACCACCAGCTTATCCGAACCACCAAAAGGTCTTCATTCAAAGAGCGACTAGACAACAACACCCGCAACAGCAAAGAGCTTTCCAACCCCAGCGCCAGCAACAACGACGTCACACCATCACAAGAACTCTGCAACTCCCTCGCCACGTTCTTCCACCGCAAGATCACAGATATACACGACAGCTTTGGACCCCAGACGCCGCCTGCAGCCACCAAACCAACGACCATCACCTCCATCCTCAGCGACTGGACCCCTACCAGCACTGAAGACACCACCAGCGTCATGAACTCCATCCACTCCGGCTCCCACTCCGACCCTTGCCCCCATCATATCTTCAACAAAGCTGACACCATCATCGCACCCCATCTCCGGAACGTCATCAACAGCTCGTTCACGTCAGCTGACTTCCCGGAGAGCTGGAAACACGCAGAAATCAACGCCCTTCTGAAGAAACCCACGGCGGACCCCAAAGACCTCAAGAACTTCCACCCCATCTCTCTACTACCCTTCTCGGCCAAAGTCATCGACAAGACCGTAAACAAACAGCTGACTGCTTTCCTCGAGGCTAACCACCTGCTCGACCCGTCCCAGTCCGGATTTCGAGCCAACCACAGCACCGAGACTGCCCTCATTGCAGCCACCGACGACATCAGGACCATGATGGACAATGGGGAAACAACCGCCCTCATTCTCCTGGACCTCTCGGCAGCCTTCGATACCGTCTGCCACCGCACCCTAATAACCCGCCTCTCCAACACCGGGATCAAAGGAAAGGCCCTGGACTGGATCACCACGTTCCTGTCCAACATAACCCAGAGAGTTCGCCTCCCTCCCTTCCGATCAGAAGCCACCAGGATCATCTGCGGCGTACCCCAGGGCTCCTCACTCAGCCCAACCCTCTTCAACATCTACATGAGCCCCCTCGCCGCCATCACACGCAAACACAACATCAACATCATCTCCTATGCCGACGACACCCAGCTGATACTCTCCCTCACCAAAGACCCAACGACCGCCAAAACCAACCTCCAGGAAGGAATGAAGGACGTCGCAGAATGGATGAGACTCAGCCGCCTGAAACTGAACTCAGACAAAACAGAGATCCTCATCCTCGGACAATCCCCCTCCGCCTGGGACGACTCCTGGTGGCCCACAGCACTGGGCTCCGCCCCAGCACCAGCGTACCACGCACGCAACCTGAGATTCATCCTAGACATATCCCTCACGATGACCAAGCAAGTCAACGCTGTCTCGTCCTCCTGCTTCAACACCCTGCGCTTGCTCCGAAAAATCTTCAGATGGATCCCCACCGAAACCAGAAAGACCGTCACCCAGGCCCTCGTCACCAGCCGACTGGACTACGAAGCGCTCTATACGCAGGAACCACCGCCAAACTTCAGAACCGACTACAACGCATATAAAACGCCTCCGCACGACTCATCCTCGACATCCCCCGCCACAGCCGCATATCCGCCCACCTGAGAAACCTGCACTGGCTCCCCGTCAACAAGAGGATCACGTTCAGGCTCCTCACCCATGCACACAAAGCACTCCACGACATAGGACCCGAATACCTCAACAACCGCCTCTCGTTCTACACTCCACAGGCCAACTCCGCTCCTCCAGCCTCGCCCTCGCCACCGTCCCACGGATTCGCAGAACCACCACCGGAGGAAGATCGTTCTCCTACCTAGCAGCCAAAACATGGAACTCTCTCCCCACACACCTACGAACGACCCAGGACCATCTCACCTTCAGGAAACACCTCAAGACCTGGCTCTTCGAGCAGTAGCAGCAGCAAGTCTTGGCTCTCGAACAGTAGCAGCCCCCCCCTTTTCGCCTTGAGACCCTCACGGGTGAGTAGCGCGCTCTATAAATGCTCTGATTGATTGATTGATCTTATAGTGTTTAAGTTCAGAAAGATTGAGAAATCTTGATTCGACTCTAGAAGATGGTATAGAGAGCAGAAGGAACGGAAAGGCAGTCAAGAGTGATGGGAGAGGCTGGAGATTCTTTAAAAAAGGTACTCCTAATTTTCCTCTGGAAGAAACAGGAACCTCTTGAAAAGGTCCTTCTTAGGTCCTTGTTGAATATTTCTAAGGATGTGAACTGGAAGTGCATTTCCAATTTTCGGGGCTCTGGCCAAAAAGGACCTTATGAGGTCTTCATGGAATTTCTGGAAAAGTAGGGATGGGACATCCCCGAGATAAAATACACTGGTGATGGCTACAACTGAAGATCATAAAATCTTGTTCTTCCTTCCCCACCCCACTCTGGTGCATGGGTTAACTAATCTAATTTCGTATTATGTGTAGCGTGATTGTACAGGAATTTCAGGCCCCATCCCAAGTTCCTTTTCGGTGTGATGCAGGGGCATGCTTTTTACAACCATCTTGCTATTTTCATAATTGTTGGACTCGGCCTTTTCTGCAGGGTCACTACCAATCATTTTGTCTTTACCCACCTATCTTCTGAACCCATTTGTTTTACTTTTAGGACTCTGCACACTTTTCCACTGCTAACTGGTGCAAAAGTGCTTGCACTTGATCCTTTAAATGGTAAAATTGGCTTACACTTATTTGGCACACTTAATTTACTTGTAAGTTTCTTGTAAAGTCATACTACATGTTCCTAGGGCCTGTAAATTAAATGCAACAAGCGGTGTCTCCCACTTCAGTAGCTCTTTAAACATGTCTCAGTCCTGCCTTTGCAGCCTGTGTGCAGTTTAAACTGGCATTTTGACCTGGTAAAATAAGCCTTTTGCCAGGCCTAAACCTTTCTTTTTAATAAATAAATTCGTTTTTCACTATTGCAAGGCCTACCACTCCAAGAGAATAACATTGAGTCACCTTCTTACATTTAATAAGTGCTAACTTTCAATTGGGCAAATGCAAAAACAACAATTGATAGACAGAATGCAGAACAATGTCATACATTCACCCCAGTACAGAGATCTGGGCCTAAATCCATAGTTTTTTTGCTCATCGTGCCATTCCAGTTTGAACCCTGCCATATGCAAATCAGTCTTGACCCTTTGCCCAAAGGGAACAGTCCAGCCCAAACTGCCAAGCCAGGTCCTCCCTGGACTGGAAACAAGCATCCTAGGACCGGTTTCGGGCTTTCACCCCTCTTCAGCCAGGATAGCTTGACTCCAGTGGCATGGAGAGCACGGGACCCACGCCTGGGCATTCCAGTCCCACTCGGTGTGACAAATGCAAAAACAACAATTGATGGACAGAATGCAGAACAATGTCATACATTCACCCCAGTACAGAGATCTGGGCATAAATCCATAGTTTTTTTGCTCACCATGCCATTCCACTTTGAACCCAGCCATATGCAAATCAGTCTTGAACCTGTGCCTGATGGGACAAAGAACGATGGATTTAACCCAGATCTATTGACTGGAGGTGAATGTATGATTTAATCAGCATTTCGACCATCATTTGTTTGGTAGCAACTTTCAATTGGGGTCAGGCAGGATGTTGAGTTTGGTGTAGGATAAGATTTGTAATTTAACACCCTCTTTAATAAAAATGTTGGATTTCAAGTCACGCTCATGAAAAGACAGCTTTTAGAAAGTTGGCATTTTCTTGTCCTTACCATTTAGTGCCTGCAGACTTTATCCTAGGTCACATGACTAGTTGTAGTTGTAGTTGGCCTTTGTGTATTGCTCCCAGACAGTGAGAAAAAGGTCGAATAGGTGTGGGTAGCATGGGCCATCTCTGACTTGATAGGAGGCAAAGCTGTCACCTACTACACTTGCACATCACAAACCTCTGCCTGAGCACACAGGCACAAAGGGTTTGACAGTCTTTTGTGACCCCACACAAGCTGGGGCCTGGGCAGGGAGGCAGTTAATTACAAGTGCCACTGGAGGTGGTGGCCTGTAGAAACTTCTCGTACTTCTAAGTGAGCACAAAGTATAAATAATGGACCCTCAGACCCAACTCTTCAGTATATCTCTTGTCCTATGGAAGTCTCAGAAGAACGGTGTGCTACTCTGCAGGAAGAACTGCTACTCTGCAGTCCCTGTATGTTTAAATCACTGCAGTTTGGCCGATTGATGAGGAGGATTGTAGACAGGCGCTGATGGCCTCGAGAGAGGCTGCCATCACACTTAGATTTCGGCTAATTCAACTTCATATTTTACATCGTTCATCCCTGACGAGGAAAACGCTAGTGAAAATTGGGACTCGACCAGATGACTTGTGTCTATAGGGCTGTCGACAGTCGGCCACCTTTTACCATATGATATGGGACTGCCCGCTGGTGAGGAGACTATGGGACAGAGCCGCAGCCCATATGAGATCTGCACTGGGGAAAATGCTCACTTTGACACCCCGCTTGGGCTTGCTTAACAGATACAGACCTTACTGAAACGGAGCAGCAGTTCGTGACGCTGGGCTTCACATTACTTAAGAGGGATATAGCGAGGACCTCGGGCAGAGTGACGCCGCCGGTAGTGTCGATCTGGCAGAAAGAGTTTGACAGATGCATGGTAGCTGAGAAGGAAGTGTTTGTAGCCAGGGGGTGCCCGAAGAAGTGGGATAGGAAATGGTCCCGTGGAATTCGTATAGAGGGGAGATTTGTGTGTCGCCTGTGGCGGAATTGGAACTACGGAGATGAAGGGACGGGGAATACACTGTTTAATATGTATGTTGTTTCTGCCTCGATTCTAAGTACGGTGCTAAATGTAACTTGCAAAGGTATTGTATAAGAAACAGATGTGTTGTCTGTCATGCAACTTTTCAATAAAAATATATATTTTTTAAAATCACAGCAGTTTAAAGTATAATCTGCAGTGGTTTTAAACATAGAGGGACTGCTCCCTATTCCTGTCTTGTTCAAAAAACAATCACAATGCTGAAAGGAATTTATTAGTAATTCCATGTTACATGATTATTGCAGAATTACTAAATTCCTCTAATTCCAATGGCAGAATTAAAAATTCCATACAACCCTAAACTGGACCTGTATCTTGAACCCAGGACCACCAGAGTCACTTCAAAGGCTAGTTGGCTGGCCTTTTGTTCAGAGCCTCCGGGATATAAAAGACTCCAACCACCTTGAACCCAGCACATGGGCTCTGCCTGCTGTGAATCCTACCTCACAAGTGGTGCCACCCAAGTCTTGGAACCTTGGAAGTGAGCCTGAAGGTGCTCTGCCCACCCAGCTGTGGTCCTGTGAGGAGAACTGATGCAGCATGACACATCTCTTCACAGCCGCATCGGAACCGTCGCTGGGCAATGTATCCCCGACACAGGACCTTGCATCACAGCCCTGCCAGTTCCTTGGAACTGCCGCTGCTCGCTGCATCCTCAATGCAGCCCTTTGCATTGCAAGCCCCATGTTGACGGCATTCTCGATGATGACACAGGACTCGTCATCGCAACACTGCATCTTCCTTGGAACCACTGCTGAATTACACATTCTCGATGGGGGATCTTGCACTGCTCCGCAAACCAGGATGTAAGGTATTTTGTTTTTGTTCAATGGCCTAACTTGGTCCCCCTATCCGGCCCACGATCCATCGTGGACATCCTGAGCTTGTGACTCTGTCTCGGTCCAGCTTGACCAGATAGCCACAGTTGGCACTTTGTGTTTCTATGCACTATTTTTACAGAAAAAATTGAAATTGCATGCCTCTGGTTCTACTGATTGGATTGTTGTCATTTTAGTCTCAAATAATGTATTTAACTATACCCAGTTGTTTTTTAATATCAGTGTGGGATTTTTCTTGTATTGTGTTTTGGGATGTGGTTGCTGCTTGAGTAGGATTTCACCCCCCTCAACCATTAGCCCAATTTCCTACAATAATATATCCATGAACAGAAACACTGTACGGCATAAACATGTCATTAGTTGGTACACATCCAACTTCGTGAAACCGGCTTCCTTTATTTAAAACTTCCTAAATAACCACCATTGTATCAGTCAAAACAAAACAGATTAATTCAAGCATTGCAATCAATCACTTTTTTATACTTCAATATGTCACCCTAACCTATACCCAGCTGGTGAGCCCCTAAAGAGGGTGAAAACGATCCTGGGTTGCTTGTGTTTGGGTTCAGAGAGGACCAGGCTTGGCAGTTCAGGATAGGCTGCACCCATTGGAGCATGATCAAGACTGATTTTCATATAGCTGGGTCTAAACTGAGTTTGTATGGTGTGCAAAATAACAATGGATTGGGTTGCGTGCGGCCTGAGTAATTACCAACCAGCTGATGAGCCCATGAAAAGAGCAAAACTGGTCCCAGGATGCTTGTGTTCCAGTTCAGGGAGGGCCTAGCTTGGCAATTCGGGCTGGAGTGCTCCCATTGGAGCAGGGTCAAGACTGACTTACCTATAGCTGGGCCCAAAGTAAGATGGCCTGGAGTGCAAAATAACAATGAATTGGGATGTGGCCTCGAGTAATTTTCAGTGGCTGAGACTAATTCAAGTATTCCAAACCATCACTTTTTGTATACTTCAGTATGTCGCCTTAAAAGGGACGGATATACCCAGACGTGCGTCCTGTGCACACTGTATCACTGGAATCAAGCTATACCTGGCTGATAAGCTCATTAAAGTGTCAAAACTAGTCCTGGGTTGCTTGAGTTCTGGTTCAGGGAGGACTTAGCTTGGCTGTGCAGGCGGGTCTGCTCCCATTGGAGCAGGGTCAAGACTGATTTGCATATTGGTGGCTCCAAATTGAGTTTGTATTGTTTGCAAAATAACAATGGATTGGGATGCGACCAAAGTAATTACCATTGGCTGAGATTAATTCAAGCATTCCAACCCATCACTTTGTGTATTCTTCAGTATATTTCCCCAAGTGGAACGAGTATGCCCAGATGTGGGGCACGTGCACACTGTGTCAGTTGAACCAAGCTACAACCAGCTGATGAGCCCATAAAAAGAGCAAAACTGGTCTTGGGTTGCTTGTGTTCCAGTTCAGGGACGACCTGGCTTGGCAATTTGGGCTGGACTTCTCCCATTGGACCAGGGTCAAGACTGCCTTGCGTATGTCTGGGCCCAAACTGAGGTGGCCTGACGTGCAAGAATAACGACGATTTGCAATGCGGCCTCAAGTAATTTCCAATGGCTGAGATTACTTCAAGCATTCCAATACATCACTTTTTGTATACTTCAGTATGTCGCCCTAAGTGGGACGGGTATGCCCAGACGTGGTTCCCGTGCACACTGTGTCACTGGAACCAAGCTATACCTGGATGATAAGCTCATTAAAATGGCAAAACTAGTTCTGGTTTGCTTGTGTTCTGGTTCAGGGAGGACTTATCTTGGCAGTTCAGGCAGGACTGCTCACATTTGGAGCAGGGTCAAGATTGATTTCCATATAGCTGGGTCCAATCTGAGGTGGCATGGTTTACAAAATAGCGATGGATTGGGATGCGGCCCTAGAAATGACCAGTGGCTGAGATTTATTCAAGCATTCCAATCCATCACTTTTTATATTCTTCAGTACTTCACCCTAAGTGGGATAAGTATGCCCAGACGTGGGTCCCCTGCACAATGTGTGACTGGAACCAAACGATTCCTGGCTGATGAGCCCATAAAAAGGGCAAAACTGGTCCTGGGTTGCTTTTGTTTCTCTTCAGGGTAGACCTGGCCTGGCAGTTCGGGCAGGACTGCTCCCATTGGAGTGGTGCTAATACTGATTTGCATATAGTTGGGTCCAATTTAAGTGGCATGGTGTGCAAAATAACGATGGATTGGGATACGGCCCAAGTAATTCCAGTGGCTGAAATTAATTCAAGCATTCCATTCTATCACTTTTTTGTATACTTCAGTATGTCGCCCTGAGTGGGTATGCCCTGACGGGTCCATGCACACTGTGTCATTAGAACCAAGTTATACCCAGCTGATGAGCCCGTAAAATGGGCAAAACCGGTCCTGTGTTGCTTGTGTTCAGGTTCAGTAAGGACCTGGCTTGGCAGTTTGGGCTGGACTACCCCCATTATAGCAGAGTCAAGACTGATTTGCACATACCTGGGTCCAAACTGAGATGGCAAGGTGTGCAAAATATCGATGGATTAAGATGCAAACCCAAGTAATTACCAGTGGCTGAGATTAATGCAGGCTTACCAAACCATCACATTTTGTCTACTTCTGTAAAATAAAACACAACACTTTGGAGAAGCCTAAAAGTGTAACTTGTTTAATGCAGAAATTGTTAGCATGCAAGCAAAACAGTGCGCAACAATTGTCATTTCAACAGACCTGGACTTCAACCCAATATCCAGTTGGAACATAAAATGCAGAAATATATACATTTTAAGCCCACATTTTTTTCACAATGCAAGTCAATGGCAATGTGAGAACGACTGAAACTGTTACTTGAACGAAACTACCTAATGAGCAAATGGCTGGACCGGGCCACAAGAAAGAATATGAAAAGTCCATGAAGACCAGATACAGAAATACAAACAAACGCTGCCTTCACTACTTTCTATGATTCAACCTTTGTGGTGCCATTCATCAAAACGAGGCTAAGTATACTATACAGTGCAGAAAATGTGCAGTTCTATAGAACTGAATAAATTACCTTCTTGGCCTCAGAAATACATTAAACTTTGCAGGCATGCTTGCAACAGTAAACTGGTTATATAGAAACGTCAATTCAAATATAACCCTTACGGCCCACACTAATACCATAGCACTCATGGTTGGCAGCTCATTTTAGCCCATACAGGCTGCACAATATCTCTCTTCTACTCCTTAATTCTCTTACACGCAACATAAGGCACATTTACAATGGGGTTTGTCAATCACCTAGAACTGTACTAGTCCATAAACCAGCCTTCACAAATTGTTCAAACAGACATGGACTAACTGAAGAGTTCTGCCATATACTGCTGGACAGTTGGAGGTCCCTAATCTAGTCTACCACTGCAGATCCCAACTAGATACACATAAAATGACCACTTTTTTACAACTCCGTCTCACAATGACATTCAGATATGGGATGATAGTCCTAAATCACAGCAGAGCACCCCACCACTTCTCCCTCCCAGCTTGCCTGCTCAGTACGTAAACTTAGAAAAAAATATCACGTTCAACAACCCAATTCAGTAACTAACTAAGCAGACTGTAATCATGTGGGACATGGAAACACTTCCCACATTGGATCAAAAATAAAGGGGATACCCTTCAAACCACACACCTAATATGGCATAGCGTGCTGTCCATATGGTAAGTGCTTCAGTGCCTTATTTGGGGTAGTGAGTGCTATATAATGCTGCAATACAATTCAATAGACTATCTGACAAACAGTTGCTTTATGCTATATGCATGTTCAAAGATCATTGGATGGATGGTCTCCCCCTTTAAAGCATTCAGACATTCTATTGCCTGACTGATGGTTTACGCACACAACAAACAATGGGAATAGGGTCTAAGGGCAAGTTTACCGACCAGCCAGGTGCATGCCCCACAATACAGTATAAACACAACAAAGTACACCTGGGGGTCACAAAAATAAGGTCAAACCAGAGTGGATCAAAACACCAATGCTACACCAAAGACACCATTGGAGACATTGTCCATGTGAGTGAAATGCAGACCACGTTGAGGCTCAAGGGCGTCTGGAGAAATGATTTCCATCAGAAGCCACACTGTACCGCCCTATTTCTCATCACTTGGATTCTCCCCACCCAGGAGACAGAACGGCCGGTCAAATGTTACCGTAGCCGAAGTGTGTGAGATAAGGGGTGTTTGAGTGGTACGTAAGAAGAGATTAAACGTGGCAGCTGTAAAGGCAGTGTTACCGCTCTGTCCGTCGATGTCTCCTGGCAGTCTACTGTACTGCTTGGCCCCCCCAAGCAGTACAGTAGACTGCCAGGAGACATCGACGGACAGAGCGGTGCTCCTCAAACCTGCGCTGTAGCCAGGTGGGGTGAAGCCTCTCAACCATCACATTTGGTATACGGTTGAGTATACACCTGAAGGTCAGGTGATATAGTTTTAACTTCTTTAATTCTAGTAGCAGTGTTTTTATTTCTCGGTCCTGAAGAATGCATTTTGAAACTAGGTTCAGAATAATGCAGAAACATGTTGACCAATATTGAGCGCGGTGATTATTTGAAACCTGCACTCACACTTGCTTTTTAATCCTTAGGGATTGGGGGACACTAATAAATGTTGTTTGTCCACCGAATCACCTAATTTTACTTTTTTCTTTCACTTATCACCTCTTTATTTCTATAACACTGCCTTTACAGCTGCCACGTTTAATCTCTTCTTACGTACCACTCAAACACCCCTTATCTCACACACTTCGGCTACGGTAACATTTGACCGGCCGTTCTGTCTCCTGGGTGAGGAGAATCCAAGTGATGAGAAATAGGGCGGTACAGTGTGGCTTCTGATGGAAATCATTTCTCCAGACGCCCTTGAGCCTCAACGTGGTCTGCATTTCACTCACATGGACAATGTCTCCAATGGTGTCTTTGGTGTAGCATTGGTGTTTTGATCCACTCTGGTTTGACCTTATTTTTGTGACCCCCAGGTGTACTTTGTTGTGTTTATGACTGATGGTTTAGCCAACTCATTTCTACTGAATTCCAAGAATGGCCTGCACTCTCAACTATTGCTCACAACTGGGGCCTCATTTGAAAAGTGTGAGAACTAGTATATACAACTAATATTATATATTACATCACTCATGACATAGTCAGTGACATCACTGATGACATCAGGTGTGTGAAAGTGGTTTTAAGAGTTTATGGGTTTTAAACATATATACTAACGTACTACAAAAGTTTGATTAGTATACTAGTTGTACTAACATGTGTGATCTGAGTGGGTGTGCGACTGTCTTTATCAGTGTGTGAGTAGATTTATGGGTGTGTGGGTGCATGCATGAGTGACTATGGGTGAGTGTGTGGATTTCTGGCTAGGTCTGTAGGTGTGTGAGTGACTGTGCCAGTGGTTGTATTGGTAAGTGAGTGGGTATCTGAGTGTTTGCATTGGTGTGTGAGTGAGCGTGTTTGTGGGTGAGTGAGTGGCTGTATAGGTGTATGACTGGTTGTGTGACTGGCTGTATGGGTGTATAAGTATCTATGTGGGTAGCTGTGTGGGTGTGTGAATGACTATGTTGCTGAGTGAGTGGATGTGTCAGTGGGTATATGAGTGAGTGACTGGATGTGTGAGGGACTGTATGGGTGAGTGAGTGGGTGTCTGAATGACTGTATGAGTGAGTGACTGGGTGTTTAAGTCGCTGTATGGCAAACTATGTGGCTGTTTCAGTGAGTATTTGTTAAGTGAGTTGGTGTGTGAAGGGTTGTATTGGATAATGATTTTCGGTGTGAATGACTGTATGGGTGAGTGAGCAGACATGAGAGTGCTTGCATGGTCGTAGGAATGAGTGTGGAATTATATGTATGGGTGGGTGAGTGTCTGTGTTGAGAGCCTGTATGGTTGTGTAAGTGGCTGTATAGATGAATAAGTCTGTGCGTGAGTAGCTGTATGGGTAAGTGTGTGGCTGTGTGAATGGCTGTGAGGCTGAGTGACTGGTTGTATGAGTGGCTGTATGGGTACATGAATGGTTGAGTGGCTATATGAGGGAGTGGGTGCGTGAGTGGCTCCATGGAGGAGTAAGTGGGTTAATGAGTACTAGTATGGGTCTGGGAATGGGCATGTGAGTGGTTGTGTGTGCGTTTGAGTGAGTGTACGAGAGGTTGTATGGGGGTGTGAGTGGGTGTGTGATTAGTTCTGTGGATGATGCCATGAGAGATGCACTGCTCCCCTCCCTGGGCCAATTTCGGCCCGGGAAGGCCATCCGCCAGCGCCTGGCTTTTTAAAAAATATTTTAATACTACTTTCGGAGGGACCCCCCTCCCATGGCTGAATTTGGTCCCGGGGCCCGGCTATTTACAAATGGGGAGGGGGCTGCATGGCCCCGCTCCCCAGGCCGACCCTATCCCCCAGGGCCTGGCTACTTTTCTGTGGGTGCCCCAGAGCACCCACTCTCCACTGGGACCATGGGGAGCCTGAAGGTCCCCACGGTCCCAGCCGGCTCCCCACCTTCTGCGGGAGCCAGCATTGCTTTCACACATAGGTAGCTGCTAAACATGCAGCTCCCTGTGTCTGAAAACAATTCTGCTCTGCTTCCAGCAAGTGAGAGCATTCCTGAGCTCTCGCTTGCTGGTAGCAGAGCGTTTGCTGTGGCTTGGCCGGAGTTATAAAGGTAGCCCAACTGGGGGGTAATTACTAAAAAAGCACAGGAGGCTATGCGTTTTAATTTTTTACATTTGTGGCAGGATCTGCAGATTCAGTATATGTGAGTAAAATACCCAGGCAAATCCTCAATTGAACACTAGGACATGAACAGTGACATTAACTCCCAAAATTTTTTTGAGAAAATAATCAGAAAAACGTTTTTGCACATTAAGTGGATTTTAATTTTCTTTGCCGAATTTCAAGAAACCGCCGGGATCCATTTGCCACCGGTCCGTGCTCAGCCCTGCAATTCACGCATCCAAAGACGCTGGAAACTACATGCAGCAAGGCTACGTAGATTAACTTCTGAAGCCGAGCCAAGCTAGCCGACTGAGAGAGAGGGTGCTAACTACGATATACAAATAAGGACGCCGGGAACCATACGCAGCCGGCTCACAATAACTGTCACCAAAACAGGAGGAAATATTTGTTTTTAAACGTGACAAAGCTGCTGATCTCAGAATATCATCTTTGGAGAACCTATCAACTCTCACTTTACCCTGGGATCCATTGCCGTATAATCTGCCTCATATTGGCTTTTATTCCGGTACCAAGTGTTGGTATCTATAGAAATATGATGGTACAGTCCTGAGGAAGACACAGTTGTGTCGAAACGCATAGACAGGAAACCATCTTTTTATTGTAATATATATGTACCTACTCATGTCTAAATTCACGCATATGGTATAATGCTGGAATATTTTATCATGTATCGATACAAATGTACTTAAAACCTTTTTTTATCATTGAATCATGTTTTATAATAGAAATTAAAATCCACTTAATGTGCAAAAACTTTTTCTGATTATTTTCTCAAACATTTTTGGGGAGTTAATGTCACTGTTCATGTCCTAGTGTTCAATTGAGGATTTGCCTGGGTATTTTACTCACATATACTGTTTTGCCCTGACCCAGGAAATTGATCCAAATCAGGGGGTCCTTGTTTATTTTCATATAGGATCTGCAGATTCAACATAGCTCCCGCCAAAAATGAAACAAAACAAAATGTTTTTTTGCCGTGCGGGTTCCCTGTTGGACCTCCCAAGAGGCCTAGGGGTCAGGGTATTCCTATCCTACCCCCCTTCTTTTTGGGTTTCGCCTGCCGAAAGGCTGCGCTCTGCGCAGCTTTTCAGCGCAGGTGAAATCCTATGTCGACACTAAGCACTTCGGGAACGTCCCCCGGCTCTCATTGGCTAGCTCCATAAATGGAGGCTAGCCATTGAGTGCCGGATCTGTCCGTCAAGGCCGGACCAGATTCGGGGGCGTTCCCGAGATTTTTTCCCAGGGCGGAGTTACGTTTTTTCCCGTTCCCTCCCCTCCCGCCCCCTCCGTGTGCCTCCCCGCCCCCTCGCTGTCCTGTGCACGTTTTCCGCCTCCCTCCCGCCGTCCGTGTCCTCTCCCGCCCTCCTCCCGCCGTCCGTGTCCTCTCCCGCCCTCCGTGTCCTCTCCCGCCCTCCTCCCGCCCTCCGTGTCCTCTCCCGCCCTCCTCCCGCCGACCGTGTCCTCTCCCGCCCTCCTCCCGCCGTCCGTGTCCTCTCCCGCCCTCCTCCCGCCGACCGTGTCCTCTCCCACCCTCCTCCCTGCATGAACCGCTCGTAGGCTATTTAACAAACTATATAAGCGCATTTTGTTTACTCCCTACAAAAGTGTATTTATACCTGCTTTGACACATTTGTTTAAAAAAACAGTGTGCCTTTCCCCCTCTTCTGAGCTCAATAACACATAGAAGTGTAGAAAACAGCTTTATATCATGGTGGTTCTCAAGTGCAGCACAAACGCCTTGTAGAAACCCCACGTTGCGCGTTGGTGGATACAAAAGTGTCGTCCTGTGGACGCACGCAGTAGGGGCATGTGTGTATAGTAGCGCCCAGCGAGGTCCCTTTAGCCTCGAACGCTGTTTCCCAGACTACCTTTCCAAGATGGAAGCTGCAGTCCTGGGAGGGGGAGGGGCTCCGTGCCGTCGTTTCCTGTGGGGGCTGTTCTCGCTCTGAGCGGAGAGGGTTTATTTATCGTACTTAATGGCCGTAGGCACTGCGCCTTGAAGCTACCTCAGAGCGCTGAAAGAGACGGGCGGCGCAGAGGAGAAGGGGTGAGTAGGGAGTGGGGGCTTGTGAAAATAAGTCTGAAGGGGTGGGCAAAGCAGGGGTTGCATGGACAAATATGGAATGAGGGCGTCAAGGGTTTGAGGAACGGGAACGAGAGGTGAGTTCTATGGCTGGGGCTATGGACAAGCGGGGAGCAACTACAGGATATAAACGATATGGAGATGTGCAAAAGAAATGGGCTGACCAGGAAGGACGCAAGGTGATGTGTTGAAAGACCAGTGTGTGTTATTAAAGAAGGCGGGGGCGAGTTCATGTTTTTTATTATTTGACAGCACCATCTCCATGGGTGTTTTCGGTGCGCGGTCTCCGCAACCTCACACAGGAAGCCTCATCTACAAACATCTGAGGACAGAGCAGAAATATTTCAGAGCTCCGCTCAGATGGGGGCGAAGGAGTGAGCACCAACCACACGCCGAGCCTGGGAGAGCCGATAAGCGCGCACAGCTGCATGTTTCCTGTCAGCTCTTTAGTCACAGACACTGTATGGTCTCCACTTTTACCCTCCTCTCATTACAACAGTTCCTCTGTGTCTGCCGTGTTTCACTTCACTATTGTCGCCTTAACTTCAGCTAGAAAAGTGTTCATTGCAGCCAATTCTTGCAGCTTCTGTTCGCCTAAAGGGTCTGTTTGCTGATGTTCACGTGTTAGGGTGTTCTCTGCATGGCACAATACACGTTCACCCTTCCATTTAAATTGTCCGTCTCATTATGCTAATTTATTCTCTAAACTGTGAAATGTACGATCAACACCCCGCCTTATGCTTGCATGGCTTGTTTCATTTTTTCAGAGGTTAGCTAAATTGTGCAAGGCGGTAAGCACCCCCATGCTTCCATTTTAAAGATGTCAGGAGACCTCCATGTGTTTTCAACAAGCACTGCCATCTGTGATGTACCTTCATTGTTCCTTTTAAAGAGTATGTCTTGAAATGTGTTCGTGTGCTTCAGCTAAACGCTGCAATAGAAACATCACTTCGCCCCCCTGTCCTGTCCAGTGATGTATGTTAATAAATGAAAGTGTGCCCTTCATGAACCATAGTCATGCTTCCTTTTGTAGGGCCTGTTTAGGAGCCATGCCGCCCATGCATCGAGCATAGACAATCACCCCTTAAAGGGCCTTTATCATGATGTGTAGCTAAATTATGCAACGCAGCAGCCAAGACTCGCCTTCTCTTTAAATGAATTCTCCAGTGTTGTTGAAGTTTTTATTTAAACCGTAGACTGCGGAAACCACACTACCTGAAAGTCTATCAAGTGATGTTTGTCTTTGTGGCAAAATTCAGCTAACTCCTTGCTTCCAATTCAAAGAGCCTTGACTGATGTATATGTTTATCTAACTGAGATTCAGGAAACGGCTCCAGCATTCCCTGTTTGGCGATGCTAATGTATTTCAAACGTACGGAGAAGTGTTTTACAATAGGACATAGAAAGAGCCACAAATAAGGCAAACGGTGCACGATAGTTACTTTACTGTTCATTTTTTGGATTAAACTGGAATAGCGTGGATACAGAGGTGCAAATGTAGTACATGAAGGATAAATGTAAATGTATTTGTCATTTGTGATCGAGCGGGATTGGTGTCGGGTACCGGTATGACGTTGCCAACATGTTAGCTGTACTTTTAAAATAACAAGCGATAAAGTTTCTAAAAACAGGATATCGGTGCTGCTTCAAACGTCTTGTTCTGTGGCTCTGGGTGTGTGGGTGTGTGTGGCTCTGGGTGTGTGGGTGTGTGGCTGAGTGTGTGTGTGTGGATCTGGGTGTGTGGGTTTGTGTGTGGCTCTGGGTGTGTGGGTGTGTGTAGCTCTGGGTGTGTGGGTGTGTGTGTGGCTCTGGGTGTGGGTGTGTGTGGCTCTTAGTGTGTGGGTGTGTGTGTGGCTCTGAGACAATGCCAATAGCTCTAACTTTTCCAAAGGCGAAACCATTGCATTGTAAATGCTTGTTTTTTAATGTTTTTCTGGGACCCGGCTCAAGCCAAATCTCAAGATGGCTGTCACCACTTCAAGGTTTGAAGTGTTGACATCCAATTGTAAGGTTCCTAAAACAGTTTCCATCTCAGATTCTCTTAGGGATCTTCATTGGCTCAGGGTTGAGAATCGTATTAAATTCAAAGCCCTGAGCTATATGTTCAAAATCAAAGTTGGTAAGGCACCCCAATACTTAAATGCTTTAGTTCATCCTTACCTCCCACCACGTCTCTTACGTTCTGCCACTCAGGCTTAATTTACGGTGTCTAGGACCAGATTGTTGTGTATGGGCGTCCGGTCCTTATCTTGTCTAGGTCCCTCTCTACGGAACTCCCTCCCTACGTCACTTCGGACTGAAACTGTTTATGAGATTTTTCGTATGTGTTTAAAAAACCTGGTTGTTTAATATGTAGAGCACTTTCTTTTTCATTTTGTTCCTATCAGGCCGCGCCGGGAAACCCTTGGGTAGCTGTGCGCCTTATAAGATTAAAATAACATAACATAACAATCACATCTCCGCGATCCTATATATACAAATATCAAATTCTTTAATAACTCTGCAACTACTGAATGGATTTACACATAATCACAAAAAAGCACATGCCTGGACCAACATCTACCTTTCTGCCAAAATCTATACACACACACATTTAAAAGGCTATGTTTACATAATATTATATATGACAAGATCTCCACCCTGCACAAACCTGCCCTCCTCCCTTCTCTGTCTCTCTGCTGCTGGGAGCAGGCAGCAGACCTCCTCCTGTGCTTCTGGGCAGAAACTAATAAAACACTTAAATTACTTAAGACTTTAGAGATGCATGTGAAAGGAGAGCATACCTTTCACTTCTGATTCGCAAGTTGACCTGACCTTTGTCCTAAAAAACAGGATATTTATTTAAAATTATCAGAAGCATCGGGACACTGGGAAAATCCTCTGAAAACCAAGACTGCCCGGGGGTGGGGTGGGGGGGGGGGTGAAATCCAGGACAGGACGTTTGGTCACCCGACCAAGGCAATTATTCCTGACCTACTGACCTCCATTACATTCTGTGTCTTGACGAATTGGTGCTGGGTCAGAATCGTTTTTTTCTGCCTGTTCGCCAGCCACGTTTTGGAGCCACAATCCAGCAATGACACCGGAAGTGGTCACTGACAAGCGGTGCTATCAGTAGGGCAGTTGTTGATGTTTCCAGTGATTGGGGTTGTGGTGAAATCCTCTCCCCCTGGTAGCAGCAACTGTTTTCTTTTGTTGAAACATATGATCAACACGAATTACAGGATTAAATATAGTGTTCAATTTTCATTGCAGTTTAGAAAGAAATAATCTGGGTTAATATTCACAAACTATGCTGCAGGGAATTACCTCAAGGTAATTCAGAATGGAAAAAAGCATCACGCACTCTGTTTTGATTCCTAAGGAAAGTTGTAAATCAGGCCCCATGGGTCTCATATAAATGCAGATTTATGACACGTTGGAATTCACAAAGGTTTACAAAAGTAGGTGCTCCTGGAAAATTCGATATCTGCTTTTGAATCAAATATACACATTTATATTTGCACATACAAATATATGAACATTTTATTTAGTTTTTTTCAGTTTCTCCTCAGACAAAATACTCTCCCCTCTGGGGAACTCCTTCCCTTACATCACTACCAATTTTGGTGATGCACTGACCCATTTCTGGCTATTAAAAGGGATTTACTTCTTCCCTTATCGGGAGTAAATTTCCACTTTTTGCAACGTGGGAGAAGGTGAGGAATTTCTGATGCTGAGAAACTTCCAGGTTTGTGGGAGTGCACAAACTCACAGGCGTCAGCTGTCGAAGTCCTAGATGGCCACTCCCAACCACTCTTCCACTGTGAGTAGATTTACAAGTACAAAACCAACATTTGTGAATTCATAAAATATTGTACATCGGCAAAAGGCATTTTATACGTGTAAGCAACATTTAATAGGTTGTAAATTAGACTCTTTGGGGTAGATGTAGGTAATCTCATTTTACAGATTCCTAAATACCGAATTGTACTGATTCAGTATTTAGGAATCGGTAAATATGATGTGGGTAATAAATCTGTAAAATTTACCGATTCGGTAATATTTCTTATTACTGATTCGGTAATACCGATTCGGTAATAAGAAATACCTTCCCATTCATTCCTATGGGCCTGGAGGCCCACTGGAATGAATGGGAAGCCATTCACTATTACCGATTCGGTATTTACCGAATCGGTAATAGCAGGAGCATATTCAAGGGTGGCAGGGTGGCACAATGACACCCTGTTGCATCCCTGAATCGTGCATGTGTGCACATGTGGCGTCTGCCACATGGCACTTTGAAAAAAGCAACGTATTGCTTTTTTAAAGGTATTCGGTATTTACCACCAACTTGTAGTCGGTAGTAAATAATGAATCCTTAAAGCAAAAATTCACTCACTTGAGTGCTACCTACATAGGTTTTAAGGATTTGGTAATTTACTGATTCCTTAAAATAAGGAATCGGTAAATTACTGAATCCTTAAAACCGGCCTCCTACATTAGAAAGGGCTAAATATCGGTCGGTAACGGGAAAATCACCGATTTTTGGCCGTTACCGACCGGTATTAAGCTACCTACATCTGGCCCAAAGTGTCTAATACTTGGAGCAGAAATCGTGACAACTATGAACTGGTTTCCTGCTATTTACAGCTGTAAGCACATCCTCTTCAAAATCAATTCCTGACAAATAAACCCTCAGACTCACTCTCTGGCATTAGGAGGCCTCCCTACAACAAAGTACGGCTCACTGAAAATGCTTCACACAATTGTCTGTTGATTTGTTGTCTTTCACTGAACTTTTGCGTACACAGTGTCCAGTTTCACCCACCGCCTGATATTAGAACACATACTCTACAGGCTGACTACCTGCCATGGAAACCTCCACTTACAGCTGTAAACTGAATATAGAGAAATGTCACTCCTACAGCCACAAAATGACTGCCTGGCAGTTCAAGGATTAATTGTAGCTGCTACAGGTTTGCTGCCTGTCACTCAGGGCAGCTTGAAGGTGGCTGCCTGACAGACAGCAGTAACAGATGCCTTTATAAGTGTCTGAAAAGTAGAGTGGGAACAGCCGCCACTTATGGTTCACTACACACAAGATTAAGTACAGGCACTTTCAAGAGGATGCCCTCACCACTGGACAGTGGTTCATTTGTAAAAATATAAGTGCCGGGGCTCTCGTCAGGAGGCATCTTGCACCAGCCCATTTCTCCTGTAACGCCTCCTAAAACAGAGCCAACTACAAACCAGGAAGTAGGGCGAGGATGTGGCAGAATGGCCAGAGCTGCAGACTTTGGCGCTTGGGAACCAAGTTAGAGTCTCGGCATCCGCTCACCATCCCGTGATTCAGGGCAAATCACTTAATCTCCCAGTGCCTGTCGTGACCCGACAGTGTGGGCGACGAACAGTAGGGCATTAGGACCCTGTGGGTCCTCAGGCAGAGTGACCAAGTCACCGGACACCAGATCCGGTGACAAGACAGGAAGGGGAAGGGACAACGACAAGGACATGGACGGGGACGGATGTGCTGCCCAGCAGCTGCATGAGGTGCTACCCAACAGTAATGAAAGATGTAAATAAAGAAACGTGAGACTAACATGCGTCCTGTGTATGGTGTACCTCCCGGCGCACAACCAGAACACGACAACTGGCGACGAAGGTGGGATGAAGGAAACCCCAAGCGTGTGGACAGCCACAGCAGCAACCGGCGACCGACTGGCCCGGAACTCGCCCCACGTCGGGAGGCTCGAGTGCGCTGCGAAAAACGCCCACTGAGTGCCCACCTCGGCGGCGGAATAGCGTTAAACAAAGCGCCTACCGAGTGCCCACCTCGGCGGCGGAAACGTGTGGCCAAAGAAAACGCCTACCGAGTGCCCACCTCGGCGGCAGAAGTGAAGGAACTTGCCCTACCTTGATTGGTGACTCAAGCGGTGGACCACGGCTCCGGTGAGTGAAATCGCCGCCTAACTGCCCCCCCGCCGAAGAAACGAGCAGAAACGACCGAAATCTCGCCGAAAACGAGATTTCCGGCGGCCATCTTGAAGTCAGGCAATATTGACCAATCCCCTGCGAGGGATCATAGGCGGCCATTTTGAAGTCAGGCAAAGAGCCTGAAACAGCAAGTAAGCACTGACAAGCAACAAACAAGCATTGGCAAGTAACAAACAAACATTGGCAAATACAACAGCTGTAACAAACAAGCATTGGTAAATGCAACAGGAGTAACAAACAAACATTGGCAAATGCAACAGAAGGAACAAACAAGCATTGGCAAATGCAACAGAAATAACAAACAAACATTGGCAAAGCAATAGAAGTAACAAATAAGCACTGACAAGCAACAAACAAGCATTGGCAAGTAACAAACAAGCCTTGGCAAATACAACAGCTGTAACAAACAAGCATTGGTAAATGCAACAGAAGAAAAAACAAGCATTGGCACATGCAACAGAAATAACAAAAACAAGCAAATGCAGGTCTGAAACACAACAAGCACGAGCAAAGGCAAGTGCCAAAGTAAAACTTTAACGTACGCAAAGAAGAAGAATAACATAAAAGAAGGTGAATTAAGGAGAACGCGAGCAATAAAAAGGAATAAAGAAGAAAAGACGGGAAGAAAACGAAGACAAAGCAGAAAAGGAAGATAAGCACGGAAAACGTCTGAAAAGAGAAACAAAGCAAAATAAATGTTTTGATTGAAGAATAAAGGATAAATAAAGCGCAAAAGAGCACACAAGTGGAAAAAGAGCAATAAGGCAAAGGAAAATGATGGTGCAATAAGAAAAGAGAAAACCAAAGAATAACAAAAGGACAAATCGAGAAAGGAGAAACAACAAAGAAAAGAAAGGAAAAGAAAGGAAGCAAAGCAGAACAACAAAGAGAAACAAAAGGACAAAGATCGCACAAGGACAAAGAAAGAGCAAAGGAGAAGTGACAAGAAAATAAAGAAAAGAAGAAAAGAGAAAGAGAAGAAAAGAAAACAAAAGGAAAGACACAAACATAAGAAATAAATCGCAGGAAAGACGCAAATATAAGAAAACAAGGAAATAAAGAAGAAAAGACTAGGAAAGCCCAGAAGAGGCCAAACAAGTAGAAATAAAGAAAAGAAAGAAGGACCCAGTAGAGGCCAAACAAGTAGAAATAAAGAAAAGAAGAAAAGAGAAAGAGAAGAAAAGAAAACAAAAGGAAAGACACAAACATAAGAAATAAGTCGCAGGAAAGACGCAAATATAAGAAAACAAGGAAATAAAGAAGAAAAGACTGCCCAGAAGAGGCCAAACAAGTAGAAATAAAGAAAAGAAAGAAGGACCCAGAAGAAGCCAAACAAGTAGAAATAAAGAAAAGAAAGAAGGACAAATAAGAAAGAAGTAAAGATAAAGGAAAGCCAGAGATAAGGCTAAACAAAGGACAGAAAAGAGAAAGAATAAAGAAAAGAGGGACAAAGACCACTCAGAGAAACAGAAGAGAGAAAAGGAGAACATAAAAGAAAAGAAAACAAAAGGAAAGACACAAAGACAAAGGAAACAAAATGGGTAAAAAAGAGTAAAAAAGAGTAACACGAGAGGACTTTGGCGCAGGAGAAACCGCAGCAAAAGAGAAAAGACAAAGACATACAATAAGCAGAGTGGACAGGCGCCACCAAGGAAACAAAGGCAAGAGGCACCGCATGGCCAGGACCAAAGGTGTTGAGACAGAAAGAAGATTGATAATAAGACAACAAGTTCTCCAAAGAGTCACTGGCGGTGACGAAAGTGAAAGGATCGATGACAATGGCTGCCTACGACCAACAACGAATAACAAGAAACAGATAGCATTTCAAGGACAGAGAAGGCGGAGAAAGAAGAAATGGCAGCGACAACTGCAGCCACATGGACGGTGGAAGATAGAGGACAAGGAAGCGATGGAGACACTAGATTCACGAAGAACATGCAGTAAACAACAGAGACTCATTGAAGAAATGTAGAATGACAAGTACTCTCTCTCTCTCTCTCTCTCTCTCTCCCTCTCTCTCTCTCTCTCTCTCTCTCTTGCTCGCTCACCCCCATCAATATAACTGTGAATGAGGACTATGGTAAATGTGTCACGAACATTTGTTTGCAACAAGGGGGGAGGTGTCGTGACCCGACAGTGTGGGCGACGAACAGTAGGGCATTAGGACCCTGTGGGTCCTCAGGCAGAGTGACCAAGTCACCGGACACCAGATCCGGTGACGAGACAGGAAGGGGAAGGGACAACGACAAGGACATGGACGGGGACGGATGTGCTGACCAGCAGCTGCACGAGGTGCTACCCAACAGTAATGAAAGATGTAAATAAAGAAACGTGAGACTAACATGCGTCCTGTGTATGGTGTACCTCCCGGCGCACAACCAGAACACGACAGTGCCTCACCAAAAATGAGTTTGTCCTTAACTGGTGCTTAAGAAACTATAGCGGTGGTGTTGGCGATTAAGTGCCAGTGCTGAGCACCAGGAACCACCTGCTCTATTTAAGCACTGACAGGAGCAAGCCTAGACCAAGACACCTGTACAATCTGACAATCTGTACCTTCCCAGAGAAAGCCATTTGAAATAGATGAAAATAGATCCAATGGTTAACTGCCACCACCAGTACACAAAGAGGACAATAAAATCACAGCGATACAAACATGAGCAACCAGTTTGGAAGTATGGCGGACCGCCCCTGGAAGCTCAACATATCCTGGAGTGCAGCATTTAACATTTCCATAAAGAAGTTTTGAAGATTGATGTAAGAAACTGCTACACCAGAGGTGCACAAATAATCATCACTTAATATGCAGAGGGCCATTAAGAAGAAGAAAGAGCATTAACTGCTTGACTGCTGTATAGATGTATGTAAACATCATTCAAAGGTGTACCCAGAATGTCCTTATATTTATTCGTCATGGGCCATGACACCCTCCAGGGTTTGTACAAGATCTATAAAACACCCGAAGAAAGTATCTGGCACCACAGTTTGAGAAATGAGGTAAAGCAGCTCGATAGAAAGTAATGCTACAAGGGGAAAGATCAGGTATGTATATCCTCAGGTCTAGGGAAGGAGGCAAAATAGTTCTTTAACTTTAAAGTGCGAGTGCAGGTGTCACTTTCCTTACCATGACATGCACTGCTGCTGTCATGACTGTGAGGAAGAAGATGAAGTGCTGGTGCTCAGAAGGCTGGGGCAGATTCAAGCTCGAGGACTGACAGGCGGTTGATCCGGTCCCAGCCCTTCTGCTTTTCAAACACATTGAATATTCACCAGTTCTCCTGGTTTTTCTTTGGGCCAGGCTGACTCCCTAGTTCCTAAGACATCAAATAAGAGGATAAGTTTGTCAATAACACAGCAATATCGAAAGGAATAAGAATGACACACAACACACAAAACGGAGTCATTTCTATATTGTAGGTAGAGTTATACAATCTGGGATTCATTGACAGAAAATTGCGAAGTAAAAGCAGAGGCACTTAAGGGTAGCATAATCACTCATAGCACAGATAAGGAATACACATTTTCTAGATAAAGATGACAAGTGTTCGACTGATGACATGGGTGCGTATCTGGAATATCGACTATAGAATAACGAGTAGCCGTGATATATCCACCAAAATATTAAGGACCAAAATATAGACGGGTAAGTATCTATAGATTTTCCATACCTACTTTCGTATCTATGTACCTGGACAATATGTATCATCAAGGTTTGTTGATGAGGAGTTAAGAATAGTAAATTTATACTTAGCTACATGCACTTACCTTCTTGATAGTTTTGTTTTAGATATTTTGGGCAAAATATTGTGGCCACTCGAGATTCTATGCTCGATATTCCCTTCCTGCACAAAAACAATTCTGCCTGCAATGAAGTCACCCTTGCACCATTGTACAAGGATGCATGCATTGGAGCTTGGTAGCCAGTTGTGCACCAGTGCAGAGAGCAAGCAGGAATGTGCCATGTCTTAGTAGATATGGCTTCCGCTCCGAAGCCACCGAGATCATCTGTGGCGTACCCCAGGGCTCATCCCTCATCCCAACCCTGTTTAACATCTACATGGCACCGCTCGCCCACGTCGCCCGTCGCCACGACCTCAACATCCTCTCCTATGCTGATGACACCCAGCTGATACTCTCCCTCACCAAGGACCCCCACACCGCCAAAACCAACCTTCACGAAGGAATGAAAGCCGTTGCTGAATGGATGAGGAACAGCCGACTGAAGCTGAACTCGGACAAGACGGAGGTCCTCATCCTCGGATCCAACCCTTCGGCCTGGGACGACTCCTGGTGGCCGACCGCACTGGGAACCGCTCCAACACCCACCGACCACGCACGCAACCTAGGGGTCATCCTCGACTCCACCCTCTCCATGACTAAACAGGCCAACGCCGTCTCCTCCTCCTGCTTCAACACCATCCGCATGCTCCGTAGGATCTACAAGTGGATCCACACTGAAACGAGAAGAACAGTCACCCAGGCCCTTGTCAGCGGCAGGTTGGACTATGGAAACGCCCTCTACGCAGGAGCCTCGGCCAAACTCCTGAGACGGCTCCAACGCATCCAGAACGCCTCTGCACGCCTGATCCTCGACATCCCTCGCTGCAGCCACATCACACCCCACCTGAGAGACCTGCACTAGCTCCCGGTCAACAAGAGGATAACCTTCAAGCTCCTCACCACGCACACAAGGCACTCCACAACACCGGACCAACATACCTCAACAGACGACTCAGCTTCTACACCCCCACTCGCCAGCTCCGCCGACCTCGCCCTGCCTACAGTCCCCCGCTTCCGAAGAGCAACCTCAGGTGGCAGATCGTTCTCCCACCTCGCCGCCAAGACATGGAACACCCTCCCCATCCACCTACGGCAGACCCAAGACCTACTGACCTTCAGAAAACTCCTCAAGACCTGGCTTTTTGAGCAGTAGCAGCATCCCCCACCCCAGCGCCTTGAGACCCTCACGGGTGAGTAGTGCGCTTTACAAATGATATGATTGATTGATTGATGGCGCATTCCTCCCCTCTCCATTTGACGCAGGCCAGCAAGTTGTCTTGCTGCATTGTGTTGCGCTGCGTCAAATGTTATTAAATCCACCACCAAGTAGCTATATTTTTCCTCAGTATCCAAAAGTGGGGCCAAGTAAAAGAGTCCTGGAATTGCTTCGCTGGCGCCTGATAAATGCAAGGACCAGGTCATTTGCATTGTAAATGAGGACTATTGTTACCAAAGGGCATAAAGAAGTACAAAACCTAACTCCCCATTAGGCACAACTCCGGCATTCTAGGTCCAGAGACTGTATATTGCCCTGAACTGAAGGTCAAGATCTAAAAATGAAGTATGCTTTAGATAAAACCTGTTCACTGAGCTATTCTGGCTCGCCTACAACTGATGGCAGAGCAACCTTCACTAATCCCAAATCTGAAGATTGGCAAACTATGGGTGCCTACAGAAAACAAGAATCTGTATCCTTGAACTTGCCTAAAACAAAACTACATACAACCAGGGGCCATGACCAAGGAATCCTGGATTGGTGCTTCTTTCCCCAACTCGATCCCCATCAAAAGTGAAAAAAGTGGATCTTCCAACTGTTTCACAACTGTAGTGAAACTGATCCTGATCCTCAGTATGCACTGGTAGACTTTATCACATGTAAATCAGATTGTTGAGCTTCGAGACCTCACTAAAAGTGAGCCCTAATTAAACCACACCAGTTGAGAATAAATTGTGCTTTGCCATCTAATCCATCACATTTTAGGAACTACTCAAACATCATTTAACTAGACTCACAAAACGTTTTTAAGCATTAATGCTATTTTGTATATTTACCAATTACAGGTGCAAACCTTGACTTTCAGTTATGCAATGGCGGGTACAAGTGCTCAATTCTGAGCGGTGAACTAGTTTGAGACTTACATTTCTGTGAGTAAATAGCGAGCGAGTGCACACTTTATATTTACATGGGGGAAGCATCGCCTCCCCTGTCTTCAAAAAGTACAAACTCTGGAAAATGAAATCTATCACTCTCTGAAATGGCTGAAAGCTGACAAAAACATTTTTATAAGACTGATCTATGAGTAAATAAATGGAGCACATCACACTGAACACAGTTTTTCCAACTTAACGATTCCACACACTCAAGAATGCAATTAGCATTTAAGGATTTTAGATCATTTTCAGAGAGATATGCAGATATTGTATTATGTGTGGGCTGTTTTACAGTGAACTCTTTTTTATGAGGGTTCCTAAAAGGATGTCACTTTAAAAATAAGATTTGTGGTTAGGAGCATACCAGTAGGGTATGAATAAAAATCCACCAGTAAGATAAGCATGGGTGCTCTGCATTTACTTCCAAGTTCAGCCAGCACAGATCTATTGCATTTTATCGAACAGAACAGTGAGCGACAAACACACTCTCAATCAATCAATCAGGGTTGGTAAAGCGCAACAACTCACCCGTGAGGGTCTCAAGGCACCGGGGGGGAAGGGGGGAAGGGGGCAGGAAGGCAAGTTCCTGTTGAGATCTAGGGTCATCCGAAGAGCCAGGTCTTAAGGTTCTTCCTCAAATCCTGAACTGGGACAATGTGGGATCTTTCTGGAGGTGGAGGCCATTTCAGCCCTTTGCTGCGAGGTTGGAGAAGAGCTTTCCTCCGTTGTGGACCTGTAGATGCTTGGGACGTTGACCAGAGAGAGATCAGCTGATCGGAGGTGTCTTTTGGGTATGTGGAAGGAGAGGCTGTTGTTGAGGTATGTGGTTCCGGTGTTATGGAGGGCCTAGCATGCGTTAGTGAGGAGTGTGAAGGTTATTCTTCTTTCGACTGGGAGTCAGTGGAGATTGCGGAGGTGTTGGGTGATGTAACTGCGACGAGGGATGTCGAGGATCAGTCTGGCTGCGGTGTTCTGAACGGTCTGGAGGTGGCGAAGGAGTTTTTTGTTGATTCCATTGTAGAGAGCGCTGCTGTAGTCCAGTCTACTGTTGATGAGGGTGTGTGTGACAGCTTTTCTGGACTCGGATGGGATCCATCTCTGCAATGTCAGGTATAGTTACTTTCTTCAACCACTCGATGATATAGTCTGCTGGGAGTCTAATGGAGAAAGCATGAGAAGGCTGGCTCCTCATCTTCACACCTCTTGTTATGTGGGAGCCGGGTTGAGGTCCCATGCTACGATTAAGAGAAGGCCCTGCTCCTGACCGCTGTGTGAGTAGAAGGCTCTTGCTATTCATGAAGCTAGACGAGGTCCTGTTACTATCAACAATTTTCTTGGGAATGGTGACGGTTCGATGGCCAAGGACGGGAGCTGGAGACGGGATTAGGAGTGAGAACCATGAAGATGGAATGGATAGTTATCAGCCCCTTAGGAAAATAACCCCCATTGCTTTTGTACATCCATGTATTTATTTCCAGGCAAAGGGCATTCAGGAAGTGATTAGGGGAGGCCCGACCGAAGCCCTTTACTTCACCTCAGAAAATGTTGACCTTGTAACCTGTCAACTACTAACTGGCAGAATCCTCTTCTGGAGCCTACATCGGTGCTCTACAGACCTTGCATGTCATTTTCATTGAACTCTCAACTGTAACAATTGGTCCTCATTTTACTCACAGTTTTCTTGGACCTCGAAGAAATTCATCTTGCACAACTTGTGTAATTCCCAAATGTTGTATTACAAAACTTCCTGCATAATTACTTGAAATTTTCTCATTATGCAATTTCGTACACGTTTTGCACAAGAACGCCCTGTTCAATCAGAAAAGATCTCTCAAACAGCCATTTTGTGCTCAACCCAGACTCCTGCTGGTATTTTGCAAAACTTTTTACTCAAAAGTGTGTGCTTGCGTGAAAAAAAAATCATGCGACATTCCAGTTAACCACATTTCATATCAAAAGCATTATTTCCTACAATTTTTATGGAATTTCATGGTGGGTTTGGATCCTTTTGTCACCTCTGCGTCGAGTGTTACATTGACAGCGGGGGGGCACGCAGCAGATGGATGACACACATTGGGCAGGTACATTGCAGAGGGCCCCTCCATGAGAGCCTCATTCTTCTTTGGTTTTCACTCAATATCGGGGGAAGGTTTAATTTCAGAGGAGCTAGGGACTTGAATTTTGAGCACCTATGTCCCTGGGGCATTGACAGAGAAATGTCTTTTGGTGAACAAGGATACCATAAGGCGGTAAACCAAAGGTTTGTCGTACTAGCTACTACTTGATGATTAGATAGATTTCAATGATAAAGCCACTTTCCTGATACCTGATCCTCACTTCAGTTCTCAAGCTGGGATCAGGCATTCCTTTTGGCTTTTTAAATCTACGCCCATCTCACATATGAAGACATTCATCTGATTCATGATTGAACACTTTAAAGGCAATCAATATGACCACATTTTCAAAAAACTAGCAGGGTCACCCCTTGCAATAACAATGCTGAGTGCATATCATTTATGTCACTGAATACATAACTCCAGTTGGTGCCTCCTTCTCCTGAGCTACCAATTAACTGCCCATTTAAATTCCCAGCCCTTCAATCAGAGTCAACCAATTGCATGCATGCAACCCCAGGAGACCACAGATCTCTCGATTCATAAACTCTAGCAAAGGAGCCCCTCTTGCCCAGAAGGTTATTGACAGACCCCACTGTCACATTTGCATGTTTGTCCTATTGCTACAAACGACCACCAGCTGCCTCAAGTCCCTGATGTGTTCAGTAGCCCATAATCAACCCAGGATTAACTTGCTAACAGTGACTAACTAGGCACAAAAACGCCCCACTGGTGATTTCAATATATTTTATCAACCACTCCCACAATCACACAATATGAGGCCTGTGATTTGTTTACCAAGTCTGCGAAAATACCACCAAAATGATTTTACGTCCAAAAAGAAGGGCTTAAGGAGAGAAAGCAACAGTGCAGGAGCCAATGGTTAATTTGTAAAAATATAAGTGCCAGGGCTCTCGTCAGGAGACAGCCCATTCCTCCTGTAAAGCCGCATAAAACAGAGCCAAATACAACCCAGGAAGTGGGGAGAGGATGTGGCGTAATGGCCAGAGCTGGCGACTTCGGCGCTTGGGAACCAAGTTAGAGTCTCGGCATCCGCTCACCATCCCGTGATTCAGGGCAAATCACTCAATCTCCCAGTGCCTCCCAAAAATGAGTGTGTCCTTAACTGGTGCTTAAGAAACTATAGTGCTGGTGTTGATGATTAAGTGCTGGTGCTGAGCACCAGAAACCATCGGCTCAAATTAAGCACTGCCACAGGAGCAGTAATCTCATTCTCCAGAGCCTATTGCCTGATACTTGAAGCTGTAACTCTCTAGTGCCGTGATCATGACTGGTAGACACTTGACGCTATAACCCCATTCTCTTGCAGGTGTCTGCCTTATGTCTTCAGCAGTAATTCTGGCGTGAGAGGTGTTTTCATGTTGTGTGTGCATGGGGAGATAGCTTAGCCCACGTAGCAACTATAATTACGTTCTCCTCATCCTCACTGTGTGGCCGCCTGCAGCATGGACAGTCTTATCATTAATACTGCGTGAGCCTCTGCAATCTGAGCCACCGCCTCATCTCACTACATGACTCTCTGCAGTATGGATCTACTCCCCATTCTCTCTAAAGTATGAATTGCATACTCATTTTCACTTCATTACTCTCTGCAGGATGGCCTGCCTCCTCAATCTCACTGCATTACACTCTGCAGTATCTCACTGCATTACACTCTGCAGTGTGGACCTCCTCCTCATCCTCACTGCATTACACTCTGCAGTAGCTCACTGCATTACACTCTGCAGTATGCACTGCCTCCTCATTCTCACTGCATTACACTCTGCAGCATGGACTGCCTCCTTAATCTCACTGCATTACACTCTGTAGCATCTCACTGCATTACATTCCGCAGTATGGAGTGCTTCCTCATTCTCACTGCATTACACTCTGCAGTATCTCACTGCATTACACTCTGCGGTGTGGACTGCCTCCTCATTCTCTCACTGCATTACACTCTGCAGTATGCACTGCCTCCTCATTCTCACTGCATTACACTCTGCCTTATCTCACTGCATTACACTCTGCGGTATGGACTGCACCCACATTCTCAGTGCATTACACTCTGCAGTATGTATTGCCTCCTCATTCTCACTGCATTTTTCTCTGCAGTATCTCACTGCAATACACTCTGCAGTATGCACTGCCTCCTCATTCTCACTGCATTACACTCTGCCTTATCTCACTGCATTACACTCTGCAGTATGGAGTGCTTCCTAATTCTCACTGCATTACAATCTGCAGTATGCACTGCCTCCTCATTCTCACTGCATTACACTCTGCCTTATCTGACTGCATTACACTCTGCAGTATGGACTGCACCCACATTCTCACTGCATTACACTCTGCAGTATGTATTGCCTCCTCATTCTCACTGCATTTTTCTCTGCAGTATCTCACTGCAATACACTCTGCAATATGCACTGCCTCCTCATTCTCACTACATTACACTCTGCCTTATCTCACTGCATTACACTCTGCAGTATGGAGTGCTTCCTCATTCTCACTGCATTACAATCTGCAGTATGCACTGCCTCCTCATTCTCACTGCATTACACTCTGCCTTATCTCACTGCATTACACTCTGCGGTGTGGACTGCCTCCTCATTCTCACTGCATCACAATCTGCAGTATGCACTGCCTCCTCATTCTCACTGCATTACACTCTGCCTTATCTCACTGCATTACACTCTGCAGTATGGACTGCACCCTCATTCTCACTGCATTACAGTCTACGGCATGGATCACCTCCTAATTCAGACTACATTACTCTCTGCAGTATAGCCCGCCTCCTCATTCTCACTGCATTACACTCTGCAGTATCTCACTGCATTACATTCTGCAGTATGGAGTGCTTCCTCATACTCTCTGCATTACACTCTGCAGTATCTCACTGCATTACTCTCTGCAGTATAGACCGCCTCCTCATTCTCACTGCATTACACTCTGCAGTATCTCACTGCATTACATTCTGCAGTATGGAGTGCTTCCTCATTCTCACTGCATTACACTCTGCAGTATCTCACTGCATTACTCTCTGCAGTATAGACCGCCTCCTCATTCTCACTGCATTACACTCTGCAGTATCTCACTGCATTACATTCTGCAGTATGGACCGCCTCCTCATTCTCACTGCATTACACTCTGCAGTATCTCACTGCATTACATTCTGCAGTATGGACCACCTCCTCATTCTCACTGCATTACACTCTGCAGTATCTCACTGCATTACGCTCTGCAGTATGGAGTGCTTCCTCATTCTCACTGCATTACTCTCTGCAGTATCTCACTGCATTACACTCTGCGGTGTGAACTGCCTCCTCATTCTCACTGCATTACACTCTGCAGTATCTCACTGCATTACTCTCTGCAGTATCTCACTGCATTACTCTGTGCAGTATGGACCGCCTCCTCATCCACACTGCATTACATTCTGCAGTATGGACCGCCTCCTCATTCTCACTGCATTACACTCTGCAGTATCTCACTGCATTACGCTCTGCAGTATGGACCGCCTCCTCATTCTCACTGCATTACACTCTGCAGTATCTCACTGCATTACGCTCTGCAGTGTGGACCTCCTCCTCATCCTCACTGCATTACACTCTGCAGTATCTCACTGCATTACGCTCTGCAGTATGGACCGCCCCCTCACCCACACTGCATTACACACTGCCAGATTCTTACACTGGTTCTGAGGCCTACCCATCAGGGTTGCCTCAGCCCGCTCTAGCACTACAGGTCTCACTTGCAGAATTTCTCAGCGCTCCTCCTGCCCAGCCCTATTAATCAATGCCTTCAGATGTCCCCAGACCTGGCCTTGGAGTCACACCACTTAGAGCGTCATTACACGTGGCCTGCTGTGGGTGTTGTTCAGTGGCGTAGCTAGGCCTTATGCTGCCCGTGGCAGTCGCTGCGTTTGCTGCACGCGGCGGCCGAATGTCAGCGCGGGGGAGGGTGTCCTCCCAGAGTTACTGATACCGGGGGTCCTGCTAACTCCAGAGGTGCAGAATTAGTTGTGGCTACAAGCTGAACCCTCTTGATCCCCTGAGTAATGTGGAATTACTTTCATCATTGGCAATTCCAGCTCCGATTCCCCCTGGAAATTCCTCATTCTTCTCAGCAGATTCCCCTGGTAATTCCTCATTCTTCTCAGCAGATTCCCCTGGAGATTTTGGCTGCTCAAAGCTGCCCTGCCTGATAATGCCTTCAGCAGCTGAAATATTTGGGGGAAATGTGATAGGTTCGAGGTGTTTCTTCAGACCTTATAATTCACCAATGGGACTGTTACTAGAGATGTTACTAGTAGCTAGCCTATCAGAAATGAGAGGCCTCAGTTAGTGAGTCTCCTACAGTTCCTGAGGTATACATTGCAGAGTAGGGGAGAGATTGGGACTAATTTGCGATCCTGAGGTCTTATTACACATACGGTTCATTTTCCTTTATTGTGCCGGCACGCTTTTGAAAACGTGCGCCATCGCAATCAAAGAAAATGCATCGTATTGGGGTGAATGGGCTGCCCCCAGGGCATCCACGAACTCACACTGTCCTGGTGGCAGCGCATTCCTGTGGAATATGGAGCGGCCATGTGTTTTCACAGTGCAGGCAGCAACCCGCCTGCACTTTCAAAGGGGATGTCTTGGGCTGCCATCAGGAACAAACTGACAGTGCGCCTCCTGGGAGCTTCTTTACCTCTGCACCTCGGCTGTAATATGGTGCGGGCGCAGAGTCAAAGGAATTCCCTCATTTGCATGGGGCACACACATATGCAAATGAGGGAACGCCCTCTTGAGCAAGCGCTGGCCCACATATATACGCGCAGCGCTTTCAATATTACAGAAGGGGACGCACAAGCATCTGCAGCCCCATCTGTAATACAAAAGTGCCCCAGGGGCATGCAAAAAGGGAGAAAACACCCGTTGTGCCCCAGGGGCACTTCTGTAATATGGCCCCTGGAGCATAGCACATCCACCAGTGGGTAAGGGAGGGTTGTCTGTTTCTCAGTGGGGCTTATACGGAAGTGCTGATAACTAGAAGCATACCACCATCCCCTTTACCTGCCAAGTTTTGATGGCAACACAGCCAGCAACCCTTGCATCTTGTTCAGCATGGAGCTTTTCTGATATTCTCAGAATAATCTGGTAGTTAAGGGCGTCAATCACCAACAGAACATGTTAACTCATTCGATGCTGATGACGGAACCGCTCCGTCATCAGCTGCGGTGGCGCTGTGCTGATGACGGAGCGGTTCCGTCATGGCACGCTCGGCGTGCCTTCGCGGCACGGATTCCGCGCCTGCGCTGGGCGTTCCATTGAGCGGGCGGGGCCATGACGGAACCGCTCCGTCATCAGCACAGCTCAACCGCGGCTGGTGACGGAGCGGTTCCGTCACCAGCATGCGGCCGCACCGCCCCCTTAGCGCTGCGGCGGAATAGCCGCCGCTGCGAAGGTGTTAACAGAGATGATTCTGTAATGGGGTACAGCCAAAGATTGGAAATGGGCATTTCACTGATCCCTTTTAGAGCTGACCGTTGTAGCACCGTGCATTGGCGTTTACACAACTCAAGGGATAAACAGCATCCTTAAGCATAGCAAAAAAGTCAAGCCCAAGATAAATAAGCAGATATCTTATTTCTCATTCCCCAATACTCAGAAGTGTAAGTGTAGTCTGACTGTACAGTAAGAACAGTCTCTTTGTCTTCAGTCTTGCTGTCTGACATTGTGGTAAGTGCAGCCTTTTCTTTCTCTCTGTCTGAGGTGTACTACCGTTACAACGCAACTTTTACAATGGACTACTTTTACAACGCAACTTTTACAACGCAGGATCCATTACAACGAATACCATTACAACACATTTTTTACAACGTAAATACCTTTACAACGCATACCATTACAACGTAAGTATGGGTAAGTATATAATTATAGTTTTTGGGTAAAGGGGTATTTTTAGGGTTCAGGGCTAGGTTTGGGTTTTTGGGTACAGGGGTATTTTTAGGGTTCAGGGCTAGGTTTGGGTTTTTGGGTACAGGGGTATTTTTAGGGTTCAGGGCTAGGTTTGGGTTTTTGGGTACAGGGGTATTTTTAGGGTTCAGGGCTAGGTTTGGGTTTTGGGTACAGGGGTATTTTTAGGGTTCAGGGCTAGGTTTGGGTTTTTGGGTACAGGGGTATTTTTAGGGTTCAGGGCTAGGTTTGGGTTTTTGGGTACAGGGGTATTTTTAGGGTTCAGGGCTAGGTTTGGGTTTTTGGGTACAGGGGTATTTTTAGGGTTCAGGGCTAGGTTTGGGTTTTGGGGTACAGGGGTATTTTTAGGGTTCAGGGCTAGGTTTGGGTTTTGGGGTACAGGGTAAAAATAAAGTAAAATTTAATTTAAATTAAATTAAATTAAATTAAATTAAATTAAATTAAATTAAATTAAATTAAATTAATTTTAATTAATTTACATTAAAAAAAATATTATATACTTACCAATACTTACGTTGTAATGGTATGCGTTGTAAAAGTATCTGCGTTGTAAAAACATGCGTTGTAATGGTATTCGTTGTAATGGATCCTGCGTTGTAAAAATTGCGTTGTAAAGGTAGGCGTTGTAAATGTATGCGTTGTAACGTCATACATCCCTGTCTGACAATGCGCTAAGTAAAACCTCTTCACTCTTGTGAATTATGTCTCTTTACACTCTCTGTCTGCCTGTGTGGTAATTGCAGGCTCTTCTATACTAATGACTGAGAGTGTATAAGTAAAGTGTCTTCATTCTTGCTGTCTGACAGGGCAGTAAGAGCAGCTTCTTCATTCTTGCTGTCTGACAGTGCGGTAAGTGCAGCCTCGTCACTCGCTGCCTGACAGTGACATAAGTGCAGCTTCAACACTTGTTGTCTAACTGGGAAGTAAGTATAGCCATTCCACTCTCACTGTCTGACAGTGCTGTAAGTGCAGCCTTGTCACTCACTGTCTGACAGTGCCGTAAGTGCAGCCTCATCACTCACTGTCTGACAGTGCTGTAAGTGCAGCCTCATCACTCACTGTCTGACAGTGCTGTAAGTGCAGCCTTGTCACTCACTGTCTGACAGTGCTGTAAGTGCAGCCTTGTCACTCACTGTCTGACAGTGCCGTAAGTGCAGCCTCATCACTCACTGTCTGACAGTGCTGTAAGTGCAGCCTCATCACTCACTGTCTGACAGTGCTGTAAGTGCAGCCTTGTCACTCACTGTCTGACAGTGCTGTAAGTGCAGCCTCATCACTCACTGTCTGACAGTGCTGTAAGTGCAGCCTCATCACTCACTGACTGACAGTGCCGTAAGTGCAGCCTCGTCACTCTCACTGTCTGACAGTGCAGTAAGAGCAGTCTCTTCACTCTCACTGTATGGCAGTGCCGTAAGTGCAGCCTCGTCACTCTTACTGTCTGACAGTGCAGTAAGAGCAGTTTCTTCACTCTCACTGTCTGACAGTGCAGTAAGTGCAGTCTCTTCACTCTCACTGTCTGACAGTGCAGTAAGTGCAGTCTCTTCACTCTGCCTTCTCAGTGTTTTTCAAATGATAGCATTTATTGTCAAATTAAGGTTGTATTCACAATGTCTAAGGGCTAGATGTAGGTAGAATTGATTTACCGATTCTTAATTACCGAATTTTACCGATTCGGTAATTAAGAATCGGTAAATCAGAGGGGTGGAGATGTAGGTATTCCAGATGTGCTGGAATACCGAATTGGAACAATTCGGTATTTACCGATTCGGTAAATACCGAATCGGTAATGCCCATTCATTCCTATGGGCTTTGAAGCCCATAGGAATGAATGGGCATTACCGACTCTGTATTTACAGAATCAGTAAATACCGATTTTCACATGGGTGCAGGGGGTGTCACTTTGACACCCTCTGGCCCCCCCAAAACAGGCTCGGTGCCATGTGGCAGGCATACATGCCCTAAGGGCAGGTCTGCTTGTCATATGGCATAGGTGTGCATGCACACATGTGCATGCACACCGGAATCGGTATTTTACCATCAAATTGGATTTGATGGTAAAATACCGATTCGGTAAGGCTTGTGGGACTCAGAAGAGTCCCACCTACATCTCAGATTTACCGAATCGGTAAAAAATACCGATTCGGTATTTTACAGAATCGGTAAATTTACCGAATCGGTAAATCTACCGATTCTGTAAAAAAATGCCCCTACATACCATTTCTGAAATACCGGTCGGTAACGGCCGAAAATACCGATTTTCGGCCGTTACCGACCGACCTACATCTGGCCCTAAGTGTGGTAGGTGTGTCTTCTGTAGTTTCAGCAGCTGTCAGTGCATTAGGCACACCCTCTTCGTTCTCGCTGTCTGACCATGCGGTAAGTACAGTCCATTCACTGTTACCATGTACAGTTACTTAGATCAAGAAGCTCTTAGGTTCAGTCTCCTTACGTGACACTCAGATCAGTAGCCATCGCTTCATTATATTTAATGGTTGACTTATGGGCAGGGATTTCAGACTTGTCTAACTCACTGCCTATAATTTATGATAAACAGTGCTGAATAGTCAGATATGACATTACATTCTCTTTCCAACCTCAAAACAGTACTCTGCCTTAACCTAGAGAATTATAAGTCGTGCGGGATCTCTACGCATTGCACCACTTTTATTAGTATGATTTTTGTTATTATTGCATGTGTGTGCTTTGTTGGTCTCTGCTTCATATGTTGACCAGCACTCAGCTGTCGGTCCCCTCGCCTCTGGGATTTGACCCAGCAGTATGCAAACCTTGTGCAGGAACATTCTGAAGTCAGTATGCTCTTTCTGGTCAAGTCCCCTTAGTAACATTACTTTGTCGCCTCATTTCTAGTGTAGTTTATGAGGTGGTGTGTTTTGTTTGCCCTAGTCCCAGGTTATCCTGTTGTCAAACTTTGGCAGGCTGTGCAATCCAGGCTATACCTTATTTGTAGTTAAGAAACCAAGCTAAAAAGCAAGTGTAGGGGGCCAATGATTTTCGTAGTAGCCTGCTGAAAATGCCAAATGCAGTAGTTACAGACTATCAAGTCTGGTTTGGTTCTGCCTCATATTTGTTTTTGTCACCCCTCACTTCCTGTTAGTTGTATATCAATATCAATAACAAAAGTATTGTATGAGATAAATATTATGGCCTTAGTCTCATTTATAAAATTATCACTCTCATAGATCGTCTATTATTTACTCATAATCATAGGGGAATGAATCCCTAATTCTGCCTAATTTTACATCAATTGGGTAATATTTTTCTATAAAATATTTAAGGAACAGTGGGGCATATTACCAACGTTAAGCGATATATATCGCTAACGATGCTCAGCAACGAATTTTTTAACGCTAAGCATCGTCAGAAATTATCGCAGATAAACCTTGCTATTATCAAGGTTTATCGCAAATGCGATAAAAAACGGCAGCAATGCATGAATATCGCTGAAAAGTCAGCGATATTCATGCATTACCGAGCTAATGCTCTTAGCCATGTTATCCACCTCCCATTGGATAACATGGCTAAGAACTGCTCAGGGCAGGTGATAGTTTAAGCGCGAATATCTCCAAAAGTTGGTAATAGGAGATAGCGATGTTAGCGACTGTTTCCAGTCGCTAACATCTTGCACGCCCACTTTGCATGTCATTAGTGATAAATATCACTGACATGCAAAGTGGGGCCCAAGATGGTCGCTATCTCCTACTAGCTGTCGCTAACTGGTGTTAGCGACAGCTAGGTAATAGGGAGATAATTTTATCTCTGCTTTCTTGGCTTTTAAAGCCAAAAAAGCGGAGATAAACCCCCTTGATAATATGCCCCAGTATTTTTGTCAGACGATAGTTAGGACATGATATTGTGGTACAACATCCTTTCGGTTTCTTTATCTTATTCATGCGATTTCTTTTCCATCTCTATTTTCTACTTAAATCACTTTTTGGGTCTTGCTTCCTAGTCAGCACATGTGCTTTTACGAATGTTAGCTTACAGTGGGCATAGAGCTCGTCCATTGCTAACCATTGTTTGTCTTTGTTGTCAATCTTATTTGCTTATTTCTTAGGTTGTGTGGGCGTTCCTTCCTCTTTAGGTCTCGTCTACGCGGCGTGCATGCACTGCATAGGAGGGGACCTCTTGGAATCGATTTGCTTTTTCGGCCAAAAACGTGCACGCTTTGCATTGCTTTCAATGGCAACGCGGGCACTTTTGGCGAATCCCTTGTGGGAGCAAGCTTTGGCGACGTCTGTCTGTTTGTAATTAACTTGCAAACAGATGGTGCCCCTGCTCGCCCCCGCAAGGGAAACGCTATTTTCTTTTTTGCTCGTCTGTTTTTGTTTAACAAACCAAGTGAGCATTAGTTTGTCTGCAGATGTACCCCATACAGTGTTATTACTGACACTGCACAACTGATTTACACTGCAAAACTGTATTACTCTCCAGTGTCACATTACATTTCAGTGTCAACTCACACTGGACTTTTGTTTTTCCATCAAACACCCCAAGGAGGACTTTCTGTACTGATGTATGCCCCACGACTTCATACCACTGCAAGCGAGCCTTCTCAAAGTGCATGCACCTGAGTCATGCAGCTGCCAGCGAAGCCTGCTCTGATACATAGCAGTGCACATAGCTCAGTGCACTGTAAGAACGCGAAAGAGCTAATTGCTCAGAAATATGTAATTCACATCAGTGCACTGAGTCAAGCCAGTGTGCGTAGCGCTGTCAGTCCATGCGTGCAGCGACATGCAGCAGTTGCACTGAGAGTCAGACTGACAGTGCAATACAGTGACAAACATCGGCTCAGTGGGGGTTACTGCACACGCTGACAGCTCTGGTGCCACTGAGGCGTATTACGGGCCACACTTAAAGAGCTCGAGTGGGGCTATCGCAGCTGCACTACTGTATGTATCTGAACACAGGGAGCGCGCACTGCACTCCTGTGCAACGCTGCATTCCTGTGCCAGCAAACTGACGCATAAAGACCACTGCACACACGTTGTGCCAGTCCCTGCAGTGTGATCGAGTGATGTGTACTTAAGATGTTTATTCTCGTCCACAAGCACTTCCTGCAGATTGTTTAAATTAACATCAAGGCAGTGGAGCTGCGAGAAAATTTATGGCCGTCTGGCTCCATGGCAATATATCGTAGTGAACTGTGCATTGATAGATAAACATAGAGTGTTTTCATAATATTGGGAGGCGCACGTATGTGTATTTCACCCTCTGCCCACATGTGCTACGAACTACGCTTGCTGAGTACGTGCGCTATACTACAGACACAGAATACGGCATCTGCAGCGATGACGAACCAATTAGATTATCTACGAATATTTAAAGTTGTTATTGAGTCATTTTAGAGCACCTAGCATTTCCAGCGTTGGTACATATGCAGAGGGTGAGTTGTTGGACGTGAGCGCGAGCTCAGCTCGTCATGGTTTTCAGGTGGAGTGGTCTATTTTTAATCTGTATAGATGAAGCATACAACATTTGATCAGACGCATCACTTCTGCCAGCTCATCAAGAACGTCTGTCCAATGATCTGTTACGGTGGGCCAATGCTACAGCATATGTTTTAATCCCACTTAAGGTGAAGGACAGCTAATGTATAAATATGGGAATATTTTGTTAATTTTACCAAGTGTGAGGTAGGTTCTATGCAATATGTTAAACTGAATATATTTAAGCTTTGCATTACGTGATACTTTTCGATGATATGATATGAACTTATCTCACTCTGGGAACTTATAAGCGTTTAGCCATGCAACAGTTGATGTTGTTGCACCAATTATATTGTGCTGCATAACTAAATACTTATAAGGTCCCAAAAGCGAGACCTATTGGCTATGCCAATGCTTGTTTTGTGTTTGTCGCTCCCCTGGAGCAAGGATGCATTACTTTCTTCCACTGCGCACTTTTCAGGCACAAATGTTTCTTTTTGGTTATGCGCTACACAAAAGTGCATGTGTTTTCCAGCTGTCGCCCTCGTATACTTCTCTCCTCCCCCACTCGCTGGTGTTCGTCTCTCTCTCACCCATAGGCTTCTCTCCCACCCCTGTTGCTTTCTAGCCTGTATGCTTCTCACTGTCAGTTACACACCACTCTTTTTTGCCTGTTTCCTTCCTTTCAGTGCTCCACTTTGCTATCTCTGTCGCTTGCCTTCCCACACCATCGCCTCCGTCACCGTGTCGCTGTTACCCTCAGTTGTGTGTTGCTTCTGACCTCCCATCTTGCTTTCCGCTAATCTGCTATAAAAAAAAAGATGCTTTCTTGTGTTTTCTTTTTTCTTTCTAGCTACTGATTCAACTCTGGTTGCTAAAAAGGAAAAAAACCAATTCATTCTTTTGTAGGTCCATGCACTCCACACAAACTCATTCTCACTGAATGATGCACATGCTTTTTTTCCCTTTTTCGGCTGAGTCAAAGGCTTTTTTCTTTATTAATTAGCCATGTTACATGGCAGCATGGATGTTCTGCAGAATAGCTAAAAAACATTGGCAAATTCAATAGGTCTCAATGGCAAGACATATTGACTTTGCCAATGCTTGTTTCCTTTTATTCATTCCTCCCATTTCTCTTTTCTATCTTTATTTCCTTTGAGCTGGATCAAGGTCTGATGAGTAAAATATGTCCCTGTCACCCAGAATGAGTGCTGGTACCCACCAACTGTAACCACTTGCACAAATAAACACTCATTCCTGGTCTATGACACACAAGTTTGTGACTGCTGAGCCTGAGTCCTCAGTTGCCTGTGTATGTGTGTGATTCTTCACTCTGGTTATGCATTCTCCTGGCATTCTGTTGCTTTTCATTTTACTTTGTGTCAATCATTATGTTACCAAATGAGATGTTATTTTGTAGAGCTGGAGTGTGTGATTGTCTGTTTTTATTGTTTGAGGGCGAAATATGCATCTCAACCTGTGTTTTCAGGTGATGTTTTTCGACCGTAAACGGTGTTTGATATTAATTTTTTTTGCAAAGTTTGTGGGGAATTTGAAATAAAGCAATGTGCTTCTTTTCTGGAGGTGTGCCTGTAATTTTGAAATCCATTTTTTATGTCTACTAGTGGGCGTCATAATTTTATTGTTCATGCATCTGTGGAGAAGTCTGGCTCACTGGTTAGAAGCGGCAGACCCTGAAGCAGAGGTCGGCCCGGGACCACGGTTCAATTCCCGACACGGCAGGGTCTTGGGTCAATGTCCGCGGACTCGATAATTCTCGCTTAGGTGCCTACGCTAACCATGGGTCCCACTCTGCAACTCTGGGCAATGGCTTGCTTAATATCCACAACGGCCCCAGCAACGCCGGGGATGCCTGGCTTCACCTTGGGGTGCCCTCTCACAGGGAAAGCCAGGACGGGTTCCCCAGCGGTATACAGCGCCAGGACACCACGTAACGAGGTAACAGTGCGCTTTACAAGTATACATACATTACATTACATTACATTGGTGGTTGGTACCTGTTAGCAGGCCAGCAGTTGTATGCTTTTTCTTAGGCTATTGGACCAACTTCACTGTCTTCACTGAGGCATTTTTAGACACACTATCTCATGATTTGTGGGGAACATAAAGCTCCTCCTGAACTAAGAGCACTAAGTGCAGCCTTCCGATTCTCTCTTTCTGCCTTATGTAATATACTATATTCAGCACATTCATCCCTAGCTCCTAAAGCTAACGAGAAGGTTAAATGGCTTGATCGCTCGCTGCTGACATCGGTTTTGAACTTCAATTCACAGGCTGAAGTCCGTTGTGGCCACCTCAGCTTACCATCCTTCTGCAGTCAGCAAATTAGAACTATTAAATTGGGGACTTGAAATCTCGGTTAGTTATACCGCTTAGAAACTGAAAATAATATAGAGAGTTTTATAAAAGCTATTATTATTATTATGGCCTGATAATCGGGCATTCACTGCAAGCAACTCATTCTCACTGCCTACCACTAACTCTGCTGTACTGTGGAATTAATTTCTTATAATTATATTTTAATTTTAATTAATCGTTGCACTCGATTATGTCAATTTTTGCTTATACACCTGTTTATTGTATTACTCGTCCTGTCTTATCTGCCTGTAACCTTGTAATTATGTGATTATTCCTTGTTTTTTTAATGTTTTATTCTTACTCTATGTCGTCATTGCTCTTATGTCCTTCCTTCCATCATTTTGGTAAAGCGCTCTGATATCCTTCGGGATCATGTTCGCGCTATATAAAACTTTATAAATAAATAAAATAAATAAATATAGACATGTGTGTGTGGATAAACTTACATTTAAATATATCAGTTGCCTGACGCTCAGACCTGTGAAAAATTGTACAGAAAAAAACGTAGGAACCTATTAAGCTAGTGGACCTTCAGATTCCTGGGAAAGTTATAAACGCAATCCAGATGCATTTTCTATCTTCATAAACATTTATTAATACAGAATTATTACAAATTGATACTCAGCCCTGTGAATACAGGTTCTCAGTCTCTCTGCCTGGCACACTCTACAACTTTCCGATTCTCACAGCCTGACTCTCAGAGCTGTGACTGCAGCATGCATCTCTATTGCCTGACGCCCAGGCCAGAACATAAACTACAGCTCAGCGCCTGCTCGGAAAGAGTCCAGGATTACACACACCCTTCTCTGTAATTGTTCCCAGAGTTCCCCCCGCCAGCCCCCCTCCCGTGCGTTCCGCCCGGGCCGCGCGCAGCATTTGTGAAGCTTTCTCCAGTGTGCTCCCGGAGGTCAGAAATAGACCTGAGCAGGAAATGCCATATACATTTCCATTCAAGGCACCGGGTGGGGGCGGGGCAGATGGGAAGGGCGGGCACGTGGAAGGGAGAGGTGAGGAGGAGGGAGGGGTGGGCAGGAGACAGGGAGCCGGGTCGCCCAACATTTTTGAGTGGCGCTTTTTTTTTCATGCCCATGGTAGTGACTTAAGGTAGAGCTTGCACCAAACACCCTTTACCACCCTGTTACAAAAACAGGTTTCTGCAGGTGATAATATGTGGAAATGTGTGACAGGGAACATCTGTGAAGTATTTTGTTGTTATGGTGATGTATCCTCCTGTTGTTTTTTATACTTCTGGTTTTCAGATGGATTATTATTGCAGTGTGATTTTGTTGTATTTTACTGCAGTAGTTGTGCTGTGCTCTTATTTGATGGCTTTGTTATAAAGGGCCTGTTATGTTTTAACACCTTCGCTGCGGCGGCTATTCTGCCGCAGCGCTAAGGGGGCGGGGGGCCGCGTGGCGCGCCCATGCTGGTGACAGAACCGCTCCGTCACCAGCCGCGGTTGAGCCGTGCTCATGACGGAGCGCTTCCGTCATGGCCCCGCCCGCATAATAGAACGCGCCGCGTAGGTGCGTCGGGCGGGCCATGATGGAACCGCTCCGTCATCAGCACAGCGCCACCGCGGCTGATGACGGAGCGATTCCGTCATCAGCACGGAAAAGGTTAATGTCTTATGTTGCTTTGCGTATGTTATTGAGCTATGTTCTATTGTTTAATTTATATCAGTGGCGTAGCTAGGAGCCAGTTGGAGGGGGTGGGACTGTTTTTGGGGGCGACTACCACCATCCCCACTGGCCCCGAGAAGAAGTCGTCCGTCGGCAGCCAACCCCGCCATCCCCCTGCTCTTACCTGCACCCGGGCGGCAAACTTAGGGTTTGCCTCGGGTGGCATTACGTCTACCTACACCACTGATTTATATATGTCAAGAAGTGCAGCTTCATTTCCAGACAAAAGAAGCACATTACTTTCGATTTCCCTTGGCAAGCAACTACATATCAGCTGTTATGAAGCAGGGCATTACCCTCCATGCCTTTCCACGGGGGCATTGCAACACATTGACCTTTGCATACTATTGTAGGGTTTTACAACGCATGCCTTATCCCCGCAATGCTGTTGTAAAGTATGATATTCATATGTGCTTTTGTATATATATATATATATATATATATATATATATATATATATATATATATATATATATCCAGCACCAAACAATCCTTTAGATCACAAGGAAAAATGCTGAGCCCCAGTTTTCTTGAAGCAAAGCTTTATTCACAAATATTTATATATATATATATATATATACGTATTTTTTTATTTTTTATTTTTCGGGTAACCCCCCTCAACCCCACCATTTACATATTTTAATTTTTGTGGGTAACCTGCAAAAACCCTTTTCTAACCTACTAATCTCCTTTTAAGTAGCGGTTGGCATCTACGGGGAGGGGGGCTGATGGGCGCATGCACAACAAAAAAATAAAAAAGAATACATTTTAAAAAACTTACCGGGTGAACAGGACATCCTCCGCTTCAGACTTCAGACCTCCGTAGGAACTGGAGCCTGGAACTTCCTTGACCAATCAGGGTGCTGCTCTCATGCTGTCACAGCAGCGCCTGATTGGAGGTAGCGGCCTCATTCTGCGCTCCACAGCACCCTGGAGGCCTGCACTCACTCTTTACCAAATGTCTTCAGACAGCTGGGTTAGAGACGTTTAAAGTGCAAATGTGTGGCTGGCCGCCATCATAAGGCGGCCGGCCAAAAGGATATGCACACTTTAAACAAAAGTCCATAGACAGCCAACCCTCCTCCCTGCTACTGTCACTCAGAGGTGACCTCGCCCATATCCTGGCACTTGATTTGGGATGGGGATGGGGTTTTGGGGGGATTTGTTGCACTTGTAGTAAGATGAACAGCATGCCGGTCACGTTTATAATGGAATACCTGTCTGTCAACCTCTATATCAGGCCCTAAATCTGAGGATCTCTGAAGGGGTACAAAATCAATCCGTCAATCTTATTCATCTGCTTTAGGCACCATTAATGGCTAATCACTCTATCAGGCAGGCGCGGCCAGAGCAGGTAAGAGTGGTGTGGCGGGGGGTGGGGGGTCAATAGATGAAGACGAGGTAAACTTAAGTTTAAAAAAACCCACTTACATTGCGCTCGCCGCATTGCCAACTCAACGATGCGTGGAGAGCAAGGTAAGTGGTTTTCATTTTTTTAAATTTAAGTTTACCTCATCGTCTGGCGACTACCCCATCCCATCCCCGCCTCACCGCTCTTCCCTGCACGGGCTGCGCCTGCTATCAAGGGAAACTGCAAATCCTTGTCAGGGAAATCATTGCCAAGAAAATTATTTTATCAGGTGTGAGATAATGGGAAAGCAATAATTTTCAATTTCGTGAACCATAAATACAATCTAATAATTCATGTTAATGATTAGTACAAGAAGCCTGTGACAATTCTGGAACGTCCAAAAGCACCAGATCACTCAAAGTACAGGTAATTGTGCTACAGTGAGCCTGGTAGCTTCTGCAATCACACAAAAGATGGCTTCAGTATTTTGTATAGAAATTATTTCATGTTTTATAGACTACTTTGATAGGCATCTCAATAGCCTGAAAATTGATTTATTTACGATATTTGTATATATTCTTGTGTACTGTTCTAGTCCCAGTTTACTCATATAGCTTAATTACTAATGACAAAGAATCAACCATCACCTTTATCCCACCAAACTCACTAAACTAGGCTCACTAAGCTTTACTTCACAACTCAGTGCAACTTAGTGGTAGAAACCTAAGGAGTTATTCTGGAGCAAGTCACATTTACTCATGTAAGAATCAAAAGGGAGTCACATTAACTCAGAGGAAAGGTACACTATGCCAAAAATACATGTCTATTATTTCAGGTACTGTTGTAAATGTGAAGCAGACTATGTCATATGTTTATTAGATGTGCCAAGATGTGGGAAAGACCTCAGCAAGATAATTTTTTTAATCGCTTATATTCCTGTAACTCTACTTGATACCACACTTGTTAACACTATCAGTAAGCCCGTAGGTATGAAACAAAATCCTTGGTTGTTTTATGAATATTAGTGACTATGGAAGTCATTCTGCAGATTAGTAAATTCCTAAAATTTCAAAAATCTAAGATTTTTTGTTTTTGTTTTATACAGCGCAACCTACACCCAAAAGTATTGGAGTGGTTTACATAAGCACCAGCTTCGTTACAGATGGACACATACATTTTTGTTAGGCAGGGGGAGATTAAGTGATTTTCCCAGAATCACAGGATATTGAGTGTCCCTGCCGAGACTCAAACCCGGTTCCCCAGCTCTGAGGTCGACCGATCTAGGCAAAGATCGAAGATTAGATAAATACAGTATCTCTATTTATTTTTAATTTTTTTTATTTATAAAGTTTTATATAGCGCGAACAAGATCCCGAAGGATATCAGAGCGTTTTACAAAAGGATGGAAGGACAAATGCAATATCGACATCAAGTAAGAATACAAAACAGCAATAATCGCATAATTACAGGACAACTGGTTTAAGGAGAGTAATACAATAAACAGGTGTTGACAAGTTTATGTACAAAATGGGTCGCACTCCGACTCCACCCACCAGCAGGTGTGCCCCAGGAGCATCATGGTAGATGCAGTCTTTAGATAGCGTGTGCGCTATATCGATGAAAAGTGTGTTGTAGCAAGGTTGCAGCACCAACTCTGGACACCGGTGTTTCGGAATAGTTGTTCCTCGTCAGCAGAGTGTAGGTTATTCGGGGTTAGCTGTGCAGGCTGCCAAGTGTTCACAGGTTGATACCTCTCACGGCGCGGGTGCGGGATCCGAGCTCGTCAGCTCAAGCTCGAGGGAGCCTATTAAATGTACAAAATGGGTCGCACTCCGACTCCACCCACCAGCAGGTGTGCCCCAGGAGCATCATGGTAGATGCAGTCTTTAGATAGCGTGTGCGCTATATCGATGAAAAGTGTGTTGTAGCAAGGTTGCAGCACCAACTCTGGACACCGGTGTTTCGGAATAGTTGTTCCTCGTCAGCAGAGTGTAGGTTATTCGGGGTTAGCTGTGCAGGCTGCCAAGTGTTCACAGGTTGATACCTCTCACGGCGCGGGTGCGGGATCCGAGCTCGTCAGCTCAAGCTCGAGGGAGCCTATTAAATGTACAAAATGGGTCGCACTCCGACTCCACCCACCAGCAGGTGTGCCCCAGGAGCATCATGGTAGATGCAGTCTTTAGATAGCGTGTGCGCTATATCGATGAAAAGTGTGTTGTAGCAAGGTTGCAGCACCAACTCTGGACACCGGTGTTTCGGAATAGTTGTTCCTCGTCAGCAGAGTGTAGGTTATTCGGGGTTAGCTGTGCAGGCTGCCAAGTGTTCACAGGTTGATACCTCTCACGGCGCGGGTGCGGGATCCGAGCTCGTCAGCTCAAGCTCGAGGGAGCCTATTAAATGTACAAAATGGGTCGCACTCCGACTCCACCCACCAGCAGGTGTGCCCCAGGAGCATCATGGTAGATGCAGTCTTTAGATAGCGTGTGCGCTATATCGATGAAAAGTGTGTTGTAGCAAGGTTGCAGCACCAACTCTGGACACCGGTGTTTCGGAATAGTTGTTCCTCGTCAGCAGAGTGTAGGTTATTCGGGGTTAGCTGTGCAGGCTGCCAAGTGTTCACAGGTTGATACCTCTCACGGCGCGGGTGCGGGATCCGAGCTCGTCAGCTCAAGCTCGAGGGAGCCTATTAAATGTACAAAATGGGTCGCACTCCGACTCCACCCACCAGCAGGTGTGCCCCAGGAGCATCATGGTAGATGCAGTCTTTAGATAGCGTGTGCGCTATATCGATGAAAAGTGTGTTGTAGCAAGGTTGCAGCACCAACTCTGGACACCGGTGTTTCGGAATAGTTGTTCCTCGTCAGCAGAGTGTAGGTTATTCGGGGTTAGCTGTGCAGGCTGCCAAGTGTTCACAGGTTGATACCTCTCACGGCGCGGGTGCGGGATCCGAGCTCGTCAGCTCAAGCTCGAGGGAGCCTATTAAATGTACAAAATGGGTCGCACTCCGACTCCACCCACCAGCAGGTGTGCCCCAGGAGCATCATGGTAGATGCAGTCTTTAGATAGCGTGTGCGCTATATCGATGAAAAGTGTGTTGTAGCAAGGTTGCAGCACCAACTCTGGACACCGGTGTTTCGGAATAGTTGTTCCTCGTCAGCAGAGTGTAGGTTATTCGGGGTTAGCTGTGCAGGCTGCCAAGTGTTCACAGGTTGATACCTCTCACGGCGCGGGTGCGGGATCCGAGCTCGTCAGCTCAAGCTCGAGGGAGCCTATTAAATGTACAAAATGGGTCGCACTCCGACTCCACCCACCAGCAGGTGTGCCCCAGGAGCATCATGGTAGATGCAGTCTTTAGATAGCGTGTGCGCTATATCGATGAAAAGTGTGTTGTAGCAAGGTTGCAGCACCAACTCTGGACACCGGTGTTTCAGAATAGTTGTTCCTCGTCAGCAGAGTGTAGGTTATTCGGGGTTAGCTGTGCAGCCTGCCAAGTGTTCACAGGTTGATACCTCTCACGGCGCGGGTGCGGGATCCGAGCTCGTCAGCTCAAGCTCGAGGGAGCCTATTAAATGTACAAAATGGGTCGCACTCCGACTCCACCCACCAGCAGGTGTGCCCCAGGAGCATCATGGTAGATGCAGTCTTTAGATAGCGTGTGCGCTATATCGATGAAAAGTGTGTTGTAGCAAGGTTGCAGCACCAACTCTGGACACCGGTGTTTCGGAATAGTTGTTCCTCGTCAGCAGAGTGTAGGTTATTCGGGGTTAGCTGTGCAGGCTGCCAAGTGTTCACAGGTTGATACCTCTCACGGCGCGGGTGCGGGATCCGAGCTCGTCAGCTCAAGCTCGAGGGAGCCTATTAAATGTACAAAATGGGTCGCACTCCGACTCCACCCACCAGCAGGTGTGCCCCAGGAGCATCATGGTAGATGCAGTCTTTAGATAGCGTGTGCGCTATATCGATGAAAAGTGTGTTGTAGCAAGGTTGCAGCACCAACTCTGGACACCGGTGTTTCGGAATAGTTGTTCCTCGTCAGCAGAGTGTAGGTTATTCGGGGTTAGCTGTGCAGGCTGCCAAGTGTTCACAGGTTGATACCTCTCACGGCGCGGGTGCGGGATCCGAGCTCGTCAGCTCAAGCTCGAGGGAGCCTATTAAATGTACAAAATGGGTCGCACTCCGACTCCACCCACCAGCAGGTGTGCCCCAGGAGCATCATGGTAGATGCAGTCTTTAGATAGCGTTTTTTTTTTCTTTCTGCCTTTGGCCATAGGGTTTTCCAAATAGGGGAGGAAGTAGAGAGATGAGCACCTAAGAGATTCTCCGATAGCAATTTAGCAGTACTCTGCTTGAGCGATACCTGCAAGGAAAGACCCAGGGACAGGATTATAGGTGCAATTACCTTAATTTCAGCACAGACCATGTCTTACAACATTTTAATTTTTGTCGCCCATACAATGCTAACCAAGGCTTGAGATATCTTATAATCATGCTCACCTTTCAGGATGAATCTCACCAGAATGTATTGTTTCTCCTTGACTCCCATGAAGTGCTTCCTACCAACACTACATGGCATTTCATTTTGAGAAGAAGGCCTATGTAGACCACAGTTGTCAGCCTGTTAGGGATACTGTGCATCAGCTTTGCTGCAAAATTGTTCTACTGGGGTGCTCACCTGACTACACCCCAACCAGAAACCCCCACTCAATGTTTGGTATCTGACTTTCCAGCAAACTTTCAGAGGCAAAAACATGGATACAGACTGTTGAGTGTACAAGGCCCCAGATTATGGGACACCCTTCACCCTGTCCTGAGCTCTTCACCCAATCACAAGTAGTTTAGAAAGTATCTATTTAGACGTGCTTTCAAATGAACACTGTGCAGAACCCAGGCGGTGAAGACGATTTTTAGACGCGATTACTCACATTGTCTAATTGTATTCTAATTTTCTATTCTGTTTAGGCTGTATTTTTGCCATAACTGTCAGTGAGTCAAAGAAACTGAATGGTGATGCTTATAAATGAATAAATGCCTCTCACTGTTAACTTAATTTAATTTATCGTTCATATGAATATTAGTGCATCAACTCCTGTAAACATACACGGGCAACCTTCTATATATTGCATAGGCCCACTGTTTTACTATTTACTTAATTTTCTTGCCAAGCATGCTATGTATTAGTCTGCCTTTACACTGTCATTTGTGCATTTTCATAAAAATACTTCTACAATTATTTAGTCTTATGTTATTGTAAGACTTACCTGCTCGCTTGTACTCCTAACCTGCTTGACAACCTGGCGTAGCGCTCTGGTGCCCATTGAGACCTTGGCTGTGCTCTATAACTGCCTAAAATAAATACAGGAAATGCCTGGCAGTCCCACCTAGCACCCTATAGAGATTAAGGGGCATATGTAGGTAATTTCCATTTTGCGATTCCCAAATAGCGATGTTTAAGGATTCGCTATTTGAGAATAGCAAAATGCATTTTTTTGCGAATCTCTAGCATTCCTAAATTGCGATTAACACATTGCGAATCGCAATTAAGGAATGAGTGTCCCATTCATTCCTATGGTCTAAGAGGCCCATAGGAATGAATGGGGATACATTCTCAAATTGCACTTTTCTACGAGAAAATCGCAATTTGAGAATCGCAATTCCAAGGGTACCAGGGTGTCCAAAGGACACCTGTTGCACCCCTGGAATGTGCCTCTAAGTACATGTGGCGCATATACATGCCCTAAGGGCATGTCTGTGCACCACATTGCACTTTGAATTTTTTTTTTAAAAATTCATTTTGAAAGGAAATCGCAAAATACCATCTACTTGGAGTAGGTGGTATTTTGCGATTCCTTAAGCCAAAATCGCATTTTAAAACGCACTCCTACATAGCATTTAAGGAACTGCAAAATTGCGATTCCTTAAATGCTTGAGCAAAATAAGGAATCGCAATTTTTGTGATTCCTTATTTTGCTAATGTGCACCTTCATACCAAAACGCCGTTTGCGATTCGCAAATGCCGAAATTTGGCAAATTACGGCGTTTGCGAATCACAAACGCCTACCTACATATGTCCCTAAACCTCGAGCCGGAAGATCTTTGCGAGCCCAATTCGCAAAGGTTATGTTTCGAGTAAGTATGATTTACTCTTGAAGTACTCCTGGATTACTCCTGGAATTCAGTTGTGAGCCAGCGGTGCGAAGAGAGCAAGTTACAGCAAATTCTTTGTGAGTCGGACCCAGTGTATTTCAGCAGATATAATTATGTATGTGTGTTGGAATTACTAAAGTCAGTGTTCATATCGGTTGATAGCCACAGTGGGCTTTGGTATACCAGGAAAGTGGCTCCTTCCTATAGTTTTTCAAACTTCACTTTCACCTGCATTTTCTTTCCTTTGTAGTTCCTTATTAACATCAGCTGATGCAAGATGCTCTGATCTATCCTAACATTAGACAAGTTATCAGCACAGAATATTTTTTGCATTTGCTTTAGGAGTTATTTTATTAAGAAAAGTGTACTTCTTTGCTGTGGAATATGCTACATTGAATTTGTATTTTCTCTCTGTGAAACAAATACAATAATAAGGCATACATCCCAGATTGAAAAAACAATGCTAGTTCCAAAAGAAAGTAAACACATGCATGAAACAAAAAAAAACATCTGGGAAGACAAGCACACTACTTTTATACATATTTGCTTACACCATTGGTTAAACATCAAGGCTTCCTGAGAAAATGACTTGTGGGCCACCCACGGCACAAACAACGCTGGAGCCGTTGTAATAAACACGGTTGCCCTGGAATGCAGCAGCCTTGGTGTTTCTACTCATCGGTGAGTCAGCCTGAACTTAGTCAAGTAGGTCTCTCGGCTTCCAGACCTGGAGGAATGCAGGTGCAGCTCAAGATTGTACCCAATGACTCATGGTATCCGCTCTTCCCTTAAAATGACTCCTGCGAGCTGTGTGGCCAATACATGTTGAACTGTTGCCGGATTGTACCAATAATGTGAGCTATTTTTTACCTCCGGGTTCCATCTGAGTGACATAAGAGAGCAGGCTTAACGGCTAGAGCAGCCAACTTTGAAGCTGGGGAACCAGGTTCGAGTCGGCGGGAGGCTCAAACATCCTGTGATTCCGGGCACATCACGTAATCTCCCCATGCCTAGATACCTTCGGGCCGAGTTTGCGCTATGTAAAACATGCAAACAAGCATTTACAATGCAACGGTCTCGCCTTTGCCAAAGTTCGAGCTATTGGCATTGAAAATGACAACATTTTTATTTATGTGTTGGATTTGAAAACAGATAAATAAATGGCATTATCATTTACAATGTCAATAGCTTAATCTCTTGCAAAAGCGAGACCTATTGGATTTGCACGCACCCACAGAGAGCCACCCACCCACACACCCACAGAGAGCCACAAACACACACACACACACACAGAGCCCCCCCCCACACACACACACAGCCCCCCCCACACACACAGAGAGCCCCCCACTCACACAGAAAGCCCCCCCACACACACAGAGAGCCCCCCCCACACACAGACACAGAGCCCCCCACACACACATATTCCCACCTCCACTCACAGAGCCCCCACACACACAGAGCCCCCCCACACACAGAGAGAGCCCCCCCCCACACACAGAGCACCCCCACACACACACAGAGGCCCCCACATACACACACAGAGCCCCCCCACACACACACAGAGCCACACACACAGCCCCACACACAGACAGCCCCACACACAGCCCCACACACACAGAGAGCCCCACACACACACACAGAGCCTCACACACACAGAGCCCCACACACACAGAGAGCCCCCCACACACAGAGAGCCCCCCACACACACAGAGCCCCCACACACAGAGCCCCACACACGCACAGAGCACCACACACACACAGAGCCCCACATACACACTGCCCCACACACACAGGCCCACACACACAGCCCCACACACACACAGAGCCCCACACACACAGAGCCCCACACACACAGAGCCCCCACACACACAGAGCCACCCACACACACACACAGAGCCCCCCCCCCACACACACACAGAGCCCCCCCCACACACAGAGCCCCCCACACACACAGAGCCCCACACACACAGAGCCCCACACACACAGAGCCCCCCACACACACACACAGCCCCAGACATACACACACAGAGCCACACACACACACACACACACAACGAGGAACAGGGGGGGGCAGAAAAGCGAGCACAACGAGTTAACAGGTGGGTGGGGGGCAGAAAAGCGAGCACAACGAGGAACAGGGGGATGGGGGGGCCGAAAAGCAAGCACAACGAGGAACAGGGGGTGGGGGGGTCGAAAACTGAGCACAACGAGGAACAGAGGGATGGGGGGGCCGAAAAGCGAGCACAACGAGGAACAGGGGGTTTTGGGGGCCGAAAAGCAAGCAGAACGAGGAACAGGTGGGTGGGGGGCAGAAAAGCGAGCAGAACGAGGAACAGGGGGGTGGGGGGCAGAAGAGCGAGCAGAACGAGGAAACAGGGGGGTGGGGGGGCAGAAAAGCGAGCACAACGAGGAACAGGGGGGTGGGGGGCCGAAAAGCAAGCACAACGAGGAACAGGGGGGTGGGGGAGCTGAAAAGCGAGCACAACGAGGAACAGGGGGGTGGGGGGCCGAAAAACGAGCACAAAGAAGAACAGGGGGGTGGGGGTCCGAAAAGCGAGCACAACGAGGAACAGGGGGTGGGGGGCCGAAAAGCGAGCACAACGAGGAACAGGGGGTAGGGGGCCGAAAAGCAAGCAGAACGAGGAAACAGGGGGGTGGGGGGGGGGGGCAAAAAGCGAGCACAACGAGGAACAGGGGGGGAGGCCGAAAAGTGAGCACAACGAGGAACAGCGGGGTGGGGGAGAAGAAAAGCGAGCAGAACGAGGAACAGGGGGGTGGGGGGCAGAAAAGCGAGCAGAACAAGGAACAGGGGGGTGGGGGGCAGAGAAGCGAGCAGAACGAGGAACAGGGGGGTGGGGGGGCAGAAAAGCGAGCAGAACGAGGAACAGTGGGGTGGGGGTCAGAAAAGCGAGCAGAACGAGGAACAGGGGGGTGGGGGGGCAGAAAAGCTGCTCTCAAGCTGGTAACACTAAAACCTGCATGAGAGAAGCTTTGAGATTGGGCAGAGTGGGCTGGTTTTACACTCCCAGAGGGACTGGGAGTCTGTGCCTGGAGAATGGAGCCCGGAGATATCTAAGTGTGCATGATGGTTTGGCTGTCCTGAGACAGCCGGTCAAACCGACATGCGCGCTTGCAGTACCCCACCACTTCTCCACCATGCTGCTGTCAGAAAATGGCCCCACCCTCAAGACCCTTCTCCTGCATGAAAAATAAAATGAAAATAAAACTGCTTTATTATCATTTTAATTTGCATGTCTCTATGTTCTGGCAGAGTCAGTGGGGCGAGGCTCCCCACTATAGCAAAGGACCCACCGCTGCCTCCACCATCCTCCATTATCAGTGTTCCCCCAACCCACATACCACCTCTCTCCCTCTGTTGTCATCCCTCCAGCCATAAAAAAAGCAATATTAATCGACCAGTGCTGGACGCGTCATTGGATTTTTTTTACCTTTTATGTTTTAGCCATGTATCAGAGGGCAGTATGCAGTAAGGTATTGTTAGTGTAATCCAATGAAAAATGGGCAGTGGTTGAAATTCTTTTTAACGCATAGCTTTGTGACTGGTACGAAATCACGGGTGTTCTGGGCTTGGTGCTAACTTCTCTCACGTGCTGTCCCAGCGCAGTTGATCGTAACAGTTATTCCCCCATTAACACCATCTCCAAATAGCCCACTTTGCAGAGAATGCACCCTGATTCTGTTCAATAGGTATCTCCATGAGAACCAAAGGCTTTTCCTGATGTTTGAACAAGAATGTGCATATCCCTAATCCTGCATTCCTTTAGTTTAACGTCCAATTGTGAGCCTGTTTCTGTGCTGCATAAGACTTACACATTAAAGGCATGCCTGCCCATTCTGAATTTTAGTGAGGTTAGAGACAACCTTTTAGTCTGCAAACGAGTCAACACCATTGGTTATGTCAATGTTATTTTGTGAGGAGGCAAGCAAGTTAAAAAGAAAACTGTGACTGTTCGCATGTGTGGGGCCTACCACAATCTTTAAGTTAGAAGAAAGCTATAGATAATTGTACTGCAAACAGTGCTCACTTTGAGCCGGTGGTTTCTGGTGCTCAGCACTGGCACTTAATCATCAAACTGGCTCTTTTCATGAGCACCAGTTATGGACACACTTATCTACGGGAAGAGTAAGTGATTTGCGCAGAATCACAGGATGTTGAACCGATGTAGAGACTCGAACCTTGGTCCCAAGCTCTGAAGTTTGCAGCTCTGGCCATTACGCCACACCCTCTCCCTACGTTCATGGTTAGGAGTTGTTTCTTTTTTAGGCGGTGCTACAGGAGAGATGGGCTAGCTCTTGACGAGGACCCCAGCACTTATTTTTTTTTACAAATTAACCACTGACCGCACAGAGCACATTCGCTTGCATGTGCACATAGTCTTAGGCTTATTTTCGATGTGATGTGGATTTCACGGAAGATTCTGAGTTTACAGCTGCCATCGTGCACCGTTAACTTGTGCCTCAGTGTCATAGAAGCATAGTATCTCCATATGTCAATGTAATACAAGAAGTGGTTATATGTGATATTGAAATTGTTCCACACGAACTCCGTTAACAACGTGAGAGATACTGCCAGGACCAAACAAGGTCAACATTCATGCCTTGCAGACTATAGTCAATGCTCCTTTTTGGCCCGAAATATTAGCAGGAACGGTCACACGAATCGATAATCTCGAAGCATCATGCTTTTGACATCAGCAGCACCCTTAATGCTTGTGTCTGCGTTCATTCAGTCCACTTGGGGCCACGCTATATTGGACAGCATCCTTGATTTCTTTACTGCTCATTATGCATTAAAAGCAGTGATAACCTTACAACCAGTTCTCTTTAAAAGCAAATAAAACAAATTTTAAACGGTGTATATGTTCTCTAAATCCACCGATCAATTTAAGACGCAGTATGACAAGAATAGAAAAGGTGATAAAGCAAAATCAATACATGTGGTAAAAAAAAAAAAACAACAACAAATAAAACAGGACTGTCTCATTAATTCGTTCATGCAACAAAAGGGTCCTTCAAAAACTGTTTTTGTGGGAAAGTTTTGCAAAGGTTACAAACTTCACACACATTTTTGCAAATGTTGCCAACTTTTGAAACGTTCACCCTTGAAATATCATTTAAATGTAATTTAAGTGAATTAAGGAAGCTCTATGAATGCAACATGTAATGAAAGAATTTTAAAATGTTCTTTATTATATTTTGTTTTGAGGAAAAGAAGTAAAAGCACCTTGTTTTCAGTGACTGTATGAAACACTTTTTAGCAAAGCCCTTTAAGGCTGAGTTTCCGGGCAAGGGCAGAGGCTGTGGGCACAGGCTGGTGACTCTTCATGTTTGGTTAGTAACATGTGATGTTAAGTCGGGGGCAGATGGTATTGGTGAGTTATGTCTGCCTTGTCCATTCCGGGTCATCTATATGTCAGGTCCAAATTACTCAGATTTTTGAACTCTGAAGAGACCAATGACATTTCTACAGAGTTCAGTTAAAAGGGTGTTACAACGACGCAGCATCTGAGTGTTAGTCACTGCAATTCTTGTAAGACAAGAGTGCCTCTTAGTTCTGCCAGCATGAAGAAGAAACTGTTTTCAAACAGATAAAGATCTGTTGAAGAAAGTAAGTGAAATTGTGGGTTTTACTCAATTGTATTTAAAAGAATAGAGTTTTTTTTTATTTGTATTGTTTAAAATTTGGGTTTTCAATAAAAACATTGTTTGGTCTTCTAAGAAGCACATTATGTCGATAGACGTGAGACATAAAGTTCTGTTTGCAAGATACATCGAAATACTCAGGTTTATTTCACTCTTGATGAAGAGGATTTCGATAAATAAAAAGCAATGGTGAAGCTTACCAGAGGGTTTCGTGTTTTCATTATTTACTTTAACGCCTTAACCGCGGCGGTTTTTCTGCCGTGGTGCGGGCGTTCTATTGAGTGGGCGGGGCTCCGTCGGCCAACCGCGAGGTGGTGCTCACGTCGGCGAGCACAGAAAGGGTTCATTACTGTGATTAGGGACTGCTTAGACCTCCCTATAAATAAAATCAGCAATTCCCGGAAATGTATATCAGATCCGGAATTATGGAAAATAATTCATATGATAGTTGAAAGAATTTGAAACCTTTTTTGGTGCACTGAAAGTTCGGTGGAACATTTTCACATACATACAATAAAAAGAGGAACAAAATGGACCAGGGCTCAATGAATCAGCCTTGGAAAAGCAGCACACAAACTAAACCTGGGTTACATTTTATGCAAGCATAATGTCTTATCAGATTACCATTTTACACATACTTCCCATAACTTTTGTGTTTTCACCCGTGTGTCATTTTTGCTTGCAAGAGATTCATTCATGCAGCAATGATCTAGTAGGAATCTGTGAAACTGGATGTGTGCGTAGCTGCATGCACTGTACCACTGAGGGCCTTATTACAACCTTTTGACAGACCGGGTTACTCCGTCACAAATGTGACGGATATGCCGTCCGCCATATTACAATTCCATTATATTGTATCAAACTTGTAATACGGCAGACGGGATGTCCGTCATGTTTGAGACAGACAACAATGCCTTTTGCGATTACTTATTAGCGAAAAATAAGGATTCGCTAATAAGGAATAGCAAAAGGCTATGCATTTAGAAATCACTTAAAAAATAGCGATTTCTAAACATTCCTTAATTGCGACTCGCAAATTGCGAGTCACAATTAAGGAATACCTCCCCATTCATTCCTATGGGCCTAGAGGCCCATAGGAATGAATGGGAAGACATTCTCAATTTGCGATTCTCAATTAGAGAATCGCAAATTGAGAATGCAATTTCAAGGGTGCCAGGGTGTCAAAAGGACACCCAGTTGCACCCCTGAAATCTGCATATGAGTACATCTTGCACAAACTAAACCTGGGTTACATTTTATGCAAGCATAATGTATATCAGATTACCATTTTACACATACTTCCCATAACTTTTGTGTTTTCACCCGTGTGTCATTTTTGCTTGCAAGAGATTCATTCATGCAGCAATGATCTAGTAGGAATCTGTGAAACTGGATGTGTGCGTAGCTGCATGCACTGTACCACTGAGGGCCTTATTACAACCTTTTGGCAGACCGTGTTACTCCGTCACAAATGTGACGGATATGCCGTCCGCCATATTACAATTCCATTATATTGTATCAAACTTGTAATACGGCAGACGGGATGTCCGTCATGTTTGAGACAGACAACAATGTCTTTTGCGATTCCTTATTAGCGAAAAATAAGGATTCGCTAATAAGGAATAGCAAAAGGCTATGCATTTAGAAATCACTTAAAAAATAGCGATTTCTAAACATTCCTTAATTGCGACTCGCAAATTGCGAGTCACAATAAAGGAATACCTCCCAATTCATTCTTATGGGCCTAGAGGCCCATAGGAATGAATGGAAAGACATTCTCAATTTGCGATTCTTAATTAGAGAATCGCAATTGAGAATGCAATTTCAAGGGTGCCAGGATGTCAAAAGGACACCCAGTTGCACCCCTGAAATCTGCATATGAGTACATCTTGCACACACACATGCCCCAAGGGCATGTGTGTGTGTAAAATGGAACTTTGAAAAATACACTTTAGTGCATTTTTCAAAGTTTTTGCAAATTACCATGAAGTTCAACTTCATGATAATTTGCTCCCCCTATTAGCGAAATCGCTGTTTTTTTTACTTTAATGCATTACATTTAAAGAATCTCAATTTGAGATTCCTTAAATGCAATCACAGTTTAAGTAATCGCAATTTAGAGATAACTTAAAATGCGATTTTTGCATTTGGGATGATGCAGCCCAAATGCAAAAATACTGGTCGCAAAGGGTCAGATTCTAAGAATCTGCCCGTTTGCGACCGTGTTTTTGCTTTGTTGCATGTGGGCCTGTCTTGTCTGAATTTTGTACAGGAGGGCATTGCTCACATAAAATATTCCTGCACACGCCAACCAAGTTGAATTAGCCTAATACGTGCAATTTTCACAAAAAGTACATGCATTACCCTTTATAAATTATGGTTATTGCGCATGAAAAAATTAAGGGATTTTGGCTTCTGCTAATACAAACTATTAGCAAAAGCTCAGATTATAGATTGATACCAGGGGAGAGATGTAATGAAAGTTAAATCTACGTCATCCTCTGTAATGTATGATGTACACTATTCAGGGCCAGACTGGTCATAGTGGGCACCAGGTGTTTCCCCGGTGGGCCGCCAGGGTGGGGGGCGGGTTTTGGCCATCTGGGGGTCGGAAAAACCGGCCCCCTGTAATAAAATCAGCCGAAAATGGCCTTAGCAAACCGCTCGGCTGCACCCCACTACACCCCAGGGCGGCCCGGCCGAGCAGTTTGCCAGGGCCGGTTTTGGTTCCCAGTCTGGCCCTGCCACTATTCCACATCGTATAGAACAACGCTCGATAAGTCTACCTTCTTGTGAAGCAAGACGTAAATACAAACTGTTCTCACTCTTGCATCTGCTGAACCATAATGTAGAGGAAGCTTGGATAGACAATACTTAATTTGTGAAAGAATAAGTGATTGGGCCTGAAGTTTGGAATAGAAGACCGCGACTGGTGCCAGAGCCTGCCATTGCTTGGAGAGCGCCCTGGGTGGAAAGAAATGTGGTGCCCTTGTTGCTGCTGGTGAATAAAATGAGGGAGCAGGGCGCCCATTTTGGGTGCAGAGGTCAAACATTGGGTGATTATAGGAAAACAGTGACAGCCTCTGAGCACAAACTTCCCAGGACCTCCCCCACCTGTCCTGATTTCCTCACAGTTTAGGTCTGGTGCCAAGCTGTTGATGTAGCGGATTGGGTTGTTGGAGCATGCTGGCAGTGATAGGAGGGCGATGCAAAGAGAAAGAAGTGGATTATGGGGTGTAAAACAGCGCCTGCAGCAAATAAAAAAGTGATTAAAAGCAGTTTGATCTGAATCATTTTTTTTTTTAAACAGATTTTATTTGATAGATTGCACATATATTGCGACCCCCCACATATCGGAAGCAGCCGCCAAGCAATACAAAGCATCATTTTCACAGCAATCTGTATATCATTTTATACGGTAACAATATCAAACTGAAAACAGTGAAAGTCCCCCCCCCCCCCCCCTTCCCCCCTTCCCTGGAACCCCCCCAAAGTGACACAACCCCGTCCCCTTTGGTCAATACTTGGTGGCTCAGGTCAGTATCATTTATAGTTCCATAATTATAGCTCAGTACACATTCCCCATTATAACCTCACGCTCTACCGGAGGGTCCAGCCCCAAGCCCCTGTAGTCGGCCCACCTCTTCCAAATCCGATAATGTTTCCGCGGGCAGCCTCGGGTCTCAAAAATTGGCTGCTCCAATCCCATTGATCTGAATCATTTGAGGCAAATAAGAGGGACGCTGATGTGTGCAGGACATCTCAGTGCGCCCCTATGAAGATAGACACTGGCCCAGCTCGCTCATGCCAAAGTCGGCCCTGGCCAACAGGTTCGGACTTTGACAGAAAATAGACCAGAGCACCAAAATACAAGTGGCCCCATCAGTGAATAAGCTAAAAAAGTAGCCCATGTTTGGAAACTGAGGCAGTTTTGAAGTCAAGACACGCTTTTAAATACGTGTTTTGCAAAATAGGGAAGACTGGATAGATTTGAGCTTGCTGTAGCCAATGGTTGTTTAAAATCAGGGAAACCAACAATAAAAAATAGCCCAGAAAATCGAAAACAGGACCATTAACAGGCAAAACAATAGCCCACACACTGACCTTTCAGACCAGCGTGTAAGCACTGCCTGATGCCCTACTGGCCAGTCTGGCCCTGCTGGCCGGCGCCATTGAAGGTTGGGGTGCAGGATACCAAAAATGAGTAGCCACCTCGTCTGTTTATTCCACCACCAGACACACTTACCTCTTTATCTCAGTCTTGCTGGTTCTTTTCATCCCAGTTTTCACCCTTTGGCACTATTTGTATGTCTTTTCATTCCTTCTCCTTTTCTCTTTCGTGTTTTCTCTCTCTTGCTCTGGATCAAAGTCTGTTGAGCAAAAATAAGGGCAGGTCCGTAAAAATGAATGGCAGTGGGCCCCACCTGCAGCCGCCGGCTCAAAGTAAGCACAGTGGATATTCTATAGCACTGCTCTTCTGTAGACTAATGCATGGAGAAAAACATCAGGGCTTTGCTAAGCTCTCGGGTCTTGGTCAGTTAAGAAGACCTGATGAATTTTCGAATTAATTTGCGAAATAATTTTATATTAGAAAATGAAAAGGCTTTTTCCAAAACACCTTAACACGTTCAAATAATAAAGAAAACGAAGTAATTATTACTTTTGTATTTTTGATGTGCCTGTTTTTGTGGATGTAGTGTGTAATTGAAATTGTACCTATATAATGTTACTATTAACTGTATATTGTTCTATATGTTTGTATATTACTGCCACGTTTTTTCTTCAACACGAATAACACATCTTTTAATGAGATTGTCAACTAAAGTGACGTCAGAGCTGTTCACAATAGGCACCTAAGAAGTCTACTTTGTACAATGTACAATGTAAGCCTTATAGAACAATGTCAAGGATGTGGCATAACGGTAAGACATGTCAACTTTGGCTATGGGGAATCAGGTTCCAGTCTTGGCGTCAGCTCAACATACTGTGATTCTGGGCAGATCACTTAATCTCCCCATGCCTACCAAAAATGAATGTGTCCTTGTGTAACCTAACTGGTGCTCATGTAAAGCGCTCTGATACCTTCGGGTCGAGTTCGCGCTATATAAACCTGTAAAAAAAACATAATTCCCACTGCGTATGTCGGAAATCAAATAAACACACGACGTTAGTGTTCCACGGCAGACGCAGTGTGAGGTGGACTGGACACAGACCTAATTGCCATCGGGAAGGGTCCTCGGTTGAAGCGTTTGGCATTGGCTGTCACGTTGTTAATGTTATTAATGTGCTTAATATTGTTTGGAGTGAGCACAGCCGCGCGCGGCATCTGCTGAACAGAGATAACAGCGCGGACTGCCGCCTGCGCCCTGGTGCGCCGTCAGTCCAGGGGCCGGAAGGAAATGGCGAGCAGCAAATTCCTGAAAAGCAATTTCAGATTTTCTCAGCTGAGCTGCAGCTTCTTTTTGTGCAGAGGTTGGTGGGCTTCGCTCAGGTGACTGGTGTGGTATGCATGCTTATGCCTTAGAGGGCCGCCTTCACGTTCTCACAAATACACTATGCATACGTCACTTCCAGAAAAGGCAGGCCTGCCTACTCACATGGTGCTGCTGTGTGACACACAGCTTCCTGCCGGATCACCCGGGCACACAGTGAATGAAGAGGCCTGAGTTGCAAATGGATGTATGTCATTAACACGCATGCTTTTACAACGCATGCCTTTACCACGCAACTTTTACAACGCAAGTCGTTACAACGACTTGCGTTGGGGGGTGCTGGATAGTGAATAGTTTAATTTACTATTCCAACTCCAGTCCCGTGGATAGTAGGGAAGGTTTAGGATTGTAAATTAACTATTCCCTATCCTAGAGCGCCCCCCAGCGCAAGTCGTTGTAACGACTTTCGTTGTAAAAGTTGCGTGGTAAAGGAACTGCGTTGTAAAAGTTGCGTTGTAAACGCTGTTCCCCGTTGCAAGTCCTTGCACTGAAGGGGATCCCAGCTCAGATGTGAATGCTAGAGAGCAGGACTAGTATTGAAATCGCCTCAAAAGAGGCGTCAGATGAGTTCCTTATTGAGAGGGACACTGGAATTATGCGGCAGGAGAGGGTCAAATTATGTGGCAGGGTTGACGGGATTATGTGGCAAGAAAATGCAAATTATATGCCATAATGCTGCACATTTTGTAATTGTGTTACTTCATTATTTTGCCATTTTTAAACTTGTAGCGCTGTATAGTTAATCAGGTGCACCCCACTAGTATCAGTTTAACACCTAAATATAGCAATAAGTAACAGCAAGGTGACGAGTCCAGCTTTGCGAAGGGCCTTCAACTGCGCGGCAACACATGCTGCTGCATTTTTAGTAACTTTTGAATCGTTTGAGCTAGAAATATTTTTTGTACTAAAATCTGCAGATTATGCAACAGATGATGGTAAACGGGGTACTCTATAATTATGCGAAAATCATAGTGGCCGCACAATCACATAATTCCAGCGGCCCTGCTTATTGCTGTGGGTGAGTGTAGCTGTTTAGAAAGAGCTGGGGGTCCAAAGCTGGCCCTGCCTCCCCAGGGCCCTGCCCCCTACTCTATGTACACTAGTTCAGTGAAAATTTTTCTTCTGTTGGCAGTTGTGACAATGAATTGTCTAATATCTCACTGTGGAGGCTGGGAGAAGTTAAAATATACCTACTCGCCCCTCGTAAAGGGGTCCAACCCATCCATGGAACGGCAGGATCGAGCCAATGAACTCCCAAGAACAAAAGCTAGCAGTCAAAACATCTCTCACCTGATCAGAAGCTTCAGGTTTAGGCAGGAAAACTTGAGTCTCCAGACCAGCTGCTCTAGCAGTGGGAACAAGGGTGTAGCCAGAAAATTAAGGTACTACCCTCTTTGAAATGAAAGCTCTGATGCCACAAAGCAAGTGAGCTGACCATTTCTTAGAAGACATCCCCTGTCTTTTCCATCCAGACATCTATTTATTCATCCACCTGATGATCTCCACTATTTCACATTTACATTCTTACATCCATTAATTTTTCATGCATCATTCCATCTTTTCCCATTCCATCAATGCATTTGCTCTGCCATCCCCTGATCCATCATCCGCTCTGCCATCCATCCATCCATCCATCCATCCATTCATCCATTCATCCATCCATCCATCCATCCATCCTTCCACTCATTCGTCTACTCTGCCACCCATTTGCTCATTCTTTCATCCATCCTTCCATCCATCCTTTCACTCATTCGTCCACTATGTCACCCATTTGTTCATTCTTTTATCCATCCATCCATCCCTTTACCATCCTTTCACGCCTATCCACCTATCCATTCATTCACCCATCCATCCATTTACTGGAGCATCCTCTCACCTGTCTATCCCCCATCCATTCAGTCATTCTTTCCCTTATTCGTCCATTCAACCACCCACTCATCCCTCCTTCCTTTCACCCTTCCTTTTAGTCAATATTCCGTCCTTCCCTTTTCATTTACCCATGTTTTGTGTTTCCTTGCTCTTCTATTGACGCTGTATTCCTTTATAGTTTTATTTATGAGCCTTTGTCTTCCGAGTTGTAGACAGAAGAGGCCCATAAAGAGCCCCTCCCCAGCCAAAGCGGGGGGATTACTACGCCCCGAGTCGGAATGAATGAATAGACGAGGGTGCTTTTAATACACCAAAAGTGCACTAGCGCTCCCCTAGAGGTGATCACCTGTGGTCATCAACATTGCTAGGTGTTGAGCTGTTTCATAAACGCGCTGGGGGTCGAAGGGCGTTCCTAGAGACAAGCACTGCTACTCAGAAACAGCTGTGGCTCTGAATAAGTAGCTATTGGCCCTGATCTATTTCCACTCCGCAACCCACTTCCTCCTCACAACCACTGTACTCCTCATTCGTTGTCAAGGGAGATCTCTTAACTTTATCAGGTGCCACACATGGAGAAGGACACCCCCTATGAAGGACACCATGCCATTCCAGCAAGCTGGTCCCCTAGAAACACAACCCGACAATGAGTTAGTGGTGTCATCTACTTAGGGTAGACATTCAGAGCCAGGCCTCTTGTTGACCATTAGTCAAAGGGAAATCCCTGGGTGCACATTCACGTATGGATTACCTATATCTCCATACCTGTCTATCTAAACATTCAACCATCCAGTTTAGGAGACTCAACTATTATGCTATAACAACAAAGAATTTTAATTTCCACACTAAAATTGGAACGTTCATAGTCTTTTTAATAAAAATATATTAAAAAAAATCTTTTAACGCAAAATGACAAGTTAAATTAAAATTTCAAAGAGCAATCTTTGAAAGAATATAGTAAAAACAATTAATCATAACAATTCATTACAGTCCATCACATGTACACAAAAGTTTAAACCTAATATTAAGCATCAAAGTCATATAAAACAAATATCACAGGCAAGAATAACATTGAGTCACATTAAAAAACATAAACAACCCCCTACACAGTGTGGCTTACTGGTATTTTTACCACTACTAATTCTTGGATCCAAAGGTCATTGGTTGATAAAAGAGTGACAACATTAGTACCACTTATGTGTGTGTATCGATTGTTGGCTGGACCTGGCTTGGATTCTATATGAGAAAAAAAAGTGCGTCGACGCGTTTTGGTGCAGAGAACACAAGATACTGAAGCACCTTCCTCAGGACTGCCGTTTCTTTGGGGTCACCGGCTTCAAAGATTATTGCTTAACACCCTTTCATATAGTTTTAAGGTAGGACACCACAGTAGGTGTAGTGTACTGGTTCAGGTCCTGGCTTCTGATATAGGTTGCAGTTTATCCTTTCCAGTCTAGAAGGGATAAGTGGTGGGAAGCCTCTTCTCTTCCTTATTGATACGTGGTAGCACTCTCACTTTTCTTTAGCCAGCTATATAGAAATCTTAGTGCAAGTAAAGGCCAGAAGGTGGTAGACCTCTCCACTCTCTTTTGGATATATGGGGGTATTTCCACTCTTCTTGATCCGTTTAAATATTTATCTTAAAAATTAATAAAACCTTCCTTGAACGGGCATATATCATCGCGGTTTCGTCGGTGAACTGGATATGTTAGTTTTCATACGAAAATCGCGTTTCTGCCTCGATCTCTCCTCTTGGATCAGGAGAGAACGAGGCAGAAACGCGATCTTCGTACGAAAACGAACATATCCAGTTCACCGACGAAACCGCGATGATATATGCCCGTTCAAGGAAGGTTTTATTAATTTTTAAGATAAATATTTAAACGGATCAAGAAGAGTGGAAATACCCCCATATATCCAAAAGAGAGTGGAGAGGTCTACCACCTTCTGGCCTTTACTTGCACTAAGATTTCTACATAACTGGCTAAAGAAAAGTGAGAGTGCTACCACGTATCAATAAGGAAGAGAAGAGGCTTCCCACCACTTATCCCTTCTAGACTGGAAAGGATAAACTGCAACCTATATCAGAAGCCAGGACCGGAACCAGTACACTACACCTACTGTGGTGTCCTACCTTAAAACTATATGAAAGGGTGTTAAGCAATAATCTTTGAAGCCGGTGACCCCAAAGAAACGGCAGTCCTGAGGAAGGTGCTTCAGTATCTTGTGTTCTCTGCACCGAAACGCGTCAACGCACTTTTTTTTCTCATATAGAATCCAAGCCAGGTCCAGTCAACAATCGATACACACACATAAGTGGTACTATTGTTGTCACTCTTTTATCAACCAATGACCTTTGGATCCAAGAATTAGTAGTGGTAAAAATACCAGTAAGCCACACTGTGTAGGGGGTTGTTTATGTTTTTTAATGTGACTCAATGTTATTCTTGCCTGTGATATTTGTTTTATATGACTTTGATGCTTAACATTAGGTTTAAACTTTTGTGTACATGTGATGGACTGTAATGAATTGTTATGATTAATTGTTTTTACTATATTCTTTCAAAGATCGCTCTTTGAAATTTTAATTTAACTTGTCATTTTGCGTTAAACATTTTTTTTTATATATTTTTATTAAAAAGACTGTGAACGTTCCAATTTTAGTGTGGAAATTAAAATTCTTTGTTGTTATAGCATAATAGTTGAGTCTCCTAAACTGGAGGGTTGAATGTTTAGATAGACAGGTATGGAGATATAGGTAATCCATACGTGAATGTGCACCCAGGGATTTCCCTTTGACTAATTGTCACTGTACCCTGTTCCCTGAAGACAGTGGGGTACTCTCTCTCTAGATATCTCTTGTTGACCATAACTCAACATCTCAAACATAGTTCAAGGGATAGTTTGGTCTTTCTCTGCCTTACTAGATGTAATTAGCTCAGCCTGAAAGGTGTAAACACCAGAGAGGGGTCTTAGTACACCAGTTAGTATAAATAATGGACACCGGCTCCAAGTACCATTCAAGGAATGTTCCTTTTGTGTGCTACATAAAACACTCACAGAGTTACAGTAGTCAAATCCTACTCAGTCTAGCCCCAAAGGCCTTCTGACTCCCTGAAATTCCTCAAGGGAAGAGAGGGCATCCCTCCGCTGTCCCAGTGGGTTGATGGACTGCCTGGCAAACTCTAAAGTAGCCCTAATGTTAGGCCAACTCCTCTCCTTAGGGGAGGGGAGTTGGCCTAACGGCTAGGGCGCTTGACCTCGGACCTGGGGACCTGGGTTCGAGTCTCGGTAACGACGCCAAACCCTCCTGTGATTCTGGGCAAATCACTTAATCTCCCCGTGCCTAAAATGAATGTGTGTCCGTCCTCATGTAACGTAACTGGTGCTATGTAAAGCGCTCTGATACCTGATTCGGTTTGGGTCTAGTTCGCGCTATATAAAAACTCTGCAAAAAAAAAAAAAATGTCACAACTCCTATGGCGCACACAGCTTTGAGAAACCCTGCTCCTTGAGACAGAAGAAAGTTGTCATACAAGTTGTGATGCAATGGACCACCAAACAACAAAAAAATTCTTTAAAAAAAGGTTTAGCATTTCTGGGAAAGCATAAGATGGGATTGGTTAATGCCTTTACCAAATGGGAGAGGGCAGCATATCAAATGTAACCGATACACTTTGAGCCACATTTATGATCCACTTTGAGGCACTCTTGCACCACCCAACGTCGTGCAAGAGTGATGCAAACCATAAGTCATATTTGTGGAGTTACGCTAGGCGCTGGACTGGCCTTTGTAGGCACCAGGCGCTTTTCCATTGGGTCAGAAGGGTGGAACCAGTTTTCGAGTGGTGGGAGACTGTTTTGTTACTGGGGTCCAGTTTTACAGCAGTGCTGCATTTCGGTCCCCTGTAACAAAAGCAGCAGCAGTGCTAAACCAGCACAGCAGTGTTTCTCCACAAGCACCTCAGACCCTCCGGGGCTGTTCCAGCAGTATTGCCAGGGTTGGTGTGTGTTTCCAGTCTGTCCCTGAGTGACGCAAAGTCACTTTGCATGGCATTGATTGGCTCCAAAGACATGGAGTACCTGAACGCAGTGTAAATCGCTCCATTGCGTTACTCTGCCCTGGGAAGGAGTTCCATGTGAGATGTGTGGGTGTTCCCATGCAACTCCCATGGTTTTTGACGCATTCCCAGATTTACAAGACCTTGCGAACCTGGGAATGCGCCAAAGATACGCATCCCCCAGAGAGATGTAACAAGGATAAATATCTTTATTTCTCCTTGTTTTTCCTCTTTCTATCCCATTGTGCAACGTACATATAAAGAGGAAAAATCCTTTTATGATTGTTTTTGTGCAGGAAAGTGCCCCTTCCTGCACAAAAGTAGTCCTACCTACAACACAGGCACCATTGCACCATGGTGCAAGGGAGCCTACATTGGTGCTAGGCAGCCAAAACAATGGCAGTGCAAGGGAAAAGGACACTAATGCACCATATTGGATAAATACAGCACATTTCTGCCTTTTCCCTGTGACGCAGGGCAGCGCAGTAAGGTGAATTTGCTGCGCTGGCCTGCGCCACAAAAGTCATAAATATGCCTCTTCATGTCTTGCCACAGAATATTTGATGTTACAACGCAAATAATTACAGCACACACATTTACAATGCAGTTTTTACATCACAACTCCCACTACATCGCATGATTTTACAATGTGTGCCATTACAACACATTTTTTAAAACGACCATTACAATGCATTCCATTACAACACATACCATTACAACACATAACACTTTGAGGGCAACAGTAGGGTAAGCGTTGGATAGTGTAGGGGTAAAAATTACAATTCCCACTCCAGTTAGTGCAACAGTAGGGAAAGTGTTGGATAGTCTGGAGGTAAAAACTACTATTCCCATCTACCCCAAAACCCACACACACCCTAAAACTAAAAAATCTCTACTACTTACCTTATAATGCATTGTAATGGCATGCGTTGTAATGGTATGCGTTGTAATCGATTGCGTTGTAGTGACATGTGTTGTAATGGCATGCGATGTAAAGGATGTTCTGTTGTAACAGTTGCGTTGTAAAAGCAGTGTGATTTAATGACTGCACTGTAATGGCTGTTTCCCCTTGACACATGACTGCAGGGCCCCCAAGGAATCAAACTGTCTAGTCTCTTTTTGAACCAACATATGTTACACCAACACACCAGATTAAACCAAATTAAAGAGTCAGGAATCCATTGTGAGACATAGGCTGACAGCTCCTAGTTTCTGTATCTAAACATCAATACTTAATATTACCACACTGAGTGATTGACTTTAGCAATTAGAAACCGGATGGGAATGAATGCCCTGTTCTTAAACAGTGATAAAACTGGGATATTTTTCATGTATTTGAAAATAATAACTAGTAAAAGCCATAATAATAATGGGAATGGCTGATAAGTGATTGCTCTGGCAGGGTTATCCAAGGACAGGAAGGAATGATTACCATCCAGTCTTTTTTTGCATGGCTAGAAAAGGTTGTATTCATCCTTTTGTTCTTTTTTCTTTTGGATAATTAATTTTACAAATTTGCAGACAGTGAGAGAAATTAAAACTTAAGGGACTCTTTGTTTTATTTCAACTCTAATGATGATGTAAATATACATCACTAACTAGGTTATCCGGGTCCATAACATAAAGTGTAGAAACCTATGTATGTAACAGTAACGCAGCACAACAAGTCGCCTTGCTGCGCTGCACTGCGCCACATGAAGCGGCAGCAATGCGCCGTATTTATTCCTTCCTGCACAAAAACAATCCAGAGAGGCTTGTTCCTCTTTCTATGTGTGCTGCAAAATGCAACATGGAATACTTTTAGCTTTTATGCAGATTCCTAGATGCATCTTCCTGTATGATTTAGAGAGTACACCCGGCTGGTGAGCACGACACACCATTGGCTTGAAAGAATGGACGCCACCTAAGGAAGTACAGCACTTTCTAAACTGCGATTCTCGTTTAATTTTCCAAACCCAAAAGAACCTGCACTCGACTACGCATATAGGCAGCGGCATATCAATGACAGCAAAGCACCGACTGAAACAATTCTATTCATTTAAACATTCATTTGTGAAGGAGTGTCAATTTTCCAATAGGATCATCCATTACATCGATTATGGCAACGTGTCACAGTTCAAGCAATGTGTAATGATTTTGCTATCAAGATTTAATGAGAATATGCGGCGGATCATCGATGCGTTTCAAGATATTGCTTCTCCAATATCCCATTAGATTCTACTATATCACGAGGTACATCTGAACCTTCCAAGAAGGAAAAAAGAACCACATATGAGCCTGTGATGGGAATGCTGTGACAAACATTCAATATGTCATCCTCAGATACTAATAACTGCAAGACTCACCGAGGAACACAGCACTCTCTTTTATTGATTTATAGATATATTTTTTGTTCTGACTCTTGCTGCTTCCAACTGGAGGCCTCAGTATAGTAAATTGACACAATATATTTGGCACCTATATGATTTTGATAGCAAACAATGCAGCATGGACATGATTTAAGAGTAGAAAGGGGTGGCAATGGCTTATCCTGGCTTCTCTCTCCTCTCTCTTCTTTCTGGTACTGCTCCCATTGCCTATTCCCTTAGTAACAGTTAGAAAAACATTGAGGGATGTTGGGCGGGTCATTGTGTCAACTGCGTGAATCCATTGCACACTGTTGCGGGTATGATGTCATTTCCTCTACCCCTGGCATTTTGGTAAATCGAGATCATGCTTTGCCGGTGTGAGCAACATGAGGACATGGTCGAGTTCATATGGTGGGCATGCGTTATCAAAAGGCAGAGTGGAGCAGGCAAGCCTTACGCGCCTTTCTAAAGGTGAAGCGATCTAGGGTTGGACATAAGGAGAATTTGTTAGAGCTGCGCTTTGGAAATCGGGATCCGGCATTTTGTGAACATTCGTGGGTCAGCATCATAGTAAAGGTACTCGCCTTGGGAGCTATACCCATGTTTCCAGAGGGTGCGTCGGGTTCTCTGAAGCATCAGGCATTGAGGACAACTGCAACCAGGAATACATTTAGCGCTTTTGCAGATTTCAGGAGGCATTACATCTTTGATGAGCTTATTACTATGTAACATTGTGTATCACCTGCATAAGGCGGTATACAAGACAGGACTATGAATGACTGAAGAACTGGAGGATAATCGTTTGTTATGGGTGTGTACAGACTCAGGCTTACCTTTCTCCCTGTGCTTGGGGGCCTTTGTTTCTTTTCCCAGCCGTGGCTTACTAAGTTGCCCAGTGGATCCATGCAGGTATAATATGCATTGGGAGTATTGTCCTAAATAGGCTGGGTGTTCCAGTGCATGTAAGGCAGTGACACCATGGCAGACTGTGGTCAATTAGTGATTCTCCTGCTCAAAATGGGGAAACAATATGTTTGGCGTGGTGGGCGAACTGATCTCCCTCACAATTTTATCTCTCTTCTGTGAGCATGTCTGACATCTCTTCTTATTTTTAACATGATGCAGAACCTGTGAATGGAGGCGACCAATGTAAATTCACCACCAGCCCTGGAGGAGCAACCGAGTTGTTTAGATATGTAAGAGGCAAAGGCCTCCAATGTGACTGCTCTTTTATTTACAGGGAGATTCAGAAGATTGAATAATTGATTTTGGCCAGTGACTCCCCATGAGGCTCCGGGATTACAGATTAAAGTACCCTGTTTGGGTTCTAACCTGCTGGGCCTAACATTCTCAGACTCTTTTGTGCATTTTTTTTGTTTTGTTGCAATTTTCACTACTTGCAATGAGTAAGTGGTAAATAACTGTAAGTGTAGCAGTGGGGATTGGGGGTTTGGAGAAGGAGGGAAGGGTGTCTTGGGATGGTGTGGCTGTAATCTTTGGGGGGGGGGTCTGCTTCCTTGGGGGTCATAGTAAGTGAGATAGGTCCGGGCTGTACCTCTGCCCTACAGACCGAACCCCGTTATAATTGGCTGCCGGTTCGTACCTAGTAAATCCGTTCCAGTGCTTCCAGAACCCAAAAATGTTAGGTCTTATAACACTGGACCACTCTGAGTTGTCGGGAGCGGTAACCCTCCAGAATCTGCTCAAGGCCATTTGTAAGGGAGGCAGGAGACTCTCTTTTATAGTGACAAAAGAATGTGATAAATTTGTGGTAACTTGGGTTTTCGAAGTAGTCACATTCTCGGCGGTGCAAATGTTACAAGGAGGAGCGTCGCCCCAGAGACGAAAAATAAAATGGTAATGAAGTTAATTCATTACCATTTTATTTTCTGTCAACCCATCCTGAACAGTGTCAGGATGGGGCAAGGCCTGTTGATTGGCAGCAGTGGTGGGCTGCCTCACTGTGCACTGGTTTATAGTGCGCATTTCCCTTTGGCCGGCCGTCTTAGGGAGCCAGCCTCGCATGTGCACTATAAACATCTCAACCTCGCTGCCTTAGACAGTTGGGTTGAGAGCCTACACAGGCCTCTACTATCCACCAGAGTGGCTAGAGAAGCTGCTTCCTCCAATCCCGGCACTACACTAATGCAGCACCAGGATTGGTTCAGCTCAGCTGAATGGGCCATGACGTCGGTGACGTCAGGAGAAGAAGACGACCGGAGCGAGGAGGACATGTGTCTGGAAAATGGTAAGTCCATTATTTCTGTACTGTATTTAAATGTATTTATGTACTTTTTACAAATGCATGAAATCCCTCCAATCCTGGCACTGCTCTCAGGCAGCATCAGGATTGGTTAGGCCCAGCTGGACATGAAGTGACATCGGTGATGTCAGAAGAAGATGACCAGAGTGAGGTGGACATGTGTCTGGAAAATGGTAAGTACATTTTTATTTCTTTAATGTATTTAATTGTACTTTTTTATGTATTAAATCTTTTTTTGCCCCACTAATCATTGGTCTTTCCGGCCGCCACTGCAATATGACCCAATGCCAACAAGAAAAATGTTCCCCTTGCATCCTTGTTGGGCAGCAAGAGACTACCACAGGGTGAATAAACAGTTACCATAATGAGTGCAAGTGACCACGCTAATCACATCACATAGTGAACTTCTCGCTATACAAATACTTCAATAAATAATAAATAAATATAGCTATCTTCATTTTATGTCAGATAAAACCTAAATCAAGGGTACTAATGCAGTTATTACCCTTGATTTAGCACTCGTCACTTGGCAGTGAGTCTCTCTCAGACACAAACTTTTACTAGATGAAAAAACACTAATCGGGCAAACAAATAGTGCATTCATGCGACTGTGATTTAATTCCTATATAATTTTCCTTCAAACTCAACCAAAGACAAGAAGGCAATCAGTGTGCAGCTGTGCGTGAGAGATTTCATTTTCTTTCTTTCCAGTCTCCCTTTCTTGTAAGAGGTGCACAATGTTCAGAGCTTAATTTGTGCCAGTGGTTGCAGGTGGTGGGCACCAGCACTCATATTTGGGGACCGAGACTCAGGGGCGGCTCCTCCGTTGGAGCAAAGGAGAGTCCCCCCACTAAAAACCCTCCAAAACCCCCCAGAGATGAAAAATAAAATGGTAGTTTATTACTTTTTTTATTTTTCATCCTCAATCCCGAAGAGAGCGTCAGGATGGGGGCGGGGCTGCTGCTGAGTGACAGCAGCAGGAAGGAGGGTGTGCTGGCTATGCATTGTTTAAAATGTGCATGTCTTTACAGCCAGCCACCTTGCGACGGCCAGCCATACATGCACACTTTAAACATCTCTAACACATCTGGGTTAGAGCAAGTGGAGGCCTCCAGAGAGATGTGGAGGGCTCAGTGAGGCTGCTCCCTCCAATCAGGGCACTGCTCTCACCAGCATGAGAGCAGTGCCAGTATTGGTCAAGGGAGCTGTTGCATCCAGTTCCTGTGGAAAGAAGAGGACCGGGGCAGAGGATGTAGCATTCACTGTAAGTTTCTACTTATTTTTATTTTATTTCGCGTGTCCGTCCTACTCCTCATAGAGGCCAGCCATGCAGCCTCTGCTGCAGACACTTACTTTTCCTCATCAGACTTTGACCGGAAGTCAGAAAGATAATGGCATTGAACGGAGAACGACGGAAGCAGAGAAATTAAAACAATAACAAGGACGAAAGCATGGATGAAAAAAGATCTGCAAGAGTTAGATAAAAAGACTGAAAGTGTAGATTGGTGGAAGAAAATGGCATAAAGGCCAGGATTTTTAGCAACCCTGTTATTCGGCAGCACCGGTGGGGGGCTCCTGAGAGAACATTTAGGGTATTCTAAAAATGATTTTTATAAACTAAGCCTAATTTTTCCAATAAATATTGAATCATACTTTTGTTTGCGAATTCAGTAAACTGGTTCCATATTACAGTTGATTAACGTACGTTGGGTTGCATGGATGTGGCATGGAAACAAGAAACATTGCTTTGATGCATGTATGTTCCATGTGTGGTTTTTCACTTCTTATCAATACATATTGTTCTCTTTCGGAGTAAGCAGGGTTGAGGCATATTAAGGTTATTAAAGAACTTCTATTAACTCCTTCGAAGAGACCCATGCCAGAAGAGAAGAGGTTCTGTTTCCTTCTAAGTCATTGGGTGGACCCATGTTGCAGCATGTGGCCTTGCAAGCACATCTTGTCTATCATGAATTGAAAGGGAGGGGGGGCTGCTGGCATAGCTAAGACGTTGTATAACTTTTACCGACTATTGTGGAATGTGCTTCCCTTGCCTGGTTCTACGGCAGACGTAAACATCTAAAGTTCAGGAAGCAACTCAACAAGTGGAAACTTTCTGTGGTTGGCAGGAACCATGTGACTTTCTGGTCTTGGAACCAGTGGCGGCTTCTCTTCAGAAGTGGAGTGGCGTCACCCCGCCTGCTCCGAGTGCAGCAGGTAAACACAAAAAAATAAAATGCCATTTTGTTTATTTGCCATTGCACGATTCACGCTGTGTACAGCGCAAGGGTAGGGGTGGGGCTGAATCCTGCAAATGCAGGATTACAGCACTGGTCTACAGTGCGCATGACAGATTGGACCAGCTGTCTACATCCATCCTATCAGACATGCGCAGTGTAGACTCAGCAATCCAAAGCCTGAGGTTGCTGGTACATGCCCTCAGCCCCACAATGAGCACTGGGTGAGCCTGCTCCCACCAATCCTAGAGCTGCTTTCACAGCATCAAAGCAGCTTCAGAATTGGTTGGAGGTCCCATCCACAAGCAGGGGAGAAGTCCTTCCTTTTCCTGCTTGTGGAAGGGAGAGTGCTGCAGCGGTCGTGCTCCAGCTTGAGTTTATGAAGAGTTACGCCTTCGCGCCCCACCTTTTTGTTTATTGAAGGCAGCCGCCACTACTTGGAACAAGTTAGATGCTCTGAAGTGGCATGGTGTGGAATGGGTGTGCCATAGGAACACTCCCATCCTTTGATTCCTGCTGTCGAGCTATGTCAGTCAGGAAGGATGCAGGCTGGGCTAGGTGACTGCGCATGTAGTCCTCCCACCAGCTGCACCCTGAGCAGTCTTCCTTAGACTGGAGTTCCTCCGGAAGGGTTGCTGGGCAAGGAACAGTATGGGAGTGGTGGAGTGAAACTGGATTTAATCAACCAGTGAGTCACCCAATGGCATCTGGATAGTCCACATTCCACCCAGGCAGCAGTGGTAATAATGAGGGCAAGCACATGCCAGCGGGTGACTCTCCGTCGCTCTGGGCACAAGCAGTAGAAGTAAGGACCAAAGGGCCACGAGCATGATGTCTTTTCAAAGTAGGCGACTGCACTCACACATTACCACACCTGAACATTTTCACAGATGTTGGTGCTTAATGTGACCTAGAAAGTGTATACTGGGGCATATAGCCTTCAAAGTTGAGTTATAGTTTTTCATAACAGTCATTGTGAGCTATTTATACTGAGTTTATCTCCTGACACGTGTTTCACAGTCTTTGATGATACTCACAGATCCTGAAATGTACCTTTTTTTTTACTATGTGTGGTCACGCTGTTTCATAAGAAGTTTCAATACAACTAACAAAAATAAAGCGGATCAATCATTCATGAGACAGACAGTATTAGCAACAATGCCTTTTGGGTGTATACAGTTGAGTTCCACCCACAGTTTCTGAATACAAGTAGTTCAGAAAAGGAGATATTGGACCAGAAACAGTTTTATTCCTGTGCAGTATGAGCTCATCATGGTGTAAATGCTACAAAGGAGTAAATCCCATGCAAGGGGTGGGGAGTGCTCTTTTCAAGCCAAGGTTAGCTGAAAACATGTGAACAACATTCATTCCATGGAGCAAAAAAGGTGTGCATTGCAGAAAAGTGCTGTCTTACCACTGGTTTTCTGCACTATGTAACTACACAATGTGCACAGTTCCACAGTGTGGACATGCCACTACTCCCCACAAAAAATAAGCCTGTCCATTCTTTCTTGTAGATGTAGCACCTTTCGAAGAGTTAAATTTAACCTGTAGATTTACTTACAAGTAAACTTAGTACTGCTCCTTGTGGTAAGTTTAGACTTTTTTGTTATTCACAATTTCGGAGTGTAAATTTACTACTGGGTGTGGGCTTACATATCTCTACCAAATCAAAACAAAGGGTGGAGCCTGCTAGGCTAGGATTTATGAGTGTAAAGTTGCTACTACCAACTATTCACACATTGGTGGAAGGTCTCCCTATGGTAAAGTATACGGAAAAATGTTAAAGTTTAAAAAGCATTAATTATTACTAACGTAGAACTAATAAACAAATGTAAAATTACTGCATGTTAACTCAGTAAAATAAATATTTCACAAGTAATTAAGAAAAATATCTCAATCTAATTTAAAATTATTATTTAAAATGATTTGAAAAAAATCTAAAACTCACAATCGTTTTTATATTAATTTTTATTTAGTAATTGTTTAAGACTGGTTAATTATTTGAATTACTTTTGATTTTAATTAAAAATCAAACATTGTATTTATTAATGTATTTATTTATTCTAAAAAATAAGTAATTTAATTTGAAGTAAAATAATTGTAAGCTGGATACATTAAAAACTATATGAAAATAATATTCAAAATAAATTATTTTATTTAACATTCTTTTTTATGGTGTGTTTTTTTAAGACACTGGGGCTACTGTTTTCAATAGGAACTTGTTGCAGTACCTGTGAGTGGCCATGTGTGGTGCTGTGCTTATTATAAGGCTGCGTTGGACTACATTTATGATTGTTTTGGATCTTTTTTAACTGTATAGCTTTAGAAGTGCATTTTTGTAAAGAGCAATTGCCTTACTCTTTTGTGGGTGTGTGTTAGTATTTGCATGTCCCTCCCTAACCCAATCCTTATCCCCTCCCACTTAGTAATGAGTGTTCCCGACTCCCTCAGGTTCCTCCCACATTTACAACTCAAACTTACATCTACGTGTGCATAGTTCTCCGCGAGTGCAGCAGAGAACTCAGCATGCAAAGCATAGGAGAAGCCAGGGCCGGACTGGGAACAGAAACCGGCCCTGGCAAACTGCTCAGCGGCCGGGATGAGGGGGAGTGCAGGCGAGCGGTTTGCGAGGCTTTGTTCTGCCGATTTTGTTACAGGGGGCCAATATTGCCGACCCCTGGTAACAAAACCGGCCCCCGGGGGCCCAAAACCGGCCCCTACCCTAGCGGCCTACCGGGGAAACGCCCGGTGCCCACTATGGCCAGTTCGGCCCTGGGAGATGCAGAGACAGAGGTCTCTTCACATAGGTTTGTGAAGAGCATTTTGTAGTACATGAGTAGTATCATAGTATTATTACTAAACGCTTTACAATGTGGAGTTTGTGGCTAGGCCTCAAAGTCTTAAATTGACTTTGAACACATAGCTACATTAACTGCGAAAAAAACACTCGAGCAGCCAAAAAATCTGCCTTTTTTTTAGCTCCTCTGATCTGGAAAAATCCACTTTTTTTCATACCATCCGTTGAACATGAATTTGTACTGGGGGAAAGTAACCTTTTTTGCAAGGAGGGGAGCATGGCCCTTGCTTCTGGAATGTGTTTGGCCGGCTGGACCACAAGCTGTGTAACCCCAGGAGGCTGCGCGCTGAGCTCTCTTTTAGCGAAATGAAATGTTGCCTTCTAATTAGCTTCAGGAAGCCCCGGGCGCCGTAAAAGGAGTGACTCACGCTTCCGACACACGGTGGCCCCACACACGCCGTGTGACAGAGGCGAAGACACCGAAAGCCAACGTGCTGCAGAGCCAGGCAGACACGTGATGGGAAACGGAGGGAAACACGGCCCGTGCACATGGGAATTCTTGGCTTCCACTGGGCCTGCGTCACTCTGAAGACACGTGTTCACGCGCAGGACACACCTGACAAACTAACTCAACACGCGCACGTGACTATTGGATTTTACATAGCTACATATACAAAAGAATAACGTAGGTTATAGAGCGTTTGCATTTTATTGTAAGACTGAAGCATTTTAACCAAAAAGCGTGCGGGTAACACCACCGTCATGAGCACAAAAGACGGAGAAGTGGTAATTTACATACGTGAAGATAACTGATGAGGCGTGTGGTGGTAAAAGTCACAGCATGTGACCTGAGCATACATGCTAATACTTCCAATTCCCGATCTTTTAAAGTGAAAAATGGCTATATTTTGGCCTTCTCCCGTCTCAAATGTCCTCTCCTTCAATAGAGGTAAATGGGTTCCAATTATGTTTTTTAAAATCTCCTACTTTCATCTTCTAAAATGTTGCCATATATGTGTAACCTATAATTTTACAGCTATATGTATACACTTATATGCAACTTGCTGAACGACAGAAGTTGTGGCAGACCATGAAACAGCCAAGTGGAAAGAGAGAGGTATAAATTGAGTGAACAGATACAGGACCATAAGAAAAAAGAGATAATGTATAGGCAAAAAAAGGAGCGGCAAACGTATTTATATATTTAGGTTTAACATGGAGACAGCTTCAGCTGTCTTGCCAGACGTGCAATTAAAGAAAGGTTAAAAGTGGCATTATAGTTAGTCCTTAAAAACATAAACACGATTATAATTATAAATGATGAGTTATAATTTGCTGAGCTAACTATAACTTGTGGCCTCTATAGGCACTGCCTATGACCTCACGTATTACATCATTCATGACAGCATCATTGATGACAACATCATTGATGATATCACTGATGACATTGTAAATGACATCACTGATGACCCCATAGTCATATCCAGTAAAGAGTATGCATAAGTGGATCTATAATAATTTGAGCGGTCATGAGTTATTGAAAGTTTCCTGAAGATTTGTCAAACTCCGCCAAAGTTATTAGCAAAACAAAGAGGCTCTTCCTATGGAACCTCTGGTCCAGTGCTTTAAATGGGAAAAAATAGTTCAGGTACTCATTTAAATAGGGCGAGTGGACGGGGCTAGGGGCGGGGCTAAGAACAAGACATGCTGATACCTATTGACTTTAATACTAGTTGCAGCACATACCAAAACACATGTCAAATGCGTTTCTATAAATGAAACAGGTTAATTCATTACACAATAACGACAGCCAAACGCGGTGATGTTTTAACATTTCCTTGTTATATAATATTTACAGCTTCCTTACTATTATTTGCTGTTTCTTGGCACAACACAATATATTCTCGAGCGTGCACACACACACACACACAGAAAAAATCAAGCAGACGTGCACACACAAAGCATTCCACACATTTCTTTTAATATCCCTTTCTCTCGCTTTTTTCCTTACACGAAAAAGCACTGTCAAACAGACAAACATAAGCCACTCATGCAAAAGAATTAAAGGATTAAAGCCATTTTAACCTTGTCACCTTCCTTTGCTTTCTTCATTGCGCTGTCACCTCGCTGCCTCGATCCTGTATTTGCAACACAGTAGGATGGTGAACACCAGACGTTATGCAAATGAGCCCCGGGTGAATAGTTCAGCGGGGGCTCAGCTCACCATTCACGGCTACAGAAGTGCCTGGCTGTTAGAGACAGGTCACCAGCACAAGCAGCCAATGCGCCTATCGTTTATGAGTACCGGTACTCTCCTCGGCAGTAGAGAAGTGCCGGTACTCAGAGTGCTAAAAATAAGAAGTGTCGGTACTCAGTACCGGTGAGTACCGGCCCATTTAAAGCACTGCTCTGGTCTAATTATAACTATACAGCCACTGTTGATATAATATCAACTGCCCCTATTGCAGAACAAAGGGCAGCACTCCACTGTTTTCCACTGCAACCAGCTTACAAGGCCTGCATTTGTGGATGTTAATGATTTCACCACGGTCAGAAAATTACTCCAAGGTAGCTCTTTAGCCGTAATCTTCTGACTTTCTTATCCATCTGGCCCTGTTTTCAGATTACAGTAATTCAAAGTTCATATCTCTTTCCTTGTGCCAATTAGAAACGTATTTTCCTGTGATGTGGTAAATACGCTTTTATTATATGTTATATGTTTTTGTATACCTGTGTTAAAGACACCTGCCTGCTATGAAGCTCCTGTACTGCTTTATTACAATTTTTATAACAAACATTTGGCCGCTACGTTAAGGTTGCAGCATGTTTTCTGTTTTTTATTTCGTATTTTTATTCCATTGCTTGCAATAAAAAAAATAGAAGTAACTGTTGGCCCAGCTTGCATTACCAGACCTATCAGCTTTGCAACTAGCATTAGATGAGTGACTTGACATTTCTAGGAGACGGCGTACGAAAGGACACAAGTGGGGTGTAACATGATAGGAATAACAACAGCTAGACCGGATAATTAAAATATGATACACAGATGCGGTTTTGTGGTTGGTAGTCACCCAACATAAAACATATAAATGAGGTGCACGGAGGGGGACATCAAGGCTTACCTGCTCACCTGAAATCTTGGAAGGCAGCATAACATCGCTGGGGACCTGACGCTGTGGTTGCCCCCGCCGCCGAGCTGGTGACATCGCTCGGCCGCGGAGTGGGGTAAACTACAGCTCCCAGCCTGCCTTGGGAGGACTGCACCGCCCACTTCCTCCACAGCGCGCCTGGAGGCGCTTAAATCCCGACAGCTTTCACTGAGGAGCGGGGGCAGATTCGCACTCGTGAGGTGCACGGAGGGGGATATCAAGGCTTACCTGCTCACCTGAAATCTTGGAAGGCAGCATAACATCACTGGGGCCCTGCAACTGTGGTTGCCCCCGCCGCCGAGCTGGTGACATCGCTCGGCCGCGGAGTGGGGTAAACTACAGCTCCCAGACTGCCTTGGGAAGACTGCACCGCCCACTTCCTCCACAGCGCGCCTGGAGGCGCTTAAATCCCGACAGCTTCCTCCGCGTCGCGGACGCCCGCGGACGGCGTCAGGCGGAGCCCGGGCAGAGGGCGGGCCGTCTGTGGCCGTCCGGGGCAGGAGGAGGCAGGGCAGGACCATACCCTTAACATCTGCAGCCACAAATGGGTAAGCATAAGAAAGCACCGACTACGGAGGAGGGTGGAAAAAATTCCAAAGTTCCAAGACATTCAAATTCCATCATGTCATACCTTTCTTCGGCTGTGGGGGCCCTTACGAAGGATTTCGCAAATGCTGAGCATGAACTGGACTTGTCAAACTCTTCCACCACAAACACTATTTCACCTAATTCCCTGGAGCTAGAAGACACAGTACCAACTGATAATCCACCCTTATCTCTGGAACCAGTGGTGACTATTGTAAACCCTCCCCCTCTATGCCCCATAATCAACGATATCGCCCCAACATCGCCTACTAGGCCTATTAGGCAGAACTCTCAGTCAGTAACCCAACCAGCAAGGCGGAAGAAGGGGAAGAACGCCAACATGATGGCACACCTAGCACAGCACCTGACCTCCTGGGAGACAAATTTGAGGCGCTTTTCGTTGCTAGGATCGAACCCCTACTCCTTGGTATCGCGAAGAACATTGTGGACACGCTAAATACCTGTCTAGAAGGACTTTTAAAGAAATGTTCCTTAATAGATAGACTTGTTAATATCCAACCCCCCCATATAGATACGCTTGATAGGGGACTGTTCATGCAGGGAGACGGGAACATGGAGGTGTCTGGCAATAGGGCAACGGCTTCTAGTGGGGTGTTGCCTCCTGAGAATAGTTCACGGGCCACTAAAGTACCACTTCTTAGTAAAGAGGCTAGCGCCCCAAACATGGCGGACCCGACACGCTCTCTGAACCAGCCAAGCTTACCTGTTCACAGGAAGGTTATGCCCAGTGAATACAAACTTAACTTACCACCTGAAGCGTCCCCATTAGTTGCAGTTTTTATAGGGGTACCCCCACTTACGGAGGGTGAGGTGGAATCAACCCCAGACCTTATGGTTAAGGCTAACAGGTGGTGCTCAGACACATGTAGCGGGAGAACATTGCGGACATGATTATCCATGCAAGGAGGGTGGGTTGGATCGGTAAACAACTAAAAAATACCCAAGGGGACTGCGTGGTAATTAATTTTTGCAGGGCCAACCTGGCAGATAGACTATTCTGGGATGGTTCTGCCATATCTCCAAGGGACCATCTGAGACCCGTCCCCTTGGGCTTTTTCTACCCACCCTCAGTCCGTATTAAGCAGACAAATCTCTACCCAGTGAGATGGTTGGGCTGGAGGCCATCACAGGGAGGGGGTAGTGCCTATGGATCTACAAACTTACAACCCTTAAGGCGATCCATTGCCCCTATAGTACCCCCTCCCCGGGCTCACCAGAGTGCAGTTGAGGGTTGCGGGTTGGCCACGAGTAATCGTTTTTCCCCTTTGTCAGGCTTGGAGGACACAGACTGACTATCAATTGAGACACCACCCCCGATAGAGGGGGGTGGCAACCTAAATGAGGACGCGGTGTGTAAAATGCTTAGTTGGAATGTGGCAGGAATTAGTTCTAAAAGAGGTGATAACGAATGGACTAGATTTGTCTCTGGGCATAATGTTATTGCCCTACAAGAAACATGGGACACCGCCTCTAGCTTCTGGTTGGACGGGTTCACTAGCTTTGTTGTGGCTGCCACCCCCAGCAATGCTGGTAGAGCTAGGGGAGGCCTTTTAACCTTATTCTCATTAGAACTCAAAGGGTCTCTACGACAGATCAAAAATGTATCCCCAAATATTTTAATTGTTGAAAGGGAAATTAGTCCCACTAGGAGTACATTATATATAAACTTCTATAATTCATGGAATAGGGAAATTGGTGAAAATAACATCGCAACCCTAGATTCCTTTTTAATTTCAGTCAGTCGTAATATACATACTAATTTTGAGTGCGTGCTATTGGGCGATTTTAACATTCATCCTTGTAAGCTCATGTGTGGCCCAAGTAACCATGAGGAGGGGGTAGTAGGACTACAGGGACCTCATTTTGAGCATACCACACCGGGTGAGGAGCTGGAAGATTTACTGGCCAACTTCAACTTCTTAGAACTGCTAACGCGGGATTACTGGTTACTAATTATCTTGCCAAATCCCTTCTTCCTGTCGACTGAATCGTTGGTACCTGTCTTGAGTAAAAGGTAATCTCGAGGTAAACAATCAATTTAAGAACTTACACCACTCTAAATGACCACTGACCAAAATTAAGTTTTAAAGATTTAATATAAAGTCAAAGATAACTGAAGATACAAACTTCTCAAGATGAGATTCAAAAGGTATATCGGAATCACTATGAACATGAACTTCTTGAATAGTCTGAGTCTGAAGAACAAAATAATAAGTACAAGTTCGAATACCATCAGGGTTGCTAAAATGGATACAAGTTGCAACCTCAAAGTCATTACAGAAAAGAAAATTAAAGTTAATCTGTCCCTACACTATACTAAATGACATCCCTACTTAACAAGATCTTAACCCTCTAGGTGTCAGCCGTGGTGACTTCCTAAGAAGATCACGCACTTCTCTTTGTCTCTTCTCTGATAATGGGTCTCTCCTGATCAGCCTATCTGCCTACCCATCCGCTTCCTTAGGCTCCCAAAATCATCTGCTCTGCTCTCCTCCCGGGTCACTTTCCCTAATACCAAATCACATTTCCAACAGAAACGCCCCTTGGGACGCCCCTCACGTGGTACATCTTTCCGCGGCAAACTCCATGATGGTACTCTTGAAGACCCTCGTTAAAGTTGACCTTGGTTCCCAGGCAGCTTCTTCAGTGCGCTGATACCCCCTGAAATTCCTGGAAACTCCTACAGGCCTGCGCAAGGCGCCACTGAACAAAGTCCCTTTCATTCGAGCTGATTAGGACCCTCGCACCTGCATACAGCTCTTCCTGCAGTGGGCCTCAAATTCCAGACTTCACCATATCTTAGGCCATAAAACACTCTCAGAGCTTCATACTGGACACCTCACGACCTCTCCTCTAACGAGCACATGACGATTTGAACTACATGACATTATCGGCTCTGGCCTACTTGATTTACATGCAGCAGGTTCCTGCACTCTTAAAACGTTAACTTGATTTAAACAGCAAACATTCTTAACTAGCATACGTTTCTAAAATAACACATCTATAAAGCATATACTTTTAACCCTAAGTTCAATAGTACATTTTGAAAGAACCATGTCAACCTTGTCTCACATTATTTTAGCAGCACGTTTAGATTTGCTTGTGAATTGCCATGAGGCCTACACAAAATACTGGGTTTTTAGAGTTACATTCAACTCTTACATTATTCCTTTAACATGAGAACATGAGGTTTTCATATTCATCCCAAACATTTCTACATTAATCTCACACAGTTATGATTATTGTTACTCTACTTAAACATTCTATGCATTTCACCACTGAATATAAGACACTCTGTGTATTTCACTTCTAAATATAAGACACTCTGTGTATTTCACTTCTAAATATAAACACTCTGGTGCAAAGTACATGTTAACTAACTACGTGCTTGTAAATATGGCGTACTTATACATTTTTTCAAACTTGTGCTCTCTCAGTCCCCCCTTTGATGACCTTTAGGGGTCATCATCACCATGACACCAAAAATGTAGAACCTTTTAAAGTGAAGTCAGGACAGTACCACTTCTTTTCATACTCTCTAATGCTTTCAGACTTTTGTATTGGGTGTCCTGCATCGCCGTCAACTCTTCTTCCTGTTTCTTCATAGCTCTCTGTAACCTATTTGCTCTATACCATTGATACAAACGCACCAAACCCCACAAAGTGATTACACAAATCACTACTATGATGATGGGTTTCAATATGTACCAAACGATACCCTTTCCTAAGTTGGCAAACCAACTTCCAACTTTACCCATTCCATGGCCTACTTTTTCCCACACATTTACCTTTGCCAGGTCCTCAATTTCGTAGTGTATGGCAGTAATGTTTTGTATATACTTCTCTAGAGGCTTTGAATTGTCTGGAATGTAAGTACAACATTCCTGGACCTTCAAGGCCCTACAGACTCCTCCCTCTTTTGCTAACAGAACATCTAAAGCAAGTCGGTTCTGAAGAACCATTGCCCTAATCGATTGCATCTCCCCTTCTATCAGCATCAAGGACCTTGCAGTACTGGCAGACAGTCTATCTACGACTGTAGCTAACCTCCTGATCTTAATGTCATTCATTATCAATCCTAAGAAAGGGAATGCAGCACCTATTACATCTCCAACTACTTCTGCTGCACCCAGTCCTCGCTTCCATCTAGTTGATATTTCTTTCTTAGGCGTCTCTAAATTCTCAACATGATATATTTTAGGGAAGACAACAGCCAGATAGCATGATCCGTACCAATTATCTGGTAACTTCACATAGGCATATCTTCCACATACAAAATATACATTTGGTATTGCTTGCATCCCTTTCATGAAGTTCTTAGAGTAGTACTCCAATTGAAAAGCATGTTCGCAATTTACTTGTCCTACATAAACGTTTTCATAGTAGGAGTAACTCCTGTGAATGCACAGTTTCCCCCGTTTCTCCTTATCCAAAGCAATTGGACCAATACTTCCTTTTCGTTGTTGTGCCCTTTCCTCCTTGGTCCAATCTGTTTCCCCTTGTCCTGATGCCTTCAATGCCTTCTGCTTTCTGTATCTAGTATCTACCTGTGCTATAAACTTTTTCTCAACTTCTGATATTTGACAAGTCAGATTGTTGTTTCGAGCATGTGAAGTATCTAACGTTCTCCATGGAATAAACCATTTGTGTAACCTGTCTTCGCTTTTGTAGTAGTCCCATTTGTTCAAATGCTTGAAATTCGGAACCTCTGGCAATGTCGAGTCGAAATTCGAGAAGTAATACTCAAATCCGTCTCGTCCATAAAACATACTTAACAATAAACTGCACGTTATTCCATATGTCAACGGGAGATGATGGTATTTGATACCCTCCTCCACCGAAATTGGTAACTGCATACATACATAGCAGTCCTTTACCTCCATGGCATCAACATATTCATAAAGCAACTTAGCATAAGCATTTGACTTGTAATTCCCCTGTGATTCATCCATGTGTAACCTTTTTACTTCTGCATCTAACAACGCTTTGTCTTTCTCATTGATGTTTCCCTTCTCCTTAACTGTGGTAGTTCTCGGTGTTGACACTCCCCTATCCTCCTTAACTGTGGTTCCATCCCCTTCGTGTCCCGCTAGGAATGAAACAGTTACCACTAAAATTATAAGAGAAACCACTACTCCTAAAAATGTAACAGCTATACATTTGGCCCTGCGGTTCGGGTTGCCAGCCTCCATGTTCTCAAACAGTGTAGTTTTCGACTATCTTCCAGCATTCACTTCCTCTTCTTTTCAAACAAAGTCTTTCTCTCTTGCAATGTCTTTCTTGAAACACTTGGAAGCTTGACAATTTGTTTCCGCAAAACAGTTCAAAGTCCAGTAGAAATAGACAACCCTAGCCCTTCTCCATCCACTAAAATGAAACCCCTATCACTTTTCTTCTTCCACTCGGCGCTAGGTTATCTTGCAACAAGTTTACAATTTCTTTTCAAAAGTCTTATTTTCGTCTGAAGTTATGTATGACTCAAGGAGTGACACTACTTCTTCATAAACGTCCATTCGAAGTATCATTCCCTCAGGTTCTGGACAGTTCGTACCACACCATGGAAAGTCAACCTTTTCTAGGATTATTCTCCTTATTTCGCTCAAGACAAGTGGACGGACGAAATTGAGAGTTAGCGTTTTTTCAATTTCCAATCCTGGTACTATCAGTTCTATATCCACAATTACAAAGGGGTCCGTTCTAATCAAGATCACTTTCTTCACTTTTCCAGATCTGCACCCCTTTGAAGACATTCGTAGTATGGTTTTAGTCCACAACAATAAGCACTCCTAGCAATTCTACTACTCGTTCCAGCATTTCCAAACGAAGAAGAGTTCCCTCCAATATTGGATATCGTGAACAGCAAACTGGAAACTCAACTGTCTCTAAAAGCAATTTTCTTATTCCACTCAGGAGAGCAGGATGAACGATGTTGAGTGTCAGCAACCTTTCAGTCTCCGCTCCTGGCAGTAGAAACTTTATTTGCACTGTGATGATCGGGTCAGTTCTGATCAGTTCCACTTCCCTGATCCTCCCTGTTCTGTGTCTCCCAGACATCTGCAACAAGGTAGGTCCAGTCGGGAGTAGAGTATCTTCTGCTAGGCACTCGCACTCTACTTGATCTTCTAAGACCCTCCTCGGCTTGATCCTGGATATCTTCTTCTGGATCTGAGTCTTCGGATATAGGAGTAAGCGTTTCTTCTTGGGCCGACCTCAAACTTAGCCTTCTTCTTCTTGTTGGCCAAGTGGCAGCTCCAAGCCTTATTCTCCTATTCCTTGTCCTCCCACTTGGTTCTTGATCGCTCCGATACGGATCTGAGTCTGAGTCGTATTCACTTCTGCTCTCTCCTTCAGTTGCGTCTTCTGTCTCACTGCCGTCCTGCCTTCGCTCTTCTTCTGAATCCGATGCGTTCCCAACTTCTTCCGACACCCCCTCAGCTGCCTCAATCCCTTCTTGCGACTCTTCTTCCACTTCCGGGCTTTCGTCTGGGATGGGAGCTGTTCCTTCTAGAGGTGCTGGAACTCTTCTAGTATGGGATGCATGGGTCCAATTTGGCAGCCCCCCGCACTTCACCGCGGTGTTCGTGATCAGGATTACCTGAAAGGGCCCACGCCAGCGAACATCTAGGCAGTTCTTCCGGACGTGTTTTTTAACCAGGACCCAGTCCCCTGGGTTCAGGTCATGACACAGGTTCCTCGCTGTTGGAACTTCAGCCGCATGCACCTGAAGGGACACAGAATGGATGGCGTCAGACAGTCCTTTACAATAATCCAAGATCAGATCATCTGTAATATTCAATAGAGCAGTAGTTGGAACTGTAGGAAGTCTCATGGCCCTCCCCATCAGGATCTCGTGGGGAGAGAGACCTGTCCTCCTATCAGGTGTGCTGCGCATGCTCATGAGCACCAATGGAAGAGCATCTGGCCAACTCAAAGATGTGGATGCCACTACTTTAGCCAATCTATTCTTCAAAGTGCCATTCACTTGTTCCACAATTCCTGAAGCCTCTGGTCGATAACTACAATGCAGCTTTTGATCGATATTCAGCGTGGAGCACAACATCTTCACTATTTCGCTGTTAAAATGTTTTCCTCTGTCCGATTCCAAAGAGGCAGGCACCCCGAAGCGCGGTATCAACTCCCTGAGCAGCAATTTTGCCACTGTGAGTGTATCGCACCTACGTGTAGGGTATGCCTCAACCCATCTGGAAAATACGCATACAATCACCAACACATACCGAAGGCGATTGACTCTTGGCATTTCGATGAAGTCTAGTTGCATTCTATTGAAAGGCCCCCCTGACCTCCCAATGTGACTCAGTGTGACTGGTGTTCGTTTGCCTACGTTCAGTTGTTGGCAGGTAACACATCGCTTACATACTGATTCTGCTGCTATTCTGAATTTCGGGCAATACCAAGTCTGCCTAAAAACTCTCATCATAGCATCCCTTCCTAGATGTACTGGACCATGTATTTCTCTCGCCATGGGATTAGCTAATTCTTCAGGTAACACAGCTCTCCCATCTGCTGAAACCCAAAAATCCATTTCACTTCGCACACAGCCTGCTATTTCCCATGCCTTTTTCTCTTTTTCAGGTGCGTTCTCCTGCATTATTCTTAAATCCTCCCAAGTGTCTACAGTTTCTAACATCATACTTAATTCAGTCTTTTCTTCTGCACCTTCTATTTCCACCTTTGAGAAAGAATAACTTTGTTCCGCACAATAGCGTGCGACTTCATCAGCATATCTATTACCTTGTGACACAAAATCTGTATTCTTAGTATGAGCTACACACTTCACCACTGCAATATCAACAGGACCTTGTAATGCTTCTATCAGCAATCTCACAAATTCTCCATTTCGAATGGGCGAACCAGAGGAAGTCATGTAACCCCTCTGAGACCACAACTGCCCGAAATCATGAACCACACCGAAACCATATTGGCTGTCCGTGTAGATGGTGACTCTCTTTCCATTTCCTGCTATGCAGGCACGAGTTAGGGCAATAATCTCTGCTACCTGTGCGGAATGTACTCCTTCCAGGCAAGCGGCTTCCACAACTCCAGTAATGGTACAAACAGCATAAGCTGCTCTTAACCGACCAGTATCGTCTCTTAAACATGAGCCATCGACAAAGTAAATCTCATCAGGGTCAGACAATGGCTCATCCACTATATCTGGTCTGGGTTTCGTGCATAGTTCAGTCACATCAAGGCAATCGTGGTCTTCACATCCTTCGCCTTCTATTACAGTAGGTAATGGCATCAAAGTAGCAGGATTCAAGACAGAGCATCTCCTGAGAGTCACGTTTTCTGCGGCAAGTATAACTTGCTCATAACGCGTGAGCCTGCTATTGGTCAGATGCTGCGTCTTCGTCCTGGTCATTAACAATTCAACTGAATGTGGTACATACACCACTACTGGATGTCCCATTACAATACTTTCGCTCCTTTCAATGCTGACACCCGTTGCAGCAACGGATTTGAGACATCCGGGCAACGCTGCGGCTACTGGATCTAATGTAGCCGAAAAATATGCAACTGGTCTACGGGCATTACCGTGGGTCTGTGCCAAGACTGACAAAGCACATCCCTCTCTCTCACAGCAATAGAGTGAAAACGACTTTTCATAATCTGGCATTCCCAGAGCCGGAGCACGACATAAATCGTCCCTCAGCTGTAAAAACGCCACCAGACATTCTTCATCCCATGGTACCGGATCACTCACCTCCTTGTGCGTCAGTTTCTGTAAGGGCTTTGCTTTCAGTGAAAAGTTAACTATCCACTGTCGGCAGTAACCCACCATTCCTAGGAACATTCTAACCTCTCTCTGAGTTGTAGGCGCATTCATTTTCATTATCGCCTCAATCCTCTCCGGGGACACCTTACGTTTCCCTTTTTCTAACCTGTGCCCTAGATACTGTACTTCTGTCAGACAATACTGTAACTTGCTCGGAGATACCTTATGTCCATTTTCAGCTAAATGATTCAGTAAGGCAATTGAATCTACTTTACAAGCTTCCTCTGTTTCTGACGCAACAAGTAGGTCATCTATGTACTGTACCAGAACCGAGTTCTGTGGCAGTACTAGATTCTCTAGATTCTTTTTCAACAACTGATTAAAGATGGATGGACTGTCTGTGAATCCTTGTGGAATTCGACACCATGTTAAAACGCGATCTTCCATTTTAAACGCAAAAAGGTACCTGCTCTCTTCATCCAATGGGATTGAAAAGAAAGCCTGGCAAAGATCTATCACTGTGAACCATTCTGCTTGACATGGTATTTGAAACAATATCACTGATGGATTCGGTACCACGGGACAACATGAAACGACTATGTTGTTAATCTTTCGTAAATCCTGAACTATCCTAAACTTCCCACTAGGTTTCTGCAAACCCATAATCGGGGAGTTACAAGGACTGCCCACGATTTCCTTCAGTATTCCCTGCTGTATCATTGACTCGATCACAGGCTTTATTCCTGCAATCGTTTCCTGGGACAATTTGTATTGAGGCGTTCTTGGAAACTCAACATTTGGTTTTACCAGAATTTTTACCGGTTCTACCCCTTTAATCAATCCTATATCTTCTCCTGTGAAATCCCACACCTCTGACGCCACTGCATCTCTTAAGTCTTGTGGAAGATCTTCTACAGTCAGAGTAGGATATAGTTCTACACAGAATTTTGAATTGGCCACCTTAAAGGTAGCATCATCGTCGGTAGTCTGTACCTCCACTCCTTGTGGGGTGCAGTATATGGTGCAATTCAATTTGCATAACAAATCCCTACCTAACAGACATACCGGACTCGAGTCACAAACCACAAACTGATGTTCGTTCATGTGGTTTCCAATTTTCACAGACACTGGTTCTGTCAAGGGACTAGTCATTCTTTTATTTGCGACTCCTACCACCTGAATTGTTTCCCCTGACATCGGCAAGTCTGGAACCACCGCTGATCTCAGAGTCGAACGAGTAGCCCCAGTGTCCACTAAGAACGTAGTGGGACACCCTGCCACTTCTGCCTCAACAAATGGCCCTCTCTGATCCACTTCTAGAACTGCCCCGAGGGTACAGTCTTCTTCACTGCTCACCCGTTGTCCTGTCAATGGATCAATGTAATAACATTTTTCTTCCTCGATAAACAGAGGCATTTGTTTAAAGACCTTTCCTCCAGCTGCTATCTTCGGTGGCTGTGGGAATTGGGCCCGTGGAGCCGAAGTCCCCCCTTTGGCCACCTTACTGCTTGGGACTGTCACTTTTTGCACTGTGTCTTCTTGGACCTGCTCTTCTACTTCTTGCTCTCCGTTTTCAGGGTTAAAGGGACACTCGCGTCGCCAATGCCCCACCTGGTGACATAGATGACACTTTGTCGTTTTCTTTAAAGTGGCAAAGTCTATCCTAGGTCTCTGCCCTTCTTCATTATCTTTGTTCTGACCATTTGGTTTTCGTCCCATCCCCTGCTTCTGCTGGCCACCCTTCCCAGCGGACTGCATTTGCACCACCATCAATTTCTCCTTTAGATTCTTGGCTTTAGAATCTATCTCGTCACTGCAGTACCTCGCATATCGTAAAATCTCATCTAGTGGTTTGTTCTGCCAACAGATTAAATGTTGCTGTATCATCAAACAAATATCAGGTCTCAACCCCAATACAAACTTTGACACGAACTGCCCTATGTCTTTGGGATCCATTACATCTAGTCCACTGTATTGCTTGAATGTTTTCAACAATCTTTCATAAAACTCGTGAACTGTCTCCTTGGGTTCCTGCCTTGTTCGATCTATTTTTACCCAATCTATATCCTGTGGTGGTACCTTATCTTTCAGCCATGCTATTACCCTTTCATACTTTCGCATGACTATCTCAGCTGGTCCATTAGTTCGAACATCTCTCAATGGTTCAGCATTTGGCCATTCGACACTACTCTTACAAGGGGTCCACAAATCAGATGGGACCACGATGTCAAACAACGTGTTCAAATCTATCCACAATACTTTCGAAATTTTAACAAACCTCTCTACCTGCTTATACCACTCGACTGGGTTGTCCCGCAACTTCGGGAATGAGTTGGTAAATGCGGCTAAGTCTCCTCTACTCCAGGGCACATGTACATAATTTCCATTTGATATTTCTCGTAAAGGGAATGCCTCCATCTGCATTACCCTTCCCTCAGGGGTCATCACATTTGTACTTCGCCTAACTGTGCCCTTTTTCGACCACCTTTCTTCCCATTTATCCAGTTCTCTCCACACTCTTATCCCTGTTACCAGCTCTCTTATGTGTGTTTTTAATCCAGCAGTTCTCTTCTCATCTAGATCTTGGTCTGCGTACTGTAATCTGTGGTTACTCTGTAATGCCCTTGTCCTGGACAAATCCACGGCATACTTGTCTGCCAAATCGGTCAGTTTTTCATGAACCGCTCTAGCTTTCCTAGTAATATCCTTTGCCATGAACAATAACTCATCCTGTTCATACAATTCTATCCTCTCCAAAGGCAATGTTCCATCTATTATCTCATCTACATCTGATTTTAAACTGGTAACATCAAGCCTTTTTGCCTTTATTTCAGCTTTCAAGACACTCAATTTAGCTCCTCCATCCGCATCTCTCCCATCCCAGCTCCGAGATCTACGTTTAGGTATTGGTGAATTATAGGGAGTCCTCCCCTGTTCCCATCTCTCTAAGTCCCATGCCTTTCCGTCTTCTCGGGGTGGGTGGTGAAACACTCCTTCACGCCTCCCAGCCTCCCTCTCTCCATCCTGGCTAGTTTCACGGGATTGAGGATAAGAGGTTCTATTACTCCCTCTTTCTTCCCTACTTCCCTGTGCTTCCTGAGTATTCGAGGCGTGGCGGGACCTATCGCTGTTCTCCTTTCTCCAATGTTGAACGTCTTCCCCAAGTGTATGATGAAGGCACCTAAACCTATTCTGGAAATTCCGTACCGCCTCATCTCCTCCGTTCCCCCAGAGACGGGACATTTCCTCACATTCTACAATCCTAGTATTTTGTTCCGGCTGTTCTCTCTGATTTGTAGGACATGCATCCCCTCTATTCTCTTGACTTTGGCCTTCCCGGCTCTGACTACTCTCGCTGGCCCCACAATGAGATACAGTCCCGTTACCCCTGCTTTCCCACTCTGGTTCCGTTCTTGTCCTGTTACTCGGAGATACTATGGACCCGTCCCATTCCCTCAAATCAGCTCTTAACTCTGAAAAAGATCTTGGCCGCGGTCCCCTTAGATCCATTGGTCCTCTCGGACCTCCCTGTTCTGAATTGGGACCGACAGTTGTGTCTAATGGGGTGTTCCACGTTACCGAACCTGGTAATTGTTTCCATGCATTCGTCACATTATTCCTCCTTTCCATCTCAATCCTTTCCCTATCCAATTGCCTTTGTTGTTCCCCTCTATCTCTCTCAGAATTATAGATCGAAACTATGGGTCCTATGGTAACAGGCACTTGAAGAGCGTCTGGCAATCCCACAGACTCAACCCTTTCTGTGGTTGGCGTTTTCTGCACCACAAACCTTCCCACTACACTCTGTACAGTGTTGTTTGGAGGTGTTTCTCCGCCTTTGCTAGGTGTCCATTCCGATATAGGGAGTGGTGTATATCCCTCTATCTCATTCCCATCTTCCCTTGCGAGCCCTCTATCTTCTATCAATCCCACTCTCGGAGGTGGTCTATCCATTAACAATCTGTTTATCAGATTGTCCTCCGACTCGCTTTCCTCGTCTTCTTCCATGAGGTTTCCTCCTCCTGACACCTCCCTCATCGGATACATTTTCTCCACCTCAATGGTCTGTACCCTCCAACGCTTTTCCTCCTCATCCCATTTGGAATCTCGCACTGCCCTTACCGATCGCGTCAGCCTTTGTTGACGCCTGTTCAAATTTCGGTCGTGTGCAGCCTTAATCCATGCATTAAGAGCCTCAAACTGTGTTGGTCTAGGTGAAGGTTTCAATGAGGACATGGTTGCTTTTAGCCGATGTAACACCTCTAACTTAAACGTCCCGTACTTCGGGAACTGCATTTCCTCATTTCCTTCCGTAAGCTTATTCCAAGCCCCAATCCATAATATCGTATGCAGCCCAACATTCGTTGCCATATAATGAGCTGGCGTACCCTCTGGGGGAGCCTCTTCCCCGTAATAATGTTCACTTCGTTTACGTTTAAAAATCCCTTTCAAACACTTAAAACACTTCATGATTTCTCTTTTCTCCGCGTTTGTTTACTTCCTGATGATATTCCACCAATCTCGGCGCCGTTCTCACTAACTGGCCTATCCGTACGCGACTTTCCTCCGACGTCACTCTAGCCGCCCAACCAGAGCGCGGCTCTAGCTAACGTCACACCAACCGCTCAATCACAGCGCGGCTCTAGCCGACGTCACCCGTCCCCCTTCGCAGCAGTTCCCCTCCTTTCTCAGCTCGTCTCCTCGGTCATGCACGCATCCCATTCATACTCTGAAAAATGATTACTTCCGTCCAAGCGATCACCTTTCTTTGACTGTACGCCCACAGTCTATCTGTAGTTGTCACCCTAACTTGGCGAATGTCTTTCCGATTACTTCCAGACAATCGCCTTCTCCGATAGGTTACTCACACGCAGTAACTTTCGACCAGCGTCCGTTACTCATACACTCACTCTTACACTCCCCCTATCTTGGATCCACGGCGGTCAATGGTACCTCGTGACCTCCGTACTATGGTCGACAACTACCCTGGATGTTCGATACACCCAAAACCACTTAAGCTCTGGCCTGAACTTAAGATTTCACCAGTACACCCGTTTACCAGGTTACCAGTTTACCAGGTTGCGCGCGCTCACAACCTTCTCTCACTCACACTACAGGCATTCAACTCCGCCAGACATTACAATACAAATACAACACAAAACACCGCAATCTGTTCACGCATGACCCTTTTTATACTCACTCTCCGATACTGCTGCTTTTCTCGCACCGTCTGCACCTTTCGGCACACGATTCTTCCGCTGCTCGTCTCTCGACGTCTCGGGCCTTGGGGTAAACTAACCTCTCTAGATTACCTTCCTCAAGAAGATAACCATCCTCTGCTACCAACTGCTAACGCGGGATTACTGGTTACTAATTATCTTGCCAAATCCCTTCTTCCTGTCGACTGAATCGTTGGTACCTGTCTTGAGTAAAAGGTAATCTCGAGGTAAACAATCAATTTAAGAACTTACACCACTCTAAATGACCACTGACCAAAATTAAGTTTTAAAGATTTAATATAAAGTCAAAGATAACTGAAGATACAAACTTCTCAAGATGAGATTCAAAAGGTATATCGGAATCACTATGAACATGAACTTCTTGAATAGTCTGAGTCTGAAGAACAAAATAATAAGTACAAGTTCGAATACCATCAGGGTTGCTAAAATGGATACAAGTTGCAACCTCAAAGTCATTACAGAAAAGAAAATTAAAGTTAATCTGTCCCTACACTATACTAAATGACATCCCTACTTAACAAGATCTTAACCCTCTAGGTGTCAGCCGTGGTGACTTCCTAAGAAGATCACGCACTTCTCTTTGTCTCTTCTCTGATAATGGGTCTCTCCTGATCAGCCTATCTGCCTACCCATCCGCTTCCTTAGGCTCCCAAAATCATCTGCTCTGCTCTCCTCCCGGGTCACTTTCCCTAATACCAAATCACATTTCCAACAGAAACGCCCCTTGGGACGCCCCTCACGTGGTACATCTTTCCGCGGCAAACTCCATGATGGTACTCTTGAAGACCCTCGTTAAAGTTGACCTTGGTTCCCAGGCAGCTTCTTCAGTGCGCTGATACCCCCTGAAATTCCTGGAAACTCCTACAGGCCTGCGCAAGGCGCCACTGAACAAAGTCCCTTTCATTCGAGCTGATTAGGACCCTCGCACCTGCATACAGCTCTTCCTGCAGTGGGCCTCAAATTCCAGACTTCACCATATCTTAGGCCATAAAACACTCTCAGAGCTTCATACTGGACACCTCACGACCTCTCCTCTAACGAGCACATGACGATTTGAACTACATGACATTATCGGCTCTGGCCTACTTGATTTACATGCAGCAGGTTCCTGCACTCTTAAAACGTTAACTTGATTTAAACAGCAAACATTCTTAACTAGCATACGTTTCTAAAATAACACATCTATAAAGCATATACTTTTAACCCTAAGTTCAATAGTACATTTTGAAAGAACCATGTCAACCTTGTCTCACATTATTTTAGCAGCACGTTTAGATTTGCTTGTGAATTGCCATGAGGCCTACACAAAATACTGGGTTTTTAGAGTTACATTCAACTCTTACATTATTCCTTTAACATGAGAACATGAGGTTTTCATATTCATCCCAAACATTTCTACATTAATCTCACACAGTTATGATTATTGTTACTCTACTTAAACATTCTATGCATTTCACCACTGAATATAAGACACTCTGTGTATTTCACTTCTAAATATAAGACACTCTGTGTATTTCACTTCTAAATATAAACACTCTGGTGCAAAGTACATGTTAACTAACTACGTGCTTGTAAATATGGCGTACTTATACATTTTTTCAAACTTGTGCTCTCTCAGAACCATTGTCTGCGGAAGGGGGGATTAGAACACCTACCTATAAGGGGACAGTCCCTGGAACAATTATTGACTATATATTTGTTACTTCAGGTATTCTAAACAGGGTTATTTCCTATCGTACAGTCCCCTCTCTACATAGTGACCATAATCCTGTACTACTCGAGGTTGCCTGGGGAGACTTCATGGGGCCGATGCCGGGGCCAGTGAAAACAGGGCACATTTTACGTCCAGTGGACCAGGGAAGAAGGCTCAAGTGGGCAAATGTGGTCCCAGAGGATTTTTATGCTGAAATTTTTCCAAAAATTGAGGACCACGTGGCGACCTGCCAGAACCCAAGCGCCCTAGATAGCGAAATAATGGGGGCCTTCCAAGCTATTTGTGGCCAAATCTCGCTGGACCTTACGGTTAAATCAAGGAAGGGCGTCATCACCCAGCGCCGCTGGTTTGACGCAACATGCTCAAAAGCACATAAATCTTTAATGGCAGCTCTCAAGGCAAAACCTAGGGTGAGGGCGGATATTGCCATATTGAGGAAGGAATACAAGCGAGCAATTAAGGCTAGACAGGATAAAATCAAGAACGAAGCTTGGGAGAATTTACTCTGCACGGACATCCTGCGGGACAGCAGGCAATTCTGGGCCATAATTAACCAGCCCTTCTTCTCCGATTCAACCAATTCCGTCATGGATTGTGTTATCCCGAACAACAAATGGCTGGCTCACTTTAGATCAGTGTATGGAGATACTGACACGGACTGTCAAGTGAGCAACTTGACGGTCCCTGAGGCTCCCCCCATAAGTTTCAATAGGGTCGAGGTCGAGAAAGCAATACTGGCTACCACCAAGAATAAAGCCCCTGGCCCCGACGGGGTGCCAGCCGATTTTTTCATACACTCTCCAAAGCTATGGGCCGGAGTCCTGGCCAATGTATTTATCGCCGCTAATGGCAACCATTTACCAACCACCTGGGTAACTTCCACCATCGTTCCCATTTTTAAGAAGGGTCACCATGATGACCCAGGGTGCTATAGGCCCATATCCCTTTTGGACTCTGCAATCAAGATCTTAGCCAGAGTCCTTTTGGTCAAGTTGAGGGATAGTATTGAGAGCTGCCGGGGGTTGGCTGACATCCAGTACGGGTTTAGGGAGAAGAGAGGAACATTGGAGCAGTGCTCCAACTTACACCTGTTGATCTCGAAGTATACGGTGGCCAAGGAGGGGTAATTATTCCTTACGTTTATGGACCTCTCCTCGGCCTTCGACCTGGTGAACAGGTCCAAGTTGTGGGCCATTCTTCTGAGGATTGGGATTGATGAGGCATCGGTCAGGTATATGGCTTCACTTCATCAAGAGCTATTTGCAGTTGTACGGGTCACAAATGAGGGAAGGTGCACGTCCCGTTTCAACTCCATGCGCGGGGTCAGGCAGGGCTATATATTGGCCCCCATGCTTTTTACAATTTATATTAATGGCTTGGGTACCCACTTGGAAGACGTGGATGGAGACGTTCCGCGTGCAGGAGTAGCTAAGATCCCCGCTCTCCTGTACGCGGACGACGCGGTGCTGATAGCTCGCACTGGCGTCTGTCTCCAATGGCTCCTGGACGCCTTTGGTACCTTCATGGACCGACTGGACCTGAAGGTAAATACGAATAAGTCCCACACAATGGTTGTCGGGCGCCACAGAAATAAGGGGATATCTAAAACTTTCAAGTGCAAGGGTGAAGTTGTTACTAGAGTCCCGGCTTTCCCTTACTTGGTGGTCATTTTTGATGAAAGGGGTTCTTGGGGCCCCCAGGTCAGGGCAAAAAGCCTGGCGGTGGCTGGGTCATCAGCGGCTCTTATGGGCTTTGCAAATAGGTTGGGCGCCAGACCGATGGAAGCCCTCTTAAAGGTTTATAATAGTAAATGTATCTCACTGGCAATGTATGGCTCACCCCTTTGGGGCTATGTACATCTTGAACCAATACAGAAGACAGAAAATAGATTTTTACGTTCCCTTTTGTCTGTCCCACAGTCCACACCAACTTTCTCCATACATGCGGAGGTGGGCTTGGATTATGTCATCGATAGGCTTAACATGGCACCTTTAATCTTTTGGCTAAAGACGTGGCTCAATAAGGAATTAACCCTTAACCACATGATTATGAACGATGTCATGTCTCTAGACCACTTCAAAAGGGTACCATGGATGGCCTATCTGAAGAAGTCTTTCATAGAACTGGGTCGTCCGGCACTCTTTACATCCCCTTCGGGTATTAAGAAACAGGATGTAGACATAGTTAAGAAGCAGTTCATGACTAGGGCGAGAGCGGGGCGTGAGGAAAGGGAACTGCAGATGCCGGCTGTGAGAAGACATTATCTGTTAGTAAACTCCATTGCACTTGAACCTTACCTTAGTTCTGTCACTAGGCCATTCCACAGGTTTCTCCTGACCAAGTTCAGATTCAACCTGATACATTTTTATTTGGGTAGCTTTAAAACATGGGATAATCCAGAGTCAGCCCCCCCCCTGTACCTGTGATAACTTTTCTGTTCAAGACACCTTGCATTTTGTTATGTTTTTTTTTTTTTACAGAGATTAGGAAAAAACATTTGTTACCCGTTTTAAGGGAGGCTGGTTTCTCCCAGGTGAGACCAGCTTTGCTTTACCTCCAATCATTGAGTAACATTCGTATTACATTTTGCATGGCAACATTTTTAGTGGCGGCGACTAGAACTAAACCACGCAAGACAGTATCGGGCTTTTCCCAATGAGCTTTATTTTATACATTTTTTAAAAAAAGTGTATATAGCCCAAACAAAAGCACTTTATCACATGTATTTGATTAGTATGAAACTGTACAATAGACTTTTATTTGTATAATAATGTTTTTATCTCTTTGTATGATTTTTCACTAAATCGAATAAAGATTTCTTGACTGACTGACTGATATAGTATCACAATAGACCGAATTACATTTGTTTTACAAAATGTGCTCCTTTAGTTGTTATATACATCCGACTGCATAAAATGACTCTTCAGGCTGGTTTTAAATTAGTTGAGTTTGGGGAAGGCTCAGATCTCAAGAGAAAGAGAGTTGCAGTAATGGAACCTAGAAGATTTAGAGATCAGAATGCGGACGGGGAAAAAGATTAAGAAGGCGGTTTAGGTGTAACCGGATTATATTTTTATTCCTTGTGGGTGTGCAGCTGGTTTGAATGTTGGCAAGGACATTCCAGGGAAATGCTGTGGACCACTTTGAATGCAATCATCATTAATGTGTAAGAGGGCATGTTTTTTCTGAGAGACAACCACCCGCCCGACAAAAGGGAGTGGTTGGTGTATCATTGCGTGATATGGTAAAATAGTGGCAGTGATACATGATTCTATCAAATTGTTAAAGGATATCATCTAATTCGTAGATGAGTAGGTGAAGGTCAAGATAACAGGCAGAGGATAGATAGATCTAGGTGGGACAGTGGAAGCAGACAAGGATTGGAAGTAGAGAAAGAAGAGAGAGAAAAAGAAAGGGGAGAACGAGGAAAAGGAAAGGGAGGAAAATTGAGTAGGAGAGAAAGAGTGGGAGATCCTGAGGGTGAGAGATAGAGTGTAACGGGAGATTAAGAGTGGCAATAATAAGAAAAAGAGATCAGAAAGCAGGGGCATAACAGCGCTGGGGCACCTCCAGCTATTCAGGACTCCCCAACCCCTCAAGGGGCCCCATTCAGCCCAAGGCAAATGACTATCTGTGAGATATGGGAAAGTCAAGGCCATCTCCCTCAAATTCTGCAAGGAGGCCCTGTTGTTTTGTTTTACACCACGAGAAGAGAGGTAGCAAGAGAGTGAGAAAGCATAAGAGATAGAAATATATCAACCTCGGTGTGACCTGCTGTGAGAAGCATCACTCTCCACAAAGGCTGTGTCTTGAGAGCAGCAAGAAGAGTGCACTTGAAAGAAGACTCACCCCTAACATGGTCTGCTGTTTGAGACAGGAGATCCACATCCCCTGTCTGGCAATGGTGTATAAAAGTAGGACTCAAATCACCCCTCTTGGTTCCAGTGTCAAGCCTTTCATTTCCAGAGAGGGGAGTGCACTGCATAGTACTTGAAGGACTGCTGTGCAACCAGCACTGGTGTCTGGTTGAAAGCCAGACTTCTAAAAGTGAGGGTAATCACCTGAAATCTGCTGAAGATTAGCATGGGCACTGAGTGTGTATATTGCCATAAGGAAAGATCATATCCAGGGTCACTTTCCTGTATACTGAGTTGAATTGTGTATTGTTTTAGTACTGTTGTGTGATTAAAAGTTTTTTTGTTTTCTTAAAAGGCAAGCACCATTTGGATATTGTGGCTATTGGTTGATTGTTGAGTGCTGAGCTCTGGCACCCCAGACAACCTACCTGAGACGTTTGTGACTGCTCGCTCTTGCTACCCTGAGATTCAAGTATGGTAAGTGCTGTTCCTGGGCCAGTATTTAGAGCCTCTTTAGGATGTGCCAAGGATACCTGTGGCAAACGACCTCAAACATCACGTTGGAGGCCCAACAGCCAATGTCAGCCTTGTGGCCCTGCGAAGCAGGCCTGAAAGGCACAACCTGAGAAAGTTGTGCAGAGGGTCAGTTGACAAAAATGTCTGGCCTAAAATTAATTCATATTAAAGCATGGAGGACTCATGTCATGTGTTTATTATCGTGGTTATGAAAAGTGGTGGAAAATACTGCTAAATTAATTGGGAAACCATCTAAACGAGCACGCCCTAAGATTGATAACTAACACCTTTAAAGTGTTTATGCATATATGAAATGTGCTAATATGTGTGTGAATGTCATATCAAAGTTCAAAGTTCAACATTATCCAAGTTCAAAATTACTTTATTCGGATAAGACCGTATTCATAAAAGCACAATCACATTACAACAAGTTAAAAAATGCACAACTTCATATTCAGAATAAATCAATTTCAATAACATTAGTCACAGGTGCAAAATATGTTAAGAATGCCTACAGCAAGTTTCTAGAAGGAGCCCACACATTTAAAACCATTTAAAAAACAAAACAAAAATGCATTCTTCATAAGTTACACATCGTTTTGCAAGCTCGTACAGCAGTTCTCAAAAAAGTGCCAACTCAAAAAACTAATTCATCATCTTCCAGTTTAAGTATGTTCCTATATGCATCTTCTAAATGAATATGCAAAGTTTTTGTTTAAAACGGTATTAAGAGCCATTTTGTATAAAACGTACAGGAGAATAACTTTTTTTAAATTGTTTGACCACACCGATGTCACCCGGACATGGCAAAGAGTCTAGGTTGGTGTTGTACCCAAGGGGAACAGAGAGCAGGAGTTTTTAGGTCCCGCCTGTCAATGCGTTTGCGCATTGAGCTTGCGAGAATATAGGGGCTTAACGAGAGCTCAACTATCGGGCGATTTCATGCTGTGCCTGTGAAAAGCAAGCTCAATGCGCAAGCGCATTGACCTAAAAGCGCGTGCACATGAAAGCCACCCATCTGCCGCCAGCAGCTTCACTTGAAAGGGATCCGCTCCGCCCCCTGCTGCATCAAAGGCTTTCATTTTGCACCTCTCATGCTGTCCGTGTTGTTAATTGCCTGCTGCCGCGTTGTCGTTGTTGACCACTTCCCTCCTCCTCTCCGTTTTCTGGCTCTGTGGTGTTTTGCCGTACTTTCACTTTCATGGCCGCCAGGCCGTGTCTCTCGTTTCTCCTCCCCCCTTCCCCCCTCCCCACAGCAATGCCAAGAGTTTGTTCTTTCTTTTGAATGATTCTTTTTACCTCCATCCTTCAGTCTTTGGGTATAGACTATGCCAAGTCACATGACTGTCAGTGTTAATCTCCTTTAATGTATTTCTACAAATTGCCTGCACCTCATTGCATGGATCACAACCTCTCCCTAACTCTATACATGCAACGATACTTATTCTGGTCTAGATTATTTATTATTACCACCACCAACCATTTTCATGACCTTATTTAGCCCCCCCCCCTTAATTACAATACAATATGATCAGTGATTTTATATATATCCAAGGCATTGTATAAAGCTGTTTTTAAAAACAAAATGCATGCATAGTTCTGTTACTTGGGTGGATCTTGAAAACGGGGAGAGGTATGCACTTTTTTTCAGCTACTCTATTTCTGTACGAGGGTTGCTGCCGAGCTCATTTTGGCAAACGCCGTATTTACAGCAATGAATCATCCACACACACACCCACAGCTGACCCGGACTAACAGCCAAGGCAAGTGGCGTCGCGAGTATATTAACATTAACAATGCAGCCCCCTGGGCCCCAGTAGAAGAGCGCCAAGCGCAGCAGCCACGCACCCACCTTCATTTTTATTTTACTGTAAAAAGCATACTGTGCAGTGGCTATTGACCTTGCATGATTCTGGGATGCAACTATGATACTCTCTTCTGGCAGTCAGAATTAGTTTCTTTAGTTCACAGGTCAGTACAGCAGTCAAGAAAAATAAAATGCATTATGTTTAATTATAGCCACTCCTAAATAAAATCGCTAAGGCTCGCATTTCGAGTAGCAAAAGCAGTTACCGTTACTGCTGTGATTCTGATCGCCAGGAACGCCGTGTATGTTTAGGGTTTTTTTCCCTCTTAACCTGGAGAGTAATCTCTAGGTTAAAGTCTGTAAAGTCTGTAGGAGAATTTGGGGATGTGATAAGGGACAAACGAGCCTTGAGAGAATCACATTTAAATGTCTTTAGTAGTTTGCATACTAATGTTCAGGCATAATAAAGCAAAACCGGAAACTGCTCGAAGACCTTCAGCAGTAGCTTATGCATGCTAATAACAAATGCCCCATACAGCTGCCACAAGCACACAGTCCATGAGCGTCCAAGTGATACTTGATGAAAAAATGGCTTAACAGGTAATGGGGGAGCTGTTTAGCCAAAGTCCTTATTTGCTGGATTCATTGTCCGATGGTAATTTTAATTGGAAGCCATGGAATTTAATGCAGCCCTACAACTCACTGACTCTCCCTCCCATTCACTGACTCTCCCTCCCATTCACTGACTCTCCCTCCCACTCACTGACTCTCCCACCCACTCACTGACTCTCCCACACACTCACTGACTCTCCCACCCACTCACTGACTCTCCCACCCACTCACTGACTCTCCCACCCACTCACTGACTCTCCCACCCACTCACTGACTCTCCGACCCACTCCTCACTGACTCTCCCACCCACTCACTGACTCTCCCACCCACTCACTGACTCTCCCACTCACTCACTGACTCTCCCTCCCATTCACTGACTCTCCCTCCCATTCACTGACTCTCCCTCCCATTCACTGATTTTCCCTCCCACTCACTGACTCTCCCACCCACTCACTGACTCTCCCACCTACTCACTGACTCTCCCACCAACTCACTGACTCTCCCACCAACTCACTGACTCTCCCACCAACTCACTGACTCTCCCACCCACCCACTCACTGACTCTCCCACCCACCCACTCTCCCACTCTCAACACAACACATATTGCATTACAAAAGCAATAGGTGTCACATTTGCGAAAGTTTAAGCTATTGGCATTGTAAATAACAATGCTATTAATTTATCCATTTTCAAAACCAACACATACAAAAATATTGTCATTTACAATGCCAATAGCTCAAACTTTCCTAATGCGAGACCTATTGCATTGCAAATGCTTGTTTACAATACCAGCCCTTAAATGGAAAAGGAGTCCCCTCTTCCAATGGCATATAGGTTTTGTGAGATAACTAGGCGGCACATACGAGGTGTGCTCGATGGTCATAAAGTTTGCAACGCCTGGTTTCTTAGACTCCCTCGCCAGTCTTGCCTTGCTATAAAGTGTGTATAATGCTGTTCTAAGGGCTTTTTTATGTACGATCTCATTTCATATTGAATGCCATATCAATATTATAGGGTGTGTGTGTGTATCCCATTACTTAGCTTTGATTTGCATAATCCATTCATTTTCAATCAGATTTAGAAAACAAGACTCAGCCAATAGTTCAGCATCTCATGGACTAGCCATAGATTGAGGCTACGATGGATTGGCCATGTTACGAGCAAATCTGGATAAGTTTATGTTTAGTCCAGAATAAATCAACCAAAATCATTCTATAGCACAAATTAGTATATGTGCATACACTTGAGTGGAACTGAAGAAACAACAAAGATGTAGAGTAATGACATACAGGGAAGAGTGCTGTGGTACATGTCTGAAGCCACCTCTAGCTTCACATTTACTGCCTCCCTTCAAAACATTCCATTCCATACTCCCATTCCAAAATCCAACACACACTACATTCCATATTCTACACCAGCAATATTCCACCCAAGCTGGAGACAACAGAAGCATGTCACCCATCTTCCCCCTTTAACAAAAATAACAACAAGTGAACAAAGACCGAAAAAAAGATAAAGTAATACACACATACAGAACAAAACCAAGCAGCTGACAATCCTGGGCAACTCGTGCTAATTTATAATCTAACGGGCAGTTTCCCACAGCTCAGACTTTTTCTTCTAACTTCCATCCCGGTGCGCATGGGATGTAGGGGGAACATTGAACCCACCGCACATGGGAGGTCGGAGAGCATCTAAACCACTGCACATCTCCATTACACAATCCTCACTTCTCAGACCAGATACAAATTTCCTTCTGTCCAATAGCACATAGCTGGAGACATCACTCCCCTCATGAACTGCAGAACCCTTTCCTGGTTAAGTTCCACACACAGATACTCTGCATATCCACTGACAGCCATTACTGCACCATTCAATATAGCAACAGCCTTCTCAAGATTCAACCACATGGTAGCACCTATCCTTCAGGAAACTTCATTCTCATGAACTGGGAGTGCCCCCTACTTCTTTCCATCTCCAACCTTCTATTGACCTTGTACTCATCTATTCTTTGCCGCACCAACCGTAACATCCCCATCTTATTCTTATTGTCCACAATTCCTTCCCCAACTAATCTTTCACCCACGAGGGAGCCAGACATGAACCTGGTTTCTCCCCCTTAACAACTCATTCTTTAATCACCTGGTTAAATCTTTCCACTTTGCTATTGACCTCTCGGTGGTACACAGCATTTCTCTTATGAATTATATCACATATCACCGTATAATCTTGCAAACTTGGTATTAGTATATTGTGGCCCATTATCTGATATCAGAAACTGGGGCAATCCTTCATTACAAAAAATCTAGTCCATAATATAAATTACGAGCTCAGTAGTGACATGTTCCACTAACTTTACCTGCATTCATTCGGCAAAATAGTCAGTTAGAACTGAGGCAAATATGCTTCTTTTAGTGAGACCAGCAAACAAATCTACCACATCTACTCCAATTTTCCTCATGGCCTCTTGGGAAGTGGCACAGGAACAAGAACAGAGACACACGCTTTGGCCACCTTATTAATCCTGTCATAACGCTTGAACCTTCTAACCATATTATCTATGATCTCTTTCTGAAGTCCAAAGGATTCAGCATGTGTAGTCCTTCTTCTGCCTTCTTCAGGTCCACCGGTGTTCTGAGGAAGGTATCCACGGGTGCCACTTTTACACCTGCACAAGCTTGTGGGGGAAACTCCCTGTCCAATAGGGGAAACGTTCCCAGGGGCAACCCTACTCATTTGACATAATTTCCAGGGGGTTTGACCCTAATCAATTCCATAGTGCCATGCTCTGCCAAAATCAAACAAAGCATACTTTTTCTTCCCCTGGTCAGAGCTCTGTGCACATCACTGAGGTGTGACTAGGGAACTGAGGAATCCCCCCTGCAAAAACAGTTCTGGGGCAGCCCCCCACCCCCACTGGGATAGATGCCACTCTGGCAATGTGGGCAATGCAGAGGCAAGCCTGGGTGTGAGGTACATCTGCCTTGTGCAGTTGGTGGGCACATTCCCCTGGCTACCGAGTCAGGAGGAGGAGGTCCCCCCCCCCCCGCCCCGTCAAGGCCATTGTATTCCTTTTCATGGGAGCCATTCACACCTCCCAGCAGACTGCCATGTCACAGTTGGGAATACACTCTGAAAAGGCTACTAGAGGCTTTAAGTAGGACAATGCCAACTTTCTAAAAGTGGCATTTTAAAAATAGTAATTTAAAATCCAACTTGACTATCAGATTGGATTTTAAATTCCTATTAATTTGGGTCCTGGCACCATGTTCTAGTTATTTCCAAACTGAATTTAAATCTTATAAGGTGTTATAATGAAACCCAGTTCTTTTCTATAGGAGAGCCAGTCTTGCTGCAGTGAAAAACGAATTTGGAAATTTGTCACTACCAGGATATGGAAAACCTAAGAACGCATTATCTAATTTTAAGATACCATGCACTCTGCCCTATGGGCATTTAGGGCCTACCCTAGAGGCAACATATGTATTAAATAGGAAGATTTATGCCTATTAGATGGGATGATTTTACCAGCCCGCTCACCACCTACAGATCAGGGGGCCTATTCACATAAGGCTTTTTGAACTACACAAAGTATTACTACAATAGTACTACTCCCATACTACAAAATGTTATTCATTAACCTATGTGGCGAGACCTTTGCCTCTCCCATCCTTTTCTATGTAAGATCCCCGCACAGGTAAATGTTTTTATGATTAATGTGGGAGGGTCCAGGGTTAGTGGGTGGAACATGGGGTACAATTAATACAAACAGAGGGGGTTTAGGCAGGAATAAGGAGGGATTTAGAGAGGAATAAGGATGGGTTTATGGAGTAATATGCTAACACAAACACCCATCTATAAAAGAATAAGACCATTTCTGTATAAATAATTCTAAAGTTGCTACAGCCGAAAATGTCAAAAAACAGTGGTATGTTCTCCTGTCCAGCCTTGGTGCAAGTCTAGCACCACACTTGCCACTCACAGGCACTCCAAAACACTGAATAACATGGAGGCAGGGACTTAACATGACACCCATAGGAAATAATGTTAAATACATTTAAATATTTTGATTTTTGAATTAAATATGTATGATTGTTTTTATTGTTTAAAAGTTAGATTAAATTCACATTTTATATTTCAAAAACATAAACATGAATACGTTATTGTAAATGAATTCAAACCACATACATTTAAGATTTACATTTACTAATTATTAATTAAATATTAAAATTGTTCCAAGGATATTTGTTTACGTTTTCATTACAAAATTACATTTACAAATTAAAATGATATACTTTAATAAATTACTTAATAAATGCTTAATTTAATGAGTTAGGGCTAGATGTAGGTAATTCTTATTTACCACTTCTTAAATACTGAATTTTACCGATTCGGTATTTAAGAAGTGGTAAAATAGAGGGGGGGGATGTAGGTATTTCAGAATCGGTAAATACCGAATCGTTAAGATTCGGTATTTACCGATTCTGTAAATACCGAATCGGTAATGCCCATTGATTCCTATGGGCCCTGAAGCCCACAGGAATCAATGGGCAATACCGAATCGGTATTTACCGATTTGGTAAATACCGATTTTTGCAAGGGTGCAGGGGGTGTCACTTTGACACCCTCTAGCACCCCAAAGACGGACATGTTTGCCATGTGGCACACAGACATGCCCTAAGGGCATGTCTGTCTGTCACAAGGTTAGGTGTGCATGCACACATGTGCATGCACACCTGGATTCGGTATTTTACCACCCAATTAGATTGGGTGGTAAAATACCGATTCTGTAAGGCCTTAGGGACTCTGAAGAGTCCCACCTACATCTGGCCGTTACCGAATTGGTAAAAATACCGATTCGGTATTTTACAGAATCTGTAAATTTACCGATTCGGTAAATTTACCGATTCTGTAAAAATGGCCCCCTACATACCAAATACCCGTTTACCGGTCGGTAACGGCCGAAATCGGCCGTTACCGACCGGTAAAGGGCTTCCTACATCTGGCCCTTATACATTAAACATTTTTATATACTTTTTTAAAGAATAAATAAATGCTCTTAATTTGCCTTATACTTTCCAAAAGGAGTTGTCCACCTTGGTGGTGGAGATATCCACCTATTTGTGAACAGTTACTAGTAGTAACTTTACATTTGTAAATTGTGACTTAGATGTCTTCACCCTTTGTTACAGCGATGGAACTTGTAAGTCTGTAATTAGGTATAAATCTATTCTTGGAAATGGTGAATATAGAAAACGTGCCGGCTTACATATGGGTGCAAGAGTAAATTTACATGTGAGTTAATCTACAAATGTAAATTTACCTTTGTAAATATGATATCCCACTGTTTATCGATGCATATGTAATAGAGGTATTTCTCACAATGTGTTGGTACTAGCCACAGACATATTGCAAGACCTCTATTTCACTCCATTGGAGAACGGGAAACAGCCTTTACAACATCAGTTGAGCCACGCGTGCTGTTTACCCGCAAGCAGAGCCACGAGTCCCTTAACTTCGCATATGCCTTAACCACAAATTTGCGTGGTTAAGGCAGTGTGCGTTCTAAGTGCACGGATTGGCGGGGACAGGAAGAGGAAGGATCAGGAGCTGGAAGGATCTGGTAATTGGGGCTAGGGCTGGGGAGCTGGGGGTTAGTTTTTAGGGGCAAGGTAGTTTATAGGACTCAGGGGGTCAGGGTTGTTTTTAAAACTAAGAGGGGGTTAGGTTGTATTCAGAGCTGGGGGGTGTCAGGGTTGTTTTCAGGGCTCGAGGGGGGGTCAAAGTTGTATTCAGGGCCGTGGGTCTGGTTGACTTTAGGCCTCAGAGGGGGTCGGATAGTTTTTAGGGCTCGGGGAAGTCAGGGTAGTTTTTAGGGCTCAACGCAGGGTTGGGCTATTTTTGGGTCTCAGGGCATATGGGCTAGGCTGTGATCTTTACCACACATATCCCTTTAACAGTCATGCCTTTCCCACGAAACTAAGTGGTAAAGGCATGCGGGGTAAAGGAATGGGTTGTTTAAACACATTCGTTGTTCGTGCAGCATTGTAGAGGCACGCGTGGTTCAGCCATGCATGCCTCTGTCATACCACCTTAGAGAGCCCTCCATTGGGACAACCACAAGACTGATGGTTCACTCTAACACGAGTAAGGTGGAAAGTTGCGAGACATTTTGCCATTTATAGGGTGCCCACTCAATTTTTAAAACACCATATTCTAAATTTCACCATTCAGTAACTTCAAAAGGCTAGATTTGTGGGTGGGGCACTGAGCATGTGGGAAATTGCGGTGATTGTTACGCCACAATCAGCCACGCCACCGGACTCCACTGGACGGACCACAGCTGCGTCCACTTCACCTTCAGAAGAACGACGATCCACCACCACCAGCAACCGGTTGCTCGAAGAAGCTGGAACAAGATCACAGCCGACCAGCTCGCCGCTTCCCTGAGCCAGCACCCCCCCGCCAGCTCAGCGAACCCCAGCCAGGCCGCCGACAACCTCACGAAGTGGATCAGCAACTGCGCGGACGAACTCGCCCCACTGAGGACCCCGCCCAGCAGACCCGGCAGCAAGAAGGCCCCATGGTTCACCGACGAACTCAAGAACTCCAAGAAGAACTGCTGAGCCCTCGAGAAAGCCTGGAGAAGGGAACCAACACCGGACAACACGACCGCCCTCAAGCTTGCCACCCGGAAGCACCACCAACTGATCCGCGCCACTAAGAAAACTGCATTCAAGGACCGGCTGGACAACAACGCACACAATTGCAAGGAACTCTTCAACATCGTCAAAGAGCTCTCCAACCCCAACGCCGGAAACAACGACATCACCCCATCGCAAGACCTCTGCAACTCCCTCGCCTCCTACTTCCACAACAAGATCGCGGACATACACAACAGCTTCAGCTTCAGCACTCAACCGACGCACGCCACAACCGAACCACCGCCCCCCACCACCACCCTCCGCGCCTGGAATCCGATCAGCACCGAAGACACCATCCGCATGATGAACTCCATCCACTCCGGATCTCCAACCGACCCCTGCCCTCACCACGTCTTCAACAAGGCCGACGCTGTCATCGCACCCCACCTGCGGGACATCATCAACACCTCCTTCAACACCGCCACCTTCCCGGAGAGCTGGAAGCACGCCGAACTCAGCGCTCTACTAAAGAAACCAACAGCGGACCCCACCGAACTCAAGGATTACCGCCCCATCTCGCTCCTCCCGTTTCCACCCAAAGTCATCGAGAAGACCGTCAACAAGCAGCTGGCCGCCTTCCTCGAGACGAATGGTTCCCTCGACCCCTCACAGTCTGGCTTCCGAGCCAACCACAGCACCGAGACCGCCCTCATCGCTGCCACCGATGACATCCGAACCCTGATGGACAACGGAGAAACAGCGGCCCTCATCCTCCTAGACCTCTCCGCAGCATTCGACACTGTCTGCCACCGCACCCTAGTGCAGCGCCTCAGCAGCGTCGGAATCCGGGAGAAGGCACTGGAATGGATCATCTCCTTCCTCGACGGAAGAACACAGAGAGTCCGTCTACCACCGTACAAGTCAGAGGCCACCGAAGTCATCTGCGGCGTCCCTCAGGGATCCTCGCTGAGCCCCACCCTCTTCAACATCTACATGAGCCCCCTCGCGGCCATCGCACGACAACACAACCTCAACATCATCCCCTACGCTGACGACACCCAGCTGATCCTCTCCCTGACCAACGACCCCGCCGCCGCCAGAGCCAACCTCCACGAAGGGATGAAAGACGTAGCCGAGTGGATGACGACCAGCCGCCTGAAACTGAACTCAGACAAGACGGAAGTCCTCATCCTGGGTTCCTCGCCCTCCGCCTGGGACGACTCCTGGTGGCCCCCGCCCTGGGCAGCGCACCCAAACCGACAGACCACGCACGCAACCTGGGCTTCATCCTGGACTCCTCCCTCACCATGACCAGACAAGTCAACGCCGTCTCCTCGTCATGCTTCAACATCCTGCGCATGCTACGGAAGATCATCCGGTGGATCCCCACCGAGACCAGGAAGACGGTCACCCAGGCCCTTGTCACCAGCCGACTGGACTACGGCAACGCCCTCTACGCCGGAACCACCGCCAAGCTCCAGAAGAGACTCCAGCGGATCCAGAACGCCTCAGCCAGACTCATCCTCGACATCCCACGACACAGCCACATCTCCGGACATCTGAGAGACCTGCATTGGCTCCCCGTCAACAAAAGAATCACCTTCCGCCTCCTCACCCACGCACACAAAGCCCTACACGATCAAGGCCCGAGCTACCTCATCAACCGCATCAACTTCTACGCTCCCAAACGACATCTCTGTTCAGCCAGCCACGCCCTCGCCGCCGTCCTCCGCATCCGAAGAACAACAACAGGAGGAAGGTCCTTCTCCTACCTGGCCGCCAAGACCTGGAACTCCCTCCCGACCGACCTGCGCCTGACCCAGGACCACCTCTCCTTCAGGAAGAAGCTCAAGACCTGGCTATTCGAGCAGTAGCAGCACTCACCCCCCCCCAGCGCCTTGAGACCCTCCGGGTGAGTAGTGCGCTATATAAATGTCGGTGATTGATTGATTGATTGATTGATATCTGATTGGTGGGACCTGGTCCTTCTCATAGAGGGAGGCTGATCCCACATTTGTCACATAGAGGGTTAAGGCTGTGTTTCTGGTTTGCCTAAAAACCCACGAGGGCTTCAGAAGCAGGATATAAGCAGCATTCAAGAAACCAGTCTATTTCCTGCTTCCAGCAGCCATATTGGAGCAATTCCAGCCCTTTACTTCTCAAGCCCTCAATCAAGCCTGTTCTGGTGGGTGAATTTTATGTCAACTCAATTTTGTCATAAATTAGCTTTCTTTGTGCCACTTTGACTAAATGTCTAAATGTGCTTAGACAATGAAAACGACTTCAGACCACATGATGAACTACGTCACATCGTCTCATGTTTTGTGATGCCATATCATGTAATGTCATAGTTTTAGCACACTCTGTTATATAGCGCCAACCACCAGTTCAGTGCACTCTTTTGGATGTGTGCGGATATTTGTAGATGCAGGGCTCGAGTCAGGGTACCACGCGGGTGGACGGCGTCCCCCCACTTATTTGACCGGGTAGATGCCGTCCCCCGTGCCAAACAGCTGGACTTCACTCTTTGGCCTCTCTAGGACGAGATCGGAGCGCACCTTTGGTGACATCACTTCCTGTCGTGATGTCACTTCCGGTGAAGCGTCCCCTCACTTCTCTTTTTAGGACTCGTGCCCTGTGTAGATGGGTGAGGAAGAGAGAGAGGGACTATAGGCTGCCTTCTGTAGGGCCCTGCTGGAATACTGTGATTGTGGCGATAAGAACCCCTCACCTCCAAAACCACCCCGAAAATGCAGCAGCAGGCCGATATCTCTTTTCTCGCAACCACTTCCAACTGAGTGTAGGCACTCAGTTTTAGTGCCTTTGAAATGATAGTGCGCATTAATTTCAGGCAATTACTGTCAGGAACATTACATGTGCCACTGGCAGACGATCAGACCAGCTCGGAACAGGTTTGGTCGCCTTCCTCAGGAGGCTGCGTGTCTGCCAAGAAACGTGTCCGGATAGAAAGCTGCAGCTTGTGTTAACTCCACCTCAGATGAAGTGACTTCTTGCAAAGTGCTCCACCCTTCATCAATAAAGATCACAGTTCTGTGGAATCGTTCTCAGACAACAAAGGATTATGCTGCATCCCAGTAGGGAAGATAACTGAGTTGGCTGAGGTCGTGCAGTGATGCGGCCCACTTTTCCCCAGTGGATAGTAAACAAGCATCTGCAATGCAATAGGTCTCGCATTTACGCGAGTTTGAGCTATTGGCGTTGTAAATGACAATGCCTTTTATTTATGTTTTGGTTTTTAAAACATGAATAAAAGGCATTCTCATTTACAATGCCAATAGCTGAAACCCTCACAAATGCGAGACCTATTGCATTCCAAATGCTTGACCCTCCTGCCCTCCTGGAGTAAGAGAGAAACTCATTAAAGAAAATAGTGCTTACCAAGTAAAGAAGAAGTATGTGTAATAACCGAAGTAAAAGGGCCAGTCCTAGGTTACAAATGAAGACAAGGCGGTACTAAGGAGGGCATAACAAGCCTAATATTCAATCAGAAGCCATCATTTACGAAGGACAATGAAACAAGCCAATGACAAATATGGGCGGAGAGTGGGCGGGGCTTCAAGTACATATTCAAATACAGCATGCCTTTCAGAGCAGCTCATGCGCTGCCCAGGCTTGATCTGAAAATAGCCATCAGCGTAATGCATCTGGTCCCTCTCTTCACTGGAATCTTTGACATCTGAATCTGCTGCACTAATGGTTGTCAGGCCTGTAGTGGACTACAATATGTGCAACTGTGATTTCTGGTTCAGGTTCGCCTCCAGGTGGATTGAACCTAACTTTGCTTTCTTCTTCTGTCTAAGGATGATATATTAGGCTCTGTGTGTCCTGGAAAATAGTTGTATAGATGTCAGACTTGTGCAGGGGCTTATTACAAGATGTACGTAAATTAGAAATGTATTCTGCCTGGAGTTATTGACAGGCCTGGACTGGCCGTAGCGGGCACCGGGCAATCCCCCGGTGCGCCGCACAGGTGGGGGCCGGTTTGGGGCCGGTTTTTAAATCGGCAGAAAACCGGCCCCAGCAAAGAGCTCGGCGGTACCCCCAACCCCCCGCGGGGGAGGGGGAGGGTGGCGAGCACTTTGCCAGGGCCGGTTTTGGTCCCCAGTCCGGCCCTGGTTATTGATGCCAGATTTATAAGTAACTCCTGGGTGGAATGTTGTTTCAAAATTCCACAGGACTATGAGTTGATCTCTGAGGATCCCCTGAGGAATAGGGATTTACCAGAGGAATTGGGAATACTGCACCTGATTCCTGTGCTTATTTTCCTTTTTCACTTGAGTTTCACTGGGGTATTTTGACTTTTTCAAGCAGCCGAAGTGCTCAGGTGAAAGACACTGGACACGCAGTGTTCCAACAGAATTTTTTATTCCATGTCCGGCCCCATCAGGAATTTTTTATTTATTTGATTAGTTTTATATAGCGCTGGCTAGACTCAGAGGTATCAGAGCGCGTTACAAGAGTATCAGTTACAGAGAATACTGGCATTCTTATAAAGAGGCCACAAGGGAGTGTTGTAGACAGTAAAGTGATTTTTTGCTGATGTTGCAGCCTGCACCACAATCTTCTCTAGCCATTCTATTTAGAGATATAGGGGCAGATTTACAAGTCCCTTGAAACACATTTGCGCTGCCGTTGCGTCACTTTTTGTGACACAGCGGCGGTGTAAACAATGCGCCCACGCTATGACCCATTTGCAAAGTGATACATCTCGGGAGAGCGTCATGTTGTAAAGCCCTGCGCCCCATTATACCTGCGTCAAGTATAATGTATGCAGGGTGGGAGTTCCCACGAATAAAGTCATGTAGAACTGATGCAGTGAAATTTACAACATTTCACTGCGTCACTCTACGCCTTCACTGCGTCAAAATCCCTACGCCTGCTAAGACCAGGCATACGGAATAACGCAGGGCTTTTGAATGGGAGTCACCTAACAGTGCTGAAGCTGCGTCACTTTCATGAGCAACTCCAGCAATGCGTTACTTTTGTGGTAATATATGTGTCAGAATGTCTGACGCATCTGTTATTCCCTGCACCATGGAGCACTGTACTGTAAATACAGCGCATCCATGGTGGCGCAAGGACATTTGGCGCTGGCGCAAGGAAAGTGACGCATCTATGCGGATGCGTAAGTTCCTTGTAAATGATGGCCTGAGTACCCAAGAAATGGTAAAACTATCACAGTCTGGCATAAGGTAAGCAAAAGTTGGTGCCTTACTGTAAATAAGTATCGGGGTCAACGCTGAGGTTAATGACGTATGTGAGCATGCCTCTGCTGGCATGTGGAAAGTTCAAAGGTTGGGTGACTGGCTATCATGGATGTTGGTCTGGGAAGAGCAGCTCTTGGGGGTCACAAGAGCACACCTTGCCCTTGGGCTCTCCTACACTAAGTGAAGAAGCATGAATAACCACGGCTTGGCCTGGAAACAGAACAACAAAACAACTGTTTATTTACAGAGCTAGGGAAATAAAGGCTTGGGAGGCAAAATATGGAAACAAACTACTAACCCTGGTTGGAAATAACCCGCAATCTTTTATTGTTGACTAGGTTCACTAAGAAAAGAGGTAGAGTAGACCCTGGGAGTACTATCTCACTTGGGTGGCTGATGATGAAGCATGTCACATTACTCGGGTGAGGCCCCCTCATCTAAATATTTAATATATGTTTTGGTCCTTTAGCCCCAGGGTCTCTTGAATAGGATAGGGGATGTAATATCCTTCGCATGTGATTTTTCACCCTACCATTGTGATAGCTAGTTATTTTACGGAGGACCTACAGTGATTTCCCCACCACTTCTCCAGAGGTGATAGTAAAAACATTTGGCGAGGCTAGGGGGCTGGATTGAAAGATGAGCCATCCCCACCAGTTATGCAGCTTGTTAATGCAAAAGAAGACAAGTTGCAGCCTGAAAAACAAAGAAAAACTAAGGAACGATAGTATAACTCAGTATAAGTGTGAATAAAATCCCAGATGTGCATTTTTCTCCTTCCAACACAACAAACCCAATGAAAATCATAGTATTCTGTGACCCTGTCAGTGTAATGGAGCACCAAATAAATTATACATAGCGAGCAGCCACTTGCTAAACAATGATGAGAGGGGTTGGCCTAACGGCTAAGGCGCTCGACCTCGGACCAGGGGAACTTGGTTCGAGTCTCGGTAACGACGCCAAAAACCCCCTGTGATTCTGGGCAAATCACTTAATCTCCCCGTGCCTAAAAAATGAAAGTGTGTCCTCATGTAACGTAACTGGTGCTATGTAAAGCGCTCTGATAACTGATTCGGTTCGGTTCAAGTTCGCAAAAACTCTCAAAAAAAATAAAAATGATAGACACTTCAGGCTAAGAAGGGATATGGAAATAGCTTTGTACCAATACCTTGCAAGAGAAAATGATATATGTTGAACAGGCCTCAACATGGTTGAACTTGGCATTGCCAACCTGAAACCTAAGAGCAATCTTCATGCCACCATTCAGTGAACTTATAATGTCTTCTTAATATACTTCATTAACTCTTTTGAGGTGTGGGCTTCTTCTGAAATACGTTTGTGTACTAAGTCAGACCCTCTGCACCCCATCCCAGAAAATGTCTCTGAAGATAAATGGCCTGTCTGGCTCTGCTTATGTTAAAGATTGTTCTACAGAGTATAGCACTGATTGTGTAATCATTGTGGATTGCTGGAGAGTGTTATGGTAATTTTGAAGGTAATTTTTTATGACAGAATCCAATCCAATCCAATCAAAAAATTCTTTATTTCGGTCATATAGACCATAAAAGAGACAATAAAAAAACACACATACATTTAAATACACATCATGTTTAAAAAAATTACATGTATAAAATACTCCATCCGGGCGTAGGAATAATTAAGATACTAAAGTTCAAGAGGGTTCAGCAGATCCTTTCTTTTTTCTGATCAACCAAACAGCCATAAGAAATTTTGAGACAGCAAACACGATGTGACCCAGGGTGCTAGTTTTCAAGATCCTGTATGCCTGTGCATACTCTCTAAACCCTAGGTTTTTGCAAAGTGGTGCTATCCAGCGTTTCCTAGGCCTTTGGTAGGCGAGGCACACAAATAAGATATGGAGATCATCTTCCAAGTGGGTTTTACAGCATGGGCAGGATTTGTCGGCCGTACTGGACCACTTGGATGTGAAGGTTTTGGTAGGCAGTGTGCCCAGCCTCCATTGGACAAAGAGTTTTCTGGCCAGGATGGGAAAAATAAAATCCATAAAAGGTTCGAAAATATATGAATTTTTGGATTCTAAAAATCGCAGAGTAAGGGTGCCAGTGTGTTGCGCATTTACCAAGAATGCAAGTGACCTGTCCTTGAAAATTTTTGACAGTGCTTTACGCGAGATTGCTTGACAACCTCGCGCTGGGTCCTCCCAAAGGACACGGAGATTCATCAAAATCAGTTCATTTTTAACAGAGACAAGCCAAGGAATTTTTCCACCACAATTAAGACTCATGACGTGAGTGAGGTCCTCCCTATAATGGCGCAGTTCGTTCGTGGACCAGAGCCTGTGCCAAAACTTCACTGGTCTGGACACAAGCTCCTCTGCAATAGGGGGTAGCCCCAAGTCCATTCTCAAGGGCAGAAGTGGCGTTGCACGCGGAAGGGTCAGTAAACGCCTCAGAAAACTGTTTTCAACTGTGGACAGATCCCTCGCCGCTTTATGCCCCCAGAGTTCACAACCGTAAATGGCCGCTGCCTTGGCCTGGGACTTGTAGGTTTCGAGGGCCGGGCTCACAGGCTTAAAGGACGAAGAGTTGGCCACCTTCAGGATTGCACCAGACAGTTGAGACAGTTTTACCCTTGAGCGTGCTATCTGGTGGTCCCAAGATAAGTGTTCCTGTAATGTTACCCCCAAATATATGAAGGTGGACACCCTCTCGAGACTGGCCGTCCCCAGGGTAGGATTAGGTCTTGTTTTAGTGGGTGGATTAAAAATCATATATTTTGTCTTCTCTGTGTTTATCTCCAACCCGTGCTGAGCACAAAAGAGTCCAAATCCATCCAGGATCCTCTGGATCCCCATGGGGGATTTGGAAAGAAGGAGGGTATCGTCGGCAAACATAATTGCCGGTACCCTCCTTCCTGCCAGGCAGGGCGCATCGTTGTTATTGACATTTTCCAGGTGGGAGATGACATGGTTGATATACAAACAGAACAGGGTTGGTGCCAGGACACAACCCTGCCTCACCCCTCGAGAGACGGGGAACCTTGATGACAATTTGCCATCTTTCCCACACCTGACCTGCGCATAGTTGTTTTCATGCAGCCTGACTAAGATGTTGAGTAGCTGGGGGGGAACTCCCAGCTTTTCCAGCACCACCCAGAGCTTTCTGCGCGGGACTAGGTCAAAGGCTGACCTCAGGTCCACGAAGACCATGTACAGTCTTCCCCCCTCGATGATCACGGTCTTCCAGTAAAGGAGGACGAGGCGGAAGATTTGGTCCATGGTCGACGTGTTCTTCCTGAAGCCAGCCTGCAGAGGACTCAGGATGTCATTGTCCTCTACCCAGTCTTGTAGATGGTTCAGGATAAGACGCGCGAAGAGCTTTTGGGGGACATCTATAAGACTAATTGGCCTATAGTTAGTTGGATTTAGAGGGGAACCTTTCTTGTGGATTGGGACAATTTCGGCCCCTAGCCAGGAGGAAGGAACCGCCATACCTCCTAGTATAGCGTTGAATAAAATGAGAAGGTGCGGGGCCCAGATATCGGGGTGGTACTTAAACAAGTCCCCGGGAAGCTTGTCCAAACCCGGTGCCTTCCCCAAGGCCAGACACTCCAACGCTGTCTTCACCTCGCCTAGGGAGAATTCCAGGGGCGTGTCTGAGGGACCGGGAAAATCCGTCGCCAACCCATCAGGTCATAGTGTAGTTGCATGGTATAATGCTCCGAAGTGGGCCTCCCACACAGAGGGGGCAATGTTAGGCTCCACCGCAGGCGCGAGCGCCCCGGTGCCGTTATTTACCAGAGCCCAGAACTTCCTGGAATCTCTGCACTTCAGGGCTTCATACAATTCCTGCCAGTGGTTCCAATCCCACTCAGCCCTAGCACTAGCCATCGCAGACTTATACTCCCTCCTCAGGGTTGTAACCCTCTCCCTATCACTACCTTCTTTAATAGCTGAAAGTAGGTCGGATTTGATTTTCCTACAGGTGGGAGTATACCAAGTCGCAACACGGGTGGCTTTCCTTCTTGCGGGCACCACTGGGTTAAAGACATCAGCAAGGTCCCTGACCAAAGTCTGGTGGATGCCGGAGAGTCTCTCATTATAGTCAGAAGGTCTAGGTTGACTAATTAGAGCATCCACCTCCTGAAGCATGGGGAGTGCTATACCATATAGCTTGTTCATGGCATTTTCGTTATTAACCAACTTCCCCCATTTCAACCGTCGTCTACTTGAGGTCAGGAGTATATCCCTCTGATCGCCTCCTGCATCGGTGGCTACCAACCCTACAGCGAAGGTTGGGTGCTGAATTTCCAAGAGGAGACAATTATGGTCGCTATCTGTTCTAGATGCCACTTTGAAGTCCTGCACTTTAGGCCATAGGGATATATCAATAAAAATATAATCCAGCCGGGACTCATGCCCCTTTCTGTTAAATGTGCACTTCGATGGAGTATCGGAGGGAGTGCGCCCATTGCATGCCCTCAGTGCAAAGTTCAGAGTAAGGGAGGTGAGCTGTATTGCCAGCGGGGACCACGCTTTAGGGTGGGGCGAGGAGGAGGGTGGGACTCCCCAGTAGTCATCCTCAGCTGTAAATGGTCCCTCCATTAGACCCTCGAGTGGTTCAAAATGGCAATTAAAGTCCCCTCCCACCACTATTTTCAGGTCTGCAGGTAGTTGACCTAAGAAGGATGAGAGTTCGACTAGAGTGGGAGATTCGTTGCCCACGGCAACTGGTCGGGAGTAAACATTTACAATTACCCAAGTCCCTTTACCAGGCCAGTTAAGGCGAAGGCACTGGATGTCCTGGGAGAGAGTATCCATACTCTCCACCAGACACCCAATGTGACTCGCCACCCAGATTGCCAACCCACCCGAGGGTCTCCCCCTGCCATTCCATTTCGCCGGGATTTCGTATATATCGTACCCCCTCATATGATGTGGTTCCCTTGCCCACGTTTCCTGTAGGAGGAGGATGTCGCTCCCCTCGAGTAGGGTCTCCCACTCCGGGGTGCCCACCTTATTCATGATACCCGCCACATTCCATGACAGGATCACTAGCCCTGGGCTTCGGGATTGCAGGGAAGCTTCACTTAATACTAGGCCCTTGGGTTGGAGGAGAGCTTCGCTTAGTGCTGACACGATGTCACAAGTGTGCATTGCCAACCTGCCCAGCCCTGATGAAATAGGCTGCAGGATGGGTGGTACAGCACACTCCTCCTGTTGCAATATAGGGGCAGAGCTTGGGTAGAGTGGTTCCTGTACTTGCTCTTGGATGCATCCCTCAGAGACCCCCCCCTCATTGTGAAGAGCCTGGATCTTTACCTCAGCTAGAGGTTGGAACAAGTCCTCACCTCCTGCTTGGATTGCCTGGGGCGATCTCACAGAAAAGTTTGATATCACTCCCCGTTACAAGAGTATCAGTTACAGAGAATACTGGCATTCTTATAAAGAGGCCACAAGGGAGTGTTGTAGACAGTAAGGTGATTTTTTGCTGATGTTGCAGCCTGCACCACAATCTTCTCTAGCCATTCTATTTAGAGATATAGGGGCAGATTTACAAGTCCCTTGAAACACATTTGCGCTGCCGTTGCGTCACTTTTTGTGACACAGCGGCGGTGTAAACAATGCGCCCACGCTATGACCCATTTGCAAAGTGATACATCTCGGGAGAGCGTCATGTTGTAAAGCCCTGCGCCCCATTATACCTGCGTCAAGTATAATGTATGCAGGGTGGGAGTTCCCACGAATAAAGTCATGTAGAACTGATGCAGTGAAATTTACAACATTTCACTGCGTCACTCTACGCCTTCACTGCGTCAAAATCCCTACGCCTGCTAAGACCAGGCATACGGAATAACGCAGGGCTTTTGAATGGGAGTCACCTAACAGTGCTGAAGCTGCGTCACTTTCATGAGCAACTCCAGCAATGCGTTACTTTTGTGGTAATATATGTGTCAGAATGTCTGACGCATCTGTTATTCCCTGCACCATGGAGCACTGTACTGTAAATACAGCGCATCCATGGTGGCGCAAGGACATTTGGCGCTGGCGCAAGGAAAGTGACGCATCTATGCGGATGCGGAAGTTCCTTGTAAATGATGGCCTGAGTACCCAAGAAATGGTAAAACTATCACAGTCTGGCATAAGGTAAGCAAAAGTTGGTGCCTTACTGTAAATAAGTATCGGGGTCAACGCTGAGGTTAATGACGTATGTGAGCATGCCTCTGCTGGCATGTGGAAAGTTCAAAGGTTGGGTGACTGGCTATCATGGATGTTGGTCTGGGAAGAGCAGCTCTTGGGGGTCACAAGAGCACACCTTGCCCTTGGGCTCTCCTACACTAAGTGAAGAAGCATGAATAACCACGGCTTGGCCTGGAAACAGAACAACAAAACAACTGTTTATTTACAGAGCTAGGGAAATAAAGGCTTGGGAGGCAAAATATGGAAACAAACTACTAACCCTGGTTGGAAATAACCCGCAATCTTTTATTGTTGACTAGGTTCACTAAGAAAAGAGGTAGAGTCGACCCAGGGAGGACTATCTCACTTGGGTGGCTGATGATGAAGCATGTCACATTACTCGGGTGAGGCCCCCTCATCTAAATATTTAATATATGTTTTGGTCCTTTAGCCCCAGGGTCTCTTGAATAGGATAGGGGATGTAATATCCTTCGCATGTGATTTTTCACCCTACCATTGTGATAGCTAGTTATTTTACGGAGGACCTACAGTGATTTCCCCACCACTTCTCCAGAGGTGATAGTAAAAACATTTGGCGAGGCTAGGGGGCTGGATTGAAAGATGAGCCATCCCCACCAGTTATGCAGCTTGTTAATGCAAAAGAAGACAAGTTGCAGCCTGAAAAACAAAGAAAAACTAAGGAACGATAGTATAACTCAGTATAAGTGTGAATAAAATCCCAGATGTGCATTTTTCTCCTTCCAACACAACAAACCCAATGAAAATCATAGTATTCTGTGACCCTGTCAGTGTAATGGAGCACCAAATAAATTATACATAGCGAGCAGCCACTTGCTAAACAATGATGAGAGGGGTTGGCCTAACGGCTAAGGCGCTCGACCTCGGACCAGGGGAACTTGGTTCGAGTCTCGGTAACGACGCCAAAAACCCCCTGTGATTCTGGGCAAATCACTTAATCTCCCCGTGCCTAAAAAATGAAAGTGTGTCCTCATGTAACGTAACTGGTGCTATGTAAAGCGCTCTGATAACTGATTCGGTTCGGTTCAAGTTCGCAAAAACTCTCAAAAAAAATAAAAATGATAGACACTTCAGGCTAAGAAGGGATATGGAAATAGCTTTGTACCAATACCTTGCAAGAGAAAATGATATATGTTGAACAGGCCTCAACATGGTTGAACTTGGCATTGCCAACCTGAAACCTAAGAGCAATCTTCATGCCACCATTCAGTGAACTTATAATGTCTTCTTAATATACTTCATTAACTCTTTTGAGGTGTGGGCTTCTTCTGAAATACGTTTGTGTACTAAGTCAGACCCTCTGCACCCCATCCCAGAAAATGTCTCTTAAGATAAATGGCCTGTCTGGCTCTGCTTATGTTAAAAATTGTTCTACAGAGTATAGCACTGATTGTGTAATCATTGTGGATTGCTGGAGAGTGTTATGGTAATTTTGAAGGTAATTTTTTATGACAGAATCACAAATGGCCAAACTCACTTCTAACTATAAATTATTTTTATGAGGGTGGGCGTAATGTTCCATTCCGCCTGTGGAATTTTGTCCACTCCGCGTTACTCTTTAAGGTGTGTTGGAATTTTTCTCACGCCAAGTTCCAGAATATGTGAGCTGGTGAGCACGAGCACCTAGCGTGATTTACTAATATGGGTGGTCGCCGTCAGAGGGCTGCTGTTTAATTAGACTTGCTGCAGCTGAAGTAGGTTTTCTACTCGAGCGGAGGCAAAATCAACTTGAATGGCTGCACGCTGTTGCGCAACATATGGTGCTGTTCGCTCTGATTTTCAGTGCTGCTGCGGTACCACCTCTAAATTCAGGGCCGGACTGGGAAACAAAACCGGCCCTGGCAAAGTGCTCGGCCTGCCCCCCCTCCCCACTCGGGGGTGTTGGGAGTGCCCCGAGCTCTTTGACGGGCCGGTTTTCGGCCGATTTTGGTACAGGGCCGATTTTGCAGCTATGCTGCAAAAACGGCCCTGTAATAAAAACGGCCCCCAGGGGCCCAAAACCGTCCCCCACCCGTGCGGCGCACCGGGGGATTGCCCGGTGCCCGCTATGGCCAGTCCGGGCCTGGCTAAATTGCTGCGTGAGCTGCATATTTTCTGCCCATTGACGGAATTCCATGGAATCTCGCGGAGTTTTTCTGTAACTCTGCAGAATTCTGTGGAGGGAAGCTCCACCCACCCCTAGTTTTTTTAGCATCAGGTAGGTATATGATGTTGTTCAGATTTATATGATATTGAACACAATGCACTAATTTAGCTCTCCAATAATAACTGTGTACAAATTATGGTCATTTTGTGTAAATCTACAGACACAATGAAGCAACTCCTTTGGCTGAAGTTTGTGATTGTTTGCTATTCACAGAGGGATTTACAAGTAGTATCTTTAAGAGCGCAGAGTCTCTGTTCATAAAAATATAGGACAGTCCTATCTTTTTATGAGCGGAGACTCCGCACTCGTAAAGATACTACTCCGAAATTCCTTTCTGAATAGCAAAAAATTGTAAACTTACACCAAAGTGTACATTTACCTTTGTGAATCAGGACCTCAGTGACAATACATCTTGGCCAGAAATTGCACACTAGACAGACTCGGTTGTCGTGGACCAATAATTTTGTCACTGTATCTCATTATCTTTAACTGCAAAGTTTGGAAGCATAGACAAAATCAGCCCTACATAAAAACACGTTGAGTGAGGTTTATTGGCATGCAAAGTTTTAATCCAATAACTGACAGACAAAAGTAAAAAACAATGGGGCATATTATCAAGGGGGTTTATCTCCGCTTTTTTCGCTTTAAAAGCCAAGAAAGCGGAGATAAAATTATCTCCCTATTACCTAGCTGTCGCTAACACCAGTTAGCGACAGCTAATAGGAGATAGCGACCATCTTGGACCCATTTGCATGTCAGTGATATTTATCACTAATGACATGCAAAGTGGGCGTGCCAAGATGTTAGCGACTGGAAACAGTCGCTAACATCGCTATCTTCTATTCCCAACTTATGGAGATATTCGCGCTTAGCGCGAATATCTCCAAAAGCTAACACCTGCCCTGAGCAGTCAGTTCTTAGCCATGTTAACCAATGGGAGGTGGATAACATGGCTAAGAGCATTAGCTCGGCAATGCATGAATATCGCGGACTTTTCAGTGATATTCATGCATTGCGGCCGATTTTTATCGCATTTGCGATAAACCTTGGTAATACCAAGGTTTATTTGCGATAAAAATCGCCGCAGCTCAGCGGTAAATTTTTGTCTCTAACCTATCGCTATTGCTTGGTAATATGCCCCAATGTGCTTGGAGTCATGTCATATTTTTGCATGTAATCTGTAGCACAATTTACTAGATGGGCCTTTCAATGGCTTGACTTTGTATGTATGTGTACATGTTATATTTACACTGATAGAATGAAGCACTATAGATCACTGTCAGCCAATATAATGATCCAGGGTGGTCTAGAGTTGAGGAGAGGGAGGCTACAGGCAGGGCCAGACTGGGAACCCAAAGCAGCCCTGGCATATTTTGTCATACCAGCCCCCATACAATGCATGGCAAGTGCAGAAAGCAAGCCTGAACACTACAAAGGGGTGAGGTGGTGGCTAGGGTGGGTGCCCCCCCAAGAAAATTTGGGGAAAAAGTGTGCATTCTGCAATACGTTTGTAATTAAATATTCAATTGTATTAGCTTTTAAAGCATAGTAAATGATGACCTTACTGTGCACCAGGATATGACAATCTTTGTTGGGGCTCTTAAGTGATTCCCTCACTATCACCCTTCAACAGCACCTCTCATCTCTCCATAGCCCCTCTCTAACATGTCTTACATTTGTTTTGTAGCACCTTTAAAACTCCTTAACAGCGGCGCGAATTTTGCTGCGGTGCGGGAGTTCTAAAGAGTGGGCGGGCTGCGTCAACCAATGGTCGTGCGCTGCACTGGGCAGGTAGTTCTCGCCTCGGCCAACGGCCGACACAAGCTCAGAACGGGTTAATACCAGTATAAGGTGTTGGAGCACTTAACATCACACACACATACAGAGACTATGAATCATATGTATATATATATATAGAACATTTTACATATGGCAAAGGGGACTACAAGATGTAGGATTCACAAGTCATCCATACTAGTAGGCATTTTTAAAGAGTGCTTTGCCTGGAGATGCACAAACTCAAGATTCAGAACATAACACAGTGGTTAGGGTTGACTTTAATAATAAAACATTTATTTCTACACAAACAAACCTTTTTTTGTAGCAACAGCAGGATAATGAAAGAATGGGAAAAAATATAACTTTCTAACCTGTACCATTTAGTTTTCATGCAACTCTTTAGTGGCAGTTCATAGCTCACTGTGCTACATTACCATTGTAACTTATGAAATGCCCAGTACCAAAAGAATCTCTGTGACAAAAGCAATAAACCTCTGAGCTAGGCACATAAAAAAACTGTTCTTTGATATGCATGGTACATGCGCTTTGCAGCAGGACTATTAACCCTCTGTGCTACCTTAGATGAGTCAAAATGCCACTAGAAAAAACTTCCATCTCTCTCCATAAGGTACATTAATTACCAGAGGTATCTTGACACATTTATTGTTGCTCGAAAACTGCTGCTGTACAAGAACTTTGCAGTCATTTTAAAACTGCTACACTGCTACAAAACCGGCCCCCACTAACAAAACTGGCCCCCATCCTTCCAGCCTCCTGAGGAAATGCTTGATTGCCAGCTCAGTCAGTCCGGCCTTGGCCACAGGCATCCGTAAATGGCTTTTTAAGGTAGAAAGATGTAGTGTTCTTTTAAAATATGAGTCTTCAGGTGTTTTCTGGATTGGAGGATGGCTAGGGACATAGGCTCCTGATTTACTAGAGCCATTTGGCGCTTTTACTGGCCCATGGAGGTCAAACATAACAACAGGTGGACACTGTGCAGCCTAGGCTGTCTGCGGCACATTGGATCAACCTCAAGCAGCCAATCAGCTAGTAGAGGAGCTGGAGGTTCAGTCAATGAGAGGGCTTGAAGGCGGGGCTCAGCATTTCATGCCCTTAGGTTGAGTAGCATGTACTCACAGCTTTGTCTAAATTTTACTGACACACAGGTGTGTCCCCGCTGTTGGACAAGCAGTGTTATTGATGCAGTGTGTAGCATACCCGAACTCACTGCTTTAGTTGATCCTGGGCTTCTAGTGGGATAAAGAAAGTGGGGAATCGCTAAAAGGGGCGTGGCATATTTAATTAAGGGCATGGCCTAAACATGTAAACTACATTTCTTTGATTTCCATAGTGTCCCACCTGATCGGTATTATGGTTCCTGTCTGAACTTCTGTTTTTGTATCCAGATACATAACTAACAACTGACATACACCATAAACCAGCCAAGACTATTGGCTTTATCACTGAGTGTTAGCAGTTCAAGAGAAATGAGTGGCAACAATGTTTTTTTGTAAATAATTAGTATTGGAAATGTTTAAATTCTGAAATTGTGAGACTGTGTATTAAACATTACTGAGGCCTGTGGAAGGGGTAGTGGTCTTCAAAGTGTCCCAATCATTCCTATTATATTCACTCCATGTTATAAATGTTCACCATTTTACTAGTCACGTCTCATTCATCTGCATATTTTCCACCTCATCTATTTCTTCTTCAGCACCTTCTTTTCACACTCCTCTGAATTCACTCCCTTGCATCTCCTGCACTTCACCAACCCCTAACACACAATGCACCCACTTACCTGTAAGCACTGCTTTTCTTTACTTTCACTCTGCAAAGAGGCCAATGATTGGATGTGCATGTATTCTGAACACCTTTTAAATCCACTGGCAGGCACTGTAATAAACTTGCATTCAACTCCAGAGTCCTCAATCGTGACCCCTTATGAGGACCTGGAGGCGACTCAGTTCAAAGTATGCACTTACATTTCAAGAGTGATATGCTGCACCAAAAAAAGAACACACTCAATATCCTGGAAATAACTAATAATCTTAGGGAATGCAGGATTAAGTAAAACATGTAAAAAAAATTAACTAAATCGCAAATGTGGATTTTCCTTAACATTTTTTTTACATTTATGGTTCAGAAACCGATCTGTGTTTCTGACAGTAAAGTTAAGGATAAAGAAAATAGTGCTTTTTCAATGTCCACTTTTAATTACTACCGGGTCTGAGACGTGAAGGGACCGGGCCATTTAAAGTCCTGTTTTTACCCACTCTGTGGAGCATGGTATGGTGTCCTGTGTAGTTGGCCCTCATCCTCCTCTGGCCAACACCCTTGGTCACTCTCTTATTTAACAAGGGGATGGGAGTAAAGCAGTGGAGGAAAGGGGTGAGAGACCTGATTGAGCTGGGAAAGCGACATAAAAAAGAACTGGTGTGACTGAGATCAAACTGGTGGGAAGGGAGACTGGCAATACCAGCATGAGAGCAGCACCGTGATTGGCCTGAGCGGGCTTACTTAACGCTCACTCGGGCCCATGGAGCCTGGGGCTTTCCACCAACCTAGCGTTGCAACACAGGTGGGTTGGAAAAACATGAGTACGCATGTCTGTTTGGCCAGCCTGAGATGGTCAGCCAAACAGACATGCGCACTTACAACTGCCCAACACTCCTCTTGTCGCGTGGCGCTCGGCAATATGGCCCCACCCCCGCCCTAACCTCGGCTGGGAGTAATGAAAAATAAAATGATAATAAAGTAGTTATATTATCATTTTATTTTTCAGTGGGGCGATGCTCCTCCGCCATAACGGAGGAGCCGCTTCTGGAAGTAGGATTATTAGCAGATGCGCGGTCAATCTTCATTGCAATGTGCTTCCTGACAGGCTTGTCGTCCTTTTCAACTAATGCTAGTCTAGTCATATTAGAGGGGGAGAAGGGAGAGAAGTAGGTAAATGGGGAAAGCACGGGACGGCAGGGGAGAAAGAAGGGGATACATATAATAAGACCAGGAGGCGGGCAGAGGAAAGGGGAGAATGTAGGAAAGTCCATGGGGAAAGGGAACGAAGGTAAAGACTGGGGGGGGGGAGTAAGAATAAATGAATGTGCTCAAGAATTATGCTAAATCAACTTAATTCAGATTAAATATACCACAAACATTATTTCTGTTCCACTTTGGTTTGCGAGTGCCAATGTAATCTTCTTCAGAGAGTGGAGAAGACGGACGCCCACCAGCCCTAGGGCAAAAGTAAGCAATATGTGCCCTTTTTCATTAGAAAGTAACATTTGCTGGTCAGTTAGATTAGTGAGGGGGCAGATGAGGCTGTGATCTGGGCCTAACCTTCAAGTCACTGGATCTCTCTGCAGAGGTCAATGTTATTATACATTCATTCCCAAACAGCCATTTTAGTTTCTTCTGTAGGACAATGAAGAGAAAAAAGTTTGAATTGCAAACTGAAAAGAGTTGTCCAGAGTGGATTTTTAGGTGTGAAAGAGATAACATTTACAACAATATGCCAGTTGTAGGGTTACATTCTTATAGTTGTCAGTGTAGTGACTAGTCGCAGGTGAAGAAGTTGACATGGTAGACAGGGGCTACTAGTCCTCAACTGTGGTGTTTGAGGTCGTTTGCTACTGGTGTCCTGAGGCCCATCATTTTATGGCTCTGTAAACTGGGCAGAGTACACCCTTCCCTACTTGACTCTGAGGGTAGAAGGGGTAAGCAGTCTAAGGCGTCTCATGGAGGTAGAGTGAAGGTAGAGAGCAAACCTCAGTCACACTAAGATGCAGTAACGCAATGTCCAGATTAATCCTTGTCTTTTACAGAAAGATAAGTATTTTAATCACAACAGAACTTAATACATTACATCTTACATCTTAAATCTACATGGATGCACTAGGGAGTCTAAGGAGGTCTCTCCAGAATGGAAAGCTGGGAGCAATCATGATTAAAGCTCATGTGCAGGCGTATTATTTTGCCGCAAGCAGCTTCTTAGTTTTCTATGAACTGTAGAACCCTCTGAAGGGATAGCAAGGTTTGATAAAGTGTCCTGCCAAATTTTGTTAGCAAAAAGCTCGCAGTCAATGTCTCAGAGGTGCATGGAATTACCTGATGCAATGTGCAGTTGGAATTACCAAGCGCGGGTGTGTTGGGGGATGGGCAAAGGGACGAGCTGTTGGCTCACTGGGGCTCAGCCGTCAACCCTAAATCCTTCGCTCTGTGGTCAGCTGGCTGGCACAACAGCAGCTCCAAGAAGATAATATTAGCATACTACTAGCAGTCTGCTCTCATGGGTACAGCGGAAGACATCATCGTCCTTCAGTATGGGGCACTGGTATAATCACGGAAGTGCAACAAAGGTAAAGTCAGTACAGGACGTCTGCTTCTTTCTCTGCAGTGGTCTTCAAAGTGGGCAGTCTTTATTTTTTTCTTTTGTAATTGGCAATTTGGATATGACCTTTAATCAGTTGGACATGACTTGGCAGTTGGGTAGGGAAACCATGGGTCCTTAGAAACTTCACACGTCTTCTCGGTAGACTCCCACATTCACTCTGCTCCTTCTGGGGTTTTCCTCATAGCGGGCCCAGAACCTGGGTTCTCCTTCACACGCATGCAGACTTCTGCGGGATAAGGCCCTCTCCCATAGGTGCTGAAAGCAGGGGTGTGGGGGTGTGCGGAAGAACCCAGAAATGATCATGCTGGAGTTCAGAAAGTGAAAAAGCAATAAAGACCCCTTTAAATGTTGTCTAATTTGCTGTGCATCAAGAGACAGAGGTCAAATGTAAAGTTACGTCTTCTGACAAATTGATGCTTATTCTTTTAACATGGAGATTGGTGTTTACCTTCTCTGACTACAAAGTAAGAGGATTTTGTAAAGTAAACTATGTGACTAAATTGCTGGGATACAGAGAGTATGAAAGGAAAGGCTGTAGGATGTCATTTTATTCTAATACACAGCAAGATTTTAATACTTTTAAACGAACCTCTACAAATATTTCAGAATAGATAAGCAGTTAAGGAAGCATAAATGAAGAACATTGTTTTTGTAATTCTGAAGTGGGATGGAAACACATATTTTAATAGGGTCAACGCAAATCAAGATGATTTACTTGATGTTGGGCAAATTGTAGGAATATGCTGAAACACGGTTTCCGTACATTACTGTTTATGGGCGGTAACATTTCATCAGTACAACTGTACATCTGTGCACATTTAGAGCCATTTCAATGGAAAGTGTGCTGTCTGTATATATGTGACATTGTGCTCCAATTTAACTACCAGATACATACTGCACCCTTACCACCCTTGTCGAGCCATGCAATGCTCTAAGCCCCAGCCCCTCTCCTTGACCTACCCTTCCATCACTGGAAGAGCAGTGATGTGCCCCCTGCAAGGTCCCCTGTCCTCCTTTAAGAACTGAAAATGTTTTTATGGTAGGCACATTGTTCACTGACTGTCAACGAGCGGCGCTCACCTTGGAACGTTCAGCATTTGGAACATACCACTGCGGCGCGGGGGCGCGACTGCAGCGTAAGTCAAGTCACAACACACATCTGTTATTCACAGACCTAAATGAGATCCGTACCTTGGAAGAAGAGCCCTGGGAAGCAAGAGCAGCGGGATCTGACATCCAACCTCACCAGCGTGGACACCCTGATGTGTCATCTTCATAAAGGCTAGGGGTGGGTAAAGAGTACCGCTCCGCGGGGGCGGAGTTTGCGAAGTTTTGCCCGCTTCGCTCGGAGTTCCACATAACACCGCAAAGTGATGCAGAGCGCAGTGCTTTCTCTTGAGCTGCTCGCCAAAGTTAAATTGGAATGCTCTCGCGAGAAACAATTGCGCAGTAGACCTCCTCCTGGTGAGATTTCTCAACGAGCTCTTCTGCTCTTCCAACTATTCGCTTTTATGATTCCATAAAGCCCCTACTAATTATGTCATCTAACTCTTTTTCATTTGTTTTAAGTTCCCACAAAGATAGTGAAGTAAATGCATTGAACGTCTTCCTTAAATGCAGAAGACTAAACCTAATAAACAATAATTCTCTGGACTAACCACTAATCTTGGGTTTCGGAGTTTTAAGCTTCCCACATAAAGCGCTTCAATGCCATGCCATAGGATGTAAGCACTATACTAACCAGGGCAAGATATTGAAGCACTTTACTGTGCATATATGCATATATACATACACACACGCACACACACACACACACACATATATATCATGTCATGTGATCAAGGTCCAGGTGGGACTGAAACGTGTCATTGCGGCGGTGCAGGGTGTTTCAAAATAAATATTTCTGGCACGAAGAACTTTTTGGGTCCGCTATTCTTCTATCGTTGTTTACTGGATGTTTTGAGGAAAACTACAATATATATTTATATATATATATATATATACAAACAATTAAAATACAATACACATGAGAGATTATCCTGTCAGTGGCACGAGGATCCACCCTGCACCTTACACATTATTGCTACCTCTGAGGAACTGTGAGTGCTGTGCTTGCTGAATAATAATAGACAGGAGCCCCACCTTGCATCGCACACACCCATCATTATAGGCCTTTCTCAGTGAGATATCACCCACGCTGCATGGCGTATGTTTTAGAACACTCTGCCACACCGGGACTGTGGGGTGTGCACAGATACTAGTTCAGGATATATATCTCTAATATTATTAACTCTTTTTATGTAACACCTGTTACTACTTTGAACCACACCAGTGTTATTTAACTCAGTTAGATGCTTTTAGTGACATCCCAGCTAGAAAGCCAGAAACTGTCCTGCTGCGGCATGGAACTATGACCGCAGATTTTAGCATCGACTCACTGATTTAGTTTTGTGGATTGATCTCACATAAAAATGTATTTGCAGGGGCTTACCTTCAAGAGGGGGTTTTGGGGAGAAACACCCCAGAATAATTTTTGAGTTGGTCATGTTCCACAGAGACAGTTGGGTCTGATCCTGACTGCCACGTCAGTACCTGGAGGCGGAGAATATTTACTGCTGTGCAGGCTGGGCCTCCGATGTGACTGTGATATAAACTTGTGTGCCAGCACTACGGCCCCTGACTCACGCACCCTGCATACCAGGCTTGATGCAGGGGCGGCCCCGCTATTTGAGTGGAGGAGCATCGCCCGCCGCACTTAATAATCCCCCCACAGTCCCTGAGATGAAAAATATAATGGTAATCAATTACCATTTTATTCTTTATCCCCTGTCCCCAGCCAAGTGTCAGGACGGGGGCGGGCCGCTGCCAAGGGACAGCAGCAGGGAGGAGGGTGGGCTGGTATTGCACTGTTTAAAATGTCTTTTTGGCCGGCTCTCTTGTGACGGCCAGCCACACATGCGCACTTTAAACATCTCTAACCCAGATGTTTAGTCCGCTGGGTTAGAACAAGCCAGCGCGTGGAGCGCCGAGTGAGGCCGCTCTCAACAATCCTAGCACTGCTTGAATGCTGGTGAGAGCAGAATCAGGATTGGCCAAAGGAGTTCCAGGATCCGGTTCCTGTTTTGATGAAAGAAGAGGTCCGGAACGAGGACATCTCCAAGTTCAGAATTAATTTAATTATGTTATATTATTTTACACACTTGAGTGCACCCCCCCTCATAGATTACGCCCACCCCTGGCTCGATGACCCCAATATCATGAAATGCACAGAAGGCATACACATGCCAGAGCTGCACATAGCACTCTAGACCAGTCTTCACTGTGGAAGACTCACCCAGCCGGAAGTCGAGGCTTCTAATTAAATTTGTTCTCCCCCCACAGCACCACCAACTTCCTGCAATCCCCACCCATGTGTTTAATGAAGAGCGTGTCAGAGCCGCGCCACCATTACCTGATTTTTGACGGTACATGTGCCGGCGCACAAATGAATCCTTCACCTTTAGAAATGTTATGGGTGGAGTTGGATCCTCCTCTTGCTAAGACTAGATATTCTGACTCACTGAAGCAACACACCGCCCACCTATCCCCAGGCCTTCCCTTGGCATGGCAGTGTCATCAATTTCCTCATGCACTGCGACAGAGATTCCTGGGTCTAGTATGGTGGTGACATGGTGATGATACATTCAGTGCAGCATTGATGCACCTTTTCCAGAGCACTGCATGTCAGCTCATAGTTTTTTATTCTAAGCAAGATAGCTCTGCTGGTTAATTCTTTTGTTGCAATGATTCTCATGCAATGTGTGGGTCACAAGTTACAATTAGGCGTCTGCGAAATTCACCTAAATTGCTTTTGTGTAAGTTTGTGAAATTACATGAAATGCAAAACTGACATTTAGCATGAAATGACGTGAGGAAGCGTTTCATAGCAAAAAATTGTGTCAAAAAAACAAGTGTCGCAAACGACAGCCACGCAAGTTCTGGCCATTCTCGTCCTCCCATGCTGAAATTTTGCAGCGAAACAGCGAAATTATGCAACATGACGTAAAGGCTCAGGTATTTCAAGTATAAATCGAAATTTGCATAATTACGCCAGCATAACAGAGATTTCACCCAGACCTAGTTACAATCTTGGTAAACTATATATTGTGGCATGTATCCACTGCAAACAGGTGCTTGAAACAAGTTATATGTGTGGAATCCAAATGTAAGTGCACATTCTGTAAACTTATGTTGAGCTTTAAGGCTCTATGCATATTTTTATGCTGATTTATAGCCTTAGGAGGTGGACATTTGGAACCCCACTGCACCGCATTGCGACAGAGACAAAGAAAACGTACTCGCCCCTGCTTGGGTTACACACTGGTTGTATTTAATTAAAAAATACAGCATTAAAACCAAACACTTATGCACATACATGTCTGATTGATTCAAACTAAGCTATCACAATTCCAGCTAATCTACAAGATTAGGCAAACCAGGTACACACCTCCTATGTCTCTGAAATGTCTATAAATACATGTGTAAGAAGTTGCCTTTGGAAAGTGCATATAAAATCTGTATAACATAAATAATAAAAAGAGGTTTACAAACAAATTAAGCTAACCAGGCACCAACAGAAATAGTTACAGGGCCCTGACATTTTAGCACTGAAACCAATATCCACACTTCCACTTCATCCAACCTTTATGCGGGTGAAACAAGCCACATCTATGAGAGGCATTCCCAGGACAAACCTCCCATAAGAGGCACCACCAGTCTTGGATTTGTCCCCCAAAACCACGAGACTGAGGGGTCTCGAACAGTGCTTTAAATGGGCCGGTACTCACCGGTACTGAGTAACGGCACTTCCTATTTTTACCAAGCTGAGTACCGGCCCTTCTCCATTGCCAAGGAGAGTACCGGTACTCAGAGTCGAATTGAAAAGGTTGGCACTGGGCCGGTGCAGAGGTCCAGCTGTGTTCCTGTTTTTTTAGCAGCATGTTTACCGTTTGTCTATGTCATTCAGCTGTGGCAAGCGACACGATGGGGCCTGAACAGCTGGCTGCTGCTGTGTCAAGTGGGCCTCTGCTCCCTCCCCACCCAGAAGCAAGCTCTTATTGTCCTCAAAAGACCCCTGCCGAGCCTCCATGCTGGGACGTCTTGTAAGACAGTGTATTTTCTGCCTGGGGCACACTGTTGTGTGCAGACTCAATGAGTTGGGGGGTGGGTGGGGGAGGGGAGAGCCTGCTCAGGAGTGGCCACTTAAGAACCCAGGGCCATTTTCACCCCATGGCCTCTCTCTGGGGTCTGACTGTCTTTCCCCTGACTCACTTGCCCCTGCAAATCAACCCCCACCCCGACTGCCTGCTATGACATTGAGTCCATGATGGGCGGGGATGAGGTGGTGGAGATTACCTAGGCTGACTACCTCCTGCCCAGGTGAGATGAGAGGCGAAATACCGACCTTCCCATCAGAGGCCAGTATTTTTCTCCCCTGACCTCACCCAGCTGGACACTGCACATGTTCACGACCCAGCAGTGCTCACTGTCTGCCACTGAAAGTTTACCAACCGTGGGGCCTTCTGCTGAGGGGAGAGGACGGTTAATGGGGTGAGAGAAGGTGAAGAGTGAAGGGACAGAGATAGAAGAAGCAGAGAAGTGTTTAAAGGGGGACAAGATAGACAGAAGGGGTAAGCGCAGATAGAGACGGGGAAGCAATTGACACAGCTATGGAAGGAGTAAGAGAGGCACGGAGAAATAAAGAGAGTGGTGGTAGCAAATGATAGGATACAATTGGGGTAAAGAGAGTGGGACGAGTTAGATACACATGGGAGAGAAGTGAGGGAGAGGGGTCCAGAGGTTTGAGATGTAAAGATTGATAGAGTTTGTCTGCTTGTTTGTGTGTGAGAGAGAAATTAAATCAGAGCGGAAGAGAATCGGGACACTCAGGAGGCATTTGAAAAGAAATGCGTGGACTACTTGTTTTGAGTGTATATGTGTGCACTCTTGAATATAAAAGGATTGCACCAAATGCAAGTAAGTAGGAACAGTATGACATTAAGAAGCTGCAAATATTGTGAAACAAGGAAATATTAACAATGGGTGTGCGTCATTCATTTTGTGTAACGAATTAGCACATTTTGTTAATTTTCATACATTTCTCACGTTTTGGTATGTCCTGCAACTGGTGTAAATGCCCTTCTCTGCATATATGAAACGTTTGAGACAACTATCAAGGACAAAATGAATACTTAACAGACAGAAATGTTTTTGTATCATCATGTCTCACCCCGCCTCTAACCCCGCCCACTGCCACGCCCCAAGCTCAATTTAATGAGTACCTGCACCTATTTTTTTTTTTTTTTCCATTTAAAGCACAGGTCTCGAAGCGAAAGCAACTCTCCTCAAACTCAACAGGAAATTCTACACAGGATTAGATCAAAAGGAAAACCCACTGATCAGGAAACTCGCAGACATCTCTACGAACCCATTTGACCGCTACCCGCGTCCCATTGAAGCGCTAACCTTGCGAAACTGAAACAGAAACGCAGCATCCAAAAACTCAGCACTGCTTGAAGGCAAACGCCGGCAGGTACACAAAACCCACCGCTGCCAGATGGCATAACAGCCTCGGCAAGCAACCAAAACTCAACACTATCAGAAGGAACTTGATGGACAAAGACAAGACCCTCTGAGGAAACATGCTGACAATTCTGCATACTCAATCGACCGCTACCCGCGGCCCATCACTGAGATGACCATGTGATGCAACCTCAACTGTGACAAAGCGTCACACATCAATAAGACAATCTAAACAGCGACTAAAAAATTCAAAATGATTGTGGAGTAATGAGGCTACTGCCTCGGTATCCAAAAACTCACCACTGTCAGAAGGAATCTGACAGACGAAAACAAGACAGCAGCAGCGAAAGCAACGCCAAAGAGCACCTTGAACATAGGACCCACGAAACCGCGTCCCCCCCCCCACACCGAACAAGGACATGGAACAAACTTCAGTCACACAATCTGAAATTTACCTACTCAACAATCGCATCTGGACCTGCCTGACGTCATCATCATTAGATGAAATTCCATTGCATCTTCTACCCCCCCCCCCCCCCCCCCCCCAGGCCGGCACCTTGGGAGAGAGAGGGGGAGAGACATCCTGGTGCTGCCAAAGCGCCTGTGCAATAGGGGGCTCTAAAGATTCTGGGTGCCCCTGTTTCCACTACATTGTTCCGAACAGCTCCAAACTAATACCCCTAACCCTGCTGATTACCTCATTCTCACCGCCCCCGTCATTTTTTTGGGGGGGGGGGGGTATATATTGGCACCTGTGGGGAATCTCTAATTCACACCACCCCTCACTCCCCTACAATATTGACTAATCTATGCCTCAGCATGTTTCAGCCACAGTCAAGGCTGGGTTAATACATGTTTTCACGGGACATGTTTACATTCCATGCTTGCTTGGACTTTACAATTTCCGTAAAAATAACGTGTGTGTTGACAGGAAGAAGCTGTCCAGTCACCGACTCACGCCCACTTACTCCCAGTGCCCACCTTCTGAGGCCCAGACGCTTGAGTCATACTGACGTCAGACAGGAAAGCAGCCTCGTGCTGCACTTCAGCTGCAGCACTGCGGCTACCAGCCCCGTGGCACAGCACTCACCTCACCTGCCCACCTCCCTGGGTCATGCAGAGACCTTTGGTACGTCACGGCAGGCAGACGAGTCTTTGTCGCAGTGCTGTTTTTGTCTGTGCATTCAGGCACAAATAGTTTTACATTTGCCATCATAAACAGTACAGGATTGGAGTACAAGCGAAACAAGCATTGGCATGGCCAATAGGTCTCGCTGGAACTTTATAAGTGTTTAGCCAGAGTGATGCTGGGGTGGTGCTGAGTCATGCTCAGGTGGTGTTGAGTGATGCTGAGGAGGTGGTGCTGCCCTGGTGCTCAGTTGGTACTAAGTGATGCTGAGTTGGTGCGGTGCTGAGGTGATGTTGAGCTGATGTTGAGCTGATGCTGAGGTGAAGCTGCGCTGAAGCTGAAGTGGTGCTACATTGGTGCTGAGTTGCTGCTGAGCTGCGGCCACACTGGTGCTGAGGTGAGGCTGCACTGGAGTAGGTGCACTGATACAGGTGCTTTGCGGGTGCTGAGAGGGTGCTGTGCTGTTGATGAGGTGGTGCTGCGCTGATGCTGAGTTGATGCTGCACTGGTGGTGGTGCACTGATATGGAGGTGGTGCTGTGCTGATGCTGAGTTGGTGCTGCAGTGCTGGTGGTGCACTGATGAGGAGGCGGTGCTGTGCTGATGCTGAGATGATGCTGTGTTGATGCTGAGGTGGTGCTGTGCTGATGCTGAGGTGGTGCTGTGATGGTGCTCAAGTGTGGTTGTCTGATGCTGAGGTGGTAGTGAGTGATTCTGTGGTGGTGCTGAGTAATGGTAAGGAGGTGCTGAGTCATGCTGAGGTGTTGGTACTGTGCTGGTGCTCAGGTGGTGCTGAGTCATGCTGAGTTGGGGCTGTGCTGAGGTGATGTTGTGCTGATGCTGAAGTGGTGCTATGTTGGTGCTGAGCTGCAGCTGAGGTGGGGCTGAGCTAGTGGTGGTGCACCAATGCAGAGGTGGTGCTGTGCTGAGATTTGCTGTGTTGATACTGCGGTGGTGCTGTGGTGGTACTCAGGGGATGCTAAGTGATACTGAGGTGTTGCTGAGTAATTCTGAGATGTTGCTGAGTGTTGCTAAGGTGGTGCTGATTCATGTTGAGGTGGTGGTGCTGCACTGGTGCTCAGGTGGTGCTGACCTGGTGCTCAGGTGGTGCTGAGTTGCTGCTTGAGGTGGGGCTATACTGGTACTGAGGTGGGTCTGAGCTGGTGGTGGTGCAATGATGTGGAGGTGGTGCTGTGCTGATGCTGAGATGTTGCTGTGCTGATATTGAGGTGGTGCTGTGCTGATGCTGAGATGGTACTGTGCTGATTCTTAGGTGGTGCTGTGGGGTGCTCAGGTGGGGTCATGCTGATGCTGAGGTGGTACTGAGTGATGATGAGGTGATGCTAAGTGATGCTGTGGTAGTGCTGAGTCATGCTGAGGTGGTGGAGCTGGGCTGGTGCTCAGGTGGTTCTGAGCTGGCGCTCAGGTGGTGCTGAGTGATGCCGAGTTGGTGCTCTACTGAGGCGATGCTGCGCTGATGCTGAGGTGGTACTCTGCTGATGCTGAGGTGGTGCTGTGCTGGTGTTGAAGTGGTGTGTTGGTGCTGAATTGCTGCTGAGGTGGGGCTGTGCTGGTGCTGTGGTAGGGCTGCACTGGTGGTGGTGAACTGACGTGGAGGTGGTGCTGTGCTGATGCTGAGATGGTGCTGTGCTGATGTTGAGGTGGTGCTGCGCTGGTGCTGAGGTGTGCTGCCCAGATGCTGATTTGGTGCTGCACTGGTGGTGGTGCACTGATGAGAAGGTGGTGCTGTGCTGATGACGAGAAAGTGCTGATGCTGAGGTGGTGCTCAGGTGGTGCTGTGCTGATGCTCAGGCGGTGCTGTGCTGATGCTGAGGTGGTGCTGAGGTAGTGGTGTGCTTGTGCGGAGGTGGTGCTTGGATGGTGCTGAATGATACTGAGGTGATGCTGAGTGATACTTTGGTGGTAATCAGGCAATGCTTGGCTGGTGTGCAGGTGGAGCAGAGTGATGCTGAGTTGGTGGTGTGCTGGTGCTGAGGTGATGCTGTACGGGTGTTGAGGTGGTGTTGTGATTATGCTGAAGTGGTGCTGCATTCGGTGCTGAGTTGCTGCTGAGGTGGTGCTGCACTGGTGCTGAGGTGGTGCTGCAGTGAAGCTGTGGTGGGGCTGTGCTGGTGCTGTACTGATGCTGAGGTGGTGCTGTGGTGGGGCTGTGCTGGTGCTGTGCTGGTGGTGCTGTGCTGATGTTGAAGTGGTGTGTTGGTGCTGAGTTGCTGCTGAGGTGGGAGTGCGCTGGTGGTGAGGTAGGGCTGCACTGGTGGTGGTGAACTGATGTGGAGGTGGTACTGTGCTAATGCTGAGATGGTGCTGTGCTGATGTTGAGGTGGTGCTGCGCTGGTGCTGAGGTGTGCTGCCCACATGCTGATTTGGTGCTGCACTGGTTGTGGTGCACTGATGAGAAAGTAGTGCTGTGCTGATGCTGAGAAAGTGCTGTGCTGATGCTGAGGTGGTGCTGTGGTGGTGTTCAGGTGGTGCTGTGCTGATGCTGAGGTGGTGCTGCACTGATGCTGTGCTGGTGCTGAGGTGGTGCTGATTGATACTGAGGTAGTGCTGAGGTAGTGGTGTGCTTGTGCGGAGGTGGTGCTTGGATGGTGCTGAATGATACTGAGGTGATGCTGAGTGATGCTTTGGTGGTGCTCAGGCGATGCTTGGCTGGTGTACAGGTGGAGCAGAGTGATGCTGAGTTGGTGGTGTGCTGGTGCTGAGGTGATGCGGTACTGGTGCTGAGCTGGTGCTGTGATCATGCTTAAGTGGTGTTGCATTGGTGCTCAGTTTCTGCTGAGGTGGTGCTGCACTGGTAGTGCTGCAGTGAAGCTGTGGTCGGGCTGTGCTGGTGCTGAGTTGGTGCTGTGCTGGTGGTGCTGTACAGATGCTGAGGTGGTGCTGTGGTGATGTTGAGGGATGCTGAGGAGATGCTGGACTGGTGCTGAGTGATGGTGTGATGGTGGTGATGATGCTGTGCTGGTGCTGCGCTGATGCTGAGGTGGGGGTGCTGCACTGATGCTGAGGTAATGCTGCACTGGAAGTGAGGTGGTGCTGCACTGGTATAGACATGGTGGTGCACTGGTGCTGTTGTGGTGCTGTGCTGGTGTTGTGGTGGTGCTCAGGTGCTGCTGAGTGATGCTCAGGTGGTGCTGTGCTGATGCTGAAGTGGTGCTGAGTGACGCTGACTGGTGCTGAGGTGGTGTTGCACTGTCTACTTGAAGAATATATTGTTAAGTAACCTTACTTTACATGACATTCTTGGGGAGCACGAGGAGGCATCCCTTGACATTTGTTTTATTTCACCAACGGTTGAAGACTAAAAGAAAGCATCAAATGTTGAAAACGTGCAAGTTCAAGCTACTTCAATTTTCATAAAACAGAGCAATACCAGAATGTTTACCTCTTTGATTGCATCCAAATAATCATGCTGGTAAATAGGTTGATCCTACAGTCAGCCGTCTTCTTAAACTACACTTCCATTAAGTAAGTATATAATTCAAGGTTTGGACATTTGAGCTAATGAAACCAAAAATGTTATAGGATGACAAACAACATAGCCTACACTTGAAAAAGTGCTTGTGAAACCAAAGACAGTAGAAAACAAGATAAGGACATGATTTGCAGCCCTCAGGGCCAGTCTCCAAGGTATGACCAAAACAGCAAAAGGAGGGACAAATGTAAACTATTCACAACTAAAACAAAGGAATTTTGAAAGGCACATGAAGGAACAAATGAAAAGAGATGGCGTGCACTGAAAGCCCATACAGGAGATACAGTATGTCTCAAGAGACAGAGCATGAGCAGCATAGGCTAGGCCTAAAAACTCTGGATGAGCTGTTCACACTAAGATGGGAATCTTAAAATGGACGCTTCTGGTAGGTGGCCAAGGTTGGTGCATAATTTATCCTAATTTGCTGCATAACTCCACTGGCCCTTGTTATAAATAAGCACCCGCTTTTTCATTTTGACCAATTTTAAATTCTACATAGAGACCGAATGCAATGTATTTCCTTTTCAGTGTACAGATTTTCAAATAATAAAATACCAAAATTTTATATTGTATTGACTGTCTCTCCATGCGGTCGTACATTAGTGATACTCTAATAACTGTGCGTATTGACAGCATAAGGAGTTTAGAAAGCAAAAGCTTAATTGGCTGTAAACGTGCTTAATTGTTGGCTGCATACCTACTAGGATGCTAATTTTTTCACATAAATGTATTTTTTTTTACTATATGACAGTTTGGGGCCCTTAAACTATCGAAGTGTAAGTGTGCAATTATCAGTTAAACAAATGTGCAAAAGTTATGCTTGCAATTTCATTTTTCATCCACAAAAAATAATTATGGATTCAATTAAATAAGAATAAATACAGATGAAAACCAAGAGCCCTAATTATTCAGACTGGTCTAATGTGCCCAAGGGAAATTTCTCAATGGACACATGCAACTGTTGAACCATCTGCACTAATGACCTTTCACTCTCCACACTGTAGAATAGTTTAAATACATATCTGTCAACGGGAACCATGTCATGAGCAGATCAGTCCACACTTGTGATGCATCTTTAGAGACAACCTTTAGCCTCATTTAGGCCTGGGCAGTGGACCTACAAGTGGGGCAAAGGTCATGACCTCTGACACTCTGGTGGAGGACCGCACACTGCATTTAGAAATCCCTGCCTGTTTGGGAGAGACCATTCTGCTGTGAAGGGAGCCTGCCTTCACAGAAGTGAGGATTGCTAAGTGGGTGCCATATTTAAAGTACCCGCTCTATAGTATTTTTTTGTTCAGAGAAAACAAACTCCTCATCAAGAGTTTTTTTCTGAATAAAAGGCAATTGACCCAACATGCATGGAGATTTCTCCAGATTGTGAGAGCAATATAATATTTTCCCTGATGGTTTATGCCCTGTCTCAAATGGCTGGGACACAAACAAGAAAGATCAGTGACGGTAACCCCGTCCGCCGTAAGTTGGGATGACTTTCACAGAGACCCAGTGGTACTGTGACAGACAGACCCCTGAGTCAGGTGGAACTGCCGATGGAGCCAGTAGAGGCTCCACCAATGGTAACCCAATGACTCTAAATACAATAGGTGATCCACGGGTTTGTCAGGGCCTTATGACTGTGTCTTCCCCTCGGCCAAACCTTAAAGAAAGCCTTGAGAGTGTGTAGATTTTGGACATTTTAGCAATTTCCTGCACATTTTCCATCTTCAGGGGGTCCTGAGGAATTTCACATAGACTACACTATCCCAGGAAGTAGCGTAGAGCCTGAGGCCTTTGTGTGGACAGGGAATGGCCCAGTACAGGTTGGTTGGTGGCTTCTACCTTAGCATACAAGCGTAAATGCAGGCATCAAGGAATTAAGAGCAGCAGATTAAAGAGACTTTTTCAGGTGGCAAAGATGCATGATTGGCCGAGACCAAGAAGCAAGAATAGAGTGGTGGTTTTCAACATAGGCGGACAGCACTGCTGGCACAGACTGAGTATTGATTACTTCGTGATTGATCAGCAAATTGTAGCCTGGGGTGGGCAGAGGTACCAGCACAGTCAGTCTTTGCAGGGAAGGTGCCCAGCCTGAGCCACTCTCCCACTAAATAGAGGATCTGTTCTGCCACCTACAACTGAATGTGGCAAGTGTATGTGTGCCCTTAGGGGCAGAAAGAATGAAAGAGTACTAAGACAAGGCATGTGTGAGGGCAGAGAACCTGTTAACATGAGACAGGGAGGCAGACAACAGATGTTAGCACAATGAAGAGTCAAGCAGAGGTGAGTACAAGGAAGACATAGTTTAATTCGTTTGTTTGCTCAACATTCAGGAATGATGAAGATAAAGATAGTAAGTACCTCTTAATTTAACTTTTTCATTATTTTATGGCGTTAAATTGAAAAATCTAATCAATCATTTTAATTGTATTCTCAAGATCTTTCAGATTTTTTCCTGGAGATTTTGACTTTGTTCTTCCCACAGAATCTTTACAATATGTCTGCATCTTTTCACATATTTCCACAAACATGTGAACTGTTCCTGCGGGAGTATGACGTTGGGCTACCCCTGTTTTTCCAGCCAACAACAGCCAACGTTCTGGCACATGTAGTTTCACTTCCCAATTCTAAGAATGGACCTACAATTCCCATGATATTCAGGGCACCCTTTAAGAGGTCCCATGGGCATCCGCAAATCATTGGTGCAGAGTAAGTGTGGGATTATAATCGTAACCGTTAAGGTCCCTTAGAAATGAGAGTAATGGGGGAATCTTTAAATCTGGGACGAGCCCTATGGTAATTCCTCATTTTGCCCTGGCATTTCAACCCCAGGCTCCATTTGCCCTCACCTCATATTTGTATAGTTAGAGTGGATCTTAGAAGCAGGCCCTTAGTGCTACTGGCTGAAAAAACTGAAATGGAGAAAAGTGACATAGAACAAGTTGATGTCTTATATGAGCTAGGGGTCCTATCAATTCTGAACCAAGTAGAATGCATTTCTTCCTGTGCCTATATGTGCCTCTTTAGTTCTTGCTTTGAGTATTACATTTTTTCTCTTGACAAAAGCTTAATTGATGTAAAAATACGCCCTTGATTTGAGGATGAAAGATGAGGGTAGTTTATTTGGGCCCACACCAATTGTTTATAACAAGTATAATTTCTGTGGGGCATTCCACCCGAGCTTGTTTTTTTGTTTAGATGAGCTGTACAGATGCCAACACACTTTTCTTTCAGACTCTTTCTTGATCCATAATGTACAATAGTCTTCACTGAAAGTTCTTTTGGAGTCTCATTCGTGCCCCTGTATGTTAGAAGTGCAATGTACACATGAGAAACTAATGTTTATGTACGTGTTTAGTTTGCCTTGCTAATAGTTGCTTTAAGTGATGGAACCTCAATCAATCAATCAGGGAATTGTAAGCGCGCTACTCCCACAAGAGGGTCTCAAGGGCTGAGGGGTGGGGGGGCTGCAGATCCGTTCAGCCGAAGAGCCAGGTCTTGAGGGTCTTCCTGAAAGTGTCCAGGGAGGGGCGTGTCTGATGTCTGCCGGTAGCTCGTTCCAGGTTCTGGCTGCAATGTGGGAGAACGATCTTCCGCCCGCTCTGGCTCTGAGGATGCGAAGGGTTTCAGCCAGTGCGAGGTTGGCAGATTGGAGGTTTCTTTTGGGTACGTGGAAGTTTATTCTGTAACTGAGGTATTTGGGTCTGTAGGTGTGTAGGCATTTGTAGGCGTGAGTGAGGATTTTGAAGGTGATTCTCTTCCCCACAGGGAGCCAGTGAAGTCTCTGCAGGTGTAGGCTGATGTGTTTTTTCCGGGGGATGCCGAGGACTTGTCTGGCTGCGGTGTTCTGTTTTGTCTGAAGTTTGCAGAGAAGAGACTTGTTGATGCCAGTGTAGAGAGAGTTTCCATAGTCCAGTCTGCTGGTGATGAGTGGGTGGGTGACTGTCTTCCTTGACTCCGGGGGGATTCATTTGAAGGTCTTTCGAAGGATGCAGAGCGTGTTGAAGCAGCTGGAGGTAACGGCGTTGACCGGTCGGTTCATAGTGAGTGCTGAGTCGAGTACGATGCTGAGGTTTTTGGCGAGGTCTGAGGGGCGTAGGTGGGCTTCCGAGGGCGGTGAGCCACTAGGTGTTGTCCCATGCTGAAGGGGTGGTTCCGAGGACGAGGACTTCTGTCATCTCTGCGTTGAGTTTTAGGCAGCTGTTGGGCATTCAGACTGCAACGACTTGCATTCCTTTCTGGAAGTTCAGCTTTGCGGTGGTGGGGTCTCTGGTGAGGGAGAAGATGAGTTGGGTGTCATCGGCGTAGGATACGATGTTGAGGTCGTGTTGTTGGATGATGGCTGCGAGGGGGGCCATGTAGATGTTGAAGCGGGTCGGGCTCAGTAACGCCACTGAGGGACTCTGCAGGTGAAATCCGTGGGGGCGGAGAGGAATGGGGGTAGGCTGATCCTTTGACTTCTTTTGATGAGGAACTATTGGATCCAGTCCAGGGCAGTCCCTTGTATGCCAGCTTCGTGTAGTCTGGCAACTAGAGTGCCTGGAGAGACGGTGTTGAAAGCTGCAGACAGGTCTAGGAGGATGAGGGCTGCGGAGTGGCCTTGGTCCAGGAGGGTGCGGATGTCATCTGGTGCGGCGAGTAGTGCAGTCTCGGTGCTGTGGTTGCTCTGGAATCCAGATTGGGATGGGTAGAGGACGGTGTGCTCTTCGATGAACCGTGTCAGTTCCCTGTTGGCTGCTTTCCCAGCTACTTTGGCTGTGAATGGGAGGAGCGAGATGGGCCGGTAGTTCTTGAGGTCGGTGGGACAGCTGTGGGATTCTTTAGCAGGGGCCTGACTTCTGAGCGCTTCCTGCTGTCTGGGAAAGTGCCCGTTGTGAAGGTGATGTTGTAATTCAGGTGCAATGCTGTCCCTGGCGAGCATGATAATAGCAGTTTAATAAGAAGAAAACATTCAATACCTCTTTAGCCTCCACATTGAAATAAAAACAACAGAGGCGGCTGGCTTGTACCGAGGATGGTGAGGGTGGGCACACAAAAAAAATAGTCTTACCTTTTATCTTGCATCGCCACGCCCTCCTCCCTCGGGTGTCTTCTCTCCTCATGGAAGTTCCGGATGCAGAGGATACTGCACTACCCAATCCTGACGCTGCTTTCACAGCAGTAAAGCAGCGCCAGGATTGGATACAGCAGCCTCTACCAGCACTCCTAAGAGCACTGGAGGCCTGCGCTTTCTCTAACCTAGCTGTCTAAGACAACTAGGTTAGAGAACTTTAAAATCGCATGTCTGGCTGGCCGGACCAAGACGGCCTGCCAAAGAGACATGCACATTTTACAGCGTATAGCTCTCTGCTGCTGACACTTGGCAGCACTTGCCCCACCACTTTCTTGACACTTAGTTCGGGACGGGTAGCTGAAAAATAAAATGGTAGTAAATTAACTTTATTACTGTTTTATTTTTCAGCTCCAGGGCTTGTGGAGCACGCTCCTCTGCTCAAATGGAGGAGCCGCCCCTGAGAAACAATCTCATACTTAGCACATATCAACCGATCAATTGAGCATAAAGACTGTGTAGTGCTAGTTCTGCTTGCACAGTTAATAGTCAACAACCTGTTTCATTTGCTTCACCCATTGCTCATGGTACAGAGAGAGAGAAATTAAAGCAGTATAGGAAGGAATGTTCACACAATTGGGGCAAAATTGCCACCCACTTGGGAGTCTCCGCGGGGAGGACAGGACACACATTACAGATATGTTCACTACCCTGAGTTCAGAGCACTACCCTTGGAGGACTTCCTGCTCCAGAGCTCTCAGTCTGAGCCATTTCTGATCATTATCCCTACACCCTAAGCATGGTGGAACACAAAAATGCCTCACTCGCGAAGTCACATATGTGTGGACAAGAAGTCAGGGTTACACATCTGAGGGACCAAGTTAAATTTTAATTTAATTTCTAGAGTATAGGCAACTTCATAGTTCTAAGGCAGATGCTGTCGGAAATAATGTATTTTACACTTCTATTCAGAAAACAGTCGAAATTGAATTAATTCTAAGGCATCACAAAGGGAAAAATCACTGGTTCAACCTTTTCCAAAGGAACACATATTAGCCAATGACAAACACTTCTGAGACCCCCTCTAGAGGCTAGCCTGCCAAAGCAATACACCTCTAAGACCAAGGGGAATAGTTATGAGAAAGTCACGCAGCGCAGCGTTATTTTGCTGCTCTGTGCGTCAGGAAAAGGGCAGGAATGCACTGTATTTAAAAGAATAAGGTGCATTCCGGCATTTGTCACTGCGCATCGATGTTATGGCTGCCAAGCCCCAATGCAGGCACCCGCGCACCATGGTGCAAGAGTGCCTGCATTGTAAGGAGGACTGTTTTTGTGCAGAAAGGTGCACAGAGGCGGCTCCTCCACTATGGCGAAGGAGTGTTGGCCCACAAAAAAGGAAACATAAAATAATAATATCTTTGAGTAATGATCATTTTATGTTTCTGTGCTGCTTTGTGGATGGGAGGGGCTGCTCTGCTCTCGGAGCAGGGCAGGAAAGGAGTGGTTTACCCACTCCTAAGTGTACATGACTGTTTGGCCAGCCCTCTGGGACCGGCCAAACAGTCATGCAAACTTTCCTGTTCTCCACGCAGGTTGTATTACAGCCTGCATGGAGAACATACCTAGAGTCCCATTCCCTGACCACGACGCTCAGACCAATCACTTCGCAGCATTGCAGCGTTGTGATCGGTTAGGGGAGCCTGGGTGCTTACCAATAACACCGCTGCATTATAGCGTTCTGATTGGTCAGGGGACCATGGCTGTGCTTCCTGAACCTGGAGTCTGACAGGGGAGAGCAGGAGAATAGACGCGGGACCCGGCGGCAGCGTGTTTATCTAAAACAAATGTTTACCTTGTGCCCGCCCGGGCCCACCTCACCACGCGTGATCCGTGCTAGCCGCCACTGAAGGGGTACCTTTCTGCATAAAAACAATGCCCTGAGGCATTTTTCTCTTTCTATGTGTGCTGCAGAAGTATTACACACAGAAAGAGGAAGTAACAAGGAGACATAAATATATTTCTTCTCGTTACATCTCGACTGGGGAGGACTAGCATTTTGGTGCATTCCCAGGTCTACCACTTTTGGTAAATTTAGAAATGCGTCAAACTCCATGGATGTTGCTGGGAACACCCACACAACACCCATGGAACACCTCCCAGGTGCAAAGCAATGCAACATTGCAATATGAGCTGTATTTATGAAGCCACTCAGGAGTATGCTAGGTGGCATTGTGTGGCTTCATTAATTGCATTTTGAGCTTGCGTGGCGCATGCACCATATTGCGTAGTGCAAATCTGACGCAACTCCACTCATAAATATGCCCCCAAATTTTCAACTAATCCCACTAAAACCATTCAACTAAAAAACTGATATGTACTACAAATCTAAAGTGTAATCCTCCCAATTTCATGCCCCCACAAAAACCTCATCCAGAGGTATCTCTACCTGGAGCTTATACCCCTAATAACTTGCATTGAGGAATCCTCCCCCATGCATCTTGAACTATCTGTACAAGTGCCATGTTTCTCTTTGAAGTAATCAAACTATGTTTACCAATGGTTTGCACTTATCAGGACTATTTATTTGAGCTAACCCTACCAATGTCAGGTGCAACTAACTTACCTTGAATTATCCTTAACAATGGCATGCATTTTAAAAAGACTTCCGCGGTATCAGATTTTTTTAACGCATTTAAGAAATTCCATTGCGCAGCAAAAAAAGGAAGTTGAGCAAGGCCCACTTGCTCCACCTGCAAAAGACTTAAAATAGCAGGTGATTCAGTGACAACAACTGAACAAATATATGCAGTATCATGCCAACCTACATGGTGATATTCAACCCCAACCAAACAAACAGCGAGAAGCCTTACATACGCCCAAGTGCAGCACTAATGATGCACTGATTGATTGCCTGACTCATTTGTTCCCTGGAGAATATCTCAGTGAATTTATGTCCCAGATATATAGGAGGTTGAAACGTGTAGGCGTACTTGAGTAGTGATGAGGCGCCGTATGGACACTAGGGTACTCTGCACTTAACTAAATAAGGAGACCTGCATTAAAGCTAGGCACCGTGCTAGGGCCCTCATACCAGATTGTGTTGCGTGATGTATAGGTGTTTTCAGTTAATGCTATTATTAAGCAACCAAAACAGCCTACATATAACTCTGGAGTCTGGTGCTTGTCAAATCTAGAGTATGACTCTATACATTGTGTCATCATGTGTCTAAATACACAAATGTTGCATGTTGTACAGTTTTGTGATCGTAATGATGATGCCCATCTTGATGCTGATAGAATAGGAATGATTCTTGTTTTGCTAAAGTAATTATATATAAACATGGTGAATAAAGTCCTGTTGTTTAGAGCACCAATAATTTTGGAGTATAACGTGTAGTTGGGACATCTTTATGATATGTCATTTCTTTTGCAATCATGATTTCGACTGTCATTATGGAGAGACATCATTACTGTTAGCCCTGGTATATTTTGGTGTGATTTCTGCTGTCTGTTTGCTTCGGACCTCTTGTTTTTCACTGTGTGCTGCATTTCGTTTTTGCTGTTTTTAGGACTCTGGGCACTTTACCACTTCTGCCCAGTTCTAAAGTGCCAGTGCTTCCTGTGTAAACTGTATTGGTGACTAGTTTATCCATGATTGGCACATTTCATTTACTAGTAAGTCCCAAGTAAAGTGCACCAGGTGTGCAAAGTGCACCAGGTGTGGCCAGGGTCTGTAGCACTGTAGCACTGATTGTGCCACCCACATGAGTAGCCCTGTAAACATGTCTCAGAACTGCCACTGCAGTGTCTTTGTGTTCAGTTTTAGACTGATATTTCGACCTACTTGCCAGGCTCAAACCTTCCCTTTTACTAACATGTGAGTCACCCCTAAGGTAACCCATTGGGCAGGGTGCAGCAGTGTATTTAAAAGGTAGGACATGTACTGGTGTGTTTTACATGTCCTGATTGTGAAATACTGCTAATTTCCTTTTCCCCTATTGCAAGGACCATCTCTCACAAAGAGTAACATCGGGATTACCTTGAAATATCTTTTAAGTGTAATTTCCCATTGGAAGCCGATAGAGATTTGGAGCTTGGAATCTCTGAGCTCACAATTTAAAAAACATCTGTTGGTGAAGTTGGTTTTTAAATTGTGTGTTTGAAAATACAACTGTCAGAAAGTGGACATTTTCTTGCTTAACCAATCAGTGCCCCTGCATGACTGTAGAATACACTTCTGGGTTGGCTGACAGTTGGGCTCTCATGCATTCACTCTAGACAGTCAAACAATGTTAGCTGCGGTGTGCCTTACATATCCTGGTGGCCCATCACCAGGCTGATGGGCCTTCCTGAACTAAAGTAGTGGAAGGAGTTGTCACTGACACCTGAATAGGACTGTGCCTGTCCTTTCACAAAGCGTCTAACCCCCTGTAGTGTGTCTGGAACCAGGTCAGGGAAAGGCAGGGTGTTGTGCAATACAAAGACTTTCCTTTGAGGTTTGCTTACTTCAAAGGCACAAAGGGGTATAAGAAAGTATAAGTATTGTAGCTCTAACACCCCAAAATCAGAACACTTCTCGACTGAGGACATTCTGCCAAGAAGGAGAGCTGGATGCTGTAGGAGGGACTGTCATTCTGCTGATTGCTTTGTTGTGCTGTCCTGCTGATTGCTGCATCTTTCTTGGGAGTGAAAGGACTCAACTTTGCTTTTTACATCATGCTTCCAAGGTTCTCCAAGGGCTTGAACATGCTTGCCTCCTGTTAAGAAGTCACAGGGCCATCAAAGACTTCACCTGCTAGTGACTGGACTCTTCTGCTGAGAGTTCTGACTTCCCAAGTGGTGCCAAATCTAGTTCCTGGGCCCTTGGAAGTATAACCTGGTGATCTTAAGGAGAAAATCCACACATTAACTCCCAGTGCCTATTTTGTCGTCAAAACGCTGTAATAGATTAACACATCACTGCTGCTTGCCCCGAAGTGTAGTTCCTGCTCTACGCATCAACCACGGTTTTCACCGCAGGCCCCAGATTGCCATCACAGTGCATCAGAAAAATCGCCACAGTGTGAGTTTAGAGCACCATGTCACTGACGTCCATGGCACTCACTCCGACTCAGACGCATTGTCTGCTTTGCGGCTGAAGAATTTACACAGTGCCTGCTTCAGTCTGTGAAATTCACACAGACCTACTTCACCGCTATTGCATCGACAAAGCGCGTTTTGATTTTCAATGCATCGTCCCTGGGCACCTGTTCTTCATTGACACCGCACCACAGTAAGGAACCGAGGCCGCCTGTCCAGAAACTGACATATCACCTCCCCTGCCAGTAAAGACCCGACGCATCACCTCTCCTATCAGTGAGGAAGCGATGCATTACCTCTCGTGCCTAGAAGTAAGGAACCAACAAATCACCTCTCTTGCCAGTAAGGAACCTACACATCACATTTTGTGTAGTAAGAACCAATGCATTACTTTGCTTTTCCAGTGCCTCACCTCCCCTGCGCCGTGCACCGTCTTTGATTTTTTATGCATCTATGGTACTTTGTACTAAAGCAAATGCATCCATTGATTTATATGGACTAAACTTGCTTCATCTTTTTAAAGTGATATTTTATGAGATCACCCACATTGCTCATGGCAAGCTACAAAGGGGGTGACCAGGGGTTATCTTGGCTGTGTGACTCCCTTACCCTGACTAGAGTGAGGGTCCCTAATTGAACAGGTGCAAACCACTGCCAACTAGAGTCTCCATTGCTTTGACCACTACATCCTGACGTTGACCTTAAATAAAAGTAGATAAGTACTTTAAAACTAACTAATTATTTCAATTAATTTACAGTGATAGTACATACATTTCCATTAATTCAAATGTATGCTTTTAATTTAAATAATATTAATGTAATTAAATATTTAAAGTTTGCCTGGGGTAGAGTTAGGCATAGGATTAATATTTCTTCTTTTATGTGAATTGAATTCATATTAATGTAATGTCTTGTTGTAACTTGATAAATATTGGGACTTTCTACTTTTCCCTTATAGTTTTATTTTCATTGCATTGATGAATGTTTATGTTATTGAATTTTTAACGAGGTTCCTTATTTTAATGTAGTTACAATTAATGTATGTCAATGTATTTACTTTAATTAACAAAGTGGCAAATAACCCATAAATGTCAGTTGAGTGCGCCTGCTAAATATTGTTTCAAAAATATTGATTGACACAAATATTATGGCACTGTAGATTATGCTCATGTGCGGTGTGGTGTAATGTGGCCTGGCATGACTTATTATCAGCGGTTAGAATGGCATGACGTAATGTGGTTTATTATGGAGTGGTGGAGTATTGGAAGATGTGGAAGGGAAACATATGAGAAGTTGTGGTTTTGTGTTTGTGCTGCTGTATTGTGTCATATAATCTGGTAGGGTGTCAAATGGAGTGATGTAGTAAAAGTGTATTACTGAGCAGTGTGGCTTGCAGTGGTGCTATATTGAGTGGTCTGATCTGGTGTTATGTGGTTTTGTATGGTGATGTGGTGTGGTGTGGTACTGTGTGATGAGTTATATACTATCCTAGTGTGTTGCGTTATAGAGAGGTGTGGTGTCCCTCGTTATGGGATGGTGAAATGTACTGTGGTCTGAAGGTAAGTGTAATGATATTGATTTTTGTGGAACAGTGATGTGTATGATGTGATAGGTTGTGATGTCATGTAGAATTATGTGTTGTGACACCATGCCACCATACGGGTAGCACAGTCTGGTATGTTATTTATTTATTTTTTTGATAGGTTATAAATGGGATTGGTTTTCAGGGATGTGGTATGTTGTGTTTCGAATGAATCTAATGTGGTGGTGTGTTGTTTGATAACTTGTGGTCTAGAGTTAAGGGTTTGAAGTGATGCTGTGAGATGAATTGCAGGATGGCAAACCTGGTAAGTATTGTTCGGATGTGGTGTGTTACATTTGGTGTGTCTGTAACTTCCTAGCAGTTCACTATATTGAGAAGTTCCTCCTATGTCTCTTCAGCCCGGCTAACAAGCATTGGCTTAGCCAATAGGTTTCGCATTTGGGACCTTATAAGTCTTTAGTTATGTTATGTTATGGTGGGGCTTATGCAAGTAAGAACCAGGAACCAATGGCAATGCGCACAGACACCGTGATGTGAGATCGGGAGCTGGGACTGAGGTGGCAAAGGTAAGAATGCACAAGTAGAGTTGTGGAGTAAAGTCCTGGGACCAGGCGGCCACAGGGTTCTCCTCCAGTGCAGTAACCATCACCAGGCTGACAGAACAGCGCCAAGAGGCTGTGGCAACGTAATCGGATGCACTACTTAAAAGATTGCACACTAAATCAGAGCTCTTCAAGGGCCGCCAGAGTCACCAGTAAAACATGCAATATCACACTGGGTTCAGTGGCTAGCCAGTGTGCCATGAACCCCACCGCAAGGACGGAAAGAGACCCATGGCCGCTGTTCTAAAAGTGAAATATAGAAATAACCAGAGTGCAGAGAGGCCCTGTGCCCGGTGCCACTACACCTGCGGCATCCACGGAAACTATGCTCCTGATTGGGTTATCTGCTGTGAGGGGGGTCTGCTATCACCTGTGCAGTCCTTACATGTGATCTCGTCATGTGCATTGCTGAGGGGGAAGGAGCACGCTGCCCTGCTGACCTTGGGTTGGCAGCGCCCAAAGCCTGGCAGCGTGCCACGCCATGGAATGCATACATCCAAGCCACCAGGGCGTGGCTGCTGTCTGAGAACCCCAGGGCATGTGGATGGGGGGCAGGTGGTGCACGCTGGAGGGGGATTGGGGGGTCATCCTCAAGATGGGAGTGGTCATGCATGCAGGAGAGGGGGTTGATGGCCGCCCTTCATCCCCGAGTGGGCCATAGCCACCGCCAGACCCCCTCCTCACCCTATATATGTGTGTTTGAAACTGAAATACACTATCCTTGGCTGAAATGGAAACATTTCATTTTTGAAAGTAAGAGAAATTTGATAAATATGTGATTGGTTTGTTTCAAACACAAATAATGAAGGGAGTCATTGATGTATGTACTGCGGCCGAACAAAGCGCTCTACTCTCCGCCTCGGGAGCATAAACAGAATATTGTAGAACATAGAAATAACACAAGCGGCCGTGAAAGTGAAAGCGATCGCGAAAGTGAAAGCGATCGCAAATGTAAAAAAAACAACAAGCGGCCGTGAAAGTGAAAGCGATCTTGCGAAGGCCGACCTAATTAAAAGCACGCCGCCATGTGTGCGTGTGAAAGCTATTGCATTTTCATTGCTATGACAACAAAATGGCGTGGGACTGTCCACAGTCCCTATGGACACGCGCATGCTGTCTGCTATGTACAAATGGCAAGAGCAGCCATGTTTGTCCATGCAGGCGCGTGCAAGAAAAGCCCTCGGCAGAATCGATTACAAATGGTGCTTGCAATAGTGAGAGCAACGCATGCGCTGCTTTTGCCAGGCGAGACCTAAAAAAGGCTTCAGTTCACCCCTCCCCCCCCCACCCCCCCTTCGTTATTAGTCATAGCTCGGGCTGGTATCTTCGAGGTTACTTGCCTCCGGTAAAGCCTGGGAAGCCATGCCAGAGAAAGCACTTAATTTCTTTAAAAAGACAGTTTCAGCATCTCCTGCTGCCTCAGGTTGTTTTCTCAGGAAGGAGTGGAGGTAACTGGTGATTCACAACATCCTACTGTTCAGACTTCATGGGGAGGGCTCTCGCTGGGCAGGGCAATGTTTTTGAGCCTTCGCCTTAGTTTTAAAAGAGAGCGAATGCTTGCTGGCCAGCAGTGGGATGAGGGAGAGGCCATCTGCACTTAAAAGGTGATCTCAGCCCCCTCCCCATAAATGATAGATTCCCTATGAATTACTTAGAAAACAAGGCAGAAAATAACAAATTGTATTTCAAGCAATTGCATTTATTTATAGCGCGTATTACCCATGAATAGCAGTAGCCAGCATTATATAAATGCAATAAAGGGGAGAATGTGTTTTTTTCTTTTTAAATAGGTTTGCAGAAAATGACAAATTGGCAAAAATGGCCAGCAAATGCAGATTGTATTGTATGCAATGGCATTTATATAGAGCCCTTATTGCCCATTAGGAGCGATAGCAAGCACTATATAAACGCAATAAAGGGGAGAGTTTGTTTTCTTATTTTCTTTTTAAATGGGTTTGCAGTGGCTCAGTGTTTACCAGACAGACCAGACGTTTCTATCAGTAGCAGCACATCTTCCATTCTTACGTGGTCGAGGGGGCTTATGGTTTTTCTTCTAAAAAATCTAAGTTATGGCTAAAAAAACATAAGAACCTGAAAAGTGGTTTTGGAAAATAGGGTTCTGGGCAGTACTTTGATATGGTGGTTGCTAGTGGATGGTAGCAGTTCTTATAAACAGGGTCAAAGAAATTATGCGATGGGGATGACTAAATTATGTGGCAGGGGTGACAACATTATTTGGCAAGAATAGTGATACTATGCAGCATAAGGTGGCACATTTTGTGATAGTATTACTTAATTATTCGTGATTTCTATGCATCTGGGTCAAAGTTTGATTTCACTAGTGATGATTTAACACCCAAATACAGGAAAAAGCAACTAATGGTGGCCAGTCAACTTTTTGCTTAAAGCCTTCTACTGCACATCAAAACATGTTGCTGCATTTTCAGTATCTTTTGATCTATTCGAGCTGGAAACATATTTTTCAGGAATGTCTGACAAAATATCGACATTCACAATATCGACGTACAAAAATATCGGAGCAAAAATATCGAAATCAAAAATATCGGCTTCCTATACTTAACTAGATATATACACAAATATCGATTTTTTAATATCGATATACAAAAACATCGTTTACTTTTATATCGACTACATTAACATCGGAAAACAAAAATATCGCTATCTACAAAAAATAATGACATTAACTATAATATCGACATCAAAAATATCGTGCACTTAAATATTGGATTATCAGCTATATCGACTTTTTATATGCATCTGTTTGCATAATTAATTAACGTTTTATATGGTTTCACATCTAAATAAACACACAATACTTAAATTAATACTATAGACACACTATTAATCGGTCAAAAATATCCTATTGGTATAATTATATCACCTACACATATAAAAATATTCTATACTACTTTGTATAATTGTATAATTTTTTTGGGATTTTCACTTCTATTACAAAGTAATCACAACTTAAATTCAAATATACTAACTAACCAATCACAAACCTAATTTTTTAAATGAACCAATAGCAAAGTAATTACTACTGACACTCCCCTATATAAACAATTAAAATCTAAGCACAAACTACTTGCCAAAAGTCACTGAAGGAGATTCATCTGTATCCGAATTGCTGCACAACAACTAGAAGAACAAGACTATCAACCTACTATCACATCTTCTAAGTAAGTAAATAAAATAGAAACTGCATTATTTGCTACTACTACTTACTTACCTGCTAAATACCCAGTGCCCCTTTGCTATTCATACTACTTAACATGCTAAATAATGATATGAAACAATATTTTGTAGATACAACGACTACTGAATATTCTACTCAAAATAACTGTGAACAAACCCTAGGAATACAGATTCTAATAACTATGTAAGTAATTTCACATTGTTTCATTATGTGCACATAAATCTAAACACACAGAAATAATGACTTTTGCCCCACATATTTCTTTTTTTCTGTAGATTCTACTACTGAAAACTGCACTACTAATGAACTAAGGACATCAGTACTATTTCTCCAATACATTTTACTAAGTAAGTATTATGCAACTGAAATAAATGTGCAAAAACAATACAAACATTTAGAACTGTTCTAATTATTTTCTATTATATATTTTTTATTTACAGAGCAAACACAACGAATAGATATACAGACATAATACAGAACTCCACATTCTGAATAATACAGATACTAATCACAAAGTAAGTATATTAAAGAACATAATTACCAGATAATCTATTAAAAAACATACCAACATGGTGATTATTCTAACACATATGTTCCTTTTTTATTTAAGATAACACTACAAACTACTCTCCAGAAGCAGAAGAAACAACTATACTGGCAAAGACCAACCTAAAAAAATATGTAAGTATCTTCACAATGTGAATCATGAAGATACACTTTTGTAGTAGAAATGAGCTCTAACATTGCAAATGTACCGAAACATTAATTAATAATATACTACTTTCATGTTTTTCATAACAGCTACAACAACATCACAAACAATTATCCCCAACTAAAGAAGCAAGCAACTCCTAATTTTGCTGTAAATTCTAAAACACGTAAGTATAAACATTCCTACTTATCACTAACATAGATTATTTATCACATTTAATTTGACATTAACTATTATATATATATTTTATAGATATACAAAGTACAAAATGACCGAAGGAGCCGAATTTGTGACCAGCCAGAAAGGAAAACTATTACTATGCTACATGGGTTACACTTATACACAAGAAAAGCAATATGGCAGGAAAGTTAATTGGAAATGTTGTAAATATTATTCTAACAAGTGCTATGGCAGAGCAACAACTAGAGAAGCTACAGTATTGTATACTAGGGAACACAATCATCCACCTAATGTTACAGAAATAGAAGTTAGAACAGCTTTGGAAAATATAAAAGAAGCTAGTACAGGTTCCCAAAAGCAAACAAATGTAATTTTAAAAGAAGCCATTCCTAAAATCCCAAAAACTGCCACAACTCAAATGCCAAATATCCTCTCCTTAAAAAGAACTATAGCACAAACTAAAAAAGCTACTACTGCTACAACACCATCTCCCAGAACATATCAGGATATAAATTTAACTGCTAACCAAATAATAACTTTAAATAAACAACCATTCATAGTTTACGACAACGAAAACAATGACAAAAGGCTTATAATTTTTGGTACCAATATGAATTTAGTTAAACTGCAGCAAAGCCAATATTGGATGATGGATGGAACATTTAACATCTGTCCCAAACCATTTTTCCAATTATACACAATACATGGCCTCTACCACAACTGCAACATACCTTTGCTATATGCACTATTACCAAACAAAAATAATTCCACATATATGGAATTAATAAATATAATTAAACAAAAAACTAATGATTTTTCTCCTGAAAGTATCATTCTTGATTTTGAGCAAGCAATGCTCTCAACTATCCTAAAAATCCACCCCCATACCTGCATTCAAGGCTGCTATTATCATTTCAACCAGTGTTTATGGAGACACCTTCAAAAAACTACCCTAAGTGTCGAATATGCTACAAACTCATCTTTTGCTTTCCAAATTAAAAAACTCATTGCACTTGCTTATGTCCCTGAAACAGACGTAGCTGAACACTACAACATTGTTATAGACAGCCCCTTCTACAAACAAAATGAAGCTAAATTAAGTCCATTTCTCGACTACTTTGAAGACACCTGGGTAGGCAGACTCCACAGATCTGGCCACAGACGAAATCCCAAATTCCTCATACCCTGGTGGAATGTTTACAGAAGTACTCTTAACGGAGAATCAAAAACTAACAATGCAGTGGAAGGTTGGCACAATGCATTTGTACAATCAACTGGCAGAACCAAACCTACTCTAGAACATTTCATTAAATGCCTACAGAAAGAACAGAGCTACCAGGAATTTAGAATGGACCAATCTGTAACTGAACTTGTCTCTAAAACATCAAAGCAAAATAAACAAATGCACAAGTACCTGGAAGAACAAGTTAAAGTTTACCCTAGTACAAAAGGCATAGAATACCTAAACATCATTGCCAAAACACTACTCTAATTAATTCCCAAAAAGGTAAACAACACTAAAAGTATCACCTAAGTATGCAAAAATATGTAACGTGAGCTTCTAAAGTATTTAATGTATGCAATATATAGAGATATTATTATAATATATGCACACATTAAAACTAAATAACAAGTAAAAAACAATTCCATAATAAAAATAACATTACCCACCCACACAAAAAAAGAAAGCAAGGACTTACCAATCATGTTGTCAATCCAATAACGTCCTCCTCCCCCAAAGTAATCCAGGTAGTGCAAAATTAACCAAAAAAAAATGTAAAAATACAACTGTTCCAAAATTAAGACATCCACGTTGTCCAGAGCCATCGAATAACCATAAAAAACCTGAAAAATTGGAAAAATAGAAAGAATCGCTCCAGCAAAACCGAAAAATATAAAGAAGTGTTTGTAAAGCAGTGTTGAATTAAACAAACAAACACTTCCTTTAAAAAAAAACGGAACTTCCGATGTAGCGTACACCTATGACAAAAACATAGAAAACAGACATTCCCACCCACATTAATTAGCTAGTAATTAGGTACAAACATATTAAAATTGATGATTTCACTTGTAGATATACCGTAAAAGACTAAAATTCACTCTATATATAATGAGTTAACTAACTAACACTACGTGTATATACCATAAGTAATTATCTGTTTTCGAAATCTAAAACATAACTCCCTCACATTCAACAACACAAAATATAAGGTCACTAGTCTCAAAACATCATTAAAATACACATAAAACATATAAAATAAACCTTACCTGAAGCGACGTGAAGTGTCTCCCAACCGCGATCAACCCTTCTTCCAAATAACCCAAAACTACCTAACCCGGTTACAAAATAAAGCACCCAAATGCAATAAAATAGTCCCAAGTATAAAATATAATATCTATACTTAACTAAATAGGCAAAAATAAACCTAAAGTTTCTATTATTGTAAAGAAATATTTACTTTAATCCTACGATGATTTGATTAACAAATATGTAAATGAATGTAATAAATACATATTATGAAAAGAATATTATTTATGTTAACAATGTCTAGAAATATAAGTACATTGTCACAAATTATAATAATTGAAAAAAAGTGTTAAAAATTTTTGTACAAAAAGAATGAAAATAATAATGCTTCTGTATAGTTGCTTATCATTGTGTTTATAAAATATGTTTATAAAACCAAATGTAATAAAAAGATTTTTGTTATGAAATAACATTTTATTTGTGAAACATAAATAAAAATAATGTTTCTACAATCATGTTGAACTATTTGTATCATTATCTTACTATAATGTAACAATCTTATTAGAAAATTTGCACTGTATATTAAATGTGAGTATATGTTGGACTCTAATAATTTAATTATTACTATACCAAATCCAGCTTACATTAAATTAAAACTGACCCTGAACCCAAAAAATACCCCTTTACCCAAAAACTGAAATCTGACCCTGAACCCTAAAAATACCCCTTTACCCAAAAACCCAAAACTGACCCTGAACCCTAAAAATACCCCTTTACCCAAAAACCCAAAACTGACCCTGAACCCTAAAAATACCCCTTTACCCAAAAACTGAAAACTGACCCTGAACCCAAAAAATACCCCTTTACCCAAAAACTGAAAACTGACCCTGAACCCTAAAAATACCCCTTTACCCAAAAACCCAAAACTGACCCTGAACCCTAAAAATACCCCTTTACCCAAAAACCCAAAACTGACCCTGAACCCTAAAAATACCCCTTTACCCAAAAACCCAAAACTGACCCTGAACCCTAAAAATACCCCTTTACCCAAAAACTGAAAACTGACCCTGAACCCAAAAAATGCCCCTTTACCCAAAAACTGAAAACTGACCCTGAACCCTAAAAATACCCCTTTACCCAAAAACCCAAAACTGACCCTGAACCCTAAAAATACCCCTTTACCCAAAAACGGAAAACTGACCCTGAACCCAAAAAATACCCCTTTACCCAAAAACTGAAAACTGACCCTGAACCCAAAAAATACCCCTTTACCCAAAAACTGAAAACTGACCCTGAACCCAAGAAATACCCCTTTACCCAAAAACTGAAAACTGACCCTGAACCGCAAAAATACCCCTTTACCCAAAAACTGAAAACTGACCCTGAACCCAAAAAATACACCTTTTCCCAAAAACTGTAAACTGACCCTGAACCCAAGAAATACCCCTTTACCCAAAAACTGAAAACTGACCCTGAACCCAAGAAATACCCCTTTACCCAAAAACTGAAAACTGACCATGAACCCTAAAAATACCCCTTTAACCAAGAACTGAAAACTGACCCTGAACTCTAACAATACTCCTTTACCCAAAAATAACTATTATTATGTAATTACAAATTAATTATTAATTAACAATAACAATAAATTAAATATATTAGCACATTAGCTGTAAATAAATAAATTTAAATATTAATATTCTTTTTTCCAAATTAATTTACAGTAAGTAAAAAATATATATTAAACTAAATTAAGCTAATTAATATAATTAACTAATTAATATTAATTAATTACCAATTAATTATTATTTAACATTATGTAAAAAATGATATTAATTAATTAACTAATTAATAATAATTAATTACCAATTATATATTATTTGAAATTATGTACAAAATTATATTAATTAATTAACTAATTAATATTAATTAATTAGCAATTAATTATTATGATTTAATTACCAATTATTTATTATTTGAAATTATGTCCAAAATTATATTAATGAATTAATTAACTAATTAATAATAATTAATTACCAATGATTTATTTTCTAAAATTATGTACGAAATTATATTAATTAATTAACTAATTATTATTCATTAATTACCAATTAATGATTATATAAAATAATGTACAAAATGATATTAATTAATTAACTAATTAATAATAATTATTTACCAATTAATTATGATTTTTTTTTTTTTACAAACATATATTAATTTATTACTTATTTTTAAATTACTTCCCACCCTTATACCCTATAAACCCAATAACCCGCTCCTAAAACTTGATATCTATTATTATTTTTTAATATTATTAATTTAAATATTATTTTAAATTTTATCTTTTTTTAAATATTTTTTATTATTTTATGTATTTTTACATACATTTTAATACACTCCCCACCCTTATCCCCTATAAACCCAATTACCCGCTCCTAAAACTAGATATTTTTTTTAAAATATTTTTTTATTAAATATATTGTAATTTTTTAATATAGACCTTTTTATCAAATTTTTATGTACAATTATTATATTTTTTCCTATACTATTTATTTTTTCCATTACTACACGATATTTTGTATAGTCGATATTTCGTCATACGATATTATTATTTTCGATATTTATACTTACTTACCTATTACGATATTTTTGTATCCGATATTTTTGCTTCCCAATATTTTTTACCTTCGATATTTTAACTTCGATATTTTGTCTTTACGATATTTTATTTTCGATATTTTGTCTGTGTACCATTTTTCAGATAAAATCTGCATTATGTGGTAAATGCAAATCGGTAATGATGCAAAAAAGGCTGTGACCGCAGACTTACATAATTCCAGCAGCACAACTTATTAGTGGAGACAGGCACCAGTCCAGATCCTCTGAGTGAAGTATCCCTGGTGACCTGTTCTGTCCCAGAAGGGAGGCGAGCTAAGGCCCAAGCACTGATGTTACCTGTGAGCCTGTCATGCAGTATTAGCTTCAGGGTGATGGCTTGACAATAACATCATGTCACACAGTTACTCAAACAGTCAATAGTCAGGTAGTGGTGCAGAGCAGCCTATCGTGTGCACCTCTACATCATACTTGCTCTGTGGCTGAGTTTGACTAGAACAGGATATGCACTCTACAGATTGGACATAAATAGGGTGCAATATTCCCTATGCCTTTGTCAAAGACTGCTGGGTGCTAGCCTCTCATAGTCTACTTCACAGAAGGCCCTTTTATGCTTGTTGCCTACTGCGTTTAGTGGACAGACAAACAGACAAAAGAGGCAGATCAGCTTGGCACTGTGCATGGACAGAACCTGGCACTGCACCTACTGAAGCTTTCTGCTTCAGCAGCATGGTATGCCCCAGACAGCTCAGCAATTTTTTGAGACTACCTCGTGGACATATTTCCCATCTCTGCAAGTGACAGCTTGTGCTTGGAAAACCTTGAGTAGAAGGGAGAAAGAGAAATGACACACACATACATTTCACAGGGTCATTTGAAATGCCGATTGGCTTCACAGTCTTGATGCTGTTCCTCAAGCTGATCCATTTTTGCAATCAGCTGATCCACTGCTTCACCTTCTACAACTCTAGGCCAATTTAGAAATCAGCAAGTGTCGTCCTGTGGGTTAACGCACCTGCCACTGTGACAGTTCAGGTACCTTGCCTTTTTTATGTCGGCATGAAGAGTGGATTTTAAAGCTCAAGCTTGGTGCCAAGAAATAAAATCTTGAAACATAGCACATTTATTTGTTGCCTTTTTCTTTTCTGCCCAAACCCGCTTTTTTCTTCCCAAGCGTTGCAGTGTATTTCGACTACTATTACAACATCTATAGGCCATCACCACTGCCTTAGCACTGTTCATCCTACCCTTTATCCTGCCCTCTATCCCTATAGTCACATTCCTCTGCCCCTATGCCACTCCCTCCTCTCCTGCACCGTCATCTCCCTTTTCATTTTTCTTCCATCTGTTGCTTCTCACTCCTTACATTACACTTCAGAACCGTCTCCAACGCATACAAAACACCTCCGCATGACTCACCCTCAACATCCCCCGCCGCTGCCACATCTCAACCCACCTGAGAAACCTCCACTGGCTCCCCGTCAGCAAGAGAATCACGTTCAGACTCCTCACCCACGCACACAAAGCACTCCACAACATGGGCCCAGAATACCTCAACAGCCGACTCGCGTTCTACACCCCCACCCGCCAGCTCCGATCCACCAACCTCGCCCTCGCCATCGTCCCACGAATCCGCAGTACCACCGCCGGAGGACGATCATTCTCCTACCTGGCAGCAAAGACCTGGAACTCCCTTCCCACCCACCTACGACTGAACCAGGACCATCTCCGCTTCAGGAAGCACCTCAGGACCTGGCTCTTCGAGCAATAGCAGCCCCCCGCCCCCCCACGCCTTGAGACCCTAACGGGTGAGTAGCACGCTCTACAAATGATTGATTGATTGATTGATTGATTACATTTCACTTTTGTCTTCTTTTTGATTTACCATTAAAATAAATAAAAATGCAAGCCAAAAAGAATATCAAATTGACCTAAAAGCAATGACAGTCAAACGGCATTCACAACAACATCTGGATGGTGAAGAAGGCGGAGTAGGAAGAGGGTGTGCAGTAGAGAGCGGAATAGAAGACGAGGTAATTATAGATGACAGGTTCAACTTTAGTGCAAACCTTCACATGCCCAGTGTGTTGCTGCACAACTTACCATTGATGGGGTTAGAACTGCTTGGGTTTCAGAAGCACATTTCAGGGCCTGTTTTATTAAGAAGAGGAGCCTATCACTAAAGTTGATTGTGCATCTCTCAAGATAGGGATACACATCTAATAGACATAAAAGTGTTCCTGCACTGATAAAATTAGTTTCTGCGGACTTGGAAAAAGTAAGACTCAATCATAAACAGGTCTATTTTCTTGTAGAGTTGAGCTGGAACACAGATACCGCTGAGTCCCTGCAAACAGAGTGCTGAACCCCTGTCCAGATAGAGCGAAGGCCAAGCACAGATGGAGCAGAGGTCGTATATATATATATATATTGTTGCACTCACTTACAGACAGTTGATTTCTTGCACTCAATTAGAGCTGATTCCCTGGTATACATAGAGAGTCAGTTCACTGGCCGAGTTGAGTCTATGATAGGAAGTGAGGAGAAGGTGGGAAGGGGGATGAGAGTGAGAAAGGACTGATGAAAGACATTGTGGAACAAGATGGAGAGAAGCGATACAGGCTACTGAAAAAGAAGAAAGAGAATATTTGCAAGAATAAGGAGGGAATAGAGAAGAAAGAAATGAGAGGAGAATATAACTGAGAAATCAAAGAAAAGAGGATTGTAAAATGGGAGATGGCAGAGTGAGTGATGTGTGAACAAGTAGCACAACAATGACGCTAAGGTAAATTATAAAGCACATTTCACCAATTCATTTTGCCCACTTCTTCACCGGAAGTCTGGATGTCACCTTGTCAGTGGGTGATGCCACAGGAACCAATCTCCAACTCAATATTTTGAATACCAGCACCTTGACACCTGTGGATCTGGGTTTGAATCCAGATTGGCACTAGACTGAAAATTGTGCAGTTCTGGGCAAATCACTTATTCTCACTGTGCCTAAACTTTAAATGTATTTATTTATTTGAAAGTTTTATATAGCGCTGACTAGACCCGTGGGTATCAGAGTGCTTTACAAGACATAGGATTGAAAGAAGGATTCACCGTTGACATTGTATCTCAAGAGGAAGACTTTAACAGTGCAACAAAATATACGTATCTCCAAGAGTCACAAATAATCCAGCATTGTCTGTACAAGGCATAGACGCTGAATTGGGTCACATGACCTTATTGGATGGTCCTGTTGGTGTAGCAAACTCAAGGGTGCAGGTTGAGGTATTTGTTTAGTAGTAGAGTTTTGAGATTCCATTTCAAGCAGGTATAGGAGGGGTTGCGGCAAAGGTTCTTTAGGAAGTGAGTTCCAAATCTATGGAGCTTTACCTGAGAAAGAGTGTTTCTGAGATTATATTTTTTTCAATTTGGGAGAGATAAGAAGAAGTAAGTGAGAACGTCTTAGAGCCCGAGTTTTGCCCTCTCTCAATAGTTTGTTTTCTAAATATTTAGGATTTGTGGTGTGAAGGGATTTGTGGGGGATCAGGCTGTGTTAAAGATGCATCTTCCTTCTATTGGCAGCCAATTGAGACTCTTGAAAGCAGGTGAGATGTGGTCAAATCTTTTGGTACCTGTGAGGAGTCTAGCAGCTGCATTAAGAGTTGTTTTAAGAGGTGCTACGTTGCTTTTTGGGGTCCCAGTGATTACAGCGTTGCCATAATCCAGTTTAGCAGGGCACATAATTGTACTGCGGTCTTTAGGTCTTTCAGTGGGATAAACGGTTTGAGTGTCTTGAGATGTTGTATGGTGTAGAGAGCCCCTTTGGCTGAATTTTTTAGGTGTTTTTTCATTGACATATTTTTGTCTAGGGTGATTCCTATGGACTTCACAGAGTTGGACAGTTAGAGCATCTATGCTCTTGAGCCATTTATGGATTGACGATGTCTTGTCATTTGGGGAAAAGTTTGGTAAACGTTCAGTTGTATTGAGGTTTAGTATTAGATAATTGATGTTTAGCCCGTTTTGTATCTTGTTTAGTGTGGTATTCAGATAGCAAATGGTGCTGTGGGTTGATATTTTGTAGTAAAGTTGAGTGTTGTCAGAATAAAGGTGATATCTCACCCCTGCTTGTTTTAGGGTAATGATGAGGGGTTCCAGAAAGAGGTTAAAAAGGGCTGGGGAGAGGATGGAGCCTTGCGGAACTCTTAGTGGAACTGGTGTAGGTTGAGAGAGACAACTGACGATTTTTATTTGTTACGAGCAATGTTAAAGACAGGACATAAGCCATTTTAGGACTGTGCTATTGATACCAGTCAGATTTTTGGGTGGTCTCAATTAAAGCTTGGTGGTTGACTGTATCAAATTATGCTGATAGGTTGAGTAGGATTAGGAGGCAAGAGTCGTCTTCATCTAAAGTTCTGAGAATGTTATCTGCTATATTGAGCATAGCAGTTTCCATTTTACACCCTTTCCGGAATCCTCATTGGAAGGTGTCATGTAGGTTGAATTTCTCGATCTGTTGCTTGAGTTGGATCAGGGTGCATTTTTTTGTGATTTTGCTAGGAAAGGAAGGTTACTGACAGATCTAACGTTGTTGAGGTGATTATAATCTGTTTCAGGGTTTTTGAGAATGGGAGTGACTTGGCCTATTTGGAAGAAGTCAGGCACACAGCCTAGCGAGAGGTAAGCATTGATGGTTTTGGTCCAGAATGGCGAGATGATGTGATTCAGGTTCTGTACTATGGAGGATAGGAGGGGATCAGTGGTATGGGTTGTGGGTTTCAAGTTTGCAGTTATCTTGTGGACTTCTCCCTCTGTCAACAATTTGAACTCTGACCAATTGGCATTGTTCTTCAGTGAGTGAAGCTCTTCCTTGATGTTAGATATTTGTGTGTTCCTCAGGTCCCAGGTAGGGCCTGTAGAGAGAGTTACCATGGAGAAGGATATGCCAACAGAGCAGGGGAGCTCAGTCGTAATTTGTAAGATGCTAGTGCTAATGTGTACAACTCAAAGATATAAGCCCCCACTTGAGATCACTTGTCATAATGTATAGTGCTCTGGTGATAACCAGCTATGTCATTGCAATATAAATGTGAACAAATACTTGTTTTTACAATTGGGAACAGGTATTCCATTTATTCCAGTTTGTGACTGCCCTACCATTTGAGATCTTGATGACCCATCCTCATTTTGTGACAGGCAGATATAAGGCCCCCATCATTTTATTAATCCCAGTATATGCTTCACATCGTTAACAGGATTCATATACATTTACTTCAGTGCTCATTGGGAGATCCTTCCACAAAAATGAAGACCAGGCACAGGACTCACTTGGTACCACCATGCAGACTTCTGATGCTTGCAGGTCACGGGCAAAGCCAACAGACCTGACCATAAAGAAAAAACTGGTATGCATAAATGCTGTTTGCATATGGTAGCACATGAAAGGCAAACCTGTTGACTTTGGTAATGTGTGTTCTCATACTGGCTCTGAGGATGCCTCCGCCCCATTGTGTGAAGCGGTAGCCCCACCACAGTGGCTGGAACTACTAGCTCTGCTCCCCCAAAGTTCAAGTCTAATTGCGCCCCTGTCTTCAGTATCTTCTGTAGGTGTTAGGAAAGGTATAGTTGCTTTTGGTTTCTCCTCATCCCAACGTTGCCCTTTGATGGTACATGCAAAGAAACCCATGAATGTGAAAAACTTTTGTCATTCAGGTATTTCGATGCACTAGTGCTTCTGTGGGTATATTTACAAACCCCTATCGCCATGGGAGCATCACTTTTTTGGACGCTCCGGTGGTGTAGCGCCATTTTCCATATTTAGAAGGTGGCACTAAGCCGCTTAGCGTGGCTTAACGTCACCTTTTAAATATGCCCCTTTCCTCCTCAGTCCGCTGCGGCAAAGGGGCATGCATGGTTGTTGCTGTGGGCGTTCCACAACAAAGCCCAATGCTTTTTGACGCTGACTCAGATTTACAAAGCTGAGGCAGCGCCAAAAACTAACGTCATGGAATACAAGGCATTAGAATGGCGATATGAGGAGAAATTATTAATTTCTCCTTGTTTTTTACTCTTTCCATATGTGCTGCATTCTGCAGTACACATAGAAAGAGCAAATCACCATTATAAATTGTTTATGTGCAGGAAGGTGCCCCTTTCTGCACATAAACAATCGTCCCTACAGAGCAGGCATCCTTGCAACAGGGCAGAAGGGTGCCTGCACTGGCGCTAGGCTGCTTTTTTTGCTCCAGAGCTAGGGGAAACACAGGGGTGCTCCGTATTCTTGTGAATGCGCTGCATCCCTGCGTTTTCAAAATGTTGGAGGGTGGTGCAGACAAACTTGACCACCCTTCAACGTTTTTGGGGAAATATGCCCCCTAGACTCTTGACACAAATAATTCGGCATACATAGAAATCTTAGGGTTGCAGATAGGGTAAAGGTGGATTTGTTAGAGGGTCTGAAGAACAAGAGTTCAGATCCAGGGCCTCGGATGGCAAACCAGTGTCATCCTTTGCTTATTTGATACACTACTGAAAGACCAGAACGAGGATGCCTTTTGGGTCCTGTTTAATTAAATGTAGGGCTATGGAAAACTTAGGTCATGTGACTGTGCATCCAATCAGGAACCCAGGGCAGAACGTGCTTGCAATCACCCTCCCAGTCTCAGAGGAAGGAGGGCACCGTGGCACCAAGATGGGCAGGGGGTGTCAGCAGAAGGGTCGGAGGCATGCAGGACCTTTAAGGTTTCAGCACCATATAAAAATAAACAAATATATAGACATGATTTGGAAACCGGGAAGAAGTTAAACATTCACTGAAGGAGTTTTTGTAATTCACATACTGTGTGCCTCGTCTGCTAGGCAATGTCTTGGGAAAAGCAAGGTGCACTCTCTGTCAATATTTGCTGCAGCCTCCCGGCTGAATATATTTGTCAGAGACATTTTTAGCTGCAATTGCTGCCTGTGCATAAATTATATGTTTTTCTAAAGTTTGACTCCTTCATTACCCGAGTTTATGCGCGCATTTGACTCGATTGTCAGGCCCAGGCCTGTGGCAGTAAATGTTTTTGCCTCACTGCGCTTTATAATGGAAGACAGAGTGGTGGAAACATATGTCGAAAGAGAAGTACGTGACGTCTTCCAAGGACACAGTAAAGCCATCATTAATGTTAAATTGCAGAAGCGTGGACACAGTGTTCTGCTGTTACAGGACTTCGCTTTCCCCTGAAGCCTGCCCCTCCCCCTTTAGAGTTTCCTCCAGTGAGTGTAGGATTTTCAGTTCCCTCCAAACGGCAAGTGAGGCCCAGAATTCTTGGAATAGTACCTAGTATGGCGGGGAGGGGGAGTCGTGCTGGAGCCAGGAAAGGGGGTGGGGGGTCAGGCTCCAGCCTTGGCGTTTAAAGGCAGCTGGTCGCACAAAGAGAAGATGTGTGCTCACATTTTACTGCAGATTGTCTAGGGTCTTTAAATAAAAATACAGACTTCATTTCCAAGAACAGTAAAAGTAGAGCACTTTCTTTGCTTACACAGTGTTCCTTCCCTGTCTGCCGCCGCAGTCCCCCCGGGGGATGTTGGTGAGTTTGTGGGCATCAGAGCCTTCACAGCAAGACAAACAAGCCAGCCCTGTGTTCTGCAGCCCGAGTTTTATTCGCGTTCGTATTACACAGACTGTAGTCAAACTTCAGGGGTGGAATATTCTCCCAGAGTCTTCATGGGAGGCTGTGACGTGTACTTACTTCACCACACCTTGGCAGCACTCATTTTTAGGTCTCGCCCGCCGATGCGCTTGCGCATTCGAGCTGGCGAGAGATATAGGGGCTTATCCAGAGTTTAACCAAACTGGCGATTTGATGCAGTGCACGTGAACACAAGTACGCGCATTCTCGCCCAATGCTTTTTTTAAGGTGTTTCATTGGCTCGTCACTTTAAGTCCTCCCACCCTCTTCCTGTCCAGCTCGCGCTTCACTTTGATCACACCCCGTGCACTTTTTTAAGGTTCTTTCATTGGTTCGTCACTTTAAGTCCTCCCACCCTCTCCCTCTCTATCTCGCGCCTCAAGCGGATCACACCCCCTTGCTCTCCAGTACGCTATCACGCATCCCAAAGCCACCACACTCAGTCCACAGCCTCTCTCCCATTGGCTCTTCACTTCACAATCACGCATCCCACAGCCACCACCCTCAGTCCACAGCCTCTTTCCCATTGGCTCTTCACTTCACAGCCTCTCTCCCATTGGCTCTCCACTTAGTCTACGCTCTTTTCAGCTGACTCGCGCGCCTCGAGCTGATCACGCCATCATGCATCCTACAACCACCACACTCATTCCACAGCCTCTCTCCCATTGGCTCTCCACTTAGGGCACGCTCTTTTCAGCTGACTCGCGCGCCTCGCGCTGATCATCCTCCTCTTTCTCTCCAGCACGCTATCATGCATCCCACAGCCACCCCCTTCTCTCTAGCAGCCTCTCTCCCATTGGCTCTTTCTGCACGCTGCATTCAGCTGACCAGCAGACTCTCCCTGCGTGCGCCTCTCGCTCATACCACCCCCTCCCTCACACAGACTCTCCTTTCATTGGCTGTTTACTTTGTGCACGCTGACAACATGAAGCTCGCAGCCATTCTCCAATTTTGCTTTAACACACACATCACTATCCATTGCATCACCACAGCATAACTTATAGCCCCCACAACAATACTATACGCTACATCCATCCAATATGACGAAACACACAGACTCTCTCTTATTTAGCAAACTACTTATTTAAACACTCCCTCCCCAGCGTACGCCTGCTCAATGCTATTACTAACCATGCAGAATCAAGACTTGCACGTAAATTCCCCCAAAAATGTTGACGTTATTAAAATAACGGTTTCTTTATATATTTTACATTTTTCAAACTAACTGGCACGTTAAATGTTATAACTTGATTTGAAATCATCAAACAAAGTTTGATTTCAAAGTACACAAAACACACAGCCTCTCTACCATCCAGCTGACTAATTCCTTCATCCCCTCACTCCTTCTCTACCGCGCGTCCCGCTCTGCAATTTCATTAACATAAACACTCAGGCCACAGACTTTAAGACTTTGGGAAACGAAACTACAAGAGAATAGTGGAGAGCTTTAAGCACCGTTGTAATGATTCTAATCTGTTGTCGGGCAGCATCTGTGAAATGCTAATTTAAACAGCAGGATGCAAAGCTCTTGTGATCTCTACAAAAAAAAAACACCCCCCCCCAAAAAAATGCCCAGCAACACAAATCCCACTGTCACAAATTAACATGCACTGCAAATGTTAGTACATTTTTAGAGCAAATACAAAAACATTGCTTGGAAAACTTGACACTCTGCACCCAGATCTTCACATTAAATGTTATTACTTAGCTTTCGTTAGGATGAATACGTTTTATTTTATAAAAGCACAAATCTCCACCGATGCACCCACCACACAGCTCCACCTACACAGCTCCACCGATGCACCCACCACACAGCTCCACCGATGCACCCACCACACAGCTCCACTGAGGCACCCACCACACAGCTCCACCGATGCACCCACCACAAAGCTCCACCGATGCAACCACCACACAGCTCCACCGATGCACCCACCACACAGCTCCACCGATGCACCCACCACCCACCTCCACAGATGCACCCACCACACAGCTCCACAGATGCACCCACCACCCAGCTCCACCGATGCACCCACCACACAGCTCCCCTCATGCACCCAGCTCCACCGATGCACCCACCACACAGCTCCACCGCCACAGCTCCACCGATGCACCCACCACCCAGCTCCACTGATGCAACCACCACACAGCTCCACCGACACAGCTCCACCGATGCACCCACCACACAGCTCCACTGATGCACCCACCACAGAGCTCCACCGATGCACCCACCACAGAGCTCCACCGATGCACCCACCACAGAGCTCCACCTATGCCCACACCACAGAGCTCCACCGATGCACCCACCACAGAGCTTCACAGATGCCCCACCACACAGCTCCACCGATGCACCTACCACACAGCTCCATTTGTGCACACATTTACAACAGCCACACATAATACATGCTGTTCCTGCACATTTACACACCAGGCACACACAACACCAGCTGTTCCTACATGCTTACAGAAGGCCCACACCAACAGCCCTTACTGCATAACTCCAACACGTAAACACACAGCAGCAACACCCATGGCATGCTTTTACACTAGACACACACACAACAAGGACCTCATTGCACGCATCCGCATCTGCGTTCAATTTTCAGAAAGTAATAGACTACTTTCTTTTCTAAAAAAAATACTTTGGGGGAAAACAATACATTTTTACACTTAGAGAATACATAACACTGCCATTAAGCCAATGCTTCCACCGTTATACATCTACAGAAAACAATATGCCCTAAACAAACCTCAATAGTGCATCTTTAACACATGCTTTTTGTTTTAAATTTCAATTACGCTTACGTTATAAAAAAAAATATTGTTTTCAGCAAAATAAAAAAAAATTCATATAGCACGAGGTCTACTCACACCCACCCCTCCCTCTCCAAAGCACACACGTTTTTGTTGGAAATTTGAGATTCAATTTACACAGCTCCACCGATGCACCCACCACACAGCTCCACCGAGGCACCCACCATACAGCTCCACCAAGGCACCCACCACACAGCTCCACCGATGCACCCACCACACAGCTCCACCGAGGCACCCACCACACAGCTCCACAGATGCACCCACCACACAGCTCCACAGATGCACCCACCACACAGCTCCACAGATGCACCCACCACACTGCTCCACCGAAGCACCCACCACACAGCTCCACCGATGCACCCACCACACAGCTCCGCCGATGCACCCACCACACAGCTCCGCCTAGGCACCCACCACACAGCTCCACCGATGCACCCACCACACAGCTCCACCGATGCTCCAACTAAGCTCCACCAATGCACCCACCACACAGCTCCACCAATGCACCCACTAAGCTCCACTGATGCACCCACCACACAGCTTCACCGATGCACCCACCACAGAGCTCCACAGAGGCACCCACCACACAGCTCCACCGATGCACCCACCACAGAGCTCCACCGAGGCACCCACCACACAGCTCCACCCACCACACAGCTCCACCAATGCACCCACCACACAGCCCCTCCGATGCACCCACCACACAGCTCCACCTACACAGCTCCACCGATGCACCCACCACACAGCTCCACCTTTGCACCCACCACACAGCTCCACCGAGGCACCCACCACACAGCTCCACCGATGCACCCACCACACAGCTCCACCGATGCACCCACCACACAGCTCCACCGATGCAGCCACCACACAGCTCCACTGACACAGCTCCACCGATGCACCCACCACACAGCTCCACCGATGCACCCACGACACAGCTCCACCGAGGCACCCACCATACAGCTCCACCGATGCACCCACCACACAGCTCCACCGATGCACCCACCACACAGCTCCCCCGAGGCACCCACCACCCAGCTCCATCGATGCACCCACCACACAGCTCCACAGATGCACCCACCACACAGCTCCACAGATGCACTCACCACCCAGCTCCACGGATGCACCCACCACCTAGCTCCACGGATGCACCCACCACACAGCTCCACTGAGACAGCTGCACCGATGCACCCACCACCCAGCTCTACTGATGCCTCATCACACAGCTCCACCGACACAGCTCCACCGATGCACCCACCAGACAGCTCCACTGATGCACCCACCAGACAGCTCCACCGATGCACCCACCACAGAGCTCCACCGATGCACCCACCACAGAGCTCCACCTATGCCCACACCACAGAGCTCCACCGATGCACCCACCACAGAGTTCCACAGATGCCCCCACCACAGAGCTCCACAGATGCCCCCACCACACAGCTCCACCGATGCACCCACCGCACAGCTCCACCGAGGCACCCACCACACAGCTCCACCGAGGCACCTACCACACAGCTCCACCTATGCACCCACCACACAACTCCACCAAGGCACCCACCACACAGCTCAACAGATGCACCCACCACACAGCTCCACAGAGGCACCCACCACACAGCTCCACAGATGCACCCACCACACAGCTCCACCGAAGCACCCACCACACAGCTCCACCGATGCACCCACCCCGCAGCTTTACCGATGCACCCACAACACAGCTCCGCCGAGGCACCCCCACACAGCTCTACCGATGCACCCATCACACAGCTCCACCGATGCCCCCACCACACAGCTCCACAGATGCGCCCACCACACAGCTCCACAGATGCACCCACCACACAGCTCCACAGATGCACCCACCACACCGCTCCACCGAAGCACCCACCACACAGCTCCACCGATGCACCGACCACACAGCTCCGCCGATGCACCCACCACACAGCTCTGCCTAGGCACCCACCACACAGCTCCACCGATGCACCCACCACACAGCTCCACCGATGCTCCAACTAAGCTCCACCAATGCACCCACCACACAGCTCCATCAATGCACCCACTAAGCTCCACCGATGCACCCACCACACAGCTTCACCGATGCACCCACCACAGAGCTCCACCGAGGCACCCACCACACAGCTCCACTGAGGCACCCACCACAGAGCTCCACCGAGGCACCCACCACACACCTCCACCGATGCAGCCACCACACAGCTCCACCGATGCACAGCTCCACCGATGCTGCCACCACACAGCTCCACCGATGCACCCACCACACACCCCCACCGATGCACCCACCACACAGCACCACTCATCAGCACAACATTATCACTAAAAAACACCACATTATCGCTAAGCAACGACACACCATCACTCTGAACTATTCCAGTATCACTCAACACCACAACATCACTCTGCAACACCACAAACAACACTCTGCACAAATACAACACCACTCAGTACCACCACAGCACTACCACACCAACAATTATCGACACACCAGCATCACTCAACACAACACCAGCATCAACAAGCACCACCACACACCACAACAACATTCAATATTACCATTTTTAACACTACGCCATCTGTCTTAGAAAATAGTCACTCCTGCCATCTATTGTTAATTTATCAAAACAACAAAAAATTAAACAACACCACATTATAACTACACACCAACACATTAAAAATATAAACTCACACAGCAACACTCTGCAACACTACACCATCTCTCAGCAAGAAAAACAATATTTCCAGAAACAATTACATTTCAAACAGTAGAGGAGAATACAAATTAAATTTTAACTAAAATAAACCAAATCGCAATTATGTAATAACACCAACATTACCAAGAAAAACAAAAGAAGGGCCAAATTACAAGCACTAGAAAAGTACGATTACGCCCAAAAGCTCCACAGATGCCCCACCACACAGCTCCACCGATGCACCCACCGCACAGCTCCACCGAGGCACCCACCACACAGCTCCACCGAGGCACCTACTACACAGCTCCACCTATGCACCCACCACACAGCTCCACCGAGGCACCCACCACACAGCTCAACAGATGCACCCACAACACAGCTCCACAGAGGCACCCACCACACAGCTCCACAGATGCACCCACCACACAGCTCCACCGAAGCACCCACCACACAGCTCCACCGATGCACCCACCACGCAGCTTTACCAATGCACCCACCACACAGCTCCGCCGAGGCACCCCCCACACAGCTCTACCGATGCACCCGTCACACAGCTCCACCGATGCCCCCACCACACAGCTCCACAGATGCACCCACCACACAGCTCCACAGATGCACCCACCACACAGCTCCACAGATGCACCCACCACACTGCTCCACCGAAGCACCCACCACACAGCTCCACCGATGCACCCACCACACAGCTCCGCCGATGCACCCACCACACAGCTCCACCGATGCAGCCACCACACAGCTCCACCGATGCAGCCACCACACAGCTCCACCGACACAGCTCCACCGATGCACCCACCACACAGCCCCACCGATGCACCCACCACACAGCACCACTCATCAGCACAACATTATCACTAAAAAACACCACATTATCGCTAAGCAACGACACACCATCACTCTGAACTATTCCAGTATCACTCAACACCACAACATCACTCTGCAACACCACAAACAACACTCTGCACAAATACAACACCACTGAGTACCACCACAGCACTACCACACCAACAATTATTGACACACCAGCATCACTCAACACAACACCAGCATCAACAAGCACCACCACACACCACAACAACATTCAATATGACCATTTTTAACACTACGCCATCTGTCTTAGAAAATAATCACTCCTGCCATCTATTGTTAATTTATCACAACAACAAAAAATTAAGAAACGCCACATTATAACTACACACCAACACATTAAAAATCTAAACTCACACAGCAACACTCTGCAACACTACACCATCTCTCAGCAAGAAAAACAATATTTCCAGAAACAATTACATTTCAAACAGTAGAGGAGAATACAAATTAAATGTTAACTAAAATAAACCAAATCGCAATTATGTAATAACACCAACATTACCAAGAAAAACAAAAGAAGGGCCAAATTACAAGCACTAGAAAAGTACGATTACGCCCAAAAGCTCCACAGATGCACCCACCACACAGCTCCACCGATGCACCCACCGCACAGCTCCACCGAGGCACCCACCACACAGCTCCACCGAGGCACCTACCACGCAGCTCCACCTATGCACCCACCACACAGCTCCACCGAGGCACCCACCACACAGCTCAACAGATGCACCCACCACACAGCTCCACAGAGGCACCCACCACACAGCTCCACAGATGCACCCACCACACAGCTCCACCGAAGCACCCACCACACAGCTCCACCGATGCACCCACCAAGCAGCTTTACCGATGCACCCACCACACAGCTCTGCCGAGGCACCCCACACAGCTCTACCGATGCACCCGTCACACAGCTCCACCGATGCCCCCGTCACACAGCTCCACCGATGCCCCACCACACAGCTCCACAGATGCACCCACTACACAGCTCCACAGATGCACCCACCACACAGCTCCACAGATGCACCCACCACACCTCTCCACCGAAGCACCCACCACACAGCTCCACCGATGCACCCACCACACAGCTCCGCTGATGCACCCACCACACAGCTCCGCCTAGGCACCCACCACACAGCTCCACCGATGCACCCACCACACAGCTCCACCGATGCTCCAACTAAGCTCCACCAATGCACCCACCACACAGCTCCACCAATGCACCCACTAAGCTCCACCGATGCACCCACCACACAGCTTCACCAATGCACCCACCACAGAGCTCCACTGAGGCACCCACCACACAGCTCCACCGATGCACCCACCACAGAGCTCCACCGAGGCACCCACCACACAGCTCCACCGATGCACCCACCACACAGCTCCACCGATGCACCCACCACACAGCTCCACCGATGCAGCCACCACAGCTCCACCGATGCAGCCACCACACAGCTCCACCGACACAGCTCCACCGATGCACCCACCACACAGCCCCACCGATGCACCCACCACACAGCACCACTCATCAGCACAACATTATCACTAAAAAACACCACATTATCGCTAAGCAACGACACACCATCACTCTGAACTATTCCAGTATCACTCAACACCACAACATCACTCTGCAACACCACAAACAACACTCTGCACAAATACAACACCACTCAGTACCACCACAGCACTACCACACCAACAATTATCGACACACCAGCATCACTCAACACAACACCAGCATCAACAAGCACCACCACACACCACAACAACATTCAATATTACCATTTTTAACACTACGCCATCTGTCTTAGAAAATAATCACTCCTGCCATCTATTGTTAATTTATCACAACAACAAAAAATTAAGAAACGCCACATTATAACTACACACCAATACATTAAAAATCTAAACTCACACAGCAACACTCTGCAACACTACACCATCTCTCAGCAAGAAAAACAATATTTCCAGAAACAATTACATTTCAAACAGTAGAGGAGAATACAAATTAAATTTTAACTAAAATAAACCAAATCGCAATTATGTAATAACACCAACATTACCAAGAAAAACAAAAGAAGGGCCAAATTACAAGCACTGGAAAAGTACGATTATGCCCAAAAAAATAACTAATAAAAAAAACAATGTATTCATGTCATGATGGACCAAATAACACGCCAAAAATAAAAGCCACACATTAATCACTTACTAACGAATAAACAACTCATAAAATTCTAATTAAAAGGCCAAACCTGTACATACGCAGAAGAAAATAATCAAGTTACACAAAAAAAAAACTTGGAAAAACGAACGGAAGTAAAACACTCATGTTATTAAAAATTCAAGAGTAATACTGTACATACGATACCTGAAATAATAACCCAACACCTACTAAATACATACCGATTCAATATAAGCATGCCAATACTTTAATAGATTAAATTATTAATACATAACAGCTCATAAACAAAGGAAAATACTATTTAAAAACACGAACAAATTACGCAAATTCAAAAAATGTATGAAATTTACACATTAACAATAACTTTCAATCAATACATTGCTATACATTACATAAAAGTACATTAAAACATTTCACATTCACAATTTAGAAAGTTCAATACATATTTAACTATATACTAAGTACATAGGATAACGCACAAAAAAAGTAGCGATACACAAATGTCGAAGATTACTATTAAAAAGTCATAATTATGAAAATAAACTCTACATAATCAATAATACATTGAAATAATACACTACATAATATTAAAATATAAACCTACCTGTCAAACGACGCAGGAAATAGACCGGAACAACAACACGCCTTTCCCCAACGAAAGTTCCTGAAGATCTGGGAAATTCCCAATTGACGCACGTCAAACGCAACGCTACATCACCAAACGTAGCGCTGCAATTGGATAAAGATTACGTCATACCTCAAACACATTCACAGTACACTAAAAGACTAGAACGCTAAACACTAAACGTAAATCACGTAAAGGAAACACATATCGTCCGCCATTTTTTACAAAAATATTAAAAAACAACGTTACAACACGAACCATTAACACACAGAACACATACTTAAAAAATATATACATACACACACATGTTACAATAAAAAACATACATGCAACACACTAACACACACATCACATGTGACAATTACAATAAAACATCACACACGAAGCATAACGCCACAACATATAATACACTAAAGAACAAACATATACACAACAGCATTAATAGACACCATCACAGCTAAATACCAAATCAACTCTGCAACACTCAAACAACACTCAGCACCACCACATCAACATGTCTGCAACAGCACCGCACCACTCCCAACTAATGCAGCATTAGACACCATCAAAAAAACATAAGTCAGCACAACAACAGCAACACTCAGTTACACCACAGCAACACTCAGCAAAACACATGCATCAGTAAAAAACACAACATCACTGTACAACACCACAGCAACACTCAGCACCAGCCCAGCATCACTCTGCAACACACCAGCATTACTTTGTTTAACACCAGCAACACTCATCACCAACACAACCTCATTCAGCACCACACAAAAAAAATATTTAAATAAAGCAATCCACAAAATACCTGAAACAATCAGCTAAAAAACATTAACAATACCATCACAACATTTACTGTATGAACAACAACTGCATCACCACAACACCACTCAACAACACCACAACATCACTCAAAAAACAAAAAATAATAATAAATACATTATCAATCTTGCTGTCACTAAAACACCCTCACTCTACTACTCTACTACCCTCACTGTACAGACATCAATCTACCACTCAACCGCACTCACTCTACCGCTTGCACGCCCTCACTGTACCTCAATCACTCTACTGCCCTCACACCATCACTCTATCCAACATCACTCTACAACTCAACTGCTCTTCCTATACCACTCTATCACCCTCACTCTACCACCCTAACTATAACACTCTACCGCTCTCACTCTACCACCCTAACGCTATCAATCTACCTCCCTTACGCCCGCAATATACTACTGTCACTCTACCTCCCACACTTTACCGGCCTCACTTTACCACTCTACCGCCCTCACACACTCACTGTACAACACACACTATACCTCTCTCCGCCCTCACGCTCTCACTCTAATGCTCTCACTCTACCATTCTAACGCACTCACTCTACCACCCTCGCACCCTTCACTCTACCATCCACACTCTAACACTCTACCTCACACACTCTACAACTATTCCACCCTCACTCTACCACTCTACCACCCTCACTGTACCAATCTACCACCAACACTCTATCCCACTTACTCTACCACTCTACCGCCCTCACCCTAACACTCTAACGCCCTCACTCTACCACACTCAATCAACAACTCTACCAACTTCACCCTAACACTTGACCACCTCACTCAACCACCCACACTCAAAAACACTCACTCTACAACACTCACTCTATCCCCCTCATTCTAGCACACTCACTGTAACGCCCTCACTGACTCTACCGCAATAACTCACTATACCGCCCTCTCTCACTCTACAACTCTCACTCACTCTACGAACATCAATCACTCTATCTCACTGACTCACTCTATCGCCCTCCCTCACTCTATCGCCGTCCCTCACACAATCGACCTTCATCACTCTACCATACTCCATCACTCTACAATCCCCAAACACTCTATCGCCCTTCCATGACTAAATTACCCTACCTCACTAGATTGCCCTGTCTCACTCTATCGCCCTCAAACACTCTGTCGCCCAACATCACTCTACCACCCTCCATCACTCTATCACCCTCCCTCACTCTATCCCCCTCACTCTATCACCCTCCCTCTAACGCTCTCCCTCTACCGTCCAACATCTATCGCCCTCCCTCTATCTAACATACTCCCTCTATCTATCTATCGCACTCACTCTAACTAGTGCAACAACATAGCATCACTCAGCACCACCACAGCATCAATCAGGGGCACCACACATCACTATGCACAACAACAGCATCATTCAAACGCCACAGCATGACTTTTAGCCAAAACAACATCACTCACTGCAACAACACCATCAATATGTCCAACAATTCAACAACAACTTGTTCAAATATTTACTACCAATGTTTCAAAATTTATTAAAAATTTCAGAAAAATATAAATTTAATTAATTTGTCAGGTCAATACATGTAAGACAGGGGGGAATTATATATTGTACCTTTACTAATGCTATACATGTAACATGTGCAAATTTTAAAAATATTGCCATTTTTAATATATTAAATAATACTTTTAATTTAAGCAAAAAATAAACACACATTTTCAACACCAAAAACACAAACTTTTCTATTGCGAGACCTATTGCATTTCCAATGCTTGTTTTCACAGGCGGCTTCACTATCAACCAACAGAGCCATATATTTTTATTTCCGCGTAAGTGCCCTGAGGCAGGCAGAGCGTGGAGGGTTTCGGACTCCGTTGTATAGGTATTAACTCATCTTTTAGAACCCACTGTTATTACATGGAGCAAATACCATTTGTGGCAAGTGTTTTTATTGATTCGAAGTTAACAAATGGGCAATGATGGTTTTGTACATATTTTGCTTGTTTTATTACTATTTCTGGTGAAAATGAGGCGTCTTTTCAATGAGAAATACACGTAATTTTGTGGAAAATGATGTGTAATATGCATGAAAATTGTACGCCAAGTATGCCTTTTCAAACAAAAGTCATGACAACCCAGACGGCTGCATTGACTTTTATTTGCAAATGTGTTTGCTCCTTACAGCTTGCTAAAGTTACATGGGAATATTGTTCGCGAGGCGAGGGCACACGTCTATTTTCAGTTTGTAAAAGGCATTTCAGGCTCGACCCAGCCTCCAACGGATGAAAATTATGTGAAAAGGCATTAGAGCGAGGAAACAGGAACTATACAAAATATGCGAAACAACCATTAATCGTGACAACAAATACATGTTTTCATAAATATATATATTTATTTATTGACTTCAAGAATTATGGTAAATGCAGCGGTGCACAAAGCTTCCTTGACACTTCCATGCGCGGTGCCCAGTACCGCAATAGGGGCCAGATGTAGGTATCCAAATACCGGTCGGAAACGGCCGAAAATACCGATTTTCGGCCGTTTACGACCGGTATTTGGATATTGAGATGTAGGGGCATGTTAAATTACAGAATCTGTAATTTTACCGAATCTGTAATTTTTCCGATTAGGTAAAATACCGAATCGGTAAAATTACCGATTCTGGGCCATATGTAGGTGGCCAAATACCAGTCGGTAACGGCCGATTTCGGCCGTTACCGACCGGTATTGTGATTTTCAGGTGTAGGTGGCCAAAATATTACCAATTCTGTATATTTACCGAATCGGTATATTTACAGAATCTGTAAATTACCGATTCGGTAAATGTACAGAATCGGTAATATGGGATGTAGGTGGTACTGGAAACAGTGCCACAGGCCCTTAGGAATTCGTTATTTACCATGAAATATTATGGCATGGTAAATAACAAATTCCTGTGTACATGCACATCTGTGCATGTACATCTGTGCCATGTGGCACACAAACATGCCCTAAGGGCATGTATGTGTGTCACATGGCATACAAGCCAGAAACAGGGGTGCAACAGGGTGTCAAAGTGACACCCTGTCCCCCTTGTAAAAGCGGTAATTTTACTGATTCGGTAATTACCGAATCGGTATTTGCTATTGAATCCTATGGGCTTCAAGGCCCATAGGAATCAATGGCAAATACCGATTTTGTAATTACCGAATCGGTAATTACCGATTCGGTAATTGTTACAGAATAATTACCTACATGGCATTTACCGAATTGTAATACCGAATCGGTAAAATTCGGTATGTATGATTCGGTAAATGCCATTTACCTACATATGGCCCTGAGGGCCATATGTAGGTGGCCAAATACCGGTCGGTAACGGCCGATTTCGGCCGTTACCGACTGGTATTGTGATTTTCAGATGTAGGTGGCCAAAATATTACCGATTCTGTATATTTACCGAATTGGTAAATTTACCGAATCTGTAAATTACCGATTCGGTAAATGTACAGAATCGGTAATATGGGATGTAGCTGGCACTGGAAACAGTGCCACAGGCCCTTAGGAATTCGTTATTTACCATGAAATATTATGGCATGGTAAATAACGAATTCCTGTGTACATGCACATCTGTGCATGTACACCTGTGCCATGTGGCACACAGACATGCCCTAAACAGGGGTGCAACAGGGTGTCAAAGTGACACCCTGTCCCCCTTGTAAAATCGGTAATTTTACCGATTTGGTAATTACTGAATCGGTATTTGCTATTGAATCTTATGGGCTTCAAGGCCCATAGGAATCAATGGCAAATACCGATTCTGTAATTACCGAATCGGTAATTACCGATTCTTACCGATTCGGTAATTGTTACAGAATAATTACCTACATGGCATTTACCGAATTGTAAATACCGAATCGGTAAAATTCGGTATTTACGATTCGGTAAATGCCATTTACCTACATATGGCCCTCTGTAATTTAACATGTAGGTAGCACTGTAATCAGTGCTACAAGGGTTTAAGAATTCGTTATTTACCACCAACTAGAAGTTGGTGGTAAATAATGAAAACCCTTCAAAAGGCATTTTTTTTGCTTTAAAAAATGTGCCATGTTGCAAAAATGTGTATGTCAGCAACATGTGCACCCATGCACAATTGAGGGGTGCAACAGGGTGTCAAAGTGACACCCTGTCTCCCTTGCAAATTCGGTAATTTTACCGAATCGGTATTTACCGATTCGGTAATTGCCATTGATTCCTATGGGCCTCAAGGCCCATAGGAATCAATGGCAATTACCGAATCGGTAAATACAGATTCGGTAATTACCGAATTTTACCGATTCGGTAATTTAAAGTTTGAAATTACCTACATCCCATTTACCTACTCTTAAATACCGAATCGGTATGATTCGGTATTTAAGAGTAGGTAAATCGAGATTACCTACATCAGGCCCTAGATGTTTAATCACTTGACAGGAACCTGGGATCAAAGTCTTCTTTGACCTCATGTCATGTCCCTTGCCTGGGAAGTGCCTTGATTCAATGAGTGCGCCTTGGGTCACAAAAGGCTACGAACCACTGCCCTCACTTCTGTTTAATACTGCACTGCGGGGGGTCATAGGCATGGTCCCGCATCACTGACGTCAGCTATTGCACCAGCCCCAGCAGCGTTTTTAATTCCGGTTCCCACTGCTTTCCTAATGTGTCTTGTCTGGGTCTTAAGTAACTGACCTCCGGCCCAGCCAGTGTCTCCTTCCCCCACACGGTTAAGGTTATCTTCTTCCTGAAATAAAACCACAGCGACTGTGTAAACATGGGGCACTGGGTGACTCAACGGTGAGTTACTAAGCCTTACACTTTGAAGGTGGCGAGCTACATTTGACTGGGCCTTTGTAAGTCGGTATGAACATTCTTTACATCTGCCTGTTTGTCGGTAACATCTGTGAAATGAACTTGTGAGCCAAGTTCAGTTTCCTCTTGGTAACTGTCTACATCTGTCCACTTCAAATTGGCGCCATTGTTTGCACTGTTTTATAGCGATTTGTGCCACTTTTAGATTGCTTCAAAGTGCCTAAGAGAGGAACAGGAGAGATAAAAACAGAAGAGAGGAAAGGAGGGGGAAGAGTCGGTGTTAATCTGTATGAAATGCTGGGGTTGTCGAATATTTGATGGCTGTCTCTTTTACCACTTTTACTTTCCTGCCTCTTTATCTCTTGCAAGTTATTTCTCATCCCTGCTTTCTCCCTTTGTCACGGTTTTCCTGTTTTTATTCCCATTTTCACCTTTTTTTGATGTCTTTCTCTTTTTTTGCCCTGGACCAAAATCAGATATTGAAAAATAAGTACTGTTGCCACCACCTGAAACCACCGGTGCAAATTAAGCACTGAGAGAGAATGAGGAAGGAGTCTTGTGGATAAATGTTGAAACAGGAGAGGACCCCCCCTTTAAACCACCAAGAGCATGCAGTAATCATTATGTTTAATCAATGGTGGTTCACATGGGTATATTCTCTAGCAGAATCAAAGATTTGTGAGGCAAATCACAAACATTTACATTGTAACCATATATCAAATATAATACATTCACGAGTAAACAAAATTCCAACAGAAGCTCTATAGAGAAGATGGAAAAATATATCATTGCTACATCTGAACTATATCTATACTACTATCGATTATACATTATTACCCTATGTATTGCTTGCAAATGTTGCTGTGCAAGCTCTGTAAAGTGCTCTGATATCCTCGTGTCAGGTTCACGCTATATAATACAGAAAAATAATAGCAATAATAATACTATTGTTTAAAACTTAGTTCCGTGTTTAATTTGCAAGATGGTGCTTTTGTGATCACACAGTGACAAAGTAAAACAATAAAATGATGTGTGTATATACAAAGGGCAAAAGAACGATCTTTGACAGTCAATATTGTTGAAGCCAGATATCCTGCAGTTCTAATTTAGACAAAAATTCTTCTAGTCTAAGTGCATGCTGCGTCAACAGCGTTTCAACCCTTTTACGGACTGTGGGTCATCATCAGGACAATGGTAGTTATTAGATCATGGACAAGCAGTTTTGTCATTTATTTATGGAAACCTGGAGGACCAATATTGGCCCCTATAACCTTTCTAGTATGGGACTCTGTTCCTTAACCCATTCACCGCGGCGTGAATTCTGCCGCGGTGCGGGTGATTTATGACTGGGCGTGGTTCGGACGGCCCCAGGCTGTCCTCTGCGCTCGCCCATTGTGACGTCAGACGGCCGAGGTCCATCTGACGCACACAAAGGGTTAATAGAGTTGGTATATGTGGTATTGAGGTCAGATAGTGTTCTGGAACTAGAGAATATAGCTATTGAAGGTTTATTTTCCTCACATTGAATTTTAGAATGTGTAAGGAAATTGACATTACACCAACAGTGTCCATGTTGTCTGTCTAGATGACACTGAAATGAGGCCATCATTCTATGTGACTTCAATGCTAAGTATTCCAACTCTACGAACTGAGACCAGGAACATTTTTGCCTACAATAAGGCACCTTGATGCAGATAATTCAACACTATTTTTCATCAAAGACCAATCTTTTGACTGTTGTGTACATGTACATACCCTTTTATTGCCTCATTTTGTCACGGTTTGATGACAAGACCACCAAGCAACATCTTGCAGAAAAAAAATTAACCAAATTTGAATCTATAATTTATTTTGTCATCTCATGTCTAGAGTTTCTGTGTGGCATTTTTGCTTATTTATTAATGTATTACATTTGATATAGGGTTACAATGTGAATGTAACAGATTTAAATCTCAAATGCTTGATGTTGAAGTGGGGCATCACTAGCACCTAGCTTGGTATACCACATAGCACCGTGGTTCCCAAACTGTGCGCTGCGGCACCCCGGTGTGCCGCAATGAGTGGCCAGGGGCGCCGCGCACAACTTGGGAACCTACGGGGGAGTTTGAAATACCCCCCCTTCATTTTCCTGGATTATGGATTGGGCCATGAGCGGCGAGCGTACGTACACGTCGTACGTGTTTTCTACAGGTATAGTCTCCGCCATTACTGGCATACGGCCATACCTGTTCTGAGCGTTTGAGCCTCGTTTGTGATGCCTGCCCGCCGTGCCTCGTGGACTCTGAACTAAAGGAAATTGGTAAGTGAAGTACACCGCCATAATTGAACTAAAAGGCACATAAACATAGCTGCCAAGGTTTCAGATTGCTGTGTGTAACATTTTCATAAATGCAGTACAATTATGTGTGACATTTCAGCAACTATGACTGACACTGTCGCAACCTAAATCAAGCAATGAAAACCAGGAAAACATATAAATATGAGCAGTTAAACCCATTTGAGCAACAGGACATTCTAAGAAAATGTTAAAACTGGCAGCAAAGCACCAGAAACTGAAGCACTTAGTTCTCTTCTAAGCTGATCGTACTGTTAAGGAAAACGAGGACTCAGGTCTGCACCAGTGTGTGTGCGCCATGCCACTACAAACAAAAGAATGATTCTGTAAATTGTAGCGGTCAGTTATTGTAATAGGGTTAGATTATGTTTTTCAATAAACGGCACAGTTTGCTTGCCACTTACTCACCTCAAGTAGAGAATAACATAACTGCTGTAGTGGGGGATAAAAAGAGAGGGAGGCGGATAAGCACTGTTTTCACGGGTCTCCTCACTTGAAAGCACACATCAACGTTCGCTGGGGTATGGAATGTAGCCACGGTGCACGGCAGACTCCACTACCGACATTTTGAGTAGGTGTTCTTCTTTAATTTCTTCTGCTGCTCTGACTAACGTAAAATAAGCTTTACCCAATTGCTTTCTTGACTGCTCCATTATAAATCTGGCCTAATCAAATGAGTACAGAGACATCCGTTTTATTTAATAACACTGATAGTTTTACGAGTAGTACATGTGCAATGTGTAAGAGCAGGGGTTTGCAGATTTACGTGTGCAGTGTGTTACAACAGGCTTGCTGACTGGTCTGTGCTGTTTTAAAGCGGATTTTGCCGGCACTCCTCGTGATTCATTGAACTAAAACGCACAAAAAAGGTGACTTGTGAGGGTAAATTATAGTCCGGTTCACATAGCTGCCATGGTAATCTTGTATTGTTTCTCACTTAACGAGTTTTTATTAAACAACTGTTATCTTCTTGTTTTGTTACAAATATGATATTAATACCTTCATTGCATCCCAATTACTTTAAGGAAGACAACAGGAAGTACTCCTGAGGTCGGATTACATCCCAAAAATGGTGGGTAGCCACGGCCAACTGCCGATTAGGTCAAGGGAGCCACAGCTCAAAAAAGTTTGGGAACCACTGATATAGCACATAACAGGTTATGAGTATTGAATATTAGAATGCCAGAATGGAATAGGAGCAAAGAGGAGCATGAAGCCATGGTTAAAGGTGATGGTGAAAAGAACCACACCATGTGTAGAAGCAAACATGCATTGGCAAAGCCAACAGGTAGGGATTTGGCTAGTGATGTTTTGGTTTTGCCAGTGCTTATTTTCTTTGTCACTGTTTTTGTATAAAGGTACACATTCTATGAAGACGTGCATTGTCTAAAAGCCACAATGTATATTCCTTATTACTGTGAAAGCACACATTGCACTAATAACTCCCAGCATTGGATCGGACTACTTATTGTGCAGATGTGCACCTTGTGCAAGAGTGGAATGCTGTCTCTCACAGCCTGGTAAGCCAACAGCTTAAGTGGGCTGACCCCGCGCCCCATTCTTTATGCTGTGGTGGGCAGAAGCAAAATATGAATGACACTACAGCAGACCAATCGATGAAGAGGGCTGACTGCCAGACCCTCCAAGTAAGTATTTTTAACATGTATATTGTTATTAAAAACAAAAAGTCTTCGCTAATGCCAAACTAAGGGGCATATTATCAAGGACCGGTGTTAAAATTATCGCCATTTTATCGGCAGGAAACTGCAGATAAAACGGCGATAATGGGCTTGATAATACGCCCTTGTTAATTCCCATAGAAGCCCATGTTGTTGTGTTAACATGAGCTTCTAAGGGAATTAACAAGGGCGTATTATCAAGCCCATTATCGCTGTTTTATCTGCAGTTTCCTGCCGATAAAACGGCGATAATTTTAACACCGGTCCTTGATAATATGCCCCCATAATCTCATGAGGGTGTACATTATTGGCTTTCCTCGGAGTTGAAGAAGGAGTTTTAAGGAGGCTGGGTGAGCTGGGGGCTTCTCATGTTCAGACTCCTGGAGTACCGGAGCGTGAATGTGAGAGTCAAAGTGCGCTGGGAAAGGGCCTCAATAGGAATCCTGGCAAAGACCTTTTCGAATTGGCTTTTGAAATGGAAATGAGTGGCTTTAGGAAAAACTAAGGCCAAATGCTGTATTTCACTGCATAATTTTTCAAACATTTTGGCTAAAATGTCATAGGATATATAGCCACTTCTGATGGGGAATTACTCAAGTATTACAGTTGTTCCTGGTTTACCACTGTTCTCGGTAGCACTATTACCACATAATAGTAAATCATTGACAAGAGTGCTGTCTGATTGTCCAGCACGTCAACTCAGGCTCGGGAGCTCTCTACATGCTCCTCGGTGCTGTGGTAATTTTTTTCTCAAGATCATACTCCGGGTTATAAAACCAGCTTCTTCATGATGCCCTTATGCTTTTAACCTTGCCATGGCTTGATTTTGGGAAAGGCTGGAGCCTGCATTGAAGACTTGCTAAGATTCAAAGCCTTTTGCATTTTTTTGCCATGATCTGCGGGTTAGCATTGAGAAGAAGGCAGGTTTGTGGAACCTCAGCCTTATTACTTGTGGCCGGCTAGCAAAATACCGGGATGCAGCTTAGCTTTGCAATACAGTGCAATATGATACAAAATACTTTATCAGCATGAAGTGTCAAACATGTTCTGTGAATGTGGGTACATGGGGTAACAGAAATGTGGCACAAATTATGTTTGTTAGTTACCTTTACATAATTAATTTATGCAAAATTGTTCTTCTGGGGTGGTCAAAAAAATATATTATGACACGCTGTCCTTACAGTTTCAAGTTTTCGAGTTTTAATTAAATACTCATAGTGAAATATTCTACACCAACACGAGATCTGACAATCATAGAAGCTATCCAATTCTAAAAACTATTATTCAACAAAATTCCAACAAGCAGCAGCATGTTGTACAGAACAAAGTATAAAATGTCTTTCATGCCATCAGTGCAAGAATCTAATAAAATATATATTAAATTGAAAAAAATAATTTATAAGCTTACCTTACAGACATAAAGTCTCCCATGACCAGCACAGCATTCTAAGGAACTTGTTAATGAGTGCCCCGCTGTGGTGTGTGGTAGGTCAGCATTAACAAGGCTTATGGGTTGAAGCCAAAGCAATTGTGGAGTATTACTAATCTACTTTCTGTATGTAGATCTCCACCCGGGTGGCGGAGAACTCACCACCCGCAGCCACAGTGGTGGTGGTGGGAAAAGGTTAAATCATTTCTACAAAATGAGTGAGGTTAAGGGAAAATGTAGGAGGGGCCAAAGGAAGGATCTGTTCATACAAAACGCACAGTGACATGAGACAGTTTCAATTCACAAAATATGCAATTAAATTTACTACTGTAGTCCTACTGACACAACTTAAATGTACTCCAGCTCAATCTTGGAGCCAGTCAAGGACCCCACATGACCCAACATTAATACTGCATCACACTCCCATAGAAATCAGCAGAGAAGGGAATAGCACTAACACGTAAAGAAACATATAAATTAAATTAAATCACATTTTAAATAAAATTGTATTTAAATCAATTTAATTTTTATTATTGAATAATATTTTCAAATTAAATATCTCCGATTATTTTTTCAAGATACATAAAACATTTTAAAACAATTATTGCAAATTAAAAATTAAATATCTCCGATTATTTTTTCAAGATACATGAAACATTTTAAAACAATTATTGCAAATTATAATTTACATTTTAAAGAAATTATATCACAATTAAAATAGTACATAACTTGCACCACACTTGTGGCAGATTCAACACACATGATAGAGTAAGGGGAGGCTGAACACGTGGGCACCACATTTCGGTACCCTTAAAGCTGCACAGCCAGAAACGAATTCAATGAATCAATTCATTAAACCTCTTAATTTTTTCACCATTTTCTCCAACATATTTCCTCTGTTTTACTTTTTACTTCTCATCAATTCATTTTACTCATTTGTTTACCATTCTTTCCAATTCAAAAAAGGTCCAGGAATGCCAGTTGTTTCCTCATGTCACGTTTATTGGTTACCCAATGCATTTCGGGAAAATTCCCTTCTTCGGGGGTATGCCGTGCCATGAATCAATCTGTATTTTAATAAAATTCTCTTCAACATACCCATCTCCATTGTATAATGTTAACATTCATTCCGCGGTGCACGCCGCTGAAATGCTCCTGCTTGTTCTTCCGAGGAGTGTAGATTAAAAAAAAGGGGAGGATCAACTAACATTTTAATACATTTTAGTTAATTAAAAAAAAAGTTTTAATATATTACAATTTAGTGGAGTTGTGTTTTCCCTTGTTACTGTGACAGCCCTAGGTGAATTAGAATAGACTCAAATAGTCTTATTGTGTTTAGCCTGATGCCCCCAAAAAGTGTGAATCATTCAAGAGACATTGATGGGGCTTGAGTCTATAATACAAAATACTTAGGCTTAGCAGCCATTGGGCACAATGTTACGTGTGGCACCTTCAGCTGGTTTGGCAGAAGATCAGCATCGGTCACCATAATCAAAGGGTGGTGGAGTGGGTGGGGTCGCGCGGGAGGCATCGCACAGGGGGAGGAATACAATATAAAAAAATGTAACTGTTGCCGCCGGCTGCTCAAGCATTGCGTCTTGTCACGCGGCCTCTCCTCTTCCTGTTTCCTGGTCCCAGCAACCCCTGGGAAAGACTCCCTGTCCAATCCCCCCCCCCTACATAGCAGCGTGGGGATTGGTCTGAGCAGACAGGAAAATGCTGTGCTCAGACCGGGGAGTCTGTGGGATTTCTCAGCCATCTGCTCAATACAGCTGGGCTGGAGAAGACCTAAGTGTGCACGTGTGTTTTGGTCGGCCTGAGATAGCCGGCCAAACACACATGAGCACTTAGGTAGTGGAGTATACTAGCACTCCTCCACCCCCTCCCATGCCCCGGCCCGCCCCTCCCACCACCTCTGGCTAAAATGCAAGAACATTGTTTTACTTTTCATTTGCTGGCTCTGAGCCAGGTAGTGGGGCGACGCTCCTCCGCCATTGGACTATTCTCAAAGGTCCATCGAAAAAGAAAGAGGATCGAAAAGGGTTTTGTACAAACATTAACTCTTGGTATAAAAACGTCAAGTCAAAATGACATGACCTCTTAGACTTTGAGAAATCTATGGTAGACAATCTCTGAACGCCACGTAAAACAGTGATGTTTACACCTGAGTGAAAAAGACATTCCAAGAAGTTCTGCGCATTTTAATGACCAGCCTGTGCCTTCTGGACTTTGGACCAGAGTGTAGCTAAGCACTACGTTCCTTTCAGAGACTTTTATATAGACGTGCTTTCTAAGTGCATTCCAAGTGTGATCAACTGAATTACTATAGACCTTAGAAGTGGTTGAGATATGGTGAAATGCCACGTAAAACAAGCTAATAGTATTATTAGGACACAAGACCCCTTCCATCATGGCATGCTCACCACACACACTTTCACGCTTCCTCTGCTGACTGGGTTCAGTGCATAACAAACAGCTCTCAGTAATACCTTATGCGATATTTTAAGTGGACTTTCAGATCCCCAAATTTATTTGTAAGTAACACAAGAGCCCTGTAGTGACTCCAGGACCAAACACTAGGGGCCTCATTTATGAAAAATTACGCATCGCTGCGAAAGGGCTTGCGTCAGTCTTACGCCTGCTGTGAGGCAGGCGTAAGATTTTGACGCATTTGAGTCCTAGAAGTGGCGCAGTGAAATCTCATGGAGTGCCCGTAGGCTGGTTGTCTCGTTTTATATCTTGTGTTTTCCTTTTGTGTGCTCGTTGAGACGCCAATCCCGGAAAGGCTACCGGCAAGAAGGACGTTAAAGACACGAAGACGAGGAGTTCCGTAAGGCGAGCCAGGAACGAGCACACAAAAGGAAAACACAAGATATAAAACGAGACAACCAGCCTGCGGGCACTCCAAGAATGAGGAGAGGCAAGCTGTGTCCCCCTCACAGCGAGTAATAAAGAAGATCTGAGGGTGAGAATAGAAACAATACCCTTCCCTCCGTAGACAACAAGGCGGATTGGAAAACCTGTCCTACAACACATTAATCACAGCCCTGAAGAAGACCTTGACATAAACAAGAGTGCAGGTCCCACACAGACAAGGTCGAAACGCGTTGGCGATATATATTGGTCATATATATACATAAATGAATGCTAAATAGCATTATCAGTATTTGGTGAAAAAAGACATATTTCCCAATATAAGAACAGAGAATTAAATCGCAAGATATATTCGTGTTGACTGTATTTGGTAAAGGACCACCACTTATGAAAGTGGATATGATCAAGAAAATGTGAGATCTTGACAATCTTAATCTAGTAGGACCTTGTGTACAGATAAGAGCCAAGTTTCTTCAAAATATAAAAATGGTGATAAATACAATTGTATATAAATGTACAGTATGAGAAAAACGTTGTAAATATTGTCAAATGTATTATATGTATGGTAAAAAGGATAGTTGGTATGTGCTAAAAGAATACACAAAGAAAAAGAAAAATATATTTGATTACATACAGAGTCAATAAAAGGGACGTCTGTGAGAAAAAGAATTGTGTAATTTATGGTGTCAGGGGTACCCACTATTGAGATAAACTGTATTTTCGATTCAAGCCCCTGTTCTCCTAAAAGAATCATCCCCTATATATAGAACCAGCATCTACCTAGATGCGTCACTTTGTAACTATGGCGCAACAAGGCGCATTTTTTACGCCACTGGTGCGTCACAAAAAGTGACGGACCGGCAGCGTAAAAGTGACGCACAGCCTCATAAATGAGGCCCTAGATACCCAGCTGGTTAATGTGGGCTGGTATTTTCATTACTTTTATTAGGGCCCAGCCTTAATATGCTAGTCTTTCCACTTTATTTATTTATTTATTTTGGCATTTTATAAAGTGCTTGGTTACGCGCTCCGGCGTGTACCCCCGCTGAGAGTGAACCTGTGAGAGAGTCATGAGGCTACAGCAGTGCTTGGCGGAAAAGATGAGTTTTGAGGGCTCTGCGAAATTTGGTCTCAGAAGGTTCAAGGCGCAATTCAGTGGGGAGCAGGTTCCAATTCTTGGCTGCAAGGAGCCTGAATGATCTGCCCCCCATCGGAGCTTTACGGATTTTGGGGACAACAGCCAGACCCATGCCAGAGGATCTAAGCATCCGCTCTGGTCTATAGGGGGTGATGAGGCTGTTCAGAGGGCCGGGTGCTCTACCTCCAAAGATGCGATGGCACATGCATAAAGCTTTGAAGGTAATCCTTTCACGGATCGGAAGCCAGTGAAGGGACCTCAAAGCGGCTTTGGAGGGTGCTCTCCTAGGAAGCCTCAGCACCAGCCGGGCTGTGGCGTTTTGCAATACTTGGAGACGATTGAGACTATTGGCTGTAATACCCAGGTATAATAGGTTGGCGTAATCGAGTCTCGATGTGACCAAGGCATGCACAAGAGTTTGTCTAGCACCAACAGGAAGCAGGTCAAGGACCTTACGTAAGCTCTTAAGTATCCCGAAGCACATTCCAACCACCCGATTTACCTGGGGAGCAAAAGACAGATCAGAGTCGAATAGAACCCCAAGATTTTTAGCCTGTTGACCCGACTCGGGGTTGAGCCCAGACAGTCAGGCCACCATGCCGAGGACCACACAGACGGGTCCCCCCCATCACGAGCACTTCCGTTTTGGACCCATTCAACTTCAGGCAGTTGTTGGACATCCAGGAGGCAAGCTCCTGCATGCAAGCACTGAAGTTGAATGCCGCGATTTCGGGTGCCCGTGACAGAGAGATGACCAGCTGTGTGTCGTCAGCGTACGATACCAGTTGGATGCCATACCTTTCCACAATGGTGGCAACAGGGGAGGCGTAAAGGTTAAACAGGGTGGGGCTGAGGGCAGAGCCCTGGGGAACCCCTTGATCGAGATTGAACACGCGAGAGTAGTGTTCTCCCTGTCTAACCTGAAAGCCCCTCTCAGTCAGGAAGGACTGCATCCAACTGAGTGCCACCCCATTTACTCCGCCATTGTTAAGACACTGTAGCAGGGTGGAATGTGCTACAGTGTCAAATGCGGCACTTAGGTCGAGTAAGATGAGAGCCATGGTATGCCCCTCATCTACCCCTTGCCTAATGGTTTCGGTGGCCAGGAGCATCGCAGACTCCGTAGAGTGACGTGCGCGAAATCCAAACTGGGTAGGATGAAGAAGGTTGGCTTCCTCCACAAAAGTCATAAGTTCGAGATTGGCCACCTTCTCTGCCACTTTGGCCATATAGGGAAGAAGGGAAATAGGCCGGAGATTGTCTAGCCTATCCCAACTGAGGTTAGGTTTTTTTTGGAGCGGGAGCACAATCGCTTGCTTCCACTTTTTGGGTACGGTGCCGGTCTTGAAAGAAAGATCCAGAACATCTCTGATGTAAGGCTCAAGAGTTTCCATACTCCCTCCAAGAAGTTTCGGTGAGGCCGGATCACGGGGGGAACCTGACTTAATCGAGCGACAGATCTGCTGGAGCTCATTAGATGGTGGAGTGATAAAGTTGCCTAGCCTATTTGCGCCCTCATCTAATGGTGAGTTTTCACTGAACTCTATTGCCTTCTCCTTTCCCCCTGTGAAGGCAGAATAGATAGTGGCCATTTTATCAAAGAAGTAGGTGGCAATGCGGTTACAGGATTCCACCGAAACCAAGGAAGGATCAACAGATGAGCTACATAGAGACATTTCTTTATAGATTTTAAATAGCTCCTTAGTGGAGTTATGAGCTTCTCCAATCCTACCTGAGAAATAGTTAGTTTTGGCGCGCCTGATTAGATTATGATATTTCCTGCGTTTGCCTATATATCTCAATTTAGCTTGATCGAGATAGGCCACCCTCCATTGCCTTTCTAATTGCTTACATTCAGTTTTGGCTAGGCGAAGTTCTGCATTAAACCAAGGGGCAGATTTGTGAGGTCTGCTCCAAGGTTTCTTATGGCAGAGAGGGGCAGTACTGTCCAAGGCATTGGTGATGCGCTCATCAAGTCTATCGGATGCTGTAGCAGCATCCTCCCCTCCTGGTCTGCCACCGTTGGTGAGGGCAGAATCGAACCCAGCCTTAGAGAACGCAGTCCATTTGCGACTCAGATATTTAGTGTTGGAAAATTTTTGGGCATTGCCGGCAGGAATAGTTATTATAAAAGGTACTAAAAAGTGGTAAGACCAGGGGACAGGAACTGGAGACTGGACTCTGTATTGGTTGCTTTACAATGTGGTTTAATGGCGCCAAATTGTGGCAGGAGAGGGTCACTGATGCTGAAGTTTGTTTGAAAAATGCATGGTTTATGTGTGCTTGAGAGATACCCATATCACTACACCGTGAATAAAACACCTAAATATACACCAACGCCCCCTCACCATAAAAAAACGATGCGACCTTTGGGATGGCCTCCCGGGCCTATAATTGAAGAATGCAGCCCCAACCACCATTTTGTTTTCTCTGTCCCACAGGGGTCCCATTGGATCACAGCAAAAATTGCTCATTTCTTTCATTTTGGCACGGGGGTCCCTTTAGTTCACCCCATGGGGTTTTGGGGGATCAGGGTATCGCCATATATATATATTATTGTTTTTTTTACTTCAGGACAGGGGGCTAAGTCCCAGAGTCCTGTAATGGCTGGCAGCAACATATATATATATATATATATATATATATATATATATATATATATATATATATATATATATATATATATATATATATATATATATATATGTATGTATGTATATATATATATATATATATACACACACACACCTATACATACATACATATATATATATATATATACACATATGTATGTGTATATAGCAACATATATATGTTAATATATATATCAGCCGTTTTTCTTAAATTGTTACCCTTATAGGTATCTTCATTTACTGGGACACACTCATTCACTTATACTTTATGTAAAGTAATACAATGCATTTTTTTTGTACTATAACATATACATATATATATATATGTAAGGCAAAAAACATGAATGGTTATATGGATTCATTTTTAAAATAAATTGTAATTGGGTTTTTGTTTTTATTTGTTTCCGAATTTATTATAACTGAATAAAAAACATATATACATTTGTATGGGCATATGCACACATCTAGATTTAACTGTGTATACAAATATGGGCATGCTCGTTACGCCTGTCCTTGCTAGTATGCTGTTTCCATGTACTGTCGAGCACAAATGACAGAATCCTTTTCTTAAATATGCTCAGATGTGTAACTTCACCTCACAGGGCCTCCTCGCTCACCGCCGGCACCCTTCCCAAAATAGTGTGTGCTCATTTGCATTTTTTAATTACTCATCAGGCTGCTTCTTTTGCATCACTTAGGGGCCTGTTCAGGTAGATAAATACACATGTTTTCCTCCAGCATTTCGGGGCTGCTGTTAGTAATAGGTTTCAAGTGGTTTCTCTGCTCCATTTTGTGGTGCTAGACACCTGACTACCGTGTTCACAGTGGCAATTCAAAAAATATTTTTAGATCTCGGCTAGGCAGCACTTGTGCTGTCTCTTCGAGGCATGCTGTATTTTGCATTTGTCACCCCGAGTGGGACGGGTATGCTCAGACGTGAGTCCCGTGCTCTCCACACCACTGGAGTCAAGCTATCCTGGCTGATGTCGGCTGATAGCCAGAAACCGGTCCTAGGATAGTTGATTCCGGTCCAGGGCAGACATGGCTTGGCAGTTCGGGCTGGACTGTTCCCATGAGGCACATGGTCAAGGCTGATTTGCATATGGCCATGTCTGAACTGGGGTGGTGTGGAGCGCAAAAAAAAAAATGATGGATTTAGGCCCAGATCTCTGTACTGGGGTGAATGTATGACATTGTTCTGCATTCTGTCCATCAACTGTTGTTTTTGCATTTGTCACCCCGAGTGGGACGGGTATGCTCAGGCGTGAGTCCCGTGCTCTCCACACCACTGGAGTCAAGCTATCCTGGCTGATGACGGCTGATAGCCAGAAACCGGTCCTAGGATGCTTGATTCCTGTCTAGGGAAGACATGGCTTGGCAGTTCGGTCTGGACGGTTCCCATGAGGCACAGGGTCAAGGCTGATTTGCATATGGCCATGTCTGAACTGGGGTGGTGTGGAGTGCAAAAAAATGATGGATTTAGGCCCAGATATCTCTACTGGGGTGAATGTATGACATTGTTCTGCATTCTGTCCATCAAATGTTGTTTTTGCATTTGTCACCCCGAGTGGGACAGGTATGCTCAGACGTGAGACCTGTGCTCTCCACACCACTGGAGTCAAGCTATCCTGGCTGATGACGGCTGATAGCCAGAAACCGGTCCTAGGATGCTTGATTCCGGTCCAGGGAAGACATGGCTTGGAAGTTCGGGCTGGACTGTTCCCATGAGGCACAGGGTCAAGGCAGATTTGCATATGGCCATGTCTGAACTGGGGTGGTGTGGAGTGTACAAAAATGATGGATTTAGGCCCATATCTCTGTACTGGGGTGAATGTATGATATTGTTCTGCATTCTATCATCAACTGTTGTTTTTGCATTTGTCACCCCGAGTGGGACGGGTATGCTCAGACGCGAGTCCCGTGCTCTCCACACCACTGGAGTCAAGCTATCCTGGCTGATGACGGCTGATATCCAGAAACCGGTCTTAGGATGCTTGATTCCGGTCCAGGGAAGACATGGCTTGGCAGTTCGGGCTGGACAAATGTAAAAAACATTGTTATTTTCAACGCCAGCAGCCCTAACTTTAACAAATGCAAGACCTATTGCATTGCAAATGCTTGTTTTAATGTGTGACTGAGTTGGGTTGGAAGTCGAAAAGCACACTTTCCCCTGTGGCCCCCAATAGGTTGATCTTTTAAAATTAAATTAATTGAAATGACCCTTTGGATAAACGTCTTGGGCCAGCCGAGGGCGTTTCTGTCAAATCTGTCTTGTTAAGCTACTTCCTTCTTTACATTCTGGTACCTGTAGTTTAGCTTCTCTAATTATAACATCATGTTATGTTATGTTTTTATAATTTTTATTGCGCACTAATACACATGGGTGTCTAGGCGCTTCCGGATCTGCATAATGTGTCAGGAAAAGCTAGTTTCTAAAAAGCCATGTCTTGAGTAGTTTCCTTAACTCAAGAAGGGAGGAAATCCTCCTAAGATAAAGGGGAAGGGAGTTCCGTTCCTTGATGGTATTGCAACTGAAACTCCTCCCACCACAGTTCGTCCTTTTAAATCTAGAGGTGGGCATCAAGTTGGCATTAGCCAAACGTAATGGTCTTTTAGGAGAATACCAACTGAAAATGCCCCAGAGGAATTGTGGGCCTTCTTTGTACAGTGCAGTGCAGAGAGCCTTGAAATTAACATGCTGACCAACTGGCAGCCAATGCAATTTCTGGATACCTGACCTAATGGACTGATATTTGGGAACGTCCAGGACTAGTCTGGCGGCGGCGTTTTGCACCGCCTGCAGCTTTCATAGAAAGCTGGATTGAAGGTTGATATATAGATCATTACAATGATCCAATTTTGACAAAACCAGGGAGGTCATCACCGTTTTTCTGGTGTTTTGGGAAATAAATGGGAGAATCTTGCATAAGGTTCTGATGGTAAGGTATGAGGAAGACGCATCCTTAGATACCTGAGACTTAAAATTAAGTTTCTCGTCTATAATGACCCCCAAATCTTTAGCTTTGGCTACTGGTGTAGGAGTGGGGCCAAGTGTGTCTGGCCACCAATCTGGCAACAACGGTGGAAAAAAGGTTTCCAAACAACACCACCTCAGTTTTGCTTGAGCTCAACTTCAAGCCGTGCCTACTCATCCAGTTGCTCAGTGTGATCATGCAGTCATGTAATTTGAGGGAGTAATTAACTTCCTTGTCCACTGTTGAAATTACCAACTGGGTGTCGTCGGTATAAGAAGTAGGGATTAAATCAAAACTTCTAATCAAAGGAGCGAGTTTGGAAACATAAATGTTAAAAAGTGTAGGGCACAACAAGGAGCCTTGCTGTAACCCACAAGGCAAGACAAAAGGAGCTGACTTAAAATCGGCCAGGTGTACTGTTTGTGTTCTATCTGATAAAAACGACGTTAAAAGAGGAAGGACCTTTCCTCCTATACCTATGGCTTTTAATCCTTAGACCAGAAGTGTATGGTCCGCTGTATCAAACGCCGTGATAGGTCGAGGAGAATGAGAGCTGCTGACCCTCCACCATCCAGCGCAATGCATATTTTCTCCGTGGTCTTTATCGAACCGTCTCAGTTCTATGACTTTCTCTGAATCCAAACTGATTCTGGTCTAGGATTTGATTGTCTGCAATAAAAGTGGAGAGTTCAACATTTATTATTTTCTCAACAATTTTTGCAGGAAGAGGGAGTCTCGCAAAAGGATGGTAATTGGCCGGGTCCGTTATGTCCAAGTTGGGTTTTTTAAAGGCGGCAATATGCATGCCTGTTTCAACAGGAAAAAGTCCTTGCGAAAGCATCTGATTGAACATACTAGATAACTGAAGATGTGAAGAAAAACTTAGGAGTTAATCATAGAGTCCAATTCTCTAAGGTGCCAGGGGATGGCAGAAGTGACATCATGCATTACAAGGGACCACAAACCTGCATTCCCAAATCGAAAACAATGTTTAAGCAGCAGGTGTTCCTTAAGGGCATGAGAGTTGCTTTTAAAAACATGTTTCTCAGTTGGGAAGACATCCCTTGGACCTCTGCCTGCTCCTCAAAGGTCACGCTACGGGATTCCCACAGGGGAGGCTGCCATTTTGAGACAGCTTACCATTTACCACACAGTTACCACCCTGTTTGAGGTGTCAGTAAGTTTTCAGTGGTATGCACCACTATTGCAGTCACAAATTATTGACTCCTACTATCACCATTAGAAGGTGATACTTCCTCCATAGTTGCAGTAATGAGTCTAAAAAACCTGTTTTGTGAATGGGAAAGGTTTTTCTGACTCTCAAAAGGCTTTTAGTACATGACCAAATACCATTCTGCAATCACAAAGAGTTTGGCTTGGCTAATGGCATGGTTTGCGACCGCAAAATGGTTTCACACATCTGATCCTAAATAGACTTTTTGTTCCTATGACTCCATTCCTGGCTCCTGAGACTGGGGGCACAATGAGAGGTGCCAGAGGTATTAAAAGGAAGGCATCGATAGCAGTTGCTGCTCCAGTGTACCCTTGATGTCCAGGGATTTAATGGATACTCACATTGTGTATATGAGACAACGCAAGAGCTCTGTAACACATCAAAAATGACTAAAAATGGAGCATGACGCATCATTGCTTCTCATTAATTGTAGGCCATAGTAGAGTTGCAAGTTAATCCCAAGGGAGGATGGGAATGTAGGCTGGCCTGTTCATCCATGACATTTTTCATGGACCCCACTAAGGAGGGGTGGGATCCGGGATTGCCACCAGCAGAAACGGGTTATGGGTATCTGACTGTCGGGTACCTGGATCCAGTAGTGTTGGTGCCTGAAGAGGTAATTCTGTCAGAACAGATGGGTCATCCTCTTCCGGTCATGTGTCAGTTCTTTAAAGGGCCAAGACCAGGTAAGGGCTGGAGGCATTTTGATAAGGTTTGTTCCTAGTACCGTGGTTGGCCGTGGCCTCCCAAGCCACTGTCTAATGTGTCAGCCTACCCTTGTGGTTCTTGGCCTTCATCTGGTGCTCCTCAGAATAAGGTATAACAATCCGGTAGTTCTTTAATTTCCTGCAACACCTCTGTGAAGGTGACAATATCAGGGAAATCTCCAAGTAAAAGCCCTACAACTGACTGCCCTTTAGCAAGGCGTGATTGCCCACAATGAAAACCACATTTTAACAAACAGAATGAGGCTTCAGGGTTCAGTGTTCAGAGGACTATGCCCCCGTGTTATAGTTTTGATGCCACCATCACTGCCCATGTGCCTTCCCCTCTTGATTCCGTATTTTGTAAATGGTACCCTGTCGAGGGGCGTGGCTTCCATCGGGGCAGAAGGTGCTGTGCCACTGTGGCCCAGAGCCCTGAGGGACCCACTGAATCCTGACTATTGCTGCATTTCACAGTTCAAGCAGTAGCAAAGGGGCTTATTTCCTTCCTTGCACTAGGGCCCAAGACATACTGCCTGCACCACTGACACTGTCCTGGTCTGCGCAAGGGGCACTTGTGTTAGGTACACTCGGCACAACAGGGTGCCCTATTACATCTCAAAAGCCCTGTTCCAGAGCAGGTGCAGAATGATGGCTGCACTGTTGTGACAGAATCATTGAAAGACGGACCCAACTGTTGGTTTATCTTTCACCGCACAAGATCCAGGCACAGTGATTAATTTGTAAAACAATAAGTGCCGGGGCTCTCGTATGAGGCAGCTTGCACCAGTTCATTTCTCCTGTTAGCGCCGCCTACAACAGAACCAACTACTGTTGAAAGTTGGACTGAGACCGTCAACATTATCGGCGCCCTCTTGCTCTCCTTAACCTTTTTGTGCGCGTAAAACAACCGCCATTTTGAACACCATGGCTTCCCTGCTCCCGCCGAGAGCCAGCGCGCCTCTCTCCCACTCCTAGCTTCGCCGGCATCCCCCCGCATACTGACAACCCCCCCTGCCTGCACCTGCCGCGAATCATAAAACCCCTCTTCAGCGCTGCTCTGCCCCAGGCCCTCGTCCTGTTCCCAGCGCGACACCTCCCTTCTTCCCATTTATGATCCCCGGCCCTTTGATGCAAACCCCTTTTCCCCGTGTGCCCGTTCGTCTTCCTCGTTCCCAAGCCGACACCCAGCTCTGCCGATACTGTTCCTTGCCCCTCCCCGTACAATAGAAAGTTTCCCCCCAGCAAGGGATCCCCGGGTTGATCAAAGCCCCCGCCCTACGAGACCCGATCAAACCCCACACACTCCGTGAATCGGCGGAATACCCAGCTGCGCGATGATCATCACCTGTTGTGAACGGGGCGGGGACTTCCACTGTAACCTTGCGTGGGAACGGGCTGGAAAGGGGGGGGGGATTCTGAGGATGTCCTTCCGTACATCAAAGTATCGACGAGAATGTGTTACATGCAATAAACAGATAAACATGTGTATAAGAGGCCAGGCCTCAGGGATGCAGTTAGAGCACCTCAGAACGATACCTTCTGTCCGTTTCGTTGTGTTCTCCTCCGGAGAGAATAAAAACCTTGTTTCCTGCCTTCCAGTCTCCAGCGCCTGCCTCTTCAATAGTTTAACTTCTTTGTGGGTTCAAGAGGCGACATCGCCGGGCAAATACTTAAGGATCTTATATTCTGGTTGGTAGTGCCCCCCCAATTATTTTCTACAATTGGCGCCCAACGTGGGGCCCATCAGCGACCCATGGATCCAGTGGGAGAGGTCCTGACGACAAAGTGAACGACTGCAACGATCGGGAACGCGTCTGTCCGATAGACCCTCGTCTGACAGCCGATCATCCGAACTTCACTGGTTCCGAACAGACCTCTCTCGAGTGATCTACGGTCCTGACTGGGAACCATCAGGAGTGCCGCGAGGATAACGGAGAAGAGAGGACGATCGGGCGCTGGATTCGGAAGACAGGAAACTGTCCATGCGGTCCGGGTAAGGTCGTGTAACCACGACAAGTCGCGAAATAATTGCTTGATTGCTTGTTTGTTTAAAAATACTAGTATTGCTCTTTTTATTTATTTGGAGATTCACTGTCTGCAAACGGAGAAACAACGGGCTCTCTCTTTGCAAGCAGTGGAGGATAGGTAGGGCAGCAGCCGTGCTTATTTTTTCTCCCCCACTCAATAATCACTTGAAACTGAACTGTTGTTCGCAAAACTATTGTTTCCTGGAGATTCCCTGTCTGCAAACAGGGAAGAGACCACCCTTTTTGCAGATAGTGAAAAGGGTAGGTAACGCAGATCTTTGCGGACCTACTCATTCTCCCCATTGTTATTTATTGGTCTTTTGTTATTTTTGATCCATGAGGTATTCACTGCCTGCAAACAACGTAGAATAGAAATATTCTGTCCAGTCTTTGCACCTAGTGATAAGATAGGCAGTGCTGACTTTTTAGTCCCTCGTTACGAGCCGTCATGTCAGTCTTCTCCCCACTGATTAGTAGCCTGTTTAGCCCGGACCGCCTATTAGAGATGGACCATCCAGCCCCACTGGAAGGCACCCCTAATAAGGACATGTTCATGAAGCATGGATTGACCGCTATAGCCTATAGTAAACTATGGCATAAATATACAAAAAAGGGTCAAGAAAGTCAATGGCCCCTGATAGGATCCTTCGATGATGATAAAATAAAAACGCTAGAAACTGCCCTGGGTAAAAACAAGACAACACCTACTATGCTTGACAGCTTCGGCATGTGGCGAAAAGAAACTGAACAACGTAAAAAGAAAACTGAGAGTAGGTTGGAAAAAGAGCTGCGAAAAGCAGCCCACCTAGCTGCTCAGAAACTAGAAAAAGAGATAAAAGAAAGAGAGAAAGCTAAACAGAAACTAGAAATGGAAACGCCAAGCCAGTGTCCGGTTAGAACCCCCTCCATGCTCTACCCTGATTTACCCTCGAAACGACAAGCCAATGAGGACCTGCTGTTAGGTCCTCCTATCATCTACATGCCCCCTCCATATGCCCCTTCTCAACCCGTGGCGCAGCACGCGCCACCCCCAGGTACAAACGAAGGTACCGCCACAGCGTCGGCCCCAATGGCCTCTGTGCCAGCCGAACCCCTTGTATTAAAACCCGCATCAACAACGACGTTAGACGAGCATGAGACTCGAGGGGCTGGCTCTGCAAGAACAAACAGACTAGACAAAGATGAGCGAGCGGGGATCGACAAAATAGCAAGGACACTGGTAGAAAGGAAGGATGATGAAGAGTACATCACAGATATGTTCAGCTCGTATACAGGGAGTCACAGACGACATTTTACCGTACGACTGTGTTATCATGTCTTGAATGCATACGAGGACCGATATCGAGACAAAGGTCCCGAGAGCCTAAGGACTCTGTACCGGAAGGTCGATATCGGGGATGAGGGCGAGTGTGATGTGTCGGACCTCCTTACGCGTACGCTTGAGGTTTTCCGCCACCTCACTGAACGAAAGCCGGGAGCTAAATCCGCAGCCCCCGTAGTGACCGAACCACCAACCGAGCAATCTAACACCATGATGCCGATACGTGAGGCTGCCCCTTACTGGGTTCCTCCTCGGGGTACAGGGACTCACGATGATGCAAACAACCAAGATGCGAAGGGAAGGGTAGTATACAACTGGGTCTACCAGCCATGGGACCGGCAAGAGATACTGACATTCCGGAAATCTCTACCCGACCTACGTAAAAACCCCACTGCCTTCTATACTGAATTGGGTACAGCCCTGGGTTCAACGATCATGACCCTGGCTGACATCGACTTGTTCTTCGGGTTATGTCTACCAGCTGATGTGTGGAAGCAAATCCGGAAAGTCGACCACCTTGAGCTGTTTGGACATACCTGGTCACAACTCGATGACCTGGACAAACAACGGGGACCAGGACAAAAGCCGTTGAAATCCATTCTAGACCTCCCAGATAAAATCGTAGAGAAATTGAAAACCCTAATCCCAGAAAAGAAAGTGGACTGGTCGATAGTAACAGCCTGTCGCCAAAAACCCCAGGAGGATGTATCGGAATACTTCTCCCGGTTTGAAACGGTGTTCTCCGATTACAGCGGCCAGGACATGACCACTGCAACCGGACACCATCTGTTTGTCCAGAATTATGTTAAGGGCCTATCATCGGAAATCTCCCAGAAACTACAGGCCAGCGAGAGTAGTTGGGCAGCCTCCAAACCTACAGCGATTCTCCAAATGGCCCAATATTATGAGCATCAGAAAAATGAAAACGATAGGGCGACAGAGAAAAAGAAGAAGGACTTAAAAGAGAGGGTGATGATTGCCAAACTGCAAGGGGTGACTATAGGACGAGACCAATACCGGGGAAACTACCAGACAAACGTCCCTAAGACTACATTTCCCCAGGACCGCACTCTGACTTCCTACAGTGGACGCACAGACCTTAGAGAAGACCAGTGCGCTTTCTGCAAAGGGACTGGCCATTGGAAATCCCAGTGCCCAGTTCTTCTGGAAATGATCAGAAACAAAGACCCCAGGGATGTAGCAAACGGACCGAGACCTAAGGGACAACAACGAGGGCCCCCAAATGACGCGACTAATGACAGATCAAGCAGACCAAATACGTTCGATCGACCCCGGCAGAACCAATATCAACAATCTGACTATGACGACACTCACACCTTCGCATAGGACAGCCAAGGGCGAGGGAGGGATCCAGTCGAGCTCTATGTTGACCAGCAGGGCCCTTATGTCACTGCTAAGGTCCTGGGTACCAAGTCTCCATTTCTGGTAGACACTGGCGCAACACGTAGTGCGTTATCTAAACGACTGATTCCAAGGGCACCCTTGTCTGGCTCACTCATAACATCGACAGGTTTCGATGGAACGCCCTCCACCAACCCTTTGTCTGCCCCGATTCTCTTTGACGTAGAAAACAACACCACCGACACCACGTTCTTGCTTTCCTCCAATAGCCCTGACGCCATTATGGGACTTGACTTACTGAAACACTTCCGAGCGACGATTAGGTGTTCTCAAGATGGAGTTCGAGTGTTTCTTTACGACAACCCCGTTCTGCTTAGACATTGCTCTCCCCGACACATGTTTTCCATCACCGACGTTGACGCGTCCCTGCTTGACACTCTACCTCCGTATCTGTGGGCCAAAGCGGATTCGGACGTAGGGCGTATGTTAATTGACCCAGTGCACATTACTGTCCGACCAGACGCAACACTCCCAAAACTCCCACAATATCGGATATCGCCAGAGGGCGAGAAGGCATTGGTAATGATTATCCAGTCACTGATAGACGCAGGAGTGGTAGAGGAAGTGGTTAGCAACGTTTGCAACAGCCCTATCTTGCCCATTATCAAGAAGCAGGGAGAGGGAGATGAGAAAGCATACCGTTTCATCATCGACCTCCGAGAGATCAATAAAGTGGTGGTACCCCAGTACCCTGTGGTCTCAGACATCACCACCATCCTGACCTTGATTCCATCCACTGCCACCACCTTTTCCGTCATCGACCTCAAGAACGCATTCTTCTCCATCCCCATCCACCCAGACAGCCGATATCTCTTCGGCTTTACCCTAAAAGCCCGCTCATATAGGTTTTGCCGAGCGCCTCAAGGCTACACGGAAAGCCCTAGCATCTACAGCCAGGCCCTCAAAAGACAACTAGACCAAGTCCAGTTACCCGACGGGGTGGTGTTGGTACAATATGTCGATGACATCCTTTTGGCAGCCGACACCACCCCTCTAGCGGTTACCGCCACCATTCAACTCTTGCACTTCCTTGCGGAAAATGGCCACAAGGTCTCCAAGAAGAAGTTGCAATTCTGCCTACCCCAGGTCACTTACCTAGGCCACCTTTTGTCCAAAGATGGAAGAAAACTCACCCCTGATCGAATCCAAACCATTCTAGATACCCCTGTCCCTAAAACCCAGAAGCAGGTTCGCTCCCTATTAGGCCTCACCTCCTTCTGCCGACAATGGTTACCAAACTTCAGCCTCGTTGTAAAACCACTGCTTTCTCTGCTAAACAAAGACGTCCCTTTCCCACTCCCTTGGACTCCTGAGTGTCAAACTTCCTTCACAGAACTGCGAGATGCCCTTTGCTCAGCCCCTGTCCTGGGTACCCCTGATTACAGAAAGCCCTTCTCCCTTTACACTCACGAAAGGGAGGGGTGCGCTTTATCTGTCCTGACCCAGGCCATCGGCCCTAAGCAACGACCGTGCGCTTACTTCTCTGCCACTCTTGACCCTGTCGCCAGAGCCTTGCCTGCCTGCCTTCGAGCTGTAGCTGCTGCTGCAGTCTCTATCCGACAGAGTGAGGGGATTGTACTCTCGAATTCCCTCACGGTACTGGTACCCCATGCAGTCGACACCCTCCTGAACCAAACCAAGACACAACATCTGACGAGTGCACGACTGACTGGATACGAACTGACCTTGCTTGCCCCCCATATCACCCTGAAAAGATGCACCACACTGAACCCAGCAACTCTGTTACCCTTGCCAGAGAACGATTCCAATGTGCACCCCGTACATGACTGCGTGACTCTTACGGACGAACAGACCAGGAGTAGGGTCGATCTCAGAGACACAGCTTTCCCTGACCCCGACGGGGAGTTGTGGGTGGACGGTTCTTGCATCAAACTCTCCGATGGTACCACTTCCGCTGCCTATGCAGTCACCACGGCTCGAACTGTAGTAGAAACAGCCCGCATCACCCAGCGATCTGCCCAGGCAGCGGAACTGATTGCTTTGACGCGAGCCTGCATCCTGGCAACAGGAACCACAGCGAACATTTACACTGACAGCCAGTATGCCTTCGGGGTGGTTCACCATTTTGGGCTCCTCTGGAGGGAGAGAGGATACTTGACCTCACACGGCACACCCATTTTGCACGGGGATTTAGTCTCCGCCTTAATCGAAGCTGTCCTCCTCCCCAACAAACTTGCCGTTATCAAATGCCAGGCACACAAGAAAGTGACAGACATTATTGGACAGGGAAATGCACTAGCCGACATCACCGCCCGAACGACAGCTGAAAATAGAACGACAACACATATGTACGTGACCAGGTCACAAGCAGAAAACTGGACTGACGCCAAGGACACAATTAGAGACATACAAACGGCTAGCACACAACACGAATTGACTGAATGGACACGGGTGGGATTGAAAGACGATGAAGGCTGCTGGCGGACAAAAGACACGAACAGATGGTTGCTACCTGATTCGTACTTGATTCCCATATTAACCATGGCACACTCCCCTGCCCACATAGGATCAGCCCCCATGATCGAACTTGTCTCCAGGGTTTGGCACAATGACAAGATCCCAGATTCCGCCAAACGCCTGGTCCAACAATGCTTAATATGCCTGCAACACAACCCCGGGAAAGGAACTGTAGTACCCCGGGGGGGATTTGGGGTCCCAAACCACCCATTTGAAGTCCTGCAGATGGACTACATCCAGCTAGACAGATGCCAAGGCCTGAAATATGTACTCGTCGTGGTGTGCGCATTTAGCAAGTGGGTGGAAGCATATCCAACCCGTGACAACACCGCTATGGCCACTGCAAAGGTTCTGTTAAAGGAGTTTTTCCCCCGTTATGGCCTCTGTCGTGTTTTATGGAGTGATAATGGCCCCCACTTTGTAGCCAAAGTTATCCGGCTCATCCTAAATGGGCTGGGTATTAAACAGAAATTCCACGCAGTCTTCCACCCTCAATCTGCTGGGCTTGTCGAACGACACAATGCCACACTAAAGCTTAAACTGGCCAAAATAGTGGCTACGACGGGCCTGAAATGGCCAGACGCCCTCCCATTGGCATTGCTATCGATGCGCTCTACCCCCACCCGACATCACTTAACCCCTTATGAAGTTGTCTTCGGTCGACCCATGAGCGTCTGGTCTGCCCCGAAACCAACTTCCATTCATGACGTTCCGGATGTCCTAATGTCTGATTATCTGTACAAATTGACTGAAACTTTGTCTGTCCTTCATCAGCAGGTGCAGCAGGCCATCCCCGATGCTTCCAGGGGTCCGGGTCACGCCATCCAGCCGGGGGACTTCGTGCTGATCCGAAATTTTCAGCGATCAAAGAGTTTGGAACCCCGGTGGACGGGCCCCTGGCAAGTGCTGATCACCACTCGGACCGCACTTCGAGTGGAGGGGAAGAAACACTGGCTGCACGCTCATCACTGCAAAAAGGTCTCTCCAGCCCTGGCCACGACAGACACCGTCAACACCCAAGAAGAGCTCCTGAACCAGGACCGACCATCGTTGAACTGCTACCCTGATACTGAGACACTTGAACTTTCAAAACATCCTGACCCCACTGTGCCATCTCGAGAAGGGTATTTCCTGCGTCGAAAGGAGGGAGCTTCGGCTAAGTAGGCCACGGACTAGGTTAAAGGATCTCAGAACGGTGACCCAAACTACCAAGGGTTACCCGGAGAGAAGCTAAAACTAAGTCTGTGGTCCTGCCCACTACCGAGCACCTTGAAGACGAAGATGATGGAAGCGCCAGATAAGAAGATGATGGAAGCGCCAAATAAGAAGCCGACGGAGACAGCAGGAAATACCCACTACAGAAATCCGAGAATAGACAGACTCCATAGCTCAAAGACAATTGCACTCTTCATCGTAATCCTCCTCTGTTTTCTTCTCATGACTACGCTCTGGATTATGGAAGAACACGCACCTGCTCACGAAACATTCCTAACCACTGCTCAGCCTACCACCATGAAGGAACATTATCTAATTTCGCTCTCTCCTCAACTAAGAGAGAGGCGAAAGGAGTTTTGGAACAACTCTTTCGTGCAGCTACTTCACCAGCACAATCTTGCCACCAATACCACCAACTGCTGGATCTGTGGGTTGCTACCCCATGCCACTGGACATTCAATACCATTCATCCCTTCACCCTTCTCTGTCCACGGCTCCTGCCTTGCCTGGCTGATCCTCCTGCAAGAGAGCTATACGGGCAATGCCACCTCCAGCAGAACTGCAGCACATTCTTCTCATGGGGCCGGGCGAAACAAGACAAAGACACACTTCTGCCCGCTGACCCCCAGCGACTCGAACCAAATGGACATCCCGGCTAAAGAACGAATCGAAATGCAGGTGTTCAACAATCCAACCAGACCCACCTTCTCCTATCTGCGGAAACGAACGGCTGCCACTCTGACTGTGGCCCTGACGGTCATCAACGTCACAGGCCACATGTGTGTAGAAGGACTTGGGACACAGCTGGTGGGTCGCAGCGCTTGCCGCTTTACCAGAACTCTGGATTCCACGGATCCACCTTCCTTTGTGTCATCCCCAAACATGTATTTCATCTGAGGCACGAAGGCCTACATCTGGCTCCCCAAAGGCTGGGGGGGCGCTTGCTACATCTCCTTCGTCCTTCCTCCAACTTATGTGGCCCCAGCGAATCACCACAGGCAAAAACGAGCCAAAGACGTTGAGCAAGCCGACTCAACAGGGGCGCAGTTCCTCGATGCTATGAAAGGACTCGTCCCCCTCTGGGGCCCGATGGCAAACAGCCGTGCCATCCGACATTTGACTCAGGCAGTCGAGACAACCATGAACATCACAGCGGGCATCTTTGCCAACAACACTGCCGAGCTCCAAGCGGTCCGTTTGGTGGCTCTTCAGAACCGCCTCGTTCTAGATGTGGTTCTGGCGGACCGTGGAGGAGCATGCCGCATTATTGGGTCCAGCTGTTGTACATACATACCGGACAACTCACCCTCAGTGTACAAAGCCATCGAACATCTTCACAGACTCTCTTCGGAAGTTCACCAAGAGCAAGAAGAATGGTCGCTTGGTGGTTGGTTCTGGGACACCGTCAAAAGCTGGGGCTGGAGACTGCTCACCATTATCCTGATTCCCGTAGTTATAATATGTGGCCTATGCTTAGGAATTCAATGTTTGCCACCTATGTGTTCTTTATGTGCGAGTTGTATTTTTCCCAAAACTGTGGACATTGGAAGCGAACATATGAGAGCATTGTATGATACCGAAGTTAGGAATTTGATGAAAATTGACATTGAGTAAAGCAAGGTGGCTAGATATGTTGAAAAGGGGGGACTGTTGAAAGTTGGACTGAGACCGTCAACATTATCGGCGCCCTCTTGCTCTCCTTAACCTTTTTGTGCGCGTAAAACAACCGCCATTTTGAACACCATGGCTTCCCTGCTCCCGCCGAGAGCCAGCGCGCCTCTCTCCCACTCCTAGCTTCGCCGGCATCCCCCCGCATACTGACAACCCCCCCTGCCTGCACCTGCCGCGAATCATAAAACCCCTCTTCAGCGCTGCTCTGCCCCAGGCCCTCGTCCTGTTCCCAGCGCGACACCTCCCTTCTTCCCATTTATGATCCCCGGCCCTTTGATGCAAACCCCTTTTCCCCGTGTGCCCGTTCGTCTTCCTCGTTCCCAAGCCGACACCCAGCTCTGCCGATACTGTTCCTTGCCCCTCCCCGTACAATAGAAAGTTTCCCCCCAGCAAGGGATCCCCGGGTTGATCAAAGCCCCCGCCCTACGAGACCCGATCAAACCCCACACACTCCGTGAATCGGCGGAATACCCAGCTGCGCGATGATCATCACCTGTTGTGAACGGGGCGGGGACTTCCACTGTAACCTTGCGTGGGAACGGGCTGGAAAGGGGGGGGGATTCTGAGGATGTCCTTCCGTACATCAAAGTATCGACGAGAATGTGTTACATGCAATAAACAGATAAACATGTGTATAAGAGGCCAGGCCTCAGGGATGCAGTTAGAGCACCTCAGAACGATACCTTCTGTCCGTTTCGTTGTGTTCTCCTCCGGAGAGAATAAAAACCTTGTTTCCTGCCTTCCAGTCTCCAGCGCCTGCCTCTTCAATAGTTTAACTTCTTTGTGGGTTCAAGAGGCGACATCGCCGGGCAAATACTTAAGGATCTTATATTCTGGTTGGTAGTGCCCCCCCAATTATTTTCTACACTACTAATCAAGAAAGTTGAGAGAGGATATGGCATAATGGCTAGAGCTGCCAACTACAGCGCTGGGAACCAGGTTCGAGTCTCAGCGTCAGCTCAACATCCTCCCAATATTCTGGGCAAGTCACTTAATCCCCCAGTAAATTAATGTGTCCTTAACTGGTACTCATGAAAAGTGCTGGTGTTGATGATTAAGTACTGGTGCTGAGCACTGGAAAACACCGGCTCAAATTAAGCAGTGTCTGGGCAGGACTTTAAAGAGGGGACATGCGTGCCCTGGAAGCAGGTACAGTGTGTGGCTACAGTAGCCTGTGTAGAGGTTCCTGGGTGGGTTATTGGTGCCCCTCTCTCCCATCATATAGGGAACCCTTGTGAGTGTCAGGGGTGCGCAAAATCTGCATCACTTTCTATATCATACACATATAATGCATTTCCTGACTCCCTGTTTGATTGTAACACAGGCAAGAACAGGAACATTAGGCAGTAGGAGTTGCTAAATGTTCACACGTACAATGCGCAGTACAGACGGTGCCTCACAAGAATCTGCTGTCTGTTCGTAATATGGAAGCACACCCATTGCATCGTGGGCCACTTCCATAGCACAACCGGTGCAATCCAAATAGATGTCATTGCTGGGCTGTCACTCTATATGAAGTTTTACTATACTATACTTTACTATACTATACTATACTATACTATACTATACTATACTATACTATACTATACTATACTATTCAACGGAATCAATGAATAGCTCCAAAGTGCATCAGTTCACTTGGGGTCATATTCTGAAAAAATAAGGTCATTTCTTTATTCCTCTTTAAAACCTACTTGTATTTCTGGGAGTGAGAACGATCGTGTCCCACTGTATTTTGAAATCAGTTGGTGTAAATGTGGTAGCTCTGGTGGAAAAGTGGTTGATCTTGTCTCCGTTGCTGTGAGTTGGTGTTTGCACACTTTGAGCTGATATACCCCCAGGCGACTGTATGAATTTCCAAAGACGATTATAATAGTGAGCATTTACACAGAACACCCTGTTGGTGCTGGTAACAGGAGCCAGGAATATATCAAATCAGTGTCTTATTTTATCATCTGGCTTAAATTCAGCCCTGCAGCAGGTGGGTTGACTTATCCACTCCTAGTTGTATTCTTATTCTAGTATTTGTAGTTTTGATTTTCAGCCATTAATTCAAGCCTTCATTGTACAAAAAGAAACTATGCATGAGCACTCACTGTGACATGCAGCAACGTGAGATCTTTGCAACCCACTGAGCAAGCTCGCAAGCTGTGAGCTGCAATATTATAGTCTGTAGTTGCAAGTGACGGACTTATTGGGATAAGTGTGAATTTGAACACTTTTATAGAAATAGGCAGAATCATATTTGTTGCATACATTTATCCCTTCCATGACGTTTAAGCTGTGGAAGTACAAGATGTAGTAGAGTGCAGTAAATCTTGCCAATTTTAAGGCCCTTTGGAAATCCTGAAACTACCACTGCGCTTATAAATGCCACCATAAACAAGAGGATACAAAAAAGGGATGGATGTAATGCTCAAATTAATCTCAGCCACTGGTTACTCGGTCCACAACCCGATCCATCGTTATTTTGCACACCACGTCACCTAAGTTTGGACCCAGCTATATGCAAATCAGTCTTGACCCAGCTCCAATTGGAACAGTTCAGCCTGAACTGTCAAGCCAGGTCCTCCCTGAACCGAAATACAGGCAACCCAGGACCGGTTTCACCCTTTTTGTGAGCTCATCAGCTGGGTATAGCTTGGTTCTAGTAACGCAGTGTGCATGAGACCTACATCTAGGCATACCCGTCCCACTTAGGGTGACACAATAAAGTATACAAAAAAGTGATGGATGGAATGCTTGAATTAATCTCAGCCACTGATAATAACTCGTGCCGCATCCCAATCCCTAGTTATTTTGCACACCATGTCAACTCAGTTTTGACCCAGCTATATGCAAAAACCCACAAACAATGGCTTGATTGCTTTCCAACAAAATGTACATAAAAGGGACAGTTGACATCACAAAGTCATGGCATCTTGCTTGATTTGATTCTCTCTTCATGTTCTTCAATCTCCTATTCCCTGCATATTGCAATCATTGCTATGAGGTTCCGTGACAATTGTAAGTGATGTTTTCGACTCGCACGAATATGGTCGAGTCTGGTATCTAAGAACCGCAAATGACGAGTTTAGTAAGTGTGCACAGTTTCGCTGTGCTAACTTAAACCGTTCGTTTAATATGTGGGTTTTTCATCTGTACCCACGGGTTCCATCTTAGATACGGCATCCATTTTGTCTCTTGCCCTCAAGTAGCCAGCGAACGGACACTGACCGCTTCGTTACCCTGGGACTCTCAAGACATTTGCGGAAGACACATGTCCTTTGTAAATATCTTTTACGATGAGGGGGATGATACTGTAAGGCAGATGGCCCTGCTTGAGGCTCATCTTGCCGTGCCGGTTTATTGTCTCAGCCGTGCATCTCATTAGACACGTCCCTTTGATGCCTGTATCTCGTGTTTCCCGATACCTCCCCTTTTACACCCTTTTCGATCTCCCACTGTCTCCATCTTCCTCTGCACCTGTCTTTGTCCCTATTTCGATCTGTTTTACTGCCGATTGGAATTCACTAATGTTGGGAAGATGGGTTTTTACAGTTGAGAACCGCCAAATGTTTCCGCACTTATGTTCCGGACCTTATGTGTACCAAAGTGACCAAAGCGACCCCTCTGAGGGATAATTATGGGAACCAGGTTGTAAACTTTTGTGTACCATGTTGTCCTATGAGTAAATTCTGTATAAAAGGAGCGCTCCACAGAACCAATTTGAAGCAGTCTCCCCAAGTTGCACGTGTTGTACTTGTTGTGACTTCTGTGTTCCCTGCAGTAAATAAACCTTGAATCTTTGACGCCGAAGGAAGTGTCCCGTGTCTCTGTAATTTGTGCGCCGAAACAGGTATCCCATGAAGGTTATAGGTGTTGTTCCCTGGCACCGCTGGTACTGTTAAAAGTCCAGTCCTTCAATTGGCGCCCAACGTGGGGCGACTTCAGCGGTACCGGTCCAAAGCCTGATGATCGTGAGGAACTTCGTGTGAAATCTCCGAGGGAAGGTGCACCCCGCTTCATCGATCCTGTTGTCGAAATAAGTGGCCCGAAGTTTTTCCCTGCGAAGATTCCCGCCTCCTGACGGCTGCGACGGACCGATGCTCTGACTGTCGACCTGTCTTCGACGCCCGGCGTAGACCTTATGTACAAGCGAGATGATAGACGGGCCTTCCTGGAGACGCCATTGAAATTCTGAGTTAAGTATTTGTGGGTCGCTCCCAGTCCTTGGTGGTTGTTCTAGCTTTTTGAAAGCTTTGTTGTTAACCTTTAAGGTTTTTGTTGTAATAGCTCACTGAGCTTTGTAATAGCCTCCTCAGGCTTTGTGGTTAGCTCTCCGAGCTTTGTAATAGCCTTAAGGCTTTGTTGTATTGCATGGTTCCATTGCATTTGTGGTTCTTAGTATTGGTTCTTAGTATTATTTGACAGTTGCAATTGCCAAAAACCGAGGGTTTTGACTTACACGAGGTTTTATTGCTTCGGTAATCCTTGAAGTTTGATACTAGGTTAGTGTGCACGATGCCTAGCCATAGTGGTTTGTTTCGTATTTTCAAATGTTGCGCAATGGATTCCCGGTTGGAGGACTCGTGTCCGATACCTCCAGTTGGAACTCCGATACATGATCTTTATAGTCGACATGGGGTAGGTCCTATAATATATAATGATTACTGGATCCGTTATACAAAGAAAGACGGTGACCTTAGATGGCCACCACATGGAACTTTTGAACTTTCGATTTTAGATAATCTTGAGGCTAAACTATTTTTAAAGAAAGCTAGGCCAGCTATGTTTGATTCCTTTCGGATATGGCGTAAAGAGGCCAAGCAGAAAGAAATCAAACAACTTAAAAAGGATCAAAAGCAAGAGTTCGTTCCTGTAATGCAAGCTATAAAAGAATGTAGACAAGACAAAGAAGAAAAGGACATGGAAATCGCTACTAGATTGCATCACATGAAAATAGATAAATGTTACCCAGTTTTACCGAATAAATCAGAAAAGAGAGAAGAAGATTTGAAGGAGGATTCCTTGTTATCATATTTGATGAAATCACCTCCTCCTTATGTACAGGGTGCTACTGCTCCTGTAGTTGCTCCTGTAGTACCTCCTGCTGTACCTCTAGTTGCTCCAGCGGCTGCGGGTCAGCCCGCTGTCAACCCTATGTTTGTTTCACCACCTGTCCTCGTTCCTACTGCTCCTGTATCTGTACCTTCGCAGACTGTTGTTTCTGCTACTCCGACTACCTTGTCTGTTCCTACTATGCCTTCTTTCACCTCCAGTGTTGTTGCTCCTGTTTTTCTTTCCCCTTCTGTTCGTAAGCGTGTTCCTAACTCTGTTGCTACCCTTTATTCACCTCTTTCTGGTCCGTTATTTTCGTCTGATTCATCTGAAACTCCTCAGAGACGGAGTCAGATCCCTAGTGGTAGGGAGAAAGAGACGTTAGTAACAATGGCACATAGGTGGATAAGACATCCTGCTAATTACACTCCACGTGTAGTCTTTGATACGTTTTCTCAGTTTAATGAGCCTACGCAGAGATTTGTATTTGAGGAGATGTGTAACTTTTTGAGAGAAGAGTGGTACAATGATGATGTAGATAATGTACCGTCCGACATAATTGAACTTCAGAGTCACTTTTCAAATGGTATGATTATAGGAGACGATGTACGACGTGCCGTGGAACGCTTATTAGCGTTCAGACCCACAGCACATTCTCGGGTATCATTAGATGATACCACTGAGAACTGGAAAGCGGTTCCTGGTCAGTATCCCATGAGAGAGGTTCCGCCACTGTGGGTGCCTGGTGACCCTGCTGCTAACCCTGTGGTGCTACCGCATTTTCGAAGAGTGTGGATACATCTTCCATGGAAACGATCAGAAGTTTTACAAGTGAAGCAATCCTTGCCCGATCCACGTAAAAATCCGGCTGGTTATTATAAGGAGTTATCACAACTGATAGAAGCTTCTATTATGAACCTTGCCGACATCGACATGTTGTTTGGCAACGTTGTACCGCAACCAGTTTGGGCTAAAATTCGTCAAGCCAACCACGCAGTTGAATTAGGGGGTGATTGGGCTGCACTGCTAGCAGCTGATGCATTACAAGTCGGTGGGGCCAAGCCTGAACAGTTGATCTTGGATTTGCCTCAGAAAATAATTACGCTCATGAAAACTCTCATGCCAGCGATGAAGGTGAACTGGGATAAGTTATCAGCTTGTAAGCAGAAGAAAGACGAGAGTGTCTCGGATTTCTTTACAAGGTTTGAAGAAGCGTTTGTCGACCACAGCGGCCAGGACATGGGCGCTGAGGGAGGCCAGCGGTTATTCGTTGACAAATTCGTGTCGAATTTGTTGCCTGAGCTATGCAACAAATTAAAGAATTCAGAAAGTGCGTGGGCAGTTTCAACCCCTGCGCAAATACTAGCAACGGCCCAGTATTATGAGAATAGGGAAAAGGAAGAAAGTGATCGTGTAGAAAAGAAAACGAAAGAACTCAAAACGAAGGTTTTGTTGCAGCAAGCATACCCTCCACGATCAAACCAAAATGATTCACAACAGCAGTATCGACCACGAGCACAGTTCGATAGAATACAGCCGCGCTCTGACAACTTTGATTACAGATCTTCACTTGGGTATAATCAGTGCGCATATTGTAGGAAAGAGGGACACCTAAAATATGATTGTCTTGCTTTACGAGACCGTCTAAATGGTGTGTCAGCACGAGGAAATCGTGGCGGTGGTCCCCAACAAGCACCACGTGGTAGAGGTCGTGGTTCATCACACAATCAGAGTGATCGTTATCAAAATCAATCAGACGCCAATAATTGTTTTGACCAGCGAAATGCGGGGTCAGTTCGATCTGCACAGTATAATGTGGATGATTATTACATAGAGCATGAGACTGTTGTAAATGACCACTACTAGGACAGCCAACGACAAAGAGAGGGAGTAGTGTCAGTTCCGGTCGATCAGAGTGGGCCTTACGTTGCAGTGACTACATCGGGTGTAGTTGAGCCTTTTCTGTTAGACACTGGTGCGACGAAAAGTTCCATCATGCATTCAAAACTCCCTGGCGCACCTTTGTCTGGCTTAACGAACGTTTCCGTTGGATTTTCTGGCGCCCCTGTTAGTAACCCAGTCTCTAACCCTTTGCCTCTTATGATTGGACCTCGTGAGCTAACGGCTCCACTGATTCTATCTACAGGCTGTGGTGAAAATCTTTTGGGCCTGGATTTGTTGAAACGATTATATGCAACATTGTATTGTTCCCCCGAAGGAGTGGAGCTTACATTAGGACGGAGAGTGATCTCTCCCATGTATTTGTCAGTCGATAAATTCCCACCGGAATTGAGTTCCCTCCCTGCGTCTCTATGGGCCACAGGTCCCAATGACGTGGGCCTGTTAGACATTCCACCCTATGTGATTCAATTGAAACCAAATGCGCGATTACCGCGTTTACCTCAATATCGTATTTCTCTTGAGGGCGAACGAGCGCTGTTAGCAATCGTTCATGATCTCATTGGAAAAGGTGTTGTTGAAGAAACTCGTGGAAACGTGTGCAATAGCCCTGTATTGCCGATTCTGAAACGAACTGACCCAACTAAACCTCCTGTGTATCGCTTTGTTATAGATTTGAGAGAGGTAAACAAAATAGTAGTTCCGCAATTTCCTGTGGTTCCCGACATTACTGCCTTACTAACAATGATTCCGGCAACTGCCTCCTGGTTCACAGTGATCGATTTAAAGAATGCTTTCTTTAGCATCCCAATTGCAGAGGAAAGCAGAGACCTATTCGGATTTTCATTAGGTGGTCGCAGTTTTAGGCTAAAACGCGCTCCACAGGGCTACTGTGAGAGTCCGTCAATCTACAGCCAAGCACTTAAAGGTCAACTTGATGCCTTTGTATTACCAACGGGTGCAGCTTTGATTCAATACGTGGATGATCTTTTAGTGGCAGCTGATACAGAAGCTATTTGCAAAACGGCTACAGTATCACTGTTACGCTATCTACATGACTTACACCACAAGGTGTCGCCTTCAAAGCTACAGTATTGTTGTCAAGAAGTTACCTATCTAGGTCACTTATTGTCAAAAGAAGGGAGAAGGTTGACCCCAGAAAGAATTGCAGCGATTTCCCGAATGACTGTGCCAAAAACTCAGAGAGATGTTCGCGCCTTTTTAGGTATTACGTCCTACTGCAGGCAATGGATTCCAAATTTTTCATTGTTGGCGAAACCATTGATAGCCCTTACGTGCAAGGATGTCCCATCCCCAGTACTTTGGTCTGAAGAATGTCAAAAAAGTTTTTCGGAATTACGTGATGCGTTGTGTTCGGCTCCTGTGTTGGGTACCCCTGACTACAGTAAGCCGTTTACACTATACGTTCACGAGAGGGATGGTTGCGCGGTGAGTGTTTTGACACAACCTTTTGGTGGTAAGCAACGCCCATGTGCCTACTTTTCTTCGACTTTAGACCCAGTAGCAAGAGCTTTGCCAAGTTGCTTAAGGGCAACAGCGGCAGCTGCGGCGTCCATTCGACAGTCCGCAGGTCTAGTCATGGATAATATGCTCACGGTAATGGTTCCGCATGCAGTCGACACTCTATTGAACCGAACGAAAACTCAACATCTGACAAGTGCAAGATTGTCTGGATATGAGTTGACGTTGTTGGCCAGTCACATACGGATAAAACGATGTAATGTGTTGAATCCAGCAACATTGCTGCCGATCGACACAGAATCAAGTGATGAAGCAGCACATGACTGCTATCTCAAAACTGAAGAGGAAACTAAGGGTCGCATTGACCTAAAAGATACTCCATTGACAGACCCCGATGGTACTTTGTATGTGGATGGTTCTTGTTTCAAGTTGCCGAACGGTGCTGTGACAACTGCGTATGCTGTAGTTACATTGAGAACGATTGTGGAAAGCGCAAGGTTAAGTCAGAATTCGGCTCAGGCCGCTGAGTTAATTGCTTTGACGAGAGCGTGTGTGTTGTCTAAAGATAAACGGGTGAATGTGTTTACGGATAGTCAGTATGCGTTTGGTGTGGCACATAGTTTTGGACGACTGTGGAGAGAGAGAGAATTCCTTACGTCACATGGTACGAAGATTCAGCATGGCCAGCTTGTGAATGATCTTTTGAATGCACTTACGTTGCCTAAGCAAGTGGCGATTGTTAAATGTAGTGCACATCGTAAGGTGACGGATGATGTTGGTCGTGGTAATGCGTTTGCGGATGAGACTGCTAAGGAGACTGCCCGGAACCTTAGCACTCGAATGTATGTGACGAGTTCGGTTAGGTGGCCTGCAGAATCAAGTATGTGTGAAAACACTATTGAGAGTGTGAAAGCAATTCAGAATGAGGCCACCGAGACTGAAAAGACGAAGTGGAAAGAAAGTACGGGAAAGTTGGATGCGAATGGTTGTTGGATTGACTTATCAGAACAGAAAAGATGGATGTTGCCTGATGCGTATGTGCTGGCTGTTGTGACTATGGCACATGGGTTAGCACATATTAGCGCGAAAGGTATCTGTAAATTGCTGTTTCCTGTGTGGAAGAATGATGGTATTACGAAATGTGCTGAACACTTGGTTAAGAATTGTATGATATGTATATTGTACAATCCTGGTAAGGGAACCCCAACTCCTTCTGGTAGTTTTGCTCCCCCTTCATGTCCCTTTGAGGTGATCCAATTGGACTTCATCCATATGGAGCGATGCAATAACCTGAAATACGTTTTAGTTGTTGTTTGCGCATTCTCCCGATGGATTGAGGCCTATCCTCTCAAAGACAATACTGCTTTGTCCACTGCGAAAATCCTACTGAAAGAATACTTTACTCGGTATGGAATGCCTAGAATTGTGTGGTCAGACAACGGAAGTGAGTTTGTGGGGAGTGTTATGAAGAGTGTGTGCAAGGGCCTTGGAATTAATCAGAAATTCCATAGTGCCAATCATCCTCAGTCAGCTGGTTTAGTTGAAAGGTACAATGGCACCCTTAAACTAAAACTAGCAAAGATTCAGGCTATGACAGGTCTTTCGTGGCCTGACGCTTTACCCTTAGCATTGCTGTCAACGAGGGCAACTGTACACTCCCGAGTAGGGCTCAGTCCCTATGAAATAGTGTTCGGTCGTCCTGCCAATGTTTGGGGGGTCCCTAGACCGGGTGCCTTTTGTGATCTTGAGTATCCAATGTTGATCGATTATCTTCATGACTTGACTGCTAAACTGAGGTTAATTCACCAACAGGTTCACGAAGCATTGCCGACGCAGACGGAGGGTCCAGGCCACCAGCTCCAGCCCGGAGATTGGGTGGTAACGCGAAATTTTTCGCGCAAGAACAATTTGGATCCCAGGTTCACTGGACCCTATCAGGTCCTCCTTGCCACGAGAACTGCAGTTCGTCTCGAGGGGCGCAAGAATTGGGTGCATGCCACCCATACCAAGAAAGTCCCCATCCCGTTGCCAGCAGACTCGTGGGTGAGGAAAGGCATTGCATCAACTGAAACCGAAGGATTGCCGACGTTTGTACCTTTCAGCGACGCACAACCTGTCGGAGAATCCTCAGTGCAGCAAAAAGGCATTGTTGAACACTTGTCATCAGAAGACTCAAGACCAGAACATTCAGCTGATCAACAGGGCGTTGTCCCTTCAACGGATCTTTTGTTTAACGAACAGACACGTCCTGGGAAAACCCGATATTTTCTGCGATCCAGCACTAAAGACTAATAAAAAACCCCGTTCTGTCCCTTGACAAGTGCATTATCCCGTTTTCCATGATCAGTTTGAACACTCATACTATTGTAATTATTTTGTACATATTCATTGAGCTTCGTTCCTTACACTTTTTGTTTCCACAGCTGAGAGACATTGATTTTGCATATATATATATATATTTGTGAAATAAAGGCCGTAGGGCCGCGCGCGTACTTCCTTCTGGTTAGTAGGTCTTGACGCTAGGTTAAAGACCGTCGGTTCCTGGGAACTCCTAGGAATTGACTATTGCTACACAGAACGAAGTGCGTCAAGAAACGTTGCGGACGGTCATAGGGAATGGCATTTTCGAAGCTGATGGACTTGGAAAGAGCTCAAGCACAAAGATTCAAGCTGCAGCAACTCAGTCGTACCAAATGTTTTATGTTCCAAATGTTCGTACTGTTTGTGACTGTTTCTGCGTTATTGGCGGGTGGAATATATTACACGATGTCTTACTTCTTGCCTTCTACCATACCTACTCCTACCCCTGACCTTAAACTCACCTCCACTGTTTCTCCTCATTCTTTTCACATTTTACCTGAACACGAGCAGGCTAGACGTGCAGAATTCCGCAACAATTCCTTTATTCAGCTCCTTCATCAGCATCAGTTAGTGGTTAACACTACTAATTGTTGGGTGTGTGGGTTGATGCCGCATACTACGGATAAGGGAATTCCATATCTGGTGTTACCGTATAGCTCCCAAGGGTCTGCTCGAGCATTTCAAACAATGTTTCGAAGCGCACTAGGTTTCCACCCCATTCGAGAACCACGTTCCCCCTACTCTGGTCCTACCTCGTACCAAAAATCTTTGTTTATAGCAATAGAGGATTTAGATAGTGATATCTATGATCCCTCGCTTATCCCTGAAGAAGAGGTACAAGCCTATAGGGTCCTAAGTAGAGGCGAATATAGTGTGTTCACTGGTGAAAAACAGCTTAAAAGCTCGCCTCCGATATGGGTCGTACCCCACATTGGCAATTTTTGTTTAATAGGTCGCGGCCGTAGATCGAAAGCCCGACTTGGAGAGAGTGCTTGCACTGAAAATTATATTTTGCCAATGGTCTCGTCCCCTGTGTTTTTGGCTGCCAAGGGTACATACTTTATTTGTCATGATCGTGCGTATGCATGGTTGCCCTCTGACTTCATGGGCTCATGTTTTATCGCAAACTTGTTGCCTCCGACGTTTACTGTAGATGCAGATTATCACAAAACTAGAGTTGTGAGAGGCGTAATTAGCGAAGAGGATACTGCTGGTCAAGAGGCAGGAGACTTTTTCAAGGGTTTCCTCCCATTTTGGGGACCTATGGTTAATAGTAGGAACCTGAGACAGTTGACTCGAGTGGTAGAATCAACAGCTAATATTACTGCCAGTGCCCTTGGTAATATCACCACAGAACTTCAGGCGGATAGACTTATGACGTTACAAAACCGTATGGTTTTAGACGTGATCTTAGCAGATCGAGGTGGGGTATGTAAGGTGATCCATTCGAGCTGCTGTATTTTCATTCCTGATAACGCTCCGACTGTCTATCAAGCCATCTCAAAGTTGCATAAGATCTCCGAATCCATACACGTGGATGTAGGGGATTGGACGCTACTTGGATGGTTTTGGGGCCTGATGTCGACTTGGGGTTGGAAGATTCTGATGATCATTGGAGTCGTTGTAGCGTTCCTGTTCACGTGTTGCCTTTGCGTGCAGTGTGGTCCTGCCTTATGTGGCCTCTGTGCTACAACGTGTATGAGACAGCCACCTGTTACCAAGGGATCTCGGTTGGACAGAGCTATGCTACAGCAACATCTCGAGGATCTGATGAATATCGAATATGATTCCGACTAGTGCTTGCCTACATGAGGGCAAAAGGAGCGTCTGAGGTTCCGTGACAATTGTAAGTGATGTTTTCGACTCGCACGAATATGGTCGAGTCTGGTATCTAAGAACCGCAAATGACGAGTTTAGTAAGTGTGCACAGTTTCGCTGTGCTAACTTAAACCGTTCGTTTAATATGTGGGTTTTTCATCTGTACCCACGGGTTCCATCTTAGATACGGCATCCATTTTGTCTCTTGCCCTCAAGTAGCCAGCGAACGGACACTGACCGCTTCGTTACCCTGGGACTCTCAAGACATTTGCGGAAGACACATGTCCTTTGTAAATATCTTTTACGATGAGGGGGATGATACTGTAAGGCAGATGGCCCTGCTTGAGGCTCATCTTGCCGTGCCGGTTTATTGTCTCAGCCGTGCATCTCATTAGACACGTCCCTTTGATGCCTGTATCTCGTGTTTCCCGATACCTCCCCTTTTACACCCTTTTCGATCTCCCACTGTCTCCATCTTCCTCTGCACCTGTCTTTGTCCCTATTTCGATCTGTTTTACTGCCGATTGGAATTCACTAATGTTGGGAAGATGGGTTTTTACAGTTGAGAACCGCCAAATGTTTCCGCACTTATGTTCCGGACCTTATGTGTACCAAAGTGACCAAAGCGACCCCTCTGAGGGATAATTATGGGAACCAGGTTGTAAACTTTTGTGTACCATGTTGTCCTATGAGTAAATTCTGTATAAAAGGAGCGCTCCACAGAACCAATTTGAAGCAGTCTCCCCAAGTTGCACGTGTTGTACTTGTTGTGACTTCTGTGTTCCCTGCAGTAAATAAACCTTGAATCTTTGACACCGAAGGAAGTGTCCCGTGTCTCTGTAATTTGTGCGCCGAAACAGGTATCCCATGAAGGTTATAGGTGTTGTTCCCTGGCACCGCTGGTACTGTTAAAAGTCCAGTCCTTCAGCTATGGTTTCTGCCTTTGATCACTATCTCTCGATGGCACTCACAATATCCTCTCTTCTTGGACACACATACCCTGCAGATAGTTTACTCGTCTACACTTGAGAGTATGTGGAGGAACAGGTCTAGTCCTGTGGACACGCATCTTCAACAGCAAAGTGTGAATGGTATACAGAATAGCCAAAGAGAAAGAAAGCAAAAAATATAAACTGTTCCAAGTGTCTTGCCTCTGTCTCTAGACCATTCAGAGAATTAATCAGTATATTCTTTAAGGTGATGATCCCAACAGCTCATCGAGAGTATGTTACCACATCTAAGCAGTGGCTTGGGTGCACTCCATTCAAGTCACTACAATGCCTTCTAGAATATTAAGGATATATACTGATATTTTTTGCAAAAGTATTTTGTGAAAACCCCACATTTAAAAAAAAGAGAGAACTATTTTAATTTAGCAAAATGCTTGAAAATCAAAATTAGGTTATCCTGATAATTCTCATCACATCCAACATGTTTGTTTTTAGGTCATGGCTCTGGTGTGCTAAATACATCTTGGGATTATTCAGAAAGCTTCCTTGGGAATGCATTCCACCCGTTGCTTACTAGTGGCTTTGTGGGTTGTAACTCACATTTCCTGGCTTTCTAGTTGCTGACTTTATTTCTTTTAGGCTGTCCAGAATGCGTTTGTCCCTCCCAAGGGGCAAAGCCTTTGCACACCAACTCCCCTCTTATTTTTCCACGAGTGCCCCTTTCTGTAAACAGTCCTGTAAATCTTGTTCTTACCTTGTCACATTTGCTGTGCATTCAAACACTGAGGTCACAAGTCAGCCTCTGGAGGCAGTTTGGTGTTTACTTTTCTTTCTCTGACTTCAAAGTAAGAGGATTTATGTGACAATCCTGCTGCAAACTGGTAGTAAGAAAGGTTTTTTTTTCTTGCACACAAGAACATTTAAATTAACTATGCAAGTATTTCAGAATACATCAGAATTTGAATACACATGAAGCACATTTTTGTTATTTCTGTAGTGTGTTCGTTCGAATCAAATACTTTAACATGATCAAAACAAATAATTACACTAGGTGATGCAATTTCCACACATTATCGGTTTGTGTGTTCTATAAATGTATTAGTAAATCTGTAAGTCTGTACAAATGTAATTGTCCTTTCAATTGAAATTGTATGATCTGTAAATACAGTGTGCTACCACACCATGCCTACTCCATTCTACACTGTCCCCTCTACTATAGAACATTCCATGCCACCACACTCCAATCTGTACCACTTCACTTTACACAACTACACACCACTGCACTCCGTGCCATGGCCTTCTGATCCACTCTGCACCACTGCACTCTACGCCACTTCCCTCTATACCTCTCTACTCTACTCTGAACGCCTCTACTCCATGCCAATGCACTCTACGCCACTCTACTATAAACCACTGCACTCTCTGCCAATGCACTCTCCAGCACACCAGTTTAGGTCACTCCAATCTACTTTGCACAACTAAACTGTACACCACTCTACTGTATTCTACTCTGCAGCACTGCCAGCCACTGCACCCTGTGCCAATACACGCAATGCCAATGCACTTTTCTCTGTATCACTCAGCTCTATGCTCCTGCAGTCTATGTCAACCCACTGTACTTCATTATATTCTACTCAGCACCACTGATTTCTATGCCACTGCACTCTACACCACTTTACTCTAAGCCACTCTCTGTACACCTCTGACCTCTACCCTGCTCCACTCCAATCTACAGCACTTAACTCTAATCTGAAACAATCTACTTTATGCCACTGCACTCTGTGCCACTGTTGTAAAGTGGTGTTTGGGACTGTATTATTCCTCTCTTCCTTTATAGGGCTTTAACCTATATATATATATGTGACACCAAAAGCAAAGTAATGACCAACACAGTTGACTACAAGTTGAGCACCTCAATCAAACAGTCCCAAAAAAATATCATAAAGTCTGTGCAGAAAAAGCCTCCGGGGTCTGCTGTGCTCAGATCCCACTGGTTTCCAGAGAAAAAGCTTCAAACAGCGTGGAGGCAGCGCCAGTTATGCAGTCATGAGTCAAGTCTTAAAGTTGTTTTTCAAAATATTTTTTATTTTTCTTCGTGATAGAAAGTGCAAAAGACAGCCAACGCGTTTCGTTCCTACCCAGGGAACTTCGTCAGGGCAGAAAATATTGATGAATCAAGCTTCAATAATTTTGACGAGCAAGTAAAAAGTACACCGATACAGATCAATAGTAAAAGTGGTTAGTTTTTCAATAGCCATTCACCACCAGAAAGGAATTCACAGTAAGGTTATATGACATAAAGTCCATGTTCAATTGAATCCGTGATTAGGAGACACCAGAAAACAATAAGATCTGATGTATCTGTACTCCAAACGAGTCTGTAGGGGGGGTTATGAGATCATGCGTGAGGCGGCCGTGATAAGCCGCTACAGTGTCACGATCTCGGACCACAGAATCTATGACAGCCTCCCCCGCACTTCGGAAATCGCCAGGCGACTGACGACATCAGATCTTATTGTTTTCTGGTGTCTCCTAATCACGGATTCAATTGAACATGGACTTTATGTCATATAACCTTACTGTGGATTCCTTTCTGGTGGTGAATGGCTATTGACAAACTAACCACTGTTACTATTGATCCGTATCAGTGCACTTCTTACTTGCTCGTCAAAATTATTGAAACTTGATTCATCAATATTTTCTGCCCTGACGAAGTTCCCTGGGTAGGAACGCATTGGCTGTCTTTTGCACTTTCTATCACGAAGAAAAATAAAAACTATTTTGAAAAACAACTTTAAGACTTGACTCATGACTGCATAACTGGTGCTGCCTCCACGTTGTTTGAAAAATATATGTAACACCGGTTGAGATTAGTTATTGTTCTTTATTTTGTTTAAATTAACAGAAAAACTCAGATGTATTTCTTTGGATATAACGGGAGAATGGCTTTTCTTTCTCTTCTCTATGCTGTTATGTCTCCTCCTTCTTCTTCAGTGTCTTCTGACCCAGTTTTGTGGCGCACGAACAGAATCGGGAGTGGCAAAGGAGGCAAAAAAAAGATATATAAACAAAATATTAGGCTACCACCTTTTCTTCAAAGTTGAATAAAGGGGGGGGTGGGTTGTGCACCTCCAACATCGTCCCTAAGTGCAAGGTGCCTAAGTGCGGGGACTCATTTGTGTGCATGAGGTGATGTGGCTTTAATTCCTGCCCACCAGCTCCTCAAGGAGAATGCACGCGCATCGGGCACTTTCCTGAATCCACAGCCCTCCGGGCCGTGGTCTGGTGAGATCCTGCCTACTCAGTGCTTTTCGGAGTGCTGGTCTCGTTCACAGTACTCAAAGAGTGCTCTTCCGTGGTTGCTCCTTCGCCTGCTTTTTCCGGGTTCGGGGCTCCACGTTCGTTCCCTCCACCGGGATGGCTTCCATTTACCTCCTCCTGGTTCAGGGCTCCTGGCTCGTTCTCCGGCTCTCCTTCCGCTTCTTCCTCTTTGGTTTCCTCCGTCCCCGCTCTTGATCTGTTTCCATTCTGTGTCAGGGTATCGTGAGAGAAAGTCGACGTTGGTTTGTAGTTTGCCGGGAATATGTATGGTACTAAAGGAAAAGGGCTGTAATGCAAGAAACCAACGGAGTATTTTAGGATTGGAATCTTTGTGAAGAGAGAGCCAGGAAAGGGGAGCATGATCAGTCAGTAGGAGAAAATGGCGACCCAGGAGATAATATTGTAGGGCCTCTATTGCCCATTTAATAGCTAAGCATTCCTTCTCTATAGTAGCGTAACCTATCTCTCGAGGGAATAGTTTTCTGCTCAGGTAAAGGACCCGGTGGAGATCCCCTTTTTGATCTGGTTGAGAAAGGATGGCACCCAGACCTTGTCCTGATGCATCGGTCTGAAGGATAAAGGTCTTGTTAAAATCAGGACAGGCAGGAATGGAATTGTGGCAAAGAGAAGTTTTGAGTTTACAGAAACTATGTTCTTGGGTTTCGGACCATTGGAATTTCTTGGTTGAATTAGATTTGGTAAGCAGGTCAGTCAGGGGACTAGCTATTTAGGAAAAATGCGGTATGAATATCCTATAATAAACAACTAGGCCTAGGAAGGAGCAGATTTCTTTTCGTCTATTGGGTCAGGGTATGTGGGAGATGGCTCGGACTTTGCTTATCTGGGGTCTAATTTTCCCAGCCTGAATATCATAACCGAAGTATTCAATATGGTTGGCTCCAAATGTTGTTTTCTTAGGGTTGATAGTAAGACCTGCCTGTTTTAGGGCGTTCAGAATGTTCTCCAAATGTATCAAATAAGTACTCCAATCTGGGCTGTGGACTACAATATCGTCTAAGTACGCCACGGCATAGGATTGGTTGGGAGACAGAACTACGTTCATGAGCCTTTGAAAAGTGGCTGTGGCGCCATGGAGGCCAAAGGGAAGTACCTTAAACTGGAAAAGACCAAAGGGGGTTGCAAAGGCAGTTTTATCACGGGCATCGGGAGCTAATGGAATTTGCCAATAGCCCTTTGTAAGATGTATGGTGGACATGATCTTGGCATCCCCTAACCTCTCGATAAGCTCATCCACCCGTGGCATAGGATATGTATCGAACTTGGATGCTGTATTTAGTTGGCGAAAGTCGATGCAGAATCTTATGCTACCGTCCGGTTTGGGTACTAATACGATTGGAGAAGACCAAGCGCTATTCGAGGGTTCAATGATGCCTGCTTCTAACATGGTTTATATTTCTTGGTCTACTGCCTTTCTTCTGGCGGCTGGGATACGGTGTGGTTTTAATTTAATTGGGCAGGAAGTGTTAGTGATAATGTTGTGTTCGACTAGGGGTGTTCTTCCTGGTATTTCGGATAAGGCAGAAGAAAAAGAGTCACATAGGGACTTTAACTGTTCTTGTTGTTCTTTGGTGGTTTGGGATCCCCAGGTTGATAGCAATTTTTCTGCAGGTGTCTGGGGAGGTAGGGATACCACTATTGGTTTGGTCACGGTGACGTTATGTATGTGGGTGTCTCTGGGTGCAGGTTCTGGTATAGGGCCCTCCCATGCTTTTAACATATTGACATGATAGATCTGGCTTGCTTTATTTTTATGTGGTACAGCTATACGGTATATAACCGGAGAGATTTTACTTAATACCGGATAGGGACCCTGCCATGTTGCCAATAAATTTTTTTCTGAGGTGGGTAACAGAATTAATACTTGGTCTCCTACATTAAACTCCCTTAGTATGGTGTTTTTATCATACCAGCGTTCTTGTTGGGCTTGGGCTTTTTCCAAGTTTTTACGGACTTCATCCCATAGACACGCCAGGGTGCCTTTAAGGGAGGCGCTATACTGGAGTAAAGGTTTTCCCTCGTCTTGTCCCTCAGTCCATTGTTCCGCTGCCATCTCTAAGAGAGTGCGAGGTTTTGTTCCAAATACTAATTCAAAGGGGGAAAACCCAGTTGATTTTTGTTCGTGTGTTCTGATGGCGAACAATACCAGTAGGAGTTGTCTATCCCAGTCTCTCCCGGCCTTGTCTATGCTTTTCCTTAACATTATTTTAATGGTCCGGTTGTATTTCTCAACTAGACCGTCTGTCTGAGGGTGATAGACGGCCGTTCCAATCTATTTTATTCTCAGTATCTCACATATTTGTTCCATTAACCTTGACATGAAAGGAGTTCCCTGGTCGGTTAGGAGTTCATGGGGGAAACCTACATGGGAGAAAAAGGTGATCATTGCTTGGGCTACAGCCGTCGTGGTGGCAGAGGTTAAGGGAAACGCTTCCGGGTATCGGGTAGCGTAAGCGTACTCCACTAAGACTAATATATATTGGTGTCCTCTAGCAGAAGGGGGAAGCGGCCCAACCAAGTCCATCCCTACTCTTCGGAAGGGAACATCGATGATGTGCACTGTGGGGCACGCTGTAGTGAGGGTGGGTGACTAGTTGGCACCTGACACAAGAGGCACAGAAACGAGCTACCTCTTGATATATTCCTGGCCAATAGAATTTTTCAAGCAAATATTTAAGGGTATTTTCCTTCCCATAATGGCCACCCCCGGTTTCACTATGTGCTAGAGAAAGAGCCTGTTCACGGAAAGCTTTGGTAACTACTAATTGTTCCCTGACCCTGTAGTTCTCCCTAGTTATCCTATATAGAAGACCCCGTTTTATACAAAAATAAGGGCCTACCTTTTCGGGTTCTTCTTCTTGGGCTTGGCTCAATGCATGTTGAAGGGTTGTATCGTCTCTCTGGTCTGTACGGAAGTCACAGGTGGGCATTTGGGGTGTATCTGTAGAGGTAAAGATAGGATTTGATAATGTGTGCTAGATCTGGTTGTACAATGCTTTTTCGGCTCTCTTTTCTCGTTGTGTTTTTACTTTCTTTTTAACAGGTTTCTGTATGTCGTCACTTGAGAAGGGGGCGGTTTCCAGCCACTCTGTCAAAGAAGGAGGGTTGTTAATAGATTGTAGGTATTCATGAAACCTAGGGAGATCGGTTCCCAGGAGAACCTTCTCAGGTAGAGAAGGGATAACCCCAACTTTTCGTAGTTGGGAATCGTTATCGATCTCTAGTTAGAATTCCGCTAAGGGATAGGGTTTCTTTTCCCCATGGACGCATGTAACCTGTAGGTATTCTCCTTCTATTATCTGGGAATTGGGTATGAGTTCTTGGGAGATAACAGTGCGATGACAGCCCGTGTCGAGTAATGCTAACACAGGCTTTCCATTAACATATATCTGTTCCTTATATCTCACGGAGGGGATTCCTGTAGTGCAGAGTTATTCAAACTGTGGGGCGTGCCCCCCTGGGGGGGGCGCAACGCCATCTCAGGGGGGGCGCGCACTCCACCATAACATTTCACCTTTCATTGTTTCCCAGGGCGGAGAGGCCGACTGCCACCTGATTGGAACTTGCTCTATATGCAGGCTCCCTTCGTTACTCCATTGCTGAAGCCCGAAGTCTAGATACATATATTTGCATTCCATTCCACATGGAGTTTTTTTAAGGCTCTGCTCGTCGCTGCAGATCTCCGATGATCTGCACAGTGACACACTCTGCTCGCACCCCCAGTGTTTCCCAGATGTCCATTCCCCGTCTGTCTCCGGAGGGCAGGGCATGTCACAGATGAAATCCACGGTGCCCTGGTGCAAGGAGGCACAGCTGGACTCCGAGCATCTGTAATGCACCACATTCTTCCAGCCCCCGCGGATACAGGTCTCAAAGCCCTTTCCCTGGTGGAGAGCAGTCTGTGTTGGGGGATGTCACGATTAAGACCTCTCACAGGGGATGTCTCGGTTTTCGTGTTCTTGGAAGCCCTTGGTACAGAGAGAGAGAGCTGGGCTCTGAGACAGAGCGATGCTCAGGCCCAGAGTGCTTTTTCAAGTTAAACGCTCTCGGGAATCCTTCCCTCGTGCAATAAGTGGACCTGCCCAGAAGTGTAACTCCAGAAGGCGCTCCTGGTGCATGGGGATAGAGCTGTGCTCCGAAGTGTGAGGACTGAGCTCAGCCTGGAAGTGCCTATTTGAGAGGACGTCTTCAGGCTGGTGCTTAGGATCCCTCCCTGGTGCAGGAGAGTCGCCAGCCATGGAGTTCCCCGCGTGGAGGCCATCTCCAGGCTGGCGCTCATAGAGGTCCTCCCTTGGTGCAAGGTGACAGAGATCGGCTCCGAGGCTGGAGGACAGTGCACAAGCCCTAAAGTGGCCTCTTTCAGAGGGCAGCTCCAGGCTGGCGCTTCCTAGAGCCCTTGCCTAGCGCAGGATTCCCGAGCTGGGCTCCTATACAGGTGGACATGGAGGACGGGGGCGGCTCTCCTGCCCTTTGCATGCACAGTGGACGGGGCGACTGCTGCGTTGCAACTTGTGCGTGCACAGAGGATGCGTGCTGCTCTGCACGTGTGTAGAGAAAAGTGTGAATTTGCTGCGCTGCACATGTAGAAAGGAAAGATAGCTCCAGTGCGCCTCTCATGCATGGAAGGCGAGGCTCGCTGTACAGCGCTGCACGTGAACACTGTTGTGCGTCGTTCTGCAGCGCTGCATATGCAGAAAGGACACGGGGGTGCCTCTTCTGCGCTGAGCATGCATAGAAGAAGGATGGCTTTATTGTGCTGCTCGTGCACACGGAGACAGCGCGCAGTACCGTGCGCTGCACACTTTGCTGCATCCGCAGTTGAACAGTGCTTCTCAGTGGAGAGCATGGTCTTTGAATGGTACTCATTTTATTGACCACAGAAGTTTCTTTGAGGAGGCTTTGCAAGAATTAAGTGGAGAACCCGTAACAATTTGCACACATTTTATCTTGAAAAATGTAGTTTTGGACTGTGTAGTAAGCCTCTGTCATTTCACCGCACAAACTCGCAAACCTGCAGTTTACTAAACACTCTAACTGTGTTTAACATTATTAGCCTGATATGGATTGGGAATTGTGGATACGGTCGATTTATGTAGAATACCAGGTTCCAGAATTTTTTGTATAGTGGTGGGGGGGGGGCCCGACATCTAAATAAATTCAGCTGGGGGGCTTAACCTAAAAAAGTTTGAAGACCTCTGCTGTAGTGTATACCCTCCTCGTGAATAGCCTACATCCATGGGTTCTGGAGGTGTAGTACGCGATGGCCAGTTCCTGGCTATATGCCCCCACTCTGCACAGTGGAAGCATTGTGGTCCTTGTGGTGGGTTTAGGGGGAGGGTTGCTTTCACGGTAGGCTTTGGAGGGAAGGGACTCTTAGATTCCGTCTGTGGTAGAGGTGTTTTATTCAAGGTTCTAGACTGGGCCAGGGGAAGACGCTGGGTAGGGGCTTGGAAATCTGGTGAGCGATGGTAGACACAAGCTAAGTCTACGGCCAGTGTTACAGAAAGAATGGGGTGTTGTTTAATCCATGACCGAATGTTAGAAGGAAGGGCATCCAGATATTGTTCAAGGTAGATTTTTTCAGTGAGCTCCCCTACGGAAGATACAGAGGGTTGCAACCAACGGTTTCCTAAATCCCTGATGCGATAATATAGAGCACGTGGATTATCTCCTGCTGACCATTTCTCCTTTCTGAACTTGCTGCGGTAATATTCCTGGTCACAGCCTAGTCGTTCTAAAATTGCTTTCTTTATGTCCGCATAGCTGGTTGTTCCGTCGGGGTTGGCTGCTTGGTAGGCAGCCTGTAGCTCCCCAGATAACAAAGGCGCTATATATTGGCCCCACCTTTCTGTGGACCAAGAGGCGGTGTCGCGACACGTTCAAAATTAACAAAAAAATAGTCCGGACCTTCTCTGGCTTGATACTTCTGAAGGACTGACCCAGGTACATTGGGGTGGACGCATGCGCTTGATATAGCGTCCGTGAGACGAAAAATGGCATTATCTTGTACCTGCTGATTAGTAGTTATCAGAGTGCCCCGTTCTTTCAGCGCTGTATGTAGGGCTTCCCTATCCTTTTGAGCCTGTTTATTTTGTTGTTCGAGTGCAAGCTGTAGGAGGCGTTGTCCCTTCGGCCAACTGCGCAATTATGGCCTCCATGGTGATGGGTTGGGTCATCACAGCTAGCCCCAAATCCCACTTCTGACACCACTTGTTGTAAAGTGGTGTTTGGGACTGTCTTATTCCTCTCTTCCTTTATAGGGCTTTAACCTATATATATATATATATATATATATATATATATATATATATATATATATATATATATATATATATATATGTGACACCAGTTGAGATTAGTTATTGTTCTTTATTTTGTTTAAATTAACAGAAAAACTCAGGCTTATTTCTTTGGATATAACGGGAGAATGGCTTTTCTTTCTCTTCTCTATGCTGTTATGTCTCCTCCTTCTTCTTCAGTGTCTTCTGACCCAGTTTTATGGCGCTCAAACAGAATCGGGAGTCGCAAAGAAGACAAAAAAAATATATATATATAAACAAAATATTAGGCTACTGCCTTCCCTTCAAAGTTGAATAAAGGGGGGGGGGGTTGCGCACCTCCACCAGCGTCACTGAGTGCAAGGTGCCTAAGTGCGGGGACTCATTTGTGTGCATGCAGTGATGTGGCATTAATTCCTGCCCCTCAAGGAGAATGCATGCGCAGCGGGCACTTACCTGAATCCACTGCCCTCCGGGGCCGTGGTCTGGTGAGATCCTGCCTCCTCAGTGCTTTTCGGAGTGCTGGTCGCGTTCACAGTACTCAAAGAGTGCTCTTCCGTGGTTGCTCCTTCACCTGCTTGTTCCAGGTTCGGGGCTCCGCGTTCGTTCCCTCCCCCGGGATGGCTTCCGTCTACCTACTCCTGGTTCAGGGCCTCTGGCTCGTTCTCCGGCTCTCCTTCCGCTTCTTCTTCTTTGGTTTCCTCCGTCCCAGCTCTCGATCTGTTTCCCGCTTTTCTCCTCTCAGTGGACGGGACTTCCTCATGGTGATCAGGAAAGACTAGACCCCTACTTCCTGTTTGGGGCAGTTCTGCGGCCCTGTTGTAATTCTCGCCGTTCTCCTCACATAGTAAAGGCTGGTTGGACGGTTCCTTACAGCCACTCTACTCTACTCTGCGACTCTCTACTCTATCCCACTGCACTGTATGCCATTCTGCTGTAAACCACTGCACTTCAGGCCAATGCACTCTACGCAACTGCACTCTACTCTGCGCCATTGTACTCTATGCCACTGCTCTCTATGCCACTCTACTGTATGCCACTTCACTTTATGCCACTCTACACTACTTCACTCAACAACACCCTACTCTGTAACACTACACTCTACACCACAGAACTCTATGCCACTCGACTCTACACACTGAACTCTATACCCCTGCACTTTTAGCCACTCCTCTCTACACCACTCTATACAAATGCATTCTACACAACTGCACTGTATGTCACTGCATTCTACTCTTCACCATTATACTCTACGCCACTGCTCTCAATCCTGTTTACTCTATGGTACTGTACTTTATGGCACCCTACACCACTGCACTCTATGAAACTCTACTCTGCAACACTACAGTCCATGCCAGTGCACTCTGCATTACTCCACTCTATGCTGCTCCACTCCGCACCACTACACTGTTTGTGACTCCACTCTGCACCACTCTACACCAATGCACTCTACACTGTATGTGATGCACTCAACTCTGCACCAATGTACTCTGTGCCACTGCACTCTATGCCACTCTCCTCTGTGCCACTGCACTTTACACCATTCTGCACCACTGCACTCTATGACACTTTACTCTGCAACACTGCACCCTCGACCACTGAACTCTACACCACTCTACTCTGTACTTCTACACTTTATGGCAATGCACTCTACGTCACTCTACTCGGTATCACTGTACTCTATGCCACTGCACTCTGCATCACTTAACTCTACACCACTGCACTCTATGTCACTCCACTCTGCACCATTCAATGCTACTGCACTTTCTGAAATTCTACTCTATACCACTCTTCTCTACACCACTCTACGGAACTGTATTCAACACCACTGTACTCTATGTCACTGCACTCTATGCCACTCTACTCTGCACAACTGCACTCTCCTATGCACCATGGTAATCTATGCCACTGCATTCTACAACGCTTCATTTTACGCTACTAAATTCTATGCTGCAGCACTTTACTACACTGCACTCTATATCACTATACTGTGCAACACTCTACACCAATACACTTTACCTTACTCCACCCTACTCTACACCACTCCAAAGCACTGCATTCTGCTCTGCAGCCCTCTTCTCTGTGCCATTGCACTCTGTGCCACTGCACACTATGCCACTCTACTGTGCACCACTGCACTCTGTCACTTTATTCTTCACTTTTTTTTAAAACGCATTGTATTGGTTTTCTCAAGTTTCTTTGAGCCTTGTATGAACATGAGCACATTTGTTACATTATTGTATTGAAATGCAGTTCCTCAGATATTTTACAATTGCCAATGTTTTACAGCTAGTAAGCAAAGCGTAGGTTGCAGTGTAATTCACAGTGCATAATGTTCTATTATTATTGGCAGGAAGATAACTAGGTATGATTGCAAGTGTGTTAACTTAACTCCTAAACTTTCCCACCCCCCTCCCGCATCTACTGGCTCTCCCCCGGCTTGTAGTGTCGCAGCGTGGTTTTGCCTTGGTTACCCTGCTATTGCGCGTAAGGGCGTGATTGGTATGTATGATGGTGTTGTGCGTTTAGTCTGTTCATGGGTCGGGCCCTGTTGTGCAGGGACTGGTTAACAGGTCTTCACTATGCGTTGCATACTACAGGGACAGGTGGAGGTCTCCAATAAGAGGTCCCAATCCTTCAATATCAGGTTCTTACGCGAACTTCGGGCCTCCTCTCGTCTGATGGCAGCACTCTCTGCACTCCCCCATCGCACCACCTCCCCATGCCAAATATAAACTGTTGGGGGTCTTGCCGATTTCCACGCATTGTTATGGAGCGTTTAGCTATATGTAATGCTAGGTCTGTGAATCGTAGTTGCACTTTTTGTGATTATGAGCGCCAGTGCATTCCTAGTATGCAGCTACCAGCTGTTTCTCTTACAGTAGTCACTTTATTCTTCACTACTGCACTCTGTCACTCTACTCTGCACCACTACACTCAACACCATTGGACTCTACTCTGCACCACTGCACTCTAAACCACTGTACTCTACTCTGTACCTCTGCACCTCTGCACTTTATGCCTCTGCACTCTACTAAGCAACACTCTAATCTGCGCCACTTCATTCTGATGCTGTATTGTGCGCCACTGAATTCTATGATGCTGCCCTCTACCGCACTGCACTCTATGACACTATACTCTGCAACACTCTATGCTAATGCACTTTATGTTAGTCGACTCTACTCTACTCTATGCCACTCCATTGCATGCCACTCTACATGATTCCCCTCTAGATAACTTAATTCTACGCCACTCCACTCTATTCCACTCCAATGCACCACACTCTCTGCTACTCCACTCTACAACACTTTACTCCACTCTTCACCATTACACTCTAAGAAATGCCTTGCCACTCTTCTCTACGTCATTAACTTTTAGCCATGCTGAACAGCAGCCAGGTTGGTGTACAACATGGCTAAAACACATTGGCAAAGCCAATAGCCCTTGCAAAGGCAAGACCTATTCGTTTTGCCAATGCTTGTTACTCATCAATGAAGTGCCACCACAATATCAGGTGCAAGTGGAGCAGCCAAGGAGTGGGTTTGCCTGTGGAACTATAGTTTACAGAACAAAACATTTATTAAACAAACTTGAGGATTTACTTAAATATGTACATTTCATAATATCCATAGAGGATCCTGCAATAAGTTCAATGCTAATTTAGTGAGTGTTTGTTTATTGTATGTATGTTTATATTCTAAGCAATACATTGTTTCTACTTTATTCTATTAATTAAATATAGAGTTTTAAACTAATGCGTGTGCATGTATGTAGTCCTTAATATTATTTATATAATTCATGACTATTTATTTTAAGTGATTTTATTTATATTTAGGTATTACAATAAGTTAGTGTTGATATATATATATCGATATACTTACATTAATCTCTCAAATACAGGATATAATGGTCTACAAGAACTCAGGTTGATTTGTCCTCCGGTAACTAATCATTTTATTCCACTCACAGAACTATATTGCTGTTGATGTAAAGGACAAAAGGGAAAAGCTTAGGCCAAAGACAAAGGAAATAGGATGGTGACTATTATTGGCACATACCAAATGCAGTATTTAGTGATTGTACTAGGCATATTGAATTTATAATATCATTACAACTATATCAAGGGACAAAATATTGAAAGGTATTAGCACAGAGGGAGGTAAGGATTTACAATGCTTTAAATCCACATGTCTTACCTTGGAGATGTGTGTGTGTGTGTGTGTGTGTGTAAATATATATATATATATACACACACACACACACACACACAGTGTGTGTGCGAGCCCCTGTGTGTGTCTGTGAGTGGGTGTGTGAGTGGTGCTATAGGTCCGTGAGTGGCTTTGTGAGTGCCTGTGTGGGTGTAAGAGTGGGTGTATGAGTGCCTGTTTTGGTCTGTGAGTGGGTGTGTAAGTGCCTGTGTGGGTCTGTGACTGGGTCTGTGAGTGGTGTTATGGGTCTGTGAGTGACTGTATGAGTGCCTGTGTGTGTGTCTGTGAGTGGGTGAGGGAGTGGTGTTATGGGTCTGTTAGTGGGTGAATGAGTGCCTGTGCGGGTCTTAAAGCATCTTCATAGATAAATCTGTGATAACATGAACTCTCGTCACGAGAAGATGACAAGACTACAGAGGTGAATCTCCACCAAACAGGGATACTTCCTCTAGACTAAATGAAGTAAGTGTTTCTTTATTTGGTGGAGATGTCCACGTATTCCTCTGCATCAACAAAGCACCACCAAAATCAGCTGGAAAATGCTTGGGGGCCTTTTGTTAAGCTGTCCATTATCATGGGAAAAGGTGGGAATACATTTGCATACTACCAAGTAAAACATGGAGAGGGGCCACATATCCCCTCTCCCTGGGCCTTTTTAGGCCCCTGGGACCTGATCCCCTGGGGCCTTGCGAGGTCTCCCTGGGTGATCCGGTCCCACCCATCGCACCTATTGTGTGTGTTGGGGACTGCGGGTGAAGCCTCAAGGCCCTCGCAGTCCCAGCTGGCTCCCCATCTACAGCGGGAGCTAGCATTGCTCTCACACACAGGAAGCTGTTGGAAATGCAGCTCCATGCATGAAAGAGCAATAGTTTTGTCTCTTTCCCTGTCCACATGTCTGCGGGCAGGGAAAGAGATAATATCTCAGCTTCCAGCAAGGGGGAGCGCTTTAACAGCTCCCGTTTGATTTTGAATGGTGGTAGCTGTCACAGATCCTGTCGCGCAAAAGAAAATAGCCAGTGCCTAATATGTTAAATATTAAGTGCAGGTGCTCAAATATTTTTAGGAGGCCACACCCACTTCCCCTGTCTCCACCCACATCCTCCACTAGCTCCATTCACTTACTCTATTGGCTCCATCGAAATCCTCAACTGGCACTGCTGAAATCTAGATGTATTGACAGTGCATGTAAACCTGTTAGTGCCACAAAACACATAAAACAGCCATAGCACGTCCCAGGCCTCACTGCCATGGAGATTCTACAAGAGGTTAAAATTCAGTATTGGTCCTAAGGTAAAGCTCGCATTCTGGGAAATGTATAAACATGGCAGGAAGATGGTTCTAACTATATGTTAGCTGAAGGTTGGAAAATATTTTTCCATAGAAGTAAATGATAAAAACAAAGTTTTCTTAAGAAATGAGATTGGGAGACTTCCATTGAGAGCCTGAGCATGAGTGTAGGTGTAGTTTAAAGGTTTAAATATCCAAAAGTGTTAAGTGCAAGCGGGGCAGAAGGGCCTGAAATGTGAATGTAACAACAACTGCCTCGTGCCAACCAATCACTCCATTATTTTATTTCATAGGTTTAGATTAAAAACCTCTTCAATTCTATTCTGTCTTTGGGACACTTCTGTCTATAAAAAGATACCAGAGTACATGTTGAAATAAGCATGAGATGTGGCGAAAAGGCTCATATTACCTTCACTCCCTGGAACAAACAACCACTGGCACGACCATCAGAGCAATGATGCAAATGTTATAATGCATGCTTCCGTCTGAGTAATGATGCTATGCTGACCCCAGCGTGGTGAATTACACTCATGGAGGTGTCACCAAACGTGTACATGGATACATCATGGCACAGTGGCAACCATTTGTTTCCAAAATGACAAGATGCTGCTCACGGAGGAGTAAATTAAAAAAAAACATACAGTGTTTGAGTAGCTGCCGTTTTTTAGGTCTCACCTCTTTTCCATTCCGAAGGAATGGGAAATGGCGAGAATTCAAGTGCTCAAAATCCTCGTGAAACCACTGGTTTTTGTTTCGTGCAGTTTTCTTTGAGTTCACGTGGCCACAGGCACGCGCCTTTGGGCCATAAACTTTCACGGCCATCTGTTCCCCAGCTATTTCTCCTCCCCCTCCCCAGCCAGCTTCCCCCAGGCCGTAGCAGCACTCCTCCCACACCTTTGAAGTGAAGCTTAGCTTCACTTCAAAGGCCCCTGCTGCTTCACACCCTCATCTCCTCCCCCCTCCCCTTCTCTGCCTTCCCTCCGTCTTGTTTATATCTATATCTTATCTCTTCTAAAATGTTGCCATGTAGGTCTTTCTGTTTTTGGAGGTCTGGCTTTTCTTTATATCTACCACTTCCCTCTTCTAAAATGTTGCCATGTGCTTATGTCATACTAATAGCGTAAGCATTATGTGTTTAAAACTGAAATTGTACACCAGAAAATGAGGGAGAAGTTGCATTTCATTATTTTGCTTTGTTTACACTGTAAGTGTAATAGTACAGACAATTTACATGTGAAAGCAGGCAATTTCAACAAGCTCCTTTCCTTTTATATTACTAACAAACCACAAAAAGTACAACATGTGTATGATGTGTTTATAAAAGTATTCACCGAGCAGGATTTAAACTGTTACACACTTCTATTGCACGTGTCGGATTATTTTTTAGTAGTAAACGCTGTTTTTGTCAGTCTCTGTCACACAGGCCGTAGAATCGTATGTACAGAATTGCCCGCCTGTTTTGTTCAATAAAAACCTTTGTTAACATAGCACCGCACTCGACCAACACTCAGAGGGGTGGAGCACACGGTTTAACGCCAGAATGGGCAGTAAAAACACATACATTTGAGTGATGGATGTTGACCGTTCAGCGATGCACTACATCGAAGCTGGGCATTCCGGGGGCACGAACTGAATACCTAGCTCCGACGCAGAATATAACGGGGTGCACCAAAGAACTTCCTCACACGTCGCCGGCTAACTTCTTTGGTAAAGGTGGTGATGAACTGCCATTGTAGGCTGGCCCGACCTCGGGGATGAAGGACACCGATCCCTGCAGCACGCATAAAACCCGCCGTGTAACGGTGGCTAAAACGTGGGACTCATCCTGTGCAACGCAAGTCACACGGTGTTGTTGAGGCAACAACCAAAACGCCGAAAATGCCCCTGTTCCATCTGCCTCTGTCTTGTTAGTGACCAGCATGCCTCGAGGCAGAGGCACTACACTTTGTGTGAAGCGATGTCTCACACCATCGGGAGCTTCCCGTGCTCCAAGCTGGTTAAAGACGGCTCACTTCAGGCTCAGACTCCATCTTAGCTGACTACCAGTGTGATCTGCATCCCACACGGCATTGGTGACGTTGCACAGCGCTCTTTGACTGACAACCAGCCTGCCTCGAGGCAGAGGCGCTACACTGTATGTGAAGCGAGGTCTCACACCATCGGGCGCTTCGCGTGCACTTCATGCCCCCAGGAGGCATGGACTCAGGAATCCTGTTTCTTAAGTTCTTTTTTATTGACCAGCGTGCCTCGAGGCAGAGGTGCTACACTGTATGTGAAGCAAGGTCTCACACCATTGGGCGCTTCACGTGCTACAAGCATCTTAAAGATTGCTCACTTCATGCACTCCCCCATGTTAATAAAACAAACTAAAAGCAGATCGTGACCCCCCCCCCTCCCCACAGCAATGCCAAGAGCTTGTTTTTCTTGTTGTTTAGAAGATCCCACGCCATGCTTTCGCATTTTGCTCCCAGCAGCTGCCCCTTATCTCTTTCCTCAAAGACCACCGCTGCTACATATTAATGAGATGTTGATAACATTGCAACTTCATAAGCCCTCCCCCAGACGACCTTATCTTGGTTGGACCCTGAGCCTTGCCATTCAGTACCCCTCCCAACTACTGAAGGGCAAGGGCAAACGAAAAACATCTTCTAAGCCAGGGGTGTCCATCAGTGGTCCAGGAGGGCTTTCTCTGTGTTAGATGTTCAGGCTTGCCACAAGAAACACCATCGGGCGCTAGGTGCTACAAGCAGGTTAAAGGTGGCTCACTTCATGACCCCAGGAGGCGTGGAATCAGGGATCATGTTTCTGAAGTTGTTTTTTAGTGACCAGCATGCCTCGAGGCAGAGGCACTACACTTTGTGTGAAGCTATGTCTCACACCATTGGGAGCTTCCCGTGCTCCAAGCTGGTTAAAGACGGCTCACTTCAGGCTCAGACTCCATCTTAGCTGACTACCAGTGTGATCTGCATCCCACACGGCATTAGTGACGTTGCACAGCGCTCTTTGACTGACAACCAGCGTGCCTCGAGGCAGAGGCGCTACACTGTATGTGAAGCGAGGTCTCACACCATCGGGCGCTTCGTGTGCACTTCATGCCCCCAGGAGGCATGGACTCAGGAATCCTGTTTCTGAAGTTGTTTTTTATTGACCAGCGTGCCTCGAGGCAGAGGTGCTACACTGTATGTGAAACAAGGTCTCACACCATTGGGCGCTTCACGTGCTACAAGCATCTTAAGATTGCTCACTTCATGCCCTCTCCCATGTTAATAAACCAAACTAAAAGCAGACCGTGACCCCCTCTCCCCACAGCTATGCCAAGAGCTTGTTCTACTTTCTTGTGACAAATTGCATCTTCAAGGGCCTTTAGGGTTTGTTATAATGCAGTATATCTGCAAGGATTACTATGGTAAAAGGAATTGTTTTCTATTACAGTATAAACCAAAGGATATATGTAGCGCAGTTACACAATCCTATAACTGTGACAAATATATTGGCAATATTTGATTAACACCTTGAATGCTATAGCAATTCTCCCCTGGTGCTGCAGGCCCTTAAATCCCATTGTTCATGACGAGCTCAGCTCATCAAGAGCACACCAGCAGTGTACTGCATGACGAGCTCAGCTCATCATGAGCACACCAGCAGTGTACTGCATGACGAGCTCAGCTCATCAAGAGCACACCAGCAGTGTACTGCATGACGAGCTCAGCTCATCATGAGCACACCAGCAGTGTACTGCATGACGAGCTCAGCTCATCATGAGCACACCAGCAGTGTACTGCATGACGAGCTCAGCTCATCATGAGCACACCAGCAGTGTACTGCATGACGAGCTCAGCTCATCATGAGCACACCAGCAGTGTACTGCATGACGAGCTGAGCTCGTCATGAGCATTTAAAGTAGTTTTTTAAGAATTTGTCTTCACACTTACCTTACGCTTGATGACATGAACCCTAATCAACAGAAACCAGCCCTTTAACTAAGAGTAATAGTAAAACAAGAGCAAATGCAACCACAATAACAACAAGCATTGGCATAGCCAATAGGTCTCGCCTTTGGGACCTTATAAGTGTTTAGTTATCCAGCACAATATCCTTGGTGCAACAACATCAAGTGTTGCATGGCTAAACACTTATAAGGTCCCAAAGGCGAGACCTATTGGCTATGCCAATGCTTGTTTGAAATGGGGAGCATGGCAGCAAATTGCAGCTGTTGGTCCCTCAGGCAAAAATAAATAAAATAAAAATAAAATAAATGCCATAGTGGAGCAGGCTTGAAGCCAGTAAATGCTACCTATTATGAGGCGCAACAAGGTCAAGAAGGGGCTAGGGAGTATTGGAAGAGCATGCGGGAGGGATTTAATAAATCAACAAAAAGATTACTGAGGAAGGAAGGGGCGCATAAAAGAATAGATGAGCTTTAAGTGGGAGCAACATAGCGAGCACAGCACAGACGGGTGGGATCTGAGTGGGCGGTTGCACTGAAAGGAAGAAAACAAGAAAAAAGGTCCCATTCGCTCTTTTATACACACTTTACACTTACTGTAAGGATCTGACTAGGATTAGGCCTGGACACCTACCGTGGGTGGAGAGTCATTAGAAGGTCAGAGCTCCTGTCTGAATCCCAGTGCTGGCAGCGAACGGAACCAGGTAAACGTTGAAATTAAAGTCCTGCACTGCTGTTCGTTTCTGATACTTCTTCTGGGACGCCACTCAGCTGCATTCAGTTCAGTGCATGCAAGCTGTTAAATGTTAAAACTATAGGCAGCTACTCACGTTTATATTTAATTACTCCGACGAGGCATTAAGTTTGTTATCTTCCTGAGGCCTGAACTTTCCCGGACCCAGCCCGCCTCAGTGCCTCGCACAGCTCACCCAACAGCCTGCCCTCGAACGTACCAATTAACAAATGAGAATGACATGCCCCATTGACAAACATGCGTGCGCAACTGACATTACTTACATGATGCAGTCATCATGCCTGGGGCTGGGGGGGGTGATCCTTGGAAGACATGCCAGGCAGACATGCATCCAAACCGAAGGAGGAGGACAGGACAGGTAGGTACATTTATTTTTAATGGTTACTGGGCCTAATCATTTGACAGGGGAGAAACAAATCAATAGCCCTGGTCCTGGTAAATAAGTGCCGGTGCTAAGCACCGGCACAAATTAAGCACTGCAAATAGCTATCTCCTGAGGGTGGGTACCCCAGGAGATAGCAGGAGCTGGTCCTATGGGTTGGCGGGAAAGTGCCCTCCTCCTTTGTTCTACACATGCCGTGGAGGTAACCAGGGCCATATATGGCACAGGAGGGTGGCTGCATGGCCCCTTCCTCCTTTTAAAAATGTAATTAGCCCAAGGGAGGTCATAGTCCAGGGGCCAACACGGACCGCCTCTTTAATGTGAATTTTAGACCCGGGAGGTGGTGGTCCCTGCGGTCCGGGAGGGGGGTCCATTTTATTGATAAAATCTGCATGCTCCCGGGATCTGACCTACCCGGGATCTAGATTAAAAGCAAGCGTCGGAGACTGTGCTTATTTTTTTTCCAATTCACGGCGATATTTGTGAATATTCGCAAATTTTTCAGTGAATTAAAAAAAATGCATTTATGCCCTACTGGGGTCCCTGTGAGACACCGCTGAAACGGACCCCTACGGTGACTACCAACACTTCCTGGTTAAAATGTTGGCAGGCAATTAGACCTCTGCAGATCTCTGCACAAGAGCCTCATTATTCATGAGGGCTTCGCGATCGTAGATATGCAAATTTGGATTTATTTAAATTTTTTGAAAACTACTGAGGGGATTTACACCAAATAACATAACGTTTGATCTCTGGAAGAAAATCTACCTTTCTGCCAAATTTGGTATCATTCCGTCCAGTGGTTTAGGCAGCAGGCGTTTCCGAAAACTCTATGGAAATTACTATGGGAAATGCACCTTTTTGGACCCCCCGTTTTTTAGGTCTCGTGGCGTTAACCGCGCGAAAGCACGGTCTCGCCAGAGACCTATTGTCAGCGGCTCAGCTTCCCAGGAGACAAGAGCTGGCCACGCGCATGGGATCGGAGCGGGCCACGCGCGGCGCGAACGAGCTCGCTGTGGCCATCTCCTGTCTCCTGGGAAGCGCCAACACACAAAGCCACACCTCCCCCTGCTTTCAAACACGCATGCGCACACAGAGACACACAAGCGCACATACACGCACGCACACATACAGAGACACCCCCCGCCGCCGCACACATACACGCGCGCGCGCACACACACACATACACGAGCGCACCGAGACCCTTCTTTACACTGCATTCTCAGTAAACATATGTATCCGTGTGCACGTTTTCACCAGGCGACCCCTCGGCAAGGGCCTCTCACAGTGCACGATAAGTGAAAGCACTGTACAGGAGTAGTGAACAGGCTCAGCTTCATTCACAAACAATGTTTATATACCAATTGCAAATAAAAGAAAAATTCATGCAAAGCATTGTCATTTACAATGGCAGTAACTCAAACTTTAATGCTGCGAGACCTATTGCATTGCAAATGCTTGTCTTAAACTTTCCATGCACAACAACACCCAACTTGACACTTTTTTGAAAGATTTCATGAAGATTCGTCAAATTGCACCAAAGTTATGGGCAGGTCAACAAATGCTTTTCTTATAGAAACATGGTCCTAACTATAACTATCTACTGGGATATATTACCTACTGGCGGTCACCAGTAGGTAGTTATAGTTAGGACCTAGTTTCCACAGAAAAAGCGTTTTTTTGTTTTCCCAATAACTTTGACGGTGTTTGACGAATCTTCAGAAAATGTTCAAAACTAGTGGGGCACTCCGGTCAGCTCCTGTCTTGAAAGTTTCGGGGTGATTTGTGAAGCGGGGGCCGAGAAAAAATGGGGGTCCCAGAACACATTTTTTCCGATGTTAATTTCCATAGGAAACTTTAGACAAAGCGACAGCCCGAACTGCTGAACGGAATTACATAACAATTGGCAAACGGTTAGTCCTTGGTTCAGAAAGCAACCTTTTTTTTTTTATGGTGTAAATCCATTCAGCAGTTTTTGAGATAATAAAGGAAAAAAATATGTATATGTGGGCGGAGCCTAACCCCCGAGCACGAGCTTGGCTCTATTTGGCTGTTAACACTTCAAACCAGGAAGGGTTGGCAGCCATCTTGTGCCTCGCATCGAGTGAAAATCAATGTAGCTGCCACCAACAGCAACAGTTCGGGTTAGTTTGCAAAGTAATGAAGCTATTTTTTATGAAGTGCTTCTACTTGAAGATGCATGTACTGAAAGCAGAAAAGGGGCATGGCTGCGGAGATCGTTGATGACTTGTGCTGAGTTCTGCCCGTGGACGCAGGCACGGAGTGGCGGACGCGGGGACTGCAGGAAAACTGCAGTCGGGACGTCGGAGTGTTCCTGGGGTGAAAAAAGCTGTTGGTGTGAGGCGCACTAGGTCTGTGATCATATGCGGTCTCTTGTTTTGGACTGGGTCGGCCCCGGGAGTGCTCAGCTGTACCCCGCTGCTCGGAGCCTGCGGAACAGGGGGCGGCGGAGGCTGTTTACATGGCTGCGTGGTTGGGCTGTGGCAACCCCTGTGCGGTGCTGGAGCAGTCACCGCAGCTGATTCGGACCCCTGTGATGTGCTATGCTCAGCTGAAGGGTGCAGCTGCCCCTCTGGCTGGAGACTCGGGGAGACACGCTGACAAGAGGATGCCCTTGGAAACCTCTGGCGAGCAGATGAGTATATCGTAGCAGAGTATTAGGCACCCTCTGGTAATTTGATTATCAAAACATACGGGGCTATACGTGTAAGCTGCATGCTGCTAATAATGCATTTTTCCATAGACCCAGAATGGACCTCCCTCCCTTGCTTAAGCTGCATGAGAGGACTCTGCAGATTGGTTTTGTTTATTGCTTTCTAAGCAAAGTACTCCGCCCTAGCAGGGACCGGTCGTTGCGGCATCCAATGCTGACGCTGGGGAGCCGCTTCAGGCCTTCGTTGAGGGGTATGCGACTAACCCCGATATGTGCTGCGCCGTGAGGAAATGATAGCAGTGAGGGCACAGCCGTCAGTACTCATCCCAAAAGCCGTCACAAATGAGCCATGACTGGAACAAGGTAATAAAAGGGTGCTGCTGGAAACTCTTTGGTGTCTTCTAGGCACTCCATCCCTCTTCATCTGGGTTCTGGTATTTGGAAGGAGACTTTCTCGACCGGGAAATAAAACAGCACAGCGAGTGAAGTGCTTGCTGATACATACCGGATCTGTATGTAGCTTACAGTTCATAGGCCCAGCACTGGGCAGAGCCAGCTCAGCCTTCCATCCTTCTGAGATACCTAAACTGAGCACCATTGTCCTTGGTATCAGTTACACCTGTTATTTATTTACACACAAAACAGCACCTCTGCGATAGGAAGCGCTATGCATAAGAACATAGATGGCGGCTCCTTTAAGCTGTACTGGGTTTTATTGTGCTGGAAGACAGGAGCAGTCGCATTAGCGTAGCTCTGGTTGCAAATACACGTGTTGTGTAGATAATACAGTCCATGGCGCGGCTTCTGCTGTGCACACATTGTTCGGCTTGTAGCGCGCCTCTCGGATGTGCATACGTGGAAGGGAGTGAGTTCACAGTGTATGGGAAGCAGGGCTTGGACTCATTGCTGTTCACGCTAACCTTTCTTGAAGGGAAACTTTATCGCTGAAGATCTTTTGTTTTTAGTGGGAAAGTCCCGCCGGATACCCCCACCCCTTTCTGTTATCATAATAATAGACTGTTCGTGCCTAACAAATGAACGTGTACTCATGATGTAACGCCACTTGTGCTTGTGTAAAGCGCTCTGATACTCTATACTTTCGGGTCAAGATCGCGCTATGTGAAACTCCGTAAAAAAAAACATAACTAACCACTATCCTAGTGTCATACCTGATACCATCATCCGGTAGAGAGTTGTGACTGTTTAGGCCAACGTCAATGTCCACGCTGAGATTTTTGAGTCAGTGCCTACCTTGTTAATAGTAAGACTACAAATCCCAGAATGCAACGCACAGGTAGCCGTAAACCAGGGATTGGTTGAAGGTGTTCCACAACATGGAACCACAGAGTGGGGGTGAGTTTGGAGCGGGGCATTGATAGAGCTGAGTATGGTGCATGGATGGGAGGGGGCTGAGTATAGAGAGGGGCAGTGCTAGTGCTGAGATCGGAGCAGGGCAGGAGGGGCTGAGACTGGACCAGGGGGTGAGGAAGGCTCATATTGAGGAGGGACAGTGAAGAGTTAAGTGTGGAGTTGAGCTGAGTTGAGAGGGGCTGAGTATGGAGCCGGACAGTGAGAAGGCAGTGAGGGCTCTGAGGCTGGACCAGGAGCGAGGAATGTTCAGACTGAAGAGCAGGAAAGTGGGAGGGGGCTGAAAATGGCACAGGGCAGTGACTGGGCTGAGTATGGAGCAGGTCAGTCAGAGGCAGAGCCTGGACCAGGGGAGCAAGGAGGGCTTAGACTCAAGAGGGGCAGTAGTGAGGTTGTGAGTGTGGAGTTCAGTTGTAAGGGGTGAGTGTGCAGCAGGGCAGTGAGGGGCATAGTCTTGAACATGGCAGTGAGGGGTCAGAGTATGAAACAAGGCTCTGATGGGTGAGTGTGGAGCAGGGCAGTAGTTTCGAAGCTGCTTTGAAGTGAGGAGGCAAAGCTCCGGTTGGTCACTAGTTGGTCATTGAGGGGCACTTGGGCGGTGTCGGTACAGTGAGGGTGAACACACAGCAGGACAGTGAATAGGTGCTTGCATAGTCAACGAGGGCAGTGAGGACGGTGGCTGGGCCCAATGTAAATGTGCTTAAACCAGTTAAATCATTCGGCACAGTGTGTACGGAGGGCTAGGAGCACAAGAACGGGGGAGGGGGCCTGAAGCAGGGCAGTGAGAGGAGTGTAGAACAGGGCAGTGTTTTTCTGCAGATCTATTGCCTCTTTCTGCACCCATCCTTTCTCTTTCTGCATCTCTTGCCTCTTTCTGTAACCCTCTTCCCTCTTTCTACACCACTCTTGACTCTTTCTGCACCTCTCTTGCCTCTGTCTGCACACCTGTTCCCTCTTTCTGTACCCCCTTTGACTTTCCTTAACTCTCTTACCTCTTTATGCAGTTCTCTTGCCTCCTTCTGCACCTCACCTGCCTCTTTCTGTACTTCTATTGCCTATTTCTGAACCTCTCTTGCTTCTTTCTGCACCCCTGTTGTCTCTTTCTGCACCCCTGTTGTCTCTTTCTGCGGGTTTATATAGCGCTAGGAATCGACTCCCGGAGGAGTATCTCCACGCTTCGACCGCTGGGGAACCCGTCCTGGCTCACCCTGAGAGATGGTCCCTGACACACACACCCTGCCTACCCACACAGACTCTGACACACCCATTCAGGTACTCAGACAACCAATTAAAAACCAATATATAGATACTCATGTAGCTACTCACCAACCCAAGCAGCCACTTAGACACCACCTGACAGACTGATATAAACATTCATACAGATTAGTCAGTCACCCGTATATTAGTAAGTCACGTTTATTCACTCACTTATACAGTCAGACATGCACTCAGACACTCATATACCCACTCGTTCTTCAATACACCTTGGCATATATATGTATAAAACATATTTAAAATCTTTAGAAACTCTCAATCACTGGATAATGTTATCAGTGATGTCATCAGTGATGTCATTTGAGATGTCATTCGTGATGTCATCAGTGATTTGACTGACCATGTCATGAGTGGTGTAATATGTGACTTCATCAGCAGTGCATTGCGGGGGTGCGAGTTATAGTTAGCTCAACTAACTATAACGGCCGAATTTCTCTGGTTTTGTACGAGGGAAATGTCCAACTAACTATAATGTCCCTGAAACCTATGGGGTGTTCAGTGAATATATATATATATATATATATATATATATTACCTACTGGCGGTCGCCAGTAGGTATATATAGTTAGGATTTTTTCTCTATGGGATTTTTGAAAATTCTATGTCTAATAACTTTGGCGTTTGTGGACGGAATTGGCTGAAATTTTCAGGAAAATGGAACATTTTGTTTCTGAGCAGCCCCTGAAAATTTGGGGGGGTTCGTCAAGGGGGGGCCGAGAAAAAAGGGGGGTCCCAAAACGTGTTTTTAACATTGAGTTTTCCATAGGGCGGTTGGCCTCACTTTTAGCCCGAACGGCTGAATGGATTTGCACGAAACTTGGCAAAATTGTAGGGACTGGTAGCCCGATGTGCCTTTTGTAGGTCTCAATATATGTGCTCCAGTGGATTTTGAGAAATTAACGTTTAAAAAAAGATATATATCTGTAACAGCGGACCGGGCAGCGCTCCAGTACGCGTACTTTTCGCGCAACGGAGCTTTGTGAAGCGAAGCTGATTGGTTCTCCGGCGTCTGTAAACATTCTAAACAGTCCGTAGCGGCCGCCATCTTGTCTCTCGGTAGGATCGAGAGACAAGAGGAGGCCAAAGCGAAGGGGCAAATGACCATAAGGGGGCATAGTAGATTCTCGCTGACCCCCTAGGTTTGATGTGGAGGTTTTAAAAGGGCCCCGCGGGGCAAAAAAAAATAAATAAATAATAATCGAACGGCTGAATGGATTTGCACGAAACTTGGCAAAATTGTAGGGACTGGTAGCCCAATGTGCCTTTGCTAGGTCTCAATATATGTGCTCCAGTGGATCTTGAGAAATTAACGTTCAAAAAAAGATATATATCTGTAACAGCTCTCCGCTTCGCGTACTTTTCGCGTTACGGAGCTTTGCGAAGCTGATTGGTTCTTCGGCGTCTGTAAACATTCCAAACAGTCCGTAGCGGCCGCCATCTTGTCTCTCGGTAGGATCGAGAGACAAGAGGAGGCCAAAGCGAAGGGGCAAATGACCATAAGGGGGCATAGTAGATCCTCCCTGAACCCCTAGGTTTGATGTGGAGGCTTTAAAAGGGTCTCGCAGGGCAAAAAAAAAATATATCGTTTTTTTTGTTTTTTTGCGTGGAGTGCGCCCGGTTCGCGAACCGGGAAGCGTACTTTCTTGAAAATTAGTGAAAAAAGTTAGAGTAAAATAATAATTGTGAGTGATCAGATGTAGGGTAGCTCTGAGAAGAGCTTTTGGGTTTATGGTACATTTAGGTACTTATAAGTAGGTACCAATGCACAGTCTTAAATTCAGAATGAAAACTCTGTTGCCCTCATCTGAGAAGTGAACTCCATCTCCTCTGTAGATATCTTGCATGTAGTAACGCAAGTTATTGTTGTACAGGGAGCCCATTCCATGGTCTCTCATGTAAGCTGAAACAGATTTGTTTACATGCTTCCTCGACTTCTCAATTTGTGGACAAAATTGGTTTGACCACCTCCATTTCTGTCTTTGGCATATATTTGAATATACCAAGGCAGTCTGAGGAAAAAGTGCCATCAATTGCTCAAAGGTGTCCTTTAAAAGCATTTCCAGACCTACCCCAGTCAAAGTGCCCAAATCATTACCTCCACAGTGCACAATTAACAGGTCAGGTTTGGGCAAATGCATAAAGGTTTTCACCAATGGTATCAATTGGTGACATTTTAATCCTCTGTGGCCAAACCACTTAATTTCCACATCTTGTAAATTGAGGTTAGGTAATTTTCTGTTCTCAGCATACCTGTGAGCCCAGTGGATATAACTATGTCCAACAATCCAGACAGAAAACATGGTGAGAGAAGGTTCTGCTGCAGTCAGATGAAGTGTGGCAATGAAATGGCAGTTGAAAAAATGAGAGTTTAAAATGAAAAAAACTGTGGAGTTTCTGTGTTAATGAAGCAGTAACAGTGATTGGTGGATTTTGATTGCTGAAAACAGAAAGTTAGGGTGCATGGATGAGTTCTTTGAAAGATGTATTTTGAATGGTCAATAAATAATCATTAAATGAAAGATTGCAGTGGATACGCAGGTGCACTGAGAGTTCAGAGTTCAATTGCAACATTGTTGTGTGAACTTGCAAACACCAGAGGTCTTGCAAGAGGTGGTTGCTATGCAGAAAAGGCATGAAATGGCAGAGGGGGGAAGGGTTTTCATTTGAAAAAAAGTGAGGGAAGAGTTTTGATTGGGTGACATGAGAGATATGTGTGAAGAATTACAGCATTTCTGTGCTTTTGATAGCTGCAGACTCTGGAATGCATACCTTTTGCTCTGCTGAAGACAAATTGGTGTGCTTCTGAGACGGTTTTCAAACTCAAAGTATTTGCTAAGGTGAGAAAATATTTCTTTAATTTAGATAGAGAATAGTGTGCTTTAAGGAGAAAATTATGAAGAAAGTTGTGTTTTTCAAATGTTGCTTTGTCTCAAGTGTTTTACAAATAGATTTTGTTTCTTTGAGAAAATGTAATTGGAGAAAATGTGAAGTATTAGTACTGACAGGGTGTTTTTCTGCATAGGAGCTTTTCAAATTATGACTTGAGAATCGTTTTTGAGGAAGATGAATGGTTATAATATTTCTGACAAGGACATAATGGTGTATGCTTCTTTATAATGCAATTGACTGTCTCTGATGTTATTTTTCCCATTTTAATGTAAGACCTTTCTCTGTGGCGCAAATTGCTTGTAAATATGCTCCCACCTGTGCATGGCAAATTTAGATTTTGAATGTTTGTGTTACATAGCCATGTTAAAAGTGATACAAACATGCTGCAAAGGCAATCAAAAAACGCTTTTATGTGTCTTAAGGACATTTAAAGTAATTTTCCCATGTGCAGTGTTTTGAAATTATGATTTGAAAATCGTTTTTGGGGAAAAGGAATTGTTTTTAAAATTAATAACAAGGACATAATGGCGTATGCTTTTTTATAAGGCAATTGACTGTCTCTGATGTTATTTTTCCCATTTTAATGTAAGACCTTTCTCTGTGGTGCAAATTGCTTGTAAATATGCTCCCACCTGTGCATGGCAAATTTAGATTTTGAATGTTTGTGTTAAATAGCCATGTTAAAAGTGACCCAACCATGCTGGAAAGGCAATCAAAAAACACTTTCATGTGTCTTAAGGACATTTTAAGTCATTTCCTCATGTGCAGTGTTTTCAAATTATGATTTGAAAATCGTTTTTGGGGAAAAGGAATGGTTTATAAATTTATGACAAGGATATAATGGTGTATGCTTCTTTATAAGGCATTTCTGTGTCTCTGATGTCATTTTTCCCATATTATATTAAAAGACCTTTCTCCGTGGGCCACATTCATTGTAAATATGGTCACACTTGTGCATGTTAATTTTGGTTTTTACTGTTTGAGTTACATAACCATGTTAAAAGTGACCCAAACAAATTGCAAAGGCTTTCAAAAAACACTTTCATGTGTCTTAAGAACATTTTAAGTAATTTCCCTGTGGGCAGTGTTTTCAAATTATGAATTGAAAATCGTTTTTGAGGTAATGGAATGTTGTTAAAATTTATGTGCGCCATATGCCCCCAAATTTCTTTTTCAGGGGTGCAGCAGGGTGTTCTTGAGACACACATGCACCCTTGGAAAAATTCCTAATTTGCGATGAGCTAATTGCTAATCGCAAATTGCACCTTCATTCCTATGAGCCTCCTAGCCCATGGAAATGAATGGGTAATTTGCAATTAGCAATTTGCTCATTGCAAATTAGGAATGGTAAAGAATTGCTATTTATTCCTTAAAATTTGCTATTTTGGAAATGCAAAATAGTTATATGATACATATGCCGGTTGATGTCTAACAAGATAAGAAGCTTAGGGATACATTTATGATGACTGGCGCAATGAAGTGGACATTACTTACTTCATTGGTAGAGCTTTACATGTATTATGTCCTCTGTATTCTTCATCAAGCGTAACTTTAATCTGCAATCCTGAGTAGGCCTCACCTTAAACAAACCTCTGGATAGGCCACACCTTATCGTCATCATGAATTAATCATTTAAAATGCTAGGGACAGATTTATGATAGGTGTATGCCTCTTTTGCGCCACTTACAAAACACTGTCCACGGGGAAATGACTTAAAATGTGCTTAAGACACATGAATGTGTTTTTTTAAAGCGTTTGCAATTTTTTTGGGTCACTTTTAACATGGCTATGTGACTCAAACAGTCAAAATCTAAATTCACCATGCACAGGTGGGAGCATATTTACAAGGAATGTGCTCCATGGGGAAAGGTCTTATAATGTAATATGGGAAAAATGACATCAGAGACAGTGAAATGCCTTATAGAGAAGCATACACCATTATGTCCTTGTCATAAATTTGCAAACCATTCCTTTTCCCCAAAAACGATTTTCAAATCATAATTTCAAAACACTGCACATGTGGAAATGACTTAAAATGTCCTTAATTCAAAATTTGCTATTCCTTATTTTGCGATTGCACTGAAGGATTTGCAAATTTTGCGATTTCTTAAATGCAATGTATCAAACAAAAAATATGTAAAAAATGACATTAAGGATTTGGAAACTACCACCAACTTCTAGTTTGTGGTAATTTGCGAATTCTTTTCAAAAAACATTTTTTTCCAAAAAACAAAAGGTGCCATATGACGCCAATACATGTCCTTAGGGCATGTATGTGCGCCATATGCCCCCAAATTTCTTTTTCAGGGGTGCAGCAGTGTGTTCTTGAGATACCCCTGCACCCTTGAAAAAATTCCTAATTTGTGATGAGCTAATTGATAATCGCAAATTGCACCTTCATTCCTATGAGCCTCCTAGCCCATGGAAATGAATGGGTAATTTGCAATTAGCAATTTGCTCATTGCAAATTAGGAATGGTAAAGAATTGCTATTTATTCCTTAAAATTCGCTATTTAGGAAATGCAAAATAGTTTGATGGAACATATGGCGGTTCATCTGTAACAAGATAAGAAGGTTAGGGATACATTTATGATGACTGGCGCAATAAAGTGGACATTACTTACTTCATTGGTAGGCCTTTACATGTTTTATCTCCTCTGTATTCTTTATCAAGCGTAACCTTAATCTGCAATCCTGAGTAGGCCTCACCATAAACAAACCTCTGGATAGGCCACACCTTATCGTCATCCTGGATTAATCATTTAAAATGGTAGAGACAGATTTATGATAGGTGTATGTCTCTTTTGCGCCACTGTGCGTCACTTTTATGATGCAGTGGCGGTGCAAAAGATTTGCTATGAGGCGAGAAAATTACAAATTGATGCATTTAGGCAGATGTGTCATGGTGTAAAAAAAACGTGCCACATGAAACCGATGCAGCAGTGATGCAAAAGATGCACCATGTTGCAAGACAGGCCTCACTTGGGGTCATATGTATCAAGCTAATTACCATTCGCAAAGATCAAAATTCTGCAAATTTCAGCCTTTGCGAATGCTAATTAGACAAATGGTATGTATCAAACAAGTTTGATGCAAAATAAGGAATAGCAAAATTTGCTATTCCTTATTTTGCGATTGCACTGAAGGATTTGCAAATTTTGTGATTCCTTAAATGCAATGTATCAAACTAAAAATATGTAAAAAATTACATTAAGGATTTGGAAACTACCACCAACTTCTAGTTGGTGGTAATTTGCGAATTCTTTTCAAAAAGAATTTTTTTAAAAAAAACAAAAGGTGCCACATGACGCCAATACATGCCCTTAGGGCATGTATGTGCGCCATATGCCCCCAAATTTCTTTTTCAGGGGTGCAGCAGGGTGTTCTTGAGACACCCATGCACCCTTGGAAAAATTCCTAATTTGCGATGAGCTAATTGCTAATCGCAAATCGCACCTTCATTCCTATGAGCCTCCTAGCCCATGGAAATGAATGGGTAATTTGCAATTAGCAATTTGCTCATTGCAAATTAGGAATGGTAAAGAATTGCTATTTATTCCTTAAAATTCGCTATTTAGGAAATGCAAAATAGTTTGATGGTACATATGGCGGTTCATCTGTAACAAGATAAGAAGCTTAGGGATAGATTTATGATGACTGGCGCATCACCAGGGATGTGCCAGTCATCTTGCGCCGCTGTTCCGCCACCCATGGTGTGCTGCATTTACAATGCGGCGCAGCATGGGGCAAAAATGGCACAGATGCGTGACGTATCTGTGCTGTAAAGGTGGCGCATTGCTGGAATTGTATCGCAAGTGCGATGCAGCTCAAGCAAGGCTCAGGGGTGCCCCATCTCCACAATGTTGCGTCAAGACCTATGCCTGCTTAAAGCAGGCGCAGGGTTTTGACGCAGCTTTCTCCTATCTGATTGTAAATACGGCACACCATGGGTGGCAGAGCAGCGGTGCACGTTAACTGGTGCATGCCTGGGGATGTGCCATTTAACATAAATCTGCCCCTTTACATTTAAGTATGTGCAGGGGACACAGAGTTGGTGAGGCTTATCCAAGGTTAAGAAGAGATGAGTCCTGTTCACTGAAAAATTAGACATAGGCTTCACCTGCTCAGCATCGCTGGACATGGCTAAATAATAGCTGCAAAATGTTACTCTTGTTAAACAATTTTACTATTATAATCTCTGAGATTTGTCTCTTACTCTGCAACATCTCATTGTTGTTATCTTTCTTTAAAGATAAAGACAACATCAACATGAGCGACAATCTGCAATCAGTTGATTTTGACCTCATCATTGAACTTGTAATTGAAACATCAGTGGATGTTGATCCCTTGGATGATTTAAATCCTGAGGATGAAGAAGAGCGTGATGAGGATGCAGATTTGTCCGAATTATATGACATAGGGTGGGAAGCTGACCTGCTTGAGCCTATGGAACTATAAACATTTATTTTTAAAATTTATAATAAATAAAAAGTAAAAGTGTAAACCGTTTAATTTAAAAATAAAGACACCTTCAAAAACAGGTTATGTGTAGTGTCTTCAATAAAATATTAAAATATGCTCATAAAATTAGATCAGATTCACATATAAAATAGCACAGGTAACATGAATATAAATTCCATTTCTTTTCTGCTATTTCTGTATTGTAAATTTGCCAAGGACTAAAAAATCTTCTATTTAAAATGTCAAGTAGTGTGTTAAGTTTTTGATCACTGTTATTGATTTACTGTTTGGTAATAGTGGTTAATAACATTTTTTAATATATTTTACCACAGATTCAACTGCAGATCATTTCAACATTTCACCATGCCAACGAAAGAAAGAGAGAGAAAGGCTGCAAAACGTCAAAGACAGCAGGCCAATCAAAAGAAGCAGCAGTCCTCTAACAAAAAGATTTGTCAAGTCACGAAGAAAGCACCGGGTAAGAGTACAAAAACATTCATAAGAAATATGTGTAGTAAAAAAAATATTACTACAGAAAATGTTTCAGTCCATAAAAAGAGAAGCAATTCAAATGGAAAGGAAAGGCCAATCAAAAATGTTACTGCTAGAGCAAGAGATAACTCTGTGCATGATAGTAGAAGGAAACAACAGTTTAGGGACATTCGTAAACGAATGTTCCGCAACAGGATAATTGGCAATTTGTTAAAAAATATTAAGAAAGGTCAACAGAAAGTGGTTTTTTATAAGAGAAAAAAAACAGTTGAGAAAGTTATTGATCAGGCATTTGAAATTAAACGTAAGTTATTTATTTTGATAATCAATAGAATTAGGAAGCTAAACAAGGCAATTTATGATTTAAAAAGAAATAGTAGATGGAAGAGAATAGTTAATCGTAGTAATTTTTGTGAAGTTTTTTCTGGAGAATGGATTCATAGTTCAAGCTCTGAGGCATTTTTTAATGAGGAGAGTTATTTCCAGGATAATGATTTGGTGCATGCAGTTGACACCAGTGGTCGTGCTTATGAAGTGAAAGATGGTTGTCCAGTTGAAAAAGAAAAACTTGTGACAACAGAGGCAGAAGAGGTGTTAGGTAATGAGGTTTTAGGAAGACGTGCTAAGGGTCCTGTGTACACCTGGAAGTGTAGTAGTATTTGTAGTGTGCGACAGGATTCCATCAATTTGCTTTGTGATTTTGTACGGTCATTTAATAAGAAAAGTTTGAAGCAGAAAATGATGTTGTTGCAAGAATTAGATCCTTGCAGAGTGAGAGAAGTGACAGGTTTGCATGGTCATTCACTGGCTTGTCTTTCCAGGAGAGTATGCCAGAGTGTTTTTCATCATTTCAGGATGCTAGCAGTGCATCATAATAAAGTGAGGAAATTAGTTAGAATGTTGTATTATGCTAAGAGTCCAGCAATTATGCTTAAACAATTATGCGCTGCTCTTTTGCATGGTTCTGAAATAGATGTGAAGAATATATGTGAAGAAATTGAGTTTTGTTACTTTGGAAGTAAAGAGGAGAATGTTGAAATTGACCAAGAAGAAGCGGGTAATGTGGAAGATAGTGTACAGGTTTCCAGTACAGATAATTTCCAGAGGGAAATTGCGACGTTTCAGGTCAAATCAAGTGAGAGGCCAAATTTCACTTGTGTGTGTTGTCGACGCACTTATTATAAGAATCAGACTAAGTTAGTGGATTTATATGCAAAAAGTGAAAGGGAAAATAATAGTGAATGGAAGGATTTCACAACATACTTGATGGTAGAAAATTGTTTTGATTTGGGATTGGATCAACGTGTGTGTACTTATTGTTGTAACAAATTAAATCAAAACCAGATGCCTGCTAGAGCAGTTCATAATAATCTGGAATTGATTGAGATCCCTTCTGAATTGAAGGATTTAAATACTTATGAATCTATTTTGATTCAAAGTATCCATCCCTTTCAGGCTATTGTAAGAATGGAGCCAAAGACAGGGAAATTGCCTCCATCAGATTTACAGAGAGGATTAAAGGGAAGAGTTGTTTATTTGCCTCTAGATTTGAAGAAAAACATTAACACAATTGGAGTAGAAAAAGTGGACGAGGAACCTCTGGTTATCTTAGTTAATGGGGTTCCGACAAAGAATAAGAAAATATGGCAAGATTTAGTAGATGTTAGGAAAGTTAAAAAGGCAACATTGTATTTGAAAAAAAATAATAAATTCTATAAGAATGTATATGTTGCAGAAGAGGAAGTAAGTGAGGAAGAGGATAGCGATTTGTGTGCTGGTCAAATTGAGAAAGTAGAACCCTCTACTAGTGAAGAAATATATGAACATTATAGTGTTCATCCTTTGCATTCCAAGGAAGTCATGGGGAATGCTATTGAGTTGTTTCAAATGAAACAAGCCAAAGGGAGTCCCATAAGTGTTTGGGAGGAAAGTTTGGAAGCTCGGTGTTTCCCACAGCTTTTTCCAACAGGTCAGGGAGGAAGATATGATGAGCGACCTCATCAAATTCCTGCTTCTGAATACCGGACTTTGCGATTGTATGCAGGAGATGCTAGGTTTCGACAATGCATTCCTTATTTGTTTCATCTCCTGTTTGAAAGCGATCTGTCTGGACTGTCATATGCAGTGAACCACATCTTGAAAAGTGGTATACACATGCAAAACATCTCGGCAAGTGACTTTATGGATAAAGTCAATGTCCAAGACAGTATTTTGGATTCTCACCTGATTAATCTCATGGCGTGTCAGCGTGGTACTAATGAGTACTGGTACCGTCGTCATGGTGATTTAAAATGTATGCTGAGGAACTTAGGTACTCCCACATGGTTCCTCACTCTGAGCTGTGCCGAGTATGGCTGGGAAGACTTACTTGAATTTCTACGAGAGGCAAATTCTAACGTAGATAACATCGAATTCAAGACACCCGGAGAACTGTGCTCTTTGGATCCAGTCAATGTATGTAGGTACTTCAATCATAGATTTGAAGCTATGATGTCTTTCATCATGAATAAGAAGAATCCACCTCTTGGAGAGGTGTTGGATTTCTTCTGGAGAAAGGAGTACCAAGCAAGAGGTGCTCCTCATATACATATGTTGCTGTGGATCAAGGATGCACCTAAATTTGGAACGGATCCAGAAGACTCAGTGATGAGTTTCATCCAACAGTATTCTACGTGTGCTGTTCCAAACGCAAAGGAGAAGAAAAGCCTAAGAGAAAAAGTTCTGCGTTTCCAAAGCCATCGATGTGGAAAGTACTGCCGTCGTAAATTCCGAAACAAGGACAAGTTCTACACCAAATGTCGTTTCGGCTTTCCACGACCGGTGATTTCTAAAGGAAGAGTAAACAGTTTAATGTCTTCGCTGCGACATAATGTGATGAAGAAATCACCTAAAAACACATACAATTTGAAGAGGAACGAAGAGTCCAAGTACATCAACGACTACAACCCGGTGATTTTGTCCATGTGGAATGCTAACATGGATATACAGTTTGTGGCTGATAACTGTATGGCTGTGGCTCGGTATGTGACATCTTACATCACCAAAAAAGAGAAGACAGAATTGAAGGATATGTGGGAGGACATTTCCCATGAAAAGAGCCTCAGCAAGAAGTTGTACAGTTTCAGTCTGAAGATGTTGTCGCATCGAGAAATCGGAGCTTACGAACGTTCTGACCGGTTGTCTTCAGCAAGTCTCTATGCCAAGTCCAGGAGTATCGTTTGGGCGAGTGTTGGTCTTGCTGCAACGCGTAATCGAGTTCTGAAACCTGTGCGGGAAATTGAGTATTTGGCGGAAAAGGAGCCAAACAGTACCGACATTTTGAAGAGCAACATGTTGGATACATATTATCCAAATCGAAGCAGTCACCTCGAGAATGTTTGTCTGTATGAGGTTCTGCAAAATTACATATTCAAGAGGAACATCAAAGAAGATACTGAGAAAGGAGTGTATGCTGTAATAGGAAGTGAGGGATGTCTGGTCAAGCAAAGAAAATGCCACTTGATAAACCATCGAAAATTGAGTGGCGAATCTCCTGAAAAAAAGGAGTTTTTCTATTTAGCACTTTTGCAACTTTTTAAGCCATGGCGTGCAGAAGAGGAACTGCTTGGAGATTTCCTTTGTTACGAAGACTCATTCAATGCTGCCAAGGAGACCATAGAATGTCCTGCTTTTCCCAAATATGTAGAAATGTTGAATGTGGAAATTGAGCAGGAAGCAACGATTGCAGCCGAGATTGCCAGAGACAGTTCTCAGGACAGTCAGAGTTCTGCTTCATTGAGTCAGGATCCACTAGGAGGACCTCTTATCGAAAATGAAGCTGCCACTGCTATGAATGAAGTGGAAAGAGCCATGGCACATGCTCAGGAGGATGCGGTTAACTTAGAAGAGTTGGAAAGACAACTCAACGTTGAGCAGAGGAAAATATATGACGAACTTACCATGCAAATTGATCATGGATTAAGTCATGACAAGAAAGAGTGCTCATGTACGTCGTTGAAGCCTGTCCGACTGTATGTGAGTGGAGAAGCAGGAACTGGAAAAAGTTTCCTTATTAAAGCAATTTCATGTTATTTGCAGGAAAGGACAGAGTCATCACTGTCTTGTGTTGTCACCGCTCCAACTGGACTGGCAGCACATAACATTAAAGGGATTACTTTACATCGTTTACTGATGCTGCCAGTGGAGCATGACAACAAATTAGAATATCACAAGCTATCTGGAGATGCTTGTTTTGAAGTTTCAAGAGTCTTGAGGAAAATGAAACTTCTTATCATTGACGAAGTAAGCATGGTTTCCAATGTCATGCTTGCCTTTGTGCATTTGAGAATGCAAGAAGTTCTCAAAACAGAGTATGATGTGTTATTTGGTGGCAAACACATCATTGTTTTCGGAGATCTTCTGCAGCTGACACCAGTGAAAGGGCAACCTGTGTTCAAAATGCTCACGCATGAAGATACCAGGAAGTGCTTAGGGAGCATTGGCAACGTCAATATATGGTTAAACTTCAATTATGCTGAAATGCATGAAAATATGCGTCAGGCAAAGGATGAAGTTTACAAGACTATTCTACAAGATGTTAGAATTGGAAAAGTGACCGAGCATGGGAAAGAAGCTTTACATGCAGGATTACTGACAAATTTATATCCAGACGAAAATGTTGTGCCTGAGAATATTTTTCAGAAAGTTACTGAGAAAAAATCTGGAATATGTTTGATGCCAACTCTTGCAGAATGTGCCAAATTCAACAACAAAATGTTGCATTTAGAAAAGCAAGAGATTGTGAAACTGGAAGCTATTGACAGAGTAGAGCATATGGGATCAACAATTATTTTGTCTGAGAATCTGAAAACAAAATTGGATTCATTAGAGAAGAGTATATCTAAAACTGCGGGTTTTGAAAAGACTCTGAATGTGTGCTTGAACTGCCGTATAATTTTAAGAAGGAATTTACATGTTGAAAGAGGTCTGGTAAATGGATCAATGGGCAATGTTGTTGATTTTGTGAAATACAGAAATAGAGATGGAATTGAATTTTTAAAAATTAAATTTGATGGCATTGAGGAAGTACAGCTAATTGCTCGTTGTTCTGCTAGATTTTTGCTTGTAAAAGACTTATATGTTCGTCGTAAGCAGTTTCCTGTTTGCTTGGCATATGCGGTGACAATCCATAAATCGCAAGGTTTAAGTGTAGACTGTGCATTGGTGAATATTGGCAGTTCTGTGTTCAAGGAGGGTATGGCATATGTGGCATTGTCACGAGTTAGAACTTTATCGGGATTGTACTTGATTGAGTGTGATGTCACAAACATTTGTGCGGATCTAGATTGTGTTAAGGAATACAATAGGTTAAGAAGAGAGTATGCGCCACATTTGCCTCAGTATCCTTTGTTTGAGAAACGTGTGGTAGGCCGGAAACGAAGAAATGTGACCAATACTGGGGAGGTTGTAGCAAAAAGACGAAAAGTCGATGAACCTGAAATTATAAGCAGAAACAAAAAGGATTCTGTTGAAGATGTTGTTGGTTTTCAATTTGAAAACAGTTCTGGTGTCAACTGCTATGCTAATGTAGTGGTTAATGTTTTGTTTTCTCTAGAAAATGTAAAAGAAGAGATTGTGGTCAATTCTGATCAAAGATTTTGCAGTTTGTTAAATTCTGTGTTAGAGAAATGTAGCACTGATAGAACAAACATAGAAAGTGTGTCTGAAATTCGAAATCTGTTAGACAGATGTTCAGGCCAAACACAATTCTCTCAAAATAGTCAGCAAGATTGTCAGGAGTTTTTAATGTATATGCTTGATGTATTGCATGATGAAGGTGTAGATGTAGATCACCTGTTTGGGCTTTCTTATCAATGGCAGCATGACTGCGAGAACTGTAGGGTATCAAGTACTACTACTGTAGACTCAGAAAGATTTATATATTTAACTTTGCCAGACAGTAAATCAGTCTCTTTTAATAAGCTAGTAAAAGCAGCTGATCACAACATGGAGTGTAGCCAATGTAAATCTGAAATGATGTCCACATTATTTATACGAACATATGGCCAGTATGTCATTTTAATGTTCCAACGATGTAGGCCTGATGGAACAAAATTGACAACTTTAATTAAAAATTTTGTGGCTTCACTGTTGTCAATATCAGGAAGGACTTTTGTAACTGTAGCAATTATATATCATGATGGTCCTTCAATAACATCAGGACATTATACAGCTTATTTAAAGTGTAGAAATGGCTGGTCATTCTGCAATGATTCTGTTTTAATTTTCAAAAAAAAATTGCCGTATGACCTTAAAAACTCTTACCTGGTGTTTTTAAAACCAAAATTTTAGGGAAAGAATCTCGGGATGTGCTCTGAGGAATTTCAAGAAGTTCTAATGGCTCCTACACGATTTGGCCTTGAGGATAAGTGTAGTACAGAGACATAACTTCTTACCATAACACTGGACGTCATGGAGAAATACGTGCACTTTGAATGAGTTCAGAAAAACTGTTTCTTTTTATAAGCTAATTGAAGCAGCCAATCAAAACATGGAGTAGAGGGAATGTAAGTCTGCAATGCTGTCTACTGTTTTACATTGCTTTGTCATTAAAAGTGATGTAGAGAATTAAATAATTGTACTAGTCATAAAGGTAGTGTAAGTCTGCTTCATAGTAAGCAGTATCAGTGTGATAGGAAATGTAGAACATGATTGAGCAAGAAGGGGAAGATATTACTAGTCCAGGATTGTGAAAATGATCTTCAACATTTTAATTGTGAAAGTTGCGGAAATACAACATGACGGGATTGGCTTAAAAGAATTCTAAGAGTTATAAATGGCTCAGACACGATTTGGCCTTGTGGAAACGTGTGGTAGAGAGCGAGAAGTCATTTATTGTATGTAACATGTTTTTGAAAACGATGGAGGTTTTCTTTCAGAAAGTGGCGGGTTGAAAGTAATAACAGCACAACAGAGTGTAAGCTGTTCATAGGACATCCTTGGCCGTCATGGAAAGTAAGTTAACTTTAAGGAGTTCTGAATTCTGATTTGTTATGTTGTATGGGTTTTTTAAACACAATCATTTTGGTTGTGTTTTTTTTTTCCCCGCTGTTATATGATGAATACCTTCAAGTCACTGTTTTAGTGAAATTTGATACATTCTGAGAACAGCAAAAATAAACCATTTAACATGTATAATTAATTCTGTTCTGTTTGCATTTATGATGTACATGTAGAACTGTGTAGGAGGCATGGAGAAGGTGAGGCTTCTGTAAGTGTCAAAGTTGTTGCATACAGTGCTCATATTCTACGTAGTCTTTTATATTTCATTACTTTCACTGTTTCTGACTGATCTAAAAAAAATTTTTAAAAAAGAACAGTAAGTATAAGGGAAGGAAACAGACAGTTATGTTAAAAGAAACACAGCTATAGGGAATAAACTAGGGATACTGTTACCCGCAATCCTCTGCTGATGATGTCACTGAGCATGTCATGAATGATGTAATATGTGACATCATCAGCAGTGGATTACGGGTAATAGTATCTCTAGTTTACTCCCCTATAGCTGTCTTTCTTTTAACATAACTGTCTGTTTCCTTCCCTTATACTTACTGTTCTTTTTAAAAAAAAAATGTTTTTGGTTCGCTTCCGGTTCGCGTACCGGGGAGCGAACTGGGAAGCAAACTAAGAGAAATAGAGGTTGGCACAGTTCCAAATATTGTACCAATTTTTTAATAACGGGGAGGTAGTTCTGAAAAGAACTTTTTTTTAAATTGTTTTTGTTGTTTTATATTTTTTTTATTATTTTTCTGAACATTTTTTTACTTTTTTTGAATTTTTCTGAACAGTTTTATATTTTTTTTGGTTTTTTTTCGGAGGGGGCAACGAAAACGATTCATTGTAAAGGGCTCAACAGGAGCAACAAAACAAAAAAAAAGAATTTATTGTTTGGGGCGTTTCGGACAAACATGAGCATGATTGTCAATAGCTCTGTTGATCAGAGTGATGCTACTTTCTCCGTAGCAAATGAATCCACTGCAATGTACGCAGACTTGTTTTACTTCACGAAATCTCGTTTGTATATTTGGCACCATCTCCCTGCCCTCTGGTCCCGTTACTTCCGGTACAACAGATCTTCTGGCCATAATAGGGAGATTATCTAGGTCGTTACGAAACTGTGCAGCACTGTAGTTGTTAGGATGCCACCTAGTCATATGGCGATGCATTGTGTAGTTTCCGAAACTGTATTTTTTGTCGGTCCCTCTGGACAGTGTATCTTGACATATAAGGCAAGTTACGTATCTTGCATTTACTTTTTTCTGACCTTTGGGAATTTTAAAAAATTGCCAAATGAAGTTTTCTTTCCGGTGAGACGTCCTGGGCTCCTCAGGCAAAAAGTGCCTCTCTTCGTGCTCGTCGTCCTGTTCCTCTTCTTCCTCTTCTTGCTGAATTATAACTTTAGCAGGTGGTCCACTCTTCCTTGGATGTGGTGGAGGTGGTGGGGAAGCACCAGCTGAAGCTACTAAAGAAGCCATTGCTCACTGGTAACAAAGGGTCTTTCTCTCACAATGATGAAAGTCAGAGTGAGGAAAGAAGGAGGGATTTTCATCATTTGGGAAAAACAATAGTTCTCAACCAATGAAAAGTGTTCATTTTAGATTATATGACCTAGTCTTACATCATTAGGAAACCAAAAGTGAAATGAACCAATGATAAGTGTTATTACCAAGTCACATGACCTGCTGTGTTTACGTTACGCGCTTTGCAGGGCCTCCCGGTTTGCTTCCAGAAACCTGTGCTTTGCGACTCGGTAAGCGTACCAGTTCGCTAACGTAGCACGTCATATGACGTATCACGCGACAACGCGAAACGTCATGCGGACGGGAGGCGTCACGATGTTGTTTTCTAACGCGGCAGTTGCGGTAAAGAAACGTTTACCGGCTCGCGGTCTATTTCGCGGCATCAAGGTCAGCTAACGGGAAGCTTCCCGATTCGCGAAGCGGGAACGAAGAAAAAAAAATATTTTAAAAAAAAGTTATTAATAAACATATAAAATATATTTTTGGATTTAAAGAAGAATACATTTTACAGCTACAGATATTAGCTGTTAAAAAACCAATGAAATTCACTGAAAAAACCATAGGTTATAGACCATATATAGTTAGGAATTAGCATTTACAAAACCTTGAAAATTCACTGAAAAAACCATAGGTTATAGACCATATATAGTTAGGAATTAGCATTTAGAAAACCTTATTTTACTCACACAAAACCATTGAAATTCCATATATAGTTAGTTGCACTAACTATATATCGCGCACCCGCAATCCACTGCTGATGATGTCACATATTACATCATTCATGACATGGTCAGTGACATCACTGATGACATCACTGATGACATCTCAAATGACATCACTGATGACATCTCAAATGACATCACTGATGACATCATGACACACCAATACCAGTTACTACATACGCACTCACTGATTCCTACGTCTACACACACATTCACTCATTCACCCATACAATCACTCATACATACAGTCACTTATTATTACAACACTATCATATGCACTCATACACCTATGCAGACAGTCACACACTGCCACTCATCCATGGAGTTACTCACACACCAAGTCAGTCCTGTAAAGAATCAATCACACTTCCATTTCTTCATCTATACAGTTAAACACAGAACACCATACTTCAGTGACATCACTGATGACATCACTAATGACATCTGAAATGACATCACTGATGACATCTCAAATGACATCACTGATGACATCATGACACACCAATACCAGTTACTACATACGCACTCACTGATTCGTACGTCTACACACACATTCATTCATTCACCCATACAATTACTCATACATACAGTCACTTATTATTAGAACACTATCATATGCACTCATACACCTAGTCAGTCCTGTGAAGAATCAATCACACTTCGATTTCCTCATCTATAGTTAAACACAGAACACCATACTTTTCACACATATACTAACACATACTTACTCTCTTATACAATCACTGATACAAGTACACATTGATATGCACAGAGTCACACACCTCCCAGCCAGCCACACACACACTCAGTCTTCCATACATCCAGTCATTCTTCAATATGTAAAACGTATTTAAACTTTACAAAAACACACAGACACTAGATGATGTCATCAGTGATGTCATTTGAGATGTCATCAGTGATGTCATCAGCGATGTCACTGACCATGTCATGAATGATGTAATATGTGACATCATCAGCAGTGGATTGCGGGTGCGCGATATATAGTTAGTGCAACTAACTATATATGGAATTTCAATGGTTTTGTGTGAGTAAAATAAGGTTTTCTAAATGCTAATTCCTAACTATATATGGTCTATAACCTATGGTTTTTTCCGTGAATATATATATATATATATATATATATATATGTGTGTGTGTGTGTGTGTATATATATATATATATATATATATATATATATATATATATATATATATATATATGTGTGTGTGTATATATATATATATATATATATATATATATATATATATATATATATATATATATATGAGATATATACTGGTCAGTAGGATATATATTTTCCTTCAATATTGTTGTAACAAGATTCGGTACCCTAGGTATTCAGTTTCCGACATTCCTAGCCTGCACCGGATTTACTATGTGTGATTAACACCCACTAGATTACGTGTACCTCATAGATCAACATGACCCAGTCCATAATGTATGTCCAGTGGTATATTCCTTTTTCTAAGACTCTTTTAGCTGTGTTTTCAACCAGAAAGTGAATGTACCATGCTCAAAAGTCTCCGGTTCAAGATTTCTGGATAACAATGAATAGCAAAAAAATTATTAAACGTGTTTGTGAAATCAGAAACAAAAGTCTTTTATGCCCTGAAGCATCACACAGGTGGGGTGTATCTCCTTCATATGTGGCAAACAAATAAGCATATCAGCCTACCATCTCGAATAGGCCTTCTCTCTCAAACAATACGGACTATTACTGGACTAGAAGTATTTTACCCTTACCATCTTCAAATGTGGAGCCATCTTTCAAAAGGTAGAAACTGCAAATAATGAACCACAATAGGGGAATATTGGATCCAGCATCATAGGTTTAGAGGTAAATATGGTGATTGGTGGAACTATGATGGGAATTAGGTGGGAAAAGGAGAGATGCAATTTGTGGTGGGTGGGAACACTACCCTTTCAATCCTTTATCCTATTGAGTGAGACCTCTAACCTCGTTCAGGAGGGAGAGTGAGCATAAATAGAAACTTAGTTCATTTGTAGCCAATTTCACTCTGCCAAAAAAAGGCAGCAGGTGAAAAATGTGAGTGGTTGGATCAGAATTGGTATGGGAAACGAGAGCTTAAAGTAACCTGCAAATGAAAAAAAACCCGACTAGCAACACTGCCCGTGTTAGGGTGGGAGGGCTACATGCTGGCACTTCAGAGGGCATGAAAGTGTGGGGTCCTGCTTTGAGGTGCTAGAGGCCAATGTTTGTCAGAATAAGCAGTGAAATGAACAAAGAGTATGGGGCCATATGTCTGAAGAAATTTTCCAGTCGCAAATGGGTTGAATCACAAAATTGGTCCTTTTGCGACCAGCAAAATACATTTGTGAATGTACAAAGCCCTAATTGCAATTCGGAAACTTTGGAAGGGGCGTGTTTAAGGCATCCCTTCGAGGGCAAATTGCATTAGCATGTACAAATGTTTTGTTACCGAAATGTGGCTGCAACACATTTGCGATTTACCACCAACTTAAAGTTATTATTTTTTCTAATATCATATGAGGGGTTAGTATGAGGCGCCTGACAAATCACTTTTTTTATCCACCGTCTAAATACACTGTGTTCTTGGTCTTTTTAAGAGCCCAACTTTAGCATATTTGTTGATTATTTTATAAAACTTATGTATATGACTACATTTTTTGATGTTTTTTTAAATCTACAGCCCTGAGGAAGCCTTTTTAGACAAAACATGTGTAGGCTGTGCTTATCTCTTCCAAATACACTATTGCTTCTATATTGAATATATCTTGTGGATGAATAGCAACCTTAAAGGCCTGTGTTATCATTCGGTTTTTTGTCGAATATTGCAACTTTATGCATAATTGTGACATTGCTAGAAGCCAATGTATTCTATTAGTATTCCGAATAAATGTATTTTTCATTGTCTTAAACTATAATTGACTACATCTCTTTTTAAATGTTTCTGTGCTCCAGACATCAATAATATGATTCAATGTACTCTTCAGAAGTTTAAAGGTTAAAAACCACTAGACTAGATATTCATATATTTTTTAACTAATAGAATCTCTATCCCCTGTTGCTCATTATTTTACCTAACCCACCAATCATCTTTAAACACCTTTAAACACAGCAGATGCCATTGTCACAAGTAGTATTGATTGCTTGTGGTGCAAAGGAATCCTAATGTTTGTTCTAATGTCAGTGGGTTGCTGTGGTGAACTGGATGGTTAAACTTTTAAACTTTGGGAAAGCAAAGCTTAGGGTTTGATAAGAGCTGTGGTTGAGCTCAAACAAAGTCAAAACAATCTAGTCCCTGTTAAGAAAACACGTTTGTGGTATGAACCCTTAGTTTACCCTTTACAGCTTGGAACAAGCAGCTAAGCTTACCTCTGAGAAAACTGCATATGGTGCGCAAACAACATCCAAAATAACAGCACTGTTAAGAAATAAACAGCTAAAAAACATCGAAAGCAACTTAGCTAAAATCTGATGTAGGGGTAACAGGTTAATTAAAACCAAATTAGAATATTTTTTAAATCCAAAAGCAGAAGTGAAAATGTAAACACAACAGTGTGGAATCAATCCCGTGTTCTCGGAAATGGATGAGGGCATTAGTCCATTTGTTTTGGCACTGAAACAAAGCAACCTGCCCCTGTTCAAAATAGTGTTTGAAAGATGCTGTCCTACAACCACAGTTTTGCACACTGCAGCAGCCAATATTATTCTTTACAAGCAGTGATGAGCAAATGTCTACATCTTCATAAGTAGTTCTACACCTCTTTGCTGATGTTTCAAAATCCTATTTTGCTACTCACTTACTACCTACTACTATTTTGTACCCAAAAGTTTGTTTAATCACTCCCTTGTTTCCCTTACCCCTTGTTTCTGTAAAGCGCTCTGATATCTGCATAGATCTTGTTCGCGCTATATAAAAGTTTGAAAATAAATAAAAAGTTTGCAAATTGCAAAACAAGGCTTCTTGAGCATCTGGGCCCATATTATACACCGTGCCCAAGGGGCATAACAGGCGTGTGCCCCTGCTTTGAGTGCCCCCGGGACACAATGGCATTACAGAAGGGGCCGTCGACACTTGTGCGTGCCCTTTTGCAATGAAGATAGTGCCGGTGCTCGTGAGAAGGCATTCTCTCATTTGCATGGGGGCATGGCCCCATGAAAATGAGGTAATCGCTGTGCATCTGTGCCCGTCCTATATTACCAACGTGGGTGCAGAAGCAAACATGCCCATAGGAGGCACAGTGAAAGTGCGCCACAAAAAGGGGGTGAACTTTTAGTGTACTTCCTAACGGCACTCCACTGAGGAAGAGAAATGGGGTCTCATGGACACAGGGGTGTAACTAGACCCAAACTTCGGTGGGAGGCTAGCACTAAACAGTGGTGGAAGGACAGAGTTATGTACACTGGGAACCAGAATCGCTTGGAAGGCCAACCGGCCTGGGTTTAATGTGCTAATGCATGTAAAAGGCATGTTCTTTTATGTTTTTAGCACATTAAAGCCAGATATTTGATCTTTGCCAATGCATTCCCATGAGACACCGAGCACTGCTGGAGCTCAGAGAGCTTACACCAGACTTGCGAGCATCCGATTTCTGCAACATGATTGGTACCAAGTGAGTCCTATGCATGTCTGAGGAAGGAGCGTAGCAAGAATGCGATGAGCCTTGGTGCAAGAAGGGGAAATAGCCACTATGAATGCAGGTGTGGAAGTAAATACAGCAGGGCTAAACAGGACTCTCAGGGCGGCGGTGCCACTTCATCTGCTGCACCAGTGGTAGCTACACCCCTGGTCTGATGCAAAGAAAAGAGAAGTGTCTCATTTGATTAAAAGTAACATGAACGGCATAATGATACAAATGTTTCCAAGGAACAAGAAGATGAGTGTGGAAGGAGTCTCCCAATGTGCCTAAGAAAGTGCTCCCATTTACACTGAGGAGTAGACTTGAGGGGTGAGGAATAAACCAGAATAAAGGAAATTGTAGAAAGCCTCTATCACAAAATGAGGGAGGCTCACCAACAGCTAAAAAAGAAGTAGTATTCAGAGAGAATAATAAAAAGCATGCATGCGTTTGCATTTCTATAGCATGAACTTAGCCAGAGAGCAAGAGAGTGCTGCACATTATCGGAGGGGGACACAACCTTTACAACGCAGTCATTACATCGCACTACCTTTACAACGCAGTCATTAAAACGCAACATCCTTTACACCGCATGCCATTACAACGCAGCCATTACATCGCATGTCACTACAACGCATGTCATTACAACGAATATTAGTACAATGTATGCCATTACAACGCAATATAAGGTAAGTAGTGGGGAATAGTACTTTTTATCCCTACACTATCCAACACTTACCCTTCTGTTGCACTCACTGGAGTGGGAATAGTAATTTTTACCCCACCACTATCCAACACATACCCTACTGTTGCCCTAAAAGTAATATGCGTTGTAATGGTATGCGTTATAATGGTGTGTGCTATAATGAAATGCGTTGTAAATGCAGTTTCTAAAAATGCATTGTGATGGCATGTGATGTAAAATCATGTGTTTGTAATGGATGTTACGATGTAAAAACTGTGTTGTAAAGGCATGCATTGTAAATGTTTGCGTTGTATTATCATACATTCTATGGGAGGTGATGGAAAATGATGCAAGATTATATTAATCAAGTAGTCACTTAAATCCTTTTGCTACACATACTTACAGTAGTATCTCACAAATGTAAACTGTCGGCAAATTTTGATTAAGCGATTTCCCACCACTGCACGACTTTCAGGCTATGCCAAGCTGGATTTAAACCAAGGTCATCAGTTTGACAGCTTAGCAACTAGACCACTCATCCTAACTTAGTTGATGTATTAGAACTTTCTAAAAAAGCTTCAAGCACTCCTTGTGAGCGCTCATGTTCTGTTGATGTTTTAACATAGCTATCCGGTTGTATTCCTCATGCTGTCTAGTGAGTCGAGTAAATGCAAATTATTTTTGTATTTATGTGTTATACGTTGGTAGAACCTAAATGAGTTGTCTCTTGTTGAAGGTTGGATTTTATTTATTTGCTTCTACACAATGGTTTAAAGTTGAATGCATACTGAGGATACTTAAGGGGTAACTGTGTAATCTGGTCCAATATTATCATTGAGGGGTTCTAGTGATATCCTTGACTCTGTGGTTTGCAAATGTCACCGGAAGTCTGTGATGGCAAAGTCAAGGTACACATTATCTATATTACAAGCTATTTTATGCAAAGTGCAGCTAACAATGGGCATTGACTGGAATTAAAATACTGAGGTTTTGTTTCCCTGTCATAAACAGATTCTTGATAATGCTATAGGGAGTAGTGAGACCAGTGGATGTGTGTGAATCTGCAGCTACATTCCCTTATTTATTAAGGGCTTGTGCTGCTGTTGCGTCACATTTTTGGGATGCTGTGGCGGTGTAATCAATGCACCACACTGCGCCCTCTTTGCAAAGTGACACATCTAGGCAGATGCATCAATTTGTAAAGCCCTAAACTACATTATACCTGCATCAGGTATAATGTATGGAGGGTGGGCATTCCTTAAAAAATAAGGCTCGTAGAAGTGGCGCAGTGAAATATATGAAATTTCAATGTGCCACTTCTACGACTTTACAGATGTAAGGACTGACGCAGGGCCTTTCAAATGGGACTCGCCCATGTGTAATGACACATTGCTGGAGCTGTGCCTGTTTTCTGACACACTCCAGCAATGCATCATTACTGCGGCAACAGATACGTCAGGATTCCTGAAGTATCTGTTCAATCCTTGCGACATGGAGCACCGTAGTTTAAATACAGCGCTACCATGGCATTGCAAGGATGGCGCGATTAAAAGTGTTGCATTGCTGTTTTCAACCAAAAATGCAGCACTTTTCATAAATGATGCACACAGAGTTTATAGCAGAATTATGTATTTACTGAGTTTGCCACATAATTTCCAAAATATGTAGATTTCACAAAAAAATTCTAGCGCAAAAGGATGAAAATAATACCACCCGGCAACGTGTCACATAATTAGCATTTTTGCTGCATAATTTTGATAAGAAGAGAGAAGTGTGGCTCACTGGTTAAAGGAGGCAGACCTGGAAGCAGAGGTCAGTCCGGGACCAGGGTTCAATTCCCGGCTCGGCGGGGTCTTGAGTCCTAAAATGTCCATGGACTCGACAATTCTCGCTCCGGTGCCTACTCGATTCATGGGTTCACACTCTGCGACTCTGGGCAATAGCTTGCTTAATCTCCACAATGGCCCCTCGCGGCGGGATGCCTGGCTTTCACCTTGCGGATACCCTGCTGGGGTTATCTCACAGGGGAATACCAGGACGGGTTCCCTAAGCAAGCGCTTAGAAACCGCTTGGTGATTTGCGCTATATAAATTCCTGTACATTTACATTTACATAACCTTGGTCCTCCAAGATGCATATTCTTAGTAGCCTGGACAATGTAAAGCTTCTGAGCAGTAGTTTGGGGACTACCATTATGTCATCAAAATTAGTATTTTACACGTATCTGTGATATATTTTCCATATTTCAAGGATCCTTGTATTACATGGGTTTTATACCACTGCTTTTTGTGCAACACAAGTACCAAAACAGGAAATACATGCAGTTTTATTCAAAGATGTAATGACTTCTCTATAACTTAAAATGGCTATGCATGGCTGTGAGAGGAGTGAGGCGATATCACAAATTGCATCTATACAGCCAGTTACATTTTTTATAAAAAAATACACACTTACGCCTAAGTCAAACTTCGTTCTTTCTCTCTGAATGAAAGAAGGTTGGAAAAAGATGCACACTACAACATAAACTCATCATGGGAATTAGTGTTGGCAGACACTTTAGTGAAGGAACTTAAGCCAGGTAAAAAATGTAATGTATTCTTGTTATGGTGAACATCGACCACATAAGACACTTCTGCAGGGTTAGATTGAGATATATTCAAAACACAGGGCGATTAGGGGGTCTCATGGAAAAATGTAAAGACCTATGCAGACACAATCCCCACTTCAATACATTATAAACAAATAAAGTATGTGGGTCTGGGACACTCCTTCAAGGAACAGTCAGAGACACATGTAGTACAAACAAGTGATCTAATGTTAATATGGAAGGAGTCCTATTTAAGAGGATGAAATCCCATCACCCACCGAAGTGGCATGCTTGATCATCTGGGATCTCCTCTTAGTTGCAATTCCTCGTGCAAACAAGGGGTGCAACCTCCTCACTGTGAGGGAGGAGCTCACTGATGTTTTAAAGAGGGACAGTTGGTCTAATCTCCTAAGATCTATGAAGCATGTTAAATGTTTTGTGGGGTGGTTGTTCGCAGTGCAAAAAAAGGTGATATGATAAGTGATATTAAAATTGACTACCAACCGTAATTTTTTTTTATGGTTAACGCCTGATGTCAAATGTCAAAAGACAGTACAAACGCGATCTGTATGAATTGTCGAGTGCGTTGGTCTAGATAGAGGGTCTACATGTTTCAGTCATGACGATCGGACTTCGATCTTGGCCTTCCTCAGGACCTAGATGGAACTGCTGCTGCTAATATGTGTGTGTGAGACAAAATGAAATAATATCACATAGGTGGAATGTTACAACCTACAATCACCTGTGGTCTTCTTTGTGAAGGATCTACAGGATTTGAGTTCTCACCCGTGAAGGTACGGGTGTACTCCTCATCACTCCTAGCAACAGCTCAGGGCGTGAGGCCCCGCTCTCTCCGTCTGTACCCCGGACCGTCTTCTGGCTGTCACGAGTGGTTAGATTGAGACCTGTGAGTAGACCCAAGCATGTGGGAAAGTGTGTACAAGCCAATAACCCTGCTGCACTCCTCTCAATGGGCTCCAGTAGATCCAGCCGGTGCATAACACCTACACCCTGAACCACTGAGGAGCTCATGTATCTTCACCTGAATAGATGCTCTCTCGCATGAAGATGGAAGGTACAGCTAGCAATATAGGGGACTATGCAGAGCTTTTGACCTCTGAGGGGACCATGATTTGAGGGCACCAGGTTTGGGTTTTTCCTTTGTTTGTGGTGCCACCAAACCATATATTAATGATTTGTGCAAATGCCCTAACAGAGGATCCTGCATTAAATCCCTCCTATTACATCATTGAAGGTGAGCTGCCCTCACAAGCTTTATGCTTTACTCCTCCGTCCACTCACTTTGGAGTTTGCCTGCTTTAACCAAGCGAGGGAAGTGAATATATAAAACGTCAAACTCCTTCAGTATGTGAAGGATTTATGTTTTATGTTCCATGTGAAACATAGGTTCAAATTAGACTAGATAGCCTTTTACAATTCTAAAACATAGTTGCCAAGTGTATCTGTCACATGTGCAACACCTTCACTCAAACCCAGTGCTGGTGACCAAAATGTTTCTGTGGAGATTGGTATTGCACCTTCTACAGCCAGCACCAACACTGCCCAGCGACACAGTGAAAGGCAGACTTCTGATGAAGGGAGCAAAAGGAATGGGGAAAATGTGCTGGACTGTTCCAATTGGGCACAGGTTTAAGACTGATTTGCGTATGGCTGGGTTCAAACAAGAATGGCACAGTGAACAAAAAAACAATGAATTTATGCCCAGATCTCGGTACTGGGGTGAATGTATGACATTATTCTGCATTCTGTCCATCAATTGTTATTTTTGCATTTGTCACCCCGAGTGGTATGGGTATGCACAGATGTGGGTCCCGTGCTCTCCATGCCACTGGAGTCAAGCTATCCTGGCTGATGAGGGTTGAAACCCCAAACCATCCTAGAATGCTTGTTTCCAGTCCAGGGAGGACCTGGTCTGGCAGTTCGGGCTGGACTGTTCCCGTTTAGCACAGGGTCAAGACTGATTTGCATATGGCTAGGTTCAAACTGGATTGGCATGATGACCAAAAAAACGATGGATTTAGGCCCAGATCTCTGTACTTAGGTGAATGTATGACATTGTTCTGCATTCTGCTCATCAATTGTACTTTTTGTAAAGATTACTTTAGCCAGCATACACAGCGTCTCCTGCTTCCCCACCCTCAAAATGCTCAAAGAAATTTTCAAATAGCTCCCAGCCCCACTTGCAGAATAGTCACCCAGCCGTTCACCACCAGCAAGCTGGACTTTAGCAATGCACTCCGTCTAAATCACTGTCTAACTGCTAGAAGATACCAGACCATACATAACCATGCGGCCAGGCGCACACTCACGCTTTCCCCATAATCACATCATTCTGCACGTCAAAGACCACCACTGGCTTCTCATTCACTAACCCACACTGCTAAAACTGCTCACACACAGTTACAAAGTCCTAACCCCTACCCCACCTATCTCAATAGCAGCATCAACTTCAACACACTCACCAGACACCTCTGCTCAGCCACATTCCTGCTCGTACACATCCCCTACATACACATAACTAGAATCAGTATCCTTGCTTTCTCCTACCTCTTGCCCAAAGTCTGGAACAACCTGTCTCTACACATCAAAGCTCCCTTTTCATACCTGAGTTCCACAAAAAACTAAACAATTGATCGTTCAAACCTTTCTGTGGTATCTCCCATTTCATTTGATAGAGCAGAGATGATATCAAATGATTTTTTTTTTGTATTTATTTTTATTGATTATAAAAACAAGCAAGGCATAAACAAATACAAAGTGCTGTTACGGGCGTGAGGCCAGACAGTGAATAAGAGAGAAATCAACATTACATGTAGGGGGGGGGGATTCATAGGGGTAAACAATAAATCAAAATTACAATCAGTGAAAGCAGGGCTCGGGAGACATCGGAGTATCAATGTTATCTATCATCGGGGGAGTGCATAAATCTCCTCGGTAAGTGTTCCACAATCCCCACACACTCTGCCATTTCCGTGGACGGCCCCGGGCCACATATACAGTTTTTTCACGAAACATGCACCAGTCCATGTTTTCCTTCCAAAGTTCGACCTGAGGTGGTCTTTGCGAGCCCCACAATTGTGCAATGTCACATTTTGCTATCATGCACCCAGGGTCGCCCATTGAGTTTGGGCCACATTATAATCCGTGGGCTCCCAGACATTCAAAAGACAGCGCCTGGCTTCTGGTAGGAGAGAGACACCTGTGACTTCCTCCATCACCTTATATACACCGTTCCAATAAACAACAATCTCAGGACATTCCCAAAGAATATGAAGAAACGTCCCCACCAAACCACAGCCCCGCTTGCAGAGCCCCTCCTCAGAAAAACCCATACGGACTAGACGGGGACCAGTGACATACACCCTATGCAGAATCTTAAGTTGGACCATTCAAAGTCTCGCAGGAATCCCAACCTCCTTAGGCGAGGAGACAGCAGACTGTCAGTCCTCATCATCTAACTCGAGACCGTCTTGGACCCATCGGTCACGTAGTGGTAGCAGGAGATCTGATCTGTCATTAATCAGTTTTTTGTTTACCAGGGAGATTGTACTGTCTGGAACATGACCGTCTAGCAATCTATCCTCCAGGGGAGTCAATTCGGGAACCGACTCACCGCTAGTGAAAACCGACATCAAAGCTTGGCGGATCTGGATATATCTAAAATATTCCGAGTCACCCAGCTCAAATTCAGTTTTCAAAACATCAAAAGACTTCACCTGTCCCTTAACCCACAAATCTCCTACCATGCTAACTCCAATGAGATCCCACTTTTCGAACCCCTTGGATTTCCACAAATTACCGAGCCTTTCGGAGTCAAAGAGCGGGGTCGCCAGAGTCAGTCGGCCGTTCCAGCCCAATGAGGCGGTAGCATCGTGCCACACGTGGACGGCCGTTCTAGTTGGCCCAGACAATGACCTGATCACCGATGTCGAGTATAGAGCTCTAAAGTAGTTACCCCCCGGAAGCAGCAATTTATCCATCGCAAAGGCCGGGTTCAGTGCAGGGCCATACATACCATGATTGATGGCACCAAGTTGGGACGCCCAATAATACATCTTGATGTCCGGGAGTGCGATGCCTCCATCGTACCACGGAAGTGTTAATTTTGCCAGGGCAATGCGTGGTCGGCCATCCCATATCAATTTCCTCTGGAGGCTCTCAATCTTACGAAAATAACTGGCGGGGACCACATCTAGCGTGTTTTGGAGTGCGTATAAAAACCGAGGTAGAGACATCATCTTAAAAAGGCCGCACGCCCTAGTGGGGAGAGAGGGAGCCTACGCCAACCCAAGACATCACGCTGTAGCCTAACCAGGGGCGGAAGGAGATTACGTTTGTATCTAGCCACGGGGTCTGCGGTAATCCAAATACCCAAATATTGAAATCCTGTCTGTGTCACCTGAATGGGACAATTCCGTGGAGGAAGGGGCTGGTCCCCTGAGATCACGTATAGGTAGGACTTCACCCAATTGATCATCAAACCCGAGTTCCTCCCGAAGGAGGCTAGGACATCACAGAAAACCATCAAGGATTTCCTGGGCGAGGTCAGATATAACAGAATATCGTCCGCATAGAGCGAGATACGATCTTTGTGTTCAGGGGACCACCGAATTCCTCTTATAGATGGCTCCCAACGAACCCAGGCGGCAAGGGGCTCCAGGGCCAAGGCGAACAGAAATGGTGAAAGCGGGCATCCCTGACGGGTGCCGCGCCCAAGAGCAAAAGGAACCGAGACTCGACCATTAACCACCACCAGCGCCAAGGGGTCCTCATAGAGAAGTCGCACCCAGCCAATAAACCCGGTACCAAAACCGAACTTGGCCAGTGCTGCCCACAGATACGGCCACTCGATAGTATCGAAAGCCATCGTGGCGTCCAAGGACGCCAAAATGGCCGGTTCACGCAATGACGTCGCCCTCGCGAGAACTCCATGAAGCCTTCTGAGGTTCAGGGTGGTATTCCGGTGCGGTATAAAGCCGGATTGATCCGGATGAACGAGGTCACTAATGACCGTAATCAGTCGGTTCGCAAGAACCTTAGCTAGAATTTTCGGCTCGGCATTCAGGATCGATATAGGCCGATAAGACCCACACTGATCTCTGGTTTTCCTTCCTTATGAATAACGACAATCGTCGCCAGCCGCTGGTCCCGAGGGAGAGTGCCACATTCACGAGATTCCAGAAACATATCTCGCAAATAGGGGGCTATCTTATCAGGTCGCAACTTATACAGTTCTATCGGCAATCCGTTCGGTCCCATGGCTTTACCAGAACGCAAGGAACGAATTGCGATGGCAACCTCTTCTGCGGTTATCGCAGAGTCCATAAAATCCCTGTCGTCTTCAGTAAGCTTGGGGAGGGCTAGGTCTCGCAGCAATAAGTGGGAGTCCTCTTCTGGTCTGTCCGAAACAGAAGAATACACAGCTTTAAGGTGGTCTGCAAAGCACTCAACAATCTTAATCGGATCGGACACCCGTGTACCGCAAGCCATCTCAATCTCAGGCACTACGCGATGAACTCTCTCCTTTTTGTCCAGCCAAGCTATCAATTCCCCTGCCTTATCTCCCACATCGTAGAGGCGGCCCTGTTGCTCGCAGAACATAGTCTTGGCCGCTTCAGTGACCAACGCCTTGTAATCTGATTGCTTTAAGCGCAATAGATGCATGTTCGCGCGGGTAGGGTCGTGCTCCAGAACAGACTCCAGGTCTGCTATTTCCGTTTCAATCTCAACAACGGCCTCATCCCTTTGTTTTTTGACACCTGAAATCAGCGACAAAGCCTGTCTCCTCAAAACCGCCTTAAAGGCCTCCCAAAGCGATATCGCAGATGACACGGAACCCTCATTTTCCAGGAAGTATAAGTCAAGCGATTATCAAATCAGACCGTGTTTTAGGGTTACGAAGGTACCAGGGATTAATTGGTGCGACCCTCCCTTCCGATCCCATAGAGTTCAATCCGAAGCCAAATAGGAGAGTGGTCAGAGATTCCTCTAGCCATGTGCCTAATTTCCGCCACAGACGCCGCCTGTGCGGCAGGTACCAAGACATAATCAATTCTCGAAAGACTACCATGTGCACCAGGGTGAAATGTATACTGTCGCTGAGAGGGGTGCAACAATCTCCAGCAGTCAGCCAGACCCAAAGTACCAATAAAGTCGTGTAGCCAACTCTGTGAGCCCTTGAGGTCTCTCGGTGGGTGCCTATCAAAAGTACCTGAGACGACCGCATTAAAGTCACCACCCAGTATCAATGGCCCCACAGGGAGATCTAGGAAAGTCCGCCCTAGGTCCGCAAAGGTAGTGGATTGCAACCCGGGGAAAAACGTAGACTGATACTAGGGACAACGTCTTACCCTCCCAACGGCCAGTAAGAACAACATAGCGGCCTCTATCGTCCCGTATCGTCGTGTCGATCTCCAGAGGAAATGAATTTTTAATGAGTATACCAACTCCTCGGGAGCCCGAGGAGAACCCCGCATGAGCAACCAAACGGTAACCCCTCCTATTCATTGCATGACACGTGTTTCCAACCAAACGGGTCTCCTGAAGCAGGACAACATCCGGGGAATGACGTTTAATCAGTTGCAGCACTATACCCCGCTTGATCCTATCCCCAGCCCGTTCACATTCCAACTCAATAGTTTCAGCCCCCTACCCCCCATCCCATACAAAGCGGACATTCCAGCCACACGCAACAGTCAGCACTTGAACCAGACATGTAAACGATGCATTGCCTTGCAAAAACAAAACTCCAAAAACAAACAAACCCCACCTCCCCCAACCCCATCCCGTTACAACACCCCCCACCCTGCACCCCTGCGCAAGACCAAAAAGCCACCCCAACTTGCAGTGTGCCTGTCGCCCCTACAACCCAACTAATCTACAGAAAGTCTAAGTGGAGGAGGAAAACGACCCCCCGATTCCCCCCTCCCCTCCTCAAGTGTCTCCGTGAATCTTACTGCACAGTCAACGAATCATAGTTCAAAGTCTGCAGGAACCCAGGAGCCAAACAAACGCAAAAGAGTCATTCTTGATCCGGCGTGCCGCCCTCAACCCCACCGCTCTGCCCGTCCTGCGGGTGGTGGGCCGGAAGTGTTTCAAGCCAGTCGGCCACCACTTCTGGTCGATCGAAAAAATACGTTCGCTCAGCGTGTTCAATGCGCAATTTAGCCGGAAAAAGCATGGCATACTTGAGTCCCATCTCACTAAGTCTCCTCTTCACCCCCAGAAATCCGAGTCTCTGCTTCTGGACTGCCTGAGTAAAGTCAGGGTAGAAGCTGATAGTGGTGTTCTCAAACTTCATGGGTCCGCTCAAACGCGAAGCCTGCAGGATAGCGTCCCTATCACGAAAATTGAAAATCCGGGCGATAATAGGCCGCAGAGGGGCCCCGGTCTTATGCCTCCCACCAGGGACTCTGTGGGCATGTTCCACAGCAAAAAAGTTACTGAGCCCTTTGGGGGCGAGGTGGTTCGTGATCAAGTTCTCAACAAAGAGATCGTTCGCAGAATCTTCGGCCTGTTCCGGAACACCTATGATGCGAACGTTGTTCCGCCTAGATCTCCCTTCGAAATCCTCCAGGCGACACACAAGGAAATCATTAGAGGACCTCAAATTGCGGATCTCCGTTTGAATCTCAACAACATCATCCGTCAGGGCAGAGGTCTTAATATCAAGTGATTTGACCTTCTCATTGGTTTTCGCTAGGTCTGTGCGTATCAAATGCACATCTATGGCAACAGTGTCGAGTTTATGAGCCAGCATTTCCATCTGTTTGCCAAGAGACGATTGGATCCCATCAATAGCGACCATTACGTCCTGCAAAGTGAGGTCTGCCATCGGGGTCGACGATTCCTTTGTTCCCTCGGGCGCCTTACTCGTTCCACCGGGTGAGACCTTCGCCTGAGCATAACGATCCATGATGTTGGTTTGGGTGTAGCCACCTCGTCGAGTGTTCTTAGACCTCTGCTTGTCCCCCTCTGGCTTGCCAGCCATGTCGAGGGGCCGTGTAGACGGTTACAACAGAGGCCAGATGGCGACAACACACAAGAGCCGAGTAGCAGGCCACACCCAATGTACAGGCGAGGTCGCGGAATATGGTTCACCAAGTCGCCGGCTAGGAATCCAGAATCGACCCAAAAGTGCGGCTCCGGAGTCGCCTTGAAGTCGTGCAACTCATAAACGTTCACACTGGAGCGCAGGTCAAACCACCACGGCAGGAGATTGGTGACTGCCCATGCGGGATCATCCCATCCAGCAGAAACGAAAGTGAAAGTAGGCCCACCCGGTCTTCTCCTTCACAGCTGGCCGATGTTGTTCAACTTCAGCTCGGGCATCACACCTACACCACTGCCGGGCATCGCGGAGGTAGAAGGCTGCAACTCTCAATCGGCACAACTTCGGGACCCCGGGTCCGATTCGAGTTCTGATTGCAGTGTTCGCTTCTACCGTGGTTCGTCTTCACGAAGACGTAGAGAAAAGTCAGGATTATCCGCAGGATATATGCCGGAGGTTGCGAGGGTCTCGGGAGCCCTAAGCTCACGCGGCCATCTTGGTTGCGCGCGAAGTTCCTCCGATATCAAATGATTTTAAAGATAGAAGAAGTGATTATGACAACTCTTACGCAAATTATGACAACGTATGTTAAGCTCCACGTTATGGAAAATGACATACAAATATAACTCAGATGCAGCATTGTAAAAGCATGCAGATGAAAAGATAAATTTGAGACATATTATATGTTTTATTAATATAGTTGTCACTTTTAATCATGAAATATTATTTTCACTCATTTATATGTGTTAGAATAATGTAGGAGGAATACTCACGTTATGGATTTTATTATAATAGATTTGATTTTCATATAATGAATGTGAAATTAATAAGAATAAATAAAAATAAAGTGAAGTAGATTATTTTTCATGTGAAAAGTTACAAAAATGTAATTTCATGGTATGATGAGTGCACAAAAAATGGCAAAAGCAAAGTAGGTGCTACATGAATATGCCTAAATATGCCTTCTTGAAACTTAATTAACATGTATTTTATTTATGTATTATTTATTTTATTTATTTATTTGCAAAGTTTTATATAGCGCTGGCTAGACCCGGAGGTATCAGAGCGCTTTACATGAGGATCAGAGCGTTACAGGTTACATAGTTACATCAATTATGGGTTTCAAGTAAGGACATAGGAGAACACAAAAACATGAGATGTGTCGGAGGGAAGGAAACGCAACCGGGCGACAAGGAAAACAATGTCAGATGTCCGGCTGGGTAGGTGTCGGCTGAGGGGGTGAACCTGAACCAAAACTCCTCTATAGCTGCATAGGACACCTCCACTGGGCATCAGCCAAGGTTGCTCGGGGTCCGAGGTAAGTACAAACAGTCATAGTATCCGCCCAGGGGGCATCGTCAAAGTTCCATCGACAGGCACCAGTCCTGGTGTTACTGGGAAGCGCTGTCTGCTTGGTTCTCCAGTTGGCCCCCAGGGCAAAAGTGGTGAGAGGAGACGTGGAAGGGACAGATTCCAAGGTCAGCAGATTGTAGGACAACCCATCGTTCTCCTGGCGGGGGTGAAGCTGAAGAGGAGTTGTGCCAAGAGACCTGATCCTCATCAGACTTTAGGCCTCTATAGTCCTCAAAGGCCCCCCATAGCGACAGTTGTAGATTTGATCTGGGCACCATTTTAGAGTCCGGCAAGCCTGGGCCTGACCTATACTTTGAAAAAGCAAGTCTTACTATGCCCCCAGTTGGATAACACACAAACGATAAAGATTAATATGCATTTTCTCATATGTATAATTATGAGACTTAGAAACATGTTTTTATGAGTACCCTATACTCACATGCATTAATTATGATCAGGTTAAAATATTAATAATTGATTCTGAAGTTATAAGCTAGTTTCTCCATTAATGTTTAATAATAATAATAATAAATTCTTTATTCGGTTAATCACAAAGATAACCATAAAAGACAACAATTTCAGCAATTTATAAAATACAATTAATACAATATACGTACATTAAAAAAGTCATTGTTTTTACTTGTACATAAAACTACAGGTTTTTCCTGTGGTTCACGATGGACTTTAAAAAGTTTGTGACTAGATAGCAAAGTTCTTCAGACTCTAGTGATTGCAGATGATAAAAGGCCGGTCGACACTGTCTCAGACCCCACCTCTTGCATATCGGGAGGATCCAGCTTTTTCTGTGAGGATGGTAAAATTTACAGAACATGATCACATGGATGTTCGATTGAGTAGATATCCCGTCGCAAGGACATGGGGGCAGACTATGTTCCCAGGCCTTATTTGTAGGAAACACGACCAATCTGAAAAAAAGGTTCAGTCTGAACCTAGTCAACAACATCCTCTCGTATAGCTTAGTCTGTAAAGTAAGATATTGTTGGATACCGAGAGAATGTTGGACTATGTTCGCTTGGATGACTGATGGTTTTGCAGCGTCACTGGACAGTCTTAGTGTTTCCAGATGTCGTAGGGCAAGTTCTTTGAGCTCTTTTTTGGGAAGGGATGCAATCGCCTCTGGTTGGAGGTAATATTTCTCGAGCCCAAGGTCAGTGAAGAAAGATCTAACATAGCGTAGCCATTTCAGTCTAGGAGAGTGATCAAGTGAGATTACGTCGGTCACGATCAGTTTAGTTAATATGTTTGTATCCGATACCCAGATGCGTCTCCAGAGCAACAAAGGTTGGATTTTGATAAGATCCTGGAGGTAAGGAATTCCGAGTTCCAAGTGCATGGCGTAGATCGATGTGCCCTTTGGTGTGGCGAGGAGAAATCTGATGAATTTATTTTCGATTTTCTGTAAGGCGCCAACCTCCGTATGGCCCCAGATTCCTGCTCCATAGAGAGCGATAGCCTGACACTTGGCTTTGTAAATTCTCAGAAGTTCTACTGGGCGTCTCCTACCTAGTTTCTGTGAAAAGGATTGTAGGGCCGCTATCGAGCGATTAAAAAGATGACATCTGTTTTCCACGGCTGGTTTCCATGTTAGCTTGTGGTCCATCATGATCCCAAGATATGGGTATTGGGTAGCTGTCTCTAAAGGTTGGTTATCCAGAAAGATGTTTTTAGTATCTTTCTTCGCACCCCCAGCGATCATAACAAAAGTTTTTTTTATATTGACCTTTAGATCCAGTGAGCTCATGAATGAAGTATACCTGTTGAGCGAGGACTGGAGTTCACGAGGGGTTCGGGCCAGGATGACAGCGTCATCCGCGTAGAGGAGCGCAGGAATTGATCTCTGTTTCATTTTTGGGATGTCCTGAGCCCCCCTCAACATCTCTTCTTCCAGCCCATTTGTATAGAGAGAGAAGAGAAAGGGGGCCAGGACACAGCCCTGCCTGACTCCCCGCTCCACCCGGAACGAGTCCGTCAGCTCACCGCTCTTTCCGAAGCGAACTCTCGCCGAGGCCCCAGAGTATAGCTCTCTCAGGAGATCCAGCAAGGAAAGCTCCACACCCATTTCTCTTAAAATTGCCCATAATTTGGAATGTGAAACACAGTCAAAGGCGGCAGATAAGTCTACATAAACCATGTAGACCGTAGCTTTCTTGACCTGCATATATTTAGCCATTATGAGACTAAGATTCAGTGCCTGCTCAACTGTCCCGAGGCCTTCTCTGAAGCCAAATTGAAGATCAGAAATGATGGCTTTTTCCTCACTCCACTGTTGGAATCTCTCCAAAATGACCCTCCCCATCACTTTACCAAGGGAGTCCAAAAGCGAGATAGGACGATAGCACTTTGGATCCTGGCGATCCCCCTTTTTGAAGATGGGGACCATGACTGATGTTGTCCAGGAATCCAGAATGCCTTCGCTAGCTGCGGCTGTACATACTCTTGTGAGGATGGGTGCCCACAAGTCTTGATTGCTCTTAAAAAGATCGACTGGGACGCCATCAGGGCCCGGAGCTTTACCTGTCTTGCTTCTTTCCAGGGCGACCAGGATTTCCGAGATGTCAAAGGCTACTGGGATTGGGTATTGAACCTCGTAGTTTTGGCTTAGTCGATGGTCTGAGGTTTCGTGTGTTTTAAATATACTCTCAAAATGGGCTACCCAAGTTCCTTCATCGATGGCCACCTCTATCTTCGGTAAGTTGTTATCTGTTAAGTATGGGGATCTAACCGTTCTCCAGAAGTCCTTGCCATTTTTTGATAGGGAACTCCTATCTAATTCTTTCCAGAGGTTGTCTTTCATTTCCTGTAGCCTTGTCCTGCGGTCCTTTTTATATTCCCTTCTCAAGCGTTGGATGAGACCTATGTCTCTTGGCTTTTTGTGGAGGGCAGATTTCAAGTCAGTTAAGGCCCTCGTGCAATTATGATCGAACCAGCCTATTCTTTTGTGGTGTTTATTTGTTACTTTCCCTGTGAGTAGGTCCTTGGCCACGGCCAGAATTTCTCCGAAGTTTGAGAGAACCTCTGCATGGCTCATCGCTGGGTCCAGGCAGTTAATGATCTTCGAATAAGCCTGGCTCACTAATTTCTTCGTGAGCTTTTGCGGGTCAATCTTCTCCCACTTTATGGAGTATCCATTGTATTTCCCCAGTTGCAAGTTTTCTTGTGCAAGAGCTTTCGCTATATAAGGGGTTTTGGATTTATGGTCTGGAAGAAGGAACTCTATCCTGAGAGCGTAGTGGTCGCTTAATGTATTTACCAATACTTTATGGTCCGTGACCATAGTGATCGATCTTTGAGAAAGCAGGATATAGTCCACTGTTGTCTGGTGGCCTCTACCCACATAGGTTGGATCGAATTGGTGTTCCTTCGCCTTTAAGGAGTTGGTAATCACTAAGTCAAACTCTGACAAAATGGTGTTCATAGCTTTGCCGGGTTTGTTATGGGCGAAATGAGCTAGTGGGGTTTCTTGCTCGTCCACGAATCCACATTGTTGGGAGGCTGCCGCTCTGCATGGATGGAGATTGAAGTCACCTCCCCAAATGAGGTGAATCGGTTTGGAGGAGGTCTCCCGCTGTAATAGAGATACTAATCTCTCCTGCATATTTTCGACGAAACTCAGGAAATCATTGTCCGAAAGATTGTTATAGGTGTTAACGAGGATGATGGTAGTGTCTTCTTTTGGGAAGGAGAGAGAGAGAATCTGGCAGTTGGGATCAGTGAGAAGGTTAGTGATTTTTAGGCGGGATAGGGTGTTGGCGATGTAAGTCGTTAATTCACCTTTGGGTCTGCCTATTGTGCTACTAATCGCTGGGGAGGAGTAGGTTTTATACCCTAATAGATGGGCCTCCGAAGTTAGCCAAGTCTCTTGGAGACAGATGATTTCGGCTTGTTCAAGGAAATTGACAGCCACCGGGTCTTTGGTCTTGGACCGTAAACCCGCTACGTTCCAGAATAGGAATGATAATGTGTGAAGGTTGGTATTTAAAACTGGGGTTGGTGGGATCATCACAGTGTTATTTATTACCAAAGGGGAAACTGGGAGGGTAGGGTTAGTGTGCTGTATGTCTGTTAGTGGTCAGTCCACCATTTCCAGGGAGCTATATCTATTTGCTACAGGGATATTGTACCAGGATTCCCATCTTGGCGGTTCTCTCCGAGGGATTCTCTGCTGGTGGTATCCCCATTCTCCCCAATTTGGTCCATGATGTCGTGGGGTAATTGTAACCCAGGGATTTTCCTGCTCTCGGGGGCGAGGGGGGGGGGGTAATGCCTGGCCTCATACACTGTGGGTTGGCGCTGGGGTCGTTCTATCCAAGGGGGGACTGAGTCCTCAAAGAAGTTACTGTTTATGGTTTGTATAAAAGGATAAAAAAAGGAAAGTGGCTTGATTCTAATTCCTCCGATGTCATTGGATTGGTCCCAGGAAGTAATGTAATCTGCCGCCCAGGGGTCTTCAAAGGTGATAATAATGCAATCCCCTGAGAACTGCTTGATACCTTTACCCACCCATGAGGTCCTACGCAAGGTAGAGATTCTTCCGTGGCAGTTTGGTGGCACAGGGCGATTTGTCTGTAGCCAGTGATTCACTTTGTTTTTTAGTGACCATGGAGGTTCCACCGTATTAAGAGGTAATTCGGGGACACCAATCATCACTGCTACGTAAGGGGCAGCCTCAGGGGGAAGATCAAGATGAGTTTTGCTTTCTCCAGCTCCTCTTGAAGTATTTCTTTGAGTCGGTTGGGAAAAGGGGTTAAATGTCTGAGTCTTGGGAGGTACGTTTTTTTTTGGGGCTGTTTGTGACACGGTACTTGCGGGTACCTGATGATGATGATTATCTTTTTTTTGCAAAGTTGACGCTGCACAATTAGAGTTTGTAATGATTGAAGTCGACGTAGCTGTCGATATGGGGGTGGGAAGTGAGGCTATCGTTATGACTGACTGTGGTGTGATAGTTTGAGGATTGGAAGGTTTAGGATTTGTGTTCGGGGGATTTGGAAGAGTAGTGTGAAAAGGATTTGTACCCCCTGTCTTTTGTTGGGGGAGTCCCTGTTTAGGGTCTGGCATGGAGATAAGCTTCGCGATGTTAGTTTCGATCCTTGCTAATTTTTGTTCTAAAGGCTGAATAAGTTGTTTAAAAAGTACGGTCAGCTTATTTACAAGGATAGAATTATCGTGTTGCTCTGAGCTCTTCTCTGCAGGTAATTGGGTTTGTGAGACCAATAAAATCGGAGTAGGACTTTCCTGGTGGTCATGGTGCACTGTTGCAGTGCAGAGTTGTTTCTGGGGTAGGGGTAGTGGGATAGGGATAGAAGCTGTTAAAGAGGTAGTAAGGATTGTTTTCGTAGAGGTATTTTTACTGATTGCTCCTTCCCTCCTACCTCTGGCATGAGTGTCCTCCCTTGATGGTATTGGAGTAGGAGCTTGGGGAGGTAGTTCGGGGGTCTTCTCTAGTTCTGAGCCCAAGGGAGAGTCAATGAGCTCTGACACTGAAAGGTCGACGTTGTTGGGAAGGCTACGTCTGCCTTCGCATGCGGTCCCCGGTGCCTTTGTATTAGTCTTTGACACAGGGGTTCTAGCTTGTGCTAAATTACCCAACGAGGATCTTTTAGCGAATTCTAGGTCTAGTGAGACTCTGTTTTCCATGAGGGAAATACTTTGATCAATGAACGTATTTGCTTTGGTGATAAAGTCGTCCATCGGGCCCACTAGACTTCCAACGCTCCCAGGGGCTAAAGTCTTTTTCCCTCTCGTGACTACCATTGTATAGGATAAGAGGTCTTGGACAGGATAATGTTCTGATCAGTCTAATAAATAATGTTAAAAAACCGGTGTTCAGGAGATTACATGAGGCAAGTAACTACTTACAAGAAATGTGGCCCAGCCCAGTCCCTCCGGTCCTCGAACGGCCTCAAACGGCCCGCTCTTTGCCCGGTCTTCGCCCCGGGCTGCGGCCCGCGCGCGTCCCGCGAGGCGCGTTCCCTGGGTTGGAATAAGAAGGGTGGCTGAGAGTAGAGGCGTGGCACTGGGAGGGGGCGCGGCTGCACACGGGAAGAGGACCAGCTGGAGTTGGTGTATGCTGGTCCTCGCAGTCCCGGGGCCGGCGCCTCTCCCTCCTCTGCGGCCACGAGGTCTTTTCAGGCTCCCAGCCGGTTCAGCAGGTCAAGGCGGGGTGGTCAGCGACTCCAGTCGCGCTAGCAGCACACGCCGGGGAACAACAGCAGGCAATGAGTACACGAGTGGCACCCGCGAAGCGGGTGCCGCGAGAAGTTGAAGGGCTCGGCTGGAGGCGTGGCACTAGGAGGGGGCGCGGCTGCACACGGGAAGAGGACCAGCTGGAGTTGGTGTATGCTGGTCCTCGCAGTCCCGGGGCCGGCGCCTCTCCCTCCTCTGCGGCCACGAGGTCTTTTCAGGCTCCCAGCCGGTTCAGCAGGTCAAGGCGGGGTGGTCAGCGACTCCAGTCGCGCTAGCAGCACACGCCGGGGAACAACAGCAGGCAATGAGTACACGATTAATGTGCGCTTCACAATTTAACATGGTCATTGTCTTAAATTAGCCTAATTTCATGTAGGCCTCATTTTTACTCTCCTTTTCCAGTGAAGTCATGGACTGAATATTCTGAAGCGTATGGGAATATTTTGAAATATTGCAAACTGTGTTAAAATGATAACTGTTTCCTTTGACATCTCTTGGACTGAATAGCGTATTTGCATCAAATTTTGTTATACTCTGGAACAGCTGCTTGAAAGAGCACACATACATTTTTACATTTCTCTGTTTAAATATCCAATTGTTCAATGTGTTCTATGCTGACATTATGTAAGGAAGCTGCATAATTGACTTAATTTTTCCAGATTTGTATCTTCTTTCCTGCTATATCACCATCTTACTTTGAACTGACCAATGGAACTGAGTGGTCTGACAATTTGGTGATGCCGGGGGGTTTCACCTCAGAAACATTTCAAGTATAATTGTTCAATTTTGGGAGAGATGGGAGCGGATTTTGGCTCTCGACAGCTACTTTCCGTGATTTGGGTTTCTGATTTTTTCTCTGTTTCCAAATCTGCTGTTTGGACTGTGACTCTTTGCTGCTGACCAGTGTCCTGATGCAGAATGAACCCTTGGGACAGAGGGTTCTTGTTATGCTGTTGGGACTTGTTGTTACCGCGACAGACTGAGACAGATTGCTGTCTTGGCGAACTGGCTACTTGGAACTTAGCTGAGCTTTCCTGAGAGTCCTCTGCAAGGCTTACCTGGCATCCTATTCCTATCAAAATATATGCTGGAGGTGTCCAAATCTCCCTCGCACATGTTTAATTTTCTTTCACTAATGTCTAGCTTGTCGTTCTCACTTCAATCACTTCTCTCAATCCCTTTTCTCTCACTGTCATCCTCTCTCCCGCCTTCTCCTCCTCACTCCCTATCAGAAACAGGCCATATGTAAGATTAACATGGGTGAGAGATGTGTGATATTCCCACAGAATATTAGCTGGTCCTAGTTTCTCAGGGGCATATTATCAAGGACCGGTGTTAAAATTATCGTCGTTTTATCGGCAGTTTCCTGCTGATAAAACGGCGATAATTTTAACACCGGTCCTTGATAATATGCCTCTAAAATCCCACAGAACCTCAGGTTTCACATTACAGGAATGAATGCTGAAAGAGCTCAAAGCTGCCTGTGAACTGTCTCACCTCAGTCTATGTCTGGACAGGGGCTCAGTACTGTCTGCAGTGTAGCTCTGCTGCATACTTGTAAGAGCTCCGCTCTGGCTGCCTAAGGCCCCGGCGCTTTGTATGCAGGAACTCGTCTCGAGCTCACTGAAAGATATTACCCATGGGTTCACAGACTTTGCTCTTGCTGTTCATGGGTTCAGCACTATGTGTACAGGGACTTGGCTGCATCTGGGCTGGAGCTCAGCTCTGTCTGCAGAAGAGTGAGTTCAGTACCAGATGACGAGGTCTGTTTGTGGCAGAGCTCCACTGTCTCTGTATGCACAAGAACCGACTTCTCTCTGTGCAAGAACTCGTTTCATTGAGAGTGAAAGTGAGAATCTGTGTTTTAGAGTGTGTATGAATAAGTGAAAGTAAGTACGAGACAGTGGGTGAGTGCAGGCAGGGCAGGCTTTAGCGCTGGTGGCACCCGGTGCGACAATCATCTTTTACGCCCTCACCCCCATGACCTTCTCCTCGGATTCTCTCACTATCACAGGGCAAAAGTGCCCCTCAACTCTCCAATGATAAGTTATTGCTAAACACAGCACCCCCCCCCCCCCCAAGGTCAGCGCCCGCTCCACAGGTCAGCGCCCAGTGTGGCTGCACCTGTTGCACTGCCCTAAAGCTGGCCCTGAGTGAAGGAGAATGAGTGTGTTGGAACGAGTGAACAAGTGATTGATTGGAGGTTGTGGGGGGAGTGAGTTTTGAGTGTAGATGTCAATGGTGCAGCAGGTGTAGTTGAACCAGGACCCAGAGTTAGTGAGTGAAAGTGTGCTAGCAAGTGAGAATGAGAACCAGTGAGTATGAGTATGTTTGTGTATGAGTAACAGTGAGTGGAAATAAGTTTGAGTGATAATGAGCAAGTGAGAGAATATGAGTTAGAGTGAGTGAAGGGAAGAGACTAAGGACCAGATTAATAAAACTTTCACACAGCACGGAATGGCACCCAAATTGCTGCTTTGCCTAAAAGGAAGAGAGCCGGAAAAGTGCCATATCTACAAAGATATGATACTATCCTGCCCTCTCTGTATCGCTGGCACACAATTAGGCTTTCAAGCGCCACATAGAAACCTTTGAGCCATTGTGCAAAGATAGTCTGCTTGAGTCTTAGCATAGGTTTTGTACTAGAAGGTTGCCCTTCCAGCACAAACGACTATGCTTTGTCTAACTTTAACACTTTTCCTACTTCGGATGTGAGAAATAGATGCAATTCTTCTTTTTACTACCGGTTTTCAAGTGGCGTTTATTTTTTGGTCAAAATCCTGTCTACTGTTAGTAGATAGGATTTTGCGTCAAAAACAATGGGTGGTAATAGACCCCAGCACTTTCAAAGATCACCAGCAACCACTGATGCCAATAATAACTGATGACCTATGGCCTAACAGTCTGAGCTGCTGACTTTGAAACTAGGGACTTTGAATATCAACATCATGTGATACTGGGCAAATCACTAATCTCCCTGTGCTAAGAACACAGATCTGATTTTATGTTCTGTGATCTGGTGCTTTTGTAAAGCATCCAGGTGTCTTTGCCCCCTCCCCTATGAAAGATGTTCTTGGCTGAAAAGTCTGGTCACTGCATTTAAAAAACGTTGTCTTTTTTTACCTTTTAAGCATTTATTTAGTGCTTATTACCCATCACATGGATAGTAAGCACTATATAAATGCAATTCCAAATCACAACAATTTGCTATTCCTGCCTTGTGTGCTTGAAAGCACAGAGGATGGCAGAAATTGCCTTTGAAGTCCAGACGCAGACTGTTATAGCAGCGATAATGGGCGAGCATTACCTCTTTTTAGGTCTTGCCTCTCAATGCGCATGCGCATTGAGCGGAGCGAGACTATAGGGCCTTAAACAGAGGTTTAACTAGCTGGCGATTTGATGCTGTGCCCGTGCGCTTTTAGGTCAATGCGCAAGCGCATTGACCTAAAATTCGTGGCACAGCATCAAATCGCCAGCCATCTGTTCCCCAGCAGCTCTTCCCGCTCCGCCCCACAAGCTTCCCCCAGCGTGCGCTCTGCCTCAGCCGCACTCCTCCCACAAAAGGCCCCTGATGCTTCACACTATTCACGATGTCCATAATCACTCCAATTACCAGTGTTGGGATCGTACTGCACTGCAAATGATACATTTATTTGAAAGCAGTGGGAAAGTTGGCTCTCTTTCGATGTGCTTTATTGAATGCTATTGGGAGATGATCAGCGTGCAGAGTCATTTTTGTATATAGCGTGAACTCAATCCATAGGTATTGGAGTGCTTTACAAACGCACCAAAAACGTTACAAAAGGACACATTCATTTTCGTTCGGCGCGTGGAGATTAAGTTATTCATGACGCCTGAGTGAGCAGAGTCAGGGCCGATGTCACTACCTCCGTGACTCCCTTTGCCAATCCTGCGTTTTGTATTACTTGCTGTGCCCGTCCTGCTGGTTCCCAGCGGCGCCTGCTCTGTCTTCTCTAGGGTCGGGCAAATAACACTGCACTATGCCCCCGCTGCCGGCCCTGGAAAAGAATTGTCAGTTTTTTTTTTTAATAAGGTGCGATCTCGATCCGTTGGTATTGGAGTGCTTTACATGCACACCACATACGTTACAGAACAACACATTCATTTTTGGTAGGCGTGCTGAGATTAAGTTATGACACCTGGGTGGAGGGGGTCAAGGCTGCTCTTGTTACACTCTGTGACTCCGGTTGCCGCTCCCGTATTGGGTATTGCTTGGTTTCCTAGAAATAACAAATGGGCCGGCCCCAGATGCATTAAGCGTCTTGGATATGATTACCATAGGTCGAGACTTCTCAAACTGTACAACAGGTGAACATCATTTTAGCGTCGTTAACACCCAGAATACAGTTTTTTTGTTTCGTTTTTTATTGCATATGATGTCCATAATCACTCCAAATACCAGTGTTGGGATCGTACTGCACTGCAAATGATACATTTATTTGCAAGCAGTGGGAAAGTTGGCTCTCTTTCGATGTGCTTTATTGAATGCTATTGGGAGATGATCAGCGTGCAGAGTCAATGCGAGAAGATACAACAGGAGATCGTACAGAAAAATACTGGGCTTTTTTGGCAACAGAGTGGGCTTAAACGATAAAGTTCGGGCTCTTGGCATGAAGGCGTGGCCATGTATGCACCCATGGTGTGAATCGGAGGAGGATCAAACAAAGACAACATGGGAAGGTGCTCACGCATTAGGCATAGTATCCAAGGTATTGTATTGTATTAAGATATTTGTATAGCGCTTCCTACACCTATGTGGGTTAGTGATGACAATTTTTAGACTGGTGGAGCTAATGCAGGCCACACCTACATTATGCTCCGCCCCACAAGCTTCCCCCAGCGTGCGCTCTGCCTCAGCCGCACTCCTCCCACACCTTTCAAGTGAAGCTTAGCTTCACTTCAAAGGCCCCTGCTGCTTCACACTATTCACGGCCGCCAGGCCGTGTCTCTCCCTCATCGCCGCTCTCCCCGCTCCGCCCCCTGCTGCGGCCGTGTCGCATTTCTCCTCCCCCTCCCCACAGCAATGCCCTCCGTCTTGTTTATAAACACATTCTTTTCTACCCGGTCAGTTTGGCAGTCTTGTTTCTTGTTCCAACTTTCTTATCATCCTTTTTGTGTCTTTTTCCATTGTGCTTTCTTCCATTCTTTCTGCTTTCCGCCACCTTTCTGTCATTTCCATCTACCCTTCCTTCTCTTCATCTTTCTTTTCCTCCGCTACTTGTTGTGTACTTGGGTTTTCTTAGTGCCGCCTACAATCAATTTCATTGTACGTTGTGAACATTTTTTAATATAGCGAACTGTGCGCTGTCTTCTATATCTTTTTCGGGTTCACATAAGAAAGTACATTGAGAGGAAATGTACTTGGGAGGAAATAAATAAATAACAAAAGCCCTCTGCTTGCATGCTACTTTCGCGGCTCCTTTGATGTGCGTCCATCTGCCACCAGCCACTTAGCCACTTTGTGTGCGCGCGCCGCCTCTGCTGCCAGGCTTCAGCACACCAGGCTGCACACCCCCTCACCCCCAGTCACTTCATCCGCGCCCACTTCACATGCGCTCTGCAGGTCATAAACAGGACCATCTGCTCCACTCCCAGCGCTGCAAGACCGTCTTCAAAGCAAGCTTGTAACACGAGCTGCCCTCAGACGTTCCAAGACACACACTTTTCATGTTTCTGAGGTCGAAAACATGAGCCCCGTTGCATTGACACACACTGCCCTCACACAAACAAGTTACTGTCACACACACAATGCTCTCAGACACACAGGCTGCTCACACACACAGGCACCGTTCACACACAAGCACTGTTCACACACACACACACTGCTCACACACACAGACGCTGCTCTCACACACAGGCACTTCACACACACACACCGGCACTTCACACATACACCGGCACAAATGCAACATCTGTGATTTGTCAGATCAATACATGTAAGACAGGGGAAAACTAAACATGTACCTTTACTAATGCTATAGATGTAACATTTGCTAAATTTATAACTATTGGCATTTCAAATAACAACATTAATACTTTTATAATTTGCAAAACATAAACAAAAAAAATAAATATTTACATTTACCACACCAAAAACTCGAACTTTTCTATTGCGAGGCCTATTGCATTTCCAATGCTTGTTAAATCAATGGTGATCAGTAAAGGACACTGCCTTGCACAATTCGACCCCCGCTGTGAGGTTTCTGTCCAGGATGTTGTGATGCATCTGTGACCCCTATCTCCTCATTTGAGGGCGCTGCAGAAGTAAGATAAGCTGAAGGTGTCAGTCGAAGAATAGAAAATGCTTGTTCCAACGCTCTTTCTCCAGCTGTATTTGGCCCAGGCTTTCCATGGGACAGACACCCACACAGCAGCAGGCCTGCAGTCCAGGCTACAGCCACGGGGGGAGCTGAAGCCCTCACCGCCCAATGGGCATTGCGTGCCAGCATGGACACCCCAGATATCCCTCTGCAGGTGGGTACAGTCACGTACTGCCTTTGCCTGCAAAGGAATATTAAATCCCCCTTAAAATGCAGGTGGGTTGCCGGCGGAACAGTGAAAAAAAGGGATCCGCTATCAAACAGTTGCGCCATATTTCACTTGGATGCGCTGCCCTGGGTGCAGCGCAAGTTTGTGATTGTAATATGCCGCACTTTTTGTGTGTTCACAGGGCACACTTTTTGAAAGCAGCAAGGAAAGTGCGCTGTATTCATAATACCACCCCTAGTTTGGGTTAAAATGCTATTCATGACTTTCAGTGAAATGCTCAACCAATGCCTGGCCAGCACTTATCTTGCTAGTTTTCTTCATGCCAAATGCAATTGTATCTGCCCCGTGCACCTCCATGTTTTCTAAGCTTCACCACACAATTTCCACGGGAGGCAAAATTCTCCCAGTCAGGCAGGCCCGGACTGGCCGTAGCTGGCACCGGGCGTTCCCCCGATTGGCCGCCAGAGTGGGGGCCGGTTTAGTTATCTGGGGCCGGCAATATCGGCCTACTGTAACAAAATTGCAGAAACCGGCCGTAACGAATAGCTCGGCCGTACCCCACAACCTCCCAGGGGGGCCGGCCGAGCAGTTTGCCAGGGCCGGTTTTGGTTACTAGTCCGGCCCTGCAGTCAGGACTTAGACCCCTTCCCCTTGTGTCTCAGCGAGATGATCGCTTGCCTGTCCCCCCGAGCAGCCTTTCAGTTCCAGCAATTCAAGTAAAATAGAATACTCCTATACTCGGACTTTCATGAATTAGATAAGAATTATTCCAACCAGTAGCCTATAATCCTCTTCCGTGCCAGTTAGCTCTCTGCTGAAGTCATTTTTGCAGTAGTCCTTTATGATTAACCTATCAATAGTGCAATGGTTAATGAGGTTCCCTGAGCTATCCAACAAGAGTTGCTGCACTTTCTCCTCCTACCTTTTAATGTGCCAGGTCCCTGTTCCTCTTTCCAAAAGCCGACTCAGTGCTAATGCAAGCCCAGAAAGTTTGTTCATAAGTTTTTCAGAGAGACAGAACTGACCCTGGCCTAGAATCCCCGTATATATCTACAATTGCATCCATAGTCAGTGGTTCCTCCTGGACCATCATGGGCTCCCTCATCAAAGGAGAACTGTGTCAGGGAAGCCTTTGGCAGGCACATGAGATCTGGGCACAGAAAGGGTTTGTTCAGACAATGCTTTGATCAGTGGCAGTTGGTAGAGCTGTAGTTGGCTCTGGGGTCCACCTCACGAAAAGGAATTATGGCCAACAGCACAAAGTGGTTGATTTAAAGACAAAACAGCGACAATGTATAAAAGTCAATTAAGCTGAATATATATATATATATAACACAAAAATATCTTGTGACTAATTATTTTTATGTTATTTAATCACTTGTATGCCACAAAAATAATACTGCTCACCTTCCTAGAAAATTCTCCAAAATAGGTTTTTTCCAACATTTTCACTTTTAAAAGTCTGCAGCTGTTCACATGTAAAATAGCACATACTTGTGTTAGATTTGTAAATGCATAAGTGGGCCCAATTTATGATTTAACACTTAAGCACTCTGCCTTTGTAAAGCACAAAACATAAAAACTGGTTCAAATTGACTTCGGACATCCAGGTACAGCATGGAGTCCAGAGTAATAACCAGCGACTGAGATTAATTCAAGAAGTCCACCCATCACTTTATTAACTTTCTCAGTGCGATGCACCAAGTGCAAAGAATACGCCCTGACGGGTTCTGTGCTCACTGTTTCATCGGACTCAAGCTGCAATCTACTGACAAGGTCCAGGCAGATCGAAACCGTTCTATGGTTGCCTACGTTCTAACTCAGCGGGAAGAAGGCTTGGCAATTCATGAAGGACTATTCCCATTGGAGCAGGGCCAAGGCAACTTTGAATATGGCTGTTTCCTGTTTGAGGTGGCATGGTGGGCAAAAAGATGGACTTGATTGTGGCCCAGAGTAATTACAAGCATCTGAGATTAATTCAAGTAATTCACCCATCACCTTTTAGATTCCCATGTGGAGCCATCTATGAGATTTCAAAGGTAAACTTGCTTTCGATGTGTAGTTGAGGATGCATGAAGGTTGGGACCTGTTTAGCAGCCACCCCCACCCCCCGTCATGTGTGTCCGTCTAATTGCCGCCGCACCCGAGTACTTCACAGGTCTTTAAAAGACCATTTACTTGTTAATGAGGCTTTTGTTGTGTTTTCACCCCTTCTTAGAGCCACTCTGCCTATGGCTGAAAGGATTAGCCCCCACCGAAATTTGTCTCTGGTTGCCTGCCTGTCCAGAATCCAAAAATCTATACGTTTTGGAAATTTCATACTGGGATCATTAGCTTTTATTGATAAATAAATATGGCCTCGCCTCTAGACAAAAAGAGACGGATGAAAATTGCCTCAAAATAGGACTTTCCATTTTCTGGCAAGAATGTACAGTTTGGGGGACATTTTTATCACCTTGCCAAGGAGATGCTTAGAGTGAAAGTAATAGCAAATCTGTATAAATTAGCTTCTAAGTGTGCACTCTAAACAAATATTCTCTCCTTTCAGTGATGTGTCCATTATAGTAAGTAGGGGCCAACTGAGGGAAATAAAGTTTCCCAATTTGATCCACTAAACGTTCACTGACTGCATAACAGAAGTGAACAGCAAAAGAGGCTGGTGTAGTAAGGCGGCGTCAATTGTGAGAAAGTAGTTGTAGCAGAAAACACAGGAGTGTGTACAGTCACATAAGAGTGGTTCACAGCTAGAGACAACTAACTGAAATGTGCCAGCCAGTGACACAATACTGCTAATTTACTTAGGATAAGAAAAAAATACAATCTGCGTGTTACCAAACAAAGGGGTAAGGGTGTGCTTTTTCATAAACTATCCCTTTTTGTACAGGATTGATTCTGGTCGATTGTGCAGCAGTTTTAGTCTAGTGCAGTGGTGCTTCGCCTAGATTTAGGAGTGCTGGATATAGTTCACGTTTTTAAAATGACCCCATAAGATACTTTTATATATAACTAATGTAACTGGAGATCATATACATAGTCAGTGGTGAGCCTGAAAACATAGAATGAATCTGGCTATCCTGGATCTGCGCTGGACAGCCCTCGTCTAGTGTCTTCTGTGGCTAGACAATACTCATCCGCGGGTGACCAGGACGTTTTAACCATAATGCACTTTCTTCAACCACTTTGGTTTAGCCCACATGAACCTAAATAACTTGATTACATATGCACCTCAATATAACCAAATTAAATACACATGCAATGTATGTAGCAGAACATAGCCCCTGCAGTGATCGCTCCCAAAACTTAATAAAATACATTATTTAGCTCTCTTTCCATTTCCTGGAACGTATTTCCTTCTATACTTGCATATAGTGCTTGGGAGTTGGGAGGGGATTTTCATACCGGTAAGAAGTAAATTACATTCTGCTTTTTTAAGTAAATCAAAATGGTTTTACAAGGATGATGCTTTTGTTAGGCTACTAAATGTTTTCGTCTGGAAACATTCAACATCGGATAATTTGGTTGTAGGGACCTCTCTAAATAAGGGACTTGTTTAGTAATGAAAATTAACAATCATTAATGTGCATTGGTCTAATGAATTATTATCCAAACACAATACTGTCTGATTTTCTTCAAACTTTACTGTTTTAGTGGGTATTTTATGGAAATAGATTCTAGAGCCCAAATATGTGTCTGCCCTCTTCAGAACTGCCCACCTAGAAAAAAAACTCATTGTGTGATAGGAAGGAACAAGGATGGATTGGGCCTAGGGAGGGGTGTGGCCTTTAGTCCATTACTTCCCCAGCCATGAAAATGGCTTTTGAGGGGTGTGGTCATCGAGTGGGTGGGGCTTCGTTCAGGTTACTGCCAGTGATCCCCTCTAACCCCCACCAAAACAAAATGAGGCTTGAAAGACTCCCGCTGATGTCCTAGGAAGACTTCAAAACCAGAATGGACATCCGCTGTGCTCATCCTCCACATAATGTGAGTTGGAAGAATGTGTTCCAAAAAGGGTTTCCAACTCACATAGTCTTCCGCTGTATAATATCAGCTCCTCACCGGGTGACCGTATAAAAAGAGCCAATATTGTGTGGCACACCGTGGCTCTGTGTGAGTTGGCAGGTCCGCAGCTCCACACTGGCGAATTGTAAGGCAGATGGTATGTAGGCAAGTACATGTTTAGTTACTCTTCTAGTGAGGTCTCATATCGGGTCTGTGTGAATGTCAGTTCAACAACCTATCAGAATGTGTAGAGCACAGAGTAGTATACCTACACTAAGATTCAGGAACTGTTTTGATGCACAGCTAGTACAGCACAAACAAATAGAATGTGCAGGCAAAACACCCTGTATCTCCACTACATTGCTAGGAAAAGGGCACAAAGCTCTGACTGTCAGATTTTCGCTACTCTGATTTTATTTTGCATAATTTCACGGTATGATGGTTACGTCAACTTCACATAATTATGCCATTCTGCGATTTTATGTAATTTCAAGTCCATTCGAGTAAAAATCTTATCATGGGAACACAGGAACAATGTGAACAAATAGAACACAAGCAGCTATTATCTGTAGCACTTGGGTTTTTTGAGTTTTTTGTTAAAAATGTGTCCTTGAATCCTTAATGGATACAATGATGAATTGTAAGCTAAAATTTAACACATAATACAAGATTTGTGTTTCAAGTAGTTTTACGTACTTTTTCTTTTTTTTCAATTCAGAAAATGTTTATTATTTCCAAAGGAGGAAAGAAACAAAGTAAATAAATCAGAAAGTTAGATTATTTCTCAAAACATCTGGACTACTTTAAACTTATTTTTATGAGAATTCTAACCACCAACCACTCCAACTGAATCAGTTGGACCACCTACTCCTTCTTATTCCCCACCTCAGAGCACACAAACTTACTGTAAACTCACTTTCTCCTCCCCTTTTTCTACACTTTTATGTGTGCCTTACCCTTCTCCAGCATTCAATTTGCGATCTGTATCATCATTGCATGTTAATGGGTCTCCATTTTGCATGGTATCCCAATCTCTTCCATCACACTCTCCATTGGCAAAGGCTAAAAATAAAGCACAAACGTTGGATTTCAGGCTTTATGACCACAATGATATTGCTAGAACCCTTTTGTCTATCAATCCAAACAACCACTTCAATGATCCTCTCCCTTCTAAATGCCTTCCGATACTCTACCAATGTGTTCTCCACATTTGGACAAATATAATCAATGCTTCTCTGTCTCAAGGTACTTTACCAGATGGCCTCAAAACAAGACAAGTTCTACCCATCTTAAAAAAACGCCAGGGAACCCTGTCGAACCAAATAACTTTAGGCAATTGACCATTATTCCTCTATTAGCTAAAGTGCTAGAACAATGTGTGCAACAACAACTGAGCCAACACATTTTGAAATTCAATTAGCCAATCTGGGTTCAGTCCAGGTCACAGTACGGAAATATCAATGCTTCATATAGTGGACGATGCTCTACAGGCACTTGATCAAAACTAAACTTGTTTATTAGTTCTTGTTGACTTGTCATCTGCATTTGACACGGTAAACCATGAAAAACTTCTAGCCTGACTTGAAAACAGGATTGGTTTATCGGGTACCGTGCTAGATTGGTTTAAATCCTTCTAACAGAAGAGGGAGTCCCATCCCAGCTGACACAGCAGCTGGTGGACCCAGAGGGGAGATCTGTGGTAGTAGCGGTTCACCTCAATGGCATAGATGTGACATTATGTAGTATATATGCCCCTAACATGGATCAGGCTTCTGTTTTTGGTCACCTATCAGGAAGATTAGCACCATACCTGGCTAGTTCAATATTGGTGGGTGGGGACTTCAACTCTATTGTGGACGTAGAGATGGATAGGTCCTACCTCCGATGCCTGATGCCCCAATACATAGAATTCCCAAGGTCAGGGATGCATGGCAGAGCAGTTGGGGATTGGTGACTACATGGCAAGCGCAGCACCTGGAGGAGCGGGATTACTCTTACTACTCCGGCCTCCATGAATTGCATGTACGGTTTGATGAAATACTATGTACTCCTGCTATTCATACCAAAGTAGTCCATAGTGAATCTCTCACTAGAAAGGTGTCGGATCATAATCCACTACTAGTGCAGATAAGATGGGCTCAGGAGAGAGCTGTGATACCGACCTGGCGGCTTCGTCCGGAGAAATTGGGGTGGGAATAACTCAGTATTTTACTGAGAATGAGGGCACAGCGTCAACAGTGGCTCTGGAGTGGGATGCTTTTAAGGTGGTAGTACGAGGGGCTATGTATAACCAAAATGGTGGGAGTGAGGTAAACACTGTTGAATGACATAGAGGCAGCGGAGCACCTGTTGCGTGCGGCTGAGAGGGATCGCCCAAAGAATCCGGGGGCGCAAGGTGAGGTGTTGGATGCTAGGGAGGCAGTAGCGATGCAAGTGGAGAGGCTGCGCTGCTTTGACCACAGATCATATCTAGCGAAGGTGCATGCGGAAGGAGATAAAGCGGGAGCGTTATTGGCATGGTTAGCTAATCATAATCCTCGGGGATCACCTATACTGGGTCTGACAACCTCGATGGGGGAATTGGTGTACACGCAGCAGGGGATCAATGGGTTGTTTTTGGATTATTATACTGAACTCTACCGCAGCAAACTACAACATGCCGGGGATGCAATAGGGGAGTTCTTGTTTGACTTGACGTTGCCTCAGCTGGAGAAGGAACAAGCAGACCAACTAGGGCAAGAGATCACGAAAGGAGAAATTCGGAGTGCAATTAAGCATATGGTGCGTAACAAAACACCTGGGGTGGATGGTCTACCCATAGAATTCTATTCCATGTACATCGACTGCTTAGCCCCATGACTACTGGCGATGTTTCAAGAGGCACGGAAGTTGGGGACGTTGCCGATAACCACTCGTGAGGCCATTATTATTCCGCTACTGAAACCTGGGAGGGAGAGGTCTGATATGACAGCATATCGTCCACTCTCAATGTTAACCACCAACTATAAATTTTTTAACAGGATCCTTGCGACCCGGCTCATCCCATACATGACACAGTTGGTCCACCAGGTAGGATTCATCCCCACATGGGACACGTCTATTAACGTGCGATTATTACTTCGCATTTTGGGGGGGGACCATAGTTCAGCACCAACCGCAACGGTCCTTTCGGCCGATATTGAAAAGGCTTTTGATAACTTGGAATGGCCGTACCTCTTTCAGGCTATGCGAGTGATGGGCCTGGGGAATGCATTCGTGGAATGGACTGAGATCCTTTATAGATCTGCAACGGCTCGAGTACGGACGGGGGCAACAGTCTCCTCTTGCTGTTTGGTTGGGCGGGGAATGCAACAGGGATGCCCACTTTCTCCCCTGCTGTTTGCCTTGGCAATTGAACCACAGGCGACACAGGCCAGGTTGGGGAAGCATTACGGTGAACTGGACTTACGTGGAGACATGCAGTATATATCGCTCTATGCGGATGATTTACCCATGTTCCTGGTCAATACGGCAGAGGCTCTGCAAGGGGCAACGTCATTACTGCGTATGTTCGCTGTGGCTTCGGGGCTCTGGGTGAACTGGGCAAAGACCTGCCAGTTCCCTGTGAATATATCAATGGTGGGCCCCACCCAGAGGGAGGGTGTACGATGTGAGTCCCACTGCTTCCCTTACCTGGGGAACTAATATCTATCATATGCAAGAGGATCTGCTAGAAGGTAATACATGTAGAGCTCTGACAGGGATTAGAGGGAGTGTGGCATTCTGGGGCACACTGCCTTTATCGGTAGCGGGTAGAGTAGCGCTCCCTCGGCTGCTGTACTACTTTAGGGCGCTGCCGATCTGGATACAGGGCTCCTTCTTCAAAACAATCCGCTCCCTGGTCAGAGGGTTCTTATGGGGGAGTTGCAGGCGGCGGGTGGCTCTGGCCACGATGATGCGACCCCGAGCTGAGGGAGGATGGGCGGTCGCAGACTTCGAACTATATTATTTGGCGACTCAGCTGCAATGGCTTACCCAAGCAGTGGCAAGGGAGTTTAGGTGCCCGAATGGCCCGATGGGTCGGTGGATTCCATGTCATGTACTATCTTTTGTTATACTCCATCAGCGACTGCATCTTGGGTCACTAACTCATGAGGAGCGGACGCTGCGGCTAAGTTGGATACGGAGCCAACGTAGAAGTGGGATTGCTCGACCATACGCCCCGGAGATTCCCTTGGGTATGTGCACTGCTCTTCCACATGGGGGGGGGTGGTCCTCGCTGGCTACATAGGAGGAGTTGGGGATACAAGTAGTGGGAGACCTATATGAGGATGGAGCCCTTTTGCCCTACTAGGTGCTGCAAGATAGGTATGGCCTTCCTAGAGGCGAGTTCCTATTACACTCAGCGCTTGTGTCAGCAATCCAGCACCATTGGGGAGAGGGATTATAGGAGCCGAAGATATCCTTGGTATATCAATATGTGGTGATGGCAGCAGGGACCTTCAAAGCTATAACGTGTCTATACAGATGAATGGTGGCCGAGGAGACGCAGCCATTGAGCCAATTGCAACGGAAATGGGAGACAGACCTTGGTAGGGAGATTCCTGACCCAACATGGGCTAGGATAGTTGAAAGACCATGGAAGAGCACGCGTAATGCTAGGTTCCAGCTGATTCACTTCTATGTGTTACATAGGGCCTATTTAACTCCACCAAGGATAAATAGATATTTTAAAGTGGCTACAGCCTGATGCCCACGTTGCAACTCAGAGGGGGGCGGAGTTTTCTCAAATGATGTTGAGTTGTCCGCAGCTGGGAACATACTGGGAGGAAGTGGTTGAGACGCTCTGTGAGGTTACGGACAGACAGTTAAACCCAGATAAGGGAACTTGTATATTGCACTGGTTTCCCCTCAAGACTAGGACGAAAGTCACGAGTAAGTTCTTGGACATAGGGTTGTTGCTAGCTAAGAGAGAACTAACGAAGCATTGGAAATCCAGGCAGGGACCCAGCATAGCGCGATGGAAGGCAGAGTTCACTAAGTGGGCAACCAGTGAGAGCACGGTCTGGTTTCAGCAAGCTAAGAGATCTAACAATGATATGGCATGGGAAACTGCGAGGGCATGGGAGGCTCTGATTGTGTCATTACAGATGCCTGAAATAGAATCAGACAAAGATTAGTTGGTTACGCCAATAGGAACACCTTGAGCTGATGGTCATAGGGATGGTCATAGGGGGGCTCCTAAAAGGCCCAGGTGACACTACTGCAGGAATGGGACCATAATGGGCCAGGCAGAGCAGTCCGTGGCAGTAGAGTTACGCTAACTAGAACTATTGTTAGTATTTTATTATGGTAACGGAGGAGGCACCGGTGGCAGGGTTTGGGGAGGGATAAAGGGGAGGGGCTGGCTTCTATCTAGGTTGAAGTAATACTTGGTCGGCTTAATGGCGCATACAATGGAGATGGATTGACCGAAAGACCAGATGAGAATATTGGGAACCTTACTGGAAGGAAAGGAGCATGAATAGGAGGAAATAATTAAGTAATCGATTGCACACACTGGGAGGATGGAGAGACACTAGACAGCTTAACATTGCCATGCCTTATATTAACTTGTACATTGTACTGCGAATTGCCAGATGTTTAAGCGTGGGAGAAAATTAATAAAAACATTTTACACCAAAAAAATCCTTCTTACAGAAGAGAACCCAAAGATTTTTGGTTAACCATGATCTGTCATTGCCGTCCCCCATTTTAATTGGAATTCCGCAAAACATCACTTTTTAACCTTTATGTTAAACCACTGGATGAAAATCTACAGCATGCTAACACATCCTTCTACATGTACGCTGTTGATACCCAGATGGAGGAGATTAAGACAATGAATGATGCCTTAAAGTTGACCTTAAACGTAATACGCAAAAACTAATTCCTTTTATTTTCTCCCTCCAGAAACTCCTCTGATGTTAAGGAATCGACCAAGACGATTACTGCTCTAAATTGTACCCCCGTACTTGTTGACTCATCCAAATCACTAGGAATTATACTTGATAAGAATCGAAACATGCAAACTCACATCAACTCGATTGCAAACAGCACCTGCTTTCAGTGAGCTATTTACAGGAATTGAACCATTAATCTCAGCTACAGACCTTAAATTGGCAATACATGCTTAATTCATTTCTAGGATAGAATATGGCTGTATAACTCTATCAGTTTTATCCAAGATCTCCACAGCCCCCTGAAAGCTTGTCTTAATGCTGCAGGAAGACTCTTAACAGGGTCTAAAAAAATTACCACATCTCTCCACAATTGAATGCTTTTAACTGGCTACCATATGAAGCCAGCATTCAACCTAAACTAGCATGTATTACACACAAATCACTCCACTAGAAAACGCTGATGTATCTTGCTAAAAAAATTGAGAAATCTGGGGAAGGCAGAACATCTCAGAGCGCCAGGGACCTAGTGCGGAAACCCCCATCTTCTAGAAGAATAAAACCTAGGACAAAGCCTGCCCAGAGAATCTGGAAATCACTTTCTCCTTACATCAGAAGAATTCAGACAACTTCGGCCTAAAAAAGTGAAGCTAAGATCTTTCATATGAGAAAATTCCTACACTAGCCAACAGCTGAACAATGTCATTGAAGTCTGTTTAGTGAAGGTTGCCCCCTAGTCCCTTTGGTTATGGAATCTGCTATCTTCATCTAGTCCTATCATAACAACATTGCCCTTGATGCAGCATAATAGAGAATAAGGAGGTCTGAATTTGAATGCTGAGTCTCTGTTCGAGATTGGGTCCTTAGGTAAATTAAAGTCACTGCCACAAATAATGTGTACAGAGTGTGGTAGGGACATTAATTTGAAAGTGTGGTGGTGTGTCACTATTAGCAGCTTAAATATTAACAGCATAGTGTTGGGTTTCCCCGTAGTGAAGTCATATTATTAGCCACCTGCCTTTATTGTCTGTTCAGAAGTGATGATGGATAGGTCAAAGTATCTAGATATTAAAGTAATTACCCCATTTTATTTTGCAACAACTCCCGAGCAGGTCAGGTTGTTTACCTTGCTGCACTGTGGGCAGGAATGAACCGTATTAAAACAATATGGCGCATTCCTCCTTTTATCCCTGCGCTTGCACCGTTTTGGCACCCTAGTGCCAATGCAGGTACCCTTGTACCATGGTGCAAGGGTGCCTGTGTTGCATGCAGGATTGCTTTGTGAAGGAAGGGGTGCATTCCAGCACATAAATAATCCTGAGAGCCAAATTCCTCTTTCGATGTGTGCTGCACAATGCAGCACACATCGAAAGAGGGTGTAATGAGTAAAAATAATGATATTTATCCTCGTTAACCCCTCTCGTGGGAAGGCGCATCTTTTTGGTGCCTTCGCAGGTCTACCAGTACTGGTAAATCTGGGAATGTGTCAAAAACCATGGGAGTTGCATGGGAACACCCACGCAATGCCCATGGAACAAACTCCTTTGCACAGAGTAAGGCAATGCAGCGATTTGCACTGCGTTGCTTTACTCAAAGATTTATGGAGCTACTCAGGGCCCTGCAAAATAGCCTTGAGCGGCTTCATAAATGTAACTTAAGAATTGTATGTACTATGTTGCACTGTGCAAACGTGAGGCAAACAACACATAAATAGGCCCCTAAAAGTGAATGAGAAGTGTTAAAGCACATTGTAAACAGACATAAACATTTAGGGCATACAAATCTCCTGCATGAAACAGCCAAGCCCCTTAGGGATTTACCATACGTTCATGTAATCATATAGGGTGACCACTGAGCCACCTGGTGTAGTATACTTAATCAGTAGATACCATGTCTTGCACTGGGACACTTTTAAGACTACTAGTGTGCAGTGGTTGTTCGGTCTCCTGGTTCTTGGATTCCCTAGTATGCGTGAAGTTCTGCCACTTATGTCGACATTATTTTTTCCCTTTGTTAAACTGTTAGAGTAGTGTTAACATTCAAGGTCGGTGAGCCACAAAAGTTTTTTACTGGTGTCTTCCTACCACAAGATTAACAACAAGCAGCTGACACTTCTTTTTTCCATTGACATGTCTCGGTGCTTGAATGTTGCCCCTGGGGGTAAGGTTCCCAAGGATATAGGTATCTCACATCAAATATTGCAAACAACCCTCACTTTATAGGGAATGATTACCAGCCTCATTATCAGGAGGTGTAATGGGCAAGCTTTGCAATAGGTTATTGGCGAGGAATCAGTATGAAGCATGTCTGCCAGGATGAGTCTTTGTAATTGCAGCCTGCACTATGTAACATACAGTTCCCATGTTGCCAAGCCACACTCGCACCTGAACGGATATGGGCGGAAGGAGTGAATACACCTTGAGCCTGTGAACTATAAGCCCAAGACCAAAACATCTCCTGCCTCGCTGCGAGCACCAATAGAGTAGTGGTACGGAGCCTGTTGGATCTCGGAAATCTCTGCAGCACCTTCTGTGTTGTATCCTCTCTGAAAATGCAGTGCAATTGAGGCTTAGTTCAGCAGCTCTTGGCTCAGCCTGGACCTCCCGCTCTTCTGCCAATGTTGATAACTGCCACATAAAGTGTATTTTGGATTGTTTCATTTTAGCACCTCTGCTTGTATCACGACTCTAAGTAACCACACCCTTTCTGCTGTGATAATTTTAGTGATAACTCAAGAGGCAAATCAGTTATCTTGTTTTCTCCTATATAATCCTTTGATTTTGTATAGATGGACCAACATTATGGTCTATTAAATCAAACACAAGAGAGGTTGTTGTACAGTATGCATCCTGAACTATTTTAATGTGCTCTCAAGTGTGATGATCATCAAAAGTAGACGCAGTGGAGAACAGTAATTGCCTAAGGTCATACTGTTTGGTCAAGCTTGGCAGCTGGGATTGAAACCAGGTCTCCTGATTAGACATTGTGCAATTCAGATCCTGGATAGATATTGCATTCTTTCACCCCTCTGACTGGATGTCAATTTTATTAGTGGCCCAAGAGGCAAGTCAGTTGCCGAATGCCTCTTGTACAAGGCCTCACTGCTGTCATAGATGGTGTAACATTAGGGTCTATTAAACCACATACAAGAGGGATTTTGTTTATTGTACACCCTGAACTAAATTATTTAAGTTGTTCTCAGATCTGAGCCTCACTGAAAAGGAAACAGAGTGAAGAAGAGCAATTGCAGTGTGTTAGACCTGGCATCTTTTGTGTGGTTTCTCCTGACTTTCTTGCCTTCTGAACTCCTGTTTTGCTGATGTTGTTTTTTGCTGGCGTTAGGACTATGGGCACTTTATTACTGCTCACCAGTGTTAAAGTGCATGTGCTCTCTGCTTTAAACATGGTAACATTGTCTTATCCACAACTGGCATATTTAATATACTTATAAGCCCCCTGTAATGTGCACTACATGTGCTCAGGGCCTGCAAATTAAACGTTACTGGGGGGCCTGCAGCACTGACTGTACCACCCACTTCAGTGGCCCTTTAAACATGTCTTGGGTCTGCCATTACAGCGCCTGTGTGTGCAGTTTTACAATGCCATGTCGATCTGGCATGTTAACCTCTTGCCAAGTCCAAACATTCCTTTTTTAATACATATAAGGCACCCATAAAGAAGGCGGTGGACATTCCAAGGCTGGTGTATTCAAAAAGTAGGACATGTACTTTATAAGTTTTACATGTTCTGGTAGTGAAAAACTCTTAAACTCGTTTTTCACTACTGCAAGACATATCTCTCCCACAGGATAACATTGGACTTGCCTACATTTTATAAGGGTACATTCCAAATGGGAAGAGATGACTGGTTCGTGTTTGGCACCTCTGGAATCATAATTTAAAATCATAATTTATGATGAACTCGGTTTTTAAATTGCAATTAAGTTTTACATGTTTGGTAGTGAAAAACTCTTACATTCGTTTTCACTACTGCAAGGCCTATCTCGCCCATAGGTTAACATTGTGATTACTTATTACATATTATAAGTGTAATTTCTCATTGTGAAGAGATCGGCCCCTTAAGTTTGATGTCTCTGGTATCACAATTCAAAATCCTAACTTGTGGTAACATTAGATTGTAAATTGTAATTCTGAAAATGCCACTTTCAGAAAGTTGGCTTATTTTTTTTACTTGGGCCATTTGGTGCCTACTGCCTGTCTATGAATACAAGTCTCTGGTGAGTGACAGCTGGGCTTTGTACATTCACTCCAGACAGCCACTCACAAAGGCAGAGTAGGTGTGACTGAGAAGCCATACACATCTTGATGCGCCTTCTGGGCAGGATGGGAGGGAGGGGCTGACACTTAAACCTGAATGGTCTGTGTCTTGTCCACAAGCAAAAGGCTATGTAACCCCCTGTAATGAGTGTGGAGCCAGGGCAAGAAGGGCATGGACTCTGTGTGAGGAAAAACAGCCCAAATTACAACCAATGCCCAGGCTGCAGGCACAAGACGCCTCTTAGTTCCCATCTTGGACAGTTACCAAATAAAGAGACGGGCGCTGGAAGCGGGAGTGCAAGAACAGATTTTTATTTCTCATGAGGAGAGCCTGTCATTTCGGACACGCGCACAATGTCTTCAAGAGGTGCTCTAACAAGTTTCTCTGCGGCTCCGTCTTTTATACACAGGTTTATGATGTACAAACATTCCTTATCGCAATAAAGGCACTTTGAAGTACGAAAAGGCGTGTTTGGAATCCCAGCTTCAGGCCTATTCCCATACCAGTCGTTCGGATGTCGTTTCCCCTCCCAAATGTAACGTGTGATTGTAATCTTGCAGCCGGACATTCCAACAGGACACGAGGGCAAGAGGGGGTGGTCAGATCTAAGGTTGGGCAGGCAATAAGATCGGGCACTTCGGTTGGTGTATCACGCTTTGCTATGCAGGCCAGGGGGGGTACATCCATGAGGCTTTGTTTTATGACTTGGGACCGGGTCGGGAGGCCAGGCGTAGCCGGGGGGGGGGGGGGTCATCAAAAGAGGGGAAGGGTGTTCCTGGGAGGAATGCACGGGGTGTCGGTCAGGCGGGGTGTCATTTTTAGAGCAGGGTCGCGCAGAGGGAGAGGGTTTTATGGCCTATGCATGAGAGACCGGGGGCTGTCGGGGATGCTTGCGAGGCTGGGGAGTGAGGGGGGGAGAGAGAGACACTGGCTATCGGGAGTGGGCAGAGAGGCCTTGATGTCTAAAATGGCTGTCGTGTACGTGCGTGCATGGGCCTATGCTGGCGGGATGATGTGGTCAATGCTTCGCGGTATTCGTTCTGCTTACAGCGAGGGGTATGGTGAACACAAATGAACGCCGCTTATGTACATATACATTGTCATTTTCCACAGTCGCCGCTTTTTAACATAAGTTAGTTCATTTCCATGTTTATCATAACTGACGGGGTGTACATATAGTCATGTGTGGTCAATGAAATAGCGTTGTCAATACTGGCGGATTGCATATAACCATGTGCAGTCGATGCGATAGACGAGGTGCAATACATATGAATTTACATTTGTCGATATATATATATACGAGTCTAGAGATCGGTATACAACTCAGTCGGAGTCAATCAAGGAAATGTTCCGGCACATTATGGAACCATGTTCTGACTCTCTCTCCGGCGGTATCAATGTACAGTTAAAAGTGACCGATGAAACATTTTGAAAGCAATACAAAGTGGTTGAGGGAGGAATTCAGTTCAATACAAGCAATTAGTCAGGGGGCGGTAGAAAGTTCAGAAAGGGAAGGGGTCTTCGCCACAGTGTCTTTTTAGCAGCGAGCCATCACTGGTAGGCTCTAGTAGTTCTTCTTCTTCCGTTGGCGCTGTTGAGCACCGGCGATGGAGCTATAGGTCCAGCTCGGATTAATCCTTACACGTTGCAGGGTGCGATCTGTCCTCTGCTATTAGACCACAGTCCTGTTTCCTAACTAATCTTTTTAAGGGTGCCTCATGCTGGGCACCTGCATTTCTTTCTCCTTCCGTGGCAAACCCTATTCTACCTAAATGCTGTTCTTCTTCTCTGAGTCAAAATCCATGTGAAAACAAGGGGGGTGTTGTCGGATAATCGAGGGAAGAGAGGGCGGAGTGGGATCAGATCTTTGAGACAAACCAAGGGAGCAAAGAATAACGAGCAGGCAGGCCCATCAATCGGGTTAAAAGGGGCGGGGACTTCTGGCACGCGTGGGTCAGCAAGCAGAGGGCTTCAAAGCAGCCCTCCATCCTTTCATTTCCCGTGTTTGAGAGTGGTGCCTCGTCCCGCGTCTCGTTGCTCTGCGGCTCCACCTTTGGTCGAGGTCACATGTGCTTCATGATCTGCGGCTAGGCTGTGCGTCACGTCCGGCCCCTCTCGTCCGGTGATTGTGTATCTTTGAATGGGTACAAAACAAGCTTTAGAGAACTGGCAGGAGAAGACATTTATACATTTCAATTCCGCCCCCAATCTTAAGTAGTTGGGGATACATTCATCGGTCACAGTCAGAAGTTATCACTATGGAGTATGTATGCGGGCATTTCTACTGAGTTTGTACTAAGTCTATTTGGCGCTCATTCATGACGTATATGGAGAGAAGTCAGACTTTTATCAACTGCGTATTCCATCAAACTCGAAATCGGATCCTACGGTAGAGACTCGTCTTTCTAACCCAAGCCCTGGCAGTCTTCTATCATCATGAGAGAGGAACAGAGGCTAAACAATCTTTTCTCGGGGAGCAACTGTTAATCAGGGTCATCAGTTATACTTCGGGATATGGAGCTGGGGTCAATCGGGAGAAACGAGGACGCTTTGGACATCCGTGCTTGGGTGCAGAGAGGTGGGGCAATCTGGGCATTGGGTATTGTGTTTCTAATGGACTGAGAACAGAAGGCCACTGACATATAGTCCCCTTATAAAAAGGCCAGATTAGGGGACATCAGTCGTCTTACCTGTCCTTTCCTTCTTAGCCAATTCAAGTTCCATCATTTTACAGAAAGGAGAGGTAGTAATATGGCAAATTACATTTGTTTTAGTTGCTGTCGATTTTGCCGAACACCTTTGTGTTCAAAAACCAATTAAGCTTGTGCCAGCGGGGCACAACGTTACCACACAAAGGAAGAGGGAACAGGGGGACTCTCAGAGAGAGAGAGAGTCGTCCGCATTTTAAACAAACTATTCGGTACACGTACGACATGGAGAGAGAGAAAAACGTGTACAATAATAGGCCATTTAGTGCGCACACAACACAGAACAACAGGGGTCAAGTTATATATAGAAACACAGGCTGAGGGACGACGTAGATCCATACATTACGTACACATGAATTCAGGCGGGGAGGGAATAGTACATGTATTATATACAAAAATCCAAGACAAAACATAGAACAGTACTTGGCCAAAAAGATTTCTTCCTGCACGCTGCGCATCCTTAGTATCCTACTTAATTCATCTGGCTGCCTTTGCTGGGGGCCTCGGTTGCAAATACTTACACCTTTGTCAATTGTCCGGGAACTAACCTGGTTGGGCTATTACTCACGGTGGGATCTTCGAATCATTTTTAGCGAATGGGTATCCAGGCTGAGGCAACGGAGGGTGTCAGTCGGGAGAACAATGGGGCAGCTTTGAGTTTCATGTCTATGAGGGTGCAAGAAGGAGGTGGTAAATCTTAAACATTGACAATATTCCTAGTCTTCCAGGAGTAGTGTACTCGGGTAAACCTCACCCCGGAATATTCCTGAACCTTTCCCTATTTAGTTATCGTATGAATTTACTCATGGGTGCACGTCATTCTTGGTTGCATTATTTGGGGTGCCGGTTGGAGTCATATTTTGTCGTACTGTAATAACCCGTCAAGTTTCTGCTTCAGGCCACCCTCCCAGTCGCTGGGTTCAGAGAGAGAGAGAGACAGTCGTTTCTAAGTAAGGGAGTGCTATATCTTTGTTTGTTCGTCGTGTATAGGCACCGTGTTCAGACCCCTTTTCCCCATTCCATCGGCCGTTCGATCATCACTTAAGTCATACATAAAACATTTCTCCTATCAATCCAAACGGGTGCAACGTGTATTCAGTCGAGCTATACACATCAGGGCATCCACACGTGCATTCATATCACACAAATTCGTCACGTTCTCAGGGGCAGTCCCCATAGACAATATACAATTTTTTTCGTGCGGAACCATGGCGTGTTGCTTAGGTCTTCTCCATACTTTAGTTGACGTTCCGATGTGACCTGCAGAAAAGAAGGGAAAAAGAAGGGGTGGGGGCAGCGTTTTAAAACACATCAGCGCGCAAATACCCGAAAATGCTTTTACTTACCACATACTCGACCTATCTCCGCGGGATGCAGTCCCTTTCATCTCGGCGTTTTAAGCCCAGAGGGACCGGTGGTGCGGGAGAGATAATCATTGATGGACTGTATATTGCATAGATCGCCCAAGGGTGGTATTATGGATCGTGTGTAGGGAAGGGTCAAAAACAAAGGGCAGTCAGTGTAAAGTGGGGGTGAACTCGTGCTCTCCTTTGAGGAGGAGGGATGGTCTACAGTGGTACAGGGTTCTTTTTTGTTCATCCGGCACGGAAACTAGAGGGGCTAGGTGGCATTCCTTCAGAGTGGCTTAGGGGCATCTGAAACAACTTCCCGGATACATGTGGCACATAGAGTAAAGGCTAAATATCGGGACCTTTACCATCGCTTTACGTTGCACAAAAATATAAAGAAAAACACACACACAACAAACCTGGACCATTCACATTTTGCGATATTTCTGTGTACTTTGCTTTTTAACCTTTAAGTACTCGAGTTGCTTCATTTCACCTGTATTTTACTTATATCGGAAACAGTGGCCATTTATTCGAAACTTACCAATCTAAGCGCTACAACTTATGTTTGCCTTTAAAAAAAAACCTTTATTTGCAAATGTTGGCGCACAAATACGGGCCTACAACCACGTGGGCCGGCCACGGTGCAGACTGGAACTGTACATGAGGGGATATTTATTTGAGGAAAACGTAACGGAGTCGGTGACCGCTAATTTCATAAAGGTGCGACAAGTGCAATAGAATCATATCGAAAATTCATTGTGGGCAAGTACCATAAGTGTCGAAAATTCGAACTTTCAATAATACGGTAATCAATGACGCGTCAGAACTTAATATCAATTCATTGTCCTGTGGAAAAGTAAATTTTGCCATGTTCTGTGTCCCTACGTGTTCCCCATCTTATGTTATGTGTGCATGATTAATATGCATATGTATTCCCCATGATCGATTAAAGACGCAATTACAGTTGTGTCCAACTCTAGTATGCCAGTTCCCGGTTTTCGTGAATACAACGAATATCAGGCCTATGTAAAGCTACGTTGCCACGTTTCACAGTGTGCACGTTATTGCATTGTAAAGTCCCCGTTTCTAGGCCTCAAAAGGGCCCGGACACCAGATTCAGCTCCTGTCTCCTGAACCCTCGCTGAGGAGCGATACAGCCCCCACCTGTATCCCTGACCCTTCACTTACTTCCTGCCTCACAGTGCCCGGCTCGTCCTGGCTCTGCCTGCCAGTCTGCCAAGAGTATGTTATGATTCTAGTTATCAGTCCAGCCCTCCTTCTCTGCATTCCTAAGCTACTGAATCGCATCAATAGTTTAGTCATGGTCTAGCCTTTACGTCTCCATGTAAGAGAAATACTGTATTAATGGTCATTTAATATTCCTCAACACGCACTACATGTAGAATAATGCATGCACCAGTCTTAGAATCTGTTAGCCTTTACCCTGATAACTTTTGGATTCTATCAACATGTTCTCTAAACATCAGATACTAGATAGTGTTTAGGTACATGTCTCTCCAGACTTCAGTCTCTGCTCCTAGCGCAGAAGTCATAGCCCCCAGCTTCTCCCTATTCACACGTCATTGCCAGTTTGCGCGCACCACTAGGTTAGAGGTCCCGGCTCCTTAGGTAGCCCCCTCCATGTTTCCGCCCCATTTATGACATATTCTGTTACGTTTACATCACATGTTCATGTATACGCCCTGTTCACGCCTCCTGTTACACCTACTTTCACCCTTATCTTTCGCGAACTGCTACGAACCCCACCCACTGCTACGCCTACTGTATGAACTGTAATGCAATTGTTTTAGTATATATACTTGTGTACTGTTATTAAAAGTTGCTAGCCATCCCAGATCTTGCCCGTGCAGGTTGTCCTGTTCCTGTCCTTTATGCTGTATTAAAACCTGCAAACTCCTACTACCTCGAATCTTGACTCTTATTTATTGAGCTATCTGTTATTATATATCTAGTCAAAAATAGAGGTATTATTTATTTATTTACCACATAATGGCGCCCGAATAGGGACTTGCCCTTTCCCCACGCGCCGGAGAAGCCACGCCAGCCCCCTGATCCTCTGCAGCCGTGACGGAACCATACCGTGCACGTGCAGATATTTCTGCTTCAAGTATCCCTCAGGCCCACGGAGGAGACGGAGGTTGCGGTCCAGCATCCAGACGAGGCGGTGGAGGAACGCGGCGAGTCCCGACCAGAGCCCAAGCCGAGAGTCCAAGGTCCGAGGTATCCGGAGGCCCACCCGTAACAGAAGTCCGAAGTTCGTCCGTCCGGCGTCGTCGCAGTCCAGTCCAGTCCGAGGCCTTCCGTTCTTGCTGCCCGGTGAGTACCGTTGCTGGGGTAGTATCTAGACAGGATCAATTGCATTGTCTCTGGTCCGTGGGTTTGGGGTACACAGATCCAACACGAAGTGTCCACTTAGGTGGATGCGGGTCCTGACGTGTCTCTTTATGAGACCGGTAAGTTTCGTACTGTTTTAGCAGTACATCTAGTTTCTGTTCTAGTCCGTTCTGTTCTCGAGAAATTCATGTATTCTGTTTTCAGTATTCCAGGTGGTATTTTGTCCGAACTGTTATTTTAAATGTCATTCATGTATTTCAATGTCGTGGTATGAAAGTGGTGTTTTTCAAGTCATTACTGTGTTCATTGTGTATTGTATTGTGTCTAGGCTCCAGCCCAGTCATGCCTTTGTTTTCTAAATTACGTCAGTTAAGAACTAGAAAAGGTCTGTTAGAAGAAGCAGTTCCTGTCCCGCCTAGGGACAGTCCAGGTCACTTTATGTATCAAAAGCATGGCATAAGCGCCATATTATATCTAGATTTATGGGTGGAGTACACCAAGGAATTAGAGGAGAAGTATAGATGGCCCGTATCAGGTACGTGGGATGCCGAGTGCATCATGCGAGTAGAAGAAGTATTATGGAAAAAGAAAGCCAGACAGTCACAGAAAGATGCCATCGGGTTATGGCGCAAAGAATCTCATAAAAGAACAGAAAAAGAAATCAGGAAGTCAGAATTAAGTAGGGAATCCGCAGAAAGAGCCCAAGAAAGGGAACTAATCGAGATAGGTGAACGAGTTAAAACCGAACAGTCAGACAGACAGAGAAATGCCCTTATTAAGGGTATGTATCCTCTTCTTGCCGAGGGCTTGCCAAAAGCAACCCCGGAAGCATCCAGTAATTTTCCGCCACCGTTAGTTCCGACCAAGCTACGTCACAAACCGACCGCAGCTGATATTTTTCTCTCGTCCTATTTGGACGACACAGTCCCAGAATATGCAAATCCTGCTCAGCCAGCTCCTGTAAATAATGTAATTCCTGCTCCTCCAGTCACCGGGGCACCTGTTGCAGTACCTGTTACGGTACCCCCGGTCCAGCCCGTAGTACAAATCCCCGCCACATCAGTCACTCTGTCAGCACGAAGAGTATCAGTCGATGATTCCAGTATAGGGGCCGCAGGAGGAGGTCCTCCTGGTACCCCGCCGCCAAGTAGACGTCTAGGAGCAGTCGAATTACATGAACGTGCGTTACAGCGTACGCCCAAATATCAGTCCATCGCAGAAATCAGGCGAGTTCTTACTGAATGTTGTTATGATCCAGTCCCAGGCGAGGATAGTATGGTTATATATTCCGTACGTATAAGGCAGGTGTCCGAGTATTTGGTCACCCTACCGAATATGAAAGAAGATCTAGACAGAATGTATCGTTTCATCCGTACAGGACAAGATCCAGAAAGTATCGGTGAAGTCATGTCTCACAGAAAATCTGAGATCCAGTTCATGCTATTAAAGTTTCTGATCAATTGTTTAGTACGGGAACAAGATTCCCCGACTAAAGATCCGGCCGAAATGAAAGTTCTGACAAAGTGGAGTGATAATATAGCCGAGGGTAAGCACAAGACACTCAATAGTATAGAGAATATGTACAAGAAAATACGTAAAGAAATAATAAGGTTACACGAACAACGCAGAGAAGCACAAGTAAGCGAGAAAGAAAATGACTCTCCTACTGAAGAGGGAGGACGAGAATACCGCCAGAATAGCGTATGTAGGTAAATCTAGATTTCCAGACCGACATTTACGCCTAGAACACAAGAAAGTCTTTCATCATCCAGCACCAGAGCAAGGTTCTCTAGAACAAGTATTTCAAGCTACCGATCACATTCTGAAATCACGAATTGGTTATAGTGAGTTAAGTACTATGCATGAACAAGAACTAGCCCGATCAGCAGTCCGATGGATTACTGATTCTACCACTTTTCCAGACGAAATAGTGGCACAAATGTTTCTGAAACTGCCCCCAGCCGAGCAGCGACTGGTGGGTATGTATATGATCCAGCACCTCATTACTCTGTATGAGGGTCAACATTCCGATCCAGGTCCGTTACATGATGTCCTGAACGAGTTACTCCAGTATAGATGGAAAGGTTTAGGTACCGATTTAATTAGTGTCATTCTAGAACAACGCCATAAATATAGAACGTTTTTGAACCCACATTTTGTTCATGTCTCACCTCCAGAAAGTAAACCGTTTTACATAGACAGACAGAATCCGTTACGAGAAGTACACCCAGTTAGGACAGCGGGTGGTGAAATGCAACGAGTATTTGTTTACACCCCAGTTACCAAGATGGAACTCTTAGAAATGAAGAAATTAATTCCCTGTCACGACAAAGATCCAGCAGGGTTCCACCGAGAATTAAAAGACATGCTCCGTATGGGAGAATATACTTATCCAGATATAATTAAAATGCTAAAAGTCCTGTTGCCTGCGGGCACATATGAAAAACTCAAGGAAAAAGATTGGGAGGTGGGAGAGAAAAAGATCGATTGGGCAGCTCTAGAAGCTGAAGAAAATACATGTGTACCAGGTACCGGTCTAGGAGGCAAATGTAAAGAATTACCTGAATTATTAATACAAGTTTTACCTAGATTATTAGCCACTAAAAAGGAAGACTGGGATGCAATCTCAGCCTGTAAACAGAAACCAGACGAAGATACTAGTGATTTTTATTCTAGATTTGAGAAATGCTTTAGCATTAACAGTGGTCTCAAGACGAGTAGTGAGTCATACCCTCATCTTTTTGTTACTAAATTAGTCGAGAATTCAAGTCCACAAGTTAAAAATCGAGTTTTGAAAGTCGAAAGTACATGGCAAGCTAATACTCCATCCCAAATGCTTCAGATGCTCCAGTATCACCAGAATAGAATCAGAGAAGAGCAAGATCTTGAAAGGAAACGTATGAAAGACACGAAAATGAAAGTATTAGTTGCACAATCTGTTCCTCAAGACAGTCAGAAGAGGGGTACGAATCAAGCCAGTCATCCTGCAGCTCCCGTTAAAGGGACATGCAATTATTGTAAACAGCCAGGTCATTTTATAAACGAGTGTGCAGTTCTGAAACACAATATAGCTACCGGTAAGACTAAAGAAAGACCACGTCCGCCTAGACAAGAACAAGTTTCACAGACTTCTCAGCCACAGAATGCACAACAGACAGTTCCAGCACCGCAGCCTATCGCTGCAACGCAGCATGTTACACAGCAGATGTACCAGTATGCACAGTCCGAGTATCCAGAGTACCAGCAGTACTCATGAAACAGCCTAGAGAGGGAGGTAGGCTTGCCTCTCATCGAGATACCTGTAGATCAAGAGGGTCCCTATGTTCACAGTCAAGTATTAGGGAAAGACAGAAAGTTTCTGATTGATACAGGGGCAAGTAGGACGACCATTAGTCACGACGAGGTTCCAGGGGCTCCGCTCTCAGGCTCAAGAAATGTTTCCCTTGGATTTTCAGGAAAGCCTATTGTAAACGAGATATCAAAACCAGTTACTCTAGAAGTTGGTCCATTGTCCCGAACTACTGATCTGTTACTTACGAAATCATGTCCAGAAAATTTGTTAGGCATTAAGACACTGAAAGAATTAGGTGCAGTTATTTGTTGTTCCCCAGAGGGAATACGTTTGTTTTTACGTGACTTCAAGGGTCACTATGTTTTACGTGATTTTGATCCCAGATTATCGAATGTCCCCCAGCATCTATGGGCGCAAGGTCCAACTGATGTCGGTTTTATGCAAATCACACCCCATCGTGTGACTCTCAAGCAAGGTGTAGTGTTACCACGAATCAGACAGTACAGATTGCCACCTGAGGCTGTAGCAGCCTTATCCAAAATTATTGACGAGCTCATTGCTCAAGGAGTGGTTGTAGAAACTGACTCCAATGTATGTAATTCTCCTATCATTCCAGTTATGAAACGTACTGATCCAAATGCACCCCCAGTATATCGATTAGTGATTGACCTTCGAGAACTCAATAAATGTATCATTCCCCAGTACCCAGTAGTCCCAGATATTTCTTCTTTGTTGACAGCCATTGATTCTGAAGCTACGTTTTTTACAGTCATAGACCTCAAGAACGCGTTTTTCAGTGTCCCCATTCATCCAGATAGCCAGTACCTTTTCGGTTTTTGTTTAAATGGAAGGAGCTATAAATTTACACGAGCTCCTCAAGGTTTCACAGAAAGTCCTAGTATTTACAGTCAAGCACTTAAAAGACAACTAGACAATATTCACATGCCAACTGACACTGCCCTGCTCCAATATGTCGATGATCTACTGATCACAGCCCGTTCTGAACGTGCTTGCGAGCGAGCATCACTTACAGTTCTGTATTTCCTAGCCGAGATGGGGCACAAGGTGTCCCCTTCGAAGCTTCAATTCTGTGTCCAGCAAGTGATCTACTTAGGCCACTTACTGTCCAAGTGGGGTAGGCAGTTGACACCCGATCGTATCCAGTTAATAGCGAGTCTTCCTCAGCCCAAGACCCAGAAGGAGGTGCGTGCTTTTATCGGCCTTACTTCTTATTGCAGACAATGGATTCCTCAGTATGCATTTCTAGCCAAACCACTGATACAGTTAACGACACAGGAGACAGCCGTATCGACTGTTCTCCCTTGGACATCTGAACATACACTTAGTTTTAATGAATTAAAGAAAGCTTTATGTCAAGCTCCTGTTCTAGCAACACCGAACTACAGTAAGCCTTTTACACTTTTTGTCACAGAACGTGATGGTACAGCATTATCTGTTCTTACACAAGATCAAGCAGGACAATACAAGCCCTGTGCTTATTTTTCAAGCACACTAGATCCAGTAGCCCAGGCTCTGCCTGCGTGCCTCAAGTCAGTTGCAGCCACAGCACTAGCTATCAGACAAAGTGATTCCATAGTATTAGGACACTCCCTGACAGTACAAGTTCCACACTCCGTGGAAGTTCTTTTAAACCGAACACAGACTCAGCACTTGACAATTGCACGTTTGACAGGTTATGAACTGACACTGTTCCAGTCACACATAGAAATCAGACGCTGCAATGTTCTGAATCCTGCTACACTGTTACCGTCAGTTACTTCAAATCCGGCCACACATGACTGTGTGGAAATAGTTAACACCATGACCAAGCCAAGACAAGACCTGACTGATATTCCATTACCAGATCCCGACCTGACGCTTTATGTGGATGGTTCATGTATGAGAACAAGTACAGGAGATCTAGTAGCCGCGTATGCAGTGACTACTGACACTAAAGTTATAGAGACACACCGTATTGACACTCTGTCTGCTCAAGCAGCAGAGCTAGTTGCTCTGACTCAAGCCTGCATACACGCCAAGAACCTGAAAGTTAATATTTACACAGATTCACGCTACGCATTCGGAGTCGTACACGACTTCGGAGTGCTCTGGCAGGAGAGAGGTTTCATGACTTCTCATGGAACCAAGATTCAGCATGGACTCCTTATTCAAGCTCTATTAGATGCAATACATTTACCGACAGCTATCGCTATTATGAAGTGCAAGGCACATACGAAAGTCACTGACATTATTTCCCAAGGTAATGATTTAGCAGATCGAACAGCCAAACTTACAGCGCAGACTCCAGACATACCAGTTAACAAGACACTGACATCCACTCTAGAACAGACTACTTGTATGACAGTTAAGGACCCCACTCAAGATGTCATAGATATCCAGTTACATGCTACTCCCGATGAAATCGAGAAATGGTCCGAACAAGGAGGGGTCCAGACAGATCAAGGATGGTTGACGAAGGGAAAAGCCACATGGTTTCTCCCCGACTCAATGGTTCAAGTCATTATCAATACCGCACATAGTCCAGCACATTTAGGGGAAAAAGCCATGTTAGACAGTATCCAGAACATTTGGTTCAACAAGCATTTACGAGCTGCAGCCAAACAGAAAGTCCGTACCTGTATGATATGTTGTCAATTCAATCCAGGTAAAAGTGTCCCGGTGGAACAAGGTGGATTCCAGCCCCCTGACCACCCTTTTGAAGTCCTCCAGATGGATTATATTCAGATGGAGCGATGTCGAGGTTTCAAGTATGTCCTTGTAGTTGTATGTGCCTTGTCCAGGTGGACAGAAGCATATCCAGTCCCAGATTACACAGCCGCGACCACTGCCAAGCAGTTGGTTCGTGAATTCTTCCCCCGCTATGGACTCCCTAGGGTCGTGTATTCTGATAACGGCCAGCCATTCTCATCCGAACTTATGAAGCACGTCTCCCTTCTGTTAGGGTACCAGTGGAAGTTTCATTGTGTACGCCATCCTGAAGCAGCCGGTCTCGTAGAGAGACATAATCAGACCCTAAAAATCCGCATCGCCAAAATATGTAAAGAGAAAGGTGTAGACTGGTTAGTAGCTCTGCCAGTCGCCCTATTTTATATGCGCATGGTCGCACATTCCAGATCAGGTCTGTCCCCGTATGAGGTCGTATTCGGCCGCCCCCCAAATATGTGGGGTACACCTAGACCCCGAAGTATTACAGATGTTTCCAGTAATATGCTGACAGATTACCTAGCTTCCTTGATGTCTGCCCTCCACTCTTGTCGTTCACAGGTTGCCGCTGCATTTCCCGACAATACTGAAGTCAAGCCACACGAGATCCTTCCCGGCACCCTGGTCCTCGTCCGCAATTTTGATCGTTCAAGTCCGCTGGAGCCTCGCTGGAAGGAACCGAAGCAAGTCCTTTTGACCACCCGTACGGCCGTGAAGTTGGAGGGCCGTAAGGGGTGGGTCCATCTGTCTCACGTCAAGAAATTTCACGGACTAAAACCTAAAACTTTTGCCAAGGACTGCATTTTACCTAAAGACTGCCAAAATACTATTCTCAAGGACTGTCCCGCAAAAGACATTGATTCAAATCCTCCCCTGTTAGAGAAAACTCCGCAGCAGGAGTATAAAAAGAAGTTAGGGTCTAGTAAAATAAGTCAGCCAGTTTAATTGTCTAAGTCCTCCCCTAGGTGAAACGGTTAGACAAGTATCTGACATGTATGAAATAGACCCCCATAGTGAGAGAGTTAGTCAAAACTCAATCCGATGTATCGTTTTTCTAAGTTTCATATTATTTTTAAGCTTGATGGTTACCTGCACGAGTTATGCATTTCATTTATGTTTTCCAATTTCTCATGTACATAAGTTTTCTAATGCTACAGTAGAGCACACGTTTAGTGATCTGCCTCCTCATGAACTATCTTATCGTCTTGCTATGCGCAACAATTCATTTATCCGTATGTTACATTATTCACACCAGACCAGCAATGCTACTAATTGTTGGGTGTGTGGTCGACTCCCCCCTTTCCAGACACCGAAGGGAGTTCTGCCACTCTTTCCTTATCCGTTTTCACATAATGGTTCATGTGGAGCCTGGTCCACGTTAACGTCATCTTCAACAGATATGTCCTTTCTGAATAGTACATGTTTTCCAGACAAGCAAGGTCTTCCCCACAGAACCGGGTTAGATCTAGAAAATGAAGTTTATAATTTGGGTGATTATTCTTCGAATTTCATGGTCCTGAATGTTCAGTCTGATCCTACTCCAGACTTACCTGCTATTTCAGTACTACCAGTCAAAGGCGAATTATGTGTCAGAAATAATGGTTCCATACATGTAGGACATAGTGATTGTACTACTACTATCAAGTATAGTGACAGTGGGAAATCTATTTTCAAAGCTTCACGTCATTCTTATTTTGTTTGTGGTCAGACCGCATATGTTCGTTTGCCCCTCGATTGGAAGGGAACCTGTTACATTGCCTTCCTACTGCCACCAGTTTTCCTAGCCCCATCTGATTATCATAGAAACACACATCTAGTACACATTAGACATAGAAGGGAGATCGAGTCCCCGATTGTCGATCAAACTGAAACTGCTCTAGAACAGTATACGGATTTCAATAAAGGATTCTTCTTCTTTATAGGACCTGTCCAGAATAGTAAGTTAATACGTAGATTAACCAGAACCCTTGAAGCCGTAGTGAATGAGACTGCCTCTGCTCTAGGTAACTTAACCGAAGAGCAATCTGCTATGAGATTTGTCGTGCTCCAAAATCGTCTCGTTCTTGACGTCATACTGGCCGATAGAGGAGGAGCATGTAGAGTCATCGGGTCTAGTTGCTGCATTTTTATTCCTAATAACGCGCCGTCTGTTTATTCAGCTATAACCAGACTTCATAAAATTGCCCATCAGTTACACCAGAATCCAGGCACCTGGACATGGTCCGGTTGGTTCTGGAGTATAATTTCTGCCTGGGGATGGAAAGTATTGTCATTTCTAGGTATTGCAGTAGCGATCATATTCAGTTGCTGCCTCTGTATACAATGTGGCCCTGCGATTTGCGGCATTTGTGCTACCTCTTGTATTCCTAGTCCCAAGTCCCATCCTAAATCCCGTTCCAAGACAATTCGAGACGAGCAAATGATACTGTATGAAATGATAGATGGTATCATGAATATTGATGTTTCCTGATGGAAACGTAGTGACAAGGAGGGAATGTGGAAAAGTAAATTTTGCCATGTTCTGTGTCCCTACGTGTTCCCCATCTTATGTTATGTGTGCATGATTAATATGCATATGTATTCCCCATGATCGATTAAAGACGCAATTACAGTTGTGTCCAACTCTAGTATGCCAGTTCCCGGTTTTCGTGAATACAACGAATATCAGGCCTATGTAAAGCTACGTTGCCACGTTTCACAGTGTGCACGTTATTGCATTGTAAAGTCCCCGTTTCTAGGCCTCAAAAGGGCCCGGACACCAGATTCAGCTCCTGTCTCCTGAACCCTCGCTGAGGAGCGATACAGCCCCCACCTGTATCCCTGACCCTTCACTTACTTCCTGCCTCACAGTGCCCGGCTCGTCCTGGCTCTGCCTGCCAGTCTGCCAAGAGTATGTTATGATTCTAGTTATCAGTCCAGCCCTCCTTCTCTGCATTCCTAAGCTACTGAATCGCATCAATAGTTTAGTCATGGTCTAGCCTTTACGTCTCCATGTAAGAGAAATACTGTATTAATGGTCATTTAATATTCCTCAACACGCACTACATGTAGAATAATGCATGCACCAGTCTTAGAATCTGTTAGCCTTTACCCTGATAACTTTTGGATTCTATCAACATGTTCTCTAAACATCAGATACTAGATAGTGTTTAGGTACATGTCGCTCTGACTCTCCAGACTTCAGTCTCTGCTCCTAGCGCAGAAGTCATAGCCCCCAGCTTCTCCCTATTCACACGTCATTGCCAGTTTGCGCGCACCACTAGGTTAGAGGTCCCGGCTCCTTAGGTAGCCCCCTCCATGTTTCCGCCCCATTTATGACATATTCTGTTACGTTTACATCACATGTTCATGTATACGCCCTGTTCACGCCTCCTGTTACACCTACTTTCACCCTTATCTTTCGCGAACTGCTACGAACCCCACCCACTGCTACGCCTACTGTATGAACTGTAATGCAATTGTTTTAGTATATATACTTGTGTACTGTTATTAAAAGTTGCTAGCCATCCCAGATCTTGCCCGTGCAGGTTGTCCTGTTCCTGTCCTTTATGCTGTATTAAAACCTGCAAACTCCTACTACCTCGAATCTTGACTCTTATTTATTGAGCTATCTGTTATTATATATCTAGTCAAAAATAGAGGTATTATTTATTTATTTACCACAGTCCGAATGTCCAATCAGTACCCATCCCCTCCCGCCATGCGCTTCAAAAAAACTGCATACATATCTCATGATATCACGGCTGAGCAACCAGAACACAACAGGGAGTTGCGAGTTTCATTTGCATCGGCGCCATTTTGGGTGTGGTCAGGCAGGTCCAAGTATAGTCAAAATGTCTCTACCAACTCGTGTTTGGACCAGAGCCTCTTCCGGCAGTCCAAAAGTTTCGTAAAAGGGCAACAGAAGGGGCCGCCGATAAGAACCATCAGTCAAAGGGGGGAGGGAGGCAACAATCTTTCCTACCGGGTCATACTGGTGTTCCACCGGAACTGATCAAATTGGCAGTCTGCAGGATTTTGGTTATTCAAACTGAGGCTGGCGCCAGCATGAGAGCGCCAACGTCTCGCGGCTACGTCTTGGTCGTTCCGCGGGCAATCATGGCAGTCATTCCCCATCGGGGGGCCCGCGGGAGTTGGGGGCCCCGCGGTTCTCGTAGAATCTTCAAAGCTGGGGAGAACGCTTCTGGACGGGGACTCATTTTCTAGCTGACAAGTGACCAGGCCATCTTTGCACGCCAGGCCCAATCTTGCAGAGTCGACCGCCATGTTATGAGTTCCGCGGCAACCGGCAGTCGCTGGATCGTAAGGGCAGACGGACTCCAGCCTGTCGGGCGTGGTGTTGCACCGCAACAGTGGACGAACCCTTGTCGGGTGAGTGGAGCGTTGGGGGTGCAGCTGAGGGGCCTCCACCTGGGGAGGTGGGAGAGGCTCGTCCGCGCCACCTCTCCCTCCCAGTGTACCCCACGCCGTCTCCCGGCGCTGACTTTCGTGATGGCCGGACCAGGCGATGAGAGAGGGGGGGTCAGAGGCATAAGCAAGACATCCCTTCTCCGTGGCCTGCAAGGCGCCAGAAGAGGAGAATGGAAAGACCAGTACATTTCGGGCCATCCCCCCACGACCTCTCCGGCCGATGGCGTTCGTGATGGCCGGACCAGGCGATGAGAGAGAGGGGGGGGTCGGGGGCATAAGCAAGACATCCCCCCCCGTGGCCTGCAAGGCGCCAGAAGAAGAGGATGGGAAGACCAGTACATTCCGGGTCATCCACCCCACGACCTCTCCGGCCGATGGCGGCCAGCCGGGCCCCGCCCTGCACGTGTCTAGGCCTCGTCTTCCGGATGGGCATAACCGTGGACCTGTTGCACTTCGGGAGCTTCCGGAATGGGGGTAGGCATCTGCTGACTTGTATCTGTTTTATGTTACCGTTATTGGGCGTGGCGGGCGGTGGGACAGACATGCTTGGAGCAATGAGGGGCGGCGGAGCCTAGCTACCTCGTGGCTGCCGTGATGTCAAGCTTGGCTTCTCTCACCACTTTCATGTTTCTTATTGCGGGCTATTTCTAACATTTCTTATTTCTAGCGAAGTCAAAAAAAACTCATCAGTGGCCTACTGATTTTGCTCGATTTCTTTTTCCTTCCTTTTCTAGTGCGTTTCGTGACAACGTTTCTGTTAACAGGATACGGCGATTACTTCGTATTTTACGTATGTCCTTTTTATTAGGGGCGCCCTCCGGTTGAGCCAGATGATCTACCTCTAATAAGTGGTCCGGGTGGAACTAGTTTACCAATCAGTGGGGAGTAGATAGGCATGACAGATTACAACGGGGGACAAAGGTCCGCATTACCTACCCTTCACTACTTGCAAAGACTAGACAGAATATTTCTATTCCACGTTATTTGCAAACAGAGAATACCTCAAAAGAACTATTCCTTGAACAATAAATGTCCAGACAATCAATCAATCAGTGGGGAGAAAAACAGGCATGACGGATTACAACGGGGGACAAAAGTCCGCATTACCTATCCTTCGCTATCTGCAAAGGGAGACAGAATATTCCTATTCTTCTCTGTTTGTAGACAGGGAATATCTCAAGAGCGATAATCGATAAAAATCGATAACAAACAATCAGTGGGGAGAAAGATAGGCATGATGGATTACAATGGGGACAAAAGTCTGCATTACCTACCCTTCACTATCTGCAAAGGGAGACAGAATATTCCTATTCTTCCCCGTTTGTAGACAGCAAATGTCTCAAAGAGCAACAGAGCAATCAATCAATCAGTGGGGAGAAAAATAGGCATGACGGATTACAACGGGGGACAAAAGTCCGCATTACCTATCCTTCACTATTTGCAAAGAGAGAGGAACGTTCCTATTCGTCGCTGTTTGCACACAGAGAATGTCTCAAAGAGAACCAATACTTCAAGTAGCAACCAAGGCTACATGAACCAATCAATGAACAATACCAGTATTTAAATGCCGATTATCAGACGTGAAGACGTCCTACTTAACCTTACCCGGACCGGACCGTGTGGACAGTTCTTCGCCTTCCCTTTCCAGCGCCCGATCGTTCTCTTACTCCATGTTTTTACCGCAGCATTCCTGTGGGATCCCAGTCAGGACAGTAGGTCGCTTGAGAGAGGTCCGTTCGGAATCGGTGAAGTTCATTCAATCGGCAGCCGGACGAGGGCCCTCTCAAGGCAGGTATACTCCAATCGTTCAGATGGTCACCGCATCGTCTGGACCTCTATTACCGGACCTTATGTCGCTGATGGGCCCCGCGTTGGGACGCCAATTGAGGAAAAACAGCCCAAATTACAACCGATGCCCAGGCTGCTGGCACAAGACGCCTCTTAGTTCCCATCTTGGACAGTTACCAAATAAAGAGACGGGCGCTGGAAGCGGGAGTGCAAGAACAGATTTTTATTTCTCATGAGGAGAGCCTGTCATTTCGGACACGCGCACAATGTCTTCAAGAGGTGCTCTAACAAATTTCTCTGCGGCTCCGTCTTTTATACACAGGTTTATGATGTACAAACATTCCTTATCGCAATAAAGCCACTTTGAAGTACGAAAAGGCGTGTTTGGAATCCCAGCTTCAGGCCTATTCCCATACCAGTCGTTCGGATGTAGTTTCCCCTCCCAAATGTAACATGTGATTGTAATCTTGCAGCCGGACATTCCAACAGTACACGAGGGCAAGAGGGGGTGGTCAGATCTAAGGTTGGGCAGGCAATAAGATCGGGCACTTCGGTTGGTGTATCACGCTTTGCTGTGCGGGGCCAGGGGGGGTACATCCATGAGGCTTTGTTTTATGACTTGGGACCGGGTCGGGAGGCCAGGCGTAGCCGGGGGGGTCATCAAAAGAGGGGAAGGGTGTTCCTGGGAGGAATGCAGGGGGTGTCGGTCAGGCGGGGTGTCATTTTTAGAGCAGGGTCGCGCAGAGGGAGAGGGTTTTATGGCCTATGCATGAGAGACCGGGGGCTGTCGGGGATGCTTGCGAGGCTGGGGAGTGAGGGGGGGGAGAGAGAGACGCTGGCTATCGGGAGTGGGCAGAGAGGCCTTGATGTCTAAAATGGCTGTCGTGTACGTGCGTGCATGGGCCTATGCTGGCGGGATGATGCGGTCAATGCTTCGCGGTATTCGTTCTGCTTACAGCGAGGGGTATGGTGAACACTAATGAATGCCGCTTATGTACATATACATTGTCATTTTCCACATGTGCACTTCAAAGGCCTCTCTTTGAATTCTCCCCCTCTTCAAAGGTACAACTGGGTATCAGTACTGGATCCCTGACACCACCAACTCAGTACACTTCTGTACCTGTGGATACTCTGCCAGGAAAAAGGACTGCTGTGCTGCTGAAAGGACTATGACTCTACTGGACTCTGCTGGAATCCTGCTCTGTAGTGCTGACCTGCTGCCTTCCTTGCCTGGGAGAGCGAAAGACTGGACCTGCATCTCTACAACCCAGAACCATAGTGAGTCCAAGGGATTGCTGGCTTGCCTCCTGTGAAAAGCCTCAGGCCCATCAAAGACTACAATACACTCAACCACAGCACCAGGACTCTGCCATCAGACAGTCTTGGCCTACCAAGTGGTGCCAATCCAGTCCTGGGCTCTTGGAAGTGGGTATAGAGTGCTGCTCCAGCGAAAACCCCTTGCATCGTTGCCGATGCATCTCCACTGCCACAAGGAATAAAGGCATCGCATCCTAGACTGCACGGTGCATCACCTCCAGTTCTCGACACATCGTCAACTTGCATGGTTCAGAGATAACACATCACCTACATCTAGGGGTTCGATGACGATCCAACTCCGACTTGCACGGAGCTGAACTAAATCATTGTCCACATATGAGTGAATCACGGATGATGCATCACCTCCTCTCATCACGTCCTCTATGTCGACAAAACCACAAACCAAGATACTGTTTCAGTGGGCCAAGGCTGGTTCCTGTATCCGACCTGCACTCCATCGAGGTCGGCCCGGACTTTTGGATTTGACCTGACCTACTGTGACCAGATAGGACCAGTTGGCGCTTTATGCTTTTAAGCACTATATTTCAGATTATTCTTTCAAAATTCATAACTCAGGCTATACTTATTGGATGTGTGCTGTTTTTGTCTTGTTTTATTCAATAAAGTAAGATCTATCTTTCTAAATAGGTGTGGTATTTTATGTGAATGATATTTTCACAGTTTTATTGTTTGAAGTGTTGCACTAATACATTACATGTTGCCTCTTATGTTAAGTCTGACTGCTCTGTGCCAAGCTACCAGAAGGGGAGCACAGGTTAATTTAGGGTGCGTATCTGATTTACCCTGACTAGAATTATACTCTGCTTTTTCATGAGCTATGGAAACAGCAGTGGAAACACCCTTTTCATAGAACAGCTACATTGTGGGCAGAAACAGTGCAGGTATCCCTCTTTCAAAGGACAGGTACAGCTAGTGTAAAGTCAACATAAGCAAGTACAAACTGGGCAACAACAGTGCAAGCTTTAGTTCCTCAAGGAACAGGGGCATCATGGCTATAACAAAGCAAGCTTCCCTCTCTCATAGAAGGCAATACATGCAATATTTATTTTCTTCAGAAAAGGTCCAGCATTGCAGATTTACACAAACTTTCATCGCTGACAGAACATGAACGGTTAAGACATGAGTGATATGTAAGTTACAGATGCATGTCTGGAAAAGATGCTCATGCACTGACAGTAATGTATAGGTGAATGAGTGAGTGAATAGGTGATTTTGGACACCATACTTGCTTAGGTGATATTCCATGTTGGCACTATGAAAAGCGTGCTGCTGTCACTCTGAGGCCTGTTTTTATCAATTATTTGATAGGGGCTGCGCCTTATGTACAAGGCAACATTAAGCCACTTAACATGGCTTAATGCTGCCTTGTACATAAGGCCCCTTTTCACGCTATGGTTAGCGTGAAAGGGGTGGGCAGTGGGCGTTGTGGTGGGCATTCCACCGCAGCATCCATTCATTTTGACACTGCCCCCTATGTACAAGGACGGTAAAAACTGGTCTGAAGTTGGCAAAACAAGCAGTATTTCTCCTCATTTTTGCTTTTTCCATGTGTGTTGCCTTGTACAACACACATGGAAAAAGCAAAATGTCATGGTTTGCTTACATACAGGAGGGTGTCCCTTTCTATACATAAACAAACTTTTAACCCCTTAATCGCGGCGGCAATTCCGCCGTGTTACGGCGGTTTAGCAGAGTGGGCGGGGCCGCGTCAGCCAACGGGTGTGCAGCACTACGGAGGCAGTGTTCGCGATGGCCGCTGGCCGACGTACGCATCAAACGGGTTAAAAAATGCAATTTTGTCACTTTCATGTGCACTGCATCAAGCAGTACTTATGAAAGTGACAGAATGGCATTTGTAGGATTGTGTATGTGCAGGAAGGGACACCTTCCCTGACATAAACAATCCTTCCCTGCATGCAGATACCCTTGCAGTCTGGTGCAAGGGTGCTTGCGTTGGCGCTAAATTGCTAAACTTAGTGCCATCGCAGAGGGAAACACAAGACTGCACCACATTCTTGTAAATATGGTGCAGGCTTGCGTTTCAGAAGTGGAGGAGAGAGGCGTTAAGCCAGGAAGGCTAACGCCTCTCTCCTCCATTCCTTGTACATATCCCGAAAGTATTGCTTTCACTGCACGCAGTAGAAAGCACAGAGGGCAAAACTCTGGTAAGGCACCGGATAGAAAGACTTGCTTCCACGGTGGAAGACTTGAATGCGCAGCAAACGATACTGTCCTGCTTCCACAGTGCACTCATGCGATATTCAAACACGAAGCATTGCTTTCACAGTGCACAGTAGAATGCACACGTTACAAACCACTATTTCTCGGTGCACAGCTAGCCGGCGCAGGATAGAAAGACCTGCTTCCACAAAGTAAGTGCTGAACACGCACGAAACGATGCCCGGCTTCCACAATGCACAGAGGCGATATTCACAACACAGGCATGGCTTTCACAGTGCCCTGGAGACTGCCCGCGACACAAACCTCTGCATTCTCTGCGCACGAGCACACTGTTCAGAAGATAAGCCTGCGCTTCGACAGAGCAATGATAAGCGCGTGCAGCGCTGCCGTCACCGCACGCAGGTGGCGCGTGCACTGCCCGACGTACGTCAGTCCCTGACGGGCTGACTCACGCGCTCTGTTGCCGTTGTTGTTTAAAACGCTCCTCTGATGATTCTCTTCCTGGAAATTTGCGCTTTAAACGACAATCGCTGCATTAAGACTCGAGTGTGTGCCGAGTCGGCTTTTGCTCCTTTCCTTCGTTCGTTTCGTTTCTTTAACGTGTGATAGTTTATGATTTAGTGTTTGTGTGCCTTCGAATTGATGCACCCGAGGCCTAGGAACCAATAATCACCACCAGGAGCTGTCCTATGCTGTTCTTTTGCACTAGTAGCAGAATGCTGTCTTTGTTGGTCTTGTAAGGGTGTTTAAATAATACAGACTTGGTGTGGGAATGGCCAGGCCAACCCAGCAAAGCCCTATCCTTTACCATTCCTTGCCTTCCTAATTTAAAGGGGAAGTCTCACACAACCAGTGCTTTTAGGAACTCATCATCCCACAACGTTAAATGCTAGAACCACACATGTTTGTTTACAATGTCATTTCTGACTCTTCCCCCAACTATAAAAGCTGAATGTTAACACTTGACAGGCATCATCGTTCTTCCTCTGTTCTGGTCTTTGTCGATGGACTTCGGTGTGGCAGAGAGGCACGTGTTACCTTGTTACTTTATGTGAATGCACTGTATGAGTATCCACGCGAAGAAAGAAAGTATCACGTTTCTCTCTTCCACCTCTAGTGTGTCAGAGAATGAGAAAGAGGATGGCTACTAAGTTTTTCCTTTCAGCTGTTAGAGTCGGAAAAAGTGGACAGAAGTTACCTTGGAAAAAACATAAAATCACTGGGTGATTGTAGGGTTTTGCATTATGGCTTTTCAGTGCCCGAAAACATATTGAGTTGAACATCCCCTTTAATAAGTTTCGTCTTTCAGTACATACACTCCCTTGTTGTTTCTCGGAGGGTAAAATGTATGTATGCCAGACACAGTGGTAACAAAGTTATCCTGCGGTGCCTGGGAGAAGAGTGGTGCAAAAGGGGGTGGTGATGGACGGAGCATCTGAACCAATCAAACACTCACACCCAGTCAATAGATCTGGGTTTAATCCATCACCGTTCTTCTTTAGCCCACTCTGCCACCCCAGTTCAGACATGGCCATATGCAAATCAGTCTTACCCTGTGCCTCATGGGAACAGTCCAGCCCGAACTGCCCAGCCATGCCTTTCCTGGACCGGAAACAAGCTTCCGAGGACTGGTTTCTGGCATTTCAGCCGTCTTCAGTCGTCTTCAGCCCGGCTTGCTTGAATCCAGTGGCAAAGTGCGGTAAGTGCAGCCTCGTCACTCGATGTCTGACAGTGCCGTACAGCCTCATCACTCGCGCTCTGACAGTGCTGTAAGTGCAGCCTCGTCACTCGCTCTCTGACAGTGCCGAAAGTGCAGCCTCGTCACTCACAAGACTGATTTGCATATGGCCATGTCTGAACTGGGGTGGCATGGTGAGCAAAATAACGATAGATTAAACCCAGATCTGTGACTGGGGGTGAATGTTTTGTCATCGTGCAACATTCCGTCCATCATCTTGTGTGTTTTGCTGTTCACCCTATGTGAGAAGGGTATGCCCAGACGTGGGTCCCGTGCTCACTAAGCCACTGGAGTCAAGCTATCCTGGCTAAAGACGGCTAATAGCCAGAAACCGGTCCTAGGATGCTTGATTCCGGTCCAGAGAAGTCATGGCTTGGCAGTTCGGGCAGGACTGTTCCAATGAGGCACAGGGTCAAGACTGATTTGCATATGGCCATGTCTGAACTGGGGTGGCATGGGGAGCAAAATAACGATGGATTAAACCCAGATCTGTGACTGGGGGTGAATGTTTTGTCATCGTGCAACATTCCGTCCATCATCTTGTGTGGGGGAAGAGTGATACATAAGTACAGAGTCCCATTAGAAGCTAGCAGCTTGGCCCCTTGCTGGAACTGAACACCAATTAACCGACACATGTAGAATGCAGATATCAAACATAAACAACTTAACAGAGTACACAGCCACAGGGTAACACTTTCACATGGAAGTTGAACCGGCATGAAACAAAAAATTCAACATACAATATTTCAACAAAATCTACCCGCAGATATTACAGACAGAAAAGGTGCCCGCATTTGTCATAAAATCCATAATCAGAACCATACCAGACCAAAAAACCATCAACAGTGACAATCACATGCACGCCATAATGAAATAACACCCACATAAACTACAGCTATCAAACTCAAGTACAGGACAGCAAACAACTACCTAGGTAACCACTGCTTCACTAAATGAACAGCACCATCATGCTGTGCCAGGTACCCTCATCTGTCGTGGCTCATGACCTGGCCTCATGAGGGAAGCGTCACTCAGTGGAACTGCTTGCATGCTTGCATACCTACGTATCAAATAACCTCAAACCAAGGGTGCAAATAGACCTGCACCCTGGAAGGGGGCTAACAGACCAACCAACCGAGGTAGGGTTAACACTTCAAACAATGGGGTGAAGCTATCTTTACAGTAAATACAAAAAAATAAAGTGATAAATTGTGCATTTTACACATATTGGTCAAATCTGATATGATGACACCAACTTTTTTTGTGAATTTGACAATGTTTAAAAGCTTCTGACAGAGATCTTTAAGAAGTGAGTGATTTGATAACTAAAAAGCAGCTTCTACTGATTTCAAAACAAAGCGCTGTGGAACACATTTTCAGAAAGTTAGTTAAAGATGACAACTTATTTTGACAATTCTACGATAATTACTTTTATAAAATGAAAATGAGTTAATTCATTTTTAATTAAATCTTCAGAAAGACTCTACTACTTGACTGTTAACCAAAGGGTTGATTTCAGTCTGCTCATCAGGATGTTCTAGCATATGCTTGTTTGAGGCCGCACACACATACTTGTCTCAGAATATTGAGCTTACTGATTTGGGAATGTGTGACTGCCAAGTCTTGAATTTGATTCCTTTTTTTAAAAAAATGTTTTTATTGGTATTTTCACATTATAGTGTATGACATGACATATAACATATAACACATTAGGACTTAGAGACAACAACTGCTGGAAATGCGGATCGGAAAAGGGAGATCTAGCGCACTTCACATTCCAATGCATTAAGGTTAGAAAGTTCTGGGAAAAGGTGTTCGAATTCACTACTAAGGCCCAATGTATCTTCCAATCCTACTGAGATTGAATGAGTGAATACCAACCCATTGGCAATATTACTATCTGGTAATGGCTGAGACAGGAATCTGGGCTATTCTAAAATAAAATAAAATAGTTGTTAGTACCGACATTGAGCAGTTCTCATATGAGATGAGTCAGCTACATACATGAAGGAACCCACCAGACCTGCACTGATAAAAAAGGTGGATGCTTTGATATAACTTTGCAATATATGTTGTTCTAGCATGCAAAGAATACAAGTATTTCTTAAAGCTCATGAACACATAGAATGTGTGGCTGATTGGCAATATTCTGCAAAAAAGATCCCTCTAACAGAAACAGAAATAGTGCCTTATAATAGAATATGTTGTGAATACAACTGTGCTTTCAATTCTGCTTTGAAGCCCCCAGCACAAAGTGTCAAATTTACTAAAATATCAATGTTGTTTAAATCCTACAAGGCAATGTGCATTATAGAATGCAATGTTTGTTATGAAGTTTTCCAACATCCCTTCCTTTGAGAAGAAAGGCCATATGCTTCATAATGGTTGTTCCTAATTGTTTGTACTGATTATAGCAATTTACCTGGCATGGGTAAAGGACAACCTTAAATGGGCCACAGAGAAACACAAGGCATGCAACATGGATAACAGTTTGTCATTGTCACCCTGGACAAGTAGTCACAAAGTAGTGTTTTCATTGTGCAATTACTGTACATTGGTTACCTATTAGATGCAATGTCAGAGTATTGCCGCTTTTGACAGCCCCGGGCTTAGCTTGGCAGCAGAATAAGGTTTCACAAGCATTTTGCTGCCAAGCTTCCCTAGTTCAAAGAGGTAGCACACAGCCATTCAATGCTTACACAATAAGAGTGCAGGTGTGCTGCCTCTGTACAGACACCATTCTGAGAAAAGCCACATAAGGCATATGTTAAAGCAAATTCTACATCTGCCTCACTAGGCATTCTGAGAAACTGATCTTAGGGATGTTTGTGTGTGGTGGCAGAGGAATGCCTCTGGTTAAAAATAAATTATATGTTTAGGCTTCAGATAGCTAATCTACAGTTCAGTCTGCCTTTAGGTCAGGCATCAGGCATCTGGGCTATCCCTCAGCTAAACATTTCTCCATCATCAAATGACAAGAGTCAAAACGTATCCTTTCTGTTCGATTTCTTCTAAAATTCTCAGTCCCTGTGTTTTGTCTCTTAGAACATTCAATAAACATATTAAAAACCTATACATGCAAGATATGAGATAAGTAGTTACTTATAAAGTACAATGAACACCCTAAGGCATCTTGATGCTGAACTAACAACATGAAAAAAGATATTGTAAGAAATTGGAGGTTTAGTTGACGGGGGTAAGTAATGATATCAAATAATAATCACAATCCTTGACGAGGTGAACCCTGGTGGTAAACGTGTACAGGTAGCTGTCGTAAAAGTGTGCAGGGGTAGTTGAAAGGCAGGGTCAGCGAAGAGGGTGGGAAGGTTGAAAGAAGGAGTGTACAATGTTGGCTAGCAGAAATTACAAGTGCAGGAACATTGAGCATATAATAATTGTGTTGAATAGAATTGTACACTGGAATTCCGCTCGCACAGTTCCCAGTGCGGCACCCATCTCTTCTATGAGCACCTTGCAAGTGGGCTGATTACGTAAAGAGAGCATGACACCATGGGTCTCGAGGAGCCATGAAAAAACAAACCCCACCTCCTCTACATTTAAATGGTTTTTGGATGACCTCAGTGGCTGAAGCGTGCAGGATCTATTGTGAAATAAGTTCCCAATCTTTTTTAATTTTACATTAACAGTTCTCATTCTTTTCTTTGTTAAAACAACAACTGGAACCTTAGGTTGCCCCTGGCTGAAATAGAAAGGAGAGGCTCTACTATTCTGTGAAGCCATGGTAGAGGCAGGCAGCAAAAGAGAAAAACAGCCTCGCCGGCTACCTGAAAGAAATGTAAATGTGTTCAATTGGTTAATCAGAAAATCTAAAGGCTGCGTTGGCGCTAGTATATGGTTTTAACTGATGGATTCAATTGAGGGTTCATGGTGACTAAGATGTATTCTATTTGAGAGGTAATTTACAGGTATCAACTGAGTTCAGAAGTGTGTTTGTCGAATGGAAACTTATAAAAAGAGGTACACACTTCTTATAGTATGATTACTGCGAGAACAATGGTCTCTAGTTGGCAGAGGTTTGCACCCTGTCCAAGTAGGGACCCACTAGTCATTGTAAGTGTAGTACATACCTAAGATTACCCATGCTCTCCCTCTGGTAGCTTGGAACAGAGCAGTCAGGCTAAACTAAAGAGAAAATGTGTAAAGTATTTGTGCACACACACAAACAGTAACACAGTGAAAACACCACAAACGTATTCCACACCAGTTTAGAAACATAGCCAATGTTTAAATACGCAAAACAAGACCAAAATGACAACAACCCAACAAGCACAAGCTAATATATAATTTTTTAAAGATTACATAAAAATGAAGTGCTTAGAAGTCTATAGGTCCAACTGGGGCTCTCTGGGTGCACTTCAATACCTTGGTGGAGTTGAAAACCAAAAACATGGTGCTGGACCAAGGACACAGCATCAGAAACCATGGACGCGGCATCGGGCAGTGGGGATGAGATGTCGCGGTTGCAGATGAGTTGTCAGTTTCTTAAGGCGGAGCAGGGTCATTGAAGCATGTACGGCTCTGGGAACGGTGCATTGAAAAGAGGAGGTGATACGTTGGTTGTGGGTGCGAGACCTGGATTTCAGAAGGCGATGTGGCATTGATACGTCGTTGTTGTCGATTCCTCATTGTTGGAAACAAACCGCTGGACCTAAGGTGCTGCGTCAATCAAGAGTCATGCAGGGCCGAGGATGCATTGGTGTCGGGACAGGGCACCACAGTGTCAGTGGTGCAGTGTCGAGACTCACGCTGCAGTGGTTCTTATTTGGCGGTGCGACATGGTCGGGCGGTGTTGAAGTCACGGTCGTGGCACCGCTCGCCCGGCGAACAGTGACCACGGCTTCGGTGCAGGCATTGGTGATGCAGGAAAGTGCCAACGGCATCAAGGCATCACTTTTCTTGTTCATCTTCAAGGGCCCAGGACTGAGTTTGGCCCCACTTGCCAAGTCAGGACTCACAGCAGAGGAGGTCAGGTGCTGGTTTCAAGATGCGGATGAAGTCTTTGATGTCCCTGAGACTTCAGCAACAGGAGGAAAGTTCAGTCAAGCTCCTGGAGAACCATTAGAAAGCAGGATGCATAGAGTAAAGTCCAGTCCTCTCACATCCAGGCAAGAAGCAGAAGGCAGCAGGCCAACACAGCAAAGCAAACAGCAAAGTGGCAGTCCCTCCTGGCATCACACCAGCTCTTCTTCCTGGCAGAAGTGTTCTGAGTATATGGTTTTAGAGGTCCAGTACTTATACCCAGTTTAGCCTTTGAAGTAGGGAGACTACAAATAAAGGTCTTTATAGTGCACAAGACCCTGCTCTTCCTGTGCCTGGCTGCAGACACACTACAAGGGGATATGCAGCTCTTGGTGTGAGGACAGACACAGTAAGAGGTGCAAGTGTCAACTCCTCTCACCTCTCTAGCTCAGGAAGACCCATCAGCCTGGTGATGGCCCATCAGGATATGTAGGACACACCTCAGCTCCTTTTGTGTGTGACTTACTAGAGTGAATTTACAAAGCCAAACTGTTATCCTACCCAGAAGTGTATTCTAGGTTCAGGCAGAGGTACAGAATGGTTAAAGTAAGGAAATGCCAACTTTCTAAAAGTGGCATTTTCAACATGAAAGAAATGTAACACCAATTTGTACAAATAGATTCTATTTTTATGAATTTTTAGAGTTCAGGATGAGTGAAATCCACTGGAGGGTTCTGGAGATACAGACTTTAAAAGAAAACTTAAATCTCAGTTGGTAAACGTTGGCGCCCTTTGTTTGATGCATCGCAAGACAGTTTCAATGCAGCCAGGGTTTTCAGGGGTACTATTCCTCAGCACAAAACCAAATTCCATGGAACTAATTTGTGTTGATGGCTGAGATTGTCCTTTACAGGCGGGAAGCGTTGTGAAAACAAATTTAATGATTATGGAATGGCAATATGATTGTTTTAAATGCCTCAAATACTACGCAAGATTTCAACATCACTCTGCCCAACATGAAATTGACTTCTAGAGGCTAAAGAGGGGGTGGTGTCTGTTTGAGCAAAAGTTATGGGGCAGCAAAGATTCTGTGAAGGATTAAGATTGACAGAAAAGGACTGAGTAGACACTAAGAATTAGTACAAGAGTAATGCATTGTGGATATTGTGGTCATTGAACCTAATCGGAATGGGGAACCTATGTGCAGTGGAGTAACTTCCATTTTGCGATGCAGCTAGAGTTACAGTAAGGTAATCTGCCATATATAGATCATCTGGCAGTGTACCACACCAACCTATTTGAAAGTTTGACCTCTACTGTGTTTCAAGATAAGTCCACAGTTATATTGTGCCACTTGAATGCTATTACCACAACTTAAGTTTGACTTGTATAAATGCCTACTTATAGTCCTTTCACACTGTTTATGCACATCATGATTGAAAAGCAATTGACCACTCTGCATTTCATGTGATCAAGACCTATTGTGGGGTCGAAACGCATCACGATTGATGGACTATCCATGGAAATAAAATACATATTGCCTGAATATCGGATGCTTTGGCTCGTTTTCATGCTCTTGGATCAAGTAGCATGTTTTTTCATTGGAAATATATATATATATATATACACACACACACACACACACACACACACACACACACACACACACACACACACACACACATATATATATATATATATTATATATATATATATATATATATATATGCCTATGCCATCTCTACTTTTCCTTGTCAAGTACAAAGCATTTTTTTCATGTCAAATATTTAGCATTTTATCTCTCAAAGAAGTTACTTTCCTTAAACATTGTCCCAAAAACTTCAAGATACAGATCATTGGTTATCCATCAATTGTATGAAAAATCTATTAATTCCAGGTTTGACACACAATCAAATGCAAATAAAAAAAGTGCTAGTACTTACAACAGTACTCCTCTAAGCAATTGTGCAACTTCCGCTGATTTTCAGACCTCAGTCACTGAGGAAAGTGCAAGTGCTTATTATAATACTTCCTAAATGCTAAGCGCATTATTGTAAACAATTCATATAATGAGTATTAGTATAGATTCAACCTTTTCTATGGTCTCAAACTGTAGAAATGATTTCTTTACTGTTAATTAGGAACTCCATACCTATTATAAACAATTTGTGCAAGCTCCAAATATTCGTCAATATTTCTGTTCCTCTAGTGTTATAATTTCTTTCTTATTTTTAACTGAGTCCACAGTTAATGCAAAAAATCACTATTGTTTAAAAAAAAATGTTTCTCTGGTTCTTTCAATCTTTTGAAAACATTTTACACAAAAGAAACGTGCCAGTGCTATTACAGTACTTCCATTCTCCCAATTTTTGTGAAACTTTTTTCACAAAAGAAAAGTCCCAGTGCTATTACAGTACTTTCATTATTGCCTTAAGGCTCCAATTTGTGGAAAATTGGCCAATTTTTTTTTTAATGGCGCGCATAAATTAGTTCAATTTCTCCTATGGGCTAAATGTTGAGTTACCCATATCATTTAATTCTCTATTGCTCGAGCTAAAACATCTATTGTATAATTATATATATGCATATTTGGGTAAAGTACCCAACACCCATTAATCACATGACAATGCCTTCTTTATAAATGTAAAGTGTCTGTGTTGATAATAAATAAGACGTCACTTTCTGTTATCCCATCAATAAATAATAAAAGATGCAATTAATAATATGCACTTTTTTCAAAAACTTGGATAATAACTTAAAAGTAGAAAAACTAGACAACCTATTTCAATGAACCTCCAAAAAGCAAGCAGGATTCCTTTAAAAGATCAATTGGTCATATTTCAACTCATCTAGGGTCACCAGCATTTAACATGACTATGCATGGGGGACTTGTACGCATTATAAAATAACTCCACGTGTGATCCCAGTGGTCATTCTTTATCTCTTAATCCGTTTTTTGAGGGCATCATATGATATTGATGAAGTGTCCAAAGTAAGATGCTAAGAACCAGTTCAAAGGTGCACATGTAACTCTGCATCTGCATTCCATCCCCACGGTTGCTCCCATCATTATAATACATTTTGATTCACTCCTCTGTAGATCCTGCTCTCTATCCCTCCGCTAACTTTATATTGTATATACTGGAAACCATAAAAATGGAAATTATCTCCATTGTGTTTCCTCCATTGATGCTTCACCATGGAGTATGTATAATCCTTATGTTTTATAGCTCTTATATGCTGGAGCATTCTTAATTTTAATTTATTCACTGTACTCCCAATATACTGTTGGCCGCAGGAGCATTTCAAAACATAAATGATAAATGGGTGTATCACAAGTTACCCACTCCCTTATAATGTTTACTTTACCATTTAATGTTTTGAATTGTGTTCTATTTTCAGCATAAGAGCAATCTTTACATTTTTGGCACTTCCAAAATCCTTTCTTGTTCCTCATCAACAAGTGTGCAATTTTGTTTTCTTCCTTTCTCTCTGGTTGCATTTAACTGTTTGTCCACCTATCTCCAAGGGAGGGGGGTCTTTTTATAAGTGATCATGGGACGTTCTGGGAGTAGATCTTTCAGGATCTCATTCATCTTCAGGACCTGCCAATTTAGTTGGAGAAGTTCTCTCATTTCTTGTTGAGATGAATTAAAGTCCATTATATATCCGATGGATTCTTCGCCATCTCAGCCAGTAATGTTTTTCCCTTTGACCACTAGTAATTCTTCCCGCTTCCTTTTACGAACTCTTGTAGCTTCATCTTCCAACACCATTTTTGGATAACCTCTGATTTCAAACTGTTGGTGCATTTATTTAATTTGTGCCTTAAATTCTTTCACCTATGAGCAGTTTCTCCTTGCTCTGAAAAACTCTCCATTTTATAGCACATGGGTGTCCACTGTTAGCATGGAGGATGCTGTTGCTACTGGTACTTTTTCTGTGGATCCTTGTACACAGTTTCTCATCTTTCACATATACATTGATATCCACTTAATGTATATCTTCATTACTGATCTCATGGGTGCATTTACATTTTTGTGGGTTCTCATCTAAGGATTCTCACAATTTTTCAAAATCCTCTTTCTCTCCTTCCCATATCAGAAATAGATCATCGATATAGTGGACCCACATGATGATCTGGTCTGCCTTACTCTGATTTTCATTGTTCCGAACCATCTCTGCCTCCCATCAACCCATTGTAAGATTCGCATAGGTTGGTGTGAATTACGTCCCCATGGCTATGCCTTGTATTTGCAGGACAGTATAACATGTGGTGGTCCCAGTACTATTACATCAACATAGTGTGAATGAAAACTATGCAATTGTATAAAAACAATAAATCAAAAAGAGAGTTAAATTAGAGCTAAAGTGTTGTATTTGCAGGAAACATTTGTTGTTGAAAAGAAATACATTTTGTTGGAGAGAAAAATCCACCATGTCCATTATCATGTCTGAATTCCTTGGAGGCCAATTGACCAGCTCCAATTCAAGAAGGGGGGTTGCCTCTCAGTGTACCCACAAGGATGTCACTTTAGAGGTTCAATGGCCCTCACCAGGGCTTTGTTCACAGAATGCTGTACCCCGGGGTAAAGCGCGTCCACTAGGTCCAGCTCCAAAGACCCTTCAGGGTCATCATAATAATATCCCTCCATAGTATCATCAATGGACTCTGACATTCTTTAGATTCTGTGCAGCAGAGATATAGGAGTCTCAGGAGAGGATAGGACCAATGGGCATGAGGAGGAGACAGCCAATCCACCAATCAGGAGCAACTCAGGGGGAGAAAGCAGATCGCACACCAACTGCAGGTCAAGTTCATGTGGTGTGGTTTGAAAAACACTTAAAATGTGGAGGGTGGACCTGCTACCAAGCTCTAGGCAAAGCCAATGACAATTTTACAACCCTGTGGGATAAGTCAAGCCATCAGGGCGTATACAGGGAGACAAAAAACAGAAGGGCTGAGACAAGAGAAGAAGAAATGTGTCTCACCGCATTCATAAACTGCCTGCTCATAAACTGCCTGCTAACGTTAGACTGAGGCAAAATGGCCACTGTGGGTGCGCAGGCCGCCCAATCATTTGCATAGAAATAGGACTGCGCGACAAGGAGTCACGTGTCCAATAGAGAATGCCGATAATAGTATCAAGTCAAATGTTCAAAAGAAGAGGAATGCACTTAACTGGCTGTGAAGCAGCAAAGAAAGAGGAAGCTGTATTGCTGGAAGATGGTTCTATAGGGCTGGGATGCTATGCCTGATCATGTGACTATGAGGTGGTCATAGGAAATGCAGTCTTTCAAGAAAGTTTTCATATGATTGGCTGCTGAAATTTGAAGAATAAAGAAAGAGAAGCATAGTCATAGCCTCCAGTCCTTACATAGAATCATTGTTATTGTTATCAAAATTAGGATTTTTTTTCTAGTGGACAATTAGCATGCCCTTCAAATAGTAGTTTGTGTGGCTTACTGCTAGGTAAATTTTTCATTTTATTGCACATGGGTGCATAAGAAAGATGGTCTTTGACTGGCTTCTTGGGCAATGTTTTATCTGGTGAGCCAGATAGGAAGCATAGACAATTTATGTAGATTAAGATGTATTCTATTCCATATGTATTTGTTTATAGCATGTGACCATAAATGGGTCTTTCAGTTGTTCATGTAGTAATTCTGAAACTTTATACATGCAGTCTAGTTTATGTTTTAGGCTTTCTTGATACATTTATCAGTATTGTGCTACAAGATATAACTAAGTTGAAAAACCTTATAATTTAACAAATACATACTCTATTTACCTGCTGTACCCCAGAGATTCATCAGCGCACCTTAATATCTAATGCTGCCAAATTTCAGCAAAATCCAACTGGCCATTTTTGCCCTACGCAAAATTCAAAAGTCTATGTAAAATGCATTGTATTTCAAGCCTGTTTTGGGGGCCCTGTTTTACTTGCACCCCCTGACCAAATGCTGCAAAACTTTCAGTCCTCTGACAATGAAACAGATTCAACAGGTCTGCAAAGTTTCCCGGACATTTGTCAAGCGGGTGCAAATTACTTAGGGACAAAATCCCCAAAATATTATCTCTGGTGGTGACCCTAACTGTAACTACAGAGTGGCTACACATACATATACATCAAATAATATATAAAATATATAATATATAAGAATATAATTATATATAAAGGGTATTATTTGATATATATATATATGTGTGTGTATAGATACATATATATATATATATATATTGTTTTGCAGGAAAGTTTTACCCAAAGGCTGGCACACAGGTAAGTAATTGCTTCCTGAAATCTGCGGCAATATTGAAGAGGACAATCCCCCTCTGCAACATAAGTCCAACGCGTTTCAAGCCTGTAGCCCTTAATCATGGAAAAAGAAAATCTGGCAGCAGCTTTGTGATTCACTCATTACACCTCTTTTATTTCGATGTTATGCAAATGCGTGCTCAAATGAGATCAAATGCATGCTGGGATGAGTAGTACAATCAACCCCCAGTGGGTCACATGCAGACTCAAGTCCTTCACAATCTCCTACGGATCATCCGGATCATCATTCTCAGCCGCATGAAACATGAAAGGAGCACCCCCTGTTCCGCCATCACGTCGCATCTCAGCGGAGGCCGACCAGCACCAATATAGTGGTGGTGCCAAGCCATGGCCGGGTGAGCCACACATACATATATCAAATAATACCCTTTCAGGCATAGAGTGCTGCATAAAATTTGCAAAAAAGAAGCAGAGAACTCTGGTTACTTCCCAAGTTTAGGTGGAGAGCAGATACTGTATAGAGCACTCTACAACACCAGCAACACTCTGAATTTACTCACCTCAAATATCTGCTTTTCCATCAAAGTTCTTAAGCATAGGATTAGCACAGTGCCATCTACACCAAACTGTAAAATGGCAAACGTTTTTTTACCACCCCAGGCAGAGTATTACAGCTTTGGAATGGTAAAATACCATCCAAGCCAACCCAACCTAACCCAACTCGAAATGAATAAAAGCAACCCCTGACACGTGTTTTGTTATCATTATAGCTCTTCAGAGAGGGTAAGCTTTGTCCAGACACAAGGGGGCACCCTGTATAAGTCAAAACAATACCCTTTCACCCATAGAGTGCAAAATAAATTATTCAGAAAAGAAGCAGAGAACTCTGGGTAGTCACCAAGTTTAGTTGGGGGGCAGAGCCTGCAGAGAGCACCCTACAACACCAGCGACACTCTAAATTTGGGCACCTCAAATGTCTGTTTTTCTATCAAAGTTTTTAATTATATGGTTAGCACATTGCCGTCCATGCTGAGATAGAAAGGGACAAAGTCTTCTGCCATTTCTGCAGCAAAGTCTTTAAGCATGAGATTAGCACAGTGTCATCCACGCCGAGTTGTAAATTGACAAAAGCCTTTTACCACTCCAGACACCATATTACAGCTTTGGATTGGTAAAATACCACCCAAGACAAATTGAAATTAATAAAAGCAACCCCTGACATGTGTTTATTTATTTCAGGTTGGCTTGGATGGTATGACAAAGGTCAGGGGGCTAACGTGTCTGTCAATTTTGTTTGTGGTACAATAAGAATAAATATGAATTTACAGCTATTCCAGGCGTACGCGACATTTCTTTTCGGCAATTTAAATTCATACATTTATACATTTAAGTAGATTTCCAAGGGTTTTAATTGTGTTTCCTAACTATAACATCCTACTAACCTTTGTTTTTTCTCAGTGAATATATATATATATATATATATATATATATATATATATATATATATATATATATATATATATATGGTGTGGTGTGGTGTGAGTGCTGCTCGATTTGGTCACCCTTTGGAGCTTTGAAATTAAAGCGGCAGGCCAGCCGCTGAGCGGGCACCACCCCATGCGAAGGGGGCCACTAGCCTGGAAGATGCGGGGCTTGAGGTGGCACACGGCACATGGATAGAGCGCAGCTCCATATCCTTGGGGCTCATGTGGAGCCGTTCATCGTGGCAAAAATACAAGGAAGCAAGATGGACTACATCTCAAATAATACAGTCATACGCATTGTCTAATTCATAGCAGCTGCATATCAGCGTGCGATGGGACTTAATAAGGTGGGTGTGCCCATGTGAATCCTTCGACTGCAGCGCCTCTGAAGAAGTGAATTACGAAACGAGTCAGGCGGCAGACGTATGCTTTTAAAATCTGGGGAACGAAGCTGTGCAACTTGCATAAAATCGCTTTTAATGGGGAAAAGCGTGTCGTGGTGTGAGTGCTGCTCGATTTGGTCACCCCTTGGAGCTTTGATATTAAAGCGGCAGGCCAGCCGCTGAGCGGGCACCACCCCATGCGAAGGGGGCCACTAGCCTGGAAGATGCGGGGCTTGAGGTGGCACACGGCACATGGATAGAGCACAGCTCCATATCCTTGGGGCTCATGTGGAGCCGGTCATCGTGGCAAATATACAAGGAACTGATCAAAAGAGCCTTACTGTGGTAAGGTGGGGGCTCTTGAGCACGCCAATAGTACATGTAGCAAGTTAGAGCAGAATGATTAATGAGAGTAGGCAAGGAAATGGTGGTCCACGATTTTATTCAAAGTGTCCACGTATTGAATCAATCATGCGTTGTTTAAACGTGATTTTTTATCCCAAATCATCATAGTTTCAAATGTAGATACAATTTGCATCACAATACATATTCACCCTGATGCATTTCGAGCCAGGGCGGCTCTTCTTCAGGGGGTTAGGTATCAGGGTAACCGGTGCATCAGAAACGTGTGTATCCGTCGAGGGCGGCGTTTGTGGATCTCCCATAATACAGTCATACGCATTGTCTAATTCATAGCAGCTGCATATCAGCGTGCGATGGGACTTAATCAGGTGGGTGTGGCCATGTGCATCCTTCGACTGCAGCGCCTCTGAAGAAGTGAATTACGAAACGAGTCAGGCGGCAGACGTATGCTTTTAAAACGAAGCTGTGCAACTTGAATAAAATCGCTTCTAATGGGGAAAAGCGTGTCGTGGTGTGAGTGCTGCTCGATTTGGTCACCCCTTGGAGCTTTGATATATATATATATCGCTATATATCGCTATCGTGAGGTCGCATGGTTGGCGAGGGGAGACCACTCGTCCGCCTTGATCCACACATGGGGCGCCAAGACTAAACAGGACTACCAGTCCCATCAGGCACTGGGACATTTGGACTGCCCATCAGGGGCGTGCCATGATCATTATCAGGGCTGGTACCTGCATTCCCATCATCAGTTCGCCAAATCCTCTGAAGAGAAGGCGGGAGCCTTCGAAAAGCGTCATGAATTCCACGGCGAAATGGGATTGAATCACTTTCTCTTGAGCTCCTCAGCTATTCAAGCACGCTGTGGCAAGAAAGGCGAGTTCAAGTTTCTCCCCGCGAGTGTGGCTGTGTCTTTACACGCGAGCGCACATATGTGGATGGAACCATCACCATCCTTTTACCGCACCCGCCAGAAGAGTGCAGCAGCGCCATGATGGAAACGAGCGAGCAGAGACCCTGCATACACCCTGAGCACCGCCAAGCAGCCTCAGGGTAGGAGCCGACCAGGGCAAGCATCCAGCTTGCTAGTTTGACGGGCATATATCCGTCTGCTACTCCGCTATCGTGAGGTCGCATGGTTGGCGAGGGGAGACCACTCGTCCGCCTTGATCCACACATGGGGCGCCAAGACTAAACAGGACTACCAGTCCCATCAGGCACTGGGACATTTGGACTGCCCATCAGGGGCGTGCCATGATCATTATCAGGGCTGGTACCTGCATTCCCATCATCAGTTCGCCAAATCCTCTGAAGAGAAGGCGGGAGCCTTCGAAACGCGTCAGGAATTCCACGGCGAAATGGGATTGAATCACTTTCTCTTGAGCTCCTCAGCTATTCAAGCACGCTGTGGCAAGAAAGGCGAGTTCAAGTTTCTCCCCGCGAGTGTGGCTGTGTCTTTACACGCGAGCGCACATATGTGGATGGAACCATCACCATCCTTTTACCGCACCCGCCAGATGAGTGCAGCAGCGCCATGATGGAAACGAGCGAGCAGAGACCCTGCATACACGCTGAGCACCGCCAAGCAGCCTCAGGGTAGGAGCCGACCAGGGCAAGCATCCAGCTTGCTAGTTTGACGGGCATATATCCGTCTGCTACTCCGCTATCGTGAGGTCGCATGGTTGGCGAGGGGAGACCACTCGTCCGCCTTGATCCACACATGGGGCGCCAAGACTAAACAGGACTACCAGTCCCATCAGGCACTGGGACATTTGGACTGCCCATCAGGGGCGTGCCATGATCATTATCAGGGCTGGTACCTGCATTCCCATCATCAGTTCGCCAAATCCTCTGAAGAGAAGGCGGGAGCCTTCGAAACGCGTCAGGAATTCCACGGCGAAATGGGATTGAATCACTTTCTCTTGAGCTCCTCAGCTATTCAAGCACGCTGTGGCAAGAAAGGCGGGTTCAAGTTTCTCCCCGCGAGTGTGGCTGTGTCTTTACACGCGAGCGCACATATATATATATATATATATTTTTTATTTTTTTTTTCCAAGGAAAAACTCCGACCACTTCCAGTAGCAGCTGGCGAAGAAGGAGACTCAGACCTCTGCAGCATCCTGCAACGACGCGTTTCGGGCTGACAAGCCCTTGATCACATTCAGCGTTTAAACTGCGCCATTTTTTTCTTTTATACATGCTACCAATGTGCAGTCCCCCTTTGGCATTCATTGTAATCACATGGTCATAGTCACTGAAAACAGACTGTGTACGTAGTATCTAGTACTCTGAAATACGCCCTCCAAACTGCATGTTTGCTAATTATTAGTTAAAATGTCAGTGCATTTGTAACATAAAAGCAAAACATAAAAATCAAATGTATAAATACAACCAAATTTACCTAATACGTATATATATATATATATATATATATATCAATATCACATAAACTTCTGGGTCCCAGAAAGAGTCACAGATGCCTTGGATCGTTGCAGCAAATATCTTTATTGACTGCACATATATATGTACAAAAAACTATTTAAAAAGTCAAAAATAAATATGAATACATTAGCTATATTTAACTTCATTGTATATATACAAAATCTATGCATGTATATTTATATTATATAGTATATAGTAGGTAGTTTTATTTAGGACTTAGTTTCCATAGAGGAGGCGTTGTTTGGTTTGCTAATAACATTAGCGCCGTTTGCCGAATCTTCACTAAATATTCCAAACGAAGGAGTCGATTACGATGGCGGACGGACCTGCGTCCGTCCGCCACCCCCGAGGTGGAGGGACCGTCCGCAGGGGCAGCGGCGGTCCCTCCGTTGGAATTAGGATGTGACGACACCCTGGCGGTCACATCCCGTATATATAACATTGCTGCAGGTGCTGCTTTAAGCAAAGTCAATAATGCACGCTATGCATTTGCATGCACAAAGCGGCAGGCACCGCCCGCGCGGTGCCCGCCGCATTGTGCATGCAACTGCAGGGGGGTACCATAGGTACCCCCCATGTGCACCCCCCACCCCACCTTCAACCTGGGGACCCGCAACGGGCCCCCAAAGCAGGAACCGTATGCCTTTTCGTGGCGGCATTGCCGCCACGGAAAGGCATATCCCCCAGCACATCCTAATATGGCTGGCGGTGTCTGATATACACCGCCACCATATTAGAGCTTTTCCACCGCTGTGGAAAAGCGGCGGACGGTCTTCCCCTCCGCCACGGTCCCCCCGCCATCGTAATATGGCGGGAGGAAGAAAGGTGGCGACGGGCAGGGATGGCGGACGAATCGCCACCGCCTGCATGGCAGTGGCAATCCGTCCGCCATCCTAATTGACCCCAAAGTGTCCTTCTTTATCTAGTTCTGCATGGAAAGTTTTGAGATGTTCCGTCAAGCGGGGGTCGAGGAAAAGGGGGGGATCAAAAAATTTCAGTTTCTCATGCAATTTCCTAGAGATTTTAGGCATGCCTACAGCCCATATCACTGAACAGAAATACGCTAAATTTGGCAGAAAGTTAGCTCTTGGTCCAGAAAGAGACCTTTTTGTGATTTTGTCTAAATACGTTCAGTAGTTTTAAGGTTGTCTAATAAAAAAGATTTATAGATATCTAGGGATACAAATCCTCTGTGGATCCGACAGATCTCATGCTGAGATCTGATTGGCTGCCAACAGTTCAATCAGGTATTGTTGGCAGCCATCTTTGGACTTGTAATTGTCTGAGTCCCAAGAAAAAATGTGAACAAAAAATAAAAAGGGGCAGGGTAGGAGTACCCTGACCCCCTTGCCTTGGTGGTGGGGTCCCATTTTTTCTGTCCAATTTTGCCACAAAATCATGGTGGATCTGTGCATTCGCTGGCAAATTGAAAAAAAAAAAAGCACAATCTCCCATGCTTGTTTTCTAAATGGGGGGTGGATTTTATATCATAAAAGAAGGAGGGGGTACGGGTGGCCCCCTCCCAGTCCAATTTTGGTTCTCCTGCTGAATGAATTAAGTGAAGGCTGCGCAGCCCCCCTCACGGGCCGTATCCAGCCCCAGGGAATGCCACCTCCCTGGAGCCCACCCATATATATATAGGGGGATGGGGCCATGCAGCCCCCCGGCCAGGCGGTAGTCATCCCCAGGGACAACAACCTCCCCAGGGCCAGGATGATGGTAAAAGGGGGCGGGGCCGAAGGCAGTGCAGTGGCGTAGGTTGTATTAACGCGTGGTAATAAAAAATTGCTATAGGCTAAAAAAAATCAAAGAAATTCACTGAAAAAGCTAAACGGTTACCGGGACATTATACTTAGGAAACAGAATTAAAAAAACCTTACAAATTCACTGAAAAAACTAAAGGTTATAGGGACGGTATAGGTAGGTTCACATTTTACACACACAAAACCATAGAAATTCAATAGTTATAATTAGAGTTATCTGAAGAAACTATAACTCATGGTCCAATCACTGCCCCTTGACAGCCCCCTCAACCCTCTATCATGACATCCCCCTACACCATCCTCTCTTTCTCCACCCAAAACACAGAAGACTTAACTCCCACCCTACTAATTACCCCTGCATAATACATCACTCATGACATCTTCTATGACATCATTGATCTGCAATAAAATTATTGATGAGAACATTGTGCATGGCGGGGCATGAGTTAAAGTTTCTTTAGATAACTCTAACTATAACAGCTGAGTTTCTATGGCTTTGTGGGTGTAAACTGTGAACCTAACTATAATGTCCCTGTAACCTTTGTTTTTTTCAGTGAATGTATGTATGTGTGTGTATATATATATATATATATATATATATATATTGAAGTGATTTTTCTGCGAGTAGCATGCTACTCCGAGACCCATAGAGGATTAGTGTTGAATTAGTATAGTGAACCATGCAAGTACATTTTAAGTGGTGGATATGTTAGTCAGTTATTTGGATTCGGGAAGGAAAGCAGAAGGATAGAAGAGGAAAGAAGGTTTGTATTTATATAGCGCTTCTAACCCCTGATGGGGTGTTGAAGCGCTTTTTTTGGTGAGTAGCACGCTACTCCGGAAACCCATAAAGGATTAGTGGTGAATTAGTATGGTGAAATATGAAAGTAATTTGAGTGGTGGATATTAGTCAGTTATTAGGAGTGAGAAGGATAGTGGAGGGATAGAAGGGAAAGAAAGGTTTGCATTCATATAGCACCTGTTACCCCTGATGGGGGTGTTGAAGCGCTTTTCTGGCGAGTAGCAGGATACTCCGGAACCCATAAAGGATTAGTGTTGAAAATTAGTATAGTGAAATATGAAGTAATTTGAGTGGTATATACATATACACACACATAGGCACATCATTTTGGAATGTACATATGTATAGGTATGTAAGTCTGTACTTTGTAGAGGTATTGCACTGTTCTCTAGATGTAGATGAAAATACATATGTATGTATATTAAATATAAACACATGAAATCAAAATAATAAAAGAGATGGTTATTATATATATCTATTTATCCGTATATATGTAGGTAGGCAGATATAGATTAAATATATATAGATATGTCGATGTTGTTACATGCTATGTGAATCAATATTGCTATGTATGAATGATATAAATATGTCATTATATATTCAGTCGATCAATAGTCTATATTTGATTGTTTAAGAAAAATCATAAAAAAACAATAAATAACTACCAAAAATTACCAGCCTACTCAATAAACATAATCTCCTGTTACATTAAAACAAAATTTAAATCACATATGGCAAACGTTTTAAAAGATTTATAAAGAAAAAATCCCTTTTAACTATTTGTACATGTTTATGAGAAGATTTAAAAACCTTTGTCATTGTAAATTGATAACACATGAAGCTGAGCATCTGTGTGTGGCTGTGTGCATTTCTATGATTATGCATATGTGTCTGAGTAAGTGAATATGATCATAGGAAAGGTACCTGTAAGGATTTAACAGCATATTTAGATATTTACAAAAATATTAAATAAATACATTTAAAACATACACATAAATAAATAAATGGTGTCTCTGTATAATTATGCACCCCATACATGTGCTGTTTGACAGATAAAATATTATTACATGTTTGTACATATAGGTGTAGATATATAGGGACCAATTCATTGTATCAACATATGCACATGTGTATACATAGTATATGTATATATTTAGATATGGGGGATTGTCTGTATACATGATTATATTTATTTGTTATACATATGTATATAAGATAAAAAATCAGTACTTTAGTTATATGCTTCTACTTAACATATTAATGTTATTTGGGGAAAGGATGTGGTGTTACAGAGTCAGAGCTGCTGACTTTGAAACGGGGAACCAGGTTCAACTTTTGGATTCGGCTCAACATCCTGTGTTTCTGGGCAAATCATTTAAGTTTCCAGCACCTACAAATTATTGTGGCCTTGAATAATATAACTGGTGCTCATCTAAAGCCCTCCAAAACCCTTGAGTTGATTTCACACTATATAAAAAATGCAAATATGTATGTATGTCATATAGATAAAATAGACATAGATGAATTTGTGCTTATGGATTTGTTTGTGTTCTACGATAATACATATAAACCACAGTATATAAATATGATTATAGGGATGGCATGTGTAAGTGATTAACAATTTATTTAGATTTTTAAAAATGTTTATTTATGCACAATACACATGGGAATGTCTGAGCATGCAAATATTGCTAGATGTATAAACATATAGATGTTTACGTATTGGGATTTGTGCCTGGTACATAACATTGAATAATTATATGTGTGTACCTATGTTTACATATTGTTGTATATTTAGATGTGTGGGTATGTCTCTATATGCTAATATATTTATTTTTACGCACAGTGGGGTGGGATTCTCCTTTAACCTCTGCCCATACCTCCAATGTCTGACTCATCCCAAGCCTTTCTGACTACTCTGAACTCCAAAACACACTTTCCAAACTACTCTTTTATTCAATTCATCCAACTAACAGGCATACTTGTGCAGCACTCCCAGTAACAACTCTCATCTTCCCTTCACTAATCCACTTCACTTAATCCATCTTTTTAAAAACAAAACAGTACATGAATGAGATCTCAGTGAGTACTAACGTAACACACTTACCACAATTAACTCAGCAAGGAAACAAAAAAATGCAAATGTCCTACCTCAGTCAGTCAAGAATCTTTATTCGGTTATTCAAACAGAAAAAAAACATAAAAGCACAGTATTACTTAATAAATAACACGATAACACTTGATGTACAGACGTTAAAAGAACAACCCGAATATTAAAACACATGTTAAAAAGTAACAATCATATATGGGTGAATATAAAAGTGGCAACAATAGTAAACAGTTAACCCTCCATACTGTTTCTAAATTGTAAGGCAGATTTTAAGAAGCCAATCACAAATAATGTACATTCAGGGTATAAAAGTTGGAGATAACAGAGAGCTGGTCTAACCTGGTCAAATTTCAGTTTTTTTAAAAGGGGCTTTAGATAAAACCTTCGAGATAAATCATAAAAAAGGACAAATGCATAAAAAAAGCACCAAATCCTGTGGAGACTCATTGTCGCAGCCGCAGGCAGGTAACACTTGGCCTCGGTGTGTGCCCCTTGGGACTGATAACAAAAGATGATAATAGCCCAGTCTAAACCTGGTTAGCAAATACCAGTCAAAGCCCGCCATGGGCCAAGATAGATAAGGCTCCATTTGGGGTGTGGTTTTCAATATAACATACTTTCTGATGCTAGGTTTATTCAATTCTACCTCTTCGCGTTGCATTTCTTTTGATAAGAGGAAAGTTTTCCTCACGAGCTCTATATCAGCGCGCGTGATTGAATCAGGATTTAGAAAAAGTTCTAAGCGCCCTAAGCCAGAAAAGCTATCTTTCAAGTATTTTAACCACGGAATTTTAAACAGATTATCCATGGATAGAGCTTCCCTCAAGAGTAGATGGTTTAAGGCCAGATCTTTATTTAACCAGCATTTTAACCAGTAGATTAGTGGCCGTAATGCAAGGGTGTCGCTTATGTAGGGAGTACCAGTTTCTTCATGCACTATTAAATTGGGAGTCCCCTTCGGAACCCCAAAAATCTGTTTCAGAAAGTTGTTCTCAGCTACCACAATGTCATTAGCAGCCACAGACCCCCAAAGTTCACTGCCATAGCTTCCTATTGCCACACTCCTAGCCTGATAAATCTTTAATAGTGCGGCAATTGGTCTTTTACCCATTTTCCGGGCAAATTTAAAGATAGCAGCATTAGACCGGATTATCTCCCCCCTTTTCCTTTGGAGTAAAGCTCCCCATTTTAGCTGGTCATCAAATAGAACTCCCAGATATGAGAAAGTTCTGGTAATGGGGACCTTCTCCTCATTAACCCTAAATGTAACCGACTTCTTGTTATGCTGGCCCACCTGCATTATAAACGATTTGGTTTTATTGATCGATAAGTCGCGGGCATTCATGAAGCTGTAAAAAGCATTCAACAAGGTTTGAAGACCTCTTGGGGTCCTGGCCAAAAGATCCGCGTCGTCCGCGTATAATAAAACAGGCAAACCCTTGCGGCCAACATAGGGATAGTCCGCACCAGTATTTATTAAGAATTCCTCCAAGTTGTTAATGTATAAATTAAAAAGAAAGGGGGCCAGAATACAGCCCTGCCCAACACCCCCGTGGACACAAAAATCCCTGGACACTTTAAGGTCTTGCGAATACCTCACATTGGCCCTAGTATCCTGATGCATATCCCGCAAAAAGTTAACCAGGTTCGACTCGCCTCCCATGGCCCCATGGCCTCCCAGAGCATTTCCCGGTTAACACAATCGAATGCAGAGGAGAGGTCCATGAACGCCATGTAGATGGAGCCCTGCGGAGCCAAGGTATACTTCCCTGAGATCATATACAGGTTAACACACTGTGCTACTGTTGAGTGACCGGGCCGGAATCCATACTGGATTTTGGAGATTACCCCATGTTCATTAGCCCAGGCTGTTAATCTATTCAGGATTACACCACCCACTACTTTGACCACAGAGTCAATTAATGATATTGGCCTATAGCAGGATGTGGTGTTCTGGTCCCCTTTCTTGAATACAGGCACTATTGTCTAGGTTCCCCAGGACCTCGGGCAGCCATGTTCTGCGGCTGCATTAATCACGGCGGTAAGGACTGGCGCCCAAAGCGATACCTTTGATTTAAATAGGTCCGGGGGCATACCATCCGGGCCTGGTGCTTTCCTGCTTGACAGTCCCTGAATGCCTTTCTCGACCTCATTAATAGTAAAGAGTGGCAAGCTTGCTCTTTTTACGCCACTGTCAAAGTCTATCTGCGGATTGTTACTATTAAAAATAAGACTAAAGTGGGATACCCACTTGTCTTCGGTAATGTTGGTGCCGATTAGGTTATCATCCACCATGTCAAATAGAGGTTTGTTAATGATACCCCAAAATCTTTCACTGTTACTGAGAGTATCAGGGTTTAACAGATTGTGCCAGATTGTATCCCTTACTTCTGCTTTACGTTGGGCCAAGGCCTTTTTATAGGCCAAGCGTGAAGACCTGATCAAGGCGGGATTCCTGGGGCTTGACTTCAAAGCCGCTTTTAATTCACGGCCTAGTTTAGAACAAGAATAATCGAACCATTTAGGGTCCTTACGGACAGGGCCCAATGATGGTACGGTTAACATAGCGCCTACTTTAGACACAATGCCATCGAAAGCACGCAAAATGTCAGTTGAAAGAGAAATAGGGGACACGCACAATGATAACTCAGGGGCACAGGATTTATTTATTTTGTCATGACGTGACTCCGGGTTCACCATAGACCATTTCAAGCGACGCCTTCCATCCGTACATTTCAAGACACCATAATTTGGCGTCTTTACTCGTGATTGTAGGAGGTTGCCGACCAATGAGACACAGACGGGGTTATGATCACTATGTGCGCTCTCCAGAATTTTAAAACCCGACAAAATTTTATGAAGGCTATTGGAAAGAAGGATATGGTCAATAAAAGACCCTCCTGAGTATCCCTTGAATTTAGGGACGGGCTGATAACTACAGGCATCTGCCAGGGACATGGCAGAAATTAAATCAAATTCGTTCAGAAGTTGATTCAGCATGTCTCCCCGGCCAGAGTGTTCATAGTGAAGCCCCCCCATCCTGTGGCAATCCAGTGATCCAATTACAGTGTTCATGGGGTTCCCACAAGGGTGCACGTTAAAGTCCCCCATAATAATGATCCGATGGGAGAGGCTCTCACAGTGATACCTAATGAAGTTGCCCAAGTCTTCAATCCTGCATTCCCCCTTGGCATTTACAGCGCTGTAAAAGTTAATCAGGCAGACCATTTCTTTCGCTCTTTTAATTGTCACCGCTTGAATATCAGTGTTGTTAGTGGATATTATTTTGACAACACAAAGCAAGGCTAAATCAATGTACAGAGCCAAACCCCCTTTTGCTCTACCACTTCGTGACGGTACTGCCGGTATAAAAAAACTTGTATATCCTTCTATAAATATGTCACTCTCCACCAGCCATGTCTCTTGCAAACAAATTACTGAAAAAGATCTTATGAAATCTATCCACCTCGGGTATTTGACCTTTCCGGCCAGCCCGGCAATGTTCCAGGAGATAACGTTATAACTCATTGCCTTGCTTTCCCCTAGAAGTGGCAAATGGGTTACCGACATACTCCCTAATGACCCAGCATTATTGTATCCGAAGGAAGCCCTCATGGGCGAAAGGGGAACACCGGATGGTTCACTGCTTCGTACCTCTCTAGCTCTGTCATGGCATACAGTTCCTCCACTGTCCCCAGGGTGATAAAGACAATCGACCGTTTTGAGTCCGCTATACCTGTTATGTGTGGATATTTGATTGGATATGTACGATTGCACCTGCCAACCCCCCTCCCCTCTCCCTCTTCCCTGATACCTTACTAACGTCCAGTCCCCCTCCGTCTCTGGGCGATTGGGCAAGGGATAAAAATATGTCAGTGGGAGGGATTGGATAGAGGACCCCATGTTGTCATGAATATAGTGATTCCAGTTGCAAATGTGTCCCACAGTGCGAGTATCTCTAAAATTCACAAGCACACAATCACCCTGTATATTTTTGGGCCTATTCCCCACCCAGGGCACCCTGCGCACCATCAAGATTTCGCTGGAAACATTACGGGGAAGTGGTCTGTTTCTATTCAGCCAATCTGCAGCTTTGTTTCTTAAAGACGTAAATGATTCTTTATTTGGGTTGCAAATTTCAGGGACCCCAGCTAAAACTACGGCGTACGGGCTAGATTCAGGTGGTAAATTAATTCGCAGATTCTCGGGGTATCCTGATTCGGGTGACTCTCTAGGGAGTTTTTTAGACTTATCAGCATTGAGCCCTCTTGTTGTGTTAGCGGATAATTTCACAGGAACAGATGGCATATCTACAGATACATTTTGGGTGGATGTGACTAGAGATGGAATGACATTATGCGGTACTCCCCCCCCCCAGTGCAGTATTCTGTTGTATATTGCCCAGAGGCAGCACATTTAACTTGACATTGTCCGCAATCTTTAGTGTTACAACCTCGATCTTGGCTAACCTGTTCTCAATCTGAGAGAACCTGTCTTCGAATGATTTAAAAGAGGACTTTAAAAATAGGCCAAGATTGGCAAGGTCTAAGTTCTCCGGTATCAGGGCTGCGTCCACAGAATTAGTCTCACATGAGGCAGTATCAGGAGGCAAGGGTGGCCCATTTGTCTCTGTTAGACTCGCCCTACCCTGACCCGTTGAAGATATGTTGCTGTTACAAGATTGTTTGGCGAGTTTAGGCTTCCTTCCTCCCGCGGCAACATTTGGTCCCCGCTTTCTCTTAGGTATCGCACCTTCTCGCCTCCCTCGCGTCTGCCTTGTATTCGGCCTCTGAGGTGAACTATGGTTAGACATAATAGTTGACTCAGCGGCCATGGTTGTATTAGACTGATCCACTAAAGAGACGGGGCCTTGGGTCTGGGGGGGTCGAAGGGTTATGTACGCTCACCGGGACATCAATGAGGTTTGCTCGTGATGAAGGCTCTGGGCTGCGGGCATTAACAAAATATCCCATGGAGGATCTTTTTGCCAGGGCGAGGTCTTGAGAGACCCGGTGCTCCATAAGGATGATGCCATGGTCGATGACAGAGTTAGCGCGGATAATAAAATTGTCCAGCGTCCCGGTTAAGTTCCCATTTGGAATCACTCCCTTGCTTCTGCTGTCCCGTGCAGACATTTTACAGTACAACTTAGCAACCCAACAAGTACTTACAGTTGGACACATTGACGTCCTATGTTTACAGCACCGGGAAAGGAAGAGGGATGGCCCGGTCCGGTCTCGAACGGTCGGGAACGGGCTATAACGGGCCCGCCCTTGTCCCAGGCTTCTCCCGGCGCCGCCCGCGCACGTCCCGCGGTGCGGGAGGCGTTCCTCAGCTTTCAAACGCCTCCGGGCGCTCCAATGGCATCACTCGTGCGCCGTGGCCGCCGGGGCACCTGGGGATTGTGGTCCCTTCCCTGGCGGCGGAATTATGCCCAGAAGAAAGCCGTTCCCCTCACGGCGTGCAGGATACAAGGTGCGCAAGCAAGCCGTTCCCCTCACGGTAGGAGTGAAGAATAGGTAAGTGCGTCCTCCAGCGCCTGGAAAAGTCCTACCTTCTTATCTCTAACTTTGGGTTTTAGAGTAATATGCTACTCACAGCAAATCGCTTAAATGCCTCATCATGGGTAGTAAGTGCAAAATAAATACAATTTACAATTACAAAACTGTCACCTTTCCGCAAAGCTGAAACAGATACACTAATGCAGTCTACACAACATACGCTCATCAGTTACACAAACACAAGTAGCCACAATAAGACATGTTATGTTTCAAACTGGTAGCATGCACAGACCTACAACACTGAACAGAAAGATTAGAAACCATAAACACAATATGTTAGGATTCCTTCTCAGGAGCAATTACAGAACAAGCTGCACATCCCTACAGCATAATGAGTGAACACGTTACACATGAATGAAGGTAGTGACTGTTACATCTACAGCCTCGAAATGTTCTTGTCACAAAAGCATGCACAACATCATCCATTTTTCTCTCAGAAACACATCAAAATTTAATGTAGCGCTGAGAAACTTCGGTCTGGTTTAACAATCAGACCGGAAAACCCTGAAAAACAAATACTGAGCTCATGAAACACAAAATCTGGTAGGTAAATCTTATTTAACATAGCATTTTTTTCAAACAAGTTAGAAAATGCACCATTGGAACTATTGATACATATCCCCTGCATGCAGCATCATACATTCTTCAAATTCAAATCTTTATTTGCAGGTGTAGGAAGCTAACTCTATATAGTGCACCAAAACGAGGTACGCTGCGCAGAGAGTACAGGCAAGCCTTACTGGTTTACTGAGGCACAAGTTACAAACCCAAAAGCTCTCTTTTGTGGTAGTGTGGGCAAGCAGTTTAGGCCTATCAGAGGATAATGCTAAGCATTTGTTGTATTCGCAGTGGCAATAAATGAGACACACACTCAAGAAAATATCTGAGACCAATTTTGAAAAAACACACATTTTTTTATAACTTTCAACAACAAGAAGTTCAGTATCAAGTAAGTACTTCTCGAGATTTATATATTTACAGGTAATTAAAATGCTCACTTAAATGCATCTTTATGCGGTAATGCTTTCCCATGGGAAAAAGGCAAATACTGCATTCAGTTACTTGCAATAGGTTTACAGGGGTTCCTTTCAGGACTTAAGGTGGTAGGGGCCAAGGACCATAGAATCACCAGCAGTTAGTCTTTACCTGCCCTGGAGCGTCTGGGTGCAGAGGTGCTGGTTGGGGTGGTAGCTTTGCGTACTACACCAAAGGTTGGGGGGCACCTAGAAGCATGCTGCAGAAGGGTACTTGTGGACAAGTCTGGGACCTCCCAAAGGGGGGGGGTTCGGTTCATGAGGGCCTTGGGAGTAATGAAGCACAGTCAGTTCTTGGGAACCTGGGTTGGGGTGTTCGGGTGCAGAGTGGTCAGGTCAGCTGGGCTTCTGTGTCATGGACGCTCACAGTTGTGAGTCTCTCCGGTTGAGGGGACAAAAACAAGACAGCTGGGCCACTCTCAAAGTGGGTCTCTGTGGTGCTGATGTCCCTCGATGACTGCTCGATCTTGGAGTTCAGATTGAACTCAAACAGGCTTTGGTTGCTGCAAGGGGTCCGTTACTCCAGGTATTGGTACTGTGCGACTCTGATTGGTCATGGTGTCTTCTTACTTAGTAGGGAGATGGATCTGACCTCCTAGAGCATGGTAACCTCTTCCTTGGTGGCTGATGCATTGATGAGGCTGGGAATGTGGAAGAATGGTGGACAGGACTTTTCTGTTTAGTGCCTGCAAGCTGCAGGGGAGTAGCTGCTGTACTTCAAGGGAGCTTGCTGGCAATTTGCGAAGTGCTGACAGTCCACTTGGGTTCATGACAGATGCACAGTGGTAGGACAAGTTGGATTGTCGCGATGGTCGGGAGAGGTGCAGACATTCAGGGTTTGATGCCAAAAAGTCACAGCTGTTCCTCTGGTCTTGCTTCTTTGCCCTTCTTGTTTCTCGTATCAGAGGTGCCACCTAAATACCTAATTTAGGGATGTTAAGGGGAGTGTACGGTAGTAGTCAATGGGCTACTTCACTGTGGGGTGCCTACACCTCCAATATAACCACTACCTGTGGGGAGTGCACATAACCCTGACCCAGTGTATCTAATTTCACCAAAAACCAAGATGGTGAAATTCTGCTTTTCGTGTTCACTTCAGGTAGCCCAGCTTAGGGGTGTAACTAGCCTGATAGTGGACATGCCTCCTGACTAGCTAACTTTCCTGCCTGTCCTGGTGCCAAATGGGTCCTGGGCAGGGGTTGGCATTTCACCTGTTTAGGGGAATCCAAGGTCGCATTTCAAAGGTGGCAGAGACTTTTCAAGCCTCCTCACATGAAATGCTGATTACTAGCTATCCTGCATGGAAAAGGTGACAGCACCTCCAGCTATAGCAGAAATTGTTTCTGTCCTCAGAGTGCATGGGCTCTCACCTCCAGGGGGTCAGAAATGTATCTGTGTGGCAGGCTGGCCAATACCAGTCAGCCAACACACTAGAGGTTGGTAGGTTTTCCGAGGGTACCTCTAAGGTGCCCTCTGGGTGCATGTCTTAATAAATTCACTACTGGTGTCAGTATCAATTTATTTTATTAAAGCAAGGTATTTGATATCAAACACCATATGTTTCAGTGAAGTCATCATGTAACTGGGGGACTCGTAGTGACCACTGCCCAGTACATATACTTAATATGGTTTTCCTTTTCACATGTACTATCTAGCAATTGCATTAGAGAGCACCAGGGCATATCGGCTCATGTAGATTTGTCCTCACATATAATATAATGCACCCTGCCTAAGGGCTGTAAGGCCTGCTCTAGGGGTGACTTCACATATCACAGGCAGTGTCAGAGAGCATGGCACCAAGGATGTGTGCCATGATGTGTTTTCACTTTTGTGTGCACCATGTCATGCAGCCTTCAATGGCAGTCTGCATGAGTTTGGTGGTGGGTCCCTTAGAGTGGTACAATACATGCTGCAGCCCTTAGGGCTCCTCAGTACCCAGACCCTAGGTACAAGATGTACCATTTACTAGGTATTTACAGGGGTCCTAACGGACTTGACAATTGTGGAACAATTGCACAGCTACTTTATTTTTGGGAAAGAACACTGGCACTGGGGACCTGGCTAGCAGGAACCCAGTGCACTTCTGGCAAGTTGCATCAAATACCAGCAGAAAATAGGAGTGACCATCTCAAAAAGGGGCACTTTCCTACACCAGGTACATTAATCATCAGAATATTAAGTCAATTCTTCAGCGTATTATGACAATCTTTATTTGTTTTTTGCACAAACACCAGAAAATACTGTGTTTGATCCCTACTTCACACTGGTGAAAAACGGCCCGGCCAGTCTTCCCATTCTTGGTACTTCTGAGTTGGCAATGTATGAGCAACAAGTGATCTCAGGCTCGGTGTCTTGGGGATAGGGAGACAAGATGTCTCAGATTTGCCTCAACGGTCCTGGTTTTTGGACTTATCATGTCCCAGTGTCCTGAAAAACTTCTCCAAATAAAACGCATGTCCCAGTTCTAAGAAGGGGTTCAGGTGAGCCAGTACTCAGTGGTGGAACATAGGCCCCCACAGTCCCTGTGGTGCAGGGAACCCCAAGCTCCAGGGGGGCTCCACAGCCCAGTACACTGGCCGGAGAGCTCCTGTTTGAGTCCAAATGGGGTCCCTTCACGTACCTTGCAAGGTAGCCCTCCCAAGTTTTGTTACACCACTGCCAGTATTCTTTACTTGAAATTGTTCCTGAAGCATATGACACCCTTTTGTGATAATGCTTTCAGTGCGCTCGACCGGTAGGCATATCTTTACCGAAAACACTTGATTCATTTTCTCACCTTCATTTGGAGAAAGGGTAGCAGCTGTGCTTGATTTGTACCTGTGAAAACCAAGTATGATGATAGAAACAAATGCTTGAAGGAGTTTGCACTGGGCACTTCAGATCACTGGCACCACCATTTTATTAGTTCCCCATGGCCAAGGTTCACAATCTTGGCCCTGACTTGGCTTGGTCAGTCATAGCCATATTTGTAAGCCTTTATATGGAAATGTAATACATATATCAGAACATTTGCATCTAATATCCTCTATGATTGTATAATATTGTGCAATGGGTGTCATGTCAATATATGCCAGATGTATATAACAATACCTTAGCCATTTTGTGTTATTGTAGTCTAAATCGGAGAGGGCAATGATTATAGTCCTACTTCTATGTTGGTGGAATGTCCCTGTTTTTGGTCTTGAAAATCGGGGGACCAAAGCAGAAAGCCATGATCAGAATTTGTTTGAAACTCAGGGTACAACTCAGCCTTAGACTCAGGAAGTGCTTTTGGTCAGAGAAAAAGGAAAGTCATGGCGAGAGAAAACAGCAGTCACAGCTGTGGAGGAAATAGGCAGTGAAAAGCTCAAAAGAATATGATGGTATGAAGAGTGACAGGAGGAAAAGCAGAAAGAGAAAAGCTGAGATGGGAATAAGTCGGGAGTCAATGAAGGAAGAAAAAAAACAGAGAAAAGGAAAGTGTAGGAAAAGTAGCTATTTTTCCATGTTGTAATGTTAACACCAATTTTATCGAAAGTTAACACATACCTTTCATAGTGTGGAACCCTTTTTAAAAAGATTTTCATTCACCTAAATTTAGAGTGAAATCTGAGTCTCGTGTTGAAGAATGATACAGTTAAATATATTCAAGTGAGAACTCGGTACTAATCTGTTTAAACATTTAAATAATGAGGGGCATATGTACAAGCCCCTATCGCCATGGGAACGTCACTTTTTGATACGACCCCGTGGCGATAGTGGACTTGCCTTATGTACAAGGCAGTGGCTTAACGCTGCCTTGTACATAAGGTACCCTCTTACGCTATGTTTAGCGTGAAAGGGACATGCAGTGGGTGTTGTGGTAGGCGTTCCACCACAACACCCATTGTATTTGACGCTGCCCCCTATGTACAAGGTTGGCGTACATAGGAGGCAGCGCCAAAATTAAGACCAGGAAAATCCTGGTCTTAAGTTGGCGAAACGAGGAGAAAAGCATTATTTCTCCTAGTTTTTGCTTTTTCCATGTGTGCTGCCTTGTGCAGCACACATGGAAAAAGCAAAATGCCATGGTTGGTTTATATACAGGAAGGTGCCCCTTCCTGTACATAAACAAACCTTTAAAAAATACAATTTTGTAACTTTAATGTGTGCTGCATAAACCAGCACACATGAAAGTTATAAAATGTCATTTTAGGATTGTTTATGTGCAGGAAGGGGCACCTTCCTACACATAACCAATCATCCCCTGCACACAGACGCCCTTGCGCTCTGGTGCAAGGGTGCCTGCATTGGCTCTAAGTTGTTAAACTTAGTACCATCGCAGAGGGAAATGCAAGGCTGCACCACATTCTAGTAAATATGGTGCAGCCTTGCGTTGCTCAAGTAGTGGAGTGTGTCATTATGCCCAGGAGGCTAACGACACGCTCCGCCACTTTATTGTACATATCCCCCTACATCTTCTAGTTTGGGGAATGCCCAACCATCAAGGTTAAACCTATACATTTGTTTTTCTCTTGCTGATCTGTCAGTTTTCCCTGACCAAATAAATGCGCCCATCATCTGATTCAATTTCTGAAACCAGACTGGAGGTTAATAAACTGGAAGTGTCTGAAAAAAGAATAAGCATTTTGGGAGAGCGAGAATCGTGAGAGGAATCTGATGGATGGAGGGCAGAGTGATGAATCATCACTTCCCAATCTCTTTCTTATGTTATGTTATGTTATGTCCATTTGTAGCGCGCACGGATACTCATGAGTGTCCCGGCGCGATGCCAGAGGGGTATGAAAGAGGCTAATCAAGCAAAAAGATGGGTCTTAAGGTTTTTTTTTTAAACACAACAGGGTTCTGGATGGACCGCAAAGAAAGGGGGAGGGCATTCCAGGCAGCACTGGCCTTATGCTTAACCATCATTGTTCCAAATCTGAGATCATAGAGATCACCTCCTATTATTTACCCATCTCCCCTAAGTACCTACTCAGCCCTGTATTGTCACAGCCCACAAGAGGTTCTGGGATTGTTGAGTCTTCTGAGTTTAGCGGAATACATGTGTTTTTCTTTTGTGAATTCATCGGTTCCGTTGGACAACTCACCTAGAACAATGAATACCCGAATAATATTTTCTCTAGAAAGAAGTGACATCTAATGCTAAAGCCTTCTTGCCAAGTTGCCTGGGGATCTTAATCATGGAACATAACCACTACACCCAACCCATTTTCACCGTTTGCCACCCCCCCAAAAAAAGGGCAAACATATTTTTCACACCTATTGTATGAAATGCTAATACTACAAACTAAGCTAATGCATTTTAGTGGTTATTAGAACACACCTTCCACTAATACTGGCAAAATGAATATCAAATGGTGCTTTTCGTGATACCACAATAAATATATGCTGTATAAAACATAGCAAGTAATCCAAACTTTTCAAGTAATATTGTGAGGTAGAGTAGTATTTATAAAGAATAGTTTTACAATAATCCCACATGTGAAATTAAAAATACATTGTAAGCAAAGGACATGTGAGGGAACTCAGAGGTCAAAAATTGCTGTTTCTCTTCAACGTTTAATTTTTCACAATACTATGTTTAGATGACAATTTGCCCCATGTCATGTGTGACACTTTTAGCCAGCCCTGACTTTTTATCAAAAAACACTTTGCATTCTGGGTCCCTGTTCCCATATTTCCAAAGTTTGAAGTGAAACTTCAAGTATCTATGTACCGTGTCCTATTGGCTAACTAACCATGACTGACTGGCAGTGGCGGGCTTTTAAGAGACACTTTGGGCCCCGTCTTACACAAGTTACCAGATGCATTGCAGCACATGCCTCAGCCTCTCTTTGTCTTTATTCACTGGCAAGAGAGAGGTGGAGTTCTGCATATGTAGGTCTAGTAGGACATTTCTAACTATGGTTGAATGTGAGTTGAATAGTGCAAAATTAGCTACTGACCAGGTCTTGAAACAACATTAGAGGTTTTACAGTGGATGGTAAGAAGGGGGAATGAGTAGCAGCAGCAAGGCTGGTGTATTATAACCGAGTGGAAGGAGCAAAGGCAGCGCTTATGGAGAGGTGGGCCAGGAATGAGAGCCTAAGATCTTTCGGGAGCTTTGGGATGTGGGTGTGATGGAACTCTACAGGAATGGCCACGGAACCAGCTTGTAACACAGTGTTTAAATGCTGTTCAAAGAAAGGAGGTTTCAGCTCCTTGTGGAAGTGGGGAAGAGATGAAGTCTGGCAGATCTGGACTGAGGTGGTGTTGGTAGTTCTGGAACTTGGGGTGCAAAAGGGCCTGTAGCACCTGCAGATCACCTTATAGTATCTAAGATTGAAAATCAGCAATTAAAAGTCCAGTGCATTTGTATTTACCAATCTTTACACTATTTCAAAGATGGACTGCCAAATATCAGATTACTTCTTCCGACCAATTGTTGATATGTCTTTCAACATAGATATCCGTGCTAGCTTTCCCTTTCTCTGGATGCAAAGTGAGGGTATTTTGTAAGTTGACCACAGAAATACTCTTGCATGGGTACAGGAAAGTGTGAAAGTCGAATATCACAGGATGTGAAAGCTTTTTATAACATACTTTTAGACTTTTGCCTGGTCTACCCTGTCATTGTATTTTCTTTGAAGCATAGAAGGTTCAGCATGCAAGGACATGTATCCTTCATCTTACAAACTGGCCCCTTAAAACATGATGACATATTTATTTGGATTGTTTCATTTTTTTTGTGTGTGAAATATGAGATAGTGATGTTTCCTGCATACGTGTCTTATCGCATTTGTGTTTACTATGAACATAGTAATACTCATGTGTGCCTTAACATGTACTGTTGCATTTTATTTATCAATTACAAAGTAGTTTTGTACCTATGTGAAGATTACTAAAGCCTTAGTATTATTGCACATTCGCAGGCATTTTAAATGAACTTCAGTTCTGGGAATCCCTGTCGTACATTGTACATTTCTTCTGAAACGTGTTAGCAAAATGTAGCCTTGTTCTCAAGTTGGCACAACAAAGCGAGGATTTCTAAAAGGAGTAGTCAGCTCCTGTCAGTATTATTGTTTCTATTTTTCAGACTTCTCACATTTCTTCCCACAAGATGTTATTAGCAACTGCTCACTAGTACGTATCTACAAATTTCTATCTAATCACATGTTCCTGCTTCCATTTACTTGCAAAAAGAAACTGTCTCAAAATTATTAGAATATGTATGGATGTTAGCATTATATGCTCGATCTGATCAAGGACAAAGCACTATCCGTTCAATGTGCAGTTGCTTTGCTTTCTTTTGGGCAACTTTGCTTTAAACAAATGGTAGACTTATATGCATATCCCAAGTGTTGTTTTTCATTTGCAAACAGCTTATTTGATACATATTCACAGCACCAATTACAGTGCACAGTCACTTCAAAGCACAGAGCCTAATTGCCAACAACCAGATGCTGGTGGTAAATGTGCAGACAAAGTAAGTCCATGGACAGAGTAACTCTCTTTCCACGACTGCAACTTGCCTCTTTTTTACCAGACAACTTCTAAATCAGGAAAACACGGTATAAATGCTATTTCTACTCTTGGGATTTACTTTCTGACTTTACCCTGTGCTCTAGATAAATGCTGTTGTGATTCTTTTAACTGTGTGATATTGAATGTGCCACATGGTTTCAGAGTGTCAAATGTTATATTGTTGTTCACAATGTACTGTTATTCCAAAATGTGCTTTAACATACTGATCTCTGACATCATTAAATGGTATGGTAATTATATTTGGTTGTATATGTGAATAATTTTTACTGGTGAAGTTAAGAGCCTCTAGAGGTGGGGAAGGCGGAAGCGATTAGGGAGTGGAGAGGGAGAGGAGTTATCTGCTGTCTCTCAAGTGCATTAGACCGTTATCTCAGGCATCAAGGGGACACATACAAATACATACCCATCTTCAACTCTGACGATCTGGGACCTTGAAGTGGTGGTACTTCTTTCTGTGACGTGCTTCTCTGCACTAGTTTCTACAGACACTCCCGCCTACATTTGCTGCCCCTACTTAACCCAACTCCACAGACAAACTGCACTTCACTTATTTGTTTATTCTTACACTCAATTCACACTCAATCATCCAGCCACAGAAAATGCTAATGTGCCCATACCTGCACAAATGCATGTGATCGTGTCCTCTCTCTCACAGACAATCTATACTGCACAGCTGTCACTTGAAGACATAAGAACCTTGGTTCCAATAATTATAGTCTATCTTCCCACCTTACAACCACCCGAGTCCTCATATCAAGCAACACATTCCTTATGACACAAACCAGCAACAACACTAGAACCATGGCAGGAGTTCAATCAGGGTGTTTTGCTCTGATCTCTGGAAGTCGCTGAGTCACTACCATTCAACCTCAGGCTGTGTCCTAAACTGACCTTGTTTAAAAGAAAGGCCCTGAAGAGTGCATATCAACCACTGAGGAAGACCGCAACTGAGTGACTTCAGGGACAGGGATTTCACACGCTCTTCTCTATGGCGCAACAACACTAACATGTGCTTTTCCTCTCAAGGCTGTGCTTTTAAAGAACCTTTAACTAATTAACTAAATAAATAAAATAATTGTTCTCTTGCAATACAAGATTCTGACGTTCTAATGAAAGACAGGGGGGGGGGGGGAGTTACCCTTGCCTTATGTCTCTTTTCATGCCATTAACTTAATTGGACCAAGAGCATAGAGTCTTTGCTTGATCACACCCTACACAATGTAGGATGTGGCACTATACTATCAGTCATTAATTATCTGAGCTAGTACTAACACAGTGGATCAGAGACAACACCCTCCCCTCCTTTCTAGGTCAAGCTATAGCCATATCCTTCTGACGATACTAGCTCGACCTTCCCTGGCAACTCGCTTCTCCTACACATCCTTTTAAAGACACTCATACCCCCTCATCAAGCAGAAGCTTCCTTATATTACATGCTTCATCCACCCTCACCTACCATGCCTCACCTTCCTACCTTACTAAAGTCACTACTATTCTTGAGCCAACAACATCTGCTGCAACACAAATAACTCGAGACATTGACCCACAATGGATCTCCACAACATGATCAGTCTAGGCAAACACTTGATAAGAAAAATGACCATAACTCACAAAATTCTCCTATCCACCCAATCATCTGAAAATGGCCACAAAAACATTCAGACACACGATTATGAAAGAATTCCCAGTGAAAGTCACTGATACCTGGGATGTTCCACAGGGAAAATACTGATCATTAACGTCTCACCAAATCCTCATGCAAATCTGACCAGCTCAATCCACACCAACGGCAATACAATGATTCAAGCCTCAGATAATGCACTATCTCAGTTCAACAAACACTTGAATGAACCACCTACAAGCACAGGAGTGGACCCTCAACATGGAGATTCCCTATCGTTACAACCACATCTCACCCCTACCACTAAACATGATCCAACCACTGTCTTTCCCATGTCTTCTCCTAGCAGACATTCAAATTACCTCTATCACATCTCACCCCCTCTCACTAAGTAGAACCCAATCATCCTCGTGGTCTTTGCCTCCTCTCCTAGAAAACATGAAAACTCTGTCCTCCACACATAGAAACCGTTGTCCCTGACAAACCTCAACTACTCTATCGGCCTGGAGTTAAACCAAACTCCACCCACAACTCCATTCTATCACTTTAGTTGTGATTCTCTCCTTATGACACCACAGCAGCCATCATGATATCCACAAAGGTTCACTCTGCAGAAATCATGCATGATTATAACCCAGTCCCAGTTGTATCCACTAAACTCTCCACTAAGCAAGAAAAATCCTTCTATAAAGTCACACATATCTATATACCCCTCCTAGAACATTGCTGCCCAATAGACATCTGCGATAAACCTCAAACCTCGCACTAACCTTCCTTCCCCTCCCCACTTGATAAACTCCTTGTACCTTATGGAAAAACTTGACTCTTCCCATAATGAACTCAGCTCCATCTCCAGTACAATTTTACTGTTGGCCGACAACTTCTCTTCCTTTGAACTCAGAACATTTTCTCTCCCCCACACTAGAGCACACTCCCACATAGAAAGCCATAATCCTAGTCAAATTGCACCTCACACTAACTACATTCCACAAACCAATAAGGATCTTCGCCACAATATAGCCACACCAGATCTCTTGATGGAATCTACTGATGATCTGATACTGTCCTATAACACAGACTCTTGCTTCCCCTTACCTTTAGCCAAGATCCACTTCATTGTAGGGAACAGACACTATATTCATCGATCCATTCCCAACTCTGTGAATCACAAAAAACAATTTCAATCCCTGTTCAAATTACTACTGTGTAGAAGATTTAGATCTAGTATGTCAAATGCCTACTCCTCAACTGCAGATCAGCATGCATCCAAACACAACGCAACCATGAAGTTGTGAAAATTATCATAGCAGAAAACCTAAATCCATTATTTCTTACAGAAACTTTGCCCATGTCATCATCTCAATCTGACCACAATGTTCTCATACTTCCTTGTTCCGCAATTGCTACCTAGGAGATAGTATGGTATGCAGCATACTATCCCCTAGGAAGAAATACACTCTTCATAGAATAACTGATTGAATTTAGCCCAGACAATTCCAGCTCTTCATCCCACATTGTTGCACTTTAATATCCACTGTAGAACCAGTCTAGATCCTGCGTCACTCAACTTGAACCCTTCCTACCAGAGCTTAATTTGTAAAAGAATAAATGTTGATGCTCAATTTTTTGGTCAGAAAGCCCGTAACTGGTGCAGTTTAATGTTTAGAATGCCGAATACCAAAGCTGCATAGTCTTGATTCCATTTCATGCATCTTTCATGCACCACAAACCCTTCCTAACCCTATATTTCACTCTTTCAAATTCTTTTTCATGCTTGTTTTCTTTATCTGTTTCTGTTTTTCATCTTTCTCTTCCTCCTTTCCCCAAGCAGTGTCTTACTCACTCTTGCTCAAAGTCTGATGAGGGACAATAAGTGCTGGTTTTCAAAAATGAGTGCCAGTGGGTCATATCTCCAACCACTAGTTCAAATTAAGCAGTGCTTTCTATGCGACAATGACCTCGAACAATAATGCACTAGCCTTCTAATTAAAAAGGAAACATCCTCAATTTAATAATTTCAAAAGAAGAATGGTTAAAACCAAATCTCCCATTCCCGTTAATTGACAAACCACTTCTTGATGCCCTTCAAGCTATCCGTGCACTTATTCAGAATTATATGGTCATCCTAAACATCCAATGGGCTGGATCAGAAACTTCACTGACATTGACGTGTGCACCCCTGAAATAAGATTGTCATGAAGTGGACAACAATCTGGCCAACCATAAGCTATTCTCCTCCCTATACTCAGTCATTCTAAAGGTGGCAGATAAAATGGCCCTACTCAAAATCAAAATGGGGAGGAGGAGTTTAATGTGTCCATTCATTTTCCTCATTCATATACTACAAAAAAATCACAGAAGGGGAGGGAATGGACAACGTGTAACTGAGTTATCACGGTTTCCCATTTAGAACCCTCATATACGCATTAGTTGGAACGGTGGCGGTATATCTCACTAGCCGAGCAGAGGCCAGTAGCAGTAGGTTAATGGCCATTTCCTTCGCCCGTTAACTAATATGTTTTTTTTACGGCGTGAAGAACCTACCCCCTGCCCGTTGAAGTACGCTAGAGCCTATAACTAAGTCTCCTTTTTATTTTCATTTTCCAGCTCATCTATTTGATAGAGCATTTATACCATTGGCCATTTTGCCATTAGGTACACAGGGGTACTGGATAGGGTGCGCCTTTTAGGGGGCGCACACCTTCCGTCCACCTGTTTTTGGTCCTGATAAATACCGGGCAACCGCCCATTTGGTAGAAACATGTCGACCAACTTACACCAACACATATAGAGACTCTCTGGTCGTAACTCACCTACCAGGGTCTCGCCAGTAATAATTGTTTTAACATTGTTCAGTTGCTCCAAAATAAAAATTATATTTTGAGTTAAACCAGGACAATTTTTAACATTTCCCTTTTTTTGCACCTACAGTCACAACCCGCTCCACTGTAGTACAGGTGTTGAAGCACATCCTGGTGACGCTAGGTCACCAGGGTGGACCCCGATGATGAAGCATGTCACCACTAGGTGGGTGAGTGAAGGGTTTTAAACAAAAGGTTGAATTTTTCCTTTTTGCCAGAAAGTTCGCCCTCCAGAGATTTTTTTGAAATCTCCGTTGGGGATACTCCTCCTTTTGTTGTACCGAGTTCCTTTCAGGGGAATAGGAGTAATCTCGCTTTCACTCTCAGTGAAAAAATATCCCTTGCTCTCTCTTTTGTTTTCCAATAAATGGAATTGCACCAGGTTGAGGGAACTGGACAGCACCGACTCGCCATAAAAGCCTGCAGAGACACCTACGCTGACTGTGCCTGGCCCACCTTGATTCCGGTGCCTGCAGCTGGGGACCAAATGACTGTCAGCAATTGGCCTTTTTTTCTTGATGTCAACGGAACGAGACTGGACCACGTTACAGGATCCACCGTATATGGGGACCTGAGCTTGTTTTCATCGAATACGTTAACAACGTCTATATGACATCACCAAAATCAATAAAGATAAAGGTTATCAACCGGGGAGTAGTCACACACCTCTGAACATATTTCCAGATTAGACCTTACAGAAAATGAGGATTGGTCATTCAACATAGCATTAGAATAGGAGAGTGGTAGAAGTGACGTACCGGGTGTGACCGTATACAGGTCCTGTTGGGTCATAGAACAACATTGTGGATATCGCCCACGAAGTGCCTAGTATCCGGAAAAGTCTTCAAATTTTACATGATAAATTTGGTTGAATTTATGGGTCACGAAAGAGGCAGGAAGAATATTCTGTCTTGATAAAGGTGGTGCACATAAGGCTACACACGAAACGCGTCGACGTAGCCTTCACGAGTTAAATTCAAGGAACAATGTGCTAGAAGGGATTGATTTGATTCTGGTTTTGTGAATTGTTTTTGATTCCTATGAATTGACATTCCGATGTTTGTATAACATATCACGGAACTAGTGTCTCTTTCTGGTTTTTAGTATTGTATAATGTTTTTCTGTACATAAAGACAGATTTTTACTGTATTGTTTTTAATGTTTTTAAACTGATATTTGATACTAATAAATTCACACACTGTGATACTTAATTGTTCAGGTTTGTTTACAATTACAACTGTGGGGTTAATTTGATTGAAGACCATTTAGTATTTGTATGGTTTGCAAAATAGGGACTGGATTTATTATGAATGTGTGAGTTCGGTGTGCGTGATCAGGCAGCTTGATTGTTTCACCCAAGGGATATTTTACTCTTTAACATTTGTTGGTACCATGTCCTTTGGATAGTTGGGCCATTCCCTATATTCTCACACTGTCAGCAATTGAGGCCATATGCACCACTCCCCAGCTGGGAGCCCTAGAGACCAGATCTGCCAGGGACGGCACGCCACATGCCCCAGGATCCAGGCAGACCATGAGCACGAGCCAAATAGTGCCAAGCTGGTTATCCCCAGGTGTGTAGCAGTTCAGTCATTTAGTCAATTTCATCCCAGAAAACCAGCAGCCAGTATTTAATTGCACTCGTTAGTTGAACAAACTGTTGACGTGCTCCAAGCCCTCTACCATTTCTGGGTTCTCCCCAGGACTCAGACCTGTAGTGTGGAGACAGCTGGTGCAAAAGGAGGTGAACATTATTTTAAGCTTCAATGCTGTAGCAGAAGGGTTAAATGAGGTGACTGAGCTTCACAATTTGTAGTTTTGGACATTCTATCTGCCTCAACTCACTTTTAGAAATGCTGTATAAGTGTTTTGACCATTTATATATGTATCCAAGAAAATTATGGAAAGACTCGGAAGACACATTTCCATTGTGAACTAAGACTCCCAGAATGCCTCAAGTGGGTACTTTACACAGTGTATAGGATTCCTGCATGCTGCAATTCCCTTTTACAGTCAGTGACCAATCACATTGTAGAGCCCTAAGAAGGGCAGGTTTTAACCTCTGTTTTAAAAATTCTACGATTGGAGCAACTATAGAGGTTGTTGGCATTCTGAATTCAAGGGTTGGACCTTTCAAAGGAAGTATTTTATGGCAGAGAAGTTAGGGCCTCCCTTACAAGCTCATTGTGCCGCAGGTGCGTTGCTTTTTTAGATGCACCAGCAGTGCAATGGGTTTGCCCGTATTTACAAGGCAGCGTAAAGTCACCCTGCGTGACTTTTCATGGCCTTGTACACATGGGCCACTTTCACGCATTACTCTGCATAAAGGGGCGTTCTATGGGTGTTGCTGAGGGTGCTCCCACGAGACATCCAATGAACCTGACACATTCCCAGATTTACAATGTTTGGTTAAGCTGGGAATGTGTCAGAATAGGAGTAGCGCAATGAGGATAAATACTTTTATTTCTCCTTGTTTTTTCCTCTTTCTATGCGTGCTGCATTCTGCAGCATGCTTAGAAAGAGGAAAATGCCATAAATTATTTTTTGGGGACAGGAAGGTGTACTTTCCTGCACGAAAACAATCATCCCTGCAACGCAGGCACCCTTGCACCATGGTGCAAGGGTGCCTGCTTTGGCGCACAGCTGCTGTTTGTGCGTCGGCGCAAAGGAGAAGGACATCTTGTATCTTGTAGATATGGCGCATTCCTGCCCTTTTATTTTGATGCCCAATGCTTGCTGTGCTGCCCTGCGTCAAAATATAGTAAATTAGGCCCTAAGTGTTTTGGAAAGAAATTAGAATCTTCCAGTGTTTTTCCAGTCGAGCATAAAATTACTGTGCTGACATGATACAATATGGCAAGTTTGTTACAGAGGCATTCTAAAAATCAAGAGTGTCTGTGCAACCTTGAGCTTTGCTGAGGCATCGTAAAACGACTGTTCCTCCCATAAGCTAAAAAAAAAAGATTTATTTTCCACAGAGCGTGTGTTGGGTTGCAGATTTGAAGACTGACCACATTACTAAAAAATCCACATTATTAAGGCGCCGACTCTCTTTGAAGCTAGTTAGTGTGCTTGGTTATTGTCCTAAAAAGTACATGCTCTTGCATCGGAGTTTTTTTTTTTATAGTAATTAGCCCTTGTATATGTCTTCTCAGATGCAATTAACAGTATGAAACAGATTGTTGTTTTGATGCTTCATGAAATGTAGTTGAAAAAACTGTTTGATTTCGTGTCGCTGTTTTGTGGGTGATATGTATCAAACAAAGTATGTCCATTATATGTTATGTATCTTTTGTGTAAGACTATTCGAAACAAAGGCTATGAGGGTTTGATCAATGAAAAAGAAAGAATAAATAGTGATCACAATATTTGAGTTGTGTGGTCACAGAAGGAATTATTATTGTTTGAATGTGTAGTCAGTGCTGGCATTTGTGTTGTCATTGATTTAATAGTGGCCTAGCCTTGCTGACCATTGAATTGGCTCAACCCATTGTGTTTGTTATTTTGCCCTCAAGAAGGCGGCGGCTGTGGCCTTGAGAGCATGAGGTTGGCTGTTGCCCTGCAAGACCAAGCAAGTGCTTAGAACACAGTGAGATTCCTTCTGAGAGAGAAGGCCTACCCCTGCCCTGTGGAGCTTGACTGAGGGACAGTGGGAGAGAGACAGTTGCGGAGCCCTTCACTGTGATGCCGGGAGCAGACCACAGACTGTAGAGGTTAGCAAAACACTAGAGGAGGGCGCCTGCTATGCACTGCGGACCCTGGTGTTGGTGTGGGACTACGGGGCTGAACTGGGACCTGACTGATCTGGGCCTCAGCCCCTTCTGCGGAGACTGTGTTAGTGAGTCTGGCTGAGACACGAGGGGGAGGGCCGGTGAAACACAATGTGGCCCCCAACAGTGATTTCCTGCAGATAGAAACAATATCTGATGACAATGAGCTCTGGTATACTTATTGAATTCACACCTGAAGTGTAGAACTGAGACCCATCTTCCGTTCACTGCCTGCCTCCTTGGGGACCCCGAGGCTGAGTATCCAGATCACAGACGACAACACATAGGGCCTCTGGAGAACATCGCTACTGCATGGGCAAAAAAGTAACTATCCCTCAAGGAGATGCTGACCAAGCCGACCTGCGTCCGTCCAGGGAGCGCCTGCAACCCTCACACCCAGAACCGCTGCCAGACCAGTAGGACACCGAGGGGCCGGTGACTCAATCTTTTCTAGAGGCCCCATTTGCTTCCCTTCAAGATGACCTCCAGACTGTTAACCGCTTGCGTGCGGCAGGAATTCCAGCCCTGTGCTGGACATTCCAATCGTGGGCGTGGTCATGACGAAACCATTCCGTCATCAGCACAGTCGAACCGTGACTCATGATGGAATGGTTTAGTCACAAGCATGGAAGGGGTTAAAAGAGACCTGTGACAGACCATAAAAGAGATACGCAAGGACATGACAGAGGTGGGGGACAGGGTCTCTACCCTCGAGGATCATGAGGCTAGCCAAGAGAAAGATATTGAGCAAATTCAGCAGGAAGTGATCCGCTCTAGAGATCAATTGATCAATTTGCAGGCCCAGGTAGAATGCCTATAAAACAAGCCGAGACAGAATAACATGTGCATCAGAGGGGTGCCAACTAAAGCAGAGGACACAGACATTGGAGTGTATGTCAGGGCTCTGTTCCTCCAGATCCGCGAAACACTACCTGACAAAGAAATACAGATCGACAGGGTGCATAGAGTGGCCCTCCCGTAGCTGAAGAATACCCATCCAGCAGACAACCTGGTATTCGTCCATGACTTCTAACTCAAAAAACTCTTTCTTCGTAAAGTCAGAGCCCTCCATCCCTTGCAATTCTGAGGTCACACGCTAACATTACCAGGTCCTGTTTGCCCTCATGTTACAGAAAAGTCGAGACTTTCGCCAAGTGACCACCGTCTTCTGAGACACGAGTGTCACCTACTCCTGGGGTCACCAATTCCACATAGTTTTTCGCTGGGAGGGGAGGCTCCATCAGCTCCGAATCCTCGCTGAGACATGCTGAGTTCTGAACATTGAAGAGATCTCTGAAGAACGACAGCAGGCTAGCCCACAAGAGCAGAAAGTCTGGATTCGCCTCAGGTGGCGGGCGCTCGGCATTATCCAAAGATTGGCGCCCTGATCCTGAAACTATAGAGATGGAAACGCAAGTGGTGCTGGACACACTGTTTAGCAAACCCGACAGGCAGCAGATGAGCTGAGCACCAACCAGGCCACCAGATCCCAGACAACAGTAATGGGGGTTGGGGGTGCTGAAGGAGCGGGGAATCGGGGGGGACTGGATGATGCAGAGTGGGCTACAAGATAGTCTTATGAGCCCCTAAACCCCGTATTCCTACTGGACATTCCTGGCCACGGCCAGTGCCTTAGGTTTTGATGGGACTATATTTCTGTTTCTGTTACATGTTATGTTTCTGTTGGGAGAGTACTTGCATTACACACAAGTGCACTGCACTTTAGATTTTCATACCAGGGGGTCGTCCAGGGACCACACCATCCACACTGGTGAGAGGGAGGGTTGGTTATTGCAGAGAGTAGCGGCTACTGAGCTTTCCTTCCTTTCCCCTCCCACACGATAAACAAAAGGTTATCACCCTCAATGTGAAGGGGCTCAACAACCCGACCAAGTGCAGTGCAATTCTATCTTACTTAGAACAGTCTGGGGCTAACCTGTGTCTTGTACAGGAGACCCACCTAGCCTCCAGCAATTGGCCCTGGCTTAGATCTCACGCTTTCCTGCAACAGTTCTACTCATCCACCACCTCTAACACAGCTGGGGTGGACATTCTGGTCTCCCCCTTTTCCGAGGTGTGAGTGTGGGAGACTGCACCTTTACATTGATTTCCTTATATGCCCACCAAAGAAGGCCAAGAACGATTCCTCAGATGGGCTGTGCTGGAGGTGATATCTTCCCAAAACAGGATGGTGCTATAAGGGGGAGATCTTAACCTAGTGTTCAACAATGACTTAGATCGATCAGCTCATTGCTTTGGTCACACGGGGGCCTTTACAAGAGGAGGGTGCCAATAGTTTGGCGAGAGCAGCACTCACAGGCCCAGGACTATACATCCTACTCACATGCCTATAAGACATATGCATGCCTTGATCATTTTCTAGGGACGAGGGAGATCCAGACCCTGATCATGATGCCAGAGCTAGAGCCACGCACCCTATCAGACTATGCTCCAGTGATTCTCACCCTGGTTAGGTGATAACAGACTTCCTTGCCATTAACAATACCACTAACACATTGCTCACTACCCTTTGGAAGACTATAAAGTCTGTTATATGGGGGAAATATTGCTATATCAGCAGTGAGCTACAAAATCTGCCATGACAAAAGGAAGCAGATACACAAACAAGTGCAAGAATTAGAACATATACACAAATGCACCGGAGCCCAGTGGGTCTGGAAGCAGCTGGAGGCGGCGTGAGCACAGTTAGTGGGTCTATACCTGAACAAAGCTGAGTATGCCCTGCTTTAACTCCAACACTCTTTGCATGTAGTGGGAGATCGATGGGGCTGGCTCCTGGCCAACAAGCTAAGGGCGCAACAGCAAGCCATGTGAGTGTATTCCCTGATGGTGCAGGACGGTACCTATATTGCAGGAGACAGCCCTAATGCGTCCGCCTTCTGGGATTTTTATGAGAAGCTATACTTGGAGCAGATTCTCTCCAGAGGAGCTGGACCTTTACCTTCAGGATGCGAATACCCAGAGACTGATGCCAGTCCAAGCAGCGATGCTGGATTGCCTGATTCGGACATAGGAGGTTAATTCGGCCATTGGTTGCCAGAAGCCCCTCAAATAGTTGGGACCGGACAGTTTTCCAGCCCTCTTTTAGAAGACTTTCTGCACCAATTCTAACCTGGCTTTTTAACTCGATTACTGGTCCCAGTACGGTGCCACCCTTGATACTAGAAGGTTTCATCATGGTGCTTCCCAACTCCTGAAAGGATAAAAAACAGTGTGACTCCTACTGCCCAATATCCCTTCTCGATGTGGATATTAAATTGTTCACTAGGATACTAGAGGCACGGTGGAGTCCACTTATGCTGTGTGTCATTGATCCAGGTCAGACAGAATTTGTCAGGCACCAAAAGTGCAGAGACAACCCCAAATGGATCGTCCAGTTGATCGGCAAAGCCAAATGCTTTAAAAGGGAAATAATGCTCCTGGCCATAGATAGTGAGAAAACATCTGATTGGGTGCATTGGCCCTACCTAGATGTGACGCTCAACTACTTTGACTTTGGAACGTGTTTCCGCGAATGGATCCTCAGTAACTATGAGCAACCCTGAGTGACAGTTTAAGTAAATGGTCAGACCTTAGCGCCCTTCCCCATCAGCCAGGGTACTCAGCAGAGGTGCCCGCTATTGCCCCTCTGTAAGCTCTCTACATGGAGCCTTTGGCTCAGTGTATATGGGACAATCCAAAAATCACAGAAGTCTGCTTCGGCGGGGAGGAGCACACTGTTAGCCTCTATATGGACGCTATATGGCACTGGACGACCCTGCTACGGCCCTCCCGGCATTTCTAGCGGAAACTGAGGCCTTTGACAGAGCTACAGGCTTCTGCATTAAAATTCAGAAGTCGCAAGCCCTCAACCTCTTGGTCTCTACGGCGATGAAGATGTTGTTTGCCAGCCAATATCAAATACAGTGATTGACTACCTCCATCCACTACTTAGGGGTGGTTCAGCTAGCCCCAATGGCGTTGGTGGCAATGGCCCTCAATTACCAAACTTTACTTCGACAGCTCAGGAGGCACCTGGCCCAATGGAAACACTATTGGCTATTCTGGCTCAGCCGAGTGACAGCATTAAAGATGACTGCCCTCCCAAAGATCCTGTTTTTGTTTTAGGCCCTCCTGAAAGTAACCCCCCCCCCCCACCCTTGCAGGTGTGATTCAATATCTGCAAGGAAAGAAAGATGGACCGCTTCATTTTGGCAGGGCTGCAACCTCCCAAGAGTCAGGAACAGAGTTACAGATCCACAAAAGAAGGGGGTTTAGGGGTTCCCAATCTCCTCCACTATTACCAGGGGGCGCAACTCCGCTATGTAGTGGAATGCAATAGGGAGGAATCCGAGAAACACTGGCTATTTATGGACTGGGCGGTCGCAGGGCCACACCTGTGAAAGATCCAGTTTCTTAGAAGATCACAGAAAGCATGGGGCCTTTACTCTTTACCAGTCACTTAAGCCACTCTTAAGGTCTGGGGCCAAGTGGCGCTAATAGAGGTCTATCATTGTTTCCCTCTCCGCTCACCCCAATAGTGGGCAGCAATGACTTCACACCAGGTCTTGGGGAGGCGGCGTTCCAGCCTTGGCAGCTCGCAGGGTGCTGATCTATTGGTCACTTTCTTGATGAATCGGGCCCTCTCCCCTTTGAGCAGCTGTGCAAAGTTTATACTCTGCCAGAATCGGAGAATGCTCTACATCCAGGAGTGGGGATTGCTGGAGAAGCTGTAGGGCTCCTGGGATTTTTCTTCACCTGCCCTGGGACTGCAACCGAAATTACAGCGTGCTGGGACCTGATTCTAACTGAGATAGGTACCCATTTTGATAGCTACCCTGTTTCCCTGCATATACTATTTTATTACTCTAAAACACCCACACTGTCCCACTAAAATCCTAAAGAAGGTGCAATATATGTCTGGCGGTAAGGGCCGCCCACCAAAAAATCCTCACGGGCACTGACAAACTCCTGATGCAGCCCTGGTGGATACACCGCTTGTAGCAGATATTGGGAATGGAGAAACAAACTCTTACGCTAACTGCTCAGATTGACTTTACAGGAAGCTCTAGGGCCCTTTCATTGTTCTCCTGTCCACAAAATTTCGAGAATTGACTTGCCCCAGATATCTGTGTTTACTTTGTTTGGCAGGACCTGATACCCCCAGCACGAACTTAAGACACCGACCAGGTGGAACCTTTGAACCCTAAGTAGTGCGTTATTAGGTGACTGACATTGGCTGTGAGTACTCCAGGGGAGGGAGAAGGTGTGTTGAACTATAATTTGATTTGTTACCTATGGAGCAATGTTACGCTCACTGTTCGTTGATTTGTCTTTATAAACTTATATGCTAAACATCAAACTCATAATGTAATCAGCTCAAACATATTTGAGAACTGTCTAAATCATTTCGGAATGATTTTTGCAATCAGAGGGATAACTGTCATGTTACAAAAGAATCCTGACAATATTGCAAGAATAATTTTCACCTATAACCTGTTTACTGTTCCAATATAACAAAACGTAAACAAATGGCCAGCATTTTTTTTTAGAAGGGTAGCAATGCTAGGAGGGGCACTGGAAGGTCATTTTGGGAAGGACTGCAATATTGTTTGCACCAGCTCTGCCTATCGTTATGTCAGCGGGTTAGCAAGGGTTTACTTGACTTATAATCAGGACCACTGGAAATATGCAACAAGAGAGGACCAAACGATGCTGCGAGTTTAACTAAATTATGCGGCAAGAAAAAGCTACTTAAGCTGCATAATGTGGCATATGTTGTGATAGTGTTACCTCAATCTTTTGTCATTTTCACACATTAACACTATCTAGGGAAAGGTGTCACCTCTTTAGTACTAGTTTGACCACCAAATGCAGCAATAACCAACAGAAAGGTGACCAGTCAACCTTTGCACGGAAACTTTCACTACGCAGCAAAACGCTTCACCATATTTTACGTAACTTTTGATCCATTTGAGCTAAAAATTGTTTTTTGTTACAATCATGCGATTATGCAGTAGATGATACATTATATGGCAATTGCATATTTAAACGAATACACTGTGGCTGCAAAATCGCATAACTCCAATGGCCCTCCGCATAATGCACGAAAACGGGACCTCGAGATCATAGTTGGGTAATAATAAAAGACAATCTGAATTGAAGTGGGGCCTTCAGAGCTCTGCCTGTGCTGCACGACTAATTGTTAACTCCATGGGCCGGTTGCCATCTGTCTACAGCCAATTTTTCCTCTATAGAATTACAACACCCTCCAACCTCGGTAGACAGGAAAGTGGCTGCGAAATGTTGAGGTGTCGAAGTCCAACAGTATCCCTGAATGCTTCTGTCTTGCAACATGAACCTTTGGGCGCCTACAGCTTATCACGACGCGAGGGAGCTGCTGCGCGGTGTTCTGTGTAAACACAGCCCCGCCGCTCTCCTCTTCAGCACGACGCTCACGGCGTGCAGTGTAGCGGCTAAACAGCAGGTAGTGTTGGCAAAAATATCCATAAGCCGCAAACCACACTCACAAAATCCAACTCAAGCTTTATAGGGACTTTAGCTTTACTTGTTATGAATCACTTCCGTGTGGTGCGTAAGAGCGTACCGTGCGTGCTGCGGCGTGTCGAGAGTTCCATTTATCGCCTGCTTGTCACGAGCAGCACCGGCTGGCTGATTTTATTTCCTCACATGTCTCCGGAGGCACTTTTGGGAGCTGCGGACAAGAGCGTTGGGGTACAAGGCAAGCTGCATTGTATTAGAAAATCACAACAACAAAACGTTGATTTACACTTGCTTAATTAACGTTCTTGTGCAGAGCAAATGAGCATCCCGGCCTCAGCAATGATATCCCATGCCCCCTAATGATGGTTTGTCAAGGTTTGCTTTTTAATAGGCTTTCAGAGACTGGGGGGCATGTTAGCGAAGGTGTCTGACCGCAGAAGGGGGGTTGTGCTGCCTGCTGTACTGCCAAACATCTTTGTTGGTACATAAAGGGTCCCAACCACCTATGTTGCACAAGCAAAAAAAAAAAAACACACAAAAAAAAATATATATATATATATATATATTTAAAAAAAGATGTTGAGTTAGGCTGACACTTTTTCATGTTTGTAGAAGGGTCTCTCAGGCTCGGCTATAATAAAAAGCAGACTTTGAAACGGGACCATATCGAGCCCTTTATTTAAGTTGTTAACTTTGCAGGCAAAAACACAGACCAATTTATTAACTCCTTCGCTGCGGCGGCTATTCCGCCGCAGCGCTAAGGGGGCGGGGCGGCCGCGCGGCGGCCGCATGCTGGTGACGGAACCGCTCCGTCACCAGCCTCGGTTGAGCTATGCTGATGACGGAGCTATGCTGATGACGGAGCGGTTCCGTCATGGCCCGCCCCGCTCAATAGAACGCTCAGCGCAGGCGCGGAATCCGCGCCGCGCAGGCGTGCCGTGCGGGCCATGACGGAACCGCTCCGTCATCAGCACAGCGCCACCGCAGCTGATGACGGAGCGGTTTCGTCACCAGCATCGAAGGAGTTAACAATGATTGTAAAAACACTTAAGGTAAATAAACCATGTCAGTGATGCAGTCCCTTTAACTTTCACGTGTATTTCATTTTGCGTTTCCTAAGAGTATTTGCTTTTTCCAGAGGCTGCGTTCCTGTATTTTTTTCATGTAACATATGACCCTTGTATAATGCATACTGTGAACTGAGTCGCCTCCAGTTGTCTAGGTGAGTTCATGTTGTAGGAGTGTGCTTTTGACAAGGCATGATTGAGAACTCTGGAGCTGAGGCCGAAGGCAGTTTGGCTTTCTCACAGAGCATGTCATTTGGTCCTAAATGTGTTCAGATTACAGGCACATGTGAGTCTTGGCATCTCAGCTGAGTGAGTAGGTTGTGTGCAGGGGATGGTGAAGTGGAGGAGATGAAATTAATTATTTACCGAAAGAGAGTGAAAAGATTGTAGCCTAGATTTAGTAAGCCTTTGCGTCACCCTTGCGTTGCACAAGGAGACGCGGGGCGACACAAAGGCTTATTTGGAATTTACAAATCCATGCCTCGCGTGGCTTTGTAAAGAAATGTAACTCAACACAGCTCCTTGTACTATCTCACGTCACATTTCAACTTGGGAGGCGTTCAGTGGGTGGCACATGGGGGTTCCTATGTATCCACCCGAAGATTTTGGAACATTCCCAGATTTACTAAATGCCGTAAACCTGGGACTGCATCAAACTGCTACATCTTTCCCAGTGAGGACTACCGAGGAGAAATATCTTTAATTCTCCTTGATATTTCCTCTTTCTATGTGCATTCTGCAGCACACATAGAAAGAGGAAAATGCTTTTAAGGATTGTTTTTGTGCAGGAATGTGTCCCTTCTTGCACAAAAGCAATCCTGCCTGTAACTTGGCACGAGCAGCTCACAGTGTTTCAATGCAAGGTGAAAGCAGAAAGGCAGACTTTAGCAATGTTTAAATCACATATATTCAGAATTGAAGCATTTTAATTTCTCATTCACAAAAACTATGTCACTTTTTTATTTGATTCTGCTTACAAGAATTGGTAAAGCCAATAAGTATGGATGAAATAACTGAAAACTCAGAGAAGGGAATCCAAGTACTACCCAGGTGGCACACTGTAAAGCACAGGATTTTGTTTACTTGTAAGCTAGATGCTTATTTACATATCTCTTGGAAAATTCTTAGCTATGCTACAGTGGCAATGCTCCTTTTTCATTCCACTTAATCCACTGTCGGCCACAGAAGGAATCCACACCCCAATAGGCCAAACTGGGACACTCTCCAAAGGAAAGCTGAAGATGTCCCTGAAAAAACAGACAGTGCAACAGTAACACCTGTATTATGTTCACTACTGCGACAACCTTGAGCCCAGCCTTTGAGGACAGCCCGTAAAGCTTCCATGCAGAGTAGATGCAGTGCACATAGTGATCATAATCACGTTTAACCAGAGTCTACGTGTCCACAGAGACATAAAAAAATGGCTTTGAGCCACTTTGCCAGTGTTCAAATCAAATATGTTCAAATATGCCTTAACCTTCTCACCTTCAGCATGCAACAGAGTCACATAATTTGGCCAAAGTCTCTAAATACTTCAATTAGAATTTCATATACTGCATGCTGGACTTGGCACTCTCTGCAGGGTCACCCCAAACGTTTTTGCCTTCACCCCACCTATTTTTGCTGAATTTATTTTGTTGGCTTTAGGACTCTCTGCACTTCACCACTGTTAACCAGTGCTAAAGTGCATATGCTCACTCCCTAAACATGGTAAGGTTGGCTTACATCTAACTGCCATATTTAATTTACTTATAATTTCCTATTAAAGTGATATATCATATACCCAGGAAAAGTAAATTAAATACTACTAGTGGTCTTCAAGCACTTATTGTGCCCCCACTTAAGTAGTCCCTTAAATGCCCCAGGCCTGCCTTTGCTGCCTAAATACAGTTTTGAATTGCTAGTTCAACTTGGCAATATAAACCCCTTGCCAAGCCTTGATCTCTCCTTTTATTGGATATAAGTCACCGCCAAGGTAGGCCCTTGATAGCCCATAGGGCAGGGTGCATTGTAATTGAATGTCTGGACACGTACTTTTACGTTTTACATGTTCTGGTAGTAAAACTTCTAATTTACTTTTTTCTACCGTGGGGCTTACCTGTCCCATAGGATGAAATTAGTTTACCTAATTACATTCAATATGTGCTAACTTTTGATTGGGAACAGGCGAGCATTTTGTGTTTTGTATTTAGGAAATTGTAATTAAAAAGCCACTTTAATGGTAACGTCAGATTTTAAATTACAATTTTGAAAATACCATCTTAGAAACTTGGAAATTTTCTGCCCTTTGTTGTTTGGTGCCTTCAGCCTGTCCTAGGTCACATGACTGGGTGTAGTTGGCAGTTGAACGTTGACAATTCCTTCCAGACAGTCACCCAATATAGGTACTAGGTGTACCTAAATGGGCCATCTGCTGGAGGGATGGGGGCAGAGATAGGCACAGTCCCACTTGCAACTGAATAGGCTGTGCTCTGCCTGCACACAAAGGACTTGTCACTCTTGAATTGTCCCTGGAGCCAGCTTGGAGCCAGGGCAGGGGAGTCAGAAAATTCAAGCCCTTTAAAAGACAACTTTGAGAAACGTCTCCTACTTCAAAGAAGGCACCAGGTATAAAGAGGGGACCCTCAGATCCAATTTCAGTTCAATTTCTGGACCTGCGGAAGGACTCTCAGAGGATTGCCTGCTGCTGTGGCCTGCTGTGTAGACTGCTTTGCTGTGCCTGGAAGGACTGCTTTGCTGCCTGGAGCCTGCCTTGCACCCTCAGAGGCCTGCCCTGCTGCTTGAGCCTTGCATCATCCAAGGCGGTGTTTGCTGGCCTCCTGGTTAAAGCCTCGGGGTACATGCTCCCACCATCGTGAACCTACACCTGGACCCAGCCTGAGTGAGTCCTGAACCCCCAGTGGTGCCCCTTCATCCCTGGACCCCTGGTTGTGGTGTTAACCACTTGGATGCTAAGGCTATTTTAGATCTTTAATGCAATTTCCATTGAAATCAATGGAAACTCCATGACGAGCTGGGCTCGTCATGAGCGTCGAAGGGGTTAAAGGTGCCCACATAGTCAAAATGCAAAATGTAGGACTTTTAACATTTTTTGCTAAAAGCTACTCAGAGAACCAAGGGAAGACTGGGACTAAACTGCTCGTCTATCCGCTCAAGGTGCATCACCGGTTGACATGATTATGTGGTATCCCCCACTAACTTCTTTGCAGCTGCAAATGCAGTTTGGCCGTCCTTTGCAAAAGGGCTATCCGGCCTCATGGAACTCTCATCAGCTAAAGCCTCCTGCCTCATCCTGCTGGATATTTTCGACTTTCAAAAAAGAGTCTAAGTCCCAATGTAGAAATCTTCACCATGGCTTTGTCCAGCGACTCCCCAACATTGCCTCCTACTCAGAAACTGCCTTGCCCTGCTGACCTTTACCTTCTCAGAACTTTCGTTCAAAATTTCTTTTAAGTACGAAGGTAAGCCCCAACCAGGCCCAACCCACTTCTTGTATCTGACCCATGCTCCATCACGGTCTGGCATATTTTTTCCTCTTACCTGACCTCGCGCATTTAGGTATCAATTTTTGGGACTTTGATCTTTGAGGTATTAGATTTTACTAAAAACTTTAAAAAACATCATAACTCCAGTTTTACTGATTGGATTTTTGTCATTTTGGTATCAAATAAGTTATTAACTTTTACTCTATTTTTCTAAATGAGTGTGGGATTTTTCTTGTGTTGTGTTTTCAGTTTATTACTTTTTGTGTGCTTCATAAATACTTCACATATTGCCTCTAAGTTAAGCCTGACTGCTTTCTGTGTTCAACTGCCAAGGGAAAATCACAGGTTAAGTTAATTGTGGTTCACTCTGACAGGGATTGTGGCTATTGTTTGAAGAAGGGTCACCCCCATTCAACCAACAACTCAATTTCTCACACCACACACACAGTACTGGAACCACTATAAACTCTTCCAGGGTCTATGGGACAAAATGGAAATAAGAAAATTGGCTTATAAACATCACCAATTGTAACTGCCATCTAAAAATGGGTGACATTTAATGTAGTTGTGTCAGTGCTCTTAAGTACATTGATAACACATATATACTAGAAAGACACTGAACAACAACTCAGAAGTAAGTGATAGGTGCTCCTGAATGTTTAATGTTCTATGGAGGACAGGACCATTTTGTTAAAGACCCTTAATAGAGACCTTATGGAAGCACATCTTAAGTTTTCCTATTTCGAGATTCTTCCTGAATGGCACTGGACACCCGCTAAACTCTTTAGGACAGGAATGAACATGCACAACAAGCGTTAGTGGCAACATTTTGTAGTTGGGTTGGTCTCTGCTTTCATTCACTTGTATGCATCCAATCACCTTTGCTGTTTTCATCCATCCTGGTTTCCCTTCAGGTAGTCTCTGCCCTTTTCCTTTGAGGCTTGTAACCTTATCTTGTTTATGTGTTATTTATCTTACGACTCATGGGTTATTGTGTTGGAGTCTACTGCACCTTGGCCTCCGGTGGAGCAGCGCTGGTATCCTGGTTGTCGTCTGATTCCACTACCTCCACCTCCAACCTGGATCAGAGTAAGATACTCCCTTTGATTGTGGGTTAGTATTAATTGAACCAGTTCATATTTGGTCATCCTTGTGTATTGATCTGATGGCTAATACCCTAACTATTTAAAGCTCCGTCCCTTTGCTGCTTGAGATCACCGATGCACAACACACCACTAACAACATTGTTCCGTGCTTGGTATTCCTGATAACACAGGAGGACACAAACTCTCCTGTGTCTTCTTTTCCCCATTGCCCATTTTACCTTCATTCTCTGTGAGACATTTGATTTGCCCATACCTTTACAGAGTCTCTGAGAAAGCCAGGATTCTCAGAGGAACTCATCTTCCATAATAGTTTGAAATTGTGTATACTTTCTATGTTGTTCCTTCCTTAAATGTGTTGTCTTCTCAAGTGACCATTATTAGGTATCGCCATACTGTCTTTAGCTTTAATTGTTAAAATTTTTCTGAGATCTACCTGAGTGAAATCTTATCTCAGCTGATAATGTGCTACTCAACACTCTGAGATTTAAAAAGGGCAAATGGATAGAACAGGCCTTCTCTCCTGAAACCCATTAAGAAAATTGAAAGTCCAAATTTCTTAAAGCAACAGTTAACACTCCTCTATTTTGTTGACTCATAATGATCACACAAACACTATGGTTTTTCCAGCGTGTGGTTAATGTCTCCTCATTCTTCTAACCTCATATCACCAAGAAACTGTCACGGTGAAGATGGACTTTAGATAAGCATGACATTTATCTTCATGTTTGAATGTAATTAACTCTTATCTTATCTTTACTCTTAAAATGTAAAATGCATTCAAAAAGATTCAGCCTTTAGCCTTAAAGTTCACCCCATCTATATGTTTTCTGGGTATTTTAGGACAATCTATACGTAAATGAAGAACTAAAAGTCCAATACAAAGATGTGCTAATAGATCAGCCTCTGGAATGAAGAAGTGACCCGAATAGGGTCACCCGGGTCACTCACGACCACCTCTCACCCTTCCATACAAATGAAGAGTCGGTCAGACAGTAGAGAATACAAACCAAGTATATTTTATTCAGGTACACTCAAGCGGAGTCCGGTCTGGCTAGCCTCCTTAGATTGCTGCAGAGGGACTGACTTCAGCAAGCATGGCGATACATTATGTACAATTCAGAACCAATAAAGACACACCCTGACTGGAAATATCCAGTTGGTAGCTGGCAAACAAAGGGAATACAGAAGGATGAGTCTCGATCCTGAGACCAGGTACATGCTATCTCAGCACCAAGGTCACTCTGCCTGTGCCTACTGCTGTAGGGGTGGGACCAGGCCTATCTAGTGGGAAATGTGTGCACTAACAAGAACAGTGTATTTATTAATACAGCAAAGCTCAACCTTGGAGAAACGAAAACGATCGCAGCTTCTTTCAGCTAGGGGAATTGACACAGAAGTTAGTTTCAATCATAACTCAAAATGGCGACTGAATATAAAATGGTGCTGCAAATGCTAAATTAAGACGTGCAAAGCATAAACAATACAGCTACAACATTTTTATTCCAACAGACCCTCCTTTTAGCATTTGCTAAACCATTTCAGAATTGGGAACGAAAAAGGTGTAATATGCAGAGAAACAAAAGACATCAACACTCAGAATTATTCATAAATTCAGTATCGGAAATTGACATTGCAAGGGATGATATAGAACCAAAATGCCCTCATCAATCTGCATCATGTCGGCAATATCGTTTTGCAACATGATGGCAGCACTATTGTCAAGAGCTGTCTTTTTCTGATTAGGAGCGAGAACGCTTATACAGTAAGTGCAGCAGGTCGGGAGACAATGTATGCAAAGACAACATGTGAAGAAAATACCAGCAATCACAGCTAGAAAGATAAGGATCTTCCAACCCCAAGACGTGAACATACTCCAGAACCATCCTGAGAGAGTCCAAGTACCATTCTCTTGATGTATTTCAGATGAGAGTCTGTGTAATTTCTGTATAGCAGCATACACATTGGGGGCGGGATCAGGTATGTACACGCACCAGCTACTGCCAATGACGCGATAGGCCCCACCCCTGTCTGCAAGTATGATGTCTAACACCATCCGATGCTGTAACGTAATTAACCACGTAGCCTGAAGCTCAGCAGTGATATTTGTCAGTATACCAGCTGTTGTATTAATGACCCCTTCAACAACCCTTGTTAAGCTACGAATGTTAAGGGTATTAGACATGGGGCCAAAAAGGGTACGATACCCTTCATAGCATCTTCAAACTGTTGCAAAGTGGTATCCGGCTGATCTATATCTTCTGTGTCAATAACCCTTCTGAATTGGGGCAAGTATACACTCCTATGCTGCAGCCGAAGATCTTTATGTTAATTGGGCGGAGCTATATACACAGGGAGAAGGAGAAAAGAGAGATAACACATCCCCGATCATTCCCCCGGGAGCTAGACATAAGTTTGCGATCCACAGACAAAATAGACATTAGGGGGTGGTATTAAGGGCGGACTATTGGTCGTTTTCAACCTACATGTGGAATTGCAACGGCTCTCCCCCACTTTTAGCCTCCCGGTCCCCTGGACACAGAAATTAGCTGTTGTGTTGACCACTGGCACTGGTATTGGCTTTTCCTCAGTAACATTACAAGCCTGGAAAGACTGGAAATGCACTGACATGTTAAACCCTTGGGAATCAGCTAGTTCCATATGAAACCATGTCCCGTTCTTTACACTTTTGTATGCGTTCATATAGGACCTTAAAAACAATTTTCCAATTGCCTCTTGGCCTGTCGAACCACCGGGGAGAGCCCTGTGATGGAAATGTACATTCTGTACCACCGTGCGAGATACAGCAGGTGTCCTATCCAGAGTATAGAATTGGGGATGGGGGCGCACCATATTGAGCAATGCAAACCAACCCTCGCAACTACTGATGTATGACACTGGCATGGACAACAAGTTATCACTTTTATGAGTCACTGAGGGAAGTAATCCACAAATTCAACAATTAGTTGTATTAGACACCTCATGAGCCTGAGGCAACATTTGTATAAATACATTATCTTTATAAGACTTTCGGTTCTCTCCTTTGTGAGGGACCAAAGTAAAGAACATGTGTTCAGGGGGAATTGGTGTTGTACCAACCAAGGAATGCACAGAATACTTCTCTTCCAGAAACCAGGATAGCCCCAATACAATTATTAACCCAATCGCAATTATTGATGCAAAAACTATTTTACTTTTCATGGACCAGCCCCTTACTGGAACGGCTGTTCCTCCTCCTCAACTGGCCGACCAAACGGATACACTATGTAACAAGGAAAAAGGAATGCAATAAAAGTGATGGCAAGGGCAAGTGTTCCCATCAGAGCCTCACTGGTAGACTCGTATTGTTCATCAATGTTGGCCCTCTTGAGCACCGGCGGTGGAGGTGCTCATTCCTAGCTCTTGATGAATCCTACGTCGTCCAGGATAATGTACCCCCCTGCAAGTGAGCATGTTCGATCTATCCTGCTAAATGTCCAAACAATGCACCAACTTAGCCTCACCCTAAACTAACAATGTTGGTACTATTGGCAAGGTACACTCTGACTTGCATAGTCCATCCCTAACTAATCTGCCTTCTCCTTTGGTGCACTGTCCTTCACCTGAGGGTTCAAGTTGTACCTGGTGACTCCAGGCACAGAGGGGTCAATGAAAAGGGGCTCAGGCACACAGGGGTTATTGGAAAGGGGCCCCTGAGTGGCTCTGATCTCCCGAGGCACTGCCGCATTTAGCACCTCATTGTTTTCGGCCTCCATTTGGGTCCATATTAGAATCACATCGCTGGACGGGATGAACTGGGGCACCTTCTCATGCTCCGAATCCCAAACGCATTCCCTTACCCACTGATCATAGGGCAAGGGCAGGGGTACTTTGCGGCAGTGATTCTAATGAATCCAGTTCTTTCGGCCGGTGCCTTTTACTGCTGTGCGGGTAGCAAGGAAGACCTGGACAGGTCCCTTCCAGCGGGGCTCCAAACTCTTTTTCCGCTAGAAGTTCTTCACCAGGACAAAATCACCGGGCCGAATATCATGCCTGGGCCCCTCGGGTACCGGTGGTAGGGACTTGTGTATTTGTTGGTGAATAGAACGCAGACTTTTACATAACTCACACAGGTAATCTGTCAGCAAAGCATACTGAATTTCTGAGACCTACGCGGTCCCGGGCCGCCCCAGACATTCGCTGGGTGTCTGAACACGACCTCGCAAGGTGACAATCCTATCCTAGAATGCGCTGTCGTTCTTGTGGTCAAAAGAGCTCATGGTAAAGCATCTGGCCACTACAACCCTGTTGTCTCCTGAATCTTTTCTAATTTCTATTTGAGAGTACTGTTGTACTTCTCAACCAAACCTGCTGACTGTGGGTGATTGGCAGCATGGAACTTCTGTCTGATGTGTAGTCCCTCACAAACTAGATGACTAACCTTGGCATTGAAGTGACTTCCATTATCACTCCAAATCAAGCGGGGCAAGTCGAAGCGAGGAAATAAATCCTTCAGGAGTATGTTTGCAGTCCCAATGGCTGTATTCTCTTTAGTGGGGTAAGCCTCAACCCATTTACTGAACGCACAAACAACCACCAACACATACTTCAGATTATTGACCCTGTCTATTTCAATAAAGTCCATTTGAAGGACCTCAAAAGGGAAAGTGGGAGGTGCAAACTTACCAGGTGGTGTAGGGGTACCCTTGCCAGCAATGTGCATCATGCACACCATGCAGTATTTTACTAAGTGTGTAGTTTTCTTGGGGATGTTGTCATTTCACCATACGGGGTCTAACAACTTGCAAATACCCTTAGCACTGATATGGGCTGGGCCATGGGCCATTGTCCCTTCAGGAAGAACATATGCATCTGTCAACATCCATCTCTGCTTCCCTGACTTGTCAATCCAACAGCCTTCATCATTCAAATTCGCTGTACTTTCTTGCAACACCGCTAATCCTCCACTGTGGCCTCACTCTGGATCTCCTTCACATTTTCTAGTGTATCCTCAAACATGGAGAACTCGGGCATCCACCTGGCGGGACCTGCTACATTCTTTTCATCTTTGTTTGGGCTGTTTCCTTAGCTGTCTGATCCGCAAAAGCGTTCCCCTTACCCACATCGTCAGTAATTTTCTTATGGGCGCTGCACTTCACTTTGGCCACTTTTTTAGTGAGTGTTAACGTGGACAGAAGCCTTTGTGTAAGAGGACCATGCTGAATAGGTGCCCCGCGGAAAGTAAGGAACCCTCTCTCTGCCCAGAGCCGCCCGAAATTATGGGCGACCCCGAAGGCATACAGGCTGTCAAGTATAAATATTAACAACCAGTCCCTCGCTCAACTCACAGGCTCGAATAAGGGCTATTAGCTCTGCAGCTTGGGCCGACTGATAGGGAACTTGTGATGTCTCAACTACAGTTCGTAGTGTTGTAATTGGGTATGCAGCAGTTGTAGTGCCATCTGGTAACTTAAAGCAAGAGCCATTGACATATAGTTCCCCTTGGGGATCAGATAAGGGAACATCAGTCAGGTCTACCCGTCCCTTCATCTCTTCCGCTACCCGCAAGATACAGGAATATATGTCAATCTCCTCATTCTCAGAAGGGAGGGGTAGTAATGTGGCTGAATTCAGAGTGGCACAACATTTAATCATAATGTGCTTTTGAAAGAGAGTTAGCTCTTAACCGGTCAGACGCACACTGGTGCGGTGCTGTGTCCTTATCTTACTCCAAAGTGTATCCATAGCATGGGGTACCTTGACTTTGAGGTCAGTATTGAGTATGAGTCCCGCCGATTGTCTTATTGAGACGACCACAGCAGCAACCGCTCTTGGAGAGCTCGGCAGGCCTCGGGCGACAGGATCAAGTACAGCAGAGAAATAAGCACACAGTCGTTGCTTAGCCCTGACTTTTTGTGTTAAAACAAAGCACACAACCACCCAGCTCATGGACGTACAATACGAAGCATTTTGCATGATTAGGGGTACCAAGCACTGGACCCGAGCAAAGTGCAGTTTTTCATTGCTCAAAAGACTGCTTACACTCTGGCGTCCAAGGCAGGGGCTCATGCACATCATTTAGTGTTAGCACAAGCAGAGGCTTAATAAGCAGCGGGTAGCCAGGTATCCAATGCCTGCACTAGGAAGCGACTCCTATGAAAGTGTGCACATCTTTCTGAGTTTGCGGGACAGACATTTTAACAATGGTACTGATGCGCTTAGGGGTCAATCTCCTGCCCTCCTTCAACAGTAGGTGACCTAAATAGGTGACCTCCTGTCGACAATACTGACATTTGGAAAGGGATACCTTATGAACCGTACTATCTCTGCAACCTTGTTCTGTGTCAGAGGCGATGAGCAGGTCAGCAACATATTGAAGTAATACATTACCTATGGGGAGCGATAAGGAATCCAGCTGGCTTTTCAATGCCTGACTATAAATACTTGTACTTTCTGTATAGCCTTGAGGAGTGCAACAGAATCTAAAAACTTCTACCAGCTAGGGTGAACCCGAACAGATATCTGCTATCAGGCTAAATGGGAATACTGAAGAATGCATTTTTCAAGTCAATGACAGAAAAGAATTTGGCAGAAGAATGAATCATCGTCAAGAGGGTTGTAATGTCAGGGAACACTAGAAACTGAGGAATCACTCTCTTGTTAACTTCACATGAATCAATCACAAAACGGTAAACATCTTCGTGATACTCAGAAGGACCCGAAGGCGTTCGTTTGAGGATTGGAAGAATAGGGCTTATACAAACATTAGCAGTCATCTCCTCAACCACTCCTTTATAAATCAAGTCTTGCACAATCTGAATCAAAGCTCATTCACCTGCATGCTGTATCTTATACTGAGGAATGCAGGGTAAAATAGCATCTTCCTTGACGCATATACAAACAGGCGATTGCTGCAACAAACCCACATCTGTGCCGCCCGTTGCCCACAGTGTGGGTGGCAAATCTCTAAATTCAGCAGGGAGAAGCGCATCTTTAGACAGACACTGCGTAGCATACACAACATTCAGACCCACTGTCATATAGACACCCTCCGGGAAGCAATAAATTGTGGCATGAAATTTCTTCAATAGATTCGGACCCATAACATTTTCTCCACAATTAGGCGTCAATCAGAATGGCGAATCCACAGTGAAAGGACCAATAGTCAACGCAAGAGGTTTAGAAATGGGGCTCACAACTGGTACACCAGAAAACCTACTGAAACATTATTATGGCCAGACAGAGCCGCCCCATGGACCAAGGAACGAGAATTAGAGCTTTTTGTTTCACCTGTATCCACCAAAATCTCCTTAGTCGCACCATGAACAGCCGCATTGACGTACGGACCACATTGATCTACAGGTATTGGAACCGGACCCCACTCTGTTCCTGACTGCACTAGCTGTAAGACATCCCTGTCACCTCATTCGTATCATAGTCATCATGATAATACTGTTTGCCCAGAGGGTCGTCAAAGCAATTTTGATCAGTTTGGCCCAGCTGTCTCAGCTCTATCCTGGCCACCATCTCCACAACCCCGTCCACATAGGCCCTCGCCCCCTTGGGACACCCACCTTCTGCAAAAGCACAGACCACTCACTGCGCCAGTGCCCCTCCTCCTTGCAGTTTGTACACTGATTTGGTCCTACAGGTGTAGCATTCCTGCTAGTATGGGGAAGCTGTTGGGCCATACCACCACGTCCTCTACCATTCCCTCGAGAAGCTTGTTGCAATACCTTTGTCTTCAAATCTTTATGCTTTTCTTTTTCTCCACCTTCTCCTTTTCCTCATTTTCCCTGTGCTCATAATACTGTGCCATATTCAAGATAACAGAAGGAGAATATGTGGACCAGGTACTCTCGGAAGCCTGTAATCGAGTGGCAATCTTGGGGAGCAAGTTTGAAACAAATCTACTAACAAACAGATGCACATCACCTTCAATCGACAAGTCCTGTCCACTATAATCCAGAAACACACTTTCAAACTGGGTGAAAAAATCTGACACACTCTCATCTTTCTTCTGGCGACAAGCCGGTAGCTTGTCCCAATCAATCTTTCTGGGCGGAATAAGATAATGTATATATGTGATAATTTGGCCAGGCAAAGCAAGTTTCTCTGCCTCAGGCTTCTCACCAGGCTTCCTCTCTTGGTCCGATACTTTAATTTGATCCCAGGGACCACCCAATTCTGCAACGTGATCCTGTGCGTGTACCTGTCTCCAAATATCAACCGGAGCCAACAAAGCAAAGAAAATTTCAATATCTGCAAGCGTCATTACTGTTGAAGAAGCAGCCTCAGTCAATTCTTTGTAATATGCAGTAGGATTTTTCCTAGGGTCAGGTAAATGAGTCTTAAGGGACAAAACCTCACTCCTTTTCCATGGAGTATAAACCCATTGTTCTTGAAAACGGGCCTCTACCGTTGGCCTGGTTACATTATCATGCTGATCCCGTAAGTCTGGTACCTCAGGATGGTATATAGGATGCACCTGCCTCATCGGAAACTGAGATACCGTCTTCGGGCTCTTCTCAAGCAGCCTACTCCTAGTATACATGATCCTTAATATCGGAGATAATCTGTGGTACAGCATCATTGAAACATTGCTCCCAAAGTCCAATCAAAGTAGCTGACATGTGTTTAAGGGCATGCTGTTGTACAAAAGGCTCATAATCGTTCATCACATTCCACACATCCTCCCGACTATATATTAGATTTCGGGCCCACTGCGCAGCCTGATTAGCCAATACCTGTTTCTCTGCATCTCCCACATCAGATAGCACCAACGTTCGCCCCAATCGTTCCTTAAGTTTCGTCAAGTCTCTATCCTCAATGCCACGTACCGGTGTCCCAATACTCTGTAGCGTCAGAGAATGTAGGAACACGGTGGGAGTGATAACAGAGGTAGTGGGCATTAACGTCGCTGCTTGCTGGGTCATGGGTGTAAGATCTGGTGAAAGAGAAGCCGAAGCAATAGGTGTTGCAGAAATGCTAACAGTCGTAGTTGCTGCAGACGGCGAAGACAAAGAAAGGACTGGAAGTGCCATGGCCAAGGCAGCCTGATCAACAGTAACAGAAGCAGAAGCAGCAGGGATAGAAGAACTGGGTAGCAGGGCCTGTGGGGAAAGAGGGGGATATACCCTCTGCCTTGCATACGGAGGTGAGGGTCGAGTATTTAACAATTCTTCCACAAAAGCATCATTTTCTTCTTGGGCTATATAAGATTGATCAATATTCAGTTGAAACCTTCTATCTTCATGCTCAATTCCTATCTCCTGCTTCTCTCTATCATACGCTACAGCTTTCTGAGTCAATGTCTGCATTCTCCCCTTCCGGGCCTCTTTCTCTGCTTTCATTCGCCTCTGTTTAGCCTCTTTTTGCCATGTTTTGAGGAAATCAAACAAAGACTGCCTTACTTCTTCTTGCAAACAACTTTTCCTGTAAGAACCCAATTTTTTGTTCATCAAAGGTGCCCATCAAAGGCCACTCTAACTAGGCATTGTCCCTCGTATATTTGGGCCATAACATATTAAACATAATAGGGCCAGGGCCATGTTTTACATACATATCAAAATTTGGGGTGCCTTCCTGAGGCACTGGCTGACTTTCTTCCAGTCGAGCATCAGCAGAACAACGACAACAAGAAACCAGAAAGCGACCAAACACCAGCATTTTTTAAAAGTAAGCCAAATTCGTTATGTTACAGCGCAAAGTGTCCGCAAAGACTTTGTATCCAAATCAGTCCTCAGACCGTACCACACTCAAACCAAAATCGGTCCTGGGACCGTACCAAAGACAAACCAAAATGGTACCATATCTACAAAGAACAAAAACAAACTCACCTGGTGCACACAGGTCAAACAAATGTATTCTCCACTGCTGATTCTTCGGACCAAACGGTCAGATCCAAGGGTTTTGCTTTTCAGGACCCCAGTCGGGATGACCACTGGGCGAGGCACCGCCCGGTCAGACAGACGGGGCAGCTGCGAGTTCAGAACACTCTTGTGCAGGGATCCCTGGTCCCCCCATCTGACGCAACGATGGCTCGACCTCCTCACCCGTTCGCGGGCGAGGATGGGTCACCCGATGGAGTGCCTGTTCGGGCGCCAACTTAAGGAAGTGACCCAAATAGGGTCACCCTGGTCACTCACGACCACCTCTCAGCCTTCCATTCAAATGAAGAGTCGGTCAGACAGTAGAGAATGCAAACCAACTATATTTTATTCAGGTACACTCAAGCGGTTCCGGTCTGACCAGCCTCCTTAGATTGTTGCAGAGGGACTGACTTCAGCAAGCATGGCGATACATTATGTACAATTCAGAACCAATAAAGACATGGCCTGACTGGAAATTTCCAGTTGGTAGCTGGCGAACAAAGGGAATACAAAAGGATTAGTCTTGATCCTGAAACCAGGTACATGCAATCTCTGCGCCAAGGTCACTCTGCCCGTGCCCGCCGCTCTAAGGGTGGGTGCAGGCCTACTTAGTGGGAAACGTATACACTAACAAGAACAGTGTATTCATTAATACAGCAAAGCTCAACCTTGGTGAAACGAAAACTATTGCAGCTGCTTTCAACGGCCGTCGCAAGCACTACCTCGGTCCCGCCCACTCTTTTAAACCGCCGTACCGCGGCAGAATTCGCGTTGCGGTCAAGCGGTTAAGACGTGCAATGCATAAACAATACAGCTAAAACATTTTTATTCCAACAGGATACAACAAAAAGATGCATATAGAGCAGGACTATAAGCAACTTTGTAAATCCACAACAGTGATGGCATTTCACCACAATCATACGGATAGCAGGACCTTATTGGCCTTTTAAACCATTGGGCATTTCCCGGGTGGGCTGGGGTCCTTGAAGGCTGATTTTGAATGCCCAGGTTTTCCCCTTGTATCTATGTCACTTTCCCCTGCAACAGGCACAGGGAGGTTTCAAGACAGAAAAGGAGGGAGCAGGAAGTTAGAGATAAAGCAATCACAGAGAGGGAGAAGAGAAGAGAAAAGAAGAGAAGAGAAGAGAAGAGAAGAGAAGAGAAGAGAAGAGAAGAGAAGAGAAGAGCAGAGAAGAGAAGAGAAGAGAAGAGAAGAGAAGAGGAGTGGAGAGGAGAGGAGAGAAGAGAAGAGGAGAGAAGATAGATGGTTGGAAAGAGAGAGAGACTGTGCAAGGAGATGAAAGGAGAGGGGCAGGTTTGAGCAATTTTCCTAGGGTTGCATTTTGTTCCCCTGATCTGGGCCTGAGTGCTAGTGCAAGTGGCTTCACATGACCTTTAATAATAACTTCAAAGAAGTGGCATCACACAACATTCGGCTCAGATGACAGATGAGAACATGCTCACACGACCCTTTCTAAGGCTCCATTGTGCGTGTCCCAGATGAAACAAGAGCAGTGCAGTCTCTAGACGGACTTTGGTGCTTCCCGCTAGACTTGTCTCAATTTTAAGAAATCAAACATGACAATGTCAAGTTACAAAAATGTAGAACACATTAGGTCCTACAAGAATGACAGACACTAAAGGCTCAATCTTAAAGGTTTTATTCTAAAGAGTTTAGGCATACAGAAGTTAATTCAATCTAGTCAAAATCAGTTAGTCAACGACTCAGAGTACAAGCTCAATTACGTACAGAATCAGCCAAGAACTCAGTAAAGTTGAGATCAGTAAAATGCAGAGTATATGTGAGAACGACATCTGCGATAGATTCGCCTACTAAGGTAAAGGAAAGGGTCTGACGCTCACAGCAAGAAACCACAATCTTTATAGGGTTCGATACAAAAAATGTTATACATTCAATGCAGTAGTGCATGTTTTCCAGGTTCTCAATCAATTAGATTAAGGCAAAAGAGACATATTACAGCTAAATACATTGAATCCATTTCTCAGAATTCGACTTCATGGAGTTTCTTACAAGCAAGTGTTTACACATTGAACAAAATGGATACATAGTATGTAGGTTATCTGGGACAGTTAGGTTGAACCTTGAATAAGTACACTTCATTTAGACCAATCTGTGAAAGTCGTTCTCTGTCCTTGATTAAGATCAATAACAAGATTGGTTGAATTGAAGGGGCTGCAATGCGATCCAAAGGTATTGCAAGCAGCGGCAAATGGGCAACTGGGCATTGCCACAGTCAAACTAAGGGGTCAAAATGGTGCATACTTATTACCTTTTAGAATTCAAAATCACTTCCAGTATTGTATCTGGAAAGCTGCATCAGAGGCAGGTCTACAGGCGTACCACTGGGAATTTCATATGACATGTTTATTGGGCTTCCATTTCCCCGATGCTTAATTGTGCATAGCAGACAATTATGCACTTGGAAAATGGAGTTCGATAAGCAAATACACATTTTTATTTTATTTAGGTTTTTATCTCCAAAGAGAAAACAGTTTTGCCTGTCGTGAAACCCCTTTCCCTGCATCTTCTCAAAGTTTGGAGGTGATCTGCAGGGCTGGACGGGCCTTTTATTTCACCGGGCACTTCTCTGGTGCACTGGGGACCTCGGAGGTCACTTTTGAAAGTCTAGGACCGATGCTGGTGTCTCAGTCACTTTCTCTACAAGGTTAATTACATCTCAGGCTCGAGGAGGCTTCAAGAGAGAGAAAACGAGAGGGAGGGTGAGGAGAGGTAAAGAGAAAGTGAACAGAGAGGGACAAAAGAGAGAGGAAAGGAGAGAGAGAGTTAATAGATGAATGGAAAGAGAGATTGCACGAGGAGATTAAAGGAGCTGTGCTGGTTGTGCATTTTTGCCAAGGCTGGGTTTGGCTCGCTTGTATCTCAGCCAAAACGTGCGTAGTGTCAACATACCACCAGCTTTCCTCATCAATTTAGTTATCCGCATTGTGTATTCCTTTTACAAGGTGATAATGTCTGATTAATTCATGTAATATATAGGGAAAAAATTGCAAAAAATTTTAATCACTGCACCATAAAATGTGTATTAATTAATGTATTTATTCTAAATTTGGACACTGGATAAAATTAATTCTTTTTTAGGTAGATAATTATCAGGTATATATATATATATATATATATATATATATATATATATATATATATATATATATATATATATATATATATATATATATATATTCCCTCGCACTTTGCCTTGTCGCAAGGGGAGCTCTTTGACGCTGGTGCCATCGACGGGATCGAGGCAGTCTCCCGATCATATTCAACCCAAAAGTTCCAAAGATTGATGGCACTCCACTCGAGGATTGGCGATCTCAATTGTTGAAATAAAATATCTTGAAAAATTAATAAGAGTGCCATCAATCTTTGGAACTTTTGGGTTGAATATATATATATATATATATATATATATATATATATATATATATATATATATTCACTGAAAAAACCATAGGTTATAGACCATATATAGTTAGGAATTAGCATTTAAAAAACCTTATTTTACTCACACAAAACCATTGAAATTCCATATATAGTTAGTTGCACTAACTATATATCGCGCACCCGTAATCCACTGCTGATGATGTCACATATTACATCATTCATGACATGGTCAGTGACATCACTGATGACATCACTGATGACATCTCAAATGACATCACTGATGACAACATCCAGTGATTATGTGTTTCTGTAAAGTTTAAATATGTTTTACATATTGAAGAATGAGTGGATGTATAAGTGTCTCAATGAAGGTTTTAGTAGGTGCGTGATTGACTGTATGAGTGAGTGATTAAATGCGTCTTACTAAATGCACGGGTTAGTGACTAAACTGTCTGAAAGTGTGCATCAGCATGTCTGTTGTTGTGCAAGCTGCTGCATGTGTTGATCAGTAGCTATATAAGTAGCTATATGGGTTATTGATTGGTTGCACAAGTATTTGTATGGGAGACTGAGTGTGTGTATGACTGGCTGGGAGGTGTGTGACTCTGTGCAGATCAATGTGTACTTGTATCAGTGATTCTATAAGAGAGTAAGTATGTGTTAGTATATGTTTTAAAATGTAAGGTACTCTATGTTTAACTGTGTAGATTAGAAAATGGAACTGTGATTGATTCTTTACAGGACTGACTAGGTGTGTGAGTAACTCCATGGATGAGTGGCAGAGTGTGAGTGTCTGTATAGGTGTATGAGTGCATATGATAGTGTTGTAAAGATGAGTGATTGTATGTATGAATGATTGTATGGGTGAATGAGTGAATGTGTGTGTAGACGTAGGAATCAGTGAGTGGGTATGTAGTAACTAGTATTGGTGTGTCAATGGTTTCAAAAATTATACTCTGTATTTAACACTGGGTGTAACAGAGGTTATATTAAAGTGTGAGGAGATGCATTGTATTGTCACATTAATGATATCATCATTGATGTGACCATTGATGTCAAATGAGATATCATCAGTGATGTCATTTGAGATGTCATCAGTGATGTCATCAGTGATGTCACTGACCATGTCATGAATGATGTAATATGTGACATCATCAGCAGTGGATTACGGGTGCGCGATATATAGTTAGTGCAACTAACTATATATGGAATTTCAATGGTTTTGTGTGAGTAAAATAAGGTTTTTTAAATGCTAATTCCTAACTATATATGGTCTATAACCTATGGTTTTTTCAGTGAATTTTCAAGGTTTTGTAAATGCTAATTCCTAACTATATATGGTCTATAACCTATGGTTTTTTCAGTGAATTTCATTGGTTTTTTAACAGCTAATATCTGTAGCTGTAAAATGTATTCTTCTTTAAATCCAAAAATATATTTTATATGTTTATGAATAATTTTTTTTTTTAAATATTTTTTTTTCTTCGTTCCCGCTTCGCGAATCGGGAAGCTTCCCGTTAGCTGACCTTGATGCCGCGAAATAGACCGCGAGCCGGTAAACGTTTCTTTACCGCAACTGCCGCGTTAGAAAACAACATCGTGACGCCTCCCGTCCGCATGACGTTTCGCGTTGTCGCGTGATACGTCATATGACGTGCTACGTTAGCGAACTCGTACGCTTACCGAGTCGCAAAGCACAGGTTTCTGGAAGCAAACCGGGAGGCCCTGCAAAGCGCGTAACGTAAACACAGCAGGTCATGTGACTTGGTAATAACACTTTTCATTGGTTCATTTCACTTTCGGTTTCCTAATGATGTAAGACTAGGTCATATGATCTAAAATGAACACTTTTCATTGGTTGAGAACTATTTTTTTTCCCAAATGGTGAAAATCCCTCCTTCTTTCCTCACTCTGACTTTCATCATTGTGAGAGAAAGACCCTTTGTTACCAGTGAGCAATGGCTTCTTTACTAGCTTCAGCTGGTGCTTCCCCACCACCTCCACCACATCCAAGGAAGAGTGGACCACCTGCTAAAGTTATAATTCAGCAAGAAGAGGAAGAAGAGGAACAGGACGACCTAGATAATCTCCCTATTATGGCCAGAAGATCTGTTGTACCGGAAGTAACGGGACCAGAGGGCAGGGAGATGGTGCCAAATATACAAACGAGATTTCGTGAAGTAAAACAAGTCTGCGTACATTGCAGTGGAATCATTTGCTACGCAGAAAGTAGCATCACTCTGATCAACAGAGCTATTAACAATCATGCTCATGTTTGTCCGAAACTCACCAAACAATAAATTCTTTTTTTTGTTTTCTTCCTCCTGTTGAGCCCTTTACAATGAATCGTTTTCGTTGCCCCCTCCGAAAAAAAAACAAAAAAAATATAAAACTGTTCAGAAAAATTCAAAAAAAGTAAAAAAAATGTTCAGAAAAATAATAAAAAAAATATAAAACAACAAAAACAATTTAAAAAAAAGTTCTTTTCAGAACTACCTCCCCGTTATAAAAAAATTGGTACAATATTTGCAACTGTGCCAACCTCTATTTCTCTTAGTTCGCTTCCCAGTTCGCTCCCCGGTACGCGAACCGGAAGCGAACCAAAAAAATTTTTTTATAAAAAAGAACAGTAAGTATAAGGGAAGGAAACAGACAGTTATGTTAAAAGAAAGACAGCTATAGGGGAGTAAACTAGAGATACTATTACCCGTAATCCACTGCTGATGATGTCACATATTACATCATTCATGACATGCTCAGTGACATCATCAGCAGAGGATTGCGGGTAACAGTATCCCTAGTTTATTCCCTATAGCTGTGTTTCTTTTAACATAACTGTCTGTTTCCTTCCCTTATACTTACTGTTCTTTTAAAAAAAAATTTTTTAGATCTGTCAGAAACAGTGAAAGTAATGAAATATAAAAGACTACGTAGAATATGAGCACTGTGTGCAACAACTTTGACACTGACAGAAGCCTCACCTTCTCCATGCCTCCTACACAGTTCTACATGTACATCATAAATGCAAACAGAACAGAATTAATTATACATGTTAAATGGTTTATTTTTGCTGTTCTCAGAATGTATCAAATTTCACTAAAACAGTGACTTGAAGGTATTCATCATATAACAGCGGGGAAAAAAAAACACAATCAAAATGATTGTGTTTAAAAAACCCATACATTACAAATCAGAATTCAGAACTCCTTAAAGTTAACTTACTTTCCATGACGGCCAAGGATGTCCTATGAACAGCTTACACTCTGTTGTGCTGTTATTACTTTCAACCCGCCACTTTCTGAAAGAAAACCTCCATCGTTTTCAAAAACATGTTACATACAATAAATGACTTCTCGCTCTCTACCACACGATTCCACAAGGCCAAATCGTGTCAGAGCCATGTATAACTCTTGGATTTCTTGTAAGCCAATCCCGTCTTTTCGCATTTCCGCAACTTTCAGAATTAAAATGTTGAAGATCATTTACACAATCCTGGACTAGTAATATCTTCCCCTTCTTGCTCAATCATGTTCTACATTTCCTATCACACTGATACTGCTTACTATGAAGCAGACTTACACTACCTTTATGACTAGTACAATTATTTAATTCTCTACATCACTTTTAATCACAAAGCAATGTAAAACAGTAGACAGCATTGCAGACTTACATTCCCTCTACTCCATGTTTTGATTCGCTGCTTCAATTAGCTTATAAAAAGAAATAGTTTTTCTGAACTCATTCAAAGTGCAGTTATTTTTCCATGACGTCCAGTCTTATGGTTAGAAGTTATGTCTCTGTACTACACTTATCCTCAAGGCCAAATAGTGTAGGAGCCATAAGAACTTCTTGAAATTCCTCAGAGCACATCCCGAGATTCTTTCCCTAAAATTTTGGTTTTAAAAACACCAGGTAAGAGTTTTTAAGGTCATATGGCAATTTTTTTTTGAAAATTAAAACAGAATCATTGCAGAATGACCAGCCATTTCTACACTTTAAATAAGCTGTATAATGTCCTGATGTTATTGAAGGACCATCATGATATATAATTGCTACAGTTACAAAAGTCCTTCCTGATATTGACAACTGTGAAGCCACAAAATTTTTAATTAAAGTTGTCAATTTTGTTCCATCAGGCCTACATCGTTGGAACATTAAAATGACATACTGGCCATATGTTCGTATAAATAAAGTGGACATCATTTCAGATTTACATTGGCTACACTCCATGTTGTGATCAGCTGCTTTTACTAGCTTATTAAAAGAGACTGATTTACTGTCTGGCAAAGTTAAATATATAAATCTTTCTGAGTCTACACTAGTAGTAGCTGATACCCTACAGTTCTCGCAGTCATGCTGCCATTGATAAGAAAGCCCAAACAGGTGATCTACATCTACACCTTCATCATGCAATACATCAAGCATATACATTAAAAACTCCTGACAATCTTGCTGACTATTTTGAGAGAATTGTGTTTGGCCTGAACATCTGTCTAACAGATTTCGAATTTCAGACACACTTTCTATGTTTGTTCTATCAGTGCTACATTTCTCTAACACAGAATTTAACAAACTGCAAAATCTTTGATCCGAATTGACCACAATCTGTTCTTTTAAAGTTTCTAGAGAAAAGACAACATTAACCACTACATTAGCATAGCAGTTGACACCAGAACTGTTTTCAAATTGAAAACCAACAACATCTTCAACAGAATCCTTTTTGTTTCTGCTTATAATTTCAGGTTCATCAACTTTTCGTCTTTTTGCTACAACCTCCCCAGTATTGGTCACATTTCTTCGTTTCCGGCCTACCACACGTTTCTCAAACAAAGGATACTGAGGCAAATGTGGCGCATACTCTCTTCTCAACCTATTGTATTCCTTAACACAATCTAGATCCGCACAAATGTTTGTGACATCACACTCAATCAAGTACAATCCCGATAAAGTCCTAACTCGTGACAATGCCACATATGCCATACCCTCCTTGAACACAGAACTGCCAATATTCACCAATGCACAGTCTACACTTAAACCTTGCGATTTATGGATTGTCACCGCATATGCCAAGCAAACAGGAAACTGCTTACGACGAACATATAAGTCTTTTACAAGCAAAAATCTAGCAGAACAACGAGCAATTAGCTGTACTTCCTCAATGCCATCAAATTTAATTTTTAAAAATTCAATTCCATCTCTATTTCTGTATTTCACAAAATCAACAACATTACCCATTGATCCATTTACCAGACCTCTTTCAACATGTAAATTCCTTCTTAAAATTATACGGCAGTTCAAGCACACATTCAGAGTCTTTTCAAAACCCGCAGTTTTAGATATACTCTTCTCTAATGAATCCAATTTTGTTTTCAGATTCTCAGACAAAATAATTGTTGATCCCATATGCTCTACTCTGTCAATAGCTTCCAATTTCACAATCTCTTGCTTTTCTAAATGCAACATTTTGTTGTTGAATTTGGCACATTCTGCAAGAGTTGGCATCAAACATATTCCAGATTTTTTCTCAGTAACTTTCTGAAAAATATTCTCAGGCACAACATCTTCGTCTGGATATAAATTTGTCAGTAATCGTGCATGTAAAGCTTCTTTCCCATGCTCGGTCACTTTTCCAATTCTAACATCTTGTAGAATAGTCTTGTAAACTTCATCCTTTGCCTGACGCATATTTTCATGCAGTTCAGCATAATTGAAGTTTAACCATATATTGACGTTGCCAATACTCCCTAAGCACTTCCTGGTATCTTCATGCGTGAGCATTTTGAACACAGGTTGCCCTTTCACTGGTGTCAGCTGCAGAAGATCTCCAAAAACAATGATGTGTTTGCCACCAAATAACACATCATACTCTGTTTTGAGAACTTCTTGCATTCTCAAATGCACAAAGGCAAGCATAACATTGGAAACCATGCTTACTTCGTCAATGATAAGAAGTTTCATTTTCCTCAAGACTCTTGAAACTTCAAAACAAGCATCTCCAGATAGCTTGTGATATTCTAATTTGTTGTCATGCTCCACTGGCAGCATCAGTAAACGATGTAAAGTAATCCCTTTAATGTTATGTGCTGCCAGTCCAGTTGGAGCGGTGACAACACAAGACAGCGATGACTCTGTCCTTTCCTGCAAATAACATGAAATTGCTTTAATAAGGAAACTTTTTCCAGTTCCCGCTTCTCCACTCACGTACAGTCGGACAGGCTTCAACGACGTACATGAGCACTCTTTCTTATCATGACTTAATCCATGATCAATTTGCATGGTAAGTTCGTCATATATTTTCCTCTGCTCAACGTTGAGTTGTCTTTCCAACTCTTCTAAGTTAACCGCATCCTCCTGAGCATGTGCCATGGCTCTTTCCACTTCATTCATAGCAGTGGCAGCTTCATTTTCGATAAGAGGTCCTCCTAGTGGATCCTGACTCAATGAAGCAGAACTCTGACTGTCCTGAGAACTGTCTCTGGCAATCTCGGCTGCAATCGTTGCTTCCTGCTCAATTTCCACATTCAACATTTCTACATATTTGGGAAAAGCAGGACATTCTATGGTCTCCTTGGCAGCATTGAAAGAGTCTTCGTAACAGAGGAAATCTCCAAGCAGTTCCTCTTCTGCACGCCAAGGCTTAAAAAGTTGCAAAAGTGCTAAATAGAAAAACTCCTTTTTTTCAGGAGATTCGCCACTCAATTTTCGATGGTTTATCAAGTGGCATTTTCTTTGCTTGACCAGACATCCCTCACTTCCTATTACAGCATACACTCCTTTCTCAGTATCTTCTTTGATGTTCCTCTTGAATATGTAATTTTGCAGAACCTCATACAGACAAACATTCTCGAGGTGACTGCTTCGATTTGGATAATATGTATCCAACATGTTGCTCTTCAAAATGTCGGTACTGTTTGGCTCCTTTTCCGCCAAATACTCAATTTCCCGCACAGGTTTCAGAACTCGATTACGCGTTGCAGCAAGACCAACACTCGCCCAAACGATACTCCTGGACTTGGCATAGAGACTTGCTGAAGACAACCGGTCAGAACATTCGTAAGCTCCGATTTCTCGATGCGACAACATCTTCAGACTGAAACTGTACAACTTCTTGCTGAGGCTCTTTTCATGGGAAATGTCCTCCCACATATCCTTCAATTCTGTCTTCTCTTTTTTGGTGATGTAAGATGTCACATACCTAGCCACAGCCATACAGTTATCAGCCACAAACTGTATATCCATGTTAGCATTCCACATGGACAAAATCACCGGGTTGTAGTCGTTGATGTACTTAGACTCTTCGTTCCTCTTCAAATTGTATGTGTTTTTAGGTGATTTCTTCATCACATTATGTCGCAGCGAAGACATCAAACTGTTCACTCTTCCTTTAGAAATCACCGATCGTGGAAAGCCGAAACGACATTTGGTGTAGAACTTGTCTTTGTTCCGGAATTTACGACGACAGTACTTTCCACATCGATGGCTTTGGAAACGTAGAACTTTTTCTCTTAGGCTTTTTTTCTCCTTTGCGTTTGGAACAGCACACGTAGAATACTGTTCTATGAAACTCATCACTGAGTCGTCTGCATCCGTTCCAAATTTAGGTGCATCCTTGATCCACAGCAACATATGTATATGAGGAGCACCTCTTGCTTGGTACTCCTTCCTCCAGAAGAAATCCAACACCTCTCCAAGAGGTGGATTCTTCTTATTCATGATGAAAGACATCATACCTTCAAATCTATGATTGAAGTACCTACATACATTGACTGGATCCAAAGAGCACAGTTCTCCGGGTGTCTTGAATTCGATGTTTTCTACGTTAGCATTTGCCTCTCGTAGAAATTCAAGTAAGTCTTCCCAGCCATACTCAGCACAGCTCAAAGTGAGGAACCATGTGGGAGTTCCTAAGTTCCTCAGCATACATTTTAAATCACCATGACGACGGTACCAGTACTCATTAGTACCACGCTGACACGCCATGAGATTAATCAGGTGAGAATCCAAAATGCTGTCTTGGACATTGACTTTATCCATAAAGTCACTTGCCGAGATGTTTTGCATGTGTATACCACTTTTCAAGATGTGGTTCACTGCATATGACAGTCCAGACAGATCGCTTTCAAACAGGAGATGAAACAAATAAGGAATGCATTGTCGAAACCTAGGATCTCCTGCATACAATCGCAAAGTCCGGTATTCAGAAGCAGGAATTTGATGAGGTCGCTCATCATATCTTCCTCCCTGACCTGTTGGAAAAAGCTGTGGGAAACACCGAGCTTCCAAACTTTCCTCCCAAACACTAATGGGACTCCCTTTCGCTTGTTTCATTTGAAACAACTCAATAGCATTCCCCATGACTTCCTTGGAATGCAAAGGATGAACACTATAATGTTCATATATTTCTTCACTAGTACAGGGTTCTACTTTCTCAATTTGACCAGCACACAAATCGCTATCCTCTTCCTCACTTACTTCCTCTTCTGCAACATATACATTTTTATAGTATTTATTATATTTTTTCAAATACAATGTTGCCCTTTTGACTTTCCTAACATCTACTAAATCTTGCCATATTTTCTTATTCTTTGTCGGAACCCCATTAACTAAGATAACCAGAGGTTCCTCTTCCACTTTTTCTACTCCAATTGTGTTAATGTTTTTCTTCAAATCTAGAGGCAAATAAACAACTCTTCCCTTTAATCCTCTCTGTAAATCTGATGGAGGCAATTTCCCTGTCTTTGGCTCCATTCTTACAATAGCCTGAAAGGGATGGATACTTTGAATCAAAATAGATTCATAAGTATTTAAATCCTTCAATTCAGAAGGAATTTCAACCAATTCCAGATTATTATGAACTGCTCTAGCAGGCATCTGGTTTTGATTTAATTTGTTACAACAATAAGTACACACACGTTGATCCAATCCCAAATCAAAACAATTTTCTACCATCAAGTATGTTGTAAAATCCTTCCATTCACTATTATTTTCCCTTTCACTTTTTCCATATAAATCCACTAACTTAGTCTGATTCTTATAATAAGTGCGTCGACAACACACACAAGTGAAATTTGGCCTCTCACTTGATTTCACCTCAAACGTCGCAATTTCCCTCTGGAAATTATCTGTACTGGAAACCTGTACACTATCTTCCACATTACTCTCTTCTTCTTGGTCAATTTCAACATTCTCCTCTTTACTTCCAAAGTAACAAAACTCAATTTCTTCACATATATTTTTCACATCTATTTCAGAACCATGCAAAAGAGCAGCGCATAATTGTTTTAGCATAATTGCTGGACTCTTAGCATAATACAACATTCTAACTAATTTCCTCACTTTATTATGATGCACTGCTAGCATCCTGAAATGATGAAAAACACTCTGGCATACTCTCCTGGAAAGACAAGCCAGTGAATGACCATGCAAACCTATCACTTCTCTCACTCTGCAAGGATCTAATTCTTGCAACAACTTCATTTTCTGCTTCAAACTTTTCTTACTAAATGACCGTATAAAATCACAAAGCAAATTGATGGAATCCTGTCGTACACTGCAAATACTACTACACTTCCAGGTGTACACAGGACCCTTAGGACGTCTCCCTAAAACCTCATTACCTAACACCTCTTCTATCTCTGTTCTCACAAGTTTTTCTTTTTCAACTGGACAACCATCTTTCACTTCATAAGCTCGACCACTGGTGTCAACTGCATGCACCAAATCATTATCCTGGAAATAACTCTCCTCATTAAAAAATGCCTCAGAGCTTGAACTATGCATCCATTCTCCAGAAAAAACTTCACAAAAATTACTACGATTAACTATTCTCTTCCATCTACTATTTCTTTTGAAATCATAAATTACCTTGTTTAGCTTCCTAATTCTATTGATTGTCAAAATAAATAACTTACGTTTAAATTCAAATGCCTGATCAATAACTTTCTCAACTATTTTTTTTCTCTTATAAAAAACCACTTTCTGCTGACCTTTCTTAATATTTTTTAACAAATTCCCAATTATCCTGTTGCGGAACATTCGTTTACGAATATCCCTAAACTGTTGTTTCCTTCTACTTTCATGCATAGAGTTATCTCTTACTCTAGCAGTAACATTTCTCATTGGCCTTTCCTTACCATTTGAATTCGGTCTCCTTTTCTGGAGTGAAACATTTTCTGTAGTAATATTTTTTTTAGTACACATATTTCTTATGACTGTTTTTCGACTCTTACCCGGTGCTTTCTTGGTGACTTGACAAATCTTTTTGTTAGAGGACTGCTGCAATATTCCATGCTCCTGCTGTCTTTGACGTTTTCCAGCCTTTCTTACTCTTTCTTTGCTAGGCATCCTAAAATCTTGAAATAATGTGCAGTTGAATCTGTGGTAAAATATAATAAAAAATGTTATTAACCACTATTACCCAACAGTAAATTAATAACAGTCATCAAAAACTTAACACACTACTTAAGTATATAATATACTGAAGCCTATCTCCAATTTTTCACTGAACAGGACTCATCTCTTCTTAACCTTGGATAAACCTCACCTACTCTGTGTCCCCTGCACATAATTAAATGTAAAGGGACAGATTTATATTAACTAGCACATCCCCAGGGATGCACCAGTTAACGTGCACCGCTGCTCTGCCACCCACGGTGTGCCGCATTTACAATCAGATAGGACAAAGCTACATCAAAACCCTGCGCCTGCTTGAAGCAGGCATAGATCTTGACGCAGGTAGGCTGAAAGCTAAAGCAACAACTAAGTGTCGTGTGCAGAAGTTACAAAAAAGGAAAAATGGCGTTTAAACCAGTAATGAGACCATGCTAACGTAATACAGAGTAAAAATATCCAGGATCTACATCAGTTTGGGGTTCACGAACCTGGCAGGTACAAGGCACTGAGGCTTTCCACCGTGCATGTCTCATCCCAAAACATATGTTGTTTGTGAATGAAACAATTTCCCAGACCAAATGCTTTGGATTGGCTACTTCTAAAAAATTAAACACCCCTACTATCCCGGAGTTAGAGGAATACGATGGTTGGAGTAATTTTACTCGTTGTCTATTAAAGATTTACAGGCCCTACTCCGTAATTCTTCCTTTAACATTTCCAGTATAAATCCAAAAGGTTGACTGCTTTGGCAACGTGCCTTATCCACGGTTTAATAACGCTGCCTTTTGCTTTATATAAGTTTTCAAATTGTATGAAATATATACCAATAGGTCGTTATTAACCTTTAGGTAGTGGTTTTCTTCATCAAGTCTGGTCGCTTCCATACACATACAGATTTTCAAAGATGATCAAGAACTTTATCTGAATGGAGAGGAATGCACTGAGACGCCAGATCATTCACTAATGTGTAGGCACAGACAGTTACACGGTTCATGCAACAAACACCGACCAAATATGGCTTGCGTGTTGCAAGGCACGCCAGTTCCTGCTATCATCCCCACGTTCAAGTTCTTGGAAAATGGTAGTTATTTGATGCTCAATAATGAAGATTGTTCTGGGTTAATTAAAAGTATTCATTTTATCGTAACAGTAAATGAACGGGTTATTTGCTGCAGAAATGTTCTATTTCCTCCCACACATGAACATAGGGAGTTTTCAATCTGGCCACAAATACCAACCTTGGGAGCACATTTCAACAGCATGGCAAGAATAAGAGCTCTTTTGTCTCAGAGAGAGGTGGCCTTGAGTTCGGCCCGTGAAACTTTCGTGCTTCACATAGCGAACACCCGTACAGAGGTGCAGACCCTTTTAAATACAGATTCGACTTTGCATTTCAGCAAGATTACCCATTCATTTCCATGCAGCAGGAGGCCCATAGGAATGAAGGTGCAATTTGCGATTAGCAATTACCTCATCGCAAATTACGAATTTTTCCGACGGTGCAGGGGTATCTCAAGAACACCCTGCTGCACCCCTGAAAAAAAAATTTGGGGTCATATGGCGCACATACATTTTGAAAACATTCCTTTACCTCAAAAACGATTTTCAACTCATAATTTGAAAACACTGCACATGGGGAAATGACTTAAAATGTCCTTAAGACACATAAAAGCATTTTTTGATTGCCTTTGCAGCATGTTTCAGTCACCTTTAACATGCCTATGTAACGGAAACATTCAAAATCTAAATTTGCCATGCACAGGTGGGAGCATATTTACAAGCAATTTGCTCCACAGACAAACTTCTTACATTGAAATGGGAAAGACTCTCAATTACCTTATAAAGAAGCAGACACCATTATGTCCTTCTCATCAATATTAAAACCATTGCTTTTTCTCAAAAACGATTTACAAGTCATAATTTGAAAACACTCCACAGCTCCTATGCACATAAAAGCCCTGTCAGTACTAATACTTCACATTTTCTCCAATTACAATTTCTCAAACAAACAAAATCTATTTGTGAAACACTTGAGACAAAGCAACATTTGAAAAACACAACTTTCTTCATAATTTTCTCCTTAAAGCACACTATTTTCTATCTAAATTAAAGAAATTTTTTCTCACCTTAGCAAGTACTTTGAGTTTCAAAACAGTCTCAGAAACACACCAATTTGTCTTCAGCAGAGCAAAAGGTATGCACTCCAGAGTCTGCAGCTATCAAAAGCACAGAAATGCTGTAATTCCTCACACAGATCTCTCATGTCACCCAATCAAAACTCTTCCCTCACTTTTTTTCAAAGCAAAACCCTTCCCCCCTCTGCCCCCTCTCTGCTTTTTCTGCATAGCAACCACCTCTTGCAAGACCTCTCACACAACAATGTTGCAATTGAACTCTGAACTCTCAGTGCACCTGCATATCCAGAGCATTCTTTCATTTAATGATTTTTTCTTCGCCACTCAAAATACATCTTTCAACGAACTCATCCATGCACACTAACTTTCTGTTTTCAGCAATCAAAATCCACCAATCACTCTTACTGCTTCATTAACACAGAAACTCCTCAGTTTTTTTCATTTTACACTCTCATTTTTTCAACTGCCATTTCATTGCCACACTTCATCTGACTGCAGGAGAACCTTCTCTCGCCGTGTTTTCTGTCTGGATTGTTGGACATAGCTACATCTATTGGGCTCAAAGGTACGCTGAAAACAGGAATTTACCTAACCTCAATTTACAAGATGTGGAAATTAAGTGGTTTGGCCACAGAGGATTAAAATGTCACCAATTGATACCATTGGTGAAAACCTTTATGCATTTGCCAAAACCTGACCTGTTAATTGTGCACTGTGGAGGTAATGATTTGGGCACTTTGACTGGGGTAGGTCTGGAAATGCTTTTAAAGGACACCTTTGAGCAATTGATGGCACTTTTTCCTCAGACTGCCTTGGTATATTCAAATATATGCCAAAGACAGAAATGGAGGTGGTCGAACCAATTTTGTCCACAAATTGAGAAATCGAGGAAGCATGTAAACAAATCTGTTTCAGCTTACATGAGAGACCATGGAATGGGCTCCCTGTACAACAATAACTTGCGTTACTACATGCAAGATATCTACAGAGGAGATGGAGTTCACTTCTCAGATGAGGGCAACAGAGTTTTCACTCTGAATTTAAGAATGTGCATTGGTACCTACTTATAAGTACCTAAATGTACCATAAACCCAAAAGCTCTTCTCAGAGCTACCCTACATCTGATCACTCACAATTATTATTGTACTCTAACTTTTTTCACTAATTTTCAAGAAAGTACGCTCCCCAGAACGCTTCCCGGTTCGCGAACCGAGCGCACTCCACGCAAAAAAACTAAAAAAAGGTATATATTTTTTTGCCCTGCGAGAACCTTTCAAAGCCTCCACATCAAACCTAGGGGGTCAGGGACGATCTACTATGCCCCCTTATGGTCATTTGCCCCTTCGCTTTGGCCTCCTCTTGTCTCTCGATCCTACCGAGAGACAAGATGGCGGCCGCTACGGACTGTTTGGAATGTTTACAGACGCCGAAAAACCAATCAGCTTCGCAAACCTCCGTAACGCGAAAAGTACGCGAAGCGGAGCGCTGTTACAGATATATATCTTTTTTTGAACGTTAATTTCTCAAAATCCACTGGAGCACATATATTGAGACCTAGCAAAGGCACATCGGGCTACCAGTCCCTACAATTTTGCCAAGTTTCGTGCAAATCCATTCAGCCGTTCGATTATTATTATTATTTTTTTTTTTGCCCCGCGGGGCCCTTTTAAAACCTCCACATCAAACCTAGGGGGTCAGCGAGGATCTACTATTCCCCCTTATGGTCATTTGCCCCTTCGCTTTCGCCTCCTCTTGTCTCTCGATCCTACCGAGAGACAAGATGGCGGCCGCTACGGACTGTTTGGAATGTTGACAGACGCCGGAGAACCAATCAGCTTCGCTTCACAAAGCTCCGTTGCGCGAAAAGTCCGCGAACCAGACCGCTGCCTGGTCCGCGCTTACAGATATATATCTTTTTTTAAACGTTAATTTCTCAAAATCCACTGGAGCACATATATTGAGACCTACAAAAGGCACATCGGGCTACCAGTCCCTACAATTTTGCCAAGTTTCGTGCAAATCCATTCAGCCGTTCGGGCTAAAAGTGAGGCCAACCGCCCTATGGAAATTAACATGGGAAAAACGCGTTTTGGGACCCCCCTTTTTTCTCGGCCCCCCCTTGACGAACCCCCCCCAAATTTTCAAAGGCTGCTCAGAAACAAAATGTGCCATTTTCCTGAAAATTTCAGCCAATTCCGTCCTCAAACGCCAAAGTTATTAGACATAGAATTTTCAAAAAACCCATAGAGAAAAAATCCTAACTATATATACCTACTGGCGACCGCCAGTAGGTAATATATATATCTCGTTTTTCAAATGTGACCATTTTTAATAACCAATAAACAATTTGATAAAAATAACAAAAGACATTTTGTAAGTGATTTGACATATATGTAATAACATTTCTCGTTGTTCTGATTTTCTTGCCTGCACATATATGTATCATTTTACTTGCCTAGGTCTCCTTTCCTCAAAGGCCTTGTGGACCATGCAAAAGGTTTTGGAGAGCTCTCCTTGACTAGAAGCTAGTCAGTGCCGTCTTAACGCACGAGCCCGCTGGGCAGTTGCCAGGGGGCCCCACGAGCATAGGGGGCCCGTGCAGACCAGCATTTAACACAAATTTTCCGTTAAACATTTTTACTCCTGTGAGTGGTTGTGTAGCAGGGCCCAGTGCACTGCTTTGCCCGGGGGCCTATAATGCTTTTACAACGGCCCTGGAGCTGGTGAAGGGATCTGAGGGCAGAGACGACAGGTTGAATGTTTTTTTGCCGGAAACGCGGGCTCTGTTTTCTGAGAAAGGCCTTTGTGTCCCACAGAGAAGGCTCCGAGCAGCACAGAGGACATGGTGTGATCTGCAAACAACTTGTTATTAATGATGCAGATAGTATCACTCCCCCCCAAGCAATAGAGCTCCTTCTCAGCGTCTTGGGTAATCGCACAGAAAGGCGCTATAAAGAAACACTATCTTTGGCACTGGAAGAAAGTGGAGTCGATTTTTTCATAATAGCTTATCCACTTGTTTCACAGAACTGTTGTTATCGTGCTGAAAACACGCATTCTGGCTGAATGTCAGGGAGAGTTTAAGCGCCATTCTCATGTTTAGTGCCTCGCGCCACATAGATACGGCTGCTTTGTTTTCAAGTTGGGAAGCAGCTGCAGAAGCCCTTGGGCGGAGTAAATTGTGGAAAAAGTAAAATTAGGCGCCAGATTGTCAGCATCACTTGTTTACGTTGCTTTTACGTTGGTTTGATGCTTTGTAAACTCAACCAGACACTGTTACTCAGACTTATTTGTGGTATTCATGCATGCGCCACGGCAATTGTCTGTGAGTCTGGCAGAGATCTGTGTAATTGTCTGTTTTCTCTAGGCGGCTCTTGCCTGGCTGTGTTAAATATAGCCAGATAGGCTACAGAAGTTTGATAAAACAGCATGTTTTGTTTTTATTTCTTAGTGATGAGGCAGCATGAATCACCAGCTGTGATTCATTTGTGGTTAGCCTACTTGTAAGCAGCAACAGTCATACACAACTGCTCCAAAATAGAAACCTCGCCCGCCATGCTTGTAAAGTTTCTAAATATAGGCCACTGGTCAGGCGGGGCACTGAGCTATCACGTGGGGTCAGATCCCATTATTAGGGTCTAGTGTCAGCAGAAAATACTCTAGGAGTGTATAATGTAGGTACAGAAGGGCAGGAACCGTGCCAGATTTTTAGGGCGTTCACCATAAAATACAATCGGCCTTATCTAGAAGAAAATTATGGAGTGTGGCGCCGCAAGACTTTTGGCTGCGCCTTACTGCGTCATTTTCAAAGAACAGGGAAGCATCATATTAACAACAATACAACACATTCCTGTGCTTGCCCCTGCACTGGCGAGCAATTGGCTGCCATGCGCCAGCGCAGGCACCCTTGCGTCATTTTGCAAGGATGCCCGCGCTGCCGGGGTCATTGTTTTGTGCAGGAAGGGACACCTTATCAGCTAACGCGTAAGCCAATTTCTTGTGCACAAGGAGACTCCAAAGTTTATGGAGTCATTGTTCATAGGTCATGGTTACAGTCTTGCCCCACAGGGAGAGAATAGTGTGTTTAGCTTCCAGCAGGAAGTGGGAGATGTATTTTCCTGAAAGGGAACAAAGGGGGTAAAACTCAACCTGAGGGTCTTCCCAAGAGAGCCATTTCCGGGATTTTGATAAGGGTGTAGCTCTCTATCTGAGAAATGGTGAGAAAGACTCTGTCTCAGAAGTTCCCCAAGAGGGGGCAAGTCCACATGTTTTGCAGGAAGGAGCCTCTTTCTCCACATCCCAGCTAGCAAGTGTCAGGGTGGGTAGGGTCAATGCCGTGGAGTCTGGCAGGTATTAGATGCTAACAATATAGCAGTTTATATAAAATCTCCTTGCCTTGGGCGTGACAGTGTAGATTTCACTTTACTGTTTAGGGTTGAGTGTAGTGTTCAGGTCTTCTCTTTTTCCCATTTCTTTTGGAAGGGAGCTTTGCGGATGGGTAGTGGAGAGTCAAGAATGCTATAAATCTGTGTGACCAGGTGTTTAGTAGTAGTAAGCCTCTGGAGAATGTTTTCAAATGGTGTTAGGGCCCTGCTAGTGCCTACCCTAATGGTGTACTGTGTAATACAGTGGCGGATTTGCAGGTGACAAAACCACTCAGACTCCAGGGATGCCTAGGCACCCTTAAGGCCTTCAAAGGACCTTGGCACCTCCTTGGCGTAGAAGTCCCGAAGGCAGAAGCAGCCATTGCACCTCCATATCTGGTAGCCTGGGGTGAAGTCTTCATTGTCAACTAAAGGCTTGAGTGTGGATGGAAAGGAGGTAAGGCCCCTCCAAAATGCGACCGAGTACCACACGGTTAGTGTGGTCCGTGTGACAAGGGAGACATATAGCAATCTACCTCTCATGCTTTTGGGGACCCAGAGGACCTCACTTATAGGTGACACTACTGTTTGTCAGAATCTCCCGAGCCATGTAATCATGTCGTAGTTGTGAGGCTTGACAGTATAGGGCAACATTTTGGACCCGAAATCCACCATCGCACATATTGCATACAAATTGCCTGCAAGTATGAGTAGTCGTTCTTCGGAATGTGGAGTTGCATGGCCTGAAATAGGTAGTGGATATGCAGTAGCAATGTCATTTTGAGGGCAGAGATGTGTCCCACCCAGAAGAGGGAATGGTTCCTCTAAGCAGCCAGAGAGGTTTTAGCCTCACAATGGAGGTGGTTGAAGGGTGTGAGTTGAATGCCTAGGTTGCAAACAGAATCGGTTGACCAACGGAATGGCGTGGTAGTGTTCAGAAAGTACATGAGTGTATTCCCAACACCAGAACCAATCCCTCAGACTTGATCATATTGATTTTAAGGTCCGCCACCTCCCTGAATTTTTTGAGAAGAGAGACAAACTCTCAGAGGGAGCGCTTGGTGAGGGTCAAGAGGAGGTCATCCATGAAAGCAGATACTTTAAAGGTGTAGGGGCAGACGGAGATGCTGTGTATCTGTGGGTGGTCCCTGATTTTCTGTAGAAGAGGCTCCAGGAAGAGATCAAAAAGGAGAGGGGAAAGAGGGCATCACTGTCTAGTGTCTCGGGATATGGGCAAGGGTTTTGAGGTCTGGCGGTTGGCTCTGATTCTGGTTGTAGGCGAAGAGTAAAGCCCTGAGATCCAACTCGGAAAGCAAGGACCCATGCAGAATTTCTGTAGGGCATCGAACATCATGTTCCAGTCCACCTTATCGAATGACTTTTCAGCATCTAGGGAAAGGAGGACCGCCGCTCTGCCCCTTTCCCTAGAGTTGTCGATGAGATGCAAAATCTTCTTGATTGTCGCCGGCAGCACATTGTAGGACACGCCTGCCCTGGTAAGGGTGGACCAGATCAGGATGGCGATAGGCCAGAACCTTGGCAAAGAGCTTGAGATCTAGGTTAAGCAGGAAGGTGGTGCGGTACAAATAGAAACATGTTAGGTCATTGCCCGGTTTGGTGATTAAAAAGATGGACGCCTCGGACATGCTGGGGGTCACTACTGTGCCCACCATAAGCTCGTTAAATAGGGTTGTTAAGATGGGGAAGAGTTGGGGAGTGAACTGTTTATAGACTAATGCAGTGAGGCCATAAAAGCCTGGGGCCATATAAAGCTTAAGTTGGCCAATGACATTTAGTATCTCCTGGCAGGGCAACAGGGCAGCCCAAGTCCTTTGCCTTCAGTGCCGAGAGGTGGGGAAGAGTGACAGACTCAAGGTATGTGTGGCACAACTCTGGAGCTGCTGGAGATGCAGTGTACAGTGAGTGATTAAAGGAGCGAAAGGCCCGGAATTTGGCATTAGTGGTGGTGTGTACGGTACTGTCATCTTCTCTAATCTCTCCAAGAGGTTGTTTGGTTTGGTGTATCTGCAGTTTATGAGCTAGTAGGGCACCTGGCTTGTTACCCCCCTCATGGAACAGGGCCCTTTGTCTAGTGAGTAGTAGGTAGCTGGCCTTATCTAGTTCTAGGTTGCGGAGTTGACCTCAAACTGCCAATACCTTCCTCCAGAGCTTAATTGAGGGGGAGCATTTATGCTGTTGTTTGAGGTCTGCCAGGTCAGAAATTTGTTGGTCCTAGTGAAGTCCCACATGCATTGAGGCATGCGGCCTCCTGGATAAAAGGCCCCCAGACCACAGCCTTCAAGGCGTCCCAAACCACTCAGCTAACCACATCCCTAGTATCGTTCAGTGCGAGATATTCTGTGAGGGTACAAAGGATCTTGTCCATCACAGCTGGGTCATGGAGGAGGGAGTTGTTCAGGCGCCAAGAGGCCCCCAAAGGCAGGGATGGGGAATGGTTCAAGAAGATTGACACCACCATTGTGCTATGGTTGGAGAGGGTCAAAGGGAGGTGGTCCGCCTTGAAGAGATCGCCCTTGAGCACCCTGTCGATCCTCGTGCATGTGCTTTGTGCTGCAGAGTAGTGGGAGTAGTCAATTGTTAAGAGGTGTCATGTGCATAACGCATCTAGGAGGCCTATGTCTGTCAGCTATGGACGACCCTCCGAGGACAGAACTGAGGCCGCTCTGTGACGGTGCTGTGACGTACGTTGTAGTGCATTGAGGAGCAAGTTGAATTTGCCACTCAATATGAAGGGGCCATGTGCAAAGCCGTCATGATCTGTACTTTGGGAGAGTAGGAAGGCCTCTTAGCTGGAGTTGGTAGCATACAAAGAAGTAATGCAAAGGGGCTGGGCATTCCAGTTACCATTAACCACCACCCACCTACCCTGTTTGTCTGATTTGTGGTTGTGTTCAGTGGAGCGTAGAGGATGACCAATGAGCATCGCTACCCCCTCCTTTCTAGCTTTACACGAAGCATGGTATTAGATCTGGAATTTGCTGGAGCAGAGTGTGCCCGTATTGATCAACAAGAGCTGGGTCTCTTGGAGCAGGAAGATAGAGATTCCCATCGCCTTGAGCTCTCCTAGGAGGGTGAGCCTATTAGAGGGGTTATTGTGGCCCTTGACATTGTATGTGTCGCCTGTAAGGTGGAGGAACTAGTGACAGTGAAGAGAGATTAGGTTGGTGTTGTGGGGGCACCATGATGAACTGGAGAGGTGAATGCAGCAACTGGGTGTGCCCGTGTAGCCCTCCCCCACCCCCAAACCCACAACAAATAACTTCATAAATACCTGGTGACAACAAAATAGAGGACAACAAAATGACAAAATGAAGAGATCCTGTCTCCATTAAGCCCGTTGGATTGTACCATTGTTTATGCTGAAATGTTGAGGAGATTCTTTACTGGCTGTGCTGACCAAAAGCCAATTCCCAGTCTACCCGCCCAGCGCCAATGTAAAAGGATAGGAATGCTTTAGCAAGCCCTACCCAGCAATCAATCACAAAGCATTGTGTACTTAGTCACTGGCCTGTGGAGCAGTGCAAGTGCTCTATTAGCCAGGATCTACTGGATTCTATTTCATTGGGGCTGGCCTGGAGTTGCCTCGCTTATCCAGAGACTGTTTGCCACCCAGATATTGATGCCGCGGGCCTTGCCCCGTTGTCGATCGCCCCTTACTCAATCGGCACACCCAGAATGTGTTACGCCTCCACAAGTGAGGTCGAGGATTGGGCCTGGCCTTTCCAGGTGAAGAGGATGGGTAATGGGTGGACCCAGTGATACTTGGTATTATGGGCGATGGGGAAGACCGTAAGTGGTTTGAAGCCATGCCATCTGGCCAGTGTGGCCCAGAGAGGAGGAGTTGAGCGCCGTTGAAGGAGATGGGCCCCATTGTTGAGCCTTGGACATAATTAGTTTCTTATCAGTAAAGCGGTGAATGTGGATGAGGATGTCCGGTGTGCGCTTGCATGCATTGTGGAGGGGGACCACCCTGTGTGCTCTGTCCAGGGGTATGGTGGGGTCACCTCTGTATCGTTCTAGGGTAGTGCAGAAGAGATCAGAGAGGTATTCTGAGAGTACTACATCTGTTTCAGTGATTGTACTCCCCTGATGCAAATGTTATTATGTCGTGATCTGTTTCCAAAGTCCTCGTATTTCTCCTGTAGGAGGGAGTACTGACCCTCCTGCTGGAGAATTCGTTGTTACAGGGTTTCGCCCTCCCCATTGAGTTTATCGGTGGAGGTTTCAGGCTGGCCAACCTTCTCTCCAATGTCATCGACATCCCATGGGAGGGCGAAAAAATCCTACTGGAGGTTTGTCTTGAATCCTTTGAGGTAATCTCACAGTCACTGGAAAAGCTGGAGGAGCAGGTCCCTAGTGACCTGCTATGGCTCACTGTCTGGCTGGCTTCCATGCCCACCTGCTCTGGTTGGGGGTAGTGCATCCTCTCGTGAGGGGTGCTGGAATGACTGTTGGAGGAATGTTTTAATAGTGGATTCTCTCTTGGTCCTGTGCGCGGCCACGGTCCAAGGGGTGGTGGATGAGAATGGCAAAGTGTGAGGGTGTTTGGGTAGCCGGATCTCTCTGTAGTCAGGTTGTGGGGCACACCGGGGAGTTGCCAAGTGGAGGTATAATAAACAGTCCAGGCATGTGGGGGCCCGTGAGGTCAAGCCCCAAAATCACCACGGGGGTGCAGGTCAATGGGCCCCAAAGTCACCTGCTGTAGGAGGTCATGCCATGGGGCAATCATGTAGGCAGCAGTCTTGGGGGTGGTGTGACACTTTCGTACTCCCCCCCCCAGCACCGTGAGGAAGCCCACAGCAGGCCCCCGTGCCATACACCTCCTGGCGCATAGTCTCCAAGCTATACGCAGCCACTGGAAGCTGTGATGGTCACTGGCTGGTGGGACACGCGCACCTACTCCTCACTGGGCCCTTATATGTCGGTAGTGCTTTATGCTGTGAGGGGACTGGGAGGGAGCCTCATGGCCCACCCTCACCTCTGGGCTGTTGCACCACATGTTGAATCCCCTGATAGAGGGCAACACCAAGGTCGTCTTCAAATGGGCAAGGACAGCAGCATGCTTTCTCCGTGCCGAGCTCTGGACCATGCAGCCATGTGGTTTCTTCCGGGGCCTTGCCTAATCGCCGAGGCAGAGACACCGTGTAGCAGCGTTGCTGCTCCCATGGCTCCAGCAGTGCCAGGGGCAGACCCTCAGTTGCAAAAGGGGTAGGTGAGACCGGAATCCACTATTAGCGGCTGGGGGTTGAGCAAAAGAACAGCCGGCCCGAGGAGCTCAAGCTCTACGAGTCTGCCATGTTGTTGGGCTTGACTTGGTCCCTAAAGGATTTAACCTAAAGCTGCATGCATCTCCTATTCCACAAATTCACCAAATACCAGCCCTCCTGCGTGCTCCATTGCTGCTCTGTTTGTAGTTCCTTGGTCACAGGGGCGACTGCTCTTTTAGCCTCTTTGGTCCCAAGCTTTGGAACTTTACTCTTCTAGACATTCATGCCATTTCTTTCTTCCATTTCAAGAGGGCCCTCACAACATAGCTGTTCTCCTATTTCCTATCTTCCTCTCCGTCCAAAGAGTGACACAAGTGTCATCCAACTCCATTTGGAGCATTTGTGTGCTATATAAATCCTCCCCAAAAAATGAATAAATATGTTGATGAGCTAATATATCGTGTAGGTGGGCACCATGCAGGCCGATATACATTAATCTACCCCAAATATTCCATAGAGGTTGCCCGAAGAATTGAGAGTCCTCCAGTTCAAATGTCTCCAAAGTTGTAAAAGGAGAAACTGGTGAACTAAGTTCTGACTCAATCGCTGCCAAGGCCTAGCACCGCAATGTGGAGATGCTTGCGCTTGACAATAACCCAGCACCAACACCATCTCAAACTTTGAAATTGCTCAATACAAGCTTCGTTTGTTTTACTGGTGATAACATGAAGGTAAGTGCCGTCCCATGGACATAGAACAAAGACTGACGGTCTGCTGAGAAATCTGGGACCTCTCCTATTAAAAATATCACAACCCTACTGAGGATGGTCGTTACTGTCCTATTAAAAATATGGCAGTGCTGCTAAGAATCCCCTGTAGCATGTCTTTAAAACCCCGCTCTGAAGTGTGAGTGCTTTTCCATTTATCTTTACAGTGCTGTTGAAAGAATCAGTATTGTCTTAAGACATGCAGAGGAATGCAAGTGCTTTCCAGTTAAGAGGAAAGAAGCCCTGCTAAGAAGTGCATTCACTTTCTCTATAAAAGTACACCTAGAGAACAGGCTAATGTACAATTGTGTCGGAAGGAATATAAATCAATATTAGCCAAACGTAAGGAGTCCCTAAGGGTAGAGGCTTGGAACGAGTTACTGGACCCTATAACTCTTAAGAATAGCTCTAAGTTTTGGGGCGTAATGAAATAGGCTTTTCTTGTCCAGGAGACCGGTGGCGGTCTTGAATGCCACATACCCAAGGAGACCTGGGAAGCACATTTCGAGCAATTGTACGACTGTCCTCTGGAAGAAACTGCCAGCCCGGCACCTGCCATTAATGGAAACACAATTAGCATTGCCAGGGGTGAAATCCTTGAGGGTATTATGGGATTAACAGCCGGGAAAGCACCCGGACCAGATGGGATTCCCCTGGATTTATTTAAGTCTGAGCCTTCTTTCTGGGCTCCTATTTTGGAGTCTGTTTTTAATGCTGCAGTACAATGTGGATGCCCCCAATCTTGGGGTGTCTCCACAATTGTCCCTGTCTTTAAAAAAAGGGGATAAATGTAGCCCACATTGCTATAGATCCATTTCACTTATCGATTCCATGGTGAAAATAATAGGAAGGATACTACTGCAGAGACTTTCATCTTGGGTGGAGGAAAATAACATCAGGTCCATCTCCCAGTATGGATTCTGCAGTGGTCGCTCAACAACAACCCAATGCCTTAACCTTTTTTTAATCTTAAGTAAATACACAGTGGCACACAGGGGTACCATCCACCTCGCCTTCATGGACCTGTCTTCAGATTTTGACTGTGTGAACAGGCCGAAGCTGTGGAAATCCATGAGGGCGAAGGGGATGGACAGTGGTATTGTTGACTTCCTAGTATACCTTAACAGCAATACTAGAGCTAATGTTAGATTCTCCCAAGATCTGAGCGTGACAAATAATTTTAATATTGGAAAAGGAGTCCGACAAGGTTGTATTTTGGCTCCTTTTCTTTTTAACTTTTATATTAATGACCTGGATAGCGTTTTACAGGAGGTGGCGGCTGACTGTCCTAGAGTCGGTCGCCGGGGTATTTCAGTCCTATTATATGCAGATGATGCAGTACTCATATCGAGGACTGAAAGGGGCCTCCAAGCTCTTTTAAATGCTTTTAAATCCTTCATGACAGATAGGGATTTAATGATTAATAATTCCAAATCATTTGTCATGCAAGTAGGTCAACAACCCAGAAGGAACTTTTTATTTAAAGTAGATGAAGCAGTAATCCCCACATCAAAGACGTTCTCCTATCTTGGGGTCCTTTTTGATAGTAAATTAAACTGGGGCCCGCATCCTCTTAAAAAGAAAGGAGAGCTGGTCAGGGTGAATGCATCTGTTTTTAATTTTGCATCCAAATTGGGGAAAAAACAATTGGCACCATGCTGCAATTATATAATGCCAAATCAGTGGCCATGGCTATATATGACAGTGAAATATGGGGGTATGTCGCAGGAGAGCAGCTCCAGATTGTGGAAAACTCTTTCATGAAGCGTCTTCTGTGTGTGCCCTCGGGCACGTCCAATCTAGCAGTCCATGAAGAATTAGGGACACAATATGTAAGCAATATTTTCTCCCTACATCCACTGACATGTTGGCTAAAACGTTGGCTGAATCCTGATATTCCATTGACACACTTAATTGTGAGAGATTGTTTGTCTCAGGATAATGCATTGGCTATCCCATGGATGAAATATTTGAAGTCTAGTTTTCTCAGACTGGGGCGTTCTGAATTTATTGAAAACCCTAGTAGCATTGTTAAGGGGGACCTGGAGGCAACGAAACTGGCCTACCTCATGGACAGGAAGACCCAGAGGGAAGCCATTGAGATCCAGAAGCCGAGTGTCAGAAAATCCGTTATGCTAAAAACATCTGCATCTATCGAGCCTTATTTAATGGGCTCTCTGACCTCTCATGAAACATTTTTACTGACTAGAGTTAGACTGAATCTCTTTCATCTTTTGCTTATTAGGCCATGAACTGCTATTTTTAGTAAAGTTGTAGCTCCCTGCGGCTGCGACGGAAAGTCTCCGCAGGATATGCTGCATTTTATGTTTTTATGTAGCTTTTACGAATAACCCCGCAAACGGTATCTGGTGACACTTTTAAGAAATCTTAATTTTACTCAGATCAGACCAGCCTTGATGTATTTACAACTTTTGCACAATGACAGTATTCTCCATGTCCTTGAATTTCTAAAATCAACTGTTAAATACAGAAAATGCATGGATTTGTAATGGTCTTTACTCAATGAAATTGTAGGCACAACTTGGATAAATTATGTATTTTTTGGGGGTTTTTATGAAATGATGAATTTATATTTTGCACCTCTGTATCCTGTTATGATATGTATTTTTAAGAACTATGAATTTTCTGTATCACTGTACTTGTACTTTTGTGGTTTTTTGAACAAAAACCGAAATAAAGTTTTTTATTATTATTATTATAGTAAACTTCTACTTAGAACAGCACCACCGTAGACCCTGGATCTGCTGAGAAATAAAGGTGCTTTAATAGGACAATACTTCAGAAGCGCCTGTCCGTCAAAAGTATGATATTCTTGCTGTGAAATACTATGGTTCCTAAGAGATTCAAACCAGAGGCCAAATATGGTTTTACAGACCCACACAAATGTACACGTGCACGCGCATGCAAACACCACACACACACAAACACACACAGACACACACTCTCTCTTACAGTAGATACATCAACTCTATTTTGCTAGTTGTTTTTGTCTGTAACATTCAGGTTAAACACAATCTCGAGAGCAGGTGCATCAAACCAATGAGCTATCTTTCAAGATTTGAAAACATACAGCCTGCAGATTAGACAGTGAACTCTGCATGAGCATTGACCAACTGAGACTTCATATCAGACTTGGTCTAGGAGTTGAAGTTCAACACTGATCAGTGTAGCGTGCACATGAACTCACTGAACTATGCTTCAGGAAGGCATATGGGTTGGGACCATGTGAGTCACATGTAAGGCGTATTCAATGTCTAATCATCACTCCAGCCTACTTCCTCAAAAAAGACCGTTCTATATGGAAACTGGCAAAAAAAATTGTCAGACCCGTACCTCAAAAAGCCCGATAAGACTAGTAATATATGAGTCATGGAAGAAGGAAAAGGCAAAAATGATGCCAGTTTGAAAGGAATAGGGTTGCGCCTTTGGGCAATATTTTCATGCTTTCAAGAGGGTTGAATGGTAGCATAGACGCTACACATTGAATCTGTGGGCACCCTGCTGGGAGTGCAAAAAAGTGTAAGCACCCTCTTGACACACATAGTCTGTCAACCCTTTACACAAAACCCATGCAGACCTGGCATCTTTGGCGTGATTTCCTCTGTCTTTTTCCTTCTGGCCTCCTATTTTTGACTGTGTGCTGCATTTCGTTTTTGCTGGTTTTAGAACTCTGGGCACTTTACCACTACTGACCAGTGCTAAAGTGCAAGTGCTCTCTGTGTAAATTGTTTTGGTGATTAGTTTATCCTTGATTGCCAGATTTGATTTACTAGTAAGTCCATAGTAAAGTGCACCAGGTGTGCCCAGGGCCTATAAATCAAGTGTTACTAGTGGGCCTACAGTACTGATTGTCTCATCCACATGAGTAGCCCCACAATGTCTCAGACCTGCCACTGAAGTGTCTGTGAGTACAGTTTTAAACTGTCATTTCGACCTGGCAAGTGCACTCACTAGCCAGGCCCGAACCTTCCTTTTACAACAAATAAATCACCCTTAAGACAGGCCCAATGCAGCCCCATGGGCAGGGTGCTGTGTATTTAAAAGGTAGGACATTTACTGTTGTGTTTTACATGTCCTAATAGTGAAATACTGATAATTTTGTATTTCACTATTGCAAGGACTATCTCTCCCATAGATTAATATGGGGATTGCCTTGAAATATCTTTTAAGTGTAATTTCCCATTGGGAGCAGATGGAGATATGAAGTTTGGGGTCTCTGAACTCACAATTTAAAAATACATCTTTTGGTGAAGTTGGTTCTTAAATTGTGTGTTTGAAAATGCCGCTTTTAGAACGTGGGTAGTTTCTTGCTTAACCATTCTGTGCCTCTGCCTGTCTGTAGATTCACGTCTGGGCTGGCTGACAGTTGGGCTCTTGACCATTCACTCTAGACAGTCACGCAAAGGGAGCTTAGATGTGGATTGCACATTCTTATGGGCCATCACCAGGCTGATGTTCCTTCCTGAGCTAGAGTGGTGGGAAGAGTTGCCACTGACACCTTAATATGGCTGTGCCTGTCCTCACACAAAGCTGTCTCCACTCCCCTGTAGTGTGTCTGGACCCAGGTCAGGGAAAGGCAGGGTCTTGTGCACTTGAAAGACTATGTTTTGAAGTTTGCCTACTTCAAAGGCAGACAGGGGTATAGGTATTGATCCTCCGACACCCCAAAATCAGAACACTTCTGGAATGAGGACATTCTGTCAGGAAGAAGAGGTGGATGCTGTAGTGGGAACAGCCACTGTGCCTGTTGCTTTGCTGTGCTGGCCTAATGTTTGCTGCTTCTGGCCTTACTTCAAATTCTACTAGTGGGCTGCAGCACTGAATATGCCACCCGCACAAGTAGCCTTTTAAAGCTGTCTCATGCCTGCCATTGCATTGCCTGTGGGGCAGTTTACAGTCACTGTGACTTGGCATTTTAAGCTAGTTGCCCAGACTTAAACTCTCCTTTTATTACATGTAATTCACCCCTAAGGTAGACACTAGATAGCCCTAAGGGCAGGGTGCTGTGTAGGTAAAAGGTAGGACATATACATTTGTGTTTTTCATGTCCTGGTAGTGACAAACTGCCTATTTCATTTTTCACCTCTGTGAGGCCTACCCCTTTAAAGCTGTAATTCCTTATCAAAAAGAGAAGTAGCTTTTTCATGTTTCATATGTTTGGAATGGTAGTGATAAATCCTACTTACTGGTGAGTTTGGATTTAACTTTACTACCCTTAGAAATGCCACTTTTAGGAAGTGGACATTTCTCTGCACTTACTGCTCTGTGTGCCTGACAGCCTGTCTCCAATACACGTCTGGGCAGGGCTGGGCTGGGTGAGAGCTACATTTGTGCATTCCCTCTAAACAGCCCCAACAGGAAACTCAACTGCATCTGCATTCATCTGCATACTGATGGGTCTTCCTGGGCAAGCGGGAAGGGAGGAGCTAACACTTCATGTGAATTAATAGTGTCCTGTCCCACCACAAAGTGCTGATTTACCCCCATTGCTTGGCTGGCAGACAGGCCTGGGCTGAAAGGGAAACCTGTGCACTGCAGAGAATTCTTTGAAGCCACATAGGCACTTTTGTGCATAAATACTGGGTCTCTGACTTCGTCTAAGAAGACACTTCGTTTGACCTGTAACCAGACACTACTCGCTCTACATCTGCACATTGCCAGAAGGACTGTTGTGCAGCCAGGAGGGACTGCCACTTTGCTAACTGCTCTGCTGTGTTGGCCTGTTGCTTGCTGAGCTGCACGAGGGACTGCCACTCTGCCTTTTGCCTTGCTGTGCTGACTTGCTGCCTGCTGCCTTTGTGCTGTGCTGAACTGCAAGTGTTCTCCAAAGGCTTGCCCCCTATTCAAGAGGTCTCAGGATCATCCAAGACCTCACCCCCTTCCCCTGCCGGGGGACTCTGTAATTGGTGAGTCTGGCAGGCTTTGACATGGATCAACTGGTGAACAGATCCCCACCTTGATATTAGCACAAAGACCAGTGCTTCCCTTTTGCTGAGGACTCAGCGCTCCCCTTTTCTACAACCGGCGTTGTCTACAAGGCTCAAGTTGTTCCAGGTGTGCCTGTGCTGATCACAGTCACTGCTGCACTTGCAGCGGTTGCAGCACCTTCCAGCGCGGCTCTACTTCGACTTGTTCCCCGGGGGAATAGGGGCATGTCCAAGGGCACGGAGTTCATCAGCCATCGACGTGGACGCTGTTGTGACCCAAATCAGCCAACCACGTGGGCCCCTGAGGTCCACCAACAACTCGATTGAAAGTTAGTGTACTGAGGAGTCGGACCCCTGAGGTTCTAGTCACCAAATCACATGTTCATGGGCGGTGTGCCTTTTGATTAATTTCCCCAGTCCTGAGGGGTTTGTATAACAACAAACCTCTGGTGCTGTTATGCGCACTGCTTTGCCCCGCCATGACGAAGAGGTAATACTTCTCAGTAACCACACAATGTGTTTTGTTTAGCACTGGGATTACGGGGGGTCTTTATTGTGATAACGTGAAAAGTATACATTGTATTTTTGTTGTTTTGCTCTTGTTTTGTTTATAATACAATAACCTATGTTTATAAATCTGTATGGGGTCTTTTTGTGGTGTGTTCATTGTGTTACTGTGTGTGTGTTTTTCACAAATTCTTTACACATTGCCTCTTTAGATCAGCCTGACTGCTCTGTGCCAAGATAACAGAGGTCAGCACAGGTTATCTTAGTTGTATTTCTAACTTACCCTGACTAGAGTGGTGTATCCTGCTTGGCCTGGGTGTATACAGTAGCCAACCAGAACCACCAGTTTTAAGAGTCTTGCTGTGTTTGAATCAATAAATGAGAGTTCAGGTATTTTTGAAGCACCAAGTTTAGGGGGTTTATCGAGTCTTTCATGAGTCAACTTTGGACCCTGCATACACTGGTTGGTCTTCTGTACAGGTAAATGGCATGAGTTATCAAAGATGCTTCTTTGCTTGTGCTGTGATTCAGGTACTGTTTATTTAAGAAAAAAGAAATGCTAGGACACAGTCAAAACTAGCCGTGTCATATTGCTTTTATTTTCTTTTACCTTCCTCCCCGCACCTAATACTGGATCTTCTCCCAACCTGTTCCTGTTTCTTCTTTCACGTTCATCCATAGCAGCTGGTCACCTAGACTGGCGCAGTGACCCCGTGATTTAACAAGCATTGGCAAAGCCAGTAGGTCTCGTTTTTGAGAGCTATTGACTTTGGCAATATTTTGCAGCCCTGCTGTACAGAAATGGAGATACTTTTCAGTGTGTCTAAAAGTAATTTTAAAAGGCACTATGACCCATCCAGGGCTAATGTGCATTAGCACTGGATGCATCATAGTCCTTTTTTAGGTCTCGACTGAAGCAGCGCATGCGCTGCCCTGGCGAGACATTTTATAACTGGGGGGCATATTACCAAGGCAGGCGAAATTAAAATATCGCTGCTTTTGCAGCCGTTTTTGGCCGCAAAGCGGCGATAATTTCATTGCCCTATTAGCAAGCTGTCGCTAACATCAGTTAGCAACAGCTTTTAGGTGATGTCGAGCGGTTTGGGGCCCGCTTTGCATGTCAGCGATATTTATCGCTAATGACATGCAAAGTGGGCGTACCCAACCTGTTAGCGACTGAACGCAACGCAGACGTAGCGATTGAAATATTCGCGCTAAACGCGAATATCGCCAAATACTAACGCCTAATCGCCAATATCGCCAAATCCTAACACCAAATCCTAATGCCTGCTCAGACCACTTCTTAGCCTGTATATCCAATGGGAGGTGGATATTCAGGTTAAGTCCATATTAGCGATAATGCCTGAATATCGCTGAATTTGCAGCGATATTCACGCATTTCGTCGCTATCGCCGGATATTTTATCGATTTGGAGATAAACGTTGCTAATAGCACGTTATCTCTGCGATAAAATCCAGCGATGCTCGCGATAAAAAATATGTCGCTAAGCCTATTTAGCGATAAATATTGCTAGTTGTTGATAATATGTCCCCGGGTTTTAAAAGTGCTACCCAGGGGCTTTTCCGGCCACCAGCTTGCTGTTACGCGCACAAGCGCGCGCAACGTGCACAGCTGCCATGTGCCTTTCTGTAATGGCTCATTAAGCCTTAAAGCATGCGTGTGAATCCCCTCCCCCCTCCCTTCTACCACTCGCTCTTCATCAGCTTTATTGCTTTCTCTTTCGCGCCGCGTGCCGTGAAAGTGACACGGCCACGCGGTGCGAAAGTGAAAGCAATGAAGTTATTTTGTGCTTTATGACAACACGCGCAGCATGCTTATGTGGTGGCGTTTCGGTCAGCTATGGAACCCATAACTGCTCCCAGCTGCTCGTGGCTTCTGTAAGTGTTAGTTCCACTAATCTTCCTATGTAGTCCCGGACCTCTCACCCGTCCCTGCTTGATATTTTCAGGGTTGCCATGCCTTTGTTCTGTGACCGCGCCACTTCCCGGATCACCAGCATGCTTATCCTGATGCCTTAAAGCATTTAGACTGCTCACCCCAGCTCACAAGACCATTACTAACAAATCCGCCTGACGAAGAGCCAAAATAATGTACCCATCACTGTGTTCAGATATTAAGAAGCCTTGACTCCCTATTATTGCCATTGTAGTGTGCTCCAATTACTTGTCTACCGTGTTTTTTTATTTTTCGTTTTTAAACTGTTCAGTCATGAGTTAGGGCATTTCTGAATGCACAATATTTTTAAATCTCCCTTTCAAATTAGTGACTACTTTGGTCAAATGGCCCAACCCCGTCGGAGCCTTGTTTTTTTTTGCAGTGCAAACTTGACCCGAAGATATCGGAGCACGCTGCATAAGCACCAGTTATATTACACAAGGACACATTAATTTTTGTTAGGGATGGGGAGATTACGTTATTTGCCCAGAATTACAGGTTGTTGAGCCAAGGCTGAGACTCAAACCTGGTTCTCCAATTCCATGGTCAGCAGCTCTGGCCGTACTGCCACACCCTCTCCCCATTCCTTATTTTTGCCTTAACTGTAGCTTAACCCCTTCCACGCTGATGACGAGCTGGGCTCGTCATGAGGTAGCCTCCTGCTACGCTGATGACGAGCCCAGCTCGTTACGTAACATGCGCTTTTAAAAATCTCTGCGTACGAGCGGAATTCCGCCCGCACGCATGCGGTTAAGACAGCACCGGATCAATTTACTTCACCTCTTGACGGAGACAAAGGGTATCATTTAAAGCTGCGTGTCGGCCAATGGCGGACTTTTGAAAAACACTGATGGTGAAACAGGGTGCAAGAAGCCAACGCATTATAGATGTTCTTCTTAACCATACAGTCTCTGAAACAAGCACACAGACATCTACGAAAATTCAAACAATTTCCTAAATAAACAGTTTTCATTTTTTTACATATCACAAAAGCAACCAGCGCATTCGAAGGCATAGTGATGCAAGTTCAAACTATTATTTGGCAAATATGTCTATGTTTATGGTGAGCACTTTGGATGCTGGGGAAGTGCAGCCTGTTTAAGCGTACTAAAGGAAGCCCTGTTCCACACCACCCCACACTCCAACTAAGAACCACTGTTGCTGAGCAAACACCCAGATCTATGGGTATAGTTCACACGTGACATAATAATTTTTTATGGTTGCAGTTTGTATATAGCCAGGGGAGCAGTGATCCAGGACTTCGTGTTCCACCTTTCTTTGGGACCCTGGAGGGAGCACTTGCACATTACTGCCTGCAGCTGGGAGCACTTGGCTAGCGCTATATAGCGCCCTTTGATACCCCGCAGTGCGGGAGCAGTGATCCAGGACTCTGTGTCCCACTTTTCTTTGGCCCCTTGGACGCAGCCCTTTCATCCTGCATGTCACTGCCTGCAGCTTGGAGCACTTAGCTAGCCTATATATTGCGAACTTTGAAACCCTATGGCGCAGATTGCGCCCGGTTAAAGTCCAGCCCGTATGCACCCGTCCACGGTTGGCCTAGGCTGGGCCCACAAAACACACAAGATGATGGACGGAATGTTGCACAATGGCAAAATATTCAACCCCAGTCACAGATCTGGGTTTAATCCATCGTTATTTTGCTCACCAAGCCACCCCAGTTCAGACATGGCCATATACAAATCAGTCTTGACCCTGCGCCTCATGGGAACAGTCCAGACCGAACTGCCAAGCCATGTCTTCACTGGACCAGAATCAAGCATCCTAGGACCAGTTTCTGGCTATCAGCCGTCTTCAGCCAGGACAGCTTGACTCCAGTGGCGTAGTGAGCACGGGACCCACGTCTGGGCATACCCTTCCCATATAGGGTGAACAACAAAATACACAAGATGATGGACGGAATGTTGCACAATGGCAAAACATTCACCACCAGTCACAGATCTTGGTTTAACCCTTCGTTATTTTGCTCACCAAACCACCCCAGTTCAGACATGGCCATATGCAAATCAGTCTTGACCCTGTGCCTCATGGGAACAGTCCAGACCGAACTGCCAAGCCATGTCTTCCCTGGACCGGAATCAAGCATCCTAGGACCGGTTTCTGGCTATCAGCCACCTTCAGCCAGGATAGCTTGACTCCAGTGGCGTAGTGAGCACGGAACCCACGTCTGGGCATACCCTTCCCACATAGGGTGAACAGCAAAACACACAAGATGATGGACGGAATGTTGCACAATGGCAAAACATTCACCCCTAGTCACAGATCTGGGTTTAATCCATCGTTATTTTGCTCACCAAGCCACCCCAGTTCAGACATGGCCATATGCAAATCAGTCTTGACCGTTTGCCTCATGGGAACAGTGCAGACCGAACTGCCAAGCCATGTCTTCCCTGGTCCGGAATCAAGGATCCTAGGACCGGTTTCTGGCTATCAGCCGTCTTCAGCCAGGATAGCTTGACTCCAGTGGCGAAATGAGCATGGTACCATGTCTGGGCATACCCTTCCCACATAGGGTGAACAGCAAAACACACAAGAAGATGGACGGAATATTGCACAATGGCAAAACATTCACTCCCAGTCACAGATCTGGGTTTAATCCATCGTTATTTTGCTCACCAAGCCACCCCAGTTCAGACATGGCCATATACAAATCAGTCTTGACCCTGTGCCTCATGGGAACAGTCCAGACCGAACTGCCAAGCCATGTCTTCCCTGGACCAGAATCAAGCATCTTAGGACTGGTTTCTGGCTATCAGCGGTCTTCAGCCAGGATAGCTTGCCTCCAGTGGCGTAATGAGCACAGGACCCACGTCTGGGCATACCCTTCCCACTCTCTTTAAAGACCCCTCAATAGTGGACCTTGTCCTTCTTGTGGTAAGGTGATAGGTTGTTTGCTGTCTGTTTAACAAACATGGGGAGCACAAACTTGCTGGGGCTATTTCCGTTACACACCCCCAAGTGTCAATTGATAGCATGTTAGGAAGAACTGTCGGGATTATTGCTACTTATATCGAGTTAACAGAGCACAGACTCTCCATGGACCATGGGTCTCCATTAGTCAAATCCCCTGACTGCGCACTATCCGATGCAGTGACAACTGTGCATTGCGGTGGTGGGGCAGGCCATGGACATGTGCTTGACCAGTGACAGTGCTGATATCATCAATATCACAGAGGCAGATCCTGAGATGGACACCCCCCAATCACTCAGCCTGCCACAAGCCTAGCTGTGAAGCATAAAAGGCAAGTGGGGGAAAATGTGGCTGCAAAATGGAAACACCCACTATTCCAACAAAGCAACACAAGTCAGCTCTTATCTGGGTTACATCCCTTACCACAATCCCAGTCATTCTCGAGCCAGACATGCGACTCTTTAACACAGGACTTTTTATCACCTGCCGATTTGTGTAATACATTTAGCAGCATTGCTGAGGAAAAGCTCCAACCGCTATCTGTCTGCCTGGACCGAATAGAGGGTCTGTTAGCCAACGTTGTTAAACACTCAACCTTGGCTCCTGCCGGGAACATGGGGAATGGGACACCTGCACACAGAAACACACTTCCGAGTAATTCTTTATGCGACCAGTTGTAGGTCACGAGTAAGAGCCCCCTAATGGACGCTGTGGGCAAATATGCTCTTGCATCAATTGCAAATTCAAGGCATATGGCACCACCAAACAGCCACCCTCAGCTTGTCCCAGTCTGACAACGTCTAATCCACCCCCAAGACTGCTAAGGGCCTTGCCTCCTCTCCTTGCCAGGATATTTTGAGGCTCCTCCCTGCCGTCTGCCCTATGTTTTAATCCTGATGGGGTTCCCTCCAATAGATTTTACCAACATGAGTCATGGGTTCAGCTCCTTATGCCGTTGCTGGAAATAGACAAGTCACTATGTATACTCGTTGCCATGTATGGGCAGAGATTTGGGGTATTTTGCTCTGCAAGGCCATACAGCTTAAAGAGATTTGATTTTGCGGGAAAATATTGTCTGCCCCCATATCATCTTTGCATCTAATTTGGCATAAAGAACTTGGACTTCCACATTTAGCAGACCGGATTATGGCCTGTCTTGCTCTATTGTGGCTTTCAATTCGGAGGCATACCGGGAGGCTGAGTTATTGAAAGATATTATAAAGGACTGTCTTTCTTTTGACAGAGGTCTTCTCATTCCTTGCTGGCCTATGCTAAGGATGAAAACTGCAAGATTAGTGTGCAGTCTGCTTTTACTGATCCTTTAACTTGTACCTCAATAAGTATAAAAGACTATTGCATAAGCACTTTTTAACTATGAAGATTCTTGGCGCTTAAGGGAATTGAAAGAAAAAACAAATATTACTGCTTATTTAACTCTGATTGAATTTGATAGTCCCGCCGACTACATTTAGTGGCCACGGGGTAGATGGAAACTTTCCCTTCTCTTTCGGCTCAGATCAGATACAGTAAAATATCAGTCAAGTTTCCCCCTGGGTGTTTCTCTGAATCTTGATGAAAAGCCATGGCCTTGCAAAGACATATCAGGCCAATCGATGTTACATTTAACTTTTTGTGTACATTTAATGCAAGGTATACAAGATTCTTTTTAATCCCATTGAAAACAAACATTGGCATAGCTAATAGGTCTCGCCTTTGGGACCTTATAAGTGTTTAGTCTTGCAACAGTTAGTGTTGTTGCACCAAGGATATTGTGCTGCATAATTAAATACTTAAAAGGTCCCATATTTTAGACCTATTGGCTATGCCAATGCTTGTTATTATTATTTTGTTGCCATGCTGCTACAAATCATTGCTAAAGTCCACAATGCTCATGCTATCCAGCATGAACAAAAGGCAATGGAAAAGCCAACAGTCTCAAAGGAGAGACCTATTGGCTTTGCCAATGCTTATTGTAGCTTTGCGCTGTTTAAGCCTAGAAGACCTGGAAGGCATGCCTTTCAATTTAGCCTCACTTGGATGGCGCCCCTTATCTTTCCCCTTCAGACTAACGACCTGCATCCTATAAACCTCGATCAGATCATCCACCCTAAACAACTTTCTTTTTATTTTATTTGTTTATTTGTGCAGTTTTATATACAACACGCTTGACATCATTACCAGATTACAATACACGTTTCTTTTGGGCACCTTGGTCACCCCACCACTTTTTTTCATCTCAGTTTCAAATAGACTCGCCACTCGAGCTCACACTTCTGAGACTCAAAAAGTTAACGCCAAACACACACATACTCGGGTAAAAGTGTAAAATACGAGGCAAACGCCAACAATGACTTTTTCTGGCCATTGGCACTTAAAAACCCACATAGCTCCAGTCTCCTGTTCCGTAAAGTGAAAACATATCTATCTTCGGCAGCTCTTCCTTGGTACCAGAGCATTGCTAGAGCCTATCTGTCTGGCTCTCTGCGGGTGCCTCCGTGCCCTCGGGGGTTCAGCACAAATCCTCTTCAAAAACGCTTAATCTTGCCGCTTGTGTCAATAGCAACATTGTGTGGGAGCCCCCGCGCCCCCGCTCACCCTTTCCTGCCATAGAATTGCCTTCAAAGCTGAGCGGGAGGCACAGCAGGTCGCAGTCCCCCCTCTGTTTCTACGGTGGACTTTGATCTATCTGCATTCTTCTGTTCAGCAAAAAAGGGCCTATTAACTTAAGTAGGAGTAAAACTGCCCAGCGCGTACCCCAATTCATCACCAGCCCATTTCATAACGTGCCTGTTTGTTGTGCTAATTGGGACATTTGTAAACTCCATTAAAACGTCCTAAAAGCAAAATCACTATCAAGTTTCCTATTTATCACATCGAAAATTCAAAAGAATTGAAAATGATGTGTAATGGTACCAAACGTCTCACTAAGGTAATGTTCTCGTTCATACACCACTGAGGCACGTGAACAGCTTAAAAATTCTCTTTTTGCAGTTTCTCGTCTCTAACAAAGTGGCCTCAACTGAGAGAGAAATATATGTACTACTATTCCTGTTCACAGCAAAAACCTATCAATAACGGCGGTTAAGGCTATGCAGACCCTTACAAGCCTGGGCGCGCGCACGCCTGCCCTCTTAGGCACGCGCACGCTCTCACGCGCACAGACACACACATATAAACACTTCAGCTAACGACTCTTGTGTGCAAATAGATCTACAAATATTCATTCCCTCTTGTTGGAAAATTGAGCCTTTTTTAATTGTGATGACCCATTTCGTTACCTACCAATAAACGTGTTTATAGAGAATAAAATGTGAGACGTTTATATTGAGAGTGTTTTGACTAGTCTCACATGACATTCTGATTGCAGGCGTTTTGCAGGGCCTGAAATAGATTGTGTTTTTGGTGAAAAGGAAGACCTGCACAGCAAAAATCATTTTTTTAAGTATTAAAAAAAGGCACGTGTGGGCTTGCTCACACAACAAAAAGGCCACGTTGTTGAGTGCTTTATTATCATTGTATTCATTGTCACATAAAAAATCAATGGTGATACGTCATCATCACCCCATTCCTCTCTGGCCTTACTTTCCGGAGTGAGCCAACCTCACAGGTGAGAAACGATGTTACCAAACACCCTTAAAATTCACAATGGAAGCTCTTTACCCTGCTCTAAAATGAGTTAGTTATTAAAGGAACACACGCTTACTATCTTTTGTCTGTCTCTCGAAGCACACATAATGGGCCCACACTGGACATGAATTTGTGAGCCTGCAGACCAGTGTTGTGTGCTTTATACATACATACATACATACATACATACATACATACATACATACGGGAAACAACCTTTACAACACATTCATTACATCACACTACACTTACAACACAGTCATTACATCGCAACATCCTTTACAACGCATGTCACTGCAACGCAGGCATTACAACGCATACCATTACAACATATGACACTAAATCGCATGCCACTACAACGCAGGCAATACTTACCATACTGTTGCACCCCCTGGAGTTAGAATAGTAATTTTTACCCCTACACTATCCAACACTTACCCTACTGTTACACCCCACTGGAGTTAGAATAGTAATTTTCACCCCTATACTATTCAATACTTACCTTAAATGCAATGTAATGGTATGCGTTGTAATGGTATGCGTTGTAAAGGTAGTATGCGATGTAATGGAATGAGTTGTAAAGGTAGTTTTTTAATATGCAATGTAGTGTCATGCGATGTAATGGAATGCGTTGTAGTGGATGTTGCGATGTAAAAACTGTGTTGTAAGTGCATGAGTTGTAAATGTATGCCTAGTAATGTCATACATTCCATACATACATACATACATACTGGCAGTCACCAGTAGGTGGTTATAATTGCAACCTACTTAGCAAAGGAAAAGTTTTTTTTGCTTTTCCAATAACGTTGGTGCTGTTTGACGAATCCTCACGAAATTCTAGGAACTAGTTTGCCACTCACTTCAACTGTGTCTTGAAAGTTTTGGGGTGATCCGTCAAGCTGGGGCAGAGAAAAAATAGGGTGTTTCCAAAACGTGTTTTCCCCATGCAATTTCCCATAGGGGCTTTAGACCATGACCATGTCATGAGTGATGTAATATGTGAGGTAATAAGCAGCGCATTGCAGGGCATAAGTTATAGTTAGCTCATGTAATTATGACTGCTGAATTTCTAACTGAGAATAAACATAATGTATCTGTCAGCCGCGGCCCGTGCAGGTAAGAGCGGTGGGCCCGGGTTGGGGGAATTTCAACAGACCACCACAAGGGAAGATTAAACAAGCATTAGAAATGCAATCGGGCTCGGATTTATTTGAGTTTGAGCTAATGGCATTGTAAATGGTAATGTATTTTTGCTAAGTGTTATGGAGTGTGTTAATGTGGTGGTGGTGGTAGTGGTAGTACTGGTGGTGGTGGTACTGGTAGTACTGGCGGTGGTGTTAGTACTGTTGGTGGTGGTAGTGGTAGTACTGGTGGCTGTAGTAGTGGTACTACTGGTGGCTGTAGTAGTGGTAGTACTGGTGCTGGTAGTACTGGTAGTACTGATGGTGGTAGTACTGGTAGTACTGGCGGTGGTGTTAGTACTGTTGGTGGTGGTAGTGGTAGTACTGGTGGCTGTAGTAGTGGTACTACTGGTGGCTGTAGTAGTGGTAGTACTGGTGCTGGTAGTACTGGTAGTACTGATAGTGGTAGTACTGGTGATGGTGGTGGTACTGGTAGTGGTAGTACTGGTGGTGGTGGTACTGGTAGTGGTAGTACTGGTGGTGGTGATACTGGTAGTACTGGTGGTGGTACTGGTAGTGGTAGTAGTGGTAGTACTGGAGGTGGTGGTACTGGTAATGGTAGTACTGTTGGTGGTAGTACTGGTGGTGGTAGTACTGGTAGTGGTGGTACTGGTGGTGGTGGTACTGGTAGCGGGAGTACTGGTGGTGGTGGTACTGGTAGCAGTAGCATTGGTGGTGGTGGTACTGCTGCCCGTAATACTGGTAGTGGTAGTACTGGTGGTGGTGGTGGTACTGGTGGTGGTAGTACTGGTGGTGGTAGTGGTACTGGTTGTGGTAGTACTGCTACTGGTAGTACTGGTGGTGGTGGTAGTACTGGTGGCTGTAGTAGTGGTAGTACTGGTGGCTGTAGTAGTGGTAGTACTGGTGGTGGTAGTACCGGTAGTACTGATGGTGGTAGTACTGGTAGTACTGGTGGTGGTGGTGGTACTGGTAGTGGTAGTACTGGTGGTGGTGGTACTGGTAGTACTGGTAGTGGTGATACTGGTAGTACTGGTGGTGGTGGTACTGGTAGTGGTAGTAGTGGTAGTACTGGAGGTGGTGATACTGGTAGTGGTAGTACTGTTGGTGGTAGTACTGCTGGTGGTAGTACTGGTAGTGGTGGTACTGGTGGTGGTGGTACTGGTAGCGGGAGTACTGGTGGTGGTGGTCCTGCTAGCAGTAGCATTGGTGGTAGCGGTACTGCTGCCCGTAATACTTCTACCAATCTGCACTCTGCACTACCAATCTGCACTCTGCACTCTGCACTACCAATCTGCACTCTGCACTACCAATCTGCACTCTGCACTACCACTCTGCACTACCACTCTGCACTCTGCACTACCACTCTGCACTCTGCACTACCACTCTGCACTCTGCACTACCAATCTGCACTCTGCACTCCGCACTACCACTCTGCACTACCACTCTGCACTCTGCACTACCACTCTGCACTCTGCACTACCACTCTGCACTCTGCACTACCACTCTGTACTACCACTCTGCACTACCACTCTGCAGTACCACTCTGCAGTACCACTCTGCACTCTGCACTACCACTCTGCACTACCACTCTGCACTCTGCAATACCACTCTGCACTCTGCACTACCACTCTGCACTACCACTCTGCACTACCACTCTGCACTCTGCACTACCACTCTGCACTCTGCACTACCAATCTGCACTCTGCACTACCAATCTGCACTCTGCACTACCACTCGCACTCTCAATCTGCACTCTCACTCTGCACTCTGCACTACCACTCTGCACTACCACTCTGCACTCTGTACTACCACTCTGCACTACCACTCTGCACTCTGCACTACCACTATGCACTCTGCACTACCACTCTGCACTACCACTCTGCACTACCACTCTGCACTACCACTCTGCACTACCAAACTGCACTCTCACTCTGCACTCTGCACTACCACTCTGTACTCTGCACTACCACTCGCACTCTGCACTCTGCACTACCACTCTGCACTCTGCACTACCACTCGCACTCTCACTCTGCACTACCACTCTGCACTCTGCACTGCCACTCTGCACTCTGCACTACCACTCACACTCTCACTCTACACTACCTTTATGCACTCTGTACTACCACTCTGCACTCTGCACTACCCTATCCTTCACCACAGCACAGAGCAGAATGGCGCCGTCCCTCATAGACTGACATACAGCATGGTGCCCAGTAGGACTGCGCCAGATTTATATTTAGCTGGTGTCGCAGCCGCCCAAACTCACACTGTGAACCCGAAGTAGGGCATGAAAAGCGCGCTCTTTACCTCTTACTGAACTCGCCACCCGTCAGGTGCTCCTGGGAACTCCTGCATAGTCAGACGCATATTAACTGACACATCGTTGAGCAAATAACAAACCTTTCCTTTTTTTAAATAAGTAGCTGAACTGTGTCGACAGAGTCCTTCACGCACGGCAGCTTTAGGCGTGAAGAAATATCATGTAGGAAATCGGGTGACCCAGAGAGGCTCAGATTATATTATACAGAATAAAATACCACTACAAAATCTTTTTAAATGCATAATTGTTGAAATGAGTGAATGTTCAATATCATCCGAAATTGCACTTTCCCACTTATTTTTATCGCAGCAAACAGTGACAGTCAAATATACAGCTGGTACCGTGTTCTTCCCTCGTTATTCCACTTACCATGTCAGCCGCTTAAATAAACAAACTGGCAAGCCAGCCCGAAGCACCCACCATGTCGACCCTGAAGTATTACCTCACAGGGCTATCAGTGCTCTAAAACAAACTCACTTTACATTCCGTGTTCAAACAAGGAGGTGCAAGCTAGCTGAAAACTGTAAACCTTTTATTCCAAACAAACATTTTAAATTTCGGTAAAAGCATTTTCAGCTATTCAAACATTGAAATTAGCCGAGTAAATCTGAGATGAAAGGAGCAACAAAATAATGCATGGCGCGCGCCCACCAAAACGCACTGCAGAATGGTTAACGCGCACACAGCATCTGGATTCCATTACAGCACCTCCCTGACAGCTCCTAATTGATATTTATGGACGGCCGTGCGCGAAACCGCTGAGAAAATGCCAACATGGCCCCCTAATGCCCTATGGCATCAAGACTACTACAAAAACAGCACCGCGACGACCAATCACCATTCAGATAAGAAAAAAAAACTCGCGCACTAAGGAATGTGTCTTTCCCGAGCCCTAATGAAACTTTCTTTTTTTTCTTTAATAATAGGATCTCGGAGCTCCGCCCCGAGCCCTAATAAATGATTAATATTCCCTCATGGTAGTCTGTCATTAGTAAAAACACAACACAGCAGCCAAAGTTGCTCCACTGCATTGTGCAAGTGGGAGAAAGTAGAGCCTTTTTTCCATTAAAAATGGCTTCACCTGCCCACTAGTCCTATGCTGCGCACAAACTGACTGCCTAGCACCCACACTATCTTTACACCATGGAACAGAGGTGTGTGCCTGCTGTGCAGCATAGAATTTGTGCTGGATGCAAATACTTTCAGAATGAAATCCTGCGGGTGGACACATTTTCAAATATTCCACACATTAGATATGTACTATGCATTGCAGCACACATGCAACGCATGGAATGTTTGGAGAAATGAAATATTTCGCGTTGTTAGCACCCACTTTGAAGAGTCCTTATTTTTTATGCAAAGCCCAGTGTGGCTATCTTAGCAGATCAGATTTTGCAACAAAAACATTTGGAGCATGCGGTTATTTGCCCAAACTACACCAACTAACCCCCACTTTAAAGTTGCACAAAGCAGTGCAAGGCACTATTTGCACAGAGAAAAAAGCACCCATCCACGACAAAAAGACTTTTATGCTGGAAAGTAAATACCAATACAAGCATCTTGCCACTCTGCGTCTCCTTGCACGATACAAAGCAGCGCAAACTCATTATTATATCTGGCTCTGAGACTTCTTCCTTCCTCTGCTTCATCATGGTGGGTCCCTGAGCCCTGTGCTGGCAATGGTTTGTGCCCAGCTGGGCCTTGGCATGTGCCAGGGAGCAGCTGGCACAATGTGCATTTACACTTAAGTGTACTGCTTTCTCATGCTTCCACTCTGTCTTATACCTTTTCTGAAGCACTTTGTGAATAAACAGCTGCTACAGTTTAATACACCGTAGGCAGGCGGCATGCAAAGCTGCTAGACATATTGCCCCTTCCCATTTTAAAACTAGCTGCGGCTGCTTGAAAAATTTCAAATTTAATTGCTTTCATATGTGCCAGTTTTGAGGAAATGGCGGGTGGGCCATGCTTGGAGCTGTGGCTTCGGGAAGGGGGTGAGGTGTGTGTGTGTGTGGGGGGGGTAGAGAGGGGCTACTGTGTCCATATCTGCCTAGTGCAGTGATACTCAAAGTATGGCCCAGGGGCTGCATGCGGTCCTCCTGACCTTTACATGCGGCCCTCTGGTCAGCAGCAGCACTGGGCTGCTGTTTCTCGACTCAGCACCAACATTGAGAAAAATAAAAATAAACGGGCATGCCTTTTTTTTCAAAGGTTAATTGAAGTAAAGGAAGAAAGTAACTAGGTTATCCTGCACCGTTTGACTTTAGAAACACCTTTATTTTTAAAGACATCTTGCAGCAAAAGTGTAAAACTAAGATAAGGCTACTTCAGAATTCAAAAAAGTGTATTTCATTAAGATGAATAACCATTTCACCTTAGTACATCACATTATATCAGTCCATTGCCAAGTCTTTTTTTTTAAAGTGATTGTTTTCAAACATGAAATTAAAAAAATTCATTCTCTCCCTCCACCCTGAAAACTATGCAATAGTGAACCAAGATGCACGTCAGTTGTTCAGTGCACTATTTGGGCTCGGTTCTTCCTATAGCATTATAGTTTATTAAATCAAACACATTAGATAGTTTTGTAGAGAGCACATCCTGATGTCATGAATTTCAATGTCCTTTTAAATGTAATAATAAAGAAAAAGGAAGGAAAGTGAAATAAAACTATTGTCTAGGATCACACAATTAGGTAAAGTGGGGAAGCCGGGAATAATCTCTAGTTTTCTAATTTCACATTGTGTAATTCAGCCACGATGTTTGCAATTCTCAAATTGCGATTTTTAGAAAATCGCAATTAGAGAATCGCAAATTGCAATGTATGTAGGATTTGCTATAAATTTAGCCAATCCTACATATTCCTTATTTGTGAATCGCAAATTGAGATTCGCAAATAAGGAATTCCTTCACATTCATTCCCATGGGCTAGGAGGCCCATAGGAATGAATGGGAAGACATTCTCAATTGGCGATTCGTAATTAGGGAATCGCAAATTGAGAATGCACTTTCAAGGGTGCCAGGGTGTCAAAAGGACACACTGTTGCACCCCTGAAATATATATGTGTGCACATGTGGGGCACATAGTTACCCTAAGGGCATGTATGTGTGCCACATGGCACTTTGAAAAATGCAAAAAAGTGAATTTTTCAGAGAAATCGCAAATTACCACCAACTTGAAGTTGGTGGTAATTTGTGATTCCTTACTGCCAAATTGCACTTTTTCTGTGCTTCCTAAATTGCATTTAAGGAATTGCAATTTGCGATTCCTTCAATGCAATCGCAAACAAGCATTGGCATAGCCAATAGGTCTCGCTTGTGGGACCTTAGAAGTATTTAGTTTTGCAGCACAATATCCGATTATGCAACAAGGATATTGTGCTGCAAAACTAAATACTTCTAAGGTCCCACAAGCGAGACCTATTGGCTATGCCAATGCTTGTTATATAGTGCGGACAACAGTAGTGATACATGAAGCAAAAATTACAAGTGAGCATGTTACAAAAGCAAACGTTACGTTACATGAGACAATAGTGACAGTTGTGCAAGTATCAAGAGCAAACAAAATACAAGAGGTAGCAAACGATATGTTCTTAGAGGAAACAAGCTTCTCGGCATTGCTGGGTGGGGGGGTGGGCGGGGGAGCAGCAGGCAGATGCGAGTGGAGCGCGTGCTGGAGAGGGAGGGGGTGGGAGGACTAGGCAGCGGGAGAGAGGGAGAAAGGAGCGCGAGAGCCCAAGGCGATGGCGGCGGCAGAAGAGCGAGGGAGCAGTTTTTATAAAGCGAGGACAACAGTAGTGATACATGAAGCAAAAATTACAAGTGAGCATGTTACAAAAGCAAACGTTACGTTACATGAGACAATAGTGACAGTTGTGCAAGTATCAAGAGCAACAAAATACAAGAGGTAGCAAACGATATGCAATAGCATATCTGAGGGAACACGGCCTGGGGGAAGCTGGCTGGGGAGGGGGAGGAGAAATGAAAGGAAGGCTGTGTGCGGCGTAATTAGGGGAGGAGAAGCCGCAGAGCGCACGCTGGGCGAAGCCCTTTGATGTGCTATGCGGCAAATGGAGGGAGGCTGATGCGCGTTCATGTTTGAACACGTGGTTCACATGAACTTCATGAAAACGCCAGCAAAAAGCTGGTGGTTTCATGATGTTTTCGCCGCTTGAATTCTCGCTCCGCTCGATGCGCATGCGCGCATCGATAGGTCGCGAGACCTAAAAAGGTAATCGCAAATATTGCGATTTATTATTTTGCGAGTGGTTTTCTTTCTCATACATTGCACACAGCTAAATTGCGATCGCAAACGCTGAAATTCTGTGAATTTTAGCGTTTGTGATCACAATTTAGCTTGATACATATGCCCCTAGATATATATGCTTCACTTCTCCTACACCCACCTAACCGGCACCGCCCTCAGAACCCAAGCCACCCCCCCCCCTCACTCTCCTGACTGCTGCACTGCTGGCATCAATGCGGCCCTCAGTCACATCACAGACACAACTTTTTGGCCCCAGGGAAAATGTTTGTGAGTACCCATGGCCTTGTGGCTGTTGATTTAACAACACCTTGATGGCGTTACGCAGGGCTTTAAGTGGAACGAAAAAACTAGAGGGTCTCTCAAATGGACGTGGCCGTGGACTTAAGGGCGTGGCTTAAAAATATGCATGTTTAAAATCTATGGTCAGCATAGTGTACTGCGCTACTGGTATTTTTCTGTTTCTGTCATTGCATCCAGATATATAATACTACAAGTAACAACACCTACAAGAAGTCAGGGCTATTAGCTTTGCCAATGGTTGTTAGTTGTGTAAGATAAATAAGCAACAACTTTGGCTTCGTTGTATAGAATATGGAAAATGCTTCAGTTCTGAAATGATGAGACTGTGTAAGAACTATAACGAGTCTCTTTGAAGTTACATCAAAGGCAGTGAAGGGTGACGCTGATGCAGAGTTAAGATTTATTTTACCGAGATCCTTATGGAGACCTGTCTCAGCACCTACTTTATAGAACTGCAGGTGCTGAGCACCGGCAAGAACCAGCCCACTTAAAGTCCTGGCCTTACGAATGATAACAAAAGTAGAAAAAACCCTGGTGCCTGAATGCCCTTTTCTAATGCGTCAACCGTGACGCGGGGCCACTTTGTAACTCTGAGTGTGTGCATTTTTTAACTAGAGTTCTACTCCACCAAACTGTGTGCTCCTGGTGAAATGTATCTCTCTCTACCTCCGCCCCCTTATTAGTCAAAATCAAAAAGGGAAGTGCACAGACACATTTTAAACCTTGCTATAGGGAATATTGGGCATAAACATTTAAAGTGCAGGTCGTTTCCTCTTCACGTTTAAAGTGCACGTCGTTTCCTCTTCACCTCCAGCCTCCATGGCTGTCAAGATTCCCGGACTGACGGAAAGATGAGAAGGCGAGGCCCAGGGCCGGCGTTTAACCCTAGAAAGGTCTGCTTTGTGATTAATAATTAACCTTGCTGCGCGACAAGCCGGCTGCATTTACCGGCTTACAATGCCAGCCCTATGATTACTTTCCCGAATACTTAGCGCGTGCAGCCTCTCACTTAGGAATGCCAATCAGGCCGCGCGCTCCTTAAACACACAAAGAGAACATCTACAGGCCTGTGATAAGATCTGCCCAGAAGACGGCACAATTTCTCTTGGCACCGGCGCGGCTGAGGCCTGTGCCACGACGATGAAAGGAGCTGAACGGGCGTTCATTGTACGGAAGCCGGAGCAGGCCAACTATGTGCCAAGTAGGACAGCCGCCCCCTCAGTCAAACACCAGTGCCCGGAAGAAGACTAACCCTTTCTGCGTTCTGGGTGTGACTGAAAAATTGGATGATATAAAGTGCCTTGGGGTTAGTTTACAAGCCCTTTGCCCTGCGTCACTTTTAATATGTAAATGTACATGTATTTATATAGCGCAAATCACCGACCCGGTATCTAAGCGCTTGCTTAGGGAACCCGTCCTGGTATTCCCCTGTGAGATACCCCGGCAGGGTATCCACAAGGTGAAAGCCAGGCATCCCGCCGCGAAGGGCCGTAGTGGAGATTAAGCAAGCTATTGCCCAGAGTCGCAGAGTGTGACCCCGTGAGTCGAGTAGGCACTGGAGCGAGAATTGTCGAGTCCGTGGAATTGTTTGAGCTCGAGAACCGCCGAGGCGGGGAATCGAACCCTGGTCCACGGCCGATCTCAGCTTCCGGGTCTGCCGCCTCTAACCACTGAGCCACGCTTCTCCATGAGAAAAAGTGATGCACGGGCGGCGCAAGGGACTTGGAAATAAGCCCCCTTATTTATCCGAAGTGTCGCATCGCTGCAACAAAGCAGCGATGCGTCACTTTTTATTTCGCCCTCCTTGCAACACTATAGATGAGCCGTATTTACAGTACGGCGCATCAAGTCGCAAGGAGTTACAGATACGTCAGTATTACTGACGCATCTGTAGGTGCAAAAGTGATGCCTTGCTGGGGTGTGTCTAAAAACAGACGCAACTCCAGCAATGTATACTTGCACATGAGGCAAGCCCCATGTGGAAGGGCCTGTGTCACTCTTATGCCTACCATGAGGCCGGCGTAAGATTTTGACGCATTGGAATCCTAGAAGTCGGCAGGGAAATCTGATATATTTTACTGCGCCACTCCTACGACTTTTTCTTGCAGGGGGACGCCTACCCTGCATACAGGTATAATGTAGCGCAGGGGTTTACGAAGTGATGCATCTCCCTAGATACGTCACTTCGTAAATATGGCGCAACGTGACGCATTATTTAAACCACTGCAGCATCACAAAAAGTGACGCAACGGCAGCTTAAATGTGACACAAGAGCTCATAGATAAGCCCCATAGTGCTTTGAACAGTTATTGATCCACAACGAAAGTGCTTTTTCGTTTGCCTAGTAGTAGTTAGACTCATGGCAACGTGAGTGCAAGACGTTTTTATCAGTAAACAAATGGCTGTCCATCATAAACCTAGACTGCATAACTCCTCAGCTGAGAAATAATGCGAAATCAATAGGATTCACTCTAGATATAGACCACTCTTTAAAGATCACATCGCCAGTGATCTCAATAGTGCTTGATACCAGCTCTCCCTCTTGTAAAACCTTCTTTACAGATACTATCTTCAGAACTGCAGTGTCAGTCCTGGTCCACTCACTTGTGTGTCGAGGCTCTTTTCAGCTGCTTAACCAATCCTATTCTGGCTCAAATGCATCTACACACCACTGCACATCCCACTGAGGGCTTGAAGAAATTCAACCATATTACCCCAATGCAGAAGTAACTTCATTGTCCTCCCCTTCAGTGCTGCATAATCTTTAAGACCAGCTGCATTGTCTGAAATGCATCAGAAACTGCCCCAGCACAAATATTTTTCAAAACCATAATCAGCTCAGCTAGACAGCGACCTAAGAGAAGCATAGTATAAAGGGTGAGCAAATTCGAGTTATTCTTGCCCACCAAATTTCATGAAATTTCATCAAAATTGTAGGAAACAATGCTTTTGATGAGAAATGTGGTTAACCGGAATGTCACATGATTTTTTTCACACAAGCTTTGGATAAAAGAGTCTCCGAAATACCAGCAGGAGTCTGGGTTGAGCAAAAAATGTCTGCGTGAGACATCTTTTCTGCATGAACAGGGCGTTCTTGTGCAAAACATGTACGAAATTGCAAAATGAGAAATTCGAAGTAATTATGCAGACATTTTTGTAATACAAAATTCGTGAATTACACATTTTGCAAGATGAATTAAAATTTCCCCGAGATCCAAGCAAACTGTGAGCAAAATGAGGACCAATTGTTACAGTTGAGAGTTCAATGAAAATGACATGCAAGGCCTGTAGTACAACAATTTAGGCTCCAGAAGAAGAGTCGACCACTTAGGGCCATATGTAGGTAAATGGCATTTACCGATTTGTAAATACCGAATTTTACCGATTCGGTATTTACAAATCGGTAAATGCTATGTAAGTATTTTTACCGAAATACTTACCGAATCGGTAACATTCGGTAATTACCGAATAGGTATTTACCGATTCGGTAATTGCCATTGATTCCTATGGGCCTTGAGGCCCATAGGAACCAATGGCAATTACCGAATCGGTAAATACCGATTCGGTAAAATTACCGATTTTACAAGGGGGACAGGGTGTCACTTTGACACCCTGTTGCACCCCGAATTCAGGCTTGTGTGCCATGAGACACACATACATGCCCTTAGGGCATGTATGTGTGCCACATGGCACAGCTGTACATGCACAGATGTGCATGTACACAGGAATTCGTTATTTACCATCAAATAGAATTTGATGGTAAATAACGAATTATTAAGGGCCTGTGGCACTGTTTTCAGTGCCACCTACATCCCATAGTACCGAATCTGTAAATTTACCGATTCGGTAATTTACAGAATCGGTAACTTTACCGATTCGGTAAATTTACAGAGTCAGTAATATTTTGTCCCCCTACATCTGAAACTCCAAATACCGGTCGGTAACGTCCGAAATCGGCCGTTACCGACCGGTATTTGGCCACCTACATATGGCCCTTAGTAGTTTGACAGGTTACAAGGTCAACATTTTCTGAGATGAAGTAAAGGGCATCCGTCGGCCCTCCCCTAATCACTTCCTGAATGCCCTTTGCCTGGGAATAAATAAATGGATTTACAAAATAATTGGAAGTTATTTTCCTAAGGGGCTGATAACTATCCCATTCCATCTTCATGGTTCTCGCTCCTAATCCCATCTCCAGCTCCTGGCCTTGGCCATCGAACCGTCACCATTCCCAAGAAAGTTGCTCATAGTAACAGGGTCTTCGTCTAGCTTCATGAAGTAGCAAGAGCCTTCTACTCATACAGCGCTCATGAGCAGGACCTTCTCTTATCGCAGCATGGGACCTCAACCCGACTCCCACATAACAAGAGGTGTGAATATGAGGGGCCAGCCTTCTCATGCTCTCTCCATTGGCCTTCCAGCAGACTATATCATCGAGTGGTTGAAGAAAGCCACTCTAATATCAGAGACATTGGTAGGTATTGTTCATACAGCAGCTAATCAAGAGTCAGCATTCAAACATGCCACCGTGAAAAATGCTCCACGTACACATTTGTTTTGAATCAGAGAGATGATTTCCTTACAAACACTTCATGTCCAAAACACCCAAATAGATATACATTAACTATACTTGACATTTCAGAGATGGATCCCTTCTGAGTCCAGAAAAACTGTCACGCACGCCCTCATCATCAGCAGACTGGGCTACGACAACCCTCTCTACACCAGAATCAACAAGAAAGTCCTTGGCAACCTTCAGACCGTCTCGAACATTACAGCCAGACTGATCCTCGACATCCCCCGTCGCAGCCACATCACCCAACAACTCCACGATCTCCACTGGCTCCCAGTCGAAAGAAGAATAACCTTCAAACTGCTCATGAACACATACAAGGCCCTTCACAACACTGGACCCACATACCTGAACAACCACCCCTCTGTCCAAGCACCCAAAAGACACCTCCGACCAGCCGATCTCTCTCTGGCCAACGTCCCACGCATCTACAGGACCACAATGGGAGAAAAGATCTTCTCTAACCTCTCAGCCACAGGCTAGAACGGCCTCCACCTCCGGCAAGCTCCCACATTGTCCCAGTCAGGAAGGACCTTAAGACATGGCTCTTTGGATGACCCATCACTCAGCTGAACCATGCCTCTCCCCCCCAGCACCTTGAGACCCTCACTGGTGAGTAGTTGCGCTTAACCAACCCTGATTGATTGATTGATTGAGAGTGTGTTTGTTGCTCACTGTTCTGTTTGATAAAATGCAATAGATCTGTGCTGGCTGAACTTGGAAGTAAATGCAGAGCACGCATGCTTCTCTGGACTGGGGGAGCCTCACTGGTGGGTTTTCAATCTTACCATACTGGTACCCTCCTAACCACAAATCTTTCTTTTAAAGTGACATCTTTTTAGGAAACCTCATAAAAAAGAGTTCACTGTAAACAGCTCACACATAATACAATATCTGCATATCTCTCTGAAAAAGATCTAAAATCCTTAGATAATTGCATTCTTGAGTGAGTGGAATATGTACGTTGGAAAAACTGTGTTCAGTGTAATGCGCTCCATTTATTTACTCATAGATCAGTCTTATAAAATGTTTTTATCAGCTTTCATCCATTTCAGAGAGTGATGGATTTTCCAGAGTTTGTACTTTTTGAAGACAGGGGAGGTGATGCTCCCCCCATGTAAATGTAAAGTGGGCACTCACTCGCTATGAACTCACAGAAATGTAACTCTCAAACTAGTTCAACTCTCAGAATTGAGCACTTTTGCCCACCACTGCATAACTAAACTTTTAGGATATCCTCATTGTAGTAACTTCTGTTGTAAAGTCAATGCATGGAATTCGAAGTCTTTTCTGTCACTACAATTACGCCTAATGCGTAAAAATTGGATAAAAGGAATACCATATTTCTGACATTTTGGATGGTAGCTGGTATGGTGTAGTAAAGTATTCCTATCTGATGGCTTTGTTTATAGTTCAATGGACAGTTTATCATATTTGACTTTTATTGTTATATCTAAAAAATCAACAGAATCCTTGTTTCTACTTGCGGTGAATTTAAGATTGGCATCCCCGCAATTCAGCCATTCTAAAAAGGATTCCAAATCCATTTCATCGCCCTGCCAAATAAAAAACACGTTGTCTATAAATCTAGACCACTGTTTGATATTTTCAAAATAAGGGCAAATTTCATTATGAATTTGATAAGATTGAGCACTTTGTGATTATATGTTGTGGGTCCTGAAGAAGGTGATTTTAACTACATGACACACCGAAACGCGTCGACAAGAGGACAAAGTAATTTTGTTTTATAAAAATTATGTTTTAATGTTTTTAATAATGTGCTATGTACTAGGAAATATACAACATCTATTTGACCATCTTTAGTCATTGTTGCAAAAACTATTGTAAAAGATATCATCTTTCTAAATCTTTATTTTTAGCTCTATACAAATGTGTTCTATGAAATAAAATATGAAATGTTTTGTTAGTATGATACAACATTGTTTGATGTTTTGATAAAGATGTAAATAATAAAAACATCAAGGATATAAATCTAGATTACGTGTTGCTATATATGGGGACATGTATGCTCTTTTTCTTTGGTTCATTGTAATATGTACACAATTTCTTTGTAGGAGTAGTAAACAACATCAAAAGGGAAATTTACATTTTTAGTGATTATAACAACCCGGTCCCTTTTGGTATAACCTGGGAAATTCTCTCTTTTTGAGACATCAGTGATTGTGCTACCCTTAAGTGCCTCTGATTTTACTTCGCAATTTTACATCAATGAATCCCACATTGCATAATTCAACCATCAATATAGAAATGACTCAGTTTTGTATGTAATGTGTCATTCTTCTTCCTTTCGATATTACTGTGTTATTGTCAAACTTATTCTCTTATTTGATGTCTTAGGCGCTAAGGAGTCGGCCTGGCCCAAAGACAAACCTGGAGAACTGCTGGAAAAGTCAATGCGTTTGAAAAGCAGAAGGGCTGGGACCGGATCAGCCGCCTGTCAGTCCTCCAGCTTGAATCTGCCCCAGCCTTCTGAGCACTAACACTTCATCTTCTTCCTCACAGTCATGACCGCAGCAGTGTAAGTCATGGTCAGGAAATTGACAACTACACTAGCACTTTAAAGTTAAAGAACTATTGTGCCTCCTTCCCTAGACCTGAGGACATACATACCTGATAATTTGCCTTGTAACTTTACTTTCTATCGAGCTGCTTTGCCCCATTTCTCACACTGTGATGCCAGATACTTTCTTCGGGTGTTTTATAGACCTTGTACAAACCCTAGAGGGTGTCATGGCCCATGACGGTTATCTATGCAACTCTGGTTTACCAGTTTCTTACATCAATCTTCAAAACTTCTTAACGCAAATATTAGTGCTCCGCTCCAGGATATGTCAAGCTTCCAGGGGCGGTCCGCCATACTTCTGAGCATGGTTGCTCATGTTTCTATCAGTGTGATTTTGTTGTCCTCTTTGTGGGCTGGTGGTGGCAGTTAACCATTGGATCTATTTTCATCTATTTCAAATGCCTTTCTCTGGGAATGTACAGATTGTCAGATTGCACAGGTTTCTTGGTCTAGGCGTGCTCCTTTTAGTGCTTATTTTGAGCCGGTGGTTTCCGTTGCTCAGCAACGGTACTAAGGGGGTGATCCCGCAATGTTGGGACCGGCCGCCAGACATGTGGCGGCCCCGCACCGCAAATTAGGATGCGACCGTCACCCTGGCGGTTGCATTCCGCAGTTTAACATTGCGGCGGGTGCTGCTCACAGCAGCACCCGCCTCAATTGCAAATTGCCATGTGTGCATTTCCATGCACAATGTGGCAGGCACCGCACGGTGCCTGCCACCTTGTGCATGGAAGTGGCGAGGGTACCATGGGTATCCCCCAAGTGCATCCCCAATCCCCCCGCGGGCCAGCAACGGGCCCCCACAGCAAATCCCTGCCAGCCTTTCCATGGTGGTGATGCCGCCATGGAAAGGCCATCACATCCCAGCATCCTAATATGGATGGTGGTGCCCGCTGGGCACCGCCACCATATTGTGGCCCAAGTCCGCCTGGCCGGCAATTGGGACAATTGCTGACCGGCAGAAAAGCGGTGGACGCACTTTGAATCCGCCGCAATACCCCCTGCCAGTATAATATGGGGGGGGGGTAAATCAGGTTTCGATGGTGGTCCGTGGCGATCTGCCCCCCATTGTAATCAGCCTCTTACTCATCAACACCAGCAATATAGTTTCTTAAACACCAGTTAAGGACACATTCATTTTTGGGAGGCACTGGGAGATTGGGTGATTTGCCCTGAATCATGGGATGGTGAGCGGATGCCGAGACTCTAACTTGGTTCCCCAGCGCCGAAGTCGGCAGCTCTGGCCATTACGCCACATCCCATCTCTACTTCCTGATTTGTAGTTGGCTCTGTTATAGGCAGGGTTACAGGAGAAATGGGCTGGTGCAAGCTGCCTCCTGACCAGAGCCCCGGCACTTGTATTTTTTCATATTAACCACTTGCTCCTGCGCTGTTGCTTTCTCTCCTTAAGCCCTTTTTTTGGACGTAAAATCATTTTGGTGGTATTTTTGGAGACTTGGTAATCAAATCACAGGTCTGATATTGTGTGATGGTGGGAGTGGTTGATAAAATATATTGAAATCACCAGTGGGGCGTTTTTGTGCCTAGTTAGTCAGTGTTAGCAAGTTAATCCTAGGTTGATTATTATGGGCTACTGAACACATCAGGGACTTGAGGCAGCTGGTGGTCGTTTGTAGCAATTGGACAAACATGCATATGTGACAGTGGGGACTGTCAATACCTTCTGGGCAAGAGTTTATGAATCGAGAGACCTGTTGTCCCCTGGGGTTACATGCATGCAATTGGTTGAGACTGATTGAAGGTCTGGGTATTTAAATAGCCAGTTAATTAATAGCTCAGGAGAAGGAGGCACCAACTAGAGTTATGGGGGAAGTACTCAGTGACATAACAAGTTTATGATATGCACTCAGAATTGTTGATACAAGGGGTGACCCTGCTAGTTTTTTGAAAATGTGGTCACATAGATTGCCCTCAAAGTGTACAATCACGAATCAGATGAATGTCTTCATATGTGAGATGGGCGTAGATTTAAAAAGCCAGAAGGAATGTCTGAACCCAGCTTGAGAACTGAAGTGAGGATCAGGTATCAGGAAAGTGGCTTTATCATTGAAATCTATCTAATCATCAAGTAGTACCTAGTACGACAAACCTTTGGTTTACCGTCTGAGAGTTACATGATTCACCAAAAGGCATGTCCCCGGCCGTGCCCCAGGGACATACGTGCTCACAACCCAAGCCCCTAGCTCCTCTGAAATGAAACCTTCCCCCGAAAGTGAGTGAGAACCAAGAAGAATGAAGCTCTCATGGGGGGGGTCTCTGAAATGTACCTGCCCAATGTGTGTCATCCATCTGATGTGTTTCCCCTCGCTGTCGATGTAACACTCGACACAGAGATGACGAAAGGATCCAAACCCACCAGCTCCTCGCTTCCCTGTTATCATCTTAATGCTATGGTCAAACACAAACCACTACCCCACCGCACCTACTTTGCTGTCAACCATCTTGGCTGACAGACAGGCAAAAGGCCTGTACCAATTTTAACAGAATTTGCACATCACAGATCGCTTAGAGTTATGGCAAGTTCTATCAGCATGTCCACAGACATAAAGTGTCCTTCAAACCCTACAATAGCCTGTTGGCACATTACAAGTAGGAACTTGTGTCCATCCCCTCTTGGACCAACATCCTTTAAATGCCATGACTGTGATTAAGTAGTTCTTGCAGTGACATTTGCTAACAAGAATTCCTATTAGCTATTAATGTAGACTTGTCTTCTGACTAGCACCTTTTCAACTTGGCCTATAATTTTACAATAAGTTCGGAACACAAAAATATAAAGGTAGAACATTCTGTAACATTGTGGAATAAACGAGGTCTGGAGACTTTGAGCCTTCACTAATATCTCAGGAGAGGTTTCCACATCTGGCATCTTGAGAGCACATATTGAAAGGCAAAAGGGACTGGTATTGAATTCCAAATTAGAAGATGGCCATGAGATGTATGGGGTCAATTATTTCCCAAAAGTAGGGGGAGGGTCACTGGTTTGATAATAAGGAGGGTGTGGTGAACCTTAAAAAGAGAGAGTTGTCGGACAAAAAAAATGGTGAAAGTTGAGAGAAACTGCGGATTTAAAAACATGTTTTACTTTCTATATTATCTAATGTGTGTGCATTTCCTCTAGCCCCTTATCAGGAAAAAATAACTTTGGGGGGACGGTAGGGGTCTAAGCGTGCAGCAAGGTGGCCAATCATGAAATGTCATCAGATCCCAAAGGATGCATAATGTCAATTTAGCATTTTGGTGAATAAACGTAATTGCAAGGGAGATCTACCAGACACACACGTCCTCATATTCCTGGATATTTGGGTCTTTTGGGAGGGCAGATGCATCAAGGTTTGAGGAAGATAACATCTGAAGGGTTCTATGGGATGGCCTTGGTGCTTCCCTACCATGTAGTGGTCTGACACATGATCTAACAGATCAGCATATGTCCTGTTGCTGCCTCATTATTTGTTCCAGGGAAGCCCGAGTGGTTTTGGTCTGAGGCTGTCCTCAGTACCAAGTGTCTTCTAGGTCTAATACGCAAACCATCATGCAAGCTGAGTTGGCTGCATAACATTCCAATAAAGAGTGATGTGGGTTTGAACAACATGGATGAGTATGGGACATCTTAGTCCTGGATTGGGATACAAGGAATTGGAAGAATTCGAGGGAACAAGTTGGGTCATAAATTCTGAAGCATACAGGTTCACCCATCACAACTGACTGATGCTGCGTAGGGATCTCTTAGGGGCCAACGCTCTGATTTCAGATAGCCAACTTGTATCCTTGTCCGGATGATGCCTCTCTCTAGGGGTAATAGGGCGTAGCCTACATGTTTCCGCCCGATTTCCCTGTTAGATATACTAGCCAAAATCTTAGGCAGAGTTTTGTACAACAGAGTAGTCAATTGGGTCACTGAATATATTGTGTTAAATAAATGCCAATATTGATTTCGAAGTGACATAGGGACGATCGATCAGTGCCTCAACTTAAACCTGATTATCGAGAAACACACAGTGGCCAAGCAGTATGTACTGTATCTAGGCTTTATGGATTTGACAATGGGCCTTTGACTTTGTTAATAGGGCTAAGCTGTGGCAATCACCTATTAATCTGCTAATGGATCATCCCTAGTTCACCTGTTGGTCTGATTACATATTGACACTAAGTCATGAGTCAGGTTTGGAAACAAATGAGAAGTCCCTGATGAATTTAGTATTGGTCAGCGGGTTTACCATGGGTGCATTTTTTCCCCACTTCTTTTTATCCTGCACGTTAATGATCTTAGTAGGGAGCTCACTAAGTGCCCCCCAGATGAGCCTATTGTGAAGGTGCCTCCTTCCAGTATTATTCTACGCAGATGGTGCTGTGTTAATTGCTTGTACCCCTAAAGCATTGCGTCATCTAGTGCACTCCTTTGTTCATTTTATGGCCAGGCTGGATTTATGAACTAATTTTACTAAGTCTTTTATAATGACCTGTGGCCCAAAGTGCATGCCACCTGTAACTATTAAGGTGGGCAAGGAAGTGTTATTAAGCACTAACTCCTTCTCATACCTGGGGGTCACTTTCAGCTTGTCTGGGACATGGTCTGCGCACATCGCACAAAGTAGGACCAAGTTCTCCAGGGCTGTTGGCTCTCAGCAAAGTCTTCCATCAACCAAGGGAGAGAGGATTCTCACACCCCTCTTGCAAATATATTCAGCACAATGTGTTCCTATAGCAACGTATGGGGCAGGCATATGGGGCCTGGCTCACTCAACTACCCTCCAATGGGAGCAAAATCGATTCTGTAGGCGAGTATTGTCAGCCCTCTTGTCAACCTCTAGCCTTATTTGCCACAATGAACAAGGATTAGATTTTAGCATGTTGTGTAGTTCCTATATTCCCAATAGGCTCTGCGCATTAGCATAATATATCCTATAGATTTGACGTAGGACTTATGTCGACTAGGTCTCTATCGAATATACTAAACTTAATTGTGTGTTTGCCAGCTAACTCAGAGGTTACTAGAAACTTTCTCGAATTCACAAGAAGGGATTCGTTTCTGACAACCGCATAAACATTCAAAAACCAACACAAAGGTAGCACTCGGTCTAAACCTCCGAAGAGGAATACATTGGTGTGTGTGGGCTAATCGCAAAATCGTTCACTGGGCACTCTCAGAATGTTTGTAGTGTCCCCATCAGAAAACCAACCTGTACCGCCCTACATCATTTGGGAAAACGTCAGAAGACACACCGGAAGTGGCCCAATGTGCGATACGGCACAATAGTACCCTAGTCGTTCTCTGTATCCCAATGTATCTAGTCATTGAGTGGGTATCAGGAGGTTTCTAATAAGCAGTGCTAAATAGTGAAATAAACAAATTATATCAAAATGTGGTGGTGTCGATAAAATGGGGTAAAGGAAGGAAAAAGTTTAATGAAGACCTTCCTTTCTCACTATTAAAAACAGTGAAAAAAGGTAGTGTTAACAAATAACTACCTTGACAGTTATCATGGTCATGGTCGACATGTTTCTGCAGTTTTACCTTGGGCCCAAAGGTCACCTACTGCTTCATCAGGACCTTCTTTTACTACTGCTTACTTTAAGTGAATAAACAAAAGGGGAAGTGTAAAAAATATCACCTTAAATTCTCCTGGATGTCGAATCCCCGGATTTCACAAAGTGACACACACACCAATATGCAATAAAGAAAAAGAAAAAGCACATTTAGCTAATTTCTCACATTCAGCCACAGTGATACAAAGCACTACACAGTAGCTGTTGCTTAAAGTAAATAAAGCACTCACATATCACGTTCTCGCATTGCGAATCACATGAGAGCAGAGTAACTTCTAGTCAAATACACTCACCCAATATTATGGAGAATATCGCCCCACCTCACCCGGCATTAGCGCAGGTATGACGGAGCCCCGCTCTGTGTGAACAAACAAAGGCAGAAGGAGGGGGGTTAGGGGAGGCACTATAAGGCAGGGACAACCGCTGTATCCTTTTATATTATTCCCAAGCAGTCTAAAAAGAATTTTCTGACTCCTGCTGTTGTAGTGCGATCTTCAGCTGTATTTTGTGTTTTTAGCGCTTATATTTAAAGCGCGTCAAAGGGCCATCATTCTGCTTTAGAACCGATTTGTTAGAAACAAAAAACGGTTCGTAAGGCACTTTATTATTAAATGAAAGTCCAACAGTGGGACAAGCGACCAGAGAGCACACTTCTGATTTATCACGTGTATGCAATCAGGCTGGCCGCGCTGTGGGTCCCGGCCCTCAGCTGGCCGTGACTCAAATTCCTAACTGTACGGTCGAGTCACTCACCTGCCCGTCGGTGCTCCAGACGTCCTTCTGGGCTGTCTGTGGGAGGTACCGAGCGGGCAGGTCGGCTGGTATTTACAGGTTTCGGTTTGTTACAGGAGCGATAGGCGCGGCGCTCTGACGTCAAAGCGCGTCGTCTGCGCTCATGGGTAATGTAATTTTTGTATAGCCAGTGCGGCAAAGACCGTGATTCATCATAAGTTAATATCATCTGAACTGGGTCCCTCTGTTCGCTATTTTTGAAGTACAAAGGCTTAAAGTTTATGAGTGTAAGAGTAATTCATTATATGGTGTTCCATAGTCTCAGTAGAGAACACTGGATCCAGCGCTCAAGTGGCAGCGCGTCACGCCCTGGCTTATGGGAAATGTAGTTCCTGTCTTTTCAATACCGGTGGACGGTCTTAATTCAATCGATATAAGTGTTCATAAACCTTACGTGTCTGTCATCTTATGGTCTCAGTCACCTAGACACGTGGTCTATACTGTTTTCAGCCTCTAGCATACGTAGGGGATACCATCCTCTTGAAGACAAAGTGTGGACTCCAAGAGACTTTATAATGACATCCAAGGAATGTCTTCATTCAGTCCTTGTTTGTCCGTCTGGAGTTTATGTACCCATTTCTGTTCACGCCTAAATAGGAACCTCTTTGTATCAATGATGTGTGTGGGTATCAGAAGTTGCTCTAACACAGTCCAATGCAGATCAGTGGGAGTGTGCCTCGCTTGTAAGAAGTGATTTGTGAGTCTCGTTGATTGATTTGGTGGTGTTGGAACACACTGCACAGTTCCCACAAGGATGATGTCAACACCACCAAATCACACATGATAGACATAGGCACAGGTTGTCCGTGGGAGCAGCGCAGATTCACCAATTGCAACAGTTCCAACCTAGTCTATTTGATCACATGCCCGTGCCAAAAAAGATATGTGGGCATGACAACCCGAAAGGTTAAGACACGCTTCACGGAACATAAAAGTTCCATTCGGTGTTCTAGACAATCAACGAGACTCACAAATCACTTCTTACAGGCGAGGCACACTCCCACTGATCTGCATTGGACTGTGTTAGAGCAACCTCTGATACCCACACACATCATTGATACAAAGAGGTTCCTATTTAGGCGTGAACAGAAATGGGTACATAAACTCCAGACGGACAAACAAGGACTGAATGAAGACATTCCTTGGATGTCATTATAAAGTCTCTTGGAGTCCACACTTTGTCTTCAAGAGGATGGTATCCCCTACGTATGCTAGAGGCTGAAAACAGTATAGACCACGTGTCTAGGTGACTGAGACCATAAGATGACAGACACGTAAGGTTTATGAACACTTATATCGATTGAATTAAGACCGTCCACCGGTATTGAAAAGACAGGAACTACATTTCCCATAAGCCAGGGCGTGACGCGCTGCCACTTGAGCGCTGGATCCAGTGTTCTCTACTGAGACTATGGAACACCATATAATGAATTACTCTTACACTCATAAACTTTAAGCCTTTGTACTTCAAAAATAGCGAACAGAGGGACCCAGTTCAGATGATATTAACTTATGATGAATCACGGTCTTTGCCGCACTGGCTATACAAAAACTACATTACCCATGAGCGCAGGCGACGCGCTGTGACGTCAGAGCGCCGCGCCTATCGCTCCTGTAACAAACCGAAACCTGTAAATACCAGCCGACCTGCCCGCTCGGTACCTCCCACAGACAGCCCAGAAGGACGTCTGGAGCACCGACGGGCAGGTGAGTGACTCGACCGTACAGTTAGGAATTTGAGTCACGGCCAGCTGAGGGCCGGGACCCACAGCGCGGCCAGCCTGATTGCATACACGCGATAAATCAGAAGTGTGCTCTCGGGTCGATTGTCCCACTGTTGGACTTTCATTTAATAATAAAGTGCCTTACGAACCGTTTTTTGTTTCTAACAAATCGGTTCTGAAGCAGAATGATGGCCCTTTGACGCGCTTTAAATATAAGCGCTAAAAACACAAAATACAGCTGAAGATCGCACTACAACAGCAGAAGTCAGGAAATTCTTTTTAGACTGCTTGGGAATAATATAAAAGGATACAGCGGTTGTCCCTGCCTTATAGTGCCTCCCCTAACCCCCCTCCTTCTGCCTTTGTTTGTTCACACAGAGCGGGGCTCCGTCATACCTGCGCTAATGCCGGGTGAGGTGGGGCGATATTCTCCATAATATTGGGTGAGTGTATTTGACTAGAAGTTACTCTGCTCTCATGTGATTCGCAATGCGAGAACGTGATATGTGAGTGCTTTATTTACTTTAAGCAACAGCTACTGTGTAGTGCTTTGTATCACTGTGGCTGAATGTGAGAAATTAGCTAAATGTGCTTTTTCTTTTTCTTTATTGCATATTGGTGTGTGTGTCACTTTGTGAAATCCGGGGATTCGACATCCAGGAGAATTTAAGGTGATATTTTTTACACTTCCCCTTTTGTTTATTCACTTAAAGTAAGCAGTAGTAAAAGAAGGTCCTGATGAAGCAGTAGGTGACCTTTGGGCCCAAGGTAAAACTGCAGAAACATGTCGACCATGACCATGATAACTGTCAAGGTAGTTATTTGTTAACACTACCTTTTTTCACTGTTTTTAATAGTGGGAAAGGAAGGTCTTCATTAAACTTTTTCCTTCCTTTACCCCATTTTATCGACACCACCACATTTTGATATAATTTGTTTATTTCACTATTTAGCACTGCTTATTAGAAACCTCCTGATACCCACTCAATGACTAGATACATTGGGATACAGAGAACGACTAGGGTACTATTGTGCCGTATCGCACATTGGGCCACTTCCGGTGTGTCTTCTGACGTTTTCCCAAATGATGTAGGGCGGTACAGGTTGGTTTTCTGATGGGGACACTACAAACATTCTGAGAGTGCCCAGTGAACGATTTTGCGATTAGCCAACACACACCAATGTATTCCTCTTTGGAGGATTAGACCGAGTGCTACCTTTGTGTTGGTTTTTGAAAGTTAATAGGGTTGTAGCATTGTGGTCGTTAAACATTCCCTTAGACCCCCATTTGAGTTAGTATTATTAACCGCATAAACATGACAACTTTGTTTCCCAAGAATAAGAAATGTATCTCTCAGGGTCGTGGAAACAATAGATAAGTATTTCACTCAGTCAATCGTGCATGCTTCGTTTCTACAGAGTTGCCGAGAAATAGTGAGACTGGCGTTTTCAATAAAAAGGTTTTATTGAACAGTCTTCTTTCTCATGCAAGAGAGGTGAACTGCTACAATCGTTATGCAGACTGCAAAGTATAATGTGTACAGCGTAAACAGTAATATGAAATAATACTGTAATAGCATTGTATGGTTTCTAAACCATATAAAAATACATACATAAATGACATAGACTAAAATAATCAACTGGTGCTTCTAAAATACGCCTACCCCAATGTACCTAACCTAAGTCTAGTACGAGGGATGAAGTAAGTATTGTGTAGCATAGGTTTAGTTGTTTTTGCCAAGAATCTACCAAAGGTTTCTCTAGGTTCTAATCAGCTCCATACCTTTGTTTTAGAATAAAGGAGGTCTGTTATCTCTGTCTCAGGACTCGATTTCCCAACACCCCGAAAGGGGAGCTTGGAAGCACTGGAGCGGGTTTCTCGGCAGGAAAAGGGCAGCCTCTTAATCAGTGCGTCAGCTGGCGAGTTGGCTTCCTTCAGCACTTGCTGTAGCGAGCTGCGTCGGGCAAGTAGATAGTTGAACTGCTCCGAACCACCGTAGTTTGCCATAGCAAGTGAAGGCATATTTATACCTTGAAGGTGTTTAGGAATGCCATAGCTTGACGTAAAGTTGGGCATATGAACGTCAGGAAAGAACCCCTAGGGAATAGTTGTTCTTTGTAAAGTAACTAAGTTCTTGTACAAATCAATTTTCAAGCAAGGGGAAGTCCCTGACTGCTTAAGCTGGTTTTCCAAGAAGTCGTTGTGACGTTTGGTAGGGGTGGAAGTAGTCATGCCTGTATTTGGGTAGCATGGGCTATGCCTAAATAAGGGTTTGATTTCTATGCCAATATAAGGGCAATGTGAATTGTACCTATATAAGGGCATGAATCGGGAAAATTCATTCAGAACTTAAAACGCCACACAACAAGCATAGGAAGCTATTGGATTGGATGATATGTTTTTAGATAGAACACCGCAAACAGCCCCCATCAGAAAGCAAGTGCAAGTATTGTTGCTAGAGCGAGCCAAAGAAGAGAGAATGAGGCCTGAAAGACAAAAATCGAGTGTTAATCATTATTTATATCTTAATCCCATGGCCATTTCAACCAACTATATGCAGAATACTAATAAAAGCTGGGGAAGTCTTTTATTGTTCATCTTTTGGGCCGCTATAGTGAAATATTTTCTTTGTTTTCGTGTTGGACACCAACCCCAGCTCCACTCTAGAGAATGCCCGTGTAGTAAGTTGCACAAACAAACTATGGTACATTTTCAGTTCTTTTGTGAATACTATAAAATGTTTACCAAAAAGATTCTCATACCATTTTTGAGGCTGAAGAATCTATAGCTTTGTATGCAAGCATATCATTTTTAGTTGCAATTCCAGATGACGACACATGTGACTCTATTTCTTAAAGTCGCAATCCGCTCCAGGAGTCCTATTTTTGTAGATTAATTTTAGTAGATTGATGAATTAGTACTCAACTCTGCCTTAATCTTGGTTTTGCTCATCCCAGCCTACTTTTATTCAGATTGTTGGTCATTAATATCCCAAACCTGATGATTTTATGTATTTTATTTGCCTGCTTTAAATAATTTGTATGCATTCTATTGCTATTTTGCACATGTTTTGCATGCTTTTATGGCTGTTTGCAGCCAAATAAAGAGAATTTTGATTCTGACTCTCTCAGTGACATGGTAGGGTTGAAACATCAACATCAAAAAGGTGGGCATCAGTCATGAGCAAAATAGGATTACGGGAATGATCAATCCCATTGACAGCAAACCACCTGACTGGCATTTACTATGAATCTTGTCTCTTGCCTTCAGACAGGTCAGACTTCTTTTTTGTTGAACCTTAAACCCCTATCACTTAAGTGTTGCCGCTTTGCAGTGAGCGGCGAATCACCCACATGAAGTTGTATGGATTAATAACGACTCGACTCACGCTTAAAATGGCTTGATACATACAGTAGATGACTTAGTTGACTGTAAAAAATGTATATGCAAATTTCATTAAAGAGCCACACCCAAATTTGCCGTGACTTCTTTGGCAGGCAATATATGTGGTGAGGCTCTGAAGTAAGCGGTCTGAAAGCAGACTGCCCTGTAAAGACATAGTAGGATTGTCCCGCCAGCTACCTTATTGCGGCTATACCAAATGGCAACAGAGTACTCAAGCAGGCTGCATCTTGAAGAGGTATGCAGGCATTCAAGAGTCAATATCATACAGGAAATCAGTCTGTTGTGTTTCACCACACAAAAAGCATGTCTGCAGACAAAGCAAAGTACTTAAAGGTGTGATATGCTAATTTCCGGTCCAGACAGAGCATATAGTGATGACTTTCCATTGTAACAGTTAAAAGCTTCCTCCAACGCCCCATGCAGAAACACTGGCCCAACAAAGCGCAACTTTTTTGTTGTATTTACGACTCCGCCTCTGCACCCAGATATTATTCATCACTGCCACACGAGTTAAGTGCTTTCATTCACTGAGTCACTTTCACACTCACTGCAACGAACAGTTTTGAGATCTTGAGAAATGCGCTTCTACTTATAATAATTATTTAATCCAGGGTTTAAGCGGGGTGAAAAAAGGTGAAGGAACTTTAAAAGAGGTGTGGCTTAAGATGTGTATCTAAGAAGCCTCTATAAGAGGCGTAGCCCTTGTAACTAAGGGTGTGGCCCAACACATGGGAAACAGAAACCTGTGCTCAACAAATTCATATGGCACACTGTGAGCTCTGAGCGCCCAGGCACTTACCCTGTGCTAGCTCCGTCACAAGAAACGTCATAGAGGGCATTCTACTCCCTTGCTCACACATTTGCAGGGCCAATCACTCCTGCTTCAAAATCTAAATACAGACTTATAAAGCTAGGCTGGCACGTTTTTATTATTAAAGTTGATGTAACGTATATAGGAGGACAACTTCTAATACTTTGATCAGGCGCTGGTGCCCTTCCATAAATGGAAGAGGTGTGGCCCGCATGTAGGGTTTTTTTGGACCCCGCAAAATACTTCCATGAAACCCACACTGCACTCTCAGGGACAAGGAGGTATCACTGATAAACCCCGAGCATTGGAGTCCAGCGAAGCCCTGTTTCAATGCCCATTATCCTTTTCCAGGGCTCAGCCCTAACCCACACAAATTTAATGTCATTGTTATAAACTGTACTATTAAAAATAAAAGGGTGGGCATTGCCGGGCAAAAAGTCGTGTAGAACTGACATAGTGAAATTTACTTTAAAAAGGGGGTGGTGATGGACAGAGTATCTGAGTTAATCAGAACACTCCTACCCAGTCAAAAGATCAGGGCTTGATCCATCACCGTTTTTTAGCTCACTGCACCATCCCAGTTAAGAACCTGGCTACATGCAAATTAGTCTGTCCCTGGCCCAGTGCATCATGGGAACAGGGCAGACCAAACTACCAAGCCAATTCTTCACTGGAAAGGAAACAAGCTTCCGGAGACCGGTTTCTGTTTCACTGCGTCACTCTACACCTTCACTGCATCAAAACCTTACGCCTGCTTGAAGCAGGCATAAGGAGTGATGCATTGTATTGGAAATAGGCCGCAACATGCATTGCTGGAGTTGCGTCGTGTTTGCGTGACTTTTCCACCAACAGATGCGTCAGAATTTCTGACGCATCTGTCACTCCTTGCGCCATAGTGCGCTGTATTGTAAATACGGCGCCTCTATGGTGGCGCAAGGGTTTTTCACTAAGGCAGATGCGTCACTTTCTTGTAAATCTGCCCCCTATTGTGACACATTGCTGGAGTTGCGTGACTTTCATGAGCAACTCCAGCAATGCGTCACTTTTGTGTCAACAGTTGCATCAGTATTTCTGACGGATCTGTTAATCCTTGCGCCATGGAGCACTGTGTTGTAAATACAGCGCGTCCATGGTGGCGGAAGGACATTTGGCACCGGCACATGAAAACGGATGCATCTATGCAGATGCGTCAGTTCCTTGTAAATCTGCCCTTAATGATTGAGTCTGGTCCTAAAGGATTTGTTGCTTTGGTTTGTTCAGCAGCTTCTGCTGCCCTGGTCAAAGTTCCTGCTGCCAGCATTCCCACCAACCACTGGTCAGGAGCAGAAAGGACTGGATGTGGGTAATATTTAACATCCATGGCTGATCTCTGCTCTGTAAGGGAAGCCGGATGGGCCTACAGTCACCCTCCTTCAGTAGTGGGCGAGAATACAGTGCAACATCCTGCATATGGGGATTTAAGGCAAAAATGCCCATTTCTGCTGCGGGATCCCCATACATGTTGAGTAATAGAGAAGGCGATTTATTTAGGGAAATGTTAATATGTGTAGGAAATGCGAATTTATTTTCATCAAACTCCCCCCAGGACTTGGCTGGGTGGAACCTTTGGTAAACAAGTAGTGAAAGGGTGTGTGAAGTTTCAAAGGTCGTTTTGCAGCCTTCTACAAAATCTATGGCAATATTGGCAAATGTTTTAAAGTTTTGTCATTTGCTGCTTAAGTACGAAAAATTTAACTTTTGAAACGTAATTTCACAAAAATTCTTACTGGACACTAACACAACAGGTTTGCATAGGATATACTTAGAGGGAAGCTTTCAGGCCTTCATTAAGAGTGGGCAGCAAATTCTGTCTGGTAACAGCAAAATAATTTTACGTTTTATCGGTTTCATAAGCAACTTCGTCTGCTGAAAGGGAGAAAATGTGAGAATTGGTGCCAAAAAAACCGATTCACACTCGTTATTCCGCAAAATCTGTGAATTCCTGTTATTTCTTCAACCCCAGAATTACCGGGACCCCCTGTATCTGCAATCCCATGGTGGGGAAATAACGGGGTTTGTAAATGCCCACTCAGAATGAGGCACTTGAAATTTAACACATTTGTTCAAAGAAAGGTGTGCACCCAGAATATCCAAAACAGAAAATCGAGGCATGAAAAAATTCAGGACAAAAATTGGAATACAGATTTCGAAAGCTTAGTATAGATTTTCTGTTCCTAATTACACATGCATGGTCCTTGGTGAAATATACATTTTCAAGGTACGAAGATGTGTAGCTAGGATAATACATTTACACTTGCTTGTATGCATTAAATGTTCGATATTCTGTCCACGATATTCTTGTAAGTCGATATTCATGGTCTCGATATTTAGTAGAACAACCGGCAGGAATTAAGCAACATCGGTGCTTAACTTGAGCAGGTGTTTTTCGGTGCTGGGCACCTGCACTCACTTGACAGCACCAGGGCCTGTCACTGTCTGCCACAAGGTGGCACTGCCTGATTAATTTGGAGATGAAAACAACAGTTAATTATTAACTGAATATACTTTAAAAAATGATTATTACTTGCCACCTAAGCCATTCTCATAGCTTTGTGGGCCTGAAATAGTCCGAGCTGTTACATTTGTAGGAGTGTGACTGTTAGTACTTGTGTTGTTACTATCAGTGGTGGTGGTGGCAGGGTCAATGTGTGGTGCAAGGGTGCAAGGTGCAGTGGCCTCCTGACAACAACCGTGGCACTTATTTTTTGTGCAAATTAAGCACTGCAGATTAACTGGGTTTGTTTAAGGGCTTTGATTGTTTAGCTATGCAGCGAAAATGGTTTCTTTAGGTGGACTAAAGCTTTGCTTGTGTGAAGATAAACTGGGAATCTACAATCTTCACCAGGGGCATACATTGGGCATTTCACAAACATTTTCTTTCAGAAAAGCAAAATCTAGGAGGGTTAGAGAGGTTTGTTTCTATTTTCACAGGATATATTCCAACAGTTTTACATTCACATGGCAGCTCAAATTATTCACAATTGGTACAGTCACGTGCTGCTCCAGTTAAATGTACCTTTGGAATGTAAAATCTTGACCGCTCATATGTCATTGTAGTTGGAAGATCACAGCTATGTAATCTGTCACCTATCCAAGACGACTAGAACGAGATTGAATATATTCATTTTTCATCATATCAAGGCAATTGCATGTTGTATACTTGTTCCTTTCTTGGTCCATTTACATTGGGTGTTTGTGTTTTTTTGGGTGTTTACTGGACCAAGAATGGTCACTTTCCAAAGCAACTTCAAAAGTTTATCAAAACTGTTTGATCTATATTTCCTAACTCTGTGCCATCCGAAAATCTTACAAATAAAGTTGCTAAAAAAGTAACGTTTTAGACCGTTTCCTGTGTTTGTTTCTGTTGGCTGAGATCTGTGTCTAACTTGGAGGTCAGAGTTTAGATCGCAGCGGGACGCCAAATTGTCTCATAGTGCTAGTAAACGTGCATTGTTATTTTCAGGCGCTGTGAACTCATTGTATCCACCTTTGAAGGATGGCACTCCAAGTTACCCTGCCCGGAAATATACACCCGGCTTATGTTCAAGAATAAGGTGTTATTAATCGGTGGCACTCATTTTATCAACTTCTAAAGCACGAACAGTTAAATCCCCCGTGACTGGATTCACGTTTCGGAACTGGCCTTTCCAACTCTTTAAGAGATACTGAACCCAATGAACTTAATTTTATCCACTTTGAAAGGGTAAAAGCTGACTCATCCCTGGTAGGAGTAATATCCCTGAAAAGGCAGGTTAATAATAGCAGCCGTCTTTACCGAACTTGGGGGCATATTTCCAAGGGTGGCAATAGGCAATTATCACCGGTTTAGCGGCCGTTTTCGGCCGCTAAGCGGCGATAATTTTATCGCTCTAGTAGCAAGCTGTCGCTAACTGATGTTAGCGACAGCTTTTAGGCGATAGCGAGCGGTTTGAGGCCATGTCAGCGATATTTATCGCTAATGACATGCAAAGTGGGCGTACCCAACCTGTTAGCGACTGCTAACGTCGCTATCGCCTATTAGCAAGGCAGGCATAGCAATGGAAATATTCCCACTATCGCCAAAAACTAACGCCTGCTCAGACCAGTTCTTAGCCATGTTATCTAATGGGAGGTGGATAACATGGCTAAGAGCATTTAGTCGCTAATGCGTGAATATCGCTGTATTCTCAGCGATATTCACGCATTTTGCCGCTATCGCTGGATATTTTAGCACAATGGAGAAAAACGTTGCTAATAGCATGTTTTCTCCGCTAACATATCCAGCGGTAAAAAACTCGTCGCTAAGCCTATTTAGCGATAATTATCGCTATTTGTTGGTAATATGCCCCTCAATATTGCTCACATCATGAACTTCAGGAGGACGGACGTCTGAGTTGTCCCTGCAGCACACCATAAACAATAAAAATGTGACATGCGAGTGTAAAAAGCTACACATTTTTATAACTCAATGTACATTTTACACACAGGCTTTTTGTTGAGTCTGTGTGCAACCCATTCGACTTAAGCTCGAGGGTTTAATTAGCATTTATTTCCCATGACTTCCTGGGGTCATTTGCCTTACTTGTTAAGTTTGTCAGTAGGAATACTGCAACTTTTCTTACCCTGCGTGAAAAGTGACATAATAACATTTTTCAATAGTAAACATATTTTTTGCCCCCCCTCCTCCCCAAAAAAATGGAAAAGTCAGTGCACCGTTGATAGCGGGAATCTTTCCTAACCTTAATACAAGGGTGTAGCTCTCAATGGTGCAGCGGGAGCAGTGGCGCCGGTGCCTAGAAGCCCGCGGGGCTCATTGAGCCTTGATTATTAGTGTATTCCACTACTTATGCAGCAGCCAGGGGCACGTTTCTCCTGCTTGACCCGTGGTCTACGGCGCTCGCGCTGCTCTAGTCACGTGAGCTCTCTGTGTAAACATCAGCTGCGGACAGTCAGCAGTTGCACGCGCTCTTATTAGTGGAACGGAAGTGGCCTCATGGGTAAATTGCTAATCTTGAAGCTTTGAGGCCTCGTTTCTAATACCAGACTTGGCAATGGACCGAAATAATTGTATGTTTTTTATTCTAATCTCCTCGCTTCCTTCGAAATTGTAAAACAAATAATAATGTAAAAGACAAATAAAAGCACAGTCTGCTGTCCTAGATTGTCCTAATTTTGACACGATTACTGAAGCTACTTAGGTATGCGACACTTAGGTGCTCGCATGATTTATGAGTGAAAATCCTTTTCATTGATTCACAGAATGTGAATCTGCACTTGTAATTGGATTTACTAGCACGAAAAAAGCTGTCCGTTTGGTGGAATTTTCTGGGTGAACAAATCCGCTCACAGAGGCAGCATTATTGGTGTTGCACAGTGGGCACACTACCAAAAGGTGGTTAACACCTTTCATCTCTCAAGACACCCCACCCTTTTTGCAAGGGTTGCAGGTTTACTCCTCTCACGTGCAGGAGTAAATCAATTTTCAGGGGAAGGGGGATACCACAATTGGTGGGGGTGAAGAGGAAGTTGTTTCTGTGGTAGGAAAGATTTATTAACCATAAAGCACAAACAAAGTGAACGAACAACAATGCAATTCAGCGTGATATTTGCCTATCTGCAAATGAAGCTATTTGAAAATATTTGTGTTTTTGAGCACTCCTGGGCATCTGCAGTTTCCTAGGTGTCCAAGAAAATGTGGAATTATTTGAAAACAGAAAATAAAATCAGAAGCGTGGTCATAACGTAGACATGCATATGGAAGGCTTTATTTATTGTGTTCAGGTATTTAAAATCATTACAATAATTTACAAAAAAAACCTCTCATAAAAACCGTTTCAGGGCATGGACACACAAGTTTACAATGTCATTATAAACAGTAAATTAGAACATTGGAATGTTGAGAGCTCCATTGAAAAAAATGGAGAGCTCTGGGCTTCTAATGGCTGGTAGAAGCCCGGAGCATCAACATTCCAATGTTTAACAAAGGCCTCGTGGAGCCTGAAGGTATTTCATCCCCATTGGGCTCCGTCAGGCCTTTTTTTTTATAAATTAGAACATTCTGCCCTCTAGGGGCAGAATGTTCTAATAGCCTTAGAGCCCTGCATGGGTGCTCTCCGGGCCAATAAAGGCCTGTTCCCTTGTTAAAGGCCCTCGCCTTTGGTTTGCACCTTTAACGCTGGAGCAGGTCTTTAACCCCTTGGCTGCGAGGTATTTCCCCCCGCTGTGCGGGGGGCCGCGTGCGGCGCCGCTGTGCTGTTGACGAGCTCAGCTCGTCATGAGGCACAGCGGAGCTGCCCTCATGACGAGCTGAGCTCGTCACACCACACCCGTTTTTCGAACGTTCAGCACAGCGGGGTAATTATCCCCGCGTGCGAACGTTCCAATGGCTGTGACGAGCTCAGCTCGTCATGAGGGCAGCTCAACCATCCCTCATGACGAGCTGAGCTCGTCAACAGCACACAAGGGGTTAAGGGCTGGTAGAGCCCGCTACGGCAGGCTCTAAGGGTATATTATAGAACACACATAACTGATGGAAGACTGGGCTTAAGTGACCTACAGGCTTGTGGCTCTTAGGCAAATGTCTCTATGTACAATTTACCAATAGCGATAAAAAAGTCCTGCTTGTCTCAACCATTAGGGTTCTTTGTCATATAGGCAAAAATAAGACAAAGTGCTGGTCCAAAAACCAAATAGCAGCAATATTGCAAGTAGCAGAGCTATACAGCAGAAATAGGTAAGCAAAACATGCAGAAAAGAGAGGCAACAGAAATAGGCAGTTAAGTGGCCAAAGAAATGTTCTTAAGTCTTCAGAAGATAAAAAGAATTCTTCTTCATTGGCTTCAACTCAGTTAATATGCAGCCGAGTTTCTCCCTAAAGAGGGCTTCATCAGGGCAATGTAAACACCACCATATGGTTTATGGGGTGCAAAGTGTCACTTCAGAATGTATGTCCCACTCGAGATATTGTAGTCTTAGGGTTGTATACGTAGGTTCAGATGAGAGCCAAAAACAGATGCGTCCATTAGCGTGATACTTTGCGGTCATTCCGTTTAGACCTGTGTGGAAATCAGGTACTCCCTCACATGCGGGAGACGTGAATGGTTACAGGAATAAGCCGTGTACAGCACTTATGTTCTAAATGACGCAGCAATCAGACTGAAGGGTGATCAGTCAGCTTCTTGTTCCTGTGTAGAACTCCGGGGTCTAAACAGAACAACCACAAAGTATCACGCTATATGGCGGTGTTTACATTGCCCTGATGAAGCCCTGATGAATCCCTGCTAAAGCCCTGTTTAGGGAGAAACTCGTTGGCTGCACATGCACTGGGTTGGAGCTAATAAAGAAGACTCAAGAACATTTCTTTGGCCACTTAACTGCCTATTTCTGTTGCCTCTCTTTTCTACATGTTTTGTATAACCTAATTGTATGGTCTAGAAGCAGCAGACCTTAGAGGTGGGCAATATCCTTACATGTAAATCATTCATTTCTACACAAATTCAAGTGATTATCTGGGCTGAGCAGCTTTAATCATCCCTAGCTGTTTTTTTGGGGAATTTGAAATAGGTAAGCAAACTGATTTGCTGAAACAACAGTAGTGGAATAAACGCATTGCCAATAGGAAGACAATCAATGGATAAAAAGGTGACAGATGACAAGGAAACACCTGGGTCTCCAGTAAAGTGCAGTAAAGTGCTAGTGCAAAACCAAATGGTAGCAGCAATTCGTCATGTTAAAAAGGTGCAGTCCAACGGGTATACCTAACACTGGAGTTATTGACACATATTGGGGAACCCACAAAATTTAATGGTTGATACCAAGTCTTCGAATAAGAGAATCCATCTTAGTGAGTTCCTTACGTTGATAAAAATAGACAGATGATACCAGCAAGGCAAAGAAGAAGGTTGTTCTAACACTGACTTAAGCACAGGGGCATACACTTGTGTAAGTGAATATACTGAAAACTGAAAAGGCTACTGATCATTAAACAAAAGGCACGATGTTACAATGATCGTAAAAAAATATATAGTCAGGATACTAGTTGGGGACACTCCAGATGAACAGGAAAGTGCAAATAACTCTACGTTTCAGGAGGACCCTCCTGGCTTAACCACGACTAACCAATGAGTGTCGTGGGGGAGAGGTGGGGAGGCAGAGACCCCAAGATACACCCTTGGGCGACTAAGCCTGTTGCTAGCAAGGGAAACAAATTTGGCCAACGCAAAGCTTAACAAGGTGCAGTGCCGTAACTAGCCCTTTGGGCCCCTGTGGGGGTCCCTTTGTTTGCTGCCCTGCTGCAGCATTGAAGAGCAGGGGGGGAGGTGTGCTGGCAAGATTTGCTTTGTGGAGGGGAGGGGGGAGGTGTTTGATTACCACCCGAGACGGTAGGTAAGAGCGGAAGGAGGCAGCTGTCCCCAAAACTCGTGTTATCGGGAGCTGATCCCCCCTCCTTGATATGCCACTGACAAGGTGTACTCTGGGTTAAGGGAGACAATGACAGCTTGTCGACGCAAGCAGATTCCCAGGTTGTTCCGCTCTCGCCTTAGTCTTGTTTTGCAATCTTCCAACAGGGTGGGGCAGTGGCAAATGACATGTTTGAGAGATTCTTCACACTGATCGCAGCCCCTGCAGGTAATTTCTTCCACGGGTCAATGCCAGCTGGCAAGGTGCTTCAAGAATGGGATGGTTGGAGTAAGTGCAGGCAAGATATAATGAGGGAGATACTGACTGGTAGGCGTTAATGACCACTCAGGGGTGCCTGCACTTGGCTTATATAGCCCTGTCTGAGTGGTATGACCGGAGGCAGTGTAGTATAGTGTACTAAAATGAAGTACACAGTGCAGAGAGTCCAGTGAATCTCTAATAGGTAAGCAGAGGTAAAAGCAGATAATTCTAATGCTCTTTTTGTGGTAGTGTGGGCAAGCAGTTAGGCTTATCAGAGGGTAGTGCTAATCATTTGTTGTACTCACAGAGGCAATAAATGAAACACACACTCAAGAATAAATCCCAGATCAATTTATATATATATAAAGTCGATTTTTCTGTATTTTTATGACCAAGAAAGGTAAGTACTTTCAGAGTTACGATTTTCAAAGTTCGGCAAAATGTATCACTTTTGTGAGCACTTACGCACCATAGTAAATAATGGGGAAAAAGAGTAAAAATGCAAATAAAATCAGGCAATGATTTCACAAGGTTCACCTTCTCATTTTAGGTCAATGTTGGGACCAGGTCCAAAGTTCCAGCAGGAAAAGTTAAGGAGCATCCCGGATCGTCTGGGAGCAGAGTGCTGAAAGTCTTGGAGGCTGCTGCACAAAGATGAAGGGAGGCACTTGAAAACACACTGCACAGGTGGGCTTACAGGTAAGTCTGATGTGTCTCATTAGAGGGATGAGGTTTGCAATGGCCTGGGAAAAATGTAGCAAAGCAGGTTAGTCGGTGCTAGAACCGGGTGCAGAGCTAATAGGTCAACCGGGCGTCGTGCGACTTAGGGTCCTCGGGGTCAGGAGCAGGCAACTTGAAGAGGTTATCTCGGGACAGCTGGCCCACTCAGGAAGAGGATCTCAGGTGCCTTGATATCCCTCAATAGGTGCTTGCTCTGGTGCTTCAGTAGTCCGGAGTGGGCTCTTCTTCTTGGTGTTCACCATCGGGCGTCCGGTACCCAGGGTATTAATATGCTGAGGCCCTGGCAGGCCTTGGTGCCTCCAAACTTGGTGTAGAAGCAGATATGACCCTCCAGAGCTGTTGTACCTCTTCTTGCTTTGGTGCTGTGCCGAGGTCGTAGGTTAGCAGCAAGTCAACAAACTGGACTTCACAGGAGCAGTGCTTGCGGTGAGTAGGGGGTGATACCTTCACTTCAAGGAAACGTCTTGGTGATTTCTTGAAGGCTGGAGGTGCTCCGAGGTTCTTGGAGTCCTTTCAGTTTTCAGGATGACACAGAAGAAGCGATTGTTGTGTCCTGGTTGCAGCTGGCAGGGTTTGGCACCTTTTTCTTCTGCAGCAGGGCTTCAGTTCTCGAGCAACGGGTCTTCTTGGTCAGGGTCTTCTTCTTGTTCATCAAATCTGATGTTCAGGACTTGGGGAGCCACCTAAATACTGATTTTAGGGGTGTTACAAAGGGAGACAGGTAGTACCCAATTAGCTACTTAACTTTAGGGTGTCAACACCCTCTAGCGACCACTTCCTGTTGGAAGAGGCACTAACCAAGCCCTGATTGGAGGTTGTCTAACTCCTTTAATCATACAGTCGGCTAGGTGATGGTCTCTGGCTAAATCACACAGGACTCCTATTAGATGATTTGATTGAGTTTTGACTTCTTCACCCTTGTGTTTGGGTTATCATAGATGTTAATCAGCAGTAGCGTGCTGTGATCTTCAATTGCTGATTTAGACACCTTGCAGCCAGCTTTCTTGAAATTTTATTGGGTTAATGTTCCTCTGCAGTTTTACTGAGATATACAAAGACAGACCACCCTTTGACTTGTCGAACTTGTGATCTCTAAGGGCTGGCTTCCTGTGCTCTATAAAGCTAATTTACGGTCAACTCTGCTCATCCCATGTTCCCTGCAAAGCAATGACGTTGAAGTCAATCAAGAAGGCTATTTGATGAAGGGTCTGAAATTTCTGTGGATAGCCGTTGATGTTCCAAGAGCACAGGGACATCAATAGGTGTGGAGACACCGTAGAATTGGTTCAATCATAGCGTCTATGGGACAGGGCTTATGGCAGTTAGTTCCAATTGTTTCTTGAAGAGTCATTAATTGCCACGCTTTGCTCGCTGATAATTGAACTGGTGCCTCCCAAGGTGTTTCTTAGTATTGAAAAAGGCTCCTTCCTGGTTCGCTCTAAGGGAGCCTGAGGTTTTGCCAGAACCACTGGATAATTGATTACTTTGAAGGAGGTGATATTGATGCCCAATACATAAAATGCCTTGGATCTGGATGGAATTAACTGTGCGAGAGACGGCAAAGCAAAAGTTGCCACTGGACCTTCTGATGTTTGAGAGGCCTAAGGAGGCAGGAATTCAATCGACACACTGTCACGTGACTCCAAGCGACTCTGCTCAGGGACAGGCTTTAATAACCTCAGGATATTCCCCCTGGTTAATATGTCATGGGGACCTTGCCAGGGTTATTCTGGAATGAACAGCGGTTTAGCATGTGAGGTTTACAAAGTAGCCTCCTGTGGAAGACCGTCTCTCCTAGGTAAAACCCGGGCTGCTTAGACATAGGATTGCATTATTAGAGCTCCCTGGGGGCTCCACATCCCTCTGGGCAGGCTAGGGGGACTCATTAGTATGAGTTGGTTCTGACTAGTGGCTTATGGCTCTCTGGGTCCTTGTAATCGTCACTCAGAGGCATCGTTCATGGCCTTGGCTGGATCTATGTTAGCTGGGGCAAAAGGTTAGAGTTGGTTAGTAAAGCAGCCTGGGGATATCCCCGGCCCATGACCACCCAGACTCACAAGGAAGGCCCTCGATGTTACAACTTATTGATGTGGGGCTGAGTTACTTGCTGCTTGACTTTGCTAGTTGCCGGGGAAGCATGGCGGTGCCTTAATGTCGACGGGCACTTGACCTTCTGTTTGGGTCGAGAGTGAGGTTTTCAGTGTCTAATTAGGGCCATGTTCTTCTCTGTTGATCAAGGCAGATCTTGTTCTTCTCTTGTGAACAGCGGGAACTGGTTGCGAGTGGCAGTGGAGGAGTTGCTAATAGTCTTGTTTCACTGTTTCCAAAGTCACTTCCTTTCCCTCTTACTAAGGGGGCGCGATGGCTGAGGGCCATCTGAAACTATGTTATCAGAGTGAGATTGAATCGCTACGGAAGGGGTCACTACCGAGGGGTGCGGGTGATGCCCCTGCCTGCTCAGGGCGTGAGCTTATTGACTAAAATTGTGCGTTTGTTAAAAGGCGGACCTTCACAAGCCCATGGACTGGTTATGTTGAGTATCGCTCAGGGACCAGTCAACAGATTGGGGCCTACAGATTCAGGACTGGAGCTGATGGCCATGATGTGTAGATCTGGGATCTGAGTGGTGTGAGCCTCAAGGGCTTATTGGGGAACCGCACTTGCATTTTGCTGATATTGTCCAGGATTGACGGTGGGCCCCTTCATTTCAGACAAGACATCATTGAGATACATCGGAAGGGAGGACAAGCTGTCTATAATGGGAAAACAGAAGCAAACAGACTGAGCGAGACTGGCAGTGGATTGTGCCCTTAGAGTCATTTTGTTTCGGTTGTCGGGCGTGCTTTCAATGCCTGCTGTGAAAATAGCCGGACAATTCTGAGGATCAATCTGAAGGTTCAATTTCTCAGAATGGTAATTAAGGCCAGAGAAGCTAGATTGGAGTGTCTGCAGTAGTTGAGGCTAGATTGCACTAGGTGGAGCCGCAGTTGCATCTGACGTATATTTGCCTGGTGGGCCGGGACGGCGAGGACCCTCTGTGAAGAAGAGTGTCAGTTCTGGGAAGGACTGATCATTTAATTCCATGCCACCTGATCTTCAATCTAGATTTCCAAAACCATCCACATTAGGTGGTTTCGTAGGGGAGTGTAATATATTCCCTGCTGGGGTTCGGACCCATTGGGCCTCTGGAGGGCTAGAGACGCAGTCTGTACTTGGCTTCAGAGTTGGCTCGCTTCACGGGGTCGGCGCGAAGTAAGTAGACACTGGTTTGGGAAGCTTGCACGTCCCGGTGGGATGGTTTGACAAATGGGGTAGACGTTGTAGGTGTTAAATCGTGTACAAACTCACTGTGAGTGAGGGCAATTTTCAAAGAGGGATCACTTGCCACAGCTGCAGTACAGCTATGTGGGGGTGTGACCATCCGAAGAGGGGACTGGTGGCCAGGCAGATGATTGGGTGTCACTGGGGCCGGTGGGGAAATGGATTCCGTGGGTCCTGCCGGCTCACCTTCAGTTTCGGTTGCCTCAGCCACCTTGCGTCAAGGGTCACTATTAAAAACTAAAGTGGGCCACGTTGACGGTATCCTGAAGTCGCAACCTCCTCAAACAGCGGCAGTGTGTGACGACAAGGTCAGTACGTCAGTGTAGCAAATGATCCTATCGGTACAAGCTCTGCTAGTATATTTGCACTTTTTTTGAATCGCGCCTTAAATACTGCAATTGCCCATGCAGATCACACCCTGCTTCATTTGATATAGTCTCATGCAGACTCTATGTAAAGCCCTCCACTGCCTTTTGGAGCAAAGTTTGTTTTACATTAATACCTTAACTATAAGAATTCACAGACCCGTCAAAGGCTTTATCCAAACCTTTTGTTAAACACAGGAATTTTCTTTCCACTACCACAAAAATAAACATAGCAGGCTACATAATTATTCTTTGTGAGTCATGCCTCTTCTAATCGACAGGTGCAACGTCAGGGCTGAGGACAAAATGACAGATGCAATTATAATAGCACACATTGATAAAGGCAGTAGGTCTGGCCTTGGCAAGCCTGCAGTTACTTTCCAAACATATGTATTAGACATTTTGGGCCTCATTTACAACTTTCGTGTGGAGAGTAGAACCGCAAGGCTTCTTTCTGCGCTGTCCTCCATCAAAAGGAAAGGGAAGTAATGAGCCGTAATAATGAAATACGGCACTTTTATGTTTCCTTCTGTCTGCGCACAAATTGGTTCCTAGCGCCAATGCAAGCCCTCTTGCACCATGGTGCAAAGGTGTCTGGGTTGTTGGCATCATTGTTTTTGTGTAGGAATTGACACCTTCCTGCACAAAAACAATTGATGGAGGTGTTTTCCTCTTTCTATGCATGCTGCAGAATACAGTACACATAGAATGAGGGAAAAACGAGGAGAAATAAAAACATATTTCACCTCGTTACGCCTCCCTTGGGGAGGAGCACTGTTTTGACACATTCCCAGGATTACAGATTCTTGTAAATCTGGGAATGTGTCAAAGCCCACGGGTGTTGCGTGGAAAACCCACCACAATGTCATGGAACACACCCTTGACCCCAGTGCTTTGTGGTACCTTGCCTTATTCCATATCTATGAGGCCAAGCAAAGTCTTGCAGGGTGGTTTTGCGGCGCCTCTTAGATATGATTGAGAGGCCTGTGCCACTTAGCATCAGAAAAAGTTACGCTCCGGTGGCACAGGCCTCTTGTAAATGAGGATCTAAATGTTTATAATACATGGGAGTCTGTAATCCCTGTATATTCGCCTCTCTGTAATTTCTTTATAGTCGGCGACTTGTGATGCACCCAGTCACCGATTATAAAGAAAAGACGTCAGAACTCGACTACTATAAGTTATTACAGTCGAGTACTCACATCACGCTTGCTGCCAGAGGCAGAATCTGAGGTCAAAGGCAGCTCATGTTATGGTGCATAATTGAAGCAGCTGTTTAAAGCAATAAAAACAATATGTTGCTTTTCTATCTTCTATTTTTTAGCTTGTAATGACAAACAGAGAAAATATGTTTTTTTTCCGACTCCTTAGATAGTTAGAGAAAAGCTAGAATCTTTCTGAATGCTTTTACACATTCCGAGTCTGTGTACCTTTAAAAATAAATAAATAAATAAATAAATAAATAAATGACTGTTTCTAATATCTGTTTGCAACAAATAACAATTTTGCACTGAAGGTTTTATTTTTAGTCTTCATGTTCGCAAACCTGCTCGCTCTTTCATATGCAAGAGCTACGCACCAAGTGTTTAAGTGATTTGTGGGATAGGTTATGATGTGACCATGCATTAAATGGGATAAAGTACCCCCGACATACATGACAAGGCTATTGCAAGCCATCTTGGAGTTCCACAACCTTATAAAGAAAACTAGCCTTTGGCCTCATCCCTCTATATGTTTATGGACTCCGAGGTGACTTGCAAAATCCTTATAATGTACGTCAGACTGCACTTTATCCTTTATATCCGTATTAAAAAATTAAAATGCCACCTTCTAAAAAAACATTAAATGAGTGCAGAAATCAATGCATGGTTAGGCTTACCATCCCTTCCACTTCAGTGTACTTCTTCCCATGCAAAAATGATCACGTGCAAGAGCAAAGTGAAGAAAACCAATGGCTAAAGTGGGCTCAATCCTAGTTCCATGCTGTAGGCTGCAGTGAGCAGCAGCCAAATGTGAATATCAATTGAACAGACCAATGGTTGAAGAGGCTGATTGAAACCCCCTCTGCGTGTACACACATGCATATATTTATATCATGATTTTTTTTAAATGATTCTGGTGAGACAGCTAAAGCTGTCTCTAGGCTAGACCTAAAATGAGTATGTCTAATGACCAGCTGATACTTGCAAAGACTATGATCATAACTCTAAAACTTTCTAATGTAGATATGTAATCTACCAGTGAGAATGCCCTACAACAGTATTAGCTTGGGACTATAATTTTGGAGATGCTGTGGTCACAACGCTATCTGTGCCAAGTGCACACTCATATTTCACTTATCCTAGGGGCGATGCTGCATATGTCACCTCCATTTGGTACCCATAACCTCAAGCAGCCATCTTTGATCAACTTCAATTGACTTAATTGATTAAAGCAATCTTCGAAGAAAGCGGATCGCCATGGCAAGCGCAACTGGCAGTAGCCAATCAATTGCTGGAAATAGAGGTGCAAAACCTGGCCAACACGAACATCTCAACTGCAGTATGGAAAAGAGCAGTAAACCGACAGGTAAAGCAAATATCATTTGCAAGAGACATCGCTAGTCTGCATCATCACCCAAATCTCTCCGCACTGGATGCCTCTTACAAAGTGGGTAAAGCACAGCCCTACTTTGAACAAGCTCTTTCCGTTCAAACTCGAAAAAAGATCACTCACATGAGGCTTCTGGCCCTACCTAGAGTGGAGTTCAACCCAAGCTGGGCCCGCCCGGACAATGGAGTAGCATGCAGACTCTGTGACTACCACCAGGAATCCTGGTATCACTTGTTGTGTTGCTGCCCAAAGTTAGCCAGAGAGAGACAACGTTTGGTCATTCCAATTTGCAGAGCTCAGGGCCGCAACCGATGCTGCGAAATTTCGGACTTGTGTTTTACGTCTACAGCAAGTCAAACAGTAGCACGGCTGGGGAAATTTACAGACCTAATTCGTGCGGGACTGTCCGCAAACGCCGAGCTGCAAAAAGGAAACTGTAGGTCCGGACGGAGGAGAGAGGCGGATACACCTCCAATTTAAAAACATTTAATGCATTTTGTTTTTAAACTGCATAGTCAGAACATGACATTCTCTGAAGGTTTTACTTTAATTGACTGGAGGAAAAAGCCTAGGGACTACAACTTATGTTTCTTTTTTAAATAACTATTTTTATACAGTTAGTATATTGTAATGATTTTAAATAATTGAACAATAAAAGCTTTTTTCAATTGACTTCCCTCCATTCATTTTACTGAATTAGTTTCACTGTAGTTCTTTCACAACGCAGACAGGGAAATTAATGGGTACTTTGAAGAACTGCTTTCCCCTTAATTGATGAGTTAAAAATCCCTTAATTGATGAGTTAAAAAATTAGCAACAATTTTGATTTTCAGGGACCTTGCCAGCTGCACTCTTGATGCTGTGTAGTGTAATCATCACAACAGAGCAGCGAGTGCAGACGGGTTTGCTTTGAGGAGCTGAGTAAATTAGTTTATTTAATGTGAATATCCCTGAGCAACCCCACACACCCCTCCCACCCCTTGTCTCCGGAGCAAACAAGACAGTCTCATGAATCTCCTGAGTCAGTCCATACATTTTATTCCTGGGCCTCTCCTTCTGTTCCCCTCCTGCACCATTGCCATGTCGGGCGCCCCCAATTCCAGAACTTGCCACCTTCTAATGTGGCGAATAGGCCTCCTTGTCAGCAATATAAGCGAGGACCTAATTTTTAGGTCGAGCCTGTCCCATTCCGCAGGAATGGATAGGATCGAATTCAAGTGCTCGATCGGCTAGTGAAACCACTGGCGTTTCTTCACAGTGCATGTGAGGTCACGTGGCCACAAAGCGGGTCACGTGACCACACAAGCACGAGCATCTCCGTAATCCGCCTGCCCCCACCAGGCTCGCATTCCCGCCCCCTCACCAGGCCGCACATCTGCCTGCCACACTTCTCCTCCCCTAATTATGTGGCCGGCCGTACTTAGTTTCCTGGCCGCTTCCCGGCCGCTCTTGTTTTTCTTTGTTGGCCTCCCTCTGCTAAGTGTTCTGTTTACTTAGCTTCTGCAGCTTTATTTGCATGTTTTGTGTAATCACCTTGTGCCGTCACTCCCCACCCACTCATCCCTCCCTCCACACTACTTGCCTGTCCGAACCACCTCTACAAGATCGCCGAGATTGCCGTTTTTTTAATGTATATTTGCACGCTTCTGCAGCTTTATTTGCGTGTTTTGTGTAATCACCTTGTGCCGTCACTCCCCACCCACTCATCCCTCCCTCCACACTACTTGCCTGTCCGAACCACCTCTACAAGATCGCCGAGATGGCAGTTTTTTTTAATGTATATTTGCACGAGCATCTCCGTAATCCGCCTGCCCCCACCAGGCTCGCATTCCCGCCCCCTCACCAGGCCGCACATCTGCCTGCCACACTTCTCCTCCCCTCGCACGCATTCCGCTGACCCCCCCCCGCCAGAAGCCTCGCAAAATCACCCCTCCATCCTTTCTCCCCCTGCCCTGCTGCTCCCTTGATCCATTTTGGCTCTCTCATGTAACGTAACGTTGCTTTTGTAATATCGTCACTTGTAATTGCCTATCACCCTCCAGCTCGAGTCACAGCCAAACTGTATGCTTTCACGCAGTATAGTGGTCTGGTAGTTATCAGATTATTTTTAGATACACTTTTCATAGACACACTTCGTTAAAAATGTCTTTTTATTGGGCACACACTGAACACATTACTTTGCCGTAATCACCACACTTCACCCTCCCGATTTCACTTCCCGCTCTCACCACTTTTGACTTATACACACATTAGGCAGCATCTAGTTTAGATTACATAGCACACTGCTATACCGGCCAGTGACACTGTCTAATTTATGGTTGCACCAACCTTTAGACACAACAGGTATCCTGTGACTCTCCTGGCTGGTGAGGGAGCTCGCACAGAGCCCATGTTCCAATCTTTAACCACATGCGACCGCTAGCCTCCGGAAATACTAGTGTCTTCCATACCGGGACCCACTAGCAGCAGAGTAGGCTTCTGCATTAGGGTCACTTAGGCCAGTATCAGCAAGCTGCAGAGTAGCCACACGCTCTAGATTAAACATGAGATTCAACTCATCATGTCAGGATCAGCATTGTAATTGTAATTATCCTGCTAATATGCCGTTTATGTTGCACATATTGCATGCACCTTATCGGGCGTACTCATAACAGGAGAGTCTTATCACTATGTCGACATAACAGGCCTGACTTACAGCTAACAGTAAAGCAAATATCCATGTCATTCCGGTCCCAGTATGGTAAAAATGCTTTCTCATGTTAGCAAACAACATAGAACAAGCATTACACTACTCACTTCCTCGTGTGTGACTGTGTCCTCTGCCAGGGATGCGTTCCTGTGTTAGGGACGGTACAGCACAGGCAGTAGCAGTGCAAACTTCCCTCACACACAGAACAGGTACAGCACCGGCAGCAGCAGTGCAAGCTTCCCTCACACACAGAGCAGGTACAGCACAGGCAGCAGCAGTGCAAGCTTCCCTCACACACAGAGCAGGTACAGCACAGACAGCAGCAGTGCAAGCTTCCTCACACACAGAGCAGGGACAGCACAGGCAGCAGCAGTGCAAGCTTCCCTCACACACGGAGCAGGTACAGCACAGGCAGCAGCAGTGCAAGCTTCCCTCACACACGGAGCAGGTACAGCACAGGCAGCAGCAGTGCAAGCTTCCCTCACACACGGAACAGGTACAGCACAGGGAACAGCAGTGCAAGCTTCCCTCACACATAGAACAGGTACAGCACAGGGAACAGCAGTGCAAGCTTCCCTCACACAGAGGGCAGGTACAGCACAGGCAGCAGCAGTGCAAGCTTCCCTCACACATAGAACACGTACAGCACAGGCAGCAGCAGTGCAAGCTTCCCTCACACACAGAAAAGGTACAGCACAGGCAGTAGCAGTGCAAACTTCCCTCACACACAGAACAGGTACAGCACCGGCAGCAGCAGTGCAAGCTTCCCTCACACACAGAGCAGGTACAGCACAGACAGCAACAGTGCAAGCTTCCCTCACACATAGAGCAGGTAAAGCACAGGCAGCAGCAGTGCAAGCTTCCCTCACACACAGAACTGGTAGAGCACAGGCGGCAGCAGTGCAAGCTTCCCTCACACACGGAACAGGTACAGCACAGGCGGCAGCAGTGCAAGCTTCCCTCACACACAGAGAAGGTACAGCACAGGCAGCAGCAGTGCAAGCTTCCCTCACACACGGAGCAGGCACAGCACAGGCCGCAGCAGTGCAAGCTTCCCTCTCACATGGAGCAGGTACAGCTCAGGCAGCAGCAGTAGTGCAAGCTTCCATCACACATAGAACACGTACAGCACAGGCAGCAGCAGTGCAAGCTTCCCTCACACACAGAGCAGGTACAGCACAGGCATCAGCAGTGCAAGCTTCCCTCACACACAGAACAGGTACAGCACAGGGAGGAGCAGTGCAAGCTTCCCTCACACACAGAGCAGGTACAGCACAGGCGGCAGCAGTGCAAGCTTCCCTCACACACAGAACAGGTACAGCACAGGCGGCAGCAGTGCAAGCTTCCCTCACACACAGAGCAGGTACAGCACAGGCAGCAGCAGTGCAAGCTTCCCTCACACACAGAGCAGGTACAGCACAGACAGCAGCAGTGCAAGCTTCCCTCACACACGGAGCAGGCACAGCACAGGCCGCAGCAGTGTAAGCTTCCCTCTCACATGGAGCAGGTACAGCTCAGGCAGCAGCAGTGCAAGCAACTAGAAGACTTTTTTTTTCTTTTTTAAGTCGGTTGTACATATTGTCTTCTTGGTTATATATAAGGTAACAAAATGCTTATAACACTTTTTTATTACACTTTTCAACATGCTGCACAGCAGCAACGATGCTGTACAGCATAGCTTAAAAACATTGGCAACGCCAACAGCTCTTGCTAAACACGTATAAGGTCCAAAATGCGAGACCTATTGGCTATGCCAATGCTTGTTTTGAGTACTTCTTCTCTATGCAGTTCTTAATTTGTTTAAAAAAAAGTATGTGCAGGGCACTAAGTTTTTCATGTGAGCATACACTAGTGCTGCCAAGGCATGGGCTGGTGAATACTAAGGCTGCCTAGTCTTCATTCAAACTATTGCCTCTTTCTTCCACCACTCTACACTTCCCGACTCTAAACTCCTCTGTTGCAGGTTCTTTTTCTTCAGTTTTCTCCAGTTGTCACAGTTTTCCTATTTTCTTTTCTTCCTTCTTGCTCCCTTTTCTGCCTTTGTCTCTCTTGCTCTGAATCAAAGTCTGATGATAAAAAATAAGTTGCGGTACCAAAATTGCTGGGTCTGACCATCTTCAACCACCAGGGCGAATACAGCAGTGTCTGAAAGAAACATTTGTAACCGGGAACTCAAAGTGTGAACACTTCTTGTGCGCATGTGTATACAGTGAGTTATATACATTGATTTATATAACCCAGGCCTGGTTGCAGTGGTGGAGCCTGGGAGGGAGGAGGGGGGGTGGGGGGTGTAGGGACACTTGCCCAGGACGCAGGAGCTTTCTAAGGGGAGCAGAATTTAACAAGCATTTACAATGCAATAGGTCTCGGGTTAATTAAGTTTGAGCTATTGCCATTGCTAAATATTGCAACACCAACTGCAACAAAAGTCTATAAATTGTAGGCCCAAAAAATGTGTATTTATTTTTGTAGCAATGGTGGCATGCTGCGCTTTAAATGAATATGTTTAAAAATAAAGTGCGCCATACTGCGATTGCTGTGCAGTGACGGATAGTGGTGTGTGCCTGGTGAAAGTGTGCACTGACGGCTGGAGGAGTGTGTCTGCTGAAAACGTGCACCGCCTACAGCACCACTAAACCCCCACCGCATACAGCACCACTCTAAGGGCAACGCCAACAGCACCGCTCAACTCCCACGCCTACGTCACCACTCAACCCACAACGCCTACATCACCACTCAACCCGCAATGCCTACAGCACCACTCAATCCCCACTGCCTACAGAATCACTCAATCCCCACCACCTACAGCACCACTGAACCCACAATGCCTACATCACCACTCAACCCACAACGCCTACATCACCACTCAACCCGCAACGCCTACAGTACCACTCAATCCCCACTGCATACAGCACCACTCAAACCCCACCGCGTACAGCACCACTCAACCCGCAACACCTACATCACCACTCAATCCCCACCGCCTACAGCACCACTCAATCCACAATGCCTACAGCACCACTCAATCCCCACCGCGTACAGCACCACTCAACCCGCAACGCCTACATCACCACTCAATCCCCACCGCCTACAGCACCACTCAATCCACAATGCCTACAGCACCACTCAATCCCCACCGCGTACAACACCACTCAACCCGCAACACCTACATCACCACTCAACCCACAACGCCTACATCACCACTCAACACGCACACCTACAGCACCACTCAATCCCCCCGCGTACAGCACCACTCAACCCGCAACGCCTACATCACCACTCAACCCGCAACGCCTACATCACCACTCAACCCGCAATGCCTACATCACCACTCAATCCCCACCGCGTACAGCACCACTCAACCCGCAACACCTACAGCACCACTCAACCCGCAAAGCGTATATCACCACTCAACGCGCAGCGCCTACATCACCACTCAAGCCCCACCGCGTACAGCACCACTCAACCCGCAACGCCTGCGTCACCACTCAACCCGCAACGCCTACATCACCACTCAATGCGCAACGCCTACATCTTAATCCTCAATCCCCACCGCGTACAGCTCCACTCAAACCGCAATGCCTACAGCACCACTCAATACGCAACGCCTACAGCACCACTCAACCCGCAACGCCTACAGCACCATTACACCCGCAACGCCTACATCACCACTCAACACGCAACGCCTACAACACCACTCAACCTGCAACGCCTACATCACCACTTAACCCGCAACGCCTACAGCACCACTCAACCCGCAATGCCTACATCACCACTCAAGCCACAATGCCTAGAGCACCACTCAACCCGCAACGCCTACAGCACCACTCAACCCGCACCGCCTACAGCACCACTCAACCCGCAACGCCTACATCACCACTCAACACGCAATGCCTACATGACCACTCAATCCCCACTGTGTACAGCACCACTCAACCCGCCACGCCTACATCACCACTCAACCCTCAACGCCTACATCACCACTCAACCCGCAATGCCTACAGCACCACTCGATCCCCACCGCGTACAGCACCACTCAACCCGCCACGCCTACATCACCACTCAACCCTCAACACCTACATCACCACTCAACCCACAACACGTACAGCACCACTCAACCCGCAGCACCTACAGCACCACTCAATCCCCACCGCGTACAGCACCACTCAACCCGCAACTCCTACAGCACCACTCAACCCACAACGCCTACAGCACCACTCAATCGCCACCGCGTACAGCACCACTCAACCCGCAACGCCTATATCACCACTCAACCCACAACTCCTACAGCACCACTCAATCCCCACCGCGTACAGCACCACTCAATACACCAGGCCTACATCACCACTCAACCCCCAAAGCCTACAGCTGCACTCAATCCCCACCGGGTACAGCACCACTCAACCCGCAGCACCTACAGCACCACTCAACCAGCAACGCCTAGAGCATCACTCAATCCGCAACTCCTACGTCACCACTCAACCCATAACGCCTACAGCACCACTCAATCCCCACCATGTACAGCACCACTCAACCCGCAACACCCACATAACCACTCAACCCGCAACGCCTACATCACCACTCAACCCACAATGCCTACAGCACCACTCAATCCCCACCACGTACAGCACCACTCAACCTGTAACGCCTACAGCACCACTCAATCCCCACCGCGTACAGCACCACTAAACCCGCAACGCCTACTTCACCACTCAACCCGCAACACCTACAGCACCAGTCAATCCCCAACGTGTACAGCACCACTCAACCCGCAACGCCTACATCACCACTCAACCCGCAACGCCTACATCACCACTCAACCCGCAACGCCTACAGCACCAGTTAATCCCCACCGCGTACAGGACCACTCAACCCGCAACACCTATATCACCACTCAACCCGCAACGCTACAGCACCACTCAGCCCGCAACACCTACAGCACCACTCAATCCCCACCACGTACAGCACCACTCAACCCGCAATGCCTACATCACCACTCAACCCGCAACACCTACAGCACCACTCAACCCGCAACGCCTACATCACCACGCACCCCGCAACGCCTACATCACCACAACCCGCAACGCCTACACCACCACTCAACCCACAACGCCTACAGCATCGAGTGAAAAGACAGTCAGAAGGTGGCGAGCTGCTGCTGAGCTCTGCGCTTCTCAGCCAACTGAAGAGGCTGAAGGTGGGAGGGCGGGGGAGATACTCTCCCCTATTGCAGTGTCTGCTCGCAGACGCTGGGAAGGAGAGCCCGGCCGGTGGGGGTGGGTGGCGGAGAGCTACAGTCCCCTTGGCCCCCTGCACATCCGCTCTCTGTGCGTGCTTCACAGCTATGGTGAGGAATGTTCTTATCTGTTAAAATTAAGAAGCAGATAAAAGTTCTTCACCATAGTCATAAAACAGGCCACGGTTTCCGGAGGGGCTGTCAAGCCCACGCCTCTCCGAGACCTAAAAAAGGGGCAATACAGTTTGAAGGATACTTGCCTTGCCTGGGTGCTGCAACCCACGCTCATCCACTCCATGCATGGTTGCATAGCTTTGGAGTGGTGTACATGGGGAGGATTGTGTATTTATGATTTAATACACCTGAGGTGAGTGAGGAAGATAATCCATTAGCGGCAAGGCGAACATTGAATTATTGTGCAAGGGTCTCAGTTAAGAGAAACTAGTTAGATTTTCCCCGAGAGACAATAGGATCCTTGGCCTGACGAGGAGAGGAAAAGTAGTGCTTCTCCAACAAACAATTACCAGCTGAAACCAACTGTTCTTCCCTTACCCTATTGAGGGGTAGTAGTCTGCCTTGGCAAGTGGTGAGGGTACAATTTTGGCGAACCCACAGAGTAGAAAAGCCTGAAACTACTAAATGGAGTAATCACTGAAAACACGGGGAATATTCTCCTACCTCACACTGGGTGCCAGAGATCTTGGTCCTATGGACATGAAAGACATCAGGTTCAACAGAACGCATAAAAAGAAGGAATGATGGAGGAAGTTCATGGGGCACTTTCGATCAAAATCTCCCCAGCTCAAGAGCCTGATGGTTGTACTCTATTGTAGTTGTATGTGTATATGGCTGCACACCCCATGGCTAGATGCTGAAGTGCATTAGTGTATATGTAGTGTGCTTCGGTGTAGCTTGGCTTGATTGAATGGGTGTTGAATTACGGTATAGATTTTGTGGGAAGTGCTTGTGATTGTTGTTGCGGATGAGGGATATCCGTATTTTGTCATCTGTTGTTGCACCTCAGCTCATTGAGAAACACCTGAGCTTTTTATCATGTTTGTGCCTTTTGGAAAGGTTTGTCTTCTGAGTGTGGCCTATGTGAGAATTGTTTTGGTCTTGAGAAAGATGACTTGGGGATTCCACTTTTTAATCTGCTGCAATTGTACAGCTGCACTTATGAATAAAGTGAGAGATAGTTGTGCATGTAGTTGTGCCTACCTTCGGTGAGGGAATATGCTCCATTCTTGGGTGGTAATGGTCTAATGTCCGGCCGTTCCATGTGTGGGTGACTGGAGCTGCTTGTTGGTTAGTGTGAATCTGCATCATCTTGAGTCAAGGCATCTCTTTCTACAGCAGACACTCTTCCTGTGGCTCCTCTATACTATCTGCAGTCTAGCGCATTGTCCTACAACACATAAGTAAACTTTTTCCAGCGGAAGTATCATAACTTCACCGAGTCTTGTAACAATCAAACATTGCAACCACAGCTTAGCATAATGTTTTTATTGGAAGAACTAAATATTGTAATTTCACATTTTAAAAATCTCCACATTAATGCATAGTTTCTGATCCACCCAAGCCTAGATCGTGGGTGGATCGAACACAGCAACATTGCGCATGTACTGCCAATAATATCATCTTGTTCCTCCACAGGGCAAATCAGTTTTTTAAATAAACACTGAAAGCACTTTTCAACCCCTCCACAATAGATTTAAATAAGATGCACTGTACATGTCAATGGGGCTGATGACTCTACAGTGGAATTGCCTAAGCCCATTGTACTTATATAATGGCTGAATGCCAGCATGTTTTATCAGGGCAGTAATATTTGTAATAGATTATTTGAATAGTACAAGCACTTGCTAGCATGGGGGGTTGTTAAGCTTGTAATTGAGTAATATCAATAGGAATCTGTAATTTGGTCTGGATTCCCCCGTTTTTAACTTTTATGATCCTTAAATTTCACCGAGAAATGTTGGCCGCTTTTAGCAGCTGAAATCTCCATGTGAAACACAATCTTTGGTGTTCCTGTTCACTCTGTAATTCTGACAGGCCGGTAACTCTTGTTTCATGCACCGCTAGAATTACAGGGGAATATGTAATGGGTCATTAATGGTACAGTCCCAGCTGGCATAACTGTTGTTCATTAAATGTCACAATATGGTCCGTTTATCACAGAGTTGCTAGACTATTGAGGGAGCAGTAGAACAGTTCCATTCTGCATATTGAACACAGGGGAGTCACACTGTGTGCACCCATGGTCATCTGGTTAGATTAAGAATTTACGCTTGGTTGGGACCCAAGTACAGGAAAGGGCACTGAAGTGCTGTGGTTAAAGTCTCCCTCGCCAAGACCTCTGCTAGCCCGATCAATTGGTGCAGATGCTTATCCACACTGTAAGTGGTACATGTTAACCTGTGAACTTTTGAAACATGATAGCAGAGTGACATATACACTTTGGTCCTGATGAATGCCTTCGACCTTTTCCAAGTCAACTTTGGCAGAAACATGTTGACCATAGGACCACATGAGACAGGGAAATTATAGAAATCCCTATCCATTTCTTTTTTTAACTCTATTCAATGGGGACTTCAGAATAAAGGACAATTTTCACCCACCATGAGATAGTTTTAGACCACAATTTTCACTAGTCTCTTACTAATCTTGCACTCTGCCCCTCACTCTTATACATCGACATTGCTCATCTTTTGTAACAAAACACCTCTGCTCCTGCCCTGGGGTGTTGTAGCCCACACTGTGTTCCTTGCAGTCCCAGTATGAGCGGGGAACCCAATGATGAAGCATGTTACCTTCGGGTGAGCGAGGGTTCTCGTCCTAACAGTGCAGTGCTGTATCTTTGCTTGAGCTGTGCCTTCCTTTCATAACCACCCATGTACATAGTATGTGTCTTAGTGAACTTTCCAATGTTGCCGGCCTCTGCTAACCGGTCAGCCCATGATAGCCTGTGACCTTCACAAAGCCCAGCCTGTTGCCTTCCTAAATCTTTGCAAGACTGCTAGTGGTTGTGAAGTCTCATCGCAAATCAAAGCTGTGGTAACAAGCCCAGTCAAACAGTGGTCATTCGTAGTTCACCACGGAGTACTGCCCGCACCGACCCAAAACATGAGCCACCCAATACCGCTGGAAAGCAAGCCTGCAACTTTAGTGGTTGCATGGTGTTACAATAAAACTCAAACCAGACAGCAGGAGTCATTCTCCTTTTTCACAGTTGTGGCTTCCCCTTTGCCCTACCCAGCCCCACTGATCCCATTGTGCTTGGAAACAAATTCTGGCAGCATTCCTGTCTGCTTGTCCTGGCTTTGAAACTGAGGCAGGGAAGGGAACGGACAACATACCCAGACAAAGCAAATGCTTTGAGCATCGCATTAAGATAGCCGAGTTTGCAATGACTATAATCACGTGGTCGAACACCAACATCAGGGATGCCTAAGAGAGCAGGCCTCCCCTCTACTGACCTGCTATGAGCTGGAATTTACATCTCACTTAAAAGGGATGTAGGGCTTGACCGCCCAGGGTCAACATCTGCCCCACCACCAAACCAAGCCTCTTTCTCATTTAAGAGGGAAACCTCCATTTTGGTAACTCCTAACTTTGCTTCTTAAACATACAGCACTCTGGGGGAGTAATAATGGGTGCACTCATTTTATTTTTCAAGAATCGACAGATTGTGACATTCATTTTATCCAGATGTTTGCGTTATGCTGCCTGTGCACAGAGGGCTCAGCAACTATAACCGGGCCTAAACGGAACAAAAATACCCAGAGAATGTATCCCCACTCGGCGGCTCAGCTACCAACAGCAGTCTGTGCAGCTCAAAAATGTCCAGTGTAAAGATTCCCTATGTAAGCCATAATTTATACTTTAAACATATATTTATCGTTTTTAATCAGCCAATACAAAGGTAGCTATAACATGGAATGTTTAACATTCCCTAATATACCCAACATAAAAAAGGCCATCATTATTTTCCTGATTGTAGTTAATAAACACCTGTTAGTTTGGCATCTATTTTTTGTGTCTCCCCCATACATTTGCACATTAACCCACTCCTTTCTGTTCAGCTTTCTGACTCTTGGCGTGGCATGTGCTGCATAAGATTTCATTGTAATTAAAATGCATAAATCAATATGAAATCCGCGAACTATTAAGGTGATCATTTCAATGAGGGCAACTCAGTGTTGCTACAGGTGGGTTCCATATAAAGTGCAAGTGTGGGACACTGTTGGTTGAGGGTGTACACATGATGTCCTAGACTCCTTTTGAGTGAAAGGTCCTCTCAGCGAGCTTAAGTTGAGAGATCCAAGGAAAGTCAGGTGTTCCCACATATCTACTGCGTCACATACCCAGAACCGCCATGAAATCGGCAAGACCTATGAGCGTCATTTGCATGGTGCTTGTTAACCTAAATTTAATTTAGGTGCACCAATACAGGTTTTTGCGAGGGCAAAATCACAATCCAGCTTGACAGAGTTACCCTAGCAAATGAAAGTTGCCACAGCTGAAATTCCGCCACAACAGTTGAATTTCTACAATCTCAAACTTAGGGCAGGTTTATTGGTATTCCTGAAAACTAACTTAAAACATAGGTGAGCACCAACATACGTGTACGTTTGTTGGTAATCACAAACATCGACATGTAGTTTGGTACTCTAGACAAATTGGGAAATGTATTCACCAAATATAGCCAGTTGTATGTGTATTTTGAAGGTGGAAATGTGGACGAATGCTTCAATATTTAATAGGGGTGTTGGGTAGCGGGTCCTCCATTAAAAAAAGTTTTATCCCACGGACAAAATAAAAAAAAAAGGTAAAAGGTTGAATATTAAAATTTACATTTGCATTAGATTTCCATATACAGAATATTCTGCGTGGTAGAAGTTCCACTTGCAGTTTTGTATGACTTTTTGTGCAATTCTTTGCTAATGCCATAAAAGTTGAAAATTTGCTCAAAACGTAGGAGTACATTTATGGGAGTAAATTTGAGACAAGCTTTTTTCTACCTTTTGTGAATTAGCCCCTGTAGTAGGTAAATGCCCCGAGGGATCTCCAATATGTGAAACAAATGTACCGTCCTTTTATGTTCTGAACTGCTCTGTAATGGGCTGACTTTTTTGTTTGTTTTGTTGTTCACGTAACTCGAAAAGAAATATTTTACTATAGAATGCAGTATTTGTTTTCGAGAATGCAATGCATTCTTATGAAGCTAAACTCTAAATCAGATCCTTTAGCATTGCCCCCCATTGAATATTGAATATGGATTTATTTTTAAATATAAGATAAGATCTTTCAATTAAATTAAATCTTAATTAGAACGGGGCATACGCTTTCCGCTTAACCATTTTCAAGCTGTAAATTATTGTCCTTGCACATGTTAAGAATCTACATTGCTATATATTCTCTAATTCAAAGTGGAAAGACCGAGTGTTTGCTAAACACGTGCACTGCCCTGTTGGGAGATATGAGGCATTTCGCCAGGAGGCTGGGGTCTTTCTGAGGATAGTATCTTTGGGGCAGAGTACCTCATTTATTTATTTATTTATAAAGTTTTATATAGCGCGAACATGATCCCGAGGGATATCAGAGCGCTTCACAATTAATTACGGATGGTCATGGTTAGGCAGGCATCAAATACATAACAAAGTAAACAGTTACAAAGGGTGCAGCAAATCACAGTAAGTACAATGGATGAGGGAGTAAATCCTGTATCTTCAAGCAAAAGATCGGAGCCCAATTAAGGTAAGAACTTGCACATAAGGAATCGTTTTACTTCCAGTTTGAAGGCAACCATGGAGGTGAGACTGCGAATTTCAGGAGGGAGAGAGTTCCCGATCCGTGGAGCGGAGCCAGAGAAAGCTCTTTGACAAGTTCTCTTTTGTCGAAATATCTGTGATTTCAGAAGGAAGGTGTTAGCGCTTCTTGAGGGTCCACCACCTCCAGATAGTTCTAGCTTTTGGCATACGTACTTAGGGGTTTTGAGATAGAGAGCTTTGTGAGTCAGGCAGGCGATCTTTAGCTGTATTCATATGTCAGGTTCTCATTTCCTAGTAGGGTGGTGCCTTTAAAAGTCCCGATCGGGAGTGGTCGGAGCCATTCCCTTGTCAGCTCTGAAGGTCTAATCAATTATTGTCTCTGCTTATTACACGCCTTATGCTTACATATATGACATGAATAGCAACATCACAAGGGCGGACACACACACACGTTGACTGGCTAAACTTCTCACCATGACCTGGGAGAGCTTGAGCTGCAGGTTGTGCTCATTATTTCCTTCCCCTTTCCCATTTCTTATTTCCTTTTTCCTATTTCCACTAATCCACACCCCTACCCAGATCCCCCTACCCCTTTCCGCTTCCTAGTCCCCCTACAGCTTTCCCTTTCCCTATCCATTTCCCTTGCCCTTTCCTTCTTCCCTGTTACCTTTCTCTGTTGCATTTCCCCTTTACCCATTCTCCTTTCCCTTCACCCTTCCCCTTCTCCTTCACCTTAACCATTACACCTTGCCCTTCAATATCCTCTCCTACTTCTTCCACTCTGATTTCCACTGCTCCCTTTCCTTTCCTTTCCTTTCCCTTCCCTTCCCTTCCCTTCCCTTCCCTTCCCTTCCCTTCCCTTCCCTTCCCTTCCCTTCCCTTCCCCTCCCTTCCCTCCCCTACCTTTCCTTTCCCTTCCCTTACCTGCCCTTCCCTTCGATTTCCTTCCTTTCCTTTCCTTTCCCTTCCCTTCCCTTCCCTACACATACACATGCATACATAAAAAGACGCATGCATGCACTAAACTTCAAGAAATCTAAAGCTCACCTTCACTTTGCGGCTCTCAAGAAGGGAAGCCATCCCTTCCCTTATTCCCTGCCTTGCCTTGTCTTGCCTTGCCCTTCCCTTCCCTTCCCATCCCTTCCCTGCCCTTCCCTGCCCTGCCCTGCCCTGTCCTGCCCTGCCCTTCCTTTCCCTACCCTTCCTTTCACTTCCCTTCCCTTCCCCTTCCTTCACTCACCTTCCTCTCTTTTTCCTTCTTTTTAAGCTTCTTGTACTAGTGTACTCCTAATTTTTAACCTCGAACCCTATGCGGGCCGGACTGGGAACCAAAACCGGCCCTGGCAAAGTGCTCGGCCGGCCCCCCTCCCTCCTCCCGGAAAGGAGGGGGGGGGGGGTCCGGGGTGCGGCTGAGTTTATTGCCAGGGCCGGTTTTCAGCAGATTTTGTTACAGGGCGATTTTGCAGCTCTGCAAAAACGGCCCTGTAACAAAAACGGCCCCCAGGGGCCCCAAGCCGGCCCCCCACCCATGCAGCGCACCGGGGGATTGCCCGGTGCCCGCAACGGCCAGTCCGGGCCTGACCCTATGTTAATGTTTCATCCTAAAATGCATCTTGATACAGTCTATATTTTTGGAAAAGTGTATTGAGTGGCGGCCGTTAATTATAGCAGAGAAGGAGTTGGGGGGCCACACACACACACACTCACTCACACCCATGCATTCACACAGGCACAAGCACCCACCCACAAATACACATACATACATTAATACACGCATGCATGCACTAAACCTCAAGAAACCTAAAGCTTACCTTCATTGTGGCTCTCTAGGAGGGAAGCCTCGGAGGTCTCAAGGGGGTCAACCAATGAGGGGTGGCAGCAGTGCCTACCCCGACACAGAGTAGAATGGGGTTAATGAGACTACTGACCCCACCCCACTCTGTGACGAGGTGTCAGTGATTGACACTCCGCCCTGCGCACTTCGGGCCTTAAAACTGAAGCACCCAGGTCCGAGGCAATCAGTGACCTCCCCCTCGTCACAAGGGGGAGGGCCTCGTGACACTTTTGTCAGGCTGAGGAGTTCACACCCACAGGGATGTGAAATCCTCAGCCTGGGAAAGTTCAGCTCAGCCAGGAGATTGCACATTTAGCACCTGTCTGGCCAGTGATGTAAAGAAACCTGAGGGGCGCCCCCTGAAAACTACATTGAGGGGGCCCCACGTTCCAGACACAGTAAGGCTCTCCGAGGCCAGGTGCCCATGTGCAGTATCAAAGGCGGCCCCCTGGAGCTCAGCCCCCCAGTTCCACACGGGCTACGGGGGATATATTTACACCGCTGTGTTTGGCTCCTGGCTGCCTGACCTGAATAAGAAGGGTGCCTGCCAGCCAGATCTTTGTTCATCCTGAAACTCTTTGTTGGGGAAAATGGTGGGGCATGACCCCTCCGCCCATACGGATGGACCGCTGCTCATGTGTATGACCATTTGTAAATGTTTTTAATTTATGGTGACTATTTTTACTTAGGGTTTAGTATCTGCAATAATTAACAGCTTTACTCACATATTACTCTGTACTTTAGAAGATTTATGGATAATATGGAAGTTAATGGCAAAGATGGGAGCTATTCTTTTCACTGCACTACCTAATGAAAAAAAGAACTAAATTATGCGAAAAAGACTTAGCACATTAATAATGGCCTGTTTGTAGCTCAATTGTTAGTTTTCGATTGATTTGTCTACAGTAATGATTTTAGCCAGAGGCCGCTGATCAATGTCAGGCTCCATGGATTGAAATGGAACTTTTTCTTAGGCTATCTAATGAGGTCAAAGTAAAACCTGTCCTTCATTGACTAAAGGTGAAGCTCTCTATTGAGTGACAGATCTGAAAACTCCTTCCTGGGTTTGATAGAAATATACTGGAACCATGCCTATAAGCGCAGTCTCTGACACTGCTATTCACCATAAGCAACAACAACAAATTAGGATAGTGGGCAGTCGCGGCCCGTGCAGGTAAGAGCGGTGGGGTAGATTTCGACGGAAGATGACGAGGGAGCATTAATTATTTATTCAATTTTCGTTCGTGGTCGTCCGTTAAATCACCCCCCCCCCCCCAACCCGGTCCCACCGCTCTTACCTGCACAGGATGCGGATATTGGGGTATAATATATAGATGGGCCTTTGTTGGTGAGTGTAGTCAACGCAGGATAAAGGGAGGGGTGCCTTAGCTGTTTTCTGCCTCTGGCCAATATAATTTTCAAATTTTGATTTTAAAATCTACAACTAAATGTCATTGTAAATATTTGTAATGTTAAAAATGTTATTCTTAGATAATGAAAACAACAGAGATATAGGTTTCAGGTGAAAGTGTTACTCCTTCTCACTATATGCTTTGAAATATTTGAATCTCTCATACCCTGCATTGAAACATTTTAAATCTGCAAGAACTCGTTTCACGTACTAGTTGTTCAGCATTGAAAAGAGGCACTGAGGTAAGTTTTGTTACCTTTGCTTGGCTGATCTTTTTTTACCAGATCAAGGTTGAGCAGAGTCTCAGTATAAGCATGTTAAATGTCGCCAAGATAAGTCTTTTGCCTGGTTGATCTAAAAAGACAATCCCATTAACATATTGGTATTTTTCTAATGTCGTCATGGTTGTATTATTCACTATATTCGGGATGAGATGTCACAATGATCAGGCAAGAAATTGCATAGCGCCCTATAATACCACCTAGTTATGTCATTATTGATTTGAAATTATAAAACACAACCTAAGAGGAATTCCTGACACAGGGTACCAAAGTATTGTACAGAAGATTAAAACACACACGCACACGCATTAAAAAATAACGAATACAGCTTGTATCCATAAAAACGGAATAACAAGATTTCAACTAAAATGAGAATTTCAAAAGATGATAAAAGGAAGTGAGAGTTAGACTGAAGAAATGATCAGAAAGTGCTGCCGTCTCCAAGGAATCTCAGTGTCATGATAGAGTATTAAAAATCCAGCATCACGCAGTGCAAAGTATAATGTTGCATCAAATATCATACAGAACAGATGCCTCCTAAATCAACACAGCTCATAAAAAATAACCCAACACAGTACAACACAGCCCACCGAAGCACAGCACATGGCGAAAACAAGAGAAAACAAGAACATGTACCCTTTTTTACTTTAGTGATGCAAGTAGGTCTTTAAAATTATATTTTCCCTCTTATTGAAATCAGATTCCTTTGCCTATCGACGGCCAAGACTCCACAACACCTTCAGCAACCTCCTCACAGACTCCATCACTCCTGTCACCATTTGATCCGATGACTTACTCCTGCTCGGAGACCTCACATTCATCTTGATGACCCCACGGTCCCTAATGCCACCGATCTCCTAGAGAGCCTTGACAACATTGGACTCGCATCACATACAAGGCCTGACTCACATCGCCGGTTACAAACTCGACCTAGTCTTCACAGCCAGCAACAAGATTTACTTTAACCACCTTACCCAACTCATATGAACAGACCACTCCATCATTCACTTCTAAATCAACAACCACCCCAGCAAACCAAAACCAACCACCCACTTTAGGCACAACAGGAATAAAATAACAGGCTCAAACTGGACCCACACCCTCAGAACCCAACCAGCCTATCCTCACAGATGACCTACAGAATGACCTACCCACCTTCAACAGCTGGATCTCAGACTGTGCTAATGCCATTGCCCACTTGAAGAAGACAGATACACAAGAACCTGCACTAAAGCAGGCTGGGATACAGAACATTTAAGAGATTCAAATACATAATACATTATGAACAACTGGAAAGAAGATGGAGAGCCAGCCGAGCCAATGCCTGCAGAGACACCTACAAATCTGCACTCAGAAGGTACCACACACAGATCCAAAAAGCCAGGAAAGTGACCCTCACGATCAGACTCAAACTCTGCGCCAACGCTGACAAAGAACTCTTCAACATTGTCAAAGAATTTACCAACCCAACAGCTGTCTTCAAAACCATCATAGCACCTCACAAATCATCTGTGATGACCTCTCTGATTTTTTCCACAACAAAGTATTCGAGACCTACATCAACTTCACATCCCAACCCACCGTAGAGGACATCATCACGCAACCTCTGACCACCACCAAGAGCACCCATCTGCTTACGAACTGGAGCCCTCTCACTACATTTGACACTGACAGAATAATGCAGATCATCCACTCAGGGTCCAACTCAGACCCCTACTCTCACCACATGTACAAAGTGGGAGGCACACTGATCAGTGCCAACCTCACCACCATCACCAACTCCTCCACCCTCAGCATAATCTTCCCAGACAGCTGGAAACACGCAGAGGTCACAGCCCTGCTGAAGAAACCCTTGGCCAACTAAAAAGATCTCCCCAACTACAGGCCCATCTTACTCCTACCCTTCCTGGCCAAAGTCCTGGAGAAAGAGTTCAACAAGCCAGCTCTCTGCCCATCTTAAACAACATCACCTTCTGGACTCCACCCAGTCAGTTTTCCACATCAACCACCGCACGCAAATCACCCTTCTGGCAGCAACAGACAACATCCGATCCATCATGGACAGAGGAGAAACTGCCACTGTCATCCTGCTTGACCTTTTGGTTGCTTTCGACACCCTCTCCCATGGCACCCTCATCACTAGACTCCAGGACTCAGGAATCCAAGGGCCCGCCACTGAGCTGGATGGCCTTCTTGCTCTCCAACAGAATGAGCCAGACTCTCAACTTTCATCTCCAAACACAAGAAACTCGTCTGCAGAGTCCCCCAGGGCTCCTCCCTCAGCTCAACCCTGTTCAACATTTACATCGCACCTCTTGCCTGCATCATAAGAACCCAATGCATCAAGATTGTCTCCTACGCCAACCACACTCAACTCTTCCTCTCCTTCACCAACATGAACAACGCCACTAGAACAAACTTTACGGCCTGCATGTCCACTGTGGCCAACTGTATGCAAGATAACTGCCTTGAACTCAACATAGACAAAGAGGTGATAGTGATCTTCGGAAGTAAGAGCTCACCAGGGTTTCCTCATGGTGGGCAACCAACCTGGGTCCCACGCCCACCCTCACAGACCACACCAGAATCCTTGGTATCATCCTTGATGACAAACTCACGATGAACAAACATGTAAATGACTTGGTTGCATCCTGCTGAGACATCCTCAGGATGCTTTGCAAGATCTTCAAATGGTTCCCCACGTACACACAGGGCGCATGGCCACCCAGGCCGTTATTGCCAGGAGATTCAATTATGGCAACGCACTCTAGGTAGGCATCTCCAACCAACTCATGCACAGACTCCAAACATCAAAAACACTGCTGGCTGACTCATCCTAGACATCACCAGAACAACTGCTGACAACACACCTTAGCTCAGCAAACCACCCTGGGTACCCATCAAGAAACATTGCAAGTTCAAGTTCCTCATTCACACCTACAAAGCCCTCCAGAACACAGAACCAGCGTACCTCAATGACTGAAACCAACTCTATCAACCATCCAGATAGCTATGCTCCACCTCTCTCTCCCTTGCACAAATTCTAGCATCCGCAGAAACAAGACAGGTGGGTGTGCATTCTCCTTCATCGCCACCATAAACTGAAAGAATCTTCCATCACACATCAGGTCTACAACGCCATTTCTCAACTTCCACAGGACACTGAAAACTTGGCTGTTTAACTACGAGTACCACCGGGTCTATGTTCCTGCCCTGGATACCCTCACGGGTGATAAGCTGCACCATACAAATCTACATAAAATAACCTAATAACCCTATGTGCATAACTGTTAGAAATAACTGTAATTTTCTAAAAAAGTGTTAGCATAGATTTGTGTGTGAAATTTCTGAAACTCTTAGGAAACTCTCACACACACCTACCAGGTCTGTGATTCGTACAGTCATAAATTGAAGCAATGCCCATGTGTTTGCCTGAAGCACATGTGAAATTTACAACTTTGCTGTGAATCAGCCTTTCTGTGTTTCTACATTCCAGTCAGAGGCATGACCTTTGCTACAGGGGAAAAGTCGACAGGTAGGAGGAGCTCTTTTCAATTCATTTGTTTATGTATGTGTTGGTAGATTTCCAATAGTTAGTACTGGTCATTGGGATTCTGTGGCTTGAATGTTTATGTCTGATAGGCTGGGAAAGCCATATCTACTAATGGGTTTTGTGCATCTGGAGAATATGCTGCAATAGCCCTCTAGTGTTTCTCCCAGGAAGTTACATGGGGATTTTAAGAAGTAGGATAGTACGCATGTTCACAAAGACAAGAGTGTTGACCTGGCCACAATTATACAATATCGCTCATGTGACCCTATGGACCCTGTCTCCAGTCCTGAACTTTTCTCCTACAAATCATTGATATTATGCATTAGTATAATTAGTTCAATGGAAGCAAAACAAGAATACAACATCCAGAATATAATAAGAAAATACACAAAAGCCCAGGATGGGAAATAATTTACATAATGACCTGGAAGGCGGTGATCTCAGTGCTGTTGTCAGTTAATGAGTGAACCTTCTACGTCATTCCAAGCATCGTGCACTACTAAGATGGTAAGTGTTGTTGCCGTTCTAGCAATGGAAGTAATAAATAAGGTCCCCATTGGTCAGGCGGCTCTCGGGTGGGTTGGAGGTGCCGCCGAGCTCTTTGCCGGGCCGGTTTTCTGCCGATTTTGGTACAGGGCCGAAAATCGGCCCTGTAACAAAAATGGCCCCCAGGGGCCCAAAACCGGCCCCCACCCGTGCGGCGCACCGGGGGATTGCCCGGTGCCCGCTATGGCCAATCCGGCCCTGAATCAAATTGCTTGAAAGCACTTCAGACCAGCTACACCACTGCTGCAGGTATCCAAGCTCAAACTGAAAACGAATCCAGGAATACACCCCACGTCTGTGTGCCAGAAGTCTCAGGAACCACCACTATTTTTACCAGCAATTTTATATCAGATATAAGTAATATTACTTCTAGAAAAGTTACCCAGCTAATGTTCTACTTATGAGTCTAGTTTCTTAAGACAGCCACCCAACAGTTAGAACCCTGGTTTTCTTCTCTTCTCGTTTTCTGCTACCATATGCCTGTATATATGATTCCAGATTCCTCCATATTTTTGATACAGGTTGGTTACTAACTCCTCAAAGTGTCTCCATGTCGCCCATTTTGTTGAGGTTAGGAAAAGGTTCGCAAAGAAATATCTCACCTTCATCTTCTATTAATTCACTATTAATTCATAAAGTCCCTATTCAAACCCAATGTAAATGAAGATTGAGTCGAGAAGGAGCAGAACAGTACTACTTAGCCAGCATAATGCTGTGTGCTCATTAACCATTCTTTCAGCTGTGTTTTAAGTAACGCCTTTTTCAGTACTTTTTCAAGTACTAGAAAATGGCGCCTATATTGTGAGCTTACCAATATATTATATCATTCAGTACATTGTTCCTGGAAGTCCAGGTGCAAAGTGGCTAACTAGAAATTTGTGAAAATTCCAGCTCTGTGGCATTCAGAGCCCTACTGCAAAAGTCCAGACTGCATCACAGTCTGCTTAGATCCCAGATTTGCAGACACTACATGTGATTGTCCCCTTGAGAAACTTTTCATTGATTATTTTAAGCCATCAGTGCACGGGATTGGTGTGTGTATGCTTATAGATGACTGAAGAATCCTTTAAAAGTGTTAGGACCTCTGCCATATTTAACTTTTCTAAATGTCAACCCTCTTTTAAACTAACATAATAGGAATACAAAACAGTGACTGTATGCAGGTACAACCTTTGTTCGTTTACAGAGTAAAAAATAAATGTACATCTATGTGCAGATACGTACTGAAAACAATATGCACCAAAGAATAAAATGCAAAAAAATCCAATTGTATTTAAATATGTTGTTAAAAACCATTAGCTAATATTCAATGAAGACATAACACAATTTGGAAACAAAAACAAATATGGAGTAATTATGTTTAGCATACATGATTGCACCATATTGGAGTTAGTGAAATGCATTCAGTGGTGGATATGACAAGTGCATCATTGGTTTATTATTTTCATTGTGCAAACACACAATCCCTCCTAGACATGCAAATGTTTCAGGTATGAATGCTGATTTCTATTAAAAAGCCTTCTTCAGGGCAAATAACATGGACTTGTGTCTAATTTAATATTACTTGATTATAGTCCTCACTTGCGGTAAACTGACAGGATAAACATATGCAAATGCAAATTCAAATCAGTTTTCTTTTTTCCACAGTAATTCAGGATCTATTAAATATTTTGAATCCTAGCAATGTTATGTTATGTTATGTCATTTTATGTTACGTTAATTCAATTTATAATGCTCACAAATCACCCCGGGAGGGGTATCTCTGCGCAGCACAGCTTATGAGCAGTGGAGCAGACTGATTAGGCTAGAAATAACGATGTTTTGAGAAGTTTTCTGAATTTGTAGTGGTCTGCACATTGGCGTATGGGACATGGGAGCTTGTTCCAGAGTAGGGATGCCAGGTAGGAAAAGGATCTGCCTCCCGAGCACAGGTGCCTCTTAAGTATCTCTGGTTAAAAAAAATCAGTAATTTGTTAAGCTATAACTTGTAAGAAAGAGGAAACCGAAATGATGTTATATTATTGAGGACTTCTAGAATTTGAATTCAAAGCGCTTGATACATTAAATTCGATAAGAAGCAGTAAAGACCAATTAAATCAATGTGACACAGCAAAAATCAATTCCTCTAGTCTACTGCTATCCCTAGCTGTCCCCAACTTAACATATGTGGACAAACCGTTGCAACTGTGGCATTGCGGAATTGTTATGCACAGTAGTGGGTGCAAAACATGCTTAGTGCATGTGTTCCCCACCTACGCTTTGAGGACAGTCAGCAGGGCAGGACTGGGAACTGAAACCGGCCCTGACAAACTGCTCGGCCGGCCACCCTGGAGGTAAGTGGGGGTGTGGCTGAGCTGTTTACTAGGGCCGGTTTCAGCCGATTATGTTACAGGGGGCGATATTGCAGGCCCCTGGTAACGAAAATGGCCCCCCAGGGGAACAAAGCCAGCTCCCACCCTGGCGGCCCATCGGGGAAATGCCTGGTACCTGCTACGGACAGTCCGGCCCTGACAGTCAGAGTGCATGTGCATGGTTCTGCAATTTTGTTACCAGTCTCTTCCTGCACATACAAATGTAGGGGGGTCCTTAAGAATTTGGCAGTGCAAGTGAACCATCCTAAATTGGCAGTCCCCAGCAGCCCCATCAACAGTGGCGTAGCCAGCCCTTTGGCGCCCGTGGCGGTCCCCGTGCTTGCCACCCACGGCGGCTGCATCGAAGAGCGGGAGGGGGGCTGCTGACGAGATTCTTCCATTGCCGATTTAAGAGCGGACGCGGGGGTGCTGGCGATTGCGGCCCAAGACGGCAGGTTAGAGGTACGCCACTGCCCATCAAACGCTTGGTTCCCCTTCCTCATATAGAGCTGGCAGTCTGATGTGTTTCCCTCGTCATGGCCTCAGCTGCCTCGGCTAGTAGACACCCGTGACCTGATGGTACCTCCGCCACTGCCCCACAAGACACTAATGGCACTCGCCCTGCCCAGGGGAGACCGTCTCTAGACTTCCCTGCTTGTGAGGACCAGGTAAGGTATGGCAGTTCCACGCTCCTGTACAGAAAAATCAATTGCTTACCTTCACATGCAGGACAAACACTCCCTGCTCACCAGAGTCGTTAATCTTTTCATTTTTCAAGGACAAATTCCTGTTTTGAAGTTTATTTTTGAAAACCACAAAGGACTGCCTGACACAAATGAGCGTCTTAATATTTTACATGAGCTATATTTCTTACAGGACACTGTGGGGCATATTAGCAAGAACCTCTGTAAAATTATTGCAGTTTTAGCGGCCGGAAACTGACGCTAAAACGGCGATAATGGGCTTGCTAATATGCGTTATAGAATTCCAATAGAAGCCCATGTTAGATGTCCTGCACATCTAGCCTGGGCTTCTATTGGAATTTTATAGCGCATATTAGCAAGCCCATTATCGAAGTTTTAGCGGCAGTTTCCTACCGCTAAAACTGCGATAATTTTGACGAGGTTCCTGATAAAATGCCCCTATATTTATATGGTGCTGAACACCCTTATGACCCCTTACAGACACTACCCTACCTTGAACCCTAAAAATCATTGCTACCCTTCTATGCTGCCAACCCTGAACTTTAAAAATCACTAGCCGTCCCCTAGTGGAGAAGTGTGGCTCAATGGTTAGAGCGGCAGACCCTAATGCAGCCCGGGCCCAGGGTTCAATTCCCTGCCTCGGCGGGTCTTGGGCTCAAAATTCCACGGACCTGATAATTCTTGCCTCGGTGCCTATTCCAATCATGGAGTCCCACTCTGCAACTCTGGGCAATAGCTTGCTTAATCTCCACAACGGCCCCCACAATGCTAAGGATGCCTGGCCTCCACCTTGTGGGTGCCCAGGAGTGGACACCTCACAGGGAAAGCCAGGATGGGTTCCACAGCGGTATTCGTACAAGCGCCTTGAGACCCTTGCGGGTGAGTAGTGCGCTATACAAGTATCAATTTACAATTTACAATGCTACTTCCCTGAACCCTAAAAACCCTTACTACCCCTCAACGTCACCCTTACCTGAACCCTAAAAGTCCATAACTTCCCCTTAACGCTACCAATCTCTGATCTCTGCCAGCCCATTGCTACCCCTTAATGCTCCCTTTCCTGAATCTTAAAAAACCCTACTAGTACCTAACCCCTTCCCCACCTTACTTTAATTGCTCCTTTCTACTTCAGCAGGGCAATGCCCCTTGCCCCTGCTCTCAATACCCTTAGCTTTGCCCTAAAAGTCACAATATGTTTCTATTTTTGTGCAGCCACACTTTTTCAGTAAACTAATTTTTTCACTGCAAACATTATTCTGGGACTACCCCTCCAACCCCCGCAGCGTTTCCACACTTGCAGTGAATGGACTACAGCTGCCTACTTTACACCATTCTGCGTCCTTCAGGGCGCTCGGGGAACATTACCGGAAAATGGCCACAAAGGCATATTTGCTTACCTGGCAACAGGTGGAACGCCTAAGCACAGCCAGCCAGCTGAATTTATTAACTAGCCTACGTCATGGATCATACCATAACTTCTACAAAAAAAGGGGCATCCATTTTCTCAGTGTGCAACACTACACACTTGTCTCAAACCTCCATCTGGCACCATCTCCACCATCACCTTCGAATAGGGAAGAAAATGGATCCTGCACTGTGACAGGTCACGCTTTTCTTGCAACTCGTATGCAAATTATTTTGTGAAACCTTATGTAACAGGCTGACATGTAATAAGTGTGCAGAGCATTCAGACTGGTACTACTGTAAGAACAGATGCTTCTTTCCCCAGAAAGCTGCAAGTTGGGCATCTGAACGCCAAGAGTTGTTTCTGTCTGGTTTTTAGCCTCCTAACTGTACTCTGCACCGCCACAGAAGCAGACACAAGTTCTTGGCGTCCTAGACACTACTGGTATTTACAGATTGCACAACAGGTTTTGCGAGCTGAAAATAGACTTTTCCTTCCAATGAGACTTGGAGGCATTCCTAATGTGCTGACTTTGGATTTATATGCAACTTTTTTTGCAAGTGCTCATTTTTATTTTTTAAATTTCTTTATTGGATTTTTTTCACCATTTTCTGCAAGCAGAACAGACGCATAAAATAACAGAAAACAGCAAGAGAAGGCATTTCAAAGCAAAAGACAAAGGTCATAAACCGTTCTCAGAGAAGAAAAAAAAAGGCATCACAGGGTAACATTTGTTCAAAATCAATAATAAAGATAGGGGGAGGAGAACAAAAAAAAGAAAAAAAAAGATACAAACAGGATATTTAAAATACCCCAGATACGCCATATAATCAATCCAGCTCCCCTTGGATCCCTTGGAGCAAGTGCTCATTTTATGCTTTTTTCTTTACACATTTTAGATGCATTTATACTCCTAAAAGCTCACTTGCCTGCCATCACCTTGTAGGAGTTATCCCAAGAGCAGATTTGTTGGCGCGAATTTCTCAATTTATTGTTGTCCATCTTGTTTTTTTCTGCTACATCTGGAAATTTCAGCATTTTTGTGCATAGGCATATGTATAGATTTGAACTAATAGACCCTGTACACATAATCAGGACATTAGACCCGGATTACAAGTGCAGGCTTGAATTCCGATTCCTGTGGAAAAACAGGTTTTTATAGGGAGAGCTACGATTTTTGTGATAATTAATAATCCTTCATAGTTCTCCCCTCATAAATTTCGGCATGCCTTCCAAAATGCATCTGGTGCGAAGGGAAACAACCTTTACAACACAACTTTTACAACGCACTACCATTACAACGAAACGTTTACAACGCAACATCCATTACAACGCATGCAATTACAACACAACCATTACAACGCACGACACTACAGCGCACACCACTACAACGCATGTCATTACAACTCAGTCATTACAACGCATACCATTACAACGCATAGCATTACCATCCAACACTTACCCTACTGTTGCACCCCCTGGAGTTAGAATAGTAATGTTTACCCCTACACTATCCAACACTTACCCTACTGTTGCACCCCCTGGAGTTAGAATAGTAATTGTTACCCCTACACTATCCAACACTTACCCTACTGTTGCCCCCCCTGGAGTTAGAATAGTAATTTTTACCCCTACACTATCCAATACTTACCAAACATGCAATGTAATGTTATGCGTTGTAATGGTATGCGTTGCAAAGGTATTATGCGTTGTAATGGAATGCATTGTAAATGTAGTTTTTAAAATTTCGTTGTAATGGCACGCGTTGTAATGGAATGCGTTGTAATGGAAGTTGCGTTGTAAAAAATGCATTGTAAAGGTATGCGTTGTAAAAGTGTGCATTGTAACGTCATACATCCGGTGCGAAAGGCCCGTAAAATAGACAAAACAAGTAGAATATTGATTCTGCATGTTATGCCTCATTTGCAAGTTAAAAAGTTAGAATAAAAGGATTTACTACACGTGGTAAATACTGCACTCTGGGGTAATAAATGCAGCAAATACCTCACCTATTCCTGCGAACCTGTAATGAGGCACACAATCTTGTGATTATATACATTGCACGAGGTACATTTTTGTAAGATGAAATAATAACAACGAATGCCTAAATGTTTGAAAGTCTTTTCACTTTAGTGGAACTCAAAATATCGGAAGTGAATTATGTGACAGAAAAAAGACGGAGGTCACAATTAGGTACTTACCAGGTGGAACCCTTCAGCCTTATCTTTTACATTCAAAATGGAGGACAGACAAAACAATGGGAATCGCAGAAATCCTGATCAGAAACTATAAGTATGGCCTGAAATGAGCTGCACAGTGTTTATACCGAGACAATTGGATCCTTTAGCACTAGGCAGTGTGAAAAATAGCTGGGGGGAATTGAAACTTCTTAAGCTACCTCTATGTAAGAAAATATTGAGCTCATATTAAAAATGATAACAGTAGGTGCTTTCAAGAGGGAGAGCGGCAAAGAGTCCCACAGATTCAGGGCTGCTCCAGAGAAGGCCTCTTTACCTTCTGAAAGTGAGGGAATATCCAGATTTTGTGGCATGTTTTTTTGCCTATGAAGGCAGACTGTCTTAAACGTGATGCAAGTTTGGTTGAGCATCTTGCTTAGAGTGAGAGGCATTGTACATCGTTAAGCACTCTGGGGCATATGTACAAAGAAATGTCAGAGTGCGGAGCTGCGCCAAATGTGGCAGCGCCAGTCTCCGACATTTCCAAAACGCAGCTTTATCAGTCGTCTTAGTTAGTGATAACACCTGTGCAGGATCTGACCATACGGGCAATTTAAGCAGCATACTAAAAGAGGAATTGATACAGGCTAACCAAGGGATATGTGAAAGGTTATCCAGGTTTAAACAATCTAAAATAATTGATCTAGTTAGTATAACTAGTTTCCTCATGTGCCCATTAGGAAAACCATGATAGAATGGGTCTTACCAAAAGTATATCCTGGAGTCTAGATACTGAAGACTGACCTCCTGATGAACAATTGCATTTGAAGCAGATGTAGGTAAACATAATAACCGTTTAGAAAAAATATTTTCCTCAACTTGGAGGGTGGTACTAGGGGTGTAACCCCAAAGACTGGCCCCATCTGTGGCAGTGGTCACCCCTCTAGCCTTATAGATATCATCCATTTCTCTGATGTGTCAGCTACCTAATTTAGATGAAAATCTAAAAATCTTTTGTATAACTCTGCTCATCTTGCCTTTAGTATTTAAAATATGTTGTGACCATGAACCATTACTCGTAAATAAAACACCCAAATAGCGAAATTAATTTATGTTACCAATATTATCAATACAAAGGTTCTACATTGTTTATGCGCGATAGAAAAACCCCAAAGTAAATAAAGCCATATTCTGAACAAACGGGGAGGGCGACACTGCCCTTGCAAAAATATCTCCAACAGTATTAGGATCTTGGAAATTAATAACTACACAGTCCCCCATAAGGTTTTTCTTTAAAGGCTCAATCCAACCCACTCTTCAGGTAAACAAAATTCGGTGTGCACTATCAGAGGGAGACAAAGATTAGACCTAAGCCACTGTACATTCTTGTTCTTCAAGGATTCTGAGGTTTGGCTATCGTCCGAATTCAGGAGGGGAACATTGACCAGGACCGCCACATACAAGCTGTGTGAAAGTTAATCGTTACAGGGTCATAAGAAGGCTTTATGGTTGAAGGATCAGTATGACTCACTACTTACAACTGGGACTGTATACCAAGAGAGGGTGGCAGGTTCGGATGGTGGTGGGCCATGGGAAGTGTCTTCACAGTAGGCCCTAGACTCCTCCCTTGTACACATCCAGCAACAGAACTCACTGTGGTCTGCCCTGGAACGGCACAGGCCCCAGGTAAGGCCGTTGCTGACTGGTGGACCAGGGCAGAGTTACTAACAAATTTGACCTGCCCAGAATTTAATGAAGAGGACACGTCGACACTAGCACTTGTTGTATTCACATTTCTAGCAAAAGGAAGTTACTTTTTTTATTTCACCCTCTAACCTATCCAGCTTCCCTCTTAGAGACAGTAAAAAATATTTTATGGTAGCTGTTAATTTTCTCCAAAAAGGAGCCCAAAATGGCTCTTCCGGAGAAATAGAGTAATGAACAGTCCCATGATGGACAGAGGGGTCAAGGAGGCTTGGGTTAACAGCTACAGCCTTTCGTTTCTTCCTTTTGCATTTTGCTGCAGGTGAGCGAGCTAGAGGTGTAGAGGCCGGTGGAGAGGGTGAATAAGATGCCACAGTCATGGATACCAGTGAAGATTAATGATTGATAGAAACATCTCGAACCTGAGTGATACTAGTGCAATGTCTCTCCACGGGAGACAACCATTACAACGCGGTCTTTAAACCGCGATACCTTTACGACGTGGTCATCACAACGCAAGTTGTTACAACGACTTGCGCTGGATGGCGCTATATACTAAGGAATAGTATGATTTACTATCCCAACACCTTCCCTACTGTTACGTAGGCTGGAGTTGGAATAGTAAATCATACTATTCCTAAGTCCAGTGCCTCTAACGCAAGTCGTTGTAACGACCTGCGTTGTGATGACCGCGTCGTAAAGGTATCGCGGTGTAAAGACTGCATTGTAATGACATACATCCTCTCTCCACTGACTCTCGCTACTTATCCAATCTGGGATCAGAGTCCTCAATAGACACCACATGTTCATCTGTCCCATTTGGTGTAGTAATGCCGTAAGAGAAGTGCCGCTCTGCCAAGTCTATTTCTTTAGCTATGACTCCCACAGCATGCGCTAAGAAGGAGCCTATAGTGATGCGCTTGGTAATGCTAGTTAAGTTTATTGCTGCCTTGGCACTTCCAATCTTGCGTTTATCCATTCTTGTAAGTCGTTCCACCAAGGCTACTTAAGATCTAATTCCGTGAAAGCCCCCTACCAAGTAACACTGAGCAACACAGAGCTGAATCAACACTATAGATGATGTAATTCATTAAAGAGGGGTGATTTAAACCACTTACTTCCGTATGAGTCCAGCAAAATGAAAGGTCCAGTCAGGGTACCAGCATCACATTGATAAACAGAGATCAGAATCCAACAGCCAGGAGGGCATACCCAGCCCAGCCTCATTTGGCCACGGACGGATGCAGACGGACCCGCTCTTGGCTCAGTCACCTCAGCTGATTTTATGGCACCGCGACCATGATGGATGGACTCTTTGAATTAATCTAAGCCATTGATAATTATTCATGCCTCAATGTTTTGCCCACCATCCCATCTCAGATTAGACCCAGCATTTTGAAATCATCTTTGGTACTGCTCCAAGAGCATCAGTCCAGTCTGAAGCGCAAAGCCAGGTCTTCTCTGAACGAGAAGTCAAACGGCCCAAGACCAATTTTGGCTTAATCGCGCCTCTCCAGTCACATGTACAGCTAGGTTCCAGTATGAAGGGCAGGCAATGTGGCAGAGTGGGACAGGCCATCCGAAGGCAGCAGCGTCTAACCAACATGCACTTTTCATCAGGACATAAGTATAAAACGGATGTATGTCATTACAACGCGGGCTTTACACCGCGCTACCATTACGACGCAGCCTGCACAACGCAAGTCGGTACAACGACTTGCGCTGGAGGCGCTTGATTTAGGAATAGTATGATTTACTATTCCAACTCCAGCCTACGTAACAGTAGGGAAGGTGTTGGAATAGTAAACCATACTATTCCTTAGTATATAGCGCCATCCAGCGCAAGTCGTTGTAACGACTTGCGTTGTGATGGCTGCGTCGTAATGGTAGCGCGGTGTAAAGCCTGTGTTGTAATGTCTGTCTCCCGTACAAAACAGCATGAGTCTGCTTGATTCATTACCACACAGGCTAGGTTTGTTCATGCCTAGAACATCTTGTGGCATGACATGCAACTTGGATAGATACTTTTGACAAATAAAACATTATTTTTCAATTTTTAAATCTCAGTAATGAAAGTGGCTAGGAAATCATAGGATGATGTCCAGTCTGAAAATATCAGTGACACATAAGTATAAATATCTCCATTGCAAGACAAGTTAAAGGCATTGGTTGCTTGTAAAAAGCTTACAACAAATTGCATCCTCTTCAGTTGCCCCATAAGATAAGACCATAAGTGTGCAAAATAGAATTGTCATTGAGAGGTAGCAGGAATGAGAAAGAAATTGAGACCTAAAACCGGGATACCGAAGCATGTGAATGCATTCACTTCTCTGGAACAGGCTCTACATGTTGCTCATTATATTAAAGAGAAATTGTAAACAATCTGCCATTAGAGTGGCATTGCAGCATCTTTCAGTAGTCTGGTGGTTTGTAGTGTGACCATGTGCTGCCCATCTCAGCAAAGACTAGCATGGGAACGAAACCAGGGGCCATATTTATAAAATATTCATGCACAGCAACACAGCAAGCCACCTTGCCGCGCTGAGTGAGAGTGAAAAGGCAGCAATGTGCCATATTTACTATTATACAGAGCATCCCTGTCCTTTCTTAGCTCTGGCACACTTTTGGCTGCCTAGCGCTAACGCAGGCACCCTTGCAGCCTTGCCTGTTTTTGTGCAAGAAGGGACCACTTCCCGTACAAAAGGAATTCTCAGAGGCATTTTTCTCTTTCTAAGTGTGCTGCAGCACACTTAAACAAGCATTGGAAATGCAATAGGTCTCGCATTAGGAAAGATTGAGCAATTGGTATTGTAAATGACACTTTTTTTATTTATGTGTTGGTTTTGAAAATAGCAAAAGTAATAGCTTTATCAGTTACAATGTCAATAGTTTTAACTTTTGCAAATGTGACACCTATAGCTTTTGTAATGCAATGTGTGTTGTATTTACGTGACTTAGATGTATTGATGTTGCAAATAACAATGGCTTTTAATTTTGTAAATAATTAATACTTAAATAAAATGTATTGTAATTTATAATGGCAATAGCTTAAACGTTTGTAAATAACTTTTATGAAGATTATGTTCAGTGTATTTTATTGTGACGAAAATCCAAGAACATTGCATTTGCACCTACACACACACACAGCCACACACACACACACACACACACATAGATGTGGTGGTGGTGGATCTGGGGGAGGATGTGGTGGTGGTGGTGGTGATGGTGGATGTGGTGGTGATGGTGGTGGATGTGGGGGTGGATGTGGGGGTGGATGTGGTGGTGGATGTGGTGGTGGATGTGGTGGTGGTGGATGTGGTGGTGGTGGAGGTGGTGGATGTGGTGGTGGAGGTGGTGGATGTGGTGGTGGATGTGGTGGAGGTGGTGGATGTGGTGGTGGTGGATGTGGTGGTGGTGGATGTGGTGAAAGTGGTGGTGGATGTGGTGGTGGATGTGGTCAATGTGGTGGTGGAAGTGATGGTGGTGGGTGTGGTGGATGTGGTGGTGGATGCGGTGGTGGATGAGGTGGTGGATGTGGTGGTGGTGGTGAATGTGGTGGTGGATGTGATGGTGGTGGATGCGGTGGTGGTGGTGGATGTGGTGGTGGTGGATGCAGTGGATGTGGTGGTGGATGTGGTGGTGGTGGGTGTGGTGGATGTGGTGGTGGATGTGGTGGTGGATGCAGTGGTGGTGCATGTGGTGGATGTGGTGGTGGTGGATGTGGTGGTGGATGTGGCGGTGGATGTCATGGTGGATGTGGAGGTGATGGTGGATGTGGTGGATGTGGTGGTGGATGCGGTGGATGTGGTGGATGCGGTGGTGGTGGTGGATGCGGTGGTGGTGGATGTGGTGGTGGATGTGGTGGTGGATGTGGTGGTGGATGTGGTGGTGGTGGGTGTGGTGGATGTCATGGTGGATGTGGAGGTGATGGTGGATGTGGTGGTGGATGTGGTGGTGGATGTGGTGGTGATGGTGGATGTGGTGGTGGATGCGGTGGATGTGGTGGTGGTGGATGTGGTGGTGGATGTGGTGGTGGAAGTGGTGGTGATGGTGGATGTGGTGGTGGATGTGGTGGTGGATGCGGTGGATGTGGTGGTGGTGGATGCGGTGGATGTGGTGGTGGATGTGGTGGTGGTGGGTGTGGTGGATGTGGTGGGTGTGGATGTGGCGGTGGATGTCATGGTGAAAGTGGAGGTGATGGTGGATGTGGTGGTGGATGTGGTGGTGATGGTGGATGTGGTGGTGGATGTGGTGGTGGATGTGGTGGTGGATGTGGTGGTGATGGTGGATGTGGTGGTGGATGCGGCGGATGTGGTGGTGGTGGATGCGGTGGATTTGGTGATGGTGGATGCGGTGGTGGTGGTGGATGTGGTGGTGGATGTGGTGGTGGATGTGGTGGTGGTGGATCTGGGGGATATGGTGGTGGTGGATGTGGTGGTGGATGTGGTGGTGGTGGTGGTGGATGTGGTGGTGATGGTGGTGGATGTGGTGGTGGATGTGGTGGTGGATGTGGTGGTGGTGGATGTGGTGGTGGTGGAGGTGGTGGATGTGGTGGTGGTGGAGGTGGTGGATGTGGTGGTGGATGTGGTGGAGGTGGTGGATGTGGTGGTGGTGGATGTGGTGAAAGTGGTGGTGGATGTGGTGGTGGATGTGGTCGATGTGGTGGTGGATGTGGTGGTGGAAGTGATGGTGGTGGGTGTGGTGGATGTGGTGGTGGGTGATGCGGTGGTGGATGAGGTGGTGGATGTGGTGGTGGTGGATGCGGTGGTGGATGTGGTGGATGTGGTGGTGGTGGATGCGGTGGATGTGGTGGTGGATGTGGTGGTGATGGGTGTGGTGGATGTGGTGGTGGATGTGGTGTTGGATGCGGTGGTTGTGCATGTGGTGGATGTGGTGGTGGTGGATGTGGCGGTGGATGTCATAGTGGTTGTGGAGGTGATGGTGGATGTGGTGGATGTGGTGGTGGATGCGGTGGATGTGGTGGATGCGGTGGTGGATGCGGTGGTGGTGGAAGTGGTGGTGGATGTGTTGGATGTGGTGGTGGATGTGGTGGTGGATGTGGTGGATGTGGTGGTGGATGTGGTGGATGTGGGGTGATTGCGGCTTGCAAGCTTATTTCGCTCACGTTATGCAGTTTCAAACATGATTGCCACTATTACTCTCAAATTCACTTGGCAGCAAACTGGTGAACTAATTAAAAGAAAGTCGTATTCAGCGGTATGGCCGGTACTTTATTCCAGCAAAGTGGCAAGCCAGTACAAACCAATGAGCTAGTAAAGCTAAAACCACACCACATGGCACAATTGCTGGCTGAGCAAGCAGAAGTAAGCCAAACAGCTTTCCCGTGGCTAAGGAGAGCTGAGCTCTTTTTGTAGCAGCACGCATAAGAAAAGTCCCGTATTTTCACCAAAACACTCTCTGATAATGATCAGCCAAATTCAGAAGGCTTCCTGCCCTCATATATTCCCAAGAGAGCAGTAATCTTATAAGGAAATGCTGTCATCACACCTAAAGCTACCGAGGGAGAAAGGAAGTGCAAAACTACACTATAGTGCTTAATGGTAAACAACAGTCGAAAGTGCCTCTGCGCTGACCCGCTGTCTTTCCTGTACACAGTGTTGTGGTGTTAGTCTTTCTGCAAGGGCTCTGCTGTCGGGTTGGTAGAGCCATGACATGACCAATTGCATAACAGTGCTGAAGACTCACCTGAAAGAAACTACATTTATGGCCAATAAACAGATTGTGCAGGGGCAAAATAAAGTCACTCAGTCGGGGGGAGCTATTGACTGAAGTTGGCTGTTCCCACTGTCCCGTGATATATGCTATTGGGCATAAATAGGAACACACCAATGGATGAGGAGAGCTTGCTGGAAGACATTCTTTGTATATTATAGTTAAACAAACAACAACAAAAGGCCAGCCATTAAAACAAGGAGAAACACGAGAGACGTCCTGCGGCCGTCAAAGTGAAAGTACGGCCGGCGGAGGGCATTGCTGTGGGGAGGCGGGAGGAGAAATGCGACACGGCGGGCAGGGGAGGGGCGGAGCAGGGAGAGCGGCATGAGGGTGTGAAGCAGCAGGGGCCTTTGAAGTGAAGCTAAGCTTCACTTCAAAGGTGTGGGAGGAGTGCTGCTGGTGATTGACTGGCGATTTGATGATGTGCACGCGCATTTTAGGTCAATGCGCTTGCGCATTGACCTAAAAGCGCACGGGCACAGCATCAAATCGCCAGTGGAATCACCAGTTAGGTAAACTCTCGATAAGCCTCTTTACGTTCCTTGGGCCACGAACTTGCAGTGGTCCCCCGGTTCAAGCTTAGTCGAGCTGGAGGCCGCTCATTTCGAGTGCGGGCTGCGGCCCTGTGGAACTCCCTACCTTTAAAGATCCGTGCCCTGGATGATCTTTTTTTCATTTCGTAGGGCCATTAAGACTTTTTTATTTTCTTAGTTGTTGCCCCTTTTATTCTGCTGCCTCTTTAGTTGTGATGTGTTGTCTACCTTGTCAAGCGCCAGGACGCTCCTTCGCTGGAGCAGCTGTGCGCGATATAAGTTTCCATAACATAATATAACATAACATATATCTCGCTCCCGCTCAATGCGCATGCGCATTGAGATAGGTCGCTCGACCTAAAAACGGAAACAAAGAGTAGAAATAAAGATATTTATCCTCGTTGCACCTCTGGTGGGAATGCGTACAATGCAGACGCATTCCCAGGTCTACCAATGTTGGTACATCTGGGAATGTGTGAGAGTTCTTGGTTGGATGCGTGGGAAAACCCACGCTCACCCATGGAATACCTCCCTAACACAGAGTGATGCAAAGCAGCGATTTGCCCTGTCGTGTGTTACTCTAGATGTGTCAAGCCACTCAGGGCCACGTAAGCTGACCTCGCGTGGCTTGATAAATCTCATTTAGGCTTTGCGTTGCCCTTGCGTCCCCTTGCGTGGGGCAAAAATGATGCAAAACGTTGGTAAAAATGACCCCAGGTATCCTGGACTTCTAAAAATACCCTGATTTGAGGAGTTGCAGCCAGGTGGGGATACTGAGTTGCTTCACATGTTGGTAGCTCCTGCAAAAATCAACACTTTCCCTCCACCCTCCCTCAAAAAGTATTTAATGGGCCATCCACAAGAAATTCACAGACATTCTAATGCTAATAGTTGAAAAAATAGCTCCTCAGGAGAGAAAGAGGCATATCTGCCACTTTCTGTTTTTAATTAAAGCTTTCTCTGGTGTACTGTATGTTTCATGTTAATTAAGCGATAGCAGGGTGGTAGCGGTACGTATCGCAGCAGTATCCTGGTGTAAGTCTACAATTATTATTAGACTTTTCGTGGAATTTATACTAAAAAGTCATAATTTATGCTGGATCGATGCGAGAACCTGCTCATGACACCTGTAATGCCACTGGGTCGAGGGCAATATGATGTGCTTCTTGTGATGTTATTTGATCAATGCCCACTTGATGTCTGTGAAGACACTGAGATAACAGTCATGTAGTGTCACTTTCTGTGATGTCATTGTGATCAAAGGTCAAATGATGTTGCTGATGCCAAAGAGGTATGGTAGTTCCTCTCCAGGCTACTGGGAAGGGCTGAGACAGATATGTTAGCTCTTATTCAGCCTAACCCACTTCTACTTAGACTGGTTGGCATAAAGCACCACTTGAATTTCAAGAGGGGGTAAGTTTGGTGGTGGTAAGCAGTCTTCCACCGCAGTTTCAATTCTATTTCAATAATTTCAATTGTCAGTTTTATATAGTGCTACCCTGCCCAATGTATTACAGCTATAATTTAGAGACTGCATACATTGATTTTTGTAAAAAGCTACAGGCTGCAATTGCGCCAACTCAGAAAGAGAGAACATATGGGACGGTGGTAAGAGGTAGAAGGTTGTATATAGGGCTTTAAGTAGGATTAAAAAAACTGGGGGTGCTCCAAAAGGGACGTGGCAAACCTCTTAAAGAGGTGTAGCCAATCCAATTAGGGGAGTGGCCTAATCATGAGAAGTAGCATTGTGTGCCGCTTCAATATAATGGAGCAATTGCACAGTATGGCTAGCGCTATAGGGTAGGGGGTCCATTACTCAAGACTGTATTGTTTACAGCATGCAAACATGGGAACTTTTTTTCATCTCTGCATCAACTACAACCAGCTAAAATAACAACAAAACAAACAGGCTAAAATATGTCACTGCCATTAATAAACAACGCACACAATAGGGATGTGGAGTTTAACAGTATTTACACACGCCACTATTCCCCGCTGTGCCAACTAGGATTCAGTTTTGTGATTTTCTGGCAGGACCACTGAAATGATGTGATTCTGCTGCACTTTCCACATAATTATGGATTTGCGTCATTTGCTACTTAATCATCTGCTGCATAACCTGTGGATTTTAACAATAAAAAATTGTTTCTAGTTCAAAACGATTAAAAGGTATTAAAGATGTAGTCACACTTGTTGCCATACAGTGGACAGCCCTTCGCAAAAGGTGACTAGTCACCTTTCAATTCCTTGTTGGTGTATTTCGGTGGTAAACTGTTTAAAGTGCAATGTTTGCCCAGACAGTAATCACATGTGTAAAAATGGAAGCTTAATTAAATACTATCATAAAATGTGAAAATTAAGCTGTAGTATCTGCCTTTTTTTGCAAAAGAATTTATTCAACCCTGCTGCTTAACTTTAGTCCTTTCCTGCTGCATAAGTCTAGTGGTCCTGCTTTGTGGTCACACACAGTTATTTGCCTTGCTCGCATTAGGCAACTGAGGTTTCATAGTAAAATTGATTCGTTTAACTTACATTTATTTTCCATTTAACATGTGCACATTTTGTACGCAATTATCTGAAAGTAAAAAAAAATAACAAACCAGTTACAGAATATATTGCTCCTTTTAGCCACATCCTGGATCCTGCCACCCATTTGCACCCCCCTGCCCCAGGAATGCAGCTACAGACCCCCAGGAGGGTGCTCCCCACAGTGTGAAGACCTGTAAAGCACAGACAGAGGGGATATGAGGACCTCTCACCACGCCCCTGCCTCAATGGCTGACACCATAAGGATGTTGCTGGTCCTGCATTGCAAAAAGAGAAGGGAAATCCAGAGAGAAAATGACTCTCTTTAAAGGATTTCCCTTCCCCTACAAAGCTCACCCGGCACGACGTCATGCCGTAACTTCTCCACTAGTGAGAAGTGAATAGTGTGAGCACGAGCCATCGATGTGCCTGCTGTCACTGTAGTCCGGAAAAAACACACCTCCTGTGCCAGGGCACAAAACAGAGCCCAATAAGGACCCATTTCGAGGCCCCCTTTAAAAAACTGTCGGTGCTCAGCACCAGCAGGACCCAGCCGAGGTAAAGTCCTGGTGGTATGTATACCATACAGAGCATTTGTGACAAGGATATTAACAACTACCTTGATGTGTAGTGATACTTAAACATTATTATTGGGGCGTTAACTACTGATCCTTCGGTGACAATTGAGTGGCCAGACTCGATACAAGTCAACGGTAAACGATCGGCGGGTCTATCAGCGAATCACATCTTTTGCAGTGGTGTAATGCAAAATGATGGGACCGCCGTGCAAATGTTGTGAGGGGACCCCACCACTCCTGTAGCTCACAGATGTTTATAGTACTTAGGATGAAAGCAGGCTCCTGAATAATGGAGTCCTTTGTACCACAGTGAATGTCCGGGCTAAGATGGCGAGGAGTGCTCATGGAATATTCACAATGGCTATGAAACTGGGAGACAGGCGGGTTCATGACATGCTTAAAATTTTTCAGTCCCGTTGTGTCTCGATTGCCTTGTACAGAGCGGGCATTTGGGGCTATGCCCCGGCAGGGTCTCTTCAGGTTGAGGAGAATGCTTTCCTGAAGAGACTATTGTGCCTGCCAAGCTCTGTTTCTAATGCTTTAGTGCACAATGAACTGGGTATTTACCATCTTGCCGACTTGATCCTCCTTAGGCCACTGATGCTATGGCGTTCCATTTGGATAAAAGAAGAGACCTCATTGTGCAGAGCCATTATTTCTGATTGTCTTTCTTTGGACCATCATTTAAAGATCCCATGGTTAAAGTATATTGTGGATAATTTCCGTCAGATCTTTAACATTAACATCATTGCGGATCGATGTGGGACTATTGAGCTGTCTAAAAACGAACTTAAGCACTGTTTTTTACAACAACTTTCCACCAGGAGACATCAAAAAAGCTCTGAACTCTCAACCTGTGTTCTTTATCATGATTTAAATGAATTTGTGGGTTTCCAACCGTATTTGTCACAAGTGACCTGGAAGGCACATCGGTTTGTGTTGACTAGACTGAGAATCGGAGTAGTCCACAACCTTGTTGCTTTCCCCTCTCAGCATTCACATCCTGATGGCCCCTGTCCGTGTGACAATACCACCCCTCAAAGCACTGTGCACTTTCTTTTGCTCTGTCAGTTATACAAATACCTGCGGATTGCTTATTTGAAACCCCTGTTTGTGAAGTTTGGAGTCAGGACAATACGAGACTGCATGAGCCTGCTTTTTAACTTACATCATCCTGACGTTTGTTTTTATACGGCTACCTTTCTCCTTAAATCAATTAATGCAAGGAAAAGTATGCTTTTTTAACCTTTTTAAATTGCTGTATTTCCTGCTTTTGACTGTTGTTTTATATTGTTGTCTTTTTATGCTGTGCTTTTATGGACTTGCCTTTTGTTCCGAATAAAGCCTTATGAAATGAAATGAAATGCATTACACCCTTGGGGCCGTATTACAGAAAGTGCCCCAGGGGCGCAACAGGCGTTTGCGCCTGCTTTGCACGCCCCCGGGACACTTTGGTATTACAGAAGGGGCCGCAGATGCTTGTGCAGCTCTTTCTGTAATGCTGAAAGCGCTGCCGGCGCTTTCTCAAGATGGCGTTTCCCCATTTGTATGGGGGCGTGGACCCATGGAAATAAGGGATCCCTTTGCCTTGGCACCCACGCCATATTATAGACGTGGGTGCAGAGGCAAATAAGCTGTCAGGAGGCGCGCTGACAGTGCGCCACCTAAAAGGCGGCGCAATGTCAGTGCGCCTCCTGATAGCAGCCCTCTGGAGGGTGTAAGCTGGTCCTATGCACCCCTCAGACATTCCCTTGCATGTGGGTGCTGTCACTCACTGCACCTGCCTGCAAGGGGATCTCTAATCCCCTTTAAAAGTGCAGGGGTTTGCCGCCTGCACAGCGAAATATGGAGCGGCTGCTTCAAAGTCGCTCTGTATTTCACTTGAATGCGCTGACACAGGGCAGCACGAGTTCGCGGCTGCCCTGGGGTCAGCGCATTCCATGTAATAGGGTGCACTTTCTCTGTTTGCGCCCGGCGCACCTGTTTCAAGGTGCACCGGGCGCAAACAGGGAAAGTGCGCCGTATGCAATAGGGCCCATGGTCTTTGGTTCAGGTTGCTGAGCTGAGAGGAAAAACTAGAATAGCACAGCCCTCCACACTCATGCAAACAAGTGAGCCTGGAGGAAAAGGAACTAAAATAATGAGATAGAAAAGAGGGGCAGAGAGGAACAGGTCAAGACTGGGCTAGGAGAGGCAAACAGGGATTTTGGCTGTACGGTGTTGCTTGGTCAAATAGCAGTGAAGTAACTCATCTGTAGAGTTGCTTGGACAGCTACATTTTCAGTACGTATTCTATATGGATGCTCTATTTTATTCCAACATGCCCAGTCTTGATGAGATGCTGGCCTTCGGGCACAAATAGTCCCAAGTTGAGCGTCACAAGCATTGAGGTGACAGCTTGGCTGTCCCTGGGCTGCTAGCGATGCCTGTTGCCCCACCAGACAGGACAACTGAGCTTTCCAGAAGAAGCATTAGTACAGGCAGGCCCCTTTCTTTGTTAAGGATAAACGGAAGCACATTCCACAGGCATTAAAAGACTGCAATTGTCATATGTCACATACAACCTATTTCTGATGCATATTGAAATGAAACTACAAAGGAGAATAAGGAATTCACTCTAAATTTATCTAGAAAATATAAGGATGAACATTTGTCTTTCATTTTCAAATTTTAGTTGTTCAGTCAACACAGGTTTCGTCTTATAAAGGTATGCATGGAGTGCTTAATTTGAGCCGGTGGTTTCAGGTGCTCGGCACCGGAACTTAATTGTCAACACCGGCACTTATGACAGTCTGCACTGAGTAGTGGCTGCTTCCGGACGGGGGTGGTGATGCAGGGGGAGGGGAATTGAGAAAAAAAACACTTACCTTGAAACTGTCGAACTCCGCCTCTCCCCGCTCTCTTTATCTTCCTGTCTCCAGTCCTAGTAGTAGGAAGCACCCGGGGCTCCCAGGCTCCCCTAAGCCAATCACAACGCTGCAATGCAGTGTTGTAATTGGTCTGAGCGCCGTGGTTCGGCACTCAGAGGTAAACAGAGAGCCTGTGCATGTTCCCCACCAGGCTGTGTAATGCAGCCAGGTGGGTAACATGCAAAGTGCGCATGAACTGTTTGGTCGGCCCAAGAGGGCCGGCCAAACAGTTATGCGCACTTAGGGAGTGCAAACCACTCCTCCCCTGCTCTGGCCAGGCCTGCCCCACACTGCACACAGGCTGCATGCGATAGGAAAAATAAAATCATAATAACGATACGTTATTGTCATTTTATTTTTCCGTTTTGTACAGTGGGGAAATGCTCCTCCGCCTTAGCGGAGGAGTCACCACTGTCTGCACTGTTTATCTAAATTAAAGATTAACACAACAGTGAACGTTAGAAATGACAAATATCTGCTGCCCAATCCATTATTGTAGCATTGTGGTCCAGAATAGTCTGAAATGTCATACTTGTAGGGTGTGTTGATTAGTAGTTGTGTTGATTGTGTGACTGTTGGCATGCATAGGGGCCATTAGTAGTGCAAGCTGCAGTGGCCTCTTGACGAGGGCCCTGGCACTTATGTTTGACAAATTAAGCACTGCAAGCAGGCCTAAGACTTTTTTAAGGCTTTCCGGAGTCAAGGGGGTTAATTCATCAATTCATGATAATCACTGCAACACTGAATAAAATCGTAGTTGTGAAGGAACTTTTGAAGTTGCTGTTATGCTGTTATGAGGCAATATTTTATGATCTGTTTGAAATGTGGCCATCTATAAATATATGTTAAATGTTGATGAGGTCCATATTCACAGGAATCAGGGATGCGGAAGAAAAGGGAGGCGCTGAATCTTGTCTCAAAAGAAGGGCCAATGTAACTAAATAGTCTCATGCGGTCTGATAACACAATTTCTCTGGCCAGTTTAAGGTGTAATACCCTCAGAATAAGGTTAATGTTCTGACTCACTCCCTGTTTGCTGCAAGGAAGAATGGTGACCAGGCAGAAGCAGCAGGGGCGGCTCCTCCTCTAAGGCGGCGGAGCGCCGCCCCACTGCTCTATGGGTAGTGGAAAAAGGAAAAATAAAATGACAATAACAAGGTTATTATCATTTTATTTTTTGTTGTTGCAGGGTTGGATTAGGGCGTGGCTGGGGGAACAGGGAGGAGGAGTGGTTCATGCACTTAAGTGCGCATGACGGGTTGGCTGGCCGTCTTGGGATGGCCAAACAGTCATATGCACTTGGCATATTCCCCACTAGGCTGTAATGCACAGCCTGGTGTGGAACATGCACAGGTTCTGAGCGCCGAACCACAGCGCTCAGACCAATCACAATGCTCTATTGCAGCATTGTGATTGGTTTGGTTTGGGGAGCCTGTGTGCTTCCTGCTTCATCCAGACTCCGAGTCAGGAAGAGAAGAGAAGCAGAGACGACTAGGCGAGTCGACGGAAAAGGTAAGTGCTTTAAAAAATATATTTTTCAAACCTCTCCCACACTGCCCCGCCAACCCAGTTCCCTACCAGCTGTCACTGGCCCCATTTGGACCTTTACTATTACTTCCAGAAGAATCCCTCCTCAAGATATGTTGAGTATGTACAAAGGGTGTGTTCAGGACTGTACTGAAGCCTCCTTATCCAGGGCTTTAAGTGATCCGGGTCTCACCGGGTCTGAGCACCATTAGTTTTTTAAAGGGGCCTTGAAACGGGTCTCTATCGGGCTCTGTTTTGTGCCCTGGCCCAGGCGGTCCGTTTTTTTCCGGACTGCAGTGACAGTAGGCACGTCGATGTGCTCTGCTCACACTGCTCACTAGAGAAGTTACTAGAATCATTCGTTTCAATCGAGGAGAAGGACGGATGCCTTGTTCCTGAATCGGTATGTCATCGCGCTAGTTTGAGTACCTCCGCCATCGCGCCTGAAGACGCTTTGGTGTTCACAACAATTTCCTTCTCATTCCAGCAAAGGAGCGGCCGCTCCCGAGCAAAGAAGGACCGAACAGTCAGTCAGAAGCTGTTCGTCAGCGGTCCCTGTGATCACTCCTTTGGGGAAATACAAATTAGATTCGACTTTGGGAATTCACCAGCCCACCACTGCTTGTGATTATTGAATATCAGATAAAGAACCTACCCGGTCCTGAGGAGAACCCCACCAAGGTGAAGGGGTTTGAAACGCGTCGACCAGTCCTGTCCCGTATCTGGTTACTACTAGTGTTTTGGAACAGTCCTTGCATTAATGTGGTCACATGAGTGACTTTGATAAAATTACGACCAAAACAGACTTTAAGAATTACAAAACCACGAAAAGAATTATTTTCCATCCAATTATTTACCGATACGTGGACACATTGTTTTCTTATTTCCAGTTGTTTGAATGGTTTGTGTATGACTGTATGGCCAAGTGTGTATGAAATTGTGTACTAATTTGTATGTATATATTGTATATAAATTCTTGTTGCATTTTGTATTTTGTATTTTCCATGCACGAAAAGTAGTGTGCTCAAAAAAAGAAAAAGAATTCTAATAAAAGTAAATAAATACCGTTTGGTGTTAAATCAAAAACAGGTTGTTTTTGCTTAATTCAAAACAGCTTATTCTTAAGGATTTTTGTTTGGCAAATAGGTAGCTCCAGCATTGGCGTTTGTTTTGTTTGATATCACTAGAGAAGTTACAGCATGATGTCATGCAGGTCAGTGTTGAAGGGGAAGGGAAATCCTTTAAAGAGAGACATTTTCTCTCTGGATTTCCCTTCTCTTTTTGAAACTCAGGAGCAGCAACTCTGTTGTGGTGTCACCAGGGCTTTAAGGAAAGCTTTTTCAATATTATATAATAGCCATAGCTGCTGCTTATTTATCTTATGCAACTAGCAACCATTGACAAAGCCAATAGTCCTGACTTGTTGTAGGTATGATGTTAGTTGTTGTATCATATATCTGAATGCAATGACAGAATCAGCAAAATACAAGTCGGGTGGCACACTATGCTAACCACAGATTTTTAGCTTATGTGTTTTTAAGCCACGCCCTTAAATACATTGACCACGTCCCTTTGAGAGCCCCCCAGTTTTTTCATCCCACTTAAAGCCCTGACCTTAGCGGTAATTTAATACTAAAAGTCTTAATGGTAAAGTAAATTGATCGAGCAATGTTGGAGAACTGGCGCGCAATGGATGATACAACAATTAAGGACTTCTGGCATGAGGTCAAAATCCAGATTAACACTAGTGACTTACCCAAAAACAGCATTTGTCATAATGAAATGCTGGCATAAAGTCAAGTGGCTGCCAATGTGTAAGTGCCAGCCAGGTAGCTGCTGGCAGGTCGCATTAGAAGGGGAGAAAACATCTAGCAGGCTCGGGGCCAGAGAGCAGACGTTTACTGCACTGTGGGTGTTGTGAACTGGGTGCCTGTGCAACCACAGAGGTGTGTTCGCTGGTGTTATAGGTTAATGTGTACAAATAAATAAATATGTCAGTCGACGAAAGTTTTCCTTTGGAGCCTGGCACTGTTGCAACCGAATGCTGGGGCTGCCTTGCAGAATAACAAGGCTGCCTCGTCTTGATTCTACTTCCTGCGTCTTTCTTTCACCACCTTTCTCTTCCTGCTCTTTATGTTAATTTTGCAGGTTCTTTTCACCCCTGCTCCCTTTGTCTATTGATTCCTGTTTTCTGCTTTCTCGCTCTGTCAGACTGATGAAAATAAATAGGTTATGGTCCCGAAAAACCTGTGCTGGTGCACACTCCCTCAAGCACCCGCAGAAATTAAGCAGTGGCGAATGTGGCAGACAGGCGTGCTCTGAAACATTAAATGCACACGATTCAGAAGCATTGCACATTTTACCCTGTCACTTTTACTCTTTCTGTTGCAGTCAGTACAAAGAAATGCATATATACATCTAATAGCATCGTTGAGGCAGAGAAGGGTCATCAAGAGCCAATCCTATTCGCTCCTTACACTCAACAATAGTAATAGTGAGCATATTTACCCATCTGCACAGATAGATAGATAGATAGATAGATAGATAGATAGATAGATAGGTAGATAGATAGATAGATAGATAGATAGATAGATAGATAGATAGATAGATAGATAGATAGATAGATAGATAGATAGATAGATAGATAGATAGATAGATAGATAGATAGATAGATAGATAGATAGATAGATAGATAGATAGATAGATAGATAGATAATGTATTCTGCCCACCCAGCCTCATTGTTGGTAGGAATAATAACGTTGGTCATTTCTTTTAATGGGGGAAATGTTCACATATTCTCTTTACCCAAAAAATATGCCTTGCATTATATGCGCCGCCTGGATGAGGTGACGTATTTCTTTTCTTTTTTTTCTTGATGCAGTCGACATTACCAAACACAAATATGATTCTTCCCAGCACCAACATGGGAGCAGACATCCCTTCTGGCAGGGTTCAGAAGTGAAAGCGTTTTTTTCTCTGTTCTGTTGCTGGGGAGACAGCTTGAGCCTTCGCAGACACCGCCTCCAGCTGCCATGGCGGCCTGGCGGAGACGCGAGCACGTTGCAGGGAAGGCAATCACTTCAGTTTCAGTGCTACAGGTGCAGCGTCACGTGACTTCCTGGGGAATGGAGCGTGCTGCTCATTCTGTCTGTAGCTGTCTCAATATATCGCTATTAAAAGAGCGCCCTTCACTGCGAGCTTCTCCAGTGACCAAAAAGAATGCCAATTGGTACAGCCATACCTCAGTTTCCCAAGGATGGTCGGTCAGAATACCACTGTGCTTGCTTTATTTTTTTTTCTAATGGGTTCTCGATAGGGGTGTGTGAAATTTGCGAAAATTTGATTTCCTGTAATTTCCTGAAATTCTGGCAAAATTCATCCTGCGTGAATTTTTGACGCAGTGCTGCATTTAAACAAAGGAACTGTAAACTACATGGAAATGATTTACCCCATGCTTTTGTGGCAGTAGCACAGAAAATAAACAGTGTACCTTCTGCAGATCCCACTGGGAAATTATTATTTTTTAAGTTGGAAATAAACTAAAAAGTTGAACGCGCACTATTGATTATATAATTAAAATGAAACAAATGTAAAAAAAAATCAAACAATTAAAAAAAACTCCCTTTCATTAAAAATTATTGCCATGGTCTTTTATTGTGAATGCTTGAGAAAAAGTATGTTTTTGAACAGAACCGTCACCTCTGTGTTCTTCATTAGTTCATATATAACTTATAGTCCCTATGAATAAGTACTAGTGGATCATACCACTGTATCTCCCTGTGAACTAGCAATAACTTTACCGTTAGAGGTAAAAACTAGTCTTCCGTGATGTAAATTATTATGATGTCAAAGGGTTTATGGTCTTGAGGCATTTTTTGTTAGGATTCAGAGTCAAAGGTAAAATGAGTTTACATCCAGTGATGTCATTTGCTACCCCAGGCATTTTAGTGAATCACGTTCATGGCAAACAACAGCTGTTGTTCCTGAGTGTTTGCGGTAAAGTTTTTACATGAATTACTGCGAACTGCGCCACTTACAGTAAAGTTTTAATGTGAATGGCAAAGTTATATTAAATGGCATAAATGTGTCATTTAAGTAATTTCACATAACAAGTTTAACCCGAAATTCCCGAAATTACATTAATTACAGCAGCGCAATATAAATTTCACTGAGCCCTAGGTCTCAAGTATTTCTGCCTGAGAAATAGGTTGTAAAACTGCAAAGTAAACTTTTTTAAAAAGTTTATGGCAATGTTTCATCTATGCATAAGGTCTAGTTGACTTTAGTCTGTGAATCGGCCCAACACAAGACAAGAAGCAACAATAGGGGTTCATAATGCAAATATTGACTGTCCTGAACATTGCCCAGCTCTGCAAACGCCTAGCAATACAGAGATTTGACTTTGTTTTTCCCCCGTTATACCGCCCAGGGTGAAAGCATTCTGGGAGTTGCAGTTTCAGTCATTCAAACTGCATTTGTCGATCATGTGGCAGGGGGAGGCGCGCACTCATCAATTAAGGGTGCGGCAGATGACAGCTGGGCGAATGAACTCGCAGTTGGGCAGAGGCGTCTGACGAAGGCTCACGCTGAAATGCATAACGCCGTATCTGCCTGCAAATAAAGAACTTCTTCACTTACCCCCGCTTGAGGCTCCTTCCTTCATCACTGGTGGAGGTGTTCGTTTTGATATTATGCGTGTCAGCCAGAGACACGGTTGGGAGTCCACGCTTCACAAGTCGGCTGCCTTTCATCTGGACACCTGCGTTTGCAGTTTTTCGTTTCGTCAAGGGATTGACATGAGGCAGCTCACCCGCAGCAAGCAGGAAAGCAAGGAACGCTGGGAATACAGTCGGTGACTTCACTGATGTTGTTGGTAAACCTCTACCAGCACACGATCCTGCCAACCTATGAACTGCTGGTTGAAGCGAATGCGGGGACCGGAGGGGTTCATAATGCAAATATTGACTGTCCTGAACATTGCCCAGCTCTGCAACCGCCTAGCAATACAGAGATTTGACTTTGTTTTTCCCCCGTTATACCGCCCAGGGTGAAAGCATTCTGGGAGTTGCAGTTTCAGTCATTCAAACTGCATTTGTCGATCATGTGGCAGGGGGAGGCGCGCACTCATCAATTAAGGGTGCGGCAGATGACAGCTGGGCGAATGAACTCGCAGTTGGGCAGAGGCGTCTGACGAAGGCTCACGCTGAAATGCATAACGCCGTATCTGCCTGCAAATAAAGAACTTCTTCACTTACCCCCGCTTGAGGCTCCTTCCTTCATCACTGGTGGAGGTGTTCGTTTTGATATATATATATATATATATATATATATATATATATATCTATATATATATATATATATATATATATCTATATATAGATATATATAGATATATATATATATATATATATATATATATTACCTACTGGCGGTCGCCAGTAGGTATATTTAGTTAGGATTTTTTCTCTATGGGTTTTTTGAAAATTCTATGTCTAATAACTTTGGCGTTTGTGGACGGAATTGGCTGAAATTTTCAGGAAAATGGCACATTTTGTTTCTGAGCAGCCCTTGAAAATTTGGGGGGGGGTTCGTCCAGTGGGGGCCGAGAAAAAAGGGGGGTCCCAAAACGTGTTTTTAACATTGAGTTTTCCATAGGGCGGTTGGCCTCACTTTTAGCCCGAACGGCTGAATGGATTTGCACGAAACTTGGCAAAATTGTAGGGACTGGTAGCCCGATGTGCCTTTTGTAGGTCTCAATATATGTGCTCCAGTGGATTTTGAGAAATTAACGTTTAAAAAAAGATATATATCTGTAACAGCGGACCGGTTAGCGCTCTGGTTCGCGGACTTTTCGCGCAACGGAGCTTTGTGAAGCGAAGCTGATTGGTTCTCCGGCGTCTGTCAACATTCCAAACAGTCCGTAGCGGCCGCCATCTTGTCTCTCGGTAGGATCGAGAGACAAGAGGAGGTCAAAACAAAGGGGGAAATAACTATAAGGGGGCATAGTAGATCCTCGCTGACCCCCTAGGTTTGATGTGGAGGTTTTAAAAGGGCCCCGCGGGGCAAAAAAAAATAATAAAAATAATAATTGAACGGCTGAATGGATTTGCACGAAACTTGGCAAAATATTAGGGACTGGTAGCCCGATGTGCCTTTGCTAGGTCTCAATATATGTGCTCCAGTGGATTTTGAGAAATTAACGTTCAAAAAAAGATATATATCTGTAACAGCGCTCCGCTTCGCGTAACGGAGGTTTGCGAAGCTGATTGGTCATTCTGTCACTGGGCTATAGTTGGGCTACATCTGGCTGATATTTGGGCTACATTTGTTTTTTTGTGTGTCTGGCGGCCATCTTTGGGCTACATTGGGCTACATTGGGCTTCATTGGGCTACATTCGGCTAATTAGCAAATAGCTCATCGCAAACTAGGAATGGTAAAGAATCGCTATTTATTCCTTAAAGTTCGCTATTTAGGAAATGCAAATAACTTTGATGATACATATGGCGGTTCATCTCTAACAAGATAAGAAGCATAGGGATAGATTTATGATGACTGGCGCATCACCAGGGATGTGTTAGTCATTCTGTGCCGCTGTTCCGTCACCTATGGTGTGCTGCATTTACAATGCGGCGCATCATGGGGCAAAAACAGCACAGATGCGTGATGTATCTGTGCCGTAAAGGTGGCGCATTGCTGGAGTTGTATTGCAAGTGTGATGAAGCTCCAGCAAGGGTCGGGGGTGCCCCTGTCGCAGGGTTTCTGTTCTCACACAGAACTGTGGACAGAGGATTGGAACCTCGGCGAATTAGGGTGTCCCAAAACTCACGTTAGTAATCAAAAACTATTTAGCAAGCTAGGTACAGTGTCACATTGGATATAACAAACTCTCAATGTTTAGACAATCCAGAATATGAACTTATAGTACCTCAGGATACGTGGAACTCATGAACAGTCGGTCGTTATAGATTTCTTAGAAACCAGAACATGGAGTTAAGAAGAACAGATGTGTATTTGAAATGTTTATTTACTAATGCCGTCTTCTCAGGCGTAGTACCTTAGATAATAAAAGTACACATATTATCAGTAGCAAAATTACCAGCATAGTTACTAGTACATAAAAAGTGAATGGTGATAGTATGTTAACATGCTGTAAATGAATAAGAGTTAGCAACACTTATAAGCAGCCGCGGGCCGTGGAGGGAGTTACGGTGGGGCAGGGAGGCGGGGAGGGGGAGGGGCAAGGTAGAGAGGGCTCCACCCTGCTTCTCCCCCTCCCCGCCTCCCTGCCCCATCGTAACTCCCTCCACGGCCCGCGGCTGCTTATATCTCACCCTCCCTAATACACATATTATATTATTTGCTAAGAAGGTCTCTTTGTGTTGGTTTAGGGCGTGTCCATACTTTAGTGTCTTAGATTTGAAGAAATCACATCAGCATACACCAGCTCTCTCTTCATGTGAACCGCATCAACTGTTGTGTATGTGTGTTCGGCAAAGCAATATAAAACCCGCCTCATGCCCAGAATTGGCAGAAGTTGCACTTATGTTATGAGTATGAAGTCGTGGAGATCAGACCTCATAAAAATTCTGTATCGTGTTGTTCTTGAAACTTTAGCACTCGCTGTACAGATATAGTTTAACAAGTAAAGCAGATAGTAGACCAATAACATATTATTCTCATGTAAACCACGATGAACTACTAGGTGGAAAGCTAAAGCAACAACTAAGTGTCGTGTGCAGAAGTTGCAAAAAAGGAAAAATGGCGTTTAAACCGGTAATGAGCCCATGCTAACTTAACACGGTGTAAAGATATCCAGGACCTAGATGACACCTCCTCATGATCCGGAAACGAACTGAATAAGATAATAGAAGTGCCATCTCATGAGAGCAGATTGCAAGTTTATATGTGGACGGTCCGCAAGGTAAAGCATTAAAAACTAGGAAAATTCAATGCTAAAGAAAAATAAAACAGCCAAGTACTTTATCGAGTCTTAAGCCAATAGGCAAGGTAAATAATAAAAACTTGACAAATAAGTCAATGAATTGTCAATGAAATGCTAGTACTCAGCATATCAAACATGAAAAAGGTCTATGACATAACTGTGTATGCAAAATAAGCTGCAACAGCCTCCAATAGGAAGTCACCGTCTTCATCCGAAAACAGTTCAGCCATCCAATTTAAAAGCGGAAAAGAACATACGTGCTCTCCCAGCACCGGATCCTCTATCACCATCAGAGGACAGCTCGGTGGGTTTTCAAGAAAGCTGTGTTCCAAGAAAGACTGTGCTGCCGCCAGTAAATTCCAGGGACCAAGTAGTCCATGCATCAATGCCACAGCCATAATCCTTTCGCCAGGACAAATCAACTCGTGAGTAATGATAGGAGTCATCAGCTGATTAAAGTCGACGTCAGGAGAAACCGGTCCGCAGAGACACAAATCAATGGCCCAATCGAAATCACAGGTCAGGCAGTGAAATACAGGCTGGACACAGGTGAAGTAGGAGAACCGAAAAGATAATCCATATGCCGTGCTTAATATCGCCAACGGCATTGTGCCATAATATTCTAGCATGCGATTGCGGAACAGTGTCAGCAGCTGCAGGGTCGGAGGTTGCATAGGAGGGACATCCATATTTAAAAATGTAAAAAAGCACAAGAGCGTCCGCTGGTAATGCAAGTAAAAATGCCAATCCACGAACCAGAGTGCAGAAAATACAATGAAAGGGAGCAGGGATGACTCCAAAGATTTTCTCAAATGAAGTCACGAGACCACTGGTAACAACTTTAAAAAAGTGTGCCAGGGATTTTGTGGAGGATGCGTTAAAGATAGTCGGAAACATGTTGCTGAAATTGAAAGGCAAACCTGTGTACGGGTGTTCGCTATGTGAAGTACGAAAGTTTCACGGGCCGAACTCAAGGCCACCTCTCTCTGAGACAAAAGAGCTCTTATTCTTGTCATGCCGTTGAAACGTGTCCCAAGGTTGGTATTTGTGGCCAGATTGAAAACTCCCTATGTTCATGTGTGGGAGGAAATAGAACATTTCTGCAGCAAATAACCCGTTCACTTACTGTTACGATAAAAGGAATACTTTTAATTAACTCAGAACAATCTTCATTATTGAGCATCAAATAACTACCATTTTCCAACAACTTGAACGTGGGGATGATAGCAGGAACTGGCGTGCCTTGCAACACGCAAGCCATATTTGGTCGGTGTTTGTTGCATGAATCGTGTAACTGTATGTGCCTACACATTAGTGAATGATCTGGCGTCTCAGTGCATTCCTCTCCATTCAGATAAACTTCTTGATCATCTTTGAAGCATCTGTATGTGTATGGAAGCGACCAGACCTCATGAACAAAAGCACTACCTAAAGGTTCATAAAGACCTATTGGTATATATTTCATACAATTTGAAAACTTATATAAAGCAAAAGGCAGCGTTATTAAACCGTGGATAAGGCATGTTGCCAAAAAACCCGCAATCCTCTGCTGATGATGTCACTGAGCATGTCATGAATGATGTAATATGTGACATCATCAGTAGTGGATTATGGGTAATAGTATCTCTAGTTTACTCCCCTATAGCTGTCTTTCTTTTAACATAAGTGTGTGTTTCCTTCCCTTATACTTACTGTTTTTGGTTCGCTTCCAGTTCGCGTACCAGCGAGCGAACTAGGAAGCGAACTAAGAGAAATAGAGGTTGGCACAGTTCCAAATATTGTACCAATTTTTTAATAACGGGGAGGTAGTTCTGAAAAGAACTTTTTTTTTTATTTTTCTGAAAATTTTTTTACTGTTTTTGAATTTTTCGGAACAGTTTTATATTTTTTGGGGTTTTTCTTGGAGGGGGCAATGAAAACGATTCATTGTAAAGGGCTCAACAGGAGCAACAAAACAAAAAAAAGAAGTATTTATTATTTTGGGCGTTTCGGACAAACTTGCATATGATAGTCAATAGCTCTGTTGATCAGAGTGATGCTTCTTTCTCCGTAGGAAATGAATCCATCGCAAAATACGCAGGTGTGTTTTACTTCACCAAATCTCATTTGTATATTTGGCACCATCTCCCTGCCCTCTGGTCCCGTTACTTCCGGTACAACAGATCTTCTGGCCATAATAGGGAGATTATCTAGGTCGTTCCGAAACTGTGCAGCACTGTAGTTGTTAGGATGCCACCTAGTCATATGGCGATGCATTGTGTAGTTTCCGAAACTGTATTTTTTGTCGGTCCCTCTGGACAGTCTATCTTGACATATAAGGCAAGTTACGTATCTTGCATTTACTTTTTTCTGACCTTTGGGAATTTTAAAAAATTGCCAAATGAAGTTTTCTTTCCGGTGAGACGTCTTGGGCTGCTCAGGCAAAAACTGCCTCTCTTCGTGCTCGTCCTCCTGTTCCTCTTCTTCTTCTTCTTGTTGAATTACAACTTGAGCAGGTGGTCCACTCTTCCTTGGATGTGGTGGAGGTGGTGGGGAAGCACCAGCTGAAGCTACTAAAGAAGCCATTGCTCAGTGATCACAAAGGGTCTTTCTCTCACAATGATGAAAGTCAGAGTGAGGAAAGAAGGAGGGATTTTCATCATTTGGGAAAAACAAGAGTTCTCAACCAATCAAAAGTGTTCATTTTAGATTATATGACCTAGTCTTACATCATTAGGAAACCAAAAGTGAAATGAACCAATGAAAAGTGTTATTACCAAGTCACATGACTTGCTGTGTTTACGTTAAGCGCTTTGCAGGGCCTCCCGGTTTGCTTCCAGAAACCTGCGCTTTGGCACTCGCTTCGCGTACCAGTTCGCTAACGTAGCACGTCATATGACGTATCACGCGACAACGTGGAACGTCATGCGGACGGGAGGCGTCACGATGTTGTTTTCTAACGCGGCACTTGCGGTAAAGAAACGTTTACCGGCTCGCGGTCTATTTCGCGGCATCAAGGTCAGCTAACGGGAAGCTTCCCGATTCGCGAAGCGGGAACGAAGAAAAAAAAATATTTAAAAAAAAAATTATTCATAAACATATAAAATATATTTTTGGATTTAAAGAAGAATACATTTTACAGCTACAGATATTAGCTGTTAAAAAACCAATGAAATTCACAGAAAAAACCATAGGTTATAGACCATATATAGTTAGGAATTAGCATTTACAAAACCTTGAAAATTCACTGAAAAAACCATAGGTTATAGACCATATATAGTCAGGAATTAGCATTTAGAAAACCTTATTTTACTCACACAAAACCATTGAAATTCCATATATAGTTAGTTGCACTAACTATATATCGCGCACCCGCAATCCACTGCTGATGATGTCACATATTACATCATTCATGACATGGTCAGTGACATCACTGATGACATCACTGATGACATCTCAAATGACATCACTGATGACATCACTGATGACAACATCCAGTGACTGTATGCTTCTGTAAAGTTAAAATATGTCTTACATATTGAAGAATGAGTGGATGTATAAGTGTCTGGATGAAGGATTTAGTAGGTGCATGACTGACTGTATAAGTGAGTGATTAAATGTGTCTCACTGAGTGCATGGGTTAGTGACTAAACTGTTTTAAATTGTGCATCATTGTGTCTGTTGTTTTGTAATCTGATGCATGTGTTGATCATTAGCTATATGACTAACTATATGGGTTATTGATTAGTTGCCCAAGTATTTGTATGGGAGACTGAGTGTGTGTGTGGGTGTCTGGGAGGTGTATGACTCTGTGCATAGATGTGTGAGCAGTTGATTCACTAGATGTATGGGTTCAAAAGTGCATGTGGAAACATCTGTATGGGCGGTTGACTGTGTGCATGAGTGTATTGGTGAGTGAATGGATATCTCAGTGCTACATGTCAAAGTAAGTACATATGTAAAACACAGTACATGTGATAGTTGACATATATAAATAACTGTGTATAAGAGCCAGTGAATGTGTGAGTGGCTGTATGGATTATTGTGAACTTGTATCAGGGATTGTATAACAGAGTAAATATGTGTTATTATATGTTCCAATAAGTAAGGTGTGTATAACTATATAGTTGAGGAAATCGAGGTGTGATTGATTCTTTGCAAGACTGACTAGGTGTGTGAGTAACTCCATGGATGAGTGACAGTCTGTGAGTGTCTGTTTACACTGAGTGTATCTAAGGTTATATTAGAGTCTGAAGAGGTTCATTGTATCATCACATGAATGATGTCATCAGTGATGTGATCAGTAATGTCAAATGAGATGTCATCAGTGATGTCATCAGTGATGTCATTTGAGATGTCATCAGTGATGTCATCAGTGATGTCACTGACCATGTCATGAATGATGTAATATGTGACATCATCAGCAGTGGATTGCGGGTGCGCGATATATAGTTAGTGCAACTAACTATATATGGAATTTCAATGGTTTTGTGTGAGTAAAATAAGGTTTTCTAAATGCTAATTCCTAACTATATATGGTCTATAACCTATGGTTTTTTCAGTGAATTTTCAAGGTTTTGTAAATGCTAATTCCTAACTATATATGGTCTATAACCTATGGTTTTTTCTGTGAATATATATATATATATAAACCAAGTCCTCAGCACTGCAGACACTCAGCAACAGAAGACACGGACCCCAGGCTGCAGTAAGGTAGATTTTATTCTCCTCTCAGGCGACGCGTTTCGAGCAACTCGTGCTCTTGATCACACACCATACACCTGGTCAGCACACCTTTAAATACATTTTTTTCCCTTTGCAGTGCTCCACCTCCAAAGTGAGTCACATGGTGCATGAACATAAATAAAATACTTCACGACACCCACCATCCTTACAATTAATATGCAGGAGAAAAGGAAAAAAGAAGAAAATATATAACTGCATGAATGCAATAAACCAAATTGTTCTCATAAAACACTCCTTGTCCAATCCATCATACAAGGGTTATAATAGCACCTCCTACAGACCAAATCCAAACAACAACCCCACATAAAAACATACTATATGTACAAATAGAAAAATATATATATATAAACATGTAATTCCTATATATACATAATTACATATACTACATTACTATAAGCATATAAACACTATCTACAAATATATACAACAGAAAAGGTGTTGACGATAGGTCTTATGTGTTAGGTATATGAGAACAAAAACTATTTGTCATAAATTGACTCTTTTCACATTTCCCCTATAATCCATACTCAAACCCTAAGTGATAATACATATATTAGTAATTGAGACATTTAAAAAAACAACAAAGCACAAAAAAATCTTTGTGTTTAGTAATTAACAAAAAACGTGACTTTTTCTCTTAATATGTACATAGTCGTTTGAAGAGAGTTTAACCGAATTTTCAGCTTATCAGTTCATTATCTTAATAGATATAATTGCATGATTACTTCCCCATATGTACAACCTGCTGCCTTTATTTTTCTTATGTTGCATACTGTGTCCCTGAATCCATACCGGCCCTTGAAGAACAAAGAAAATAAAAATCCTCATCAGGATTTATTTCATGTTGGATATTTTCTATATAATACATCTCACTATATACATATTAGGCACAATTTATAAAAGATGATGCAAATCTTCAGTTGTGTTAAGCCCATTAGGATATTTGCTATCCAGCTCCACTATGTACTCTGTCTCCCTTCTTCTTAGAAGTCCCTCTCTATCACCTCCCCGATTGAGAGGGGCCACTACATCTATAACGAAATAAGTCAACTGGGACAGATCATTATTATGCGTTGATTTGAAGTGGCGTGCCACGGGGTATGTATTATCGTTGTTTACTATTGCACGCAAGTGTTGCAAAATCCTGACATGCACCTGTAGCTTCGTGCTGCCCACATTTCGCAGACCACAGGTGCAAGTCAGGACATATATAGCAAACTCGCTGTGACAATTGAAATTGCCCCGAACGGCCTTCCTGGTGGGACAGAAAGGCGTGCTGTAGTGAGTGGTGTTTATTCCAAATTTGCACGCCCTACATGTGGAGCATTTAAAGAAACCTTTGTACTTGAGCCAGGTGCTGCCACCACCTGATTCTGGGCTAGTTTTCACTAAACTGTTATGCATGCTATTTGATTTTTTATAGGTTATCATAGGAGTAACTTGTAGTATCTCACTATAAAAACCATCTGTCATCAAAATAGGCCAATGTTTTCTGACAATAGACCTAATTTGTTTTTCATGCTTGCTGTAGGTTAGAATCAAGCGAGGACTATTATTTTCTGAAGTGGGTTTTCGTGCCTCAGATCTGAGTAAAGATTCTCTAGATTTTTCTCGACTTTTTCTTAGGGCACTGTTTAAAACCTTATCACTGTACCCTCTGACTCTAAGTCTGTTAATGGTGTTCCTGGCTTCTTGTTCAAATATTTCAGGGGTACTACTAATTCGCTTGACCCGCACTAATTCTCCATAAGGGACATTATTAATCACATGTTGCGGATGATTGCTACTGGCATGTAATATGCTGTTTCCAGCTGTCGGTTTACGGAAAAGGGAGGTAGTCACAGTGTTGTTTTCAATTGTTAGATGAACATCTAAAAAATCTGCTTGTACCTTACTTATATTGGAGGTGAAGAAAAGATTTTCTTGATTATTATTGAGTGCATCAATGAAAACCTGCGCACTCGCCTCATCCCCCTCCCATATACAAAAAACATCATCTATAAACCGTTTCCAGTATCGCACATGTTGAAATCCTGGTGTGGCAGTGAGGCCGCACTCCTCCCACCAGCCCACGTGAAGACACGCGTAGCTGGGGGAGAAGCACGATCCCATCGCCACACCCCGCACCTGTCTCCATATGCTTTTTGCAAACATGAAATAATTGTTATGCAAGCACCAGTGTATTAATTCACATAACATCTTGTTGTGCGCATAGTATTCACATGACCGTAGACCAAGATAATGTTTAATTGCCTCCAAGCCTTTTGTGTGATCTATAGACGTATACAATGACTCTATATCAAGAGTTATTAGACACCAATTTTCTTGCCATTCAATGGAGGATAATTTCATCAAAAAGTCCCCTGTATCTTTGATATAACTCGGTAAGTTTTTCACAAAGTCTTGTAAGAAAAAATCAATATAACTGGAAATGTTTTCTCCTACACTATTGATAGCCGCAATGATCGGTCGGCCAGGTGTTGGGACTCTCTGTTTATGTATTTTAGGAATCAGATACAGTATAGGTATCACTGGATGCTCAACATTCAAAAAGTCATACTCAGTTTGTGAGATCAAATTGTTCCTTTTAAATGACATTAGCATCTTTTTCACCTCATCCTTCGCCCTTTTATATGCCATTCCATTTGATCTATCATAACAAGAGGTGTCATTTAATTGTCTCATGGCCTCCGCAATGTATTCCTCCTTATTCCACAACACAATATTTCCACCTTTATCTGACTTGTTGATCACCACTTCGTGATTTTGACTTAATTTTTTCATTAACATGTTATATTGATTTACTTTGGCATTGTTTTTATAAGTTTGAGTCTGCACTGTGCGGTTTAATTTTTTAAGATCTTCAATGACACAGTCATGGTAGATGTCTACCGCATCTTTTGGCATTACAGGCAAAAACGTGCTTACCGGTTTAAACGGACTGTCACCAGCTCCTTTTTGGCAGATGTCCACATTGTATAGTTCACCTTGTGTTGATAAAACATCCTCGGTGGTCGATTTCCCCAAAACGCCAGAATCCTCCAGGTTACACAGGGTCAAAAGCAATCTAGCATCTCGTGCTGCTGGCACTGTGGTATTACCAGTAGTTTTTATCGGTCGTTTGGTGGTTTTGTCTTTATCTTTGGTTGCCGGTTTTGATGCGAAGAATTTCCTCAGCTTCAATTTACGAATGAACTTGAAAACATCCGCTCTGGTGTTCGCATAATTAAAAGAACTCTCAGGGCAGAAGTTCAATCCCAAAGCTAAAAGCTGTTCTTCAGCCGTTGATAGGGTGACACTCGTGAGATTTGTAATGGTACAGTCCTTTAGTATTTCTTCTTGTTGTACCATTGCCTCTTTTTCTTTTGTGGCTGCTGTTGAGGCTTTTCGCTTTTTTCGTCTTGCGTGACGTTTTGCGTTACACCTCTTGCGTTTTGATTCTTTCGTGTCCTGGGTCGTAATGTTTGCAGCCGGTCCTCTACTAAAAAATCAATCTCTTCCGCAAGGTTGAGGACTCTACCAGAATTACCTCCTTCTGCCCCATTGGATTCAACAAGCGAAGTGCTCGAAGTACTTGATATACTAGCCAAAGAGATTGAATCTGCATCAGAGTTCTCACTTTGTACATCCACTTGGTTGGTGCTTCCTGCACCGTCAGCCCTGACTGTTTGCTTGGTCAGTTTAGACTGTCTCGCTTTATCAAATTTGCGGGAAAATGTATATATTTGGCCAGTTGTATAGTCATTTAAATCCCTCGCAAATTTGTGGATTTTTCTCACTTTGATGCGCTCCTCGTGTTTGCGGAGCCGTTCACTTATTTCCTTGCGTGTCGTTGTTACCAACATTTTGATCTCAGAGTCAGTAATGGCATCCAATTGGTCGTTTAGGCTTTTAATCTCCTCCAGTAATTTGTCACGATCTATCACGGCATACTCTATAAGAACTTTCACCAAATTCATTGAGGCGTCTAGGTTCAATTCGCCCCATTTCTTCAGCATTGCCGGATTGGGGTCTTCAAAACTCGGCGCCAGCATGATTCGCAAGCCACGTGGTATTCTTCCTGCCTCCACGTACTTGGTAAGCGACTTATGCTCCCACCACTTTGTTATTTCCGATTTGGTCTTTTTTTCAAGAGTCTTTAATAATTGTTTAGCATTTAGTTGTACACTGTTGGGCTGACTAACCGCTGCGGTGGCATTTGAAGCGTTCTTCCGCACATTATTGAACAGCGCCTCTGCCGCGTCTTCACGCTCACTCTCCAAACTTGCTGACATGGTGAAAACGCGAGGATAATATGATATGATACACCGATGGCAGACGCCAATGTCGGTCTTCTGACTGCCTTATGCCTTGAACTCGCTACCTGGAAATCCCGGAATAACACCACCGTTGTGACTGGACGACACCCGCCGGTAGCTCACCTATCAGGTCAGCCGCTGGCGCGTCTTCCTCCAATACTCGTCGTGGTTGCTTCTTTCGGTCCAGGGGATCTCGCAAAATTTCCTCCTCGGAACACAAAACAAAGAAAGCTGTAGAAGCGAGACCGCTTTCAAACGAGTGGGTACCGTAAACGGGGACAGCTCGCCTCCGTAACATATAGAAACCAAGTCCTCAGCACTGCAGACACTCAGCAACAGAAGACACGGACCCCAGGCTGCAGTAAGGTAGATTTTATTCTCCTCTCAGGCGACGCGTTTCGAGCAACTCGTGCTCTTGATCACACACCATACACCTGGTCAGCACACCTTTAAATACATTTTTTTCCCTTTGCAGTGCTCCACCTCCAAAGTGAGTCACATGGTGCATGAACATAAATAAAATACTTCACGACACCCACCATCCTTACAATTAATATGCAGGAGAAAAGGAAAAAAGAGGAAAATATATAACTGCATATATGATTTTTTTTTTGCTTTTTTTCCAATCTCACTATGATTCCAGTGGGATGAGCATGGAACCTTCCCTTCATCACAGTATACTATTGGACAGGATGCGGCATTAGCCTTTTTCTTGGGGAAGGTGCATAATGGCCTTTTAATATGTCTGGGAGTTCTTAGCATAATGTTTGAGCTTCCTTCAGGCCAAAAACGTAATGCCAATTGCCATTTTGTAGGGCACAGTTCATCATGTGGCTGGGAACCACTGGTATATCTGCCAGGCAGGATCTTCCTTTTGGCTTGTCGCATAACCTTTTTTCTGTTATCAAGTGTCCATGAAAGTCCATTGTATAAAATACCTGGGCCCACGTTTACTTTTTTTCAGGCAATGCAGATCAGCAACAAACTTGCTTTGCTGCGTTGCGCAAGGGCGAAAAACACAGCGAAGAGACATATCTATTAAGATTAGCCTGCTGCTGCTGTCATCCCCTGTGCTGGGGTGACACAAAGCTTTGCACCATGTTGCAGAGGTACGTGTGAGCTGTCTAGCATATGATTTGTCTTGAAAGCATGCACTTCCAGTGCAAATTCTGATGCATAGCCAATCCCAGAAGGATTCCAGACATTGGATGCATGCTGTGCACTTCAGCACAGATGCAATTCATCATTTGTTTGAAGTAAAGTACACATTTCCCCTTGTGTATTTCTGATTTAAATTAGCATTGACACAAAGCCCAGTCTGACTATCTTTGTAGATTGGTCTTTGCATTAAAACATATGTGTGTTTGAGCTCATCCGTTCTAGCAAACCCATCTTGATGCAAAACAACTCAAAGCAGTGCAAAGCAGTTTTCCACTGATAAAATAGCCTTATACAGCGCATATCACCTTGTGCACTGGATCGTAAATGCTATGTGCTGCTTGCGTCATTTCACATCTCTTTGTGCCAATTCAAAGCCGTAGTACATTTTGAACCAGGAGTGTTAAAAGTGACAACACACATATTTTGCCCCCCCCCCCTATAAAACATCACAAGGAAGACATTGTATGCCTCACAGTAACGGAAGGGCAAGTTTTCGAAATTGCAGAAAATGCCTTCATGATTACTGAGACCAGGGGTAGGAAAAGCAGTGTCTAGGGTACCAAAAGGTAGGAAAGAGCTAGCAACTGCTAGCTCTTGCTATGCCTTTTTCCATCCATGAGGGTCCTCTGAAAAGCTCGATCCACTGAGTTTGTGTGTTGGTTCTTGCTGAAGGTCTTCGCAGAAGTCTCCTCCTCTTATACTTCTGTCAGAATGAAGATTTTGTGGGGCCTCCCCAGCTCCAGCACTATCCATAGCAACACCTCCAGCTCCATGACAACGAGTTTGTGGAGTTTTGAGGACATCTGCCCTTATATAGTTTCCACCATCATGTCTTTGTCTAAGTATGCCACACTACAAGTGTTGATTAGTTCCTTCAGAAGAGTGTGAATGCACCAGCTGACCCATCTTGACCATGCTTAGTTTGTTGCAGAATGAAATGTTCTCAGTCTACAGTCACTCACCTCAGAGTTGAAATGGGACTTTTACAGCACTTAAGTTGGGTCACTGGTTGCAGGTAGGCACCACTGGTAGCTATTTCAGGTAAATAAGCTCTTTGGTACCTTCTACACTATTAATGTTCTGGTGTGCAGCTGCTTTAGTTTCTATTGCAGTGGGTGTCAGTAGCTTCAAATCGCTTCCTCGAGGTTGGGTCCTGGAAGGGGCATGACATGGGGGTAGCCACTGGGGCTAGTGGCCCAAGCTCCTGCTCTTTTCAGGGCCCCGTGCTGCAATTTCTTATCTATTTATGTATCACAAAACTTTAGCTGCTGGTGGGCATCACCAAAAAAGAAACATAGGGAAGAGTTCACACCATGTTTGTGACCTGAGCCCCACAAGTTTCAGATTCCCGCCATCGCGCAGTGGAACCTCCGTCTTATCCCCGTCACCTGCCTCATCGATTTCGGGCAGCTTTATCGGCACCACCCTGGTCATCGTACCTCCTGCATATTCATTACCAGCTCCTCTAACGAAGGCAGCAACCTCATGCTGCCATGGCATTTTTATTCCCGGCAACCCGTCGAAGAAAGGCAGTGCCTTATACGCAGGCAATCATTCCATTAGTCCTGATGATGATCCCAATATTTTTTTGCAAGGGATCGAAACGTCGTCGACCTATTTAATAGTTCCACGCTTAACCATTGTGTGAAATTAGTGTGGCTACTATTATGGATAGCTTGTCTAAATCTCCAATTCAATTTAAGCTTCCGTTTCTTTTTGCCTGAAATTCTCAAATGTTTGTTTGTACCTGTCCTTTGTTTCATGTATTGGATGCAGGATTACGTCCCACTCCATTGTTGTTTTTGCTAAATGTGTAAAATTGTAAATATATCCAACAGATTAAATCTTGTGTCCGGCTGGAACACTGCATAATATAGCGCCCATTGTAGTCTATATCTCATTTCATGTCGTACAATTGTTTCTCTACGGACCATTGTTACAAGTTATAACTGAGCCCCACAAGGGCTTGTGAGAAGCCTGGATTCGGGCATCCCCTCTTGGCAGTCTTGGTTGAAGTTCCCATGCTCATGGTCCCAAACCTGGCATGGGGAGCTGTTGGTGAATGACCCAATCCTGGAGCACAGAGAGTATCTCAATTGCCACTGGGGAACAGGCACCAGATGTTGGTGGAGAAATCTTGGTACACCAGCTGGAGATTTCGGTCCATATATTATACCCAAGTGGAAGACAGTAGCTTTGTATTCCAACTCTCAGCTCTGAGTCTGTTTCTAAGTGTTCTGTCTGTTTGACTTATTCTGCTCAGTCGATTCCGGCCTAGGTCTTTGTTACAAGATGCTAGAAAGAAGATGGGGTGGATCCGGGAGCCACCTGGTACCAGAAACCAAAACAAGGTTACATATGAGAGGGAGGCTGGCCCACTTACCTGCCTGGTAACCTGTAGAGGGAGTTCTTACAGTGAGCAATAAACAATGGAAGAAGAGAGCTAACTCCATATGCTTCAAAAGTGCCCTCCGTCTCCTTTCCAACAAACTCAATAGTTTGCCCCACTACAAAGAATTCCTGGATTGTCCAGGGGTAGGCCTGCAATTTGCTGTCTGGGTTCTTTCCGACCCTTCATCTTAAGAACCATTTGGATGTTGTTGTTAGAAAATGGATTTCACTGTACCTATGGCCATATGTCACACAAGCTCCACACACAACCCCTTTCCATACAGGTAAGTATACACAAGTGACATCCATGGCCCACATGGATGAGTAAAGGACATATTTCTAGAGAAGAGAACCGGCAGACCAATTAGAGAAAAAAGGTGGGGTAGGCCAGTATGCAACTCTCCCTGGTAGGGACAGTTATACATAAGCATTGGCAAAACCAATAGGTTGCCCACACGAGGTAATGGCTTACCCACTGTTTTCAGCCATGTTCTACAGCAGCGTGGCTGAAAGTACAAAAAAGCACTATGACGCAGCCAATGTTAGACCTATCATACCATTTTTCCTTTGCTGGAGGGAAAGGAGGACGGTGTGAGAGGCAACAGCGAGGGAGGGAGGGTGTGTGTGGTGGGGACACATGGAAAATGCAGGATTGGGGGGGCTATGAAGCAACCAGGGAGGCCCAAGTCTCGGTCCTTTCTTTGTATAATGGCGGATGGGGCACAACACAGACAACAGAGGATTGACGGGTGGCTGGGGCAACACACAGAGCTGAGGGATTGGGGTGTCAGGGGCATTACGGACAACAAGTGGCATTGCGGGAGGTGCAAAGCAGATGCAAGGTGAAACACAGACAACAGAGGGTGGGGTGAGGCTCAACATGGAAAACAGAGCGAGGGTAGTGGGAGGGGCAGCACGGACAAGAGAAGGAGGACAGGTAGGAGGGGGAACCCGACAACAGAGGAAAGGCAGGCATATAAAGCAACATGGGGGAGGGCAAAATGGTGGAGGGCAGGTGGGAGATAACATGACAAAGGAGGGACTGCGAACCCAGCAATGAAGAAATAGGGGCTGGGTGTGGGGACAGCACAACAGACAACAGGGGGTCGGCAGAAAGGAGGGGCATGGATGGGGAAGAAGTGCACGAGGAAGGCAGCTTAAAAATATTGTACTCTTGTAGAGTAAAATAAAAGGAAAAAGTTGTATTTAAAAAAATGAGCAGTGGTAGGGCACAAGTAATGTGTCCATGCTCCTGGGGAGGGACAGACACACGAAAAGGAAGGAAGCCTACAATAGCTAACAAATAAGAAGCAAACAAATGAGAGTGACAATGAAGTCAACCAATGGTAGCAATGGGTGGCCTCAATGCCCACCAGCACTGGCACTTAATCATCAACACCAGCACTTTATGTCTCTCAAGACACAGCGCATTTGCTGTCTCAGGAGAGACCTAAAAAAGGCCCACTTTGCCTCTATAATCTTTACCACTGCCACTAATGTCAGTATTATACAGCCTGGTGAGCTGACTGAAGCCATGCTTGGTAAGGGAGCTGCACAAGGTGTGCCCCTCCAGACTACAACACTCTCCTGTGGGTCTTTTATTCACGCGCCCTGAGCGCACCTGCAGATTGTCATGTGTGCTGAGCTGGGGGGTCAAAGGTCTACAGCTTGCTATGATACCCATGAGTCAGGGCGCCATTCGCCTCAGAGACAGGCAGGGACTTTTTTCTGCTCCAACAGCAGGTCTGGACAGGTCTGCACAAGCGCCAGCACTTTCTTTCATTATGCCACATCTCCAGATCTCCTTTGCTGGTGGATACATGAATGGTCCCTTCTTAAAATAACCACCAATCTACAATACAGCAGTGAAAGGAATAATGCTATACTACCTATACATATTGTACTTTCGAGAACATTCATCTTCAACGGTACAGTGAGAAAGGAGAGCTATTACTGTCCACAACTCAAGGCCTCTTGTTCTGTCAGCCTTGGAAGCAGTGCTTTAACTGGGTCGGTACTGTCCGGTACTGAGTACTGGCACTTTTTTATTTACACCTGCACTTCTCAAGAGAGCTGTAATACTTTTAATTGGAGAGTACCGGCACTTCTCAGAAACAAGCAGGTACTCTGGTACAGAGTACCTGCATTTTTATTATTTCATTTTTAGCACTGGTTAGATGAAATGCGAATTCACGCCTAAAACAGGTTCCACGCCCACCCTACAGGAAGTGCATGCAATGCTCAGTTGGTCATACTGTGCTTTACATAGACATTTACTTCATTTTAAAGCATGCCAAAATCAGGCAGATCTTGAAATTGAGACCAAAGGTGATTACATAATATGCTCAGGATCACACAGTATGATCAAACTTAGAGACACAATTAAAAGTAGGCCCGGGTTTGTTGATCCAATGAATAACTGAATCCTTTCAGGTTTCCAGTATATCCTCAATAAATATGTATTAGTAAAGATGACTTAACATGGATTTTCAGTGGTTATTGTCTGAATATTATATGGTCATTCTGAAAATCAGGATAAAATGTTCTATTTGGCGAATCAACAAGTGCTGCCATAGTAGAAACTCGTATATCATGGATCCACGTTTGGCAATTTAGCAAACATACCACATCTTCTGTTTGACCCAGTGGTGTAATAACAAATGATGGTCATTTTTTAACAAGCACCAATGCCAAAATATACCTGTTGGTAATTACCGCAATACATGACTTTATAATTTGTGTGGTACCAGAAGTTCTCGCACATATTGGAATTCACCATTCGACTTATAATCAGGGCCCTAGAATGGCCAACTCACAAGTATACGAAGACCTCGGAATGAGAGAGGGGGTGCATAACGGACTGGTGCCTTTGCACCCAGGGCTTTAAGTGGAATAAAAAAAACTGGGGGGGATCTCTCAAAGAGGCGTGGCGGATGTAATTAAGGGTGTCAATGAAAAACGCACGCTAAAAATCTGTGCTTAGCATAGTGTACCGCCCAGCTGGTATTTTGCCGCTTCTGTCATTGAATCCAGATATATAATGCGGCAAGTAACATTACACCTACAGCAAGCCAGGACTATTGGCTTTGCCAGTGGTTGTTATTTGCGTCAGATAAATAAGCAACAACTATGGCTTCGTTGTATAGAATATTGAAAATGCTTCAGTTTTGAAATAAGACTGAAAGAACTATAACGGGTATCTTTGAAGTTACATCAAAGGTAGAGAAAGTTGGTACAGCTGCAGAATTAAGATTTATTTTTTTCACGGAGAGTGAGGGCGAAATTGGAGAGCCCGCTAGCGCCCCTTCTCAGCACCTGCTTTCTAGAACTGCCGGTGGTCAGTACCGGTAGGACCCGGCCCACTTTAAGCCCTGTTTGCACTACAGGGGATTATTTTTGGGGGGGGAGGTGGCCACGTTATGCCCCTTCCCTGAATGCCGAGTGAATGAAACTACCGACAGACACCGCGCGTTGTGCTGCAGCGGCCACGTTTGCTGCTGGCTGAGGAATGCCGGTTAGCACAAGATGTAGCTTGTCAACTTTCAGGCCCTGGCCTCGCGCCAGGCTCTGGTTTACTTGGAAACAGCGAGTGACCTTTATTTTCCTGGTATGCGAGGAAAGCCTTTGCTAGAGCCCGGGGCTTACTGCTGGAATATGATCTTCCGCCGCTTCCGAGGGCAACACGAACTTCAAGCACATCTCAAGAAACTCGCCCACCTGAGAGGCTGCTCTGGGAACTGCCGAGGCGACCCAGCTGCGTCACCAGGGCAGAGCAGAAAGCGCTGGTTTCAGGCAGTGGTTAATTTGTAAAAAAAAAAAAAAAAATGAGTGCCGGGGCTCTCGCAGGAAGCACTTTGCACCAGCCCATGTCTCCTTTTAGCGCCGCCTAAAACAGAACCAACTACTAACCATGAACACGGGGATAGGATGTGGCGCAATGGCCAGAGCTGCAAACATCAGAGCTAATAATAATAATCCACATTTGTAAAGCGCACAATCACCCGTAAGGGTCTCTAGGCGCTGGGGGCCGTCGGGAAGATTAAGCGAGCTATTGCCCAGAGTCACATGGTGCTGGGCTAACCTGCCGCCGGAGCCGGGGATCGAACCCTGATCCCCAGATTCCAGCGTCAGTCGCCCTGGCCGCGGCGCCACACCTCACCCTGGGCAACATGTTCGAGTCCCAGCGTCAGCTCAACACCCTGTGATTTTGTGCAAATCACTTAGGGCCTAATTTAAAGTATCTGCATAGATACATCAGTTTTCTTGCGCCAGCAACAAATGTCATTGTGCCACCATGGATACGCTGTATTTACAATACAGTGCTCCATGGCGCAAGGATTAACAGATGCATCAGAAATTCTGACGCATCTTTTGGCAAAAAAGTGACGCATTGCTGGAGTTGCTCATGATAGTGATGCAACTCCAGGACTGCGCCACAACAGATAGGTGAGTCCCATTAAAAAAGCCCTGCATCATTCCTTATGCCTGGTCTAAGCAGATGTAGGGATTTTGACGCAGTGAAGGCGTTGAGTGACGCAGTGCAATCTCGTAAATTTCACAGCGTCAGTTCTATATGGCTTTTAGCGTGGGAACACTCACCCTGCATACCTGACGCAGTTATAATGTGGTGCAGGGCTTTACAACATGACGCATATTCCTAGATGTGTCACGTTGTAAATGGGCCGCAATTTGGCGCATTGTTTACACCGCTGCTGCATCACAAAAAGCGATGCAACAGTGGTGCAAAAGTGTCGCAAGGGGCTTGTAAATCTGCCCCTTAAACTCCCCGTGCCTACCATGAATATGTCCTTACTGTAGCTCATGAAAAGTGCTGGTGTTGATGATTAAGTGCCAGTGCTGAGCACCAGAAATCAAGGGCTCAAATTAAGCACTTTCAGGACTATCCTGACAAGAGCGACATCCATGTGTTAATTACTGATTATGTTTGAGAACAACGAATTGTAGTTGCAGTTTTTATGCAAAGCTCATTACTGGGGTTGACTGGTTAATCCGATCTTCCAACTTTGGCAGAACTTGGACCTTGGGCATAGAGAAGTATTGGGTTTGCCCAGGATCACACTGCTTAATAAAGCTGACACTCTAACATACAACTTTTTAAACCTTGTCTCCTGCCTTTTGCTTATGTATTTATAAGATAAAGAAACCCATAATATATTACATTTTAGGGCCCTAGGCAAGAGAGATTTTGTGGGTCCCTGTTCAGAACTTCTTTGAATTTTGTTTCCCACTTTTAGATAATTCAAGATTGCAAAGAGTTCAGAAGTGAGGGTAAATCAAAAACAGATGAACTATGCCTGGCAAGGGGCCCCAAAGTCCTTTAGAAAAAACTGGAAAAAGAGAAACTGAGGCAGAGGTGAGTAGAAAGGAGAGAGGTTAGCATATAGAAATAGACACCGAGAGGGAAAGTTCACTTTCAGGGGGCTCTTTTGAAGGTGGGGGCCCTGGGCAATTGCCGACTTTGCCATGCCTTAAAACCTGGACAACTTGAAAGGCATGGAGAGCAACAAAACTATGGATTTAGGCCCGGATCTGTATACCGGGGTGACTGTTTGACACTGTGCAGCATTCTGTCCCTCAATTGTTCTTTCTGCATTTGTCACCCCAACTGGGACGGGTATGCCCAGACGTGGGTCCCGTGCTCTCCACGACACTGGAGTCAAGCTAACCTGGCTGATGAGGGGTGAAATGGGTTCCAGGATGCTTGTTTCTAGTCCAGGGAGGACCTGGCCTGGCAGTTCGGACTGGACTGTTCTCATGGGGAACAGGGTCAAGACAGATCTGCATATGGCTGGGTCTCAACTGGAAAGGCATGGGGAGCAAACAAACGCTTGATTTAGGCTCAGATCTCTCACTGGGGTGAATGTTTGACATTGTACAGCATTCTGTCCATCAATTGTTCTTTTTGCATTTAAAACCTCTCTGGGCAGGTATGGAGTCAATGCTTTATTTTCAATGAAATAGTTACAGGGGCCAAAGTGTATTCTTAGGAGCCCTCAACAGGCACTACCGAATGCTGGAGATGCCAAATACCAAGGCTGCTTAGTCTTGATTCCACCTCATTCCTTTTCCACCACGGCATTCAGCCTGCCTATCTCTTTCTAGAAGATTCTTTTTCATCCATGTTTTCTCTCTTTCCCACTCTATAACTATTGCTCTCATCTGCCTTCTTTTACCATTTGGTGAATTGTTGTAGCTGTGGGTCAAAGTCTGACAATGAAAAGTAGGTCCCGGATCCCAAAAATGAGCGTCGGAGCCCACCACTGGCACAAATTAAGCACTGGGGAATTCTGAAAAATCACAAGATAGAAGCTTTGTGACATGAACCACACAAAATGGCTAAGTGAGCATGGCAAGTAGCCACACTGAGGAGCATCGGCAGAGCAAAGTTAGTGGCCATTTTTGTATCTGACAGGAGCGTCAGGGCTCACCGTGCTCCTCTCAGCAGACCCGGCATCTGAACATGGCCAGCACCAGAAGTGTAAAAGAGTGCCAAGGAGGACGAGCGGCGTGGATGGCCCCTGAGCTGCAGTGGAGCTGAAGTGCTCATGAAGATGCTCCACGGAGGCTGCTTACCATCCTGAAGACTGGATGCAGCCAAATCCACATTGCCACATGCTTAGTAGCTGCAGTTTACACCATATGTAAATATCCACTCATAATTTTGAAGGAAAGAGTTGCAGAGCTCACTGCTTTACTTGTCAGCTTTCCTTGGGCCATCCTTGGGAGTAAAGGTAGCTTAGGAGGCAGATCAAGTGGCAATAAGTTCAGCTGTAGCTCCTCCACTAAGGCGGAGGAGCGTCGCCCCACTGCTTTTCAGGAGTGAAAAACAGCAAAAATAAATGTATAATAATGCGTTGTTATTATCAATTTCTTCATTCGTGTTGCATCCAGTTTTGGGGTGGGGCTTAGCTGTCATCACAGCCATCTGGGGGGGGAGGAAATATTTGCACTTAAGTACGCATGATGGTTTGGCCGGCCTTCTTGTGCCGGCCAAACAGTCATGCTCACTTAGGAAATTCTCCACTGAGCTGTAATCCCCGGGGTGGGGAACATGCACAGGCTCACAATTCCCGTCTGAGCGCCGAACCACTGCACTCAGACCAATCATGATGCTGCTGCCATGCTGGTGACAGCAGCGCCAATTGGCTTAGGGGAACCTGTGTGCTTCCTGCTTCCAGGAGAAGGTACGACAGAGGCATGATGGCTGTATGCAGAGGTAAGGGTTTTTATTCCCGACTGGGATATTTCTTGTTCCAGGAGCCCATTTTATTACGGTTTCTGGTAGACTTATAAACCCACTCATCTCTCCTCAGTGGACCAGATGAGAAACAAGGCATCAATTAAAGAAGTGTTCTCAAATTTGAAGGTGATCACAAAGGTGGCAATGCCTGTATTGGGATCTTATGAATCCTAGAGCAGTAATGGTCCAAGGGGGCACGCAGGGTCCCTCAAAAGAGGCAACATTCGAGTCATAATGCAAGAATACCAGAAAGACATTTCAGCCCTGAGCCAAGACTTTGAAAAATCTATCCCACAACTGGACAACTCACGTCAGATGATGGAAACCAGAGCTGATCATGTGGAAGGGTCAACGGCAGAGAAGGAAAGGTGGCCCTTCTTGGAACAGCATTGTCAAATTATGTTGGAGAAGCATGCTGATTATGAAAACTATTACAGCTGAACTAATCCAGAGGAATTGAAGTTGATGGCCAGAACTTGAGTTCCTTGTGCTAATTCGTATAATATTACAGTATTTGGTAACTTTAAGGTACTGCAGGACCGCACATGTAGAGTGCTTTCGTCCCAGCAGCAGAAAAAGAAAATGGCATCAATCTGTCTCCTCAGGAAGACAACAGGGTTGCGTCCCAAACATTGGACACAATTCCATTCAATTTCAGTATATTACTATTTCAATCGTGCAGGATGTCTTTTTATATACTCTTGATAGCCCAATAGAATGCATGGACATTATAGCATAAGTGTGCAATGAAAAATCCCATACAGAAATGGGTTCCCCTTTCCTTGTTATTCCATATTCAAGGGGAACAACATACTGTTAAACCGAATGTATGACGTAACAACGCATGCAATTACAATGCATGCTTTTACAACACATTATTCACATCGCAACTACCATTACATTGCATGATTTTACAATGCATGCCATTACAATGCATTTTTTAAAACTACCATTAGAACGCATTCCATTACAACGCATACTATTACAATGCATAATACATTTATACCAACAGTAGGGCAAGTGTTGGATAGTGTAGGGGTAAAAATTACTATTCCCACTACAGTGAGTGAAACAGTAGGGTAAGTGTTGGATAGTGTAGGGGTAAAAATTACTATTCCCACTCCAGTGAGTACAACAGTAGGGAAAGTGTTGGATAGTGTAGGGGTAACAATTATTATTCCCATGTACCCCAAAACCCATACCCACCCTAATACCAAAATAATCTCAATTACTTACCTAATTATGCGTTGTAATGGCATGCGTTGTAAAGGTATGCATTTTAATGGCATGCATTGTAGTGACATGCGCTGTAAAGGCATGCATTGTAATGGCATGCAATGTAAAGGAAATTGTGTTGTAACAGTTGCGTTGTAAAGGTAGGTCGTTGTAATGACTGTGTTGTAATGGATGTTTCCTGTTAAACCTAGAGAAGAGGCTGCAAAAATTCAGAATCTTTCTGAGGACCTTAAGTGGGCTGGGTCCGGCTGGTACTCAGCACCGGCAGTTCTGAAAAGCAGGTGCTGAGACCACTCTCCATTCTGCCCTCACCCTCGGGGTGAAAAAAAAATCTTACCTCTGCAGCAGTACCACCCTTCAGTGCCTGTTACTTCGACGAGACTCGTGTATGTATTTCGTAGTGTCATTTCATAACTGAAGCATTTTCAATATTATATACAACAAAGCCATGGTTGCTGCTTATTTATCTTACGCAACTAACAACCATTGACAAAGCCAATAGTGCTGGCTTGTTGTAGGCCGAATGCTACTTGCTTTATTATATATCTGGATGCAATGACAGAAACAGCAAAATACCAGTCGGGCGCCACATTATGAGAACCACAGGTTTTTAGTTTGCATGTTTTTAAGCCACACCCTTAATTGCACCGGCCACGCCCCTTTGAGAGACCACCCCCAGTTTTTTCATTCCACTTAAAGCCCTGAACTTTCTGATCCTGTAGACACACAGAAGCTCCAAGTTAGTGTTGAGAGATGGCAACTGCAATGCTCTAATAGAGAGAAGATGGAAGATTGATGACTGAGAAGACTTCAGAATAGAGTTCCCTGTAAGATCTCTTATGAGGAAAGAGAACTTTTATATAAAAAGTTCAGGCTTCCATACTCATGCTAATTACCTGAATTGCAGGTGATGCTGCTTCGTGCGATTCATGGAATCTGTGTGACCTCAGAGGGAGGTGTTTGGATTCTGCTGGTAGTTGTTGACCCGGTAAACTGTTTCCATTCCCACAGCAATGGGAATGCCTAAACTAGGGTTTGTATATTGTTTTGTGAAATTCATGCCATCGGGGCCTTTTAGAGCCAGGTCGCAAGTTTGGTTTCTGCTCTTGCTTCGAAATTTTTGTAGAAAATTTACTGTCATTTTTTGCTGTTATGAGGTATGGGTTTTGGCCTCTTAGGATGTTATTTTCCCTATTAGGTACAGAGAGAAGTCCAATAGCAATTCACCACTTTTAGAGTATGAAGCACTGCTAAAGGGAGAATAGTGGAAACCGGTGTTGCTGACACCAAACTACAGCTGCTTTATTCCTAGATGCAACTCAATGAAAGAGCGTTAACAATCACCATGAAATTCCATTTGTAAGAGAAAGATCCTGATTAGCATGCTCACAGTAAATGTACAAGGGACTTATTTCCCCATGAAAAGAAGGGGTATCTAGCTCTGGTTAGATTATAAAGACATGGCAGTGACATTGCTGCAAGAGACCCACTGTGAGAGAGCCACTTGGATGGTCTCTGAGTGTGGTCACCATCGCTGGCGGCTGCCAGCAAGGAATAGTGGTAGGGCAGAGCAAGGAAAAATAACAACAAAAAATAAAAAATAAATTACTTGATTTTTGCCTTCAAGTTAAGCACCTTTCTAAAACAGATGTCTTTCGAACATTTTAATTTCTGCACTCGGCAGGTATGAAGGTGACAAGGCAGGGGACTCCAATTGAGCATCTCTTGACAAGTCACTGTTCCGAAGGGAAATATCCAAATTCTGTAGGCACTTCTCACAACACCCCGAAACCCTCTTGCCTTTCAGTATGGAAAGCTGAAATAGGGATTGAAATAATGGAAGACTCATGGCTTAATATTTGGTCTTGAGTTTCATCCTCTTCAATTTGTTCTCAACATACAGGAAACAGATAGACAATTCTCATGAGGAGGGCTGGAGGGGCTGTGGAGAATGAGGTATGATGTTGCATATGTGTCTGTTGGTCTTGTGCAAATGTTGATGTTTCTTTGGAAACAGATGTTGATGCACATTAAATAAATCACATGCCTTGACCTGCCAAAAGACCCTCTCGAGTGATTCTTGGGTGATATGGGGGAGTCTCTCATAATCTTTCACTACTCTACCAGGCAATTTATTGACTCATATTCTGTTATCTACCCGTCTAATGGTTTAAGCATAGAAACTGCTTAGCCCTAGCCCTCCTTGTGATGGTGTAAATGATGGTCGGGATGCAATGGAATGTAAATCCATATTCATAAAGTGCGAACTACTCACCCTTGTGGGTCTCAAGGCACAGGGGGCTGTTGTGGAAATTAAGGGCCCGATGTAGGTAAATCTCATTTACCGACTCTAGAATACCGAATTTTACCGATTCGGTATTCTAGATTCTGTAAATGAGATGTAGGAAAAAATTCTGTAATTATTACCGAATCGGTATGATTCGGTAATTACCGAATCGGTATTTACCGATTCAGTAATTGCCATTGATTCCTATGGGCCCTGAGGCCCATAGGAATCAATGTCAATTACCGAATCGGTAAATACCGATTCGGTAAAATTACCGAATTGTCAAGGGGGACAGGGTGTCACTTTGACACCCTGTTGCACCCCTGATTCTGGCTTGTGTGCCATGTGACACACATACATGCCCTTAGGCCATGTATGTGTGCCACATGTCACAGGTGTACATGCACAGATGTGCATGTATACAGGTATTCGTTATTTACCATGAAATAGTATTTCATGGTAAATAACAAATTCTTAAGGGCCTGTGGCACTGTTTTCAGTGCCACCTACATCTAGATTTACTGACTCGGTAAATCTACCGATTCTGTATTTTACCAAATCAGTAAATTTACCGAATCAGTAAATTTTAGGCCCCCTACATGTCAAAAACCAAATACCGGTCGGTAACGGACGAAATCGGCCGTTACCGACCGGTATTTGGTGTCCTACATCAGGCCCTAAGTGAACTATTTCCCAGAGTCACATGGTGTTGAGCTGTGCTGCCGCCGGAGCCAGGGATCAAACCATGAACCCTGTGCTCCAAAGTCAGCTGCCCTGGCCGCTGCACCACTCCTCTCCACCGAAAATTTGACTGCTATGATACATGATGAGATAAATATATTTGGAAAAGTGTAGTCCCCTTTCCCTTTTCACATCAAGTTCCCCTGGGAGGGTATCCTGCCACTTAAGTGGATCTGTACGGGCAGAGAGGGTCGGTGCTAGGTGAAGAGCCGGGTCTTCAGTTTCTTGTGGAAATCAAGAACGGAGGAGCAGGCTGTGATCTGCACGGGCAAGTCATTTCAGGCTTTAGGACTGAGGTAGGAGAAGGCATGCCTGGTCGATCTATTTCTGTGTACGTGTCGGAGAGGGGCGAGTAGGAGTCCAGCTGAGCGGAGGAGTTTAGTAGGTTTGAGGAAGGTTATAAGGTTGTTGATATATGTAGGGCTAGTGCCCTGTAAGGCTTTGTAAATGTGTGTGAGGAGTTTGAAGAGGGTTAGTTGGTGCATTGGGAGACAGTGGAGCTCTTTGAGGTGCAGGGGGATGTGAGTATGGGGCAGTGGCGTAACATTAGTCCCCACAGCCCCCCCCCCCCCCCCAAGGCGGGGGTGTCCCAAGCTCCAGGCCCCCATCCGGCACTGTGCAAGGACAGGGGTCCCTTGGCCTGAGAGCTCCTGACTGGGTCGAGGGGCTCCATGTATTTTTCAGGGGGAGCCTTATGTTTTGTTAATTCACTAGTGTGAAGTGAGAGGTTGAGGGTGAGGATGAGCCTGGCTGCAGAGTCTTGTATGGTCCTGGGTCTTCTGGTCAGTTGAGTGTCAATTCCAGCACAGAGTATGTTGCCGTAGTCCAGCTGACGTTTCTGCGAGTGTTGGTGGGGAGCCATTTCATGATCTTCTTCAGCATCTTGAGTGTGTGGAAGCAGGAGACAGAGACTGTATTCACTTGACCAGTCATGGTGAGTTTTACGTAGACTGAGTGCCCAATCTGTATCAATATAAGGGAACAGAGTCCTGATGTTTCACTGTATGGACACAGTATACAGTGTATCAATATGGAATAAATCCAGTTGAATAAATGCAAGGAAACGTGATTGCAGTGGTTTAATAGAGACTCAGCACAGATGTATCAATTCATGACAACAGAGTTCCAATAAACCAATGCATGAAGACAGTATTCCAGCACTTCAGTTCACGGTGTACCGACTTGTTCGCCATAAGTTGGCAGGGTATGCTCAGACGTGAGTCCCTTGCTCACTTTGCTACTGGATTCAAGCAAGCCTGGCTGAAGACGGCTTAAATGCCAGAAACCGGTCCTAGGAAGTTTGTTTCCGGTCCAGGGAAGGCATGGCTTGGCAGTTCGGGCTGGACTGTTCCCATGAGGCACAGGGGCAGACTGCATATGGCCATGTCTGAACTGGGGTGGCAGAGTGGGCTATAGAACGGTGATGGATTAAACCCAGATCTTTTGACTGGGTGTGCGTGTTTGATTGGTTCAGATGCTCCGTCCATCACCACCCCCTTTTGTACCGCTCAGTTCACAGTGACAGCATACCAAATAATGAATACAAGGAAATAAAGCACAAATGTATTAATATATAGCAACTTTATACCATTAGAACGGTACATGAACATGGTGCCAGTGCACCAGTTATGGTAGGAGCAAGAATTGGGAATTACAGGGTGAAAACAGTACCAGCTGACAACACCACTGGCAGACACACGAGTGGCCTGGCCGCGGAGCACTCTCCCGCCCTGCATGCTATGTTGACATCCAAGGACTCATCGGCTATTGTTATTACTTAGATCTGAAAAAGGCAGTAGGGCAATAACTAACCAGTGATGAAGCAAGCGTTGGCTCGCTTATGGGGAGGAGTTGCATCAAAGATGCGACACTTATGGTTTGGCAATCAAATGTATAGAAGACGTTTCATATGGAGATTGAAACTGTTTTTGTGGTTGTGTGCTCGGGTTGTCATCTGCAGAAAGTGTGAGCAAGGACATCAGGAAATCAATCAATGTAGTTTGTCAGACTACGCACAGCATGGGCCACCATGCATGAACCATTTTCTTCCACGACAATTAGTACAGCTAAAACACGCCCAAAATTCCTCACTGTCTCCAGACCTACTGTATGCATTATGCGCATATAATCAAAGGAAAACGAACGAAAGTCACGTTTGTGTTTAAATGTTACACATAAGCACAGGTACAGTGTGCATAAGCTGTAAAAGGATATCTGCAAATAGCGAACATTTCCTAAACTAAGCAGATGCATAAGTGAAATGTACAAGGTGCACAGTTCTCTTTTCTGTACCTATACCTTAGTGAATCATCTGCAGTTAGATTCACATGATCCGAGCAACTAATGCTTCGAGAAAGTCGCCCCTGTTCAGGCAGATTCCTACAAAAGTTCATTTAACTTCTGGTTCCTGGTCCTCGGGGCTCTTGCCTTAGGGGATTCTGATTTGTGGAGGGGACCCCCCTATGTAATTGACCCACCGGCTGCACATTTTATTGCACTCCACATTGCAGGATTCTTGTGTCAATTCAATTCATCAATTCAATATTTTTTATTATCTAAACACAGGTGAGTTTATCTTGTTAAAAGATTTCAGAAAAAACACCCATCCCACAATCTGTACCTGGTAAAACCTGAATCGGTGCTCCTGCACTGGGTAAGCCAAGGTCCAGGGGCTGGAGCTTCAGGAAACTCTTAGACTTACGGAGAGGTATCCCCTGGGTATACCACTCCATCAGAATAGTAATGGGGACCTAAGTGGGCTTAGCCGTGACAATAAACTAGGTATTGCTCCGCTGCTTAATTTGTGCAGGTGTTTGCAGAGGGTGGGCACCAGCATTGATTTTGCGAACTCAGATTTATTTTCCATCATCTGCCTTTGATCAAGCGCATGACAGAGAAAGGCATAAAAAGTGGTAAAAAAGATCACGAGCAAGATGGGAAAATAGTGACAAAGGCTGAAAGCAGGGAGGAAACCAACAGGGAAGAGGGAAATAAAGAGGCAAGAGGTAAAAAGATGGTGGGAGATTTAAAACTAGGATGTCTTGGTATTCGGCGATCCCGGCATTCGCAGCACTAGGGTTAGACTCCTTTAAAAAAAAAATGAGTCTCTCAAGTTATTGACTTAAATGATCTCTGTTTGCAGATTCATTACTGGCTTTCTCCAGTAAACTCTTTCGTTTGTTATGCGCTCCTCCGCCCCCTACTGGAGCCCGCGCGTACAGCAGGCTGCTGCTGAGAGATGCAGTGAGCTCAGAGGGCGCTGCAGGAATGCAATTATTGGTTTGGAGCCCGCAGCTTGCGTTGCACCTCTTCTGCCGGCTCCGGTTGTATTACTCGAGAGCATCTCTCGGCGTGTGGCTGTCACTCAACGCCGGGGGGCTATAAATGGGCCTGGAGTAGGCCTCGGTCAGAGGAACGGAGGGCAGGAATGTGGCAGCTGTGCAACCCGAGGCCACGCTGCACGCCCGGACCAGAGTCGCAGGTAGAGGGCCAGGGTCAGAGGACGAGGCAGCAGCACGAGAGAGGTGCCAGGCACCGGTGACAGGTGGGGGGAGGGGGGCAGGCAAGGAAGAGAGGGACAGGGACAGGGGGCCCAGGCAAGGAAGAGACTGAGGCACAGATGCACAGGGACAGGGGGCCCAGGCAAGGAAGACAGGGACAGGGGGCCCAGGCAAGACAGGGACAGGGGGCCCAGGCAAGGAAGACAGGGACAGGGACAGGGGACCCAGGCAAGGAAGACAGGGACAGGGACAGGGGGCCCAGGCAAGGAAGAGAGGCACAGGGACGGGGGACAGGGGGCCCAGGCAAGGAAGACAGGGACAGGGGGCCAGGCAAGGAAGAAAGGGACAGGGGGCCCAGGCAAGGAAGACAGGGACAGGGGGCCCAGGCAAGGAAGACAGGGACAGGGGGCCAGGCAAGGAAGAAAGGGACAGGGGGCCCAGGCAATGAAGACAGGGACAGGGACAGGGACAGGGGGCCCAGGCAAGGAAGACAGGGACAGGGGGCCAGGCAAGGAAGAAAGGGACAGGGGGCCCAGGCAAGGAAGACAGGGACAGGGACAGGGGGCCCAGGCAAGGAAGACAGGGACAGGGGGCCCAGGCAAGGAAGACAGGGACAGGGACAGGGGGCCCAGGCAATGAAGACAGGGACAGGGACAGGGACAGGGGGCCCAGGCAAGGAAGACAGGGACAGGGGGCCAGGCAAGGAAGAAAGGGACAGGGGGCCCAGGCAAGGAAGACAGGGACAGGGACAGGGGGCCCAGGCAAGGAAGACAGGGACAGGGGGCCCAGGCAAGGAAGACAGGGACAGGGACAGGGGGCCCAGGCAAGGAAGAGAGGCACGGGGACGGGGGACAGGGGGCCCAGGCAAGGAAGACAGGGACAGGGACAGGGGGCCCAGGCAAGGAAGAGAGGCGTGGGGGAGGGGGGCAGGGACAGGGGGCCCTGACAAGGAAGAGAGGCACAGGGACAGGGACAGGGGCCAAGGCAATGGCAATGAAGAGAGGCACAGGGACAGGGGGCCCAGGCAAGGAAGACAGGGACAGGGGGCCAGCAAGGAAGAGATGCGGAGGCACATGGACAGAGGAGGGGGCAGGTAGGGCAGTGCCTAATTAGTAAAATAATGAGTGCCATGCCCAAAGCTCTGCTCAGCAGCCCACGGCTGCTACAACTGGTCTTGCATCCACCTCATGCTTCTTTAATCCACTACCAGGCACTTCCTTCCCCTTGTGGGAGTTGTTTTTCTCTTGTCACATCAATTGCATTATGAATTCAGTTTATGCTAACTAGGCTGTGTTTACAGCATCCTCCGTCTTAGGATCATGTGATGTTTGCTGATGTTGTTTTAAAGAATTATGAGATTCATGTTAATAAATGGAGACTGTTCCCATAGACTTTTCCCTTGCTGCATATAATCAGGGACGTTTCTTCCACTGTCCCAGACTACTGCTATACACTGTGTGCATTGACATGCTGGAATAAGCTGTGAGAATGACTGTGATCCGATGTGAGAGATTCTTCAAAGGTGTTTTGCAGTAAAATACTTCTTCTTGTTTCCTCATCGGTGCATCCCCTGAAAGCCATGTACTTGTGTAGAATGTATGAAAGTCTTTGTCTAAAGCTCTATAGATGGACATGTATTCTTCTTAACAGAAGGAGCCCCTTATTCTCCACCTTTAGAAGGCAAATCCATCCCAGATTTCATATAGAACTGTTCTGAGTTCTTTGGCATGTATCAGGTAATTGCCTATTAATCCGTTATATGAAATTTCAAAAGACAACCCTTGTCTGCCATTCTTTTGAGAATGTTTCAGCATTGATTATTGAATACGAATAGCAGTGACAGCACTAATTAGGGGATACACCAAAGTCCGTATAAGGACTAGTCCATTCCTGGTCCTTGCAATTGGCGCACCCTTTTTGGTATGATCATTTAGGGCGGATTTGCAAGCTGACACCATCTTTCACACTTTTACAGGTTCCTGCTTTGTCCCTTTATGACAACTTCTCTGTCTTTCTCTTATACATAAGTGTTGGTGTCCCCCACAGGCAACCACCAGCTCAAATTAAGCACTGGGTAATCTTATTCTAGGTTTTACATCACCCCGTGTCCCCTTGGGTGGTGCTTCAGCAACGCAAAACCTTTGACAAATCTTGCCCTACATTTTTATTAAGTTGCTGAAAGAGCTCAATCAGTAGCACCAACAGAAAGGAATTTGGATTTGCCAACGTGTATACGTACTTAATGTGTTTTTTGTAAAAAACGTTTAAATGGTGACTGGTAGCTCGTGTTTATAAGAACTGATCTTTATATTGGAACATACATAAAAAAAAGTAGATGCAGTGCAAAGTGCAACATATAAACAAGAAAATATCTCCCCTTCATAGATTATAGTGAAACGATAGATTTGGTTTATACCCTCTGTAACATTTTAAAAAACGTAAAGTTAGCTGTATACCAAATGTTGATACTGAATTTAATACGGATGGAATATTTGGATTTTTCACATTTGGACATTCAAGATAATTATTTGAAGGTGAACTACGGTGCATTTGCTAGTGCAGTCGTTCTTATTTTCGTGTGAGATTAACAAGTATTACTGTTGCCAAAATTTGTGATCATGGTTTGCCACCCTTGTGGAGGTGAATGGCTCTAGAATACTAACCTTTGTGGTGGTAACCACACACAGATCTTATCTGGTTAAACTGTACTCCAACGGCGAGAGGTAGGATCATGTGACCCCAGCTTGGAGGTTCCTCATCTGCTCCCAGTGAAGCAAGGCTCTGAATTCAAACCCTGCACTTGATCTTAAAGGCACTTTAGGGAAATGCCTCATCCACTCTCAGAAATCAGCATCCCACAAGGATTCCACCAGAAATATATCCCTGAGCTGCTCCTCAGTAATTCACCAACGGACAGTGCATAGGAGTGAATATGGAAGAAGGGAGGATGGTAAAAAGTACCAAAGTTTGCCCTTTCTAATCAGGACTTGCACCCCTTTGAAGGTAAAGTGGAAACAAGCATTGGCAAGGCCAATCTGGCTCGTCTTCTCAAGAGCTATTGGCTTGGAAAGTGTATATGAAGCAGTGTGGGTGCTGTGCAGCATGTGTGAAAATTTGGGGAAAAAAGTCATGACACAGACAGCACTGGCTGCATCATATTGTTTTGTTTCTGGTGGGAAGGGAGGAGGCAATTAACGGAGCAACACAAGCAACAAAGCTATAGAGAGCATGAGGGACGGGGGCTAGTAACGAGGTGAGCAATGGAATGAGGGAAGCAACAACAACGCAACCGGGAGGAGTAGGGGAAAGCAGCATGAATAACAACATGGAAGGGGAGAGGGATGGGAGCAAGCAATAACAATGCAGGAGGGGCATGGTAGGAATGGGAGCAGGAGTCTGAACTTTTAGCATTGAAGACAACTTGGACAGGTCGTGTGCCGCAATATCATGAGACAGAAATTTTAATAAAAAGTTGAAATTATGTCAATAAACAAAGAATAAGCCTAAAGATACTGGAAGAATCCACACTGCAGCTAAACAGAAAGGTAAACCACCAGTAGAAAATCAGATCGGCAAGCAACAACAATGCGGAAGGCGGGTGGACGGGGAAAGCAAGCAACAATGTGGGAGGAGTACGGGACGGACTGGGCAAGCAAGCAACAATGCAGGGGGGAGGGATGGCGCAACAATGTGTGGAGGGAGCAAGTAACAGGACTGGATAGGGCAAGCAATTGGATGGGAGAGGCAGGGGCATAGCTTGGTCAGTAAGATTGGGGGGCTGTAAGTGTCAGATTTCCCAACAATCACACTGACATCTTGTTGAAATATTTTATGAGAAGCAAGACACGAGTGGAGATTAAGAGGCAGTAGAATGAGAGAGGAGTGTTGATTGCTAGGGGTACTTAAAACACAATCATTTTCAAACTAACCAAGTTTTAAAGCAGAGAAGAGATAGTGTGTATTTGTGTGTTTTTGTTAGTGTGGGCATGTAAAAATCAAGAGTGAAATCTAGCAGACACCTCACCATATCCGACTGAATGCACCTGCACCCAACTATTTGATTCAGAATACATTTTATAGGAGGGGTGTAACACCCACAAACACTGACCCTGAATCTACGCGCTTGGGGCGGGGGCAAGCAACAATGCAGAGTGGGACTCGGGGGAGACAGACTTCAAACACATGCGCTCTTATGGTGTGCTCCAATTAAAAGAAAAAAGTCGCTTGAAAGCGCAAGCAATGGATGGTCACTGGGCAACAAAGCAATACTTGGGTGCCATGCTTCAGGGGAGGGACAAACACAGGAACAGCAAGTGAAGCCGCATGTGCTGAACAAAGAGAAGCAAGGAAATGGGAATGATGATGAAGCCAACTGACGATAAGCAATGGGCGGACTCAAAGCCCCCTGTAAGTAAACAAAATGTCTCGCAAGTGAAAGCGTATGTGCTGTCTCAGGTGACACCGACAAATGAATCCCTGCAATTAGATTTAAGACTCAAATGCAACACGTTTAACCAAAAAAAAGCTGACAGCTTGTTGAACCAAAAAAAAACACACAGATGATGAATGGAATGCAGAGCAAATAAAACATTCACCCCCAGTCAAGAGTTATGGTTTAAATCCCACCGTTTTTTTGCTCACCACCCCAGTTTAGACCCCAGTCATATGTAACTCAGTCTTGAACCTGCTCCCAATGGTAACATTCCAGCCCGAACTGCCAAGCCAGGTCCTACCTGGACTGGAAACAGGCATCTTCGGACTGGCTTCGGTGCATCACCCCTCATCAGCCAGGCTAGCTTGAATCCAGTGTCCCATTGCTGATATGGCTGGTCTAAACTGGGGTGGCATGGTGAGCATATGGATTTAACCCAGATCTCTTGACTGGGGGGTGAATGTATTTTGTTCCAAATTCTGTCCATCAATTGTGTGTCTTTAGCATGTTGAACTATGCAGCTAGAGAAATATTGTTACTGAGTAAATATGCATGCGGAAGTGACAAAAATGTGACATGTACATGTCAATATCGTGTCTGAAGTATGGGCTTAACCCATTAAGTTACCTACCTTAATACTGTATTTGCTGACTTGTACCCCCATTAGTGCTCTTCAAACGAATACTCGTTTTCATATCGTAACCAAGGCCAGGTGACTTAGTGCTTTTCTGTCACAGGTAATTTGTTGAATGACATAAATGTGATTGGAGCGTGAGTGATGGCCAAGACGGAAATGACCTTAGCAAACATGCTAATGGCATGTGCACTTATTTGGGCAGTAGTTTAACAGTAAAGTATCCCGCTCCACCTGCAGGCATCTAGGCAGTGGGAGCTAAGGACCAGATGTGACCTCCAAATTGCCCCATTCTATACCAAAGGAAGCTTTATTTATTTATTTATCCATCCATTCATTTGTTTATCTCTTTATTTAATTAAATGTTTTATTGAGCTTGTATGAGGCTTTGAAGGCGTTGGAGCTCTTTAGAAAGTCTTCCATCATGCTTCTTGTTCTGCACCACACGTAGTCCGGGCCAGACTGGCGTAGCGGGCACCGGGCATTACCCCGGTGGGCCGGAGGGGTGGGGGCCAGTTTTGTGCCCATGGGGGCCGGCTTTGTCACTGGGGGCGCTTTTGCACCAGTGCTGCAGTATCGGCCCCCTGTAACAAAAGCGGGAGCAGTGCTTGATAGCACATCAGCCCCCCCCTTCTCCCCCTTCTTAGCGACGGACAAGCAGTAATCGTCCATGACTGGTTGCAGTTCCCAGTCTGGCCCTGCACGTGGTCTGTCACCTCAGCCATCCATAGAGCATATAATGGCCTTTTGGTTTTGAGGTCAGAGCTGCTGTGCTGAACTGCATGAGAACTGGTGTGATGGCGAGAAGCTGCTGCCCTTAGGCTAGCGTGAGAGGTGAGAAGTTACCCAAGAAGCCGATGACTGGAAGGGAAGCCCATGTAGACAAATGGGAAAGGTGGAAGAGGTGGGAAGAAGGACCCCATAGACAATGTAAACATGCAAAACACTGACAAAGCTGCCTGGAATTAATGAATCTAATATCCCTAAAGACTGAGATAACCCCAGAAGGCAGATGCCACCAAGGCCCAATCGCAACGATTAAGGCTTACTCGCGGGCGGAACTCATGGCCAATTCAAACAGGCCCAAAAGTAATTAAAAAATGACCATATAGTATATGGAAAATACTATTTTTTTTTAGGTATAGTAACATTTTTACCAGTATATTCTTACATTATCCTTTACCACATCATTTACACCTTCCATTACCCAAACCCTATTCCAGCCCCATATACCTAACCTAACCTTGGATCCAACCACAACCCTAACATTGAACCGTACTGCAAATATGACTATAGCAACTTTCCTTACACCTTCCCTTTCACTGTCTGTTACTCCAACTCAAATCCTAATACATCCCCTAAAATTAACAAAATCTCTCATCTATCCATAACTCGTAGCCTAATCCTAATCCCAAACCTTAGCTCTTCCTAATTCTTATACTTGCCTATCATCTTCCCTCACACAAACTTTATTCTAAATCTGACTCTAACCCCCAAACACTTCACAAACCTAACCTAAACTTCAGGCTATCCTTACCCTTAACCTATGCATAGTTGGCCCACAATTGTTTTCGCCATTTGATTTATATTCTGCGCTTTTGTTGTCTACTTTTGTATGTTTTGTTGTTCTATCATTTCAAGTCTCAGTTGTTTCGGCAAACTGTCTGGTGATGTTGGCTTGTCGTTAGGCATCACTAGTCCTGCGTATGAAAGATGTGGCACCTCTAGAGACTCAGGATCAAACAGCTAAGAAAAGACGGAAAATGGATTATTGATGAGAGCCATTTGCACCTGCCTAGATTTGACATCCTCGTCTATAAGTTACATCGGGTACCCAAAGGTGCCACAGAGGTAACAGAGGGCAAAAGAAAGTTAAATGTGGCATCCATCAAGAAGCTTAGCAGACCTTCCATAGGTTCAAACAAAGCAACAAAGCTCCTCAAATAGGGTCTGCAAATCAATGAGAAATGTCTGATTTGCATAGGTGGCATAAGTACCAGCCGTGACTGTAAAATTGATAGCAGTGAAGGAACGTTTCTCTGCTGCTTCCAGTGTATATCCATGGGATGGCGTTAACTTTGTCACCTGCATAAATTCCTTCTTGAAGATGTCCAACTGGTATTGGTGAGAAAGGAAAGGAGGAAACCCAGCCTCATCGACATCTCGCTACTCCTTTACCAAAATGTCCTGAATGACATGACCAGGAGGAGTCTCAGACTAACTATAAAAATCATCACTCACAAAGACCTCTACGGGAGGAGATTGGAACGAACAAGAGGGAAAGGGGTTGTCGTGGATTGCACCCTCCCAGTCATCGTAATAACAACACCAAGAAACCTCAACCAAATGACGTGTATCCAAAGGTGTTTGTCCAAGTCTAAGAGATGCCTTTATCCATGTCTATGAGATGCTTTTATCCATGTCTATGAGAAGCCTTTATCCATGTCTATGAGATGCCTTTATCCATGTCTATGAGAAGCCTTTATCCATGTCTATGAGAAGCCTTTATCATGTCTATGAGATGCCTTTATCCATGTCTATGAGATGCCTTTATCCATGTCTATGAGATGCCTTTATCCATGTCTATGAGATACCTTTATCCGTGTCTATGAGATGCCTTTCTCCATGTCTATGAGAAGCCTTTATCCATGTCTATGAGAAGCCTTTATCCATGTCTATGAGAAGCCTTTATCCATGTCTATGAGAAGCCTTTATCATGTCTATGAGAAGCCTTTATCATGTCTATGAGATGCCTTTATCCATGTCTATGAGATGCCTTTATCCATGTCTATGAGATGCCTTTATCCATGTCTATGAGATGCCTTTATCCATGTCTATGAGATGCCTTTCTCCATGTCTATGAGAAGCCTTTCTCCATGTCTATGAGAAGCCTTTCTCCATGTCTATGAGAAGCCTTTATCCATGTCTATGAGAAGCCTTTATCCATGTCTATGAGATGCCTTTATCCATGTCTATGAGATGCCTTTATCCATGTCTATGAGATGCCTTTATCCATGTCTATGAGATACCTTTATCCATGTCTATGAGAAGCCTTTATCCATGTCTATGAGAAGCCTTTATCCATGTCTATGAGAAGCTTTTATCATGTCTATGAGATGCCTTTATCCATGTCTATGAGATGCCTTTATCCATGTCTATGAGATGCCTCATCAGCCCTCTGTATGTGTTCTGAGGTAGATCAACATATTTCAAAAAATGTTAGGAGAGCCCTCAGAATCCAACCTAGATCTCATGCTTCATCATAGGGCTGTCTCGTATGACAGGAAGAATTATAGTGGTGAACTGGATCCCTATGTTTAGGGAGAACTTTCAATGGCGAAAGTGATAGTTTGGGATCCAGAACATAATACTAAAAATCTCTAGCGACTTACCAAGGACACTACTAGAAATATGTTGATATATCTTTGAAAACATACAGAGGACAGATGAGACGTCTCATAGACATGGTTGGAGGTTGCTTGTTGCTGTTATTATATAAAAAATCCTCAGCCTACTTTTAGACCAATTGCTAGAACTCCAGCATGTCCTTCACATAAACCAAGTCTCAACTAGCTGCACATATTTCCACTTAAGCAGGGAGTCCTGATCTTCCTCAGAGGGAACATACAGTGAAATTCATTTGGGAACAGAAGCAACAATGGCCGCCACCACAACAGCGTCAATCATCCTCTGAAGTTCTTGCCTCGGCAGCGACAAGAGAAGGTCATCATTCTCTATCCCATCACCATGAGGAATCACCTCTGAAGATATTGTTCCACTTCTGCATACACTTGTTACCTGCCTTTGGAAGCCACATGTCCGGTTAGAGCAGGGACTTCCACTTAAGTATGTCGCCTGACAACCCAGCCTTGTGGTCAATGGGGCATGACCATGAGAGTGCTAGGCAATGCAGTGTAGGTCAACCTGCCGGCTCGTTACACCGACCACACAAAAAACAGAGGGTGGAAGAGTCTGGTAATGTAGGACCACCCCTTGACACAGGTTAACCCACCCTGCTCAGCTAAGGAACATGAGCTGAGTGAACCACAGATCTCTTCCACACCCAAAACCCGCTTGCTAAGAAAGAAAAGGAAGTACACAAATTAATAATAATAGCTGTATCAGATACTATGCACTCAAGAAAGTGAAAAAAGTTACAAGCACAGCACAGCTGTATGGGCCAATGTCTTTGAACGCAGTAAGGAGGTACAGATGGTGAGGTGTGATTATGGAGTGGGAGGAGTCTAATCAATAAAAAGGGAAGAAAGGCTGCTTATCCGCATAGTAGTATAAAAGGAAAAAACCTTTACCCTGCTACAAGGTAGAGGGTTAATTTTCTCCGAGGGTGTCTTCCCTCACATATGTAAGGAGCTGGATAGTGAAGATGGATGAGGGGATAAGGTAATTTGTTGTATTATCTACTTGGCACACTAACCCAGAGCACAGAAACATTTTCTACAGGGCAAATGGAATAAAAGCTTTTGATGTGGTAAGCTTACTGTGTATAGGGTGGGGGGCTTAATCCTATCACGTGATTTAGCGAGTGGGATAATGGGATTACAAAAATTCCACTTTTTATTTTGCATCAACAATTATTGTCCCCTAAAGGTATCTGGGTTAACACACATTTTTGTTCTTATACGTTAAATGAAGGCGCCCATGCGCTTGTCTTTTCTGGTACCTCAGCTTGTCCATTGTCTGTAGCTGGGTTCGATTAGACATATGACCATTTGGTATTTAGTCATTTCTGATTTTCTCTTCCACTAGCAGCCAGAACATAGGACTATTAAAGTGGGACAAGAGGATTTTTTGCAGTGGCAGCTCCTCCGCTAAGGCGGAGGAGCGTCACCCCACTGCTCTGTGAGCAGTTTAAAAAGAAAAACTAAACTGATAATAACGAATGTTATTATCATTTTAGTGTTCCTTCCTGCTTAGGTACGGGCGGGTGGGGATGGGCTGGCCAGAGCAGGGGCCAGGGGGAGGAGTGTTTGGCACACTCTAAAGTGCGCAGGATGGTTTGGCCGGCTCTCTTGGGCCGATCAAACAGTCCTACACACTTTGAATGTTCCCCAGCAGGCTGCATTACACAGCCTGGGGCGAAACATGCACAGCCTCCCTGTTCCTGTCTGACCTGCCGAACCGCGGTGCTCAGACCAATCACCACTCTGCTGTAAGGCAGCGTTGTGATTGGGCAGGGGATTCTGGGATGCTGTGTGCTTTCTGTTGTGGCGCGGAGAAGACGTAGGAGGAGAAGCGGCGCCGGCAGCACCCAGGTAAGTCCTTTTATTTTTATTTTTTATTCCTCCCCTTCGCTCCAACCCCCCCACCCCACCACACCCGCTTTGGTAGCAGCCGCTACAGATTTCATAACACAGTGAACTCTGCACCAGCAGGCAGCTCCTGGCAAAAAAAAGATGGCAAGAAACTACAGGGGCACGTGTCTATAACTGTATGGTTTAGTGGAACAGGTTCCAACCTGCTTTAGTAAATCTGACAAGGCTGGCATTTCTCCACGTGTTATTGGGCCCTGTAGTGTGACAGGATTGCGTATACAAATGATAGGCAAAAATAAAAGTTAATATCGGAGGCTGTTTACCTCTTCGAAAACATACAATGCAGGGCAATGTACTGATTGTGAAGTTCTTGTGTGGAAGGACATTACTGGGGTGGTGCATTATGCATCCTAACACAAAGAGTATGTGTTATGATAGGGGTTATATGAGAGTAGCATTACAAAGGGCGTTTCCATAGTTCTATCTAGTAAACAATTATATTTTAGTGCAGTCTCTTATACCTACAATGGAAAATTTAGAAAACATCAGAATTTGAGAAGTTAGTCATATAATTGTTGTATAGAGCTACCCCACAAATTCATATCCACAATCAACATCACCATGGTCCATCCCCTTGAAGAAACAGCATACACACAGTAGTTCTTTAATCTAGAATTACATCTCATAAGTGCCCTGCCTTCTTGACTGAGGCTTGGAATGATATCTCAGCGAGTCACACGTCTATACTGATTTCAAGGCTGTTTGTTCGAATACCACCGAAACCAATTGAGACTTTCATCGTTCGTAGGCTGGGAAAATGAGTTCAGTTTTATTATGATTTGTTGATCCCAAAACTTTTGGGGCCTATTCACAAACTTCATTTTGTATAGTAGGGGTGGGCGAATAACTCCTGTCCGCGGGCGGAGTTCACAGAGTTTTGACATCTCCGTGTTCCACTTGTAAAGCTGAGTTCAGGCAAAACTCTACAACCGCCGCGTGACAGAGATTTTTCGTATGTGCGGCTCGCCAACGTTAAGTTGGTGAGCGGGAGCAAGACTTTGTGTCCTTTAGAGCGTTTTTTGTGCACTAGAAAGCCTCGCGGTGAGATTTTTCAACGCGGGCAGACAATACAGGTCAAGACCGTTTGTGTTGAAAAAGCTGCCGCTCAAGTAGAAAATCTTCTCAAGCGGCAGAAAGAAGTAGCGCCATCGGGTGCATCTCGCTGTGCTGTTTGCGCTGATTTTACTGCATGGGACAAGCTCCTGGAGCTAAAAATCAGCATATGCAGCACGACGAGCAGAATTCAACCCGCTCGCAGAACTCCGCAGAATCTCTTGGAGTTTTTATGTAACACCACGGAATTCCATGTAGTGAAACTTTGCAAGTTTTGCCCACCACTAATGTTTAGTAGTACTATAATAGCACTACTAATGTACTACAAAATGCTAATCACAAACCTAAGTGCACCGGTGTACTGCTCCGCCTCTTTTATCTTTTATATGTGTCTGTCTCGACCCTGACTGTGCAGATCTCTGCACAAATAGGTATACCTTTTAGAAGTAAATGTGGGAGGGATGGGGGAATATCTGTAAAATACTTGCTACTAAAGCCGAGGGGTTAAGGGAGGAGCTAGGAGGGGTTAAGTGAGCGCTAGGGAGAGGGTTAGGGAGGGACATTCCTCCACATGCAAAAGAGTAGGAGCCTTGTGCATTGGAAATTAGTACACAATGCCATGGAGGAGAAGCACAGCTCACATTTAGAAATACTCTAGAAACAACAGTGGTCCCCAAGAGTATATGAATTCAAAATGTGATAAACAATAGTCCACAGTGGAAACTATGTTGGCCACTGTCCAGCCGGACAGGGTATTTTATTTTCCAATAAAACAATTACTGGGGTGTATAGAGGCACAGTCCTGTACCAATTCTAGGAACAAACTTATAGAGTTTTTAGGCAAGAAGGAGCATGATTGGCCACTTGTAATTCAGTAGACATTTAAAGTTGTGCCAATTTTTAGTGCTAGACACAGCATAAATTAAACACAATAGTCGGGCTGTGAAAACACTTAAAACAAGTCGACGTTTCGGTCCCTTATGCTCAATGTTACGGGACCATCATCAGGACTAACAGTACATACAATTGCTTGCCTGGTGTAAACAATTAAACACACATCCGCCCCTGTGGGTCGGGTGGTTTATTCGGGTATTATATTGGGTTGCAATAACCTCGTTTCGGTAGCCGCCTGTTAAATAAGGGCGGTTCCGCTAAGTGCGCCTCAGTTTCAGGGTGCAGTAATATCTTGCGTTAGACATCGGCCGGTGTGGTCCGATATTGATCAAAACGGGTCGGTTCGGGGCTACGCCTCCGTGGTGTCTGGGGTCCCGAGGTGCTCTGCCGAATCGACTGCGATTCGGCAGAGCACCTCGGGACCCCAGACACCACGGAGGCGTAGCCCCGAACCGACCCGTTTTGATCAATATCGGACCACACCGGCCGATGTCTAACGCAAGATATTACTGCACCCTGAAACTGAGGCGCACTTAGCGGAACCGCCCTTATTTAACAGGCGGCTACCGAAACGAGGTTATTGCAACCCAATATAATACCCGAATAAACCACCCGACCCACAGGGGCGGATGTGTGTTTAATTGTTTACACCAGGCAAGCAATTGTATGTACTGTTAGTCCTGATGATGGTCCCGTAACATTGAGCATAAGGGACCGAAACGTCGACTTGTTTTAAGTGTTTTCACAGCCCGACTATTGTGTTTAATTTATGCTGTGTCTAGCACTAAAAATTGGCACAACTTTAAATGTCTACTGAATTACAAGTGGCCAATCATGCTCCTTCTTGCCTAAAAACTCTATAAGTTTGTTCCTAGAATTGGTACAGGACTGTGCCTCTATACACCCCAGTAATTGTTTTATTGGAAAATAAAATACCCTGTCCGGCTGGACAGTGGCCAACATAGTTTCCACTGTGGACTATTGTTTATCACATTTTGAATTCATATACTCTTGGGGACCACTGTTGTTTCTAGAATATAGCTACCCACGGTCCCCGGATAACCGATTGGGTTCCCTTGTTGTTGTTTACACACATTTAGAAATACAGCTACTGGAAATAGAAAGGCAAAGGAAAGAGATGGGCCTAGGACCTATCTCTGGTGGCAGCATAGAAGTAAATAGGGAGAACTAAGGCTGCCCAAAGGAGTTGTGTCCCAGGTACATCCTGATGCTAAGTACTGCAAAGAAGGGCTTCTTGCTGCTTTTCATTACTTATAGTTCATTTCCAATGCAAAACATTTTTTTCGCTGGAAAGTAAATGATAAAAACAAATTGAGCTAGTTTGAGTCACTTTCTTGATACAAAGCTAGTACAAAATGTTAGCAAATCAACCACCTGGACTCCAGGCAAAATACAAAGTGCCCACAAATCTTTGCATTTTAGTTCTGGAATGCAACAGATGCACACTATTAGGTGTATGCTAATGTTTGAGTCCGATTTCTTAAACTAACAGGCCTTTAGAAATTCACAAATATGTTTAGGTTTAATGTATGTGGCAATTGAGACACTCATTTCCAAAGTATTGTGTTCTATACTATAGTAGGTGCATTCAGTCATGCTTTCATCTATTGGCTTCTTTTGCTCACAAACCTTCATTTCATTCATTGGCTTATGACATTGTCAATCACTTATTGGATGAGACCATAGGCGTTCTATAGTCACACTGTTTGGGCGTGTCATTTCACCTGTATTAGAATTCATAGGGAACCATTTTACATCTGAAATCAGTCAACATTATAATTCTCTGCAATGATACAGAAAACTATAGGCAGAGGCAGGGTGAACTTGGGAACTTACAATGTTACCCATTGATTGTAAGCACGTAGCAACAGCACATTATATGAGTTAAAAAACAAGGCCAAATAAGCATTGGCAAAGCCAATAGGTTTGATGTTTGTATTGCACTCTGATCAGAGGTGTGCAAGCTATACTAAAGACAAGCCTACTGGCTTTGCCAATTATTGTTTTGCTTTCTTGTGTGTCTAAAAATTCTTTATACTGCTGCTCTTTTTCATCAGGTTGTTTAACACACACTAGGAGGTGGTGTGACAGTAGCAAGCTACAGATAAGAGATGAGATATGTGCTCCACCACTGGGAAGAGATTAAGTTGCAATACAAAACGTTACATTTGTACATTGATATTAGCAGTGGATCAGACCTAAGATGTATTGATTAATCAGATTCTGGTGGCAGCAGCTCCTTATCTTCAGGAAGCACAAATCTGCTTCCTGATATACAAAGAAAGGAAGTGTTAGACGCAAAGAGCTGTTCTTTTAACTGGATTTAGTAATTTGTCTAGTGCTTGGTCTAACTTTACCTTTGTGAATTGGGCCCTTAGTGTATTTCTTTCTCATATGAAACAGATAGTATGATACACATGAGGAATAAAAATAGAATCAGTAGTGTGAAATTAAACAGGCAGAAAAGCAGTTAGTAATTTGAGCAGCTACGTCATTTTCTTATTACAGGTGACTAGAGATGTCCCAATTTGACTGTAATTTGGAGATTAGAGACAGGCTTTTATACAGGGATTGCAGCCTCATATGTATTACAAATGCTCTATCGTAATCATAGTAGCAGATAATTCACAATGTAATGCTGATTGACAGCTGTGTCAAATTTAGGAAGAAGGCAGGTGAAGGCGAGAATATATGTGAAGCTTATAGAAATTCTGAGCTCAGAAACACAAATGATTGTGCAATCACAACTGTTTGTGCAATAAAACAGTTGTGTGTAGACTGCACGTGTCTACCTTACATTTTATGGTACCATAATTAGAGGTTCTGAAAAGCAAGTTTATGTGCAAGTTCCTGCACAAGTACAATTTTAAACAGAGTAACAGTTTGTGTGCAATAATACCATTGTGGGTGCAATGCTACAGCGCTGTGTATATTAACTAATATATAAAGTAAGAAGAGTGTGCATACAATGATGGTTTTGCATAGGTAGACATCTTTATCTATAATTATGCAAATATGTGTACATAATCAAAAGTGGGAGCACAAATACCGAAAAACAATTTTTGTGCAGTAACACAAATGTGTATGGTACCATAATTTTAAATTCAGGGATGCATGTTTGTCTGCATTTAGACAGATGTGTGTGCAGTAACACAACTGCATCTACATGTAGAAATCCTCATATAGTTAACACAATCGTGTGCTCATAAACAGAGGTACACACACTGATACATTAATGTACGTATGTGCAAAGGAGCAATATGGGCCCTATTGACAAAGGGACTTCCGACTTTTAAAGTCACGGCGGAGCCTCCACAGTAGTGGAGGAATTTCCGTGCTCGGGGCGGAATCTCTGCACTGCAATGCTCAGTGCGGATATTCTGTCCCGAGTGTGGAGATTCCGTCATGAGTGCGGAGATTACGCCCCAATTCAGAGACTCTGCAATCATAACTTTACGTATCATATGTCCCTTTGTGAATCGGGCACTTTGTGTATAACATCACGACAATGGGCACAGTAGCACAAGTGTGTGTGTGTATAGGTGTGTAAGACGCCTTACGAATGTACACACTGGTACTTTGGAAGGGCCGCCATACTACTCACTACCTCGGTCTAGTGAACATATAATTGAGTGACATTGCTCCCTCAGCCACTTTCAAGTTTCAAGAATACCAACCCCTGGGAGAACAAAAACCAATGGCAAGCTCTAGCAATGGCATGAGTAGAACAACAACCCCAACCCTACTGTAATGGCCTCTTCACTATAGAATGCTTTGTGTAACACATACAGTATGATATAATTGTGTCACTAGTGGTGATTATCATTTTTACAAGATAATAAATTACACAAAAGGTGGACTATACATTGGGAAAACACTGACTATGACCACTAGCAAAGATGTATTTAAAGCTGTGTTAGTTCAATCTGTTGGTTCTTTCCCCCAGAATATGGGCAACAATAAATATCTTTGAAGAATTTGAGTAAATTTGCTTACTGTAATATCTTTAGAGAATTGGAGGGCATTCGCCCTACCCCTGATAAAGGGATTTGGGGCCAGATGTAGGTAATTTTAATTTACACCTCTTAAATACCGATTCATACCGAATCGGTATTTAAGAGGTGGTAAAATAGAGGGGGGGAGATGTAGGTATTTCAGATTCGCTAAATACCGAATCGTTAAGATTCGGTATTTACCAATTCTGTAAATACCGATTCGGTATTACCCATTGATTCCTATGGGCCTTGCAGCCCATAGGAATCAATGGGCAATACCGATTCTGTAATTACAGAATCGGTAAATACCGATTTTAGCAAGGGTGCAGGGGGTGTCACTTTGACACCCTCTGGCACCCCAAAAATAGGCATGTGCGCCATGTGGCACACAGACATGCCCTAAGGGCATGTCTGTGTGTCACATGGCACAGGTGTGCATGCACACATATGCATGCACACCTGGATTCGGTATTTTACCACCCAATTGGATTGGGTGGTAAAATACCGATTCTTAAAGCCCTGTGGCACTCTGACATGTGCCAGCTACATCTGCATTTACAGAATCGGTATTTTACCGAGTCTGTATTTACCGATTCGGTAATTTTACCGAATCGGTAAATACAGAATCAGTAAAATACCGATTCTGTAAATGCATGCCCTACATCTCAAAATCCAATTACCGGTCGGTAACGGCCGAATTCGGCCGTTACCGACCGGTAATTGGCCACCTACATCTGGCCCTTGGTCTCATAAGGTCCTGAGGAAAGCCAACTGACCGAACAGGGCTAAAGTGCCTGAAACATGTAGACCGCCGATGTGAGATGTGAAGGATTAAAAGTTCATTACCCACACATCTCCTTAGTTTTTAAGCTTACTCCTACTCCTGCACACATTAAAGATTTTCATTTCAGAATAGATGGTCATTTTTATTATTACTTCACAGATCCCACCTAATTCTACATCCAGATACTCTTCCTCCTGGTTGGTCCCCTACCTGGGCAATAACCTTGTCCAGGTAGGGGACCCGATGATGAAGGCATCTCCACCAGGATACACCAGTGGAGATGATATATCACTGGCTGGAACTAGTGGGTGAGGGTCTCCTGAATATTTTCTAGTGAGATTATAGAATGAGAATTGTGAGGTTTCACTCTCCTTTGAGTGACTTGTTTTTGGTTGGGAAACGGAGAGAGCCCTAAATGCTTTTACCTCCCCCACGTGTCTTTGACATGTGTGTACACAGTCACAGATGTCTGTGTGTACAATAGCATGCATATAAACTAAGACAGTTTACGTACAATAACATGATTCTGAAGGATAGCCATCTGAGAATGAGAAGGGTAGATAGATTAAGGAAAATAACTATTCAAGTGCTTCAGCCATTTTGAAAAAGAAGCCATCCATCTTAATTCATACCAGAACAGACCACAAATCTACATGTGATAAATGAAGAAGCATATATACACCCTCATGAGGTGCCATGCAACAACCAAGTATTTACACACACTATATACAGTAAACAGAGAAACTGTACTCTAACTGTGCCCAATTGTGCACTTTCTTGTATTTGAACTTGTTAATATGATGTGGAGAATCAATCAGAGAATACACAATCTTGTCTACACAACATGAGGCATAACTAAAGTTATTAAATAAGATACTTGAGTATTTGCTGCAACTTTTTGCCGCACAGTCTCTTGTTGGGACCCTCCGGTAACTGTGAAAAAATCAGCAAGAGTAGATTGGACTGTTAAAAGTACTAGATGTGACAGTAGGATCCCCTTGCCACCCTCTCTCCCCCAGACCCCCAAGGACACAGTAACTATTTCCACCAGCCTTGGCCACCTGTGAACAGGGTTGCACTTGTGTTGAGGAGGCCCAGCTTTAGCGACAAGTGACTCTGTCATTGAGCTCTGTGCAGCAGTTTGGGTTTTATGTAAAATACGCAAAGCTGGACACAGTTGTTCATAGGTGCCAGGAGGCTCAATATGTTGGTAACACGTAAAACGTTTTGAATTACAAGCGCTTTCCAAAGAGGCCCATAATTATAAAGTAAAAAGGTGATACTATGAGTTGCAGAAAGTAACGTGCGGATAGAAAAAAAACTTTTCTTTTTGGATGAGCTGCCAGGCCCTCAACAATATATAAAACAAGCATTGGCAAAGTCAATAAGTTTTGGCAAACCAAGGGATATTGGAGTTTTCAATGTCAATCTCTTTTAGAGACAGCGCATGCGCTTTCTAGAGCCGAGACTTAAAAATAAGGCCGAGTTCCTTGTTTACTGCTACTTACAAATACATTCATGTTACAATGTTCGAGGCTCTTAATTAATTTTTAGAAGAGTTGTAATTTTCACCCCATGTTGACAAGCGATATACAATGTGCACTGTCTAGAGCCGAGACCCGAAAAAAACGATATGAAAGAAAAAAAAACAGAACAGCATTTCAGAGGTTGTCTATTTCAAATAGATTAGACTACCCAAAAAAAAGACAGTCAAAACCTCAAGCAGACTCATGTCACATAAAATAACCTTATTCAGTGTAGTCTTCTTTGCATTAGGGAAATCATAATCCTGTATTTAGATTAGTAAACGAAGACGACAAGTTTTATATTGTACTGAGGCATAAAAAGAAAATAAAACAGGACACAATAAGCTTCAATTTGTGTATCTACAGGAGGAAACAGAAGACAGTGAAAAGATGCCCATAAACACTAACAGCAAGTACATGCATTCCATACTAGGACTCTAAAAGAAAACATCCCAGGCTTGTTTTCTAACTTCATATATATAATTGTGCAAACCTATGTTGAATGAAACTGGTCAGATTATTACTTCTTCTCCGATGCCTCGATGATTCACAGGGACATGCTTATGGGCTCTGAGGAAGAAAATTAGCCCCACATTAAATTCTGCTGTGATGTGTGAAGAAGGGAAGTCAGCGCAGCAGGCAGCTCTACAAAGTACTGATCTACAAGAAACAGTATGGTGAAGGGACTGGTGAAAGCGTAATCATGCACAACACTGTAATTAAAGAAACCACCGAAAACCGGACAGGCATTTATTTCAGCCTCTATCGGGTGCCAGAACAGCCTTAAAGAAAAGGGACATCTACTGACTGAATGATCCGGGTCACCAAAGGAAAACCACACATAAAACTGAATTTACGTTTTGTGATGGGAATTGAATAGGCTTACCTTCAGAATTATTTCCCGGATGTGGAGCTGCTTCGTCTAATTTGAATCCATAATTTTGTAATTCTGGCTCCATGAATATTGAAAGCCTTCATTTTACAGAAGTGATACGTACTTCCAGATGCTGTGATGTGGTGAATCTGCCCATTGGTCATTGAACAAAGCTGTCCAATTGGTTGCTAACTTCTTGCTCCGAAAGCTTTTGCATGATTGTCTTTGTATTCATGCAATCCTGTGTTTTAGTGGCTGCGCGTGAATTTGTAAGCTTGTGATCTCTTGTGATACAATTTTGAATGCTTTTTCCCTGTCATTTTAACGCTTACCTATCGGAATGGTGAAAACTGTGAAAAGCAAGCAAGAAACATTCACGCTTTGATTGTTACATATTTTGCTGTAGCCAAAACCTCAGTTTAGATTGTGTGATTTATTTTCATCACACTTTTTTTGTTCATGTGTTGTACAACACGACTTAGACGTCTTGCACTCAGAGGTCGCCAGGGCCTTTTGCGACAGAAGTGCTTGTAAGCTTGTGTCTTTTGATGGCTCAAACAGCGAAGCGGGGAGAGGGATGGGGACGAGCAAGCAACATCGGGAATTCCTCTCACTTTGGAGTCAGACAAAGTAGAGAGGCACCCTCAAAAACAGTGTCTGACATTTGACCTCGGTCTTTAAATACACAACAAATGTGATGAGTTAAGAACAAGAATTACAGGGCTGTTTACATAAATGGAGCTTGGAGCGACTGAAAACATGAGCGTGTTGAGTGCTCAAAGCAAACATAAAAAGTAGTTCCAAAAACACTTCCTAAAATGGGAGCAGTGGATGGATACTAGTAACTGGTCCATGCTCCCAGGGATGACTAAAGACTGGAAGAGGCATGACGCATGCATGCCATGGACAAATGGGGAGAAAGAATATAAAGAACGACGAGGGAGCCAGCAGATGGGAAGCCTATGGGTGGGCTGAAGCCCACAAAGTATATACAACATGTCTCCAGAGCTGAGACCTAATAATCATTGGCTAAAAGCAGAAATATTTTTTGGCTTAAAAAAGAAAATATTGCTGCAGCAGCTACTGGTACTGAGGGGAACTTCTTTGTGTCCCGATGGACTACTTGTGAAAGATCGAAATGCTGTCGCTCAGAGGGAGCTTAGCTAATGGCTCAAGTGAGCTGGCCCATTGCCCCATGATGTATGCTATAGCGGGAGGATGAAAAATATAAACAACACCAACAGACCAATGGATGAAGAGGTCTTGCTGAACGGCCCTAGAAGCATATTGTACATATAATGTTAGTAAACAAAAATCAAGTTGGCTAATGCCAGACCTAAAAAACATACATAAAACAAGGCTGGCTGAAAGTATCACTGTCACAGGTGCCATCAGAGAATATGGCACCAGATATCAAATTCCGTAGCCTACCCTTTCTGTCGTCTGTTTTGATTGCATATCTCCGGAACAGGGATTTCGTTCCTAGCTGAATTTGTTCCTTAACTCTTACTCATGATAAAGGTCCTAGAAGCAGTTTAAAAATCAAATATAGGCCTGGCCTTTAATTCTTGCAAGCAGTTACAAATCTCTCTATAGCTCAGATGACCCCGCTTTCTTAGGACGCAGTGGCCTATCTGTTAAATATGCACCTGAGTAAACACAATCAATAACCCCTGGGCCCTGCCCTTGAAGACGTCAATGACTTCTTGAATATTCAAAGGGTATCTTTTAATCCTGGAGCTATGTTCATGTAGGCACAATGCTGTAGTGATGATGTGAACCCCCACCATTAGGAGCTAAACCAGGGGTGTCACTGTGCCCGATTGGCTGCTAAGCTGAGTGACATTCAAGCATGTCTATTTCTTAATGGTTCTCTTCTGTCTTCATCAGGGGCATCGAACTAAGGGTTTTATCATGGTAGCAATTGCTGTGGATTCAAAGACAGAGGTAAAATGTCAGGCAATGTCTTCTGGCAAAATGCTTCTTAATTAATTTGACGGTGGTGTTTACTTTTCTCTTCAAAATATTTAACATCTGCGGTGCGTGGGATGGGCCCCGGCCGTCTGAGGTCACGGTGGGCGTGTGCGGAAGACGGCTGGGGGCCGCCCGTTTTCCGCATGCGTGGAATTCTTCCGCACAGCGGGAGAATCCACGCTGCAGCAAAGCAAATAAGCAGCAGGTAAAGAGCAAATGGTTATTGATGATCTTTCAAGTCAAATTCTGAAGCGTGATAGAAGTGAAAAATTGAACAGGATCAAAATAAGCCAAGATATTGTACTTGTGTAATAAATATGCACAGAAACCGAATTTCCAGGCACTGCTTGTGCACCATATAGGTTGAGCAATAAAACTGCATGCCAGATACAAATTGAATGGCCATTTCAAGAGGATGTTTCAATGCAAAATGAGCTAGGTGTAAATGAGCTTAATTCCTATATTTGGGAGAAGGTGCTGAAAAGTGGACCACTGGATGCATACTACAACCCTACAATTTCCCTGCTGATTGGCTGTGTCTCATTTACTACACTTGCATGTAGTGCTTGTTTTGATTTTTCACAAACCCTGGGGGATATTTACAATAAAATGTTGGACAGCGCTGTTACGCCAAAATTGGTAATGCTGCGCTCAGACGTTTTTTAAACGTGGGATGCGCCGTATTTTTGTAAATGCATTTCCCCTTGCACTGGCGATAAAAAAGTTGACTAGCGCCGGCGCGTTGCAAGGGTGCCTGTGCTGCAGGGGTGATTGTTTATGTACAAGAAGGGACACCTTTGTGCACATAAACAATCTGCAAAGGTGATATGCTGTTTCTATGTGTGCTGAAGAATGAAGCACACATAGAAAGAGCAAAATATGAGGAGAAATTAATAATTTGTTCTCCTATCACCATCCTAAGACCAGGTATTACCTGGCCTTAGTTTTTGGTGCTGCTTCATCCTTGTAAATATCGTGCAGAGTCAGAAAGCAATTGGTGTTGCGGCGGGACGCCCCCTGCAACACACCCATTGCACGGCCCCTTTCACGCTATTCGAAGCATGAAAAAGGGCCTTATTTACCAGGCGGCGTGGCTTAACGCTGCTTTGTTAATAAGGAGAAGGGGATATCGCTACCAGAACGTTACTAAAAGTGACTTTCTGGTGGCGATATCTCCTTGAAAATATGCCCCCCTGTAACTTCACTAACATAACATGGATGACAGCACTCCCACTTTGAAAATTGTTCCAGCAACAATGGTCTTCCCTCTCATGCAGATAAAAGCCCTTAGATAATAATCTAATGTAATACCATGGCAGAGCTTGAAGTGGGTACCAAGGGATGGCAAGTGAAGTGACAAAGACAGATAAAGAGAAAATAGGACAATTGAGGAAAATTATAGAAAGAAAGACAAATGGAATTGATGTGTAGGAGAGAGAAAGGTAAGAGGAGAATAAGCACTGGTAAAGCCCACACACATACTCATACATACATGAGTTCAGATTCAGATTCAAAATACTTTATTCGGTTAAAAAAGACAAGAATAACCATAAAAGTAGCATAAAGAAAATACAGTTTACAGGGGAGTCATGTGTTCATTATTTAAAATACATATGTGCAACATAGAGATTAATTCATTTGGATCGATTTGCGACATTTAAAAATGGATTTAAAAAATTCACCCAATGAGTCTACCATAAAAACAGTTTCCATTTTCTGGCACTCTAAAAACGCTAAGCGACATCTGTGTATATTTAAGTCTTTGAGAATAGGGATGATAAGTTTCTTTCGGAAAAAGGTATAAAATTTACAAAAAAATAAAATATGTATATCAGACTGTGGGGAAACATCATCACATGGGCAAAAGGATAATTCTTTCGACCAACAATTCATCACAGGAAAAGATAAGACTCTAAAAACAATATTGAGTCTAAACCGGGTTAAAAGGAAGCGTTCATGATTAGACATATATAAGGATAAGTATGGCTGTAGTTTCTCTCCACATAAAATGTCCTGGTGAGCAGAAACAGTCTTTTTTCTCGCCTCCTCTAAGTGTCTTTTGTCCCTGAGATAGGCAATGCACACATTTTTCAGATCTCTTCTTGATATGTATGCCATAGTTGGTGGGTCCTCAAAGTATTGGGCACAATTTACTTCCTTGAGAAAGTTCTTGACATAACATATCCATTTGAAATCATTGACATTGTCCAATGCTAAAACGTCCTTTAAAATAGCCCGGTTGACCACACATTCATCATTTGTCCACACCCTATGCCAAAGAAGGATTGGCTGAATCCTAATCGTATCAGTAACGTAAGTTACTCCCAATTCAACATGGCATATCATAGTTGCAGTACTTTCAGGCACGGACAAGATGTGGCGTAAAAATTTATTTTCCATGGTTTGGATTGTACTAATATTTGAGTAACCCCACAAACCTGATCCATAAGTGGCTACTGCTAAACAGGTTGCCCTATAAATAGTTAAAATATCTTTTATGGGTTTTTTCCCTAATTTTCTCATAAAACATTGTAAGGCCATAATGGTTTTGGAAAACAGCAGGGATCTCGCATGGATTGCACTAGTCCATGAGCCACTTTCGTGAAACAGAATTCCCAAATAGGGAAAGGTGGAGGTCTTTTCTAAGGGATTGGAATTTATAAAAATGGGTTTCAAATGCTTGCTTGATCTTGGCCCACAATACATGGACAAAGTTTTTGAACAATTAATTTTTAGGTCTAAGCCAAGCATGAAACTATTAAAAGAAGTAACCAAGGTTTGTAACGCCATTGGGGTTCGTGCCATCAAAACAGCATCGTCAGCGTACATCAAGGCAGGGACAGGCCTTCCACCCACCATAGGCATATCCCTACCCTCCTGCACGAGACGTTTCTCCAAGCCATTTATATATAGCAAAAATAAAAAGGGGGCTAAAACGCACCCTTGGCGTACACCCCGACCAATCCCAAACTGTCTAGTGCATTCTCCATCTTTCCCAAAACGGACACTTGCATTGGCCCCGGAATATAGATCTCGCAAGAAGCATATAATGGCATTGTCTACCCCCAACTCGGCCATGATTGACCACAATTTATTGTGTGAAACACAATCGAAAGCTGTCGATAAGTCAACAAAGGTGAGGTATAGACGTTGTTTTTTAACCCGTATATACTTCTGTTGCAGGATAAACAAATTCAGTCCTTGCTCTATAGTCCCTAGGCCCCTTTGAAACCCAAATTGAAAATCGCTTAACACCCCATTCTCTTCTGACCAGATTCGCAACTTATCTAAAACCACTCTCCCCAAAATTTTTATAGAGGAGTCCAATAAAGAAATTGGCCTATAGCACATGCAATTCTGCCTGTCACCTTTCTTGAAGATTGGGACTATAATCGATGTAAGCCAGGTAGGAACTAAACCCTTTGCCAAAGCAACATTAAAAAGCTGGACAAGCAAAGGCCCCCATAATTCAGTATTGGCCTTATAGAGGTCTGCTGGTATACCATCTGATCCAGCCGCCTTACCCCCTTTGGTTGCCTTCAAGCTCGCCAGAACTTCAGGAAGGGTGACGACCAAGACTTTGGATGTGTCTATGTTTGGGGACATAAAGTCCTGGCCTGTATCGAGGACTGGTTCCACAGCCCTGTAAAGGGAGGAAAAGTGCTCCACCCACTCATCTTCTGGGATGGCGATTTCCATGCGTGCCTTTTGTTCATATAAGAGGGGGGTATTGATAACCCTCCAAAAAGCTGCCGGATCCTTTAATTGTGACGCCTCACATAAATCATCCCAAGCCTCCTTTCTTATGGCGGCCTTCCTGTCCTTCAGTGCTATGTTATAGTCCCTCCTCAAGATTCTAATTTGGGTTACATCCTGTGGTCTTTTATGAATCGCATGTCTAAGCTTTGATAAGGCTTTAGTACATTTCTTATCGAACCATTTTCTATTGTGCTTTAGGGAGTTTTTCTTTGCAACCCACAACGCCTCCTTGATTGCAGTAGAAATAATATAAAAGTGATTTAAAATTTCATTACTCTCGGCGTGCTCGTTCAAGCAGGTCAAAAAACTACTCATGCACTCATTCAGTAATTTAGACAAAAAATCAATCGGGACCACTCTACTCCATTTAAGGCTATATCCGTTTTGGGTACCTAATTTCACGTCCTGCGCCTTATTATTGGAACCTACTACATGATCTGATACAGAAAATAGGTTCTCCATTTTTAGTACCTGTGGGTAGTGGTCACTTAATGGTAAGTGCATGATACTGGAGCTGATCAATCTGCCCGCCGTGCTATTTGTACAGAGACTAAAATCAGTGATAGTAGATGAGTTAAATTCCAGGTCTAGAGATCCTATATTGAATTGTTTCTGGCTGGTCCTGATGAAGGCGGTCCCTACTGCTGTTCTTCCACCGAAACGCGTCGACCATTTTTCGTCATATTCAGATCTAATGACTTTTGTCACATATTGGAAACAGATACAATGTGATAGGATGTTCAGTGTTTATTTTTGATGGCATGTATGTTTAGAATGTATGTATGAGTATGTGTGTGTGGTTCTCTACCTGGATTAGCAAAATTGATTCTGTTTTTAGAATATATAAAGTTGTGTAATCTATGTTCTAGAAATACATTGATGGCTCTAGTGTGTTGATTGAATATCTCCTGGAGTTTCTTTGAATTATGCACATCTATTTAACTTTTGTACTAAGAAAAAAAGATATTAAGAAATGAAAAAAAGTTTTCTATAGAAAAATGAAATAAATGAGTAAAATCCAAAAATAAGTGCAGATATGTTTTGTGTATGCCTTGTGGTTAAGAGGTAATCCTGTGGTAAAAGTACTTATAGGTCAAGAGGGAGCTTCTTAGTTGGTTTGATATTTCTTTTCCCCTCTACTCCCTGACCTTAAATCATTTTGAGAGGGGGTCCCTTTCCTACTTTATCAAAGCCCACAGGACTGCCCTTGTTTTTGCAGGTCCTACACAGCATTGGGGAAAAGGCAAAACGCTTATTGCAGATGTTGTGAAGCATCAGCAAAAATAAATTAAAAAAAGGTGAATGGCATGAAGGAAATGCAGCTCACATTACTGCACTGTGCGCACATGCATGGTGACATGTGCGTGCATGCATGCATGTAAAATGAGTTAGCATGAAAGCTATTGCATAGCAGAGTGGCCCAGTAGGAAATAAATCTTCTGGTCCCTTTAAAAATAAAAAAATACATTAAAAAATAGGTTGGCACAACAGAGGAACAGGAAGGGGGAAGCAACAAGTTCAGGGGCATAGATCATCTGGTTGTTTAATCTCATTCTAGGTTGTGAGTCAACCTGCATCCCTTTGGGTGGTGGAAGGGGGACGCAAAACCCTGACAAACCTGGCCTTCAGTCTCATGCTTTCATTGTTTACAAAGAGGCCTGCACATTGCACGAGAAATTCGACCCAGATTTATCAAGGTTTTGCGTCGCCCTTGCACCACGCAAGAGGGCGAAAGGAAACGCAAAACCTAAGTGAGATTTATCAAGCCACGCGAGTCCACCTTGCGTGGCCTTGCCTGGTTTGATAAATCTAGAGTAATGCAAGGCTGCGCAAATCGCGGTCTTGCGTTACTCTGCCCCAGGGAGGCGTTCCATGGGTGGAGCGTGGGTGACCCACGCATCCAACCATGGATTTTGGTGCCCTCCTAGCTTTACCATGAGCCAAGTGAGGCGCAACGAAGATAAATATCTTTATTTCTCTTTGTTTTTTCCTCTTACTACATGCGCTGCATTCTGCAGCACACGAAGAAAGAGGAAAATGCCTCTCAGGATTGTTTTTGTGCAAAGGGTGTCCCTTCCTGCATAAAAACAATCCTGCTTACAACGCAGGCACTCTTAAACCATGACCCAAGGGTGCCTGCGTCGGAGCAAGGCTGCCAAAAGTGTGGCAGCACTAGGAAAGAACAGGAATGCACTGTATAATGTTACATATAGCGCCTGCGCATCCCTGCTCTTTCCTATTTTACGCTCTGCAGCACAGCAAGGTTACCTGCTGCGTTGCGCTGCGAGAAAAATTGATAAATATGGGCCTACAGGACTGCCAGTGCCTGTATGCTTAAAAAGGTGAGCTTGAAATCTGAAATGTAACTGTAGCCAGGCGCGCAACACCCATTGGGTTCACGAGGCTTTAGGCCCCCCACCCTGTGTGTCAGCCCGGGCTGACACAGCTTCGCGGGTCGGCGTACATCTAATTGCAGACGCACCCGAAGTACTTAACAGATATTTAAAAGACCATTTACGTGTAAATGAGGCTTTTGTTGTGCGATCACCCCTTCTTACAGCCACTCTGTCCATGGTTGGAAGAATTAGCCCCCCCCCCCGAAATATTTTCCAGCGCACCCCCCCCCCCCCTCGAAATGTGGCTCTAGTTGCCCGCCTGACTGTAGCTGTGATGTAATGAAATGTGATTAAGGTGTTGTTTCCATGAGCTCCAGGAGTGGCAGTGACGTAGCTAGAAGTACAAGGTGGATTGCGTAGAACATACCATCCAGCCCTTGAGACTAATTTACCCACCAGCGAGTGATTTAAAGTAGCTACAAGTGACATGAACAGCGCTATAAAAGCGCCATTAGTGAGTAATTCAGTGAAAGCTAGTGTGTTATCAGAACATTCGTTCTGATGTTGACCCTGCTCCCCATTCCAGGCTGTTCTCCGTGCATGCGTCAGTCCTCCCGTCTTTCTCGACGGGTTCACATGACAACCTTTGTTTATTTCCCTCTTCCCAAGGCCTGGTGAGTCAGCCCCTTCCCGGCACCGTGCAGCCCTGCCCGGCCCTGCCACCAGCCTGCACCCGCCGCCTGCCCCTGTGACGTCACATGCGTGAGTCATATTATTTTCAGTCAGGATGCAATAAGGCGAACCTTTGACGAATTTGTGGGACATCCCTGCCCACGTCTGCCCCACTGGTGCGCAGGTGAATGGCCGCGCCACACCCCAGGCTTGGCACATTCCCTGGGAACATCCCAAAAATATATGCGTCTCGCCTACTGCAGGGCGACGCCCGACCAGACTCGGCACTGGACTTTAGCCAGAATGAATCCCACTCTGCGTGGCAATAGGAACACCGTCACAGCCTCTGAACTGTTTGTTTTTCTGCCAGTATTTGCTTAGCGTGTGAAAGCAAGCAGGACTTTGTTACCTTCCACGATGCAAAAGCTCGGCGGCTGCTACACATTTATGAGCCACGCCCCTTCCAGAAGGGAGGGTTCACCAGCCGAGCGTGCTCCTCTCTTCCGAGACTCGTTTGTTTGTTTTAATAGGAATCTGTGCTAACTATAAATGCCGAAGTCGCTGTGAAGGCAAAAAAACTACTGCTGACATCTGCGCATGGCCTGCAGCTCAAATGTTCAAATCCTGGCTGAGCTGACTGTGACTCATTCATCTTTAAAGGTTGATAAACTGAGCAGTGGTAAACAGTATAAACTAAAAGATTGGTGCTTTTTAGGTCTCGCCTTAGGCTGCGGCAGTGCTAGTCCTTGCAAGACGTTTTATTACAGTGGTCTTAGATCCTTTTGATTGCTGTGCGGTGTGTGCACGGCCCGTGCCGGGCGTTATACTGGGGCGGTGACATCAGGCAGGGGAGGGTCAGGGTGGGGGGTTGTAAAATGCGGGATATGGACCATTAGAAAACGAATTTCGTTGCCCACGCTGCGTGGGCAACGAAATTTGTTTTATTTATTTTTATCAGTACTTACCTCTAATGGTCCATATCCCGCATTTTCCAGCCCCCCACCATGACCCTCCCCTGCCTGACGTCACCGTCCCAGTATAACGCCCGGCACGGGCCGTGCTTGGGTGTGCAGCCTTGACGTCTTCTTCTTGTGTTTGACACTCAACCCCTGGAGCACGGGCAAAGTACTTACGTTCTTCCACTGCTCACATTGGGGAGGTTGCTTTTTCTTTTTGTTTGGGGCATATGTACAAGCCCCGATCACCAACACAACGTCACTATTACCGACGATGTGGTGGCGATAGGGGCTGCGTCTTAATTACTAGGCAGCGTTAAGCCACTTAACGTGGCTTAATTCTTCCTTGTAAATAAGGCCCCCTTTCACACTATGTTAGTGTGAAAGGGATGGGCAGTTGGTGTTGCTGGGCGTTCCACCGCAACACCCATTCATTTTGACGATGTCCCCTATTTATAAGGGTGGTGTAAATATGGGGCCGCACCAAAATTAAGACCAGGTAAATCCTGGTCTTAACTTGGCGAAACAAGGAGAAACGCATTATTTCTCCTCATTTTTGCTTTTTCCATATGTGCTGCCTTGTGCAGCACACATGGAAAAAGCAAAATGCCATGGTTTGTTTATGTATAGGAAGGTATCCCTTCCTGTACATAAACAATCTTTTTAAAAAAAATGCAATGTTGTTATTTTCATGTGCGCTACATGAAGCAACACACATGAAAGTGACAGAATGGCATTTCAGGATTGTTTATAAGCAGGAAGGGGGACCTTCCTACACATAAACAATCCTCCCCTTCACACAGCCATAGTGCAAGGGTGCCTGCGTTGGCGCTAAGTTGTTAAACTTAGCACCATCGCAGGGGGAAACGCAAGGTTGCACCACATTCTTGTAAATATGGTGCAGCCTTGCGTTTCAGAACGGCGGGGAGAGGCGTTAAGCCAGGAAGGCTAATGCCTCTCTCCGCCACTTCATTGTACATATGGCCTTTGGGCCTCATTTAAGAGGCCCCATGCACCGCCGGAACGTCAATTTTTGTGACGTTCTGTGGCACCGGAGCCTGATCCATATTTACTAGGCAGCACTGAGCCACTTATTTTGGCTTAATGCTGCCTTGTGAATATTGTTCCCTTTAACGCAGTTTTCTGCGTTAAAGGGGTGTGCAATGGATGTTCCTGGGGGTGTTCCCATCACCATCCATGTCTTTTTCACACTGCCCCAGATTTAAGAGAAATCACAACTCTGAGGCAGCACCAAAAACGTATGCCTCCCCAGGGGAGGCGTGGAAGCACAACGAGGAGAAATATCTTTATTGCTCCTCGATTTTCCTTTTTCTATGTGTGCTGCATTAGGTCAGTGACATAACTCATTACATCACGGATGACATCTCAATTGAAATCACTGATGACATCATTCATAGAACCACTCACACCCCACACAACCTCTCATACACCCACTAGCACACCCATACAACCACTCACACACCCAGTCACTCACACACACAGCCACTCATTCACTCATACAGTCCCTCACACAGCCACTGACTCACCCATAGAGTTACTCACAGAACTCAGTCACCAATACAGCTACTCACACACCCAGTCACTCACCCATACAACCTCTCAATAGAGCACTCACACACCCACACAACCACTTACATACCCGTTCACAGATCAATACAAGCACTCATATGTCTACTCACTCACCCATGCAGGCAATCACACTGACACTCACTTTCCAATACAACCACTGACACACCCACTCACCTACCCATACACCCACTCAAACAGCCACTCACTCACCCTACAGCCACTTACACACCCAGTTACCCACCTATACAGCCACTCACGCACACACTCACCCACCTATGCAATCCCTCACACATTCACTCACCAATACAGCCACTCACACAACTACTCTTACCCATACAGCTATGCACACACCCGCTTATTTATCTATACAGCTACTCACACACCCACTTATTCACCCATAGAGCCACTCACACACCCATACAGCCACTCACACACCCACTCATACACGGATACACACAGTCACAGAGCCATTCATATAATATATGTCAGAAATAGTATCACTCATTAGTACTATACAAAGTATACTCATTTAACTTTTGTGGTACCTTAGTATATATGTTTAACACTCAGAAACATTTAGAAAACACTCACAATCACAGGATGGGATGGTGTCATCAGTGATGTCATTTGAGATGTCATTCGTGATGTTGCTGACCATGTCAGGAGTGATGTAATATGGTAATATGTGAGGTTATCAGCAGTGCATTGTGGGGCATCCCTAACTATAATGTCCATGTAACCTTTGGTTTTTCAGTGAATATATATATATATATATATATCTATATATATATATATAGATATATATATATATATATCCAGTTTTGTCACAGCAATAATGCGATCACTCGGAGGTACAGCATACACCAGTGACGGTATTTTATTTCAGGTTACGCGTTTCGCTCGCCAAGCGGCTTGGTCACATATATATATTGCAACAAAATCCTTCTGAAACTCAATAACGAAGGAAGGGCACTCAAACCTGATTCCAAATGGCTCATAAATATATATATATATATATATATATATATATATATATATATATATATATATATGTATATATATATATATATATATATATATATATATATATATATATATATATATATATATATATATATATATATATATATATATATACTACCTTCTGGCGGTCGCCAGTAGGTGGTTATAGTTAGGATCGTTTTCCATAGGAAATCTGCAACATTCTATTGGGAATAACTTGGGCGCCGAATGAGGGATCTGCCTGTAATTTTCCTTAACTTTGCCTCGCTGCGCTCCGCTCCTTCCCTGAAAGTTTCGGGGGGATCCGTCAAGCGGGGGCCGAGATAAAAGGGGGGTCCCAAAACGTGTTTTCCCCATGTTAATTTCCATAGGGCGGTTGGACTCACTTTTAGCCCGAACGGCTGAATGGATTTCCACCAAACTTGGCAAAATTGTAGGGACTGGTACCCCGATGTGCCTTTGCTATGTCTCAAGATATATGTTCCAGTGGTTTTTACGAAAATTAACTTTGAAAAAATATATATTGGGCTACATTGGGCTATATATATGTTAGAGCCCAAATGTAGCCCAATGTAGCCCAATGTAGCCCAAAGATGGCCACCAGAGACAAAAAAAAACAAATGTAGCCCAAATATCAGCCAGATGTAGCCCAACTATAGCCCAATGACAGAATGTCCCAGAGTGTTCTAAAGAACAACTAGAGCGCTAACAGTCTTACTTATGACAAAAGTATGGCACACCTGCAGTCATCTTGATTGGAATAAAGTGTTAACACTTAAAACATTTAATTTGCAAAGGAACAAAATGAGGGGGTTCATTTTGCCATAGAAATTAGGATTAGTGCTGAAGAAAGAAAAATTAGGGCACATTTTGAGTGACTTCTCAAATCCTCTTATATTTCATTAAAAAAATTCTGATATGCAGTCTCCCAAGATGGCCACCAGAGACAAAAGAGCCCAAATATCAGCCAGATGTAGCCCAACTATAGCCCAATGACAGAATGTCCCAGAGTGTTCTAGAGAACAACTAGAACGCTAACAGTCTTACTTATGACAAAAGTATGGCACACCTGAAGTCATCTCCTGAAGTCATCTTGATTGGAATAAAGTGGTAACACTTAATACATTTAATTTGAAAAGGAACAAAATGAGGGGTTTCATTTTGCCATAGAAATTATATATATATATAAATATATATATATATATATATATATATATATATTCACTGAAAAAAACCATAGGTTTCACACCAGTTATAGTTAGGAATTAGTATTTAAAAAACCTATTAAATTCACTGAAAAAACCATAGGTTTCACACCAGTTATAGTTAGGTGGAAATTTTACTCGCATAAAACCATTGAAATTCCCACGTTATAGTTAGTTGGACTCACTACAATTTGCGCGTGCAATGCACTGCTGATGACGTCACATATTACATCACTCATGACATGGTCAGTGACATCACTCATGACATCACTCATGACATCATGATATATATACACACGCATACTTATATACTTAACTGAACTAGAGTTACCATGCGTGATGAAGTAATGTGTGGTAGAAGCACCCAAAACTGCGTGTTGGTAAAGGCGGTATAGAGTCAAAATATCGAGTTTTTTATTTGGACTAGACAGAATATTGAGTTAAAAATATAGAATAGACATAATATAGACCAGACAGAATATAGACTACCAAAATATCGACTAGAACATTTTAATATCGAATAGAATAGCAATAATATCGAAATTAAGGTAAGTTAATATTAATTTTTTATTTTTGTGTAATATAATTCTGTAGCGGGTTGTGGGTTTATAGGGGAATAGGGTGGGAAGTAATTTAATTATAATTAATTAAATATGTTATTTTATTTATTGGTATTTATTTAGAAATAATTGTTAATTAATTATTATTTGGTAATTAATTAAAATATAATTGGTAATTTATTGTAATTGATTAATTGATAATTATGTTACTTTTATTAAATTATTTTCTGTTGTGGGTTGTGGGTTTATAGGGGAACAGCTTTGAAAGTAATTTAATAGTAAGTAATTAAATTTTTTAAATATTTTATTTTGTGTATAATTTTTAAATATTTTTAAATTGTAAATTAATTTATGGTTAATTGGTAAATAATTAGTATTAGTAGGTTATTTTTATTATTAATTATTGATTAATTAATATATTTTATAGAATTGTAAAATATTTTAATTAATTTGTAATTGGTATTAATATTAATGTTATTTATTATTTATATATGAAGTATTTACTTTCCCTACTATTGCACTCCCTGGAGTGGGAATAGTAATTTTTACCCCTACGCTATCCAACGCTTTCCCTACTGTTGCACTCACTGGAGTGGGAATAGTCATTTTTACCCCTACGCTATCCAACGCTTTCCCTACTGTTGCATTCCCTGGAGTGGGATTAGTCATTTTTACCCCTACGCTATCCAACACTTTCCCTACTGTTGCACTCTCTGGAGTGGGATTAGTAATTTTTACCCTCCCACTATCCAACGCTTTCCCTACTGTTGCACTCTCTGGAGTGGGAATAGTAATTTTTACCCCTACACTATCCAACGCTTTCCCTACTTTTGCGCTCTCTGGAGTGGGAATAGTAATTTGTACCCATACGCTATCCAACGATTTCCCTACTGTTGCGCTCTTTTGAGTGGGAATAGTGATTTTTACCCTCCCACTATCCAATGCTTTCCCTACTGTTGCACTCTCTGGAGTTGGAATAGTAATTTTTACCCCTACGCTATCCAACGCTTTCCCTACTGTTGCACTCACTGGAGTGGGAATAGTAATTTTCACCCCTACGCTACCCAACGTTTTCCCTACTGTTGCACTCTCTGGAGTGGGATTAGTAATGTTCACCCCTACGCTATCCAACGCTTTCCCTACTGTTGCACTCTCTGGAGTGGGAATAGTAATTTTTACCCTCCCACTATCCAACGCTTTCCCTACTGTTGCACTCTCTGCAGTGGGAATAGTAATTTTTACCCCCACGCTATCCAACACTTTCCCTACTGTTGCGCTCTCTGGAGTGGGAATAGTAATTTTTACTCATACGCTATCCAACGCTTTCCCTACTGTTGCACTCTTTGGAGTGTGAATAGTCATTTTTACCCCTACGCTATCCAACGCTTTCCCTACTGTTGCACTCTTTGGAGTGGTAATAGTAATTTTGACCCCTACGCTATCCAACGTTTTCCCTACTGTTACGCTCTGTGGAGTTGAAATAGTAATTTTTACCTCTACGCTATCCAATGTTTTCCCTACTGTTGCACTTACTGGAGTGGTTGTATTACATTTAACCCTCTCGCTATCCTACGGTAAAAATATTGTATATGTTTTCGTTAATAATATGTATATATATATATATATATATATATCACAAACACAGAGGTGTCCCACCATTGAAAGTGCACTCCAGAAGACAGTCGAATTCCACTCAATTTAAGTAGATTTCTTTATTTCAAAAACCGGCAAGCAGCAGCCTTCACATTTAAAGCCCTACGCGTTTCAGAATCACTTATTCCTTGATCACGGGCAGTTGCATGTAAATGAGGCAGAATGTGCAATGTCCGAGACAAACTGTTTTTAAATTCTCCGGTGGCCAGCCCTCCAGTGGGCGTGTTTTCACAAAAAGCATTCTGGGACTCGTGGTACATTAGCACAGTGATTTCTCCTTTCAGTAGGTTCTTCCATCATAACATTGTAAATTTAGCACATTTAAAAGCTCTCCAGTGAGCTGCAGGCTGTGACCTCCGGTTCAATTAGATGATACTGCTTCTTCCGCTGTTCTGCATTGAAGTCCAGTCTCCATGCAGCAGACCTTAACTCCGGTGATGGCGGTGCAGCTTTCCCGACACATGGGCAATGCAAACACTTAGCATATCTGGCCCCTAGTGACCACTCATGACATCCCACCGCCCATTTCTAGAATCACAGATATACCTCGAATTTAGCCTCCCCTTATGACATATCTACACCCCTCACAATAACAATGCACATATATGAAATCTCTCTCTTCCCTATGACTCAACACCCAGCTGGCACTTGCCCACAAGGATAGCCAATCAGTTACTACCTACCACATTCTGACAATTGAGTGGCAAGTCCATTTATAACAATACCACGTTCATCATCAAACACCTTCCATCCACAACCCACTCTTTCATTTCAAATGTATTATAGAAACCTGAATAAATAAAATAGATTCTGAAGCACTAGTTGCCATCTAGACAGACCACCCCACACAATAAAGTAGCAAAAAAAATTAAAATGCCCCCACTTTGAACTAAAACTCTGATGCCATCAAGAAAATGAACCCCTACCCTCCCTAGAAGAGATACCTGGTCTTTAACATCCAAGTATCTATCCATTCATATGAGCTTTTCTCCCTTCCATTCACCCGCTGATATTCACCATTTCACCTTAATGGGAGTCCAACCAAATCGTATCGGGAAGCATCCGGATGCATCGTACTCCTTCGGTCGGACTCTCCCAATCCGAGTGGGTCGGAAACAATTTCCAAACTGATTTGGTCGAGAAGCTTTCCAACCCGCATCAGAATCTGGCCCTTAGTGTGCTGCACACATAGACGCCTCCCCTGGAAAGCGTTAGTTTTTGGTGCTGCCTCAGATTTACAAATCCTTGTACATCTGGGGCAGCGTCAAAAAGCCATGGGTGTTGCGTTGGAACACCCACAGCAACATCCGTGGCAAGTCACCTTTGACACAGACTACTGCATGAAAGACTGCCATATTTAGAAGGCTGTGTAAAGCCACGCAAAGTGGCTTTGCGTGGCCTTGTCAATATGGGCCACCACACAGCGTCAAAAAAAGTGACACTCCGGTGGCGCTAGCGTCTTGTATATGTGCCACTGGGTATTTCAATGGGTGACATGGTAGATAAGACCATACACTTCATAATGGAAGATGAGGAGAGACCAGGTACCCTACAATGGAATGGTGGTGGGAGAGACCTGGTACTTGAAAGGGTGATGTGGCAGAAGAGAAGTGGTAAATTGTAATGAGACTGAGGAGGAGAAATTGTGGAACATAAGGAATGAATGGGCATGGATACTTCAAGATGTGATGTGGCAGGAGAGAGCAAATGCTTTGCAATGTGATGGGCGAGGAGAGATCAGGTAATTCGGATGTATGGCGTTACAATGCATACTTTTACAACGCATACCTTTACAATGCATTTTTTACAACGCAACATCCTTTACAACGCATACCATTACAACGAATTGTCTAAAAACTACCTTTACAACGCATTCCATTACAATGCATGCTACCTTTACAATGCATACCATTACAACGCATACCATTACATTGCATGTATGGTAAGTATTGGATAGTATAGGGGTAAAAATTACTATTCTATCTCCAGGGTGTGCAACAGTAGGGTAAGTGTTGGATAGTGTAGGGGTAAAATTTACTAATCTAACTCCAGGGGGTGCAACAGTAGGGTAAGTTTTGGATAGTGTAGGGGTAAAAATTACTATTTTAACTCCAGGGGGTGCAACAGTAGGGTAAGTTTTGGATATTGTAAGGGTACTATGCGTTGTGATGGTATGCGTTGTAATGGTATGCGTTGTAATGGCTGCGTTGTAATGACATGCGTTGTAATGGTATGCATTGTAGTGTAATGCGATGTAATGGTTGCATTGTAATGGCATGCAATGTAATGGATCTTGCGTTGTAAAAGTTTTGTTGTATTGGTAGTGCGTTGTAAAAGTTGCGTTGTAAAGGTTGTTTCCCGGTAATTCACAAGGGGACTGATCGGGGGATGGAACAGACACTTCATAATGGAAGAGGGTACTGGAAAGATAAGGTATTTATTTGGAATTTGGATGGCTTGTAAAAATGTTCCTTGCAATTTATTTATTTATCTATTTGAAGAGTTTTATATAGCGCTGGCTAGACCCGTAGGTATCAGAGCTCTTTACATGAGGATCGATGCGTTACAAGTTACAAATTACATCCGTTACCAGAGCATACTAAAACACAGGCAAAAAAACAATGTTACGGTAATTCATGGGAGGGAGGGGGAGGAAAGAGACAGAGCGGGTCGATGGGGATAACTGTGTCCAATGTCCAGCTGGGTAGGTGACGGCCGAGGGCGTGAACCAGGGCCGATCTCCTCTATAGCTGTCGAGCAGCTTCACCGGGCATCAGCCATGTTGCTCAGGCCTCAATGGATAGGAATAACAGGAAAAAAACAGTTTTCATGGGTTACATTAGTTACAGTTGCATAGACAAACACAGAAGAAACAAGCCCCCAGTAGAGGAATAGAGGGAATGGGGGAGGGGAATGGAGAACAGGGGGCTGGGAAGCAGATCAGAATCTGGCAAACCAGCAGTGGGAGAAAAGAACCACGTGGGGGCCCAAAAAGTTAGAGTAAGCAAGCCCATAACCCATATGGGGTCACATAGTCGCGAAGTCAAGTGCCAAGTTCAATCACTGCGGTAGGTCATCTCGGCAATGTGGGGGGACCGTGCAGCATCGCGTTCCGAGCCTCCCTCAGAAGTTACTGTACTCCAGTGCGGTCCATCGAAGCAATGGGGAAATGTTTGGCAGGCTTCTGCTCTATCGGGTCAGAAGTGCGCGGCTACAGAGTGTTCTCCAAATAGGCAGCTTCAATGACTGATGATCTCCGAGCTAATTCAGGCATTCCCATGTGCAACGGGGCAGCCCACCTCTAGGAGGCTCAAATGGTGTCAGTCCGGGTGCCATGGATAGGCACAGCAGTAAGTTCTTGACTGAGCAAGGGAAATTTTCTGAGTTTGCTGAGAAACACTGGCCTAGATTAATAGTACTAGTTGTTGGCACTTTAAATAGGAACACTGCAATAATTTGGTGACTTCCGAAGGATGAGGTTAGTACAAAAGAAACATACGTAGAACATAAAGAACACAATATGGCATGGGTTGGGAATATTGAAGACAGAATATCGATGGGTCACATTATCTTGACCAGAATATTGAGGGACAAAATATTGAAAGGTAACCTTGTATAGATTTTCTATACCTACCTCCACTTAAATGTGGAGTTAAGAATGGTAATCATACCTCCCTTCGTGCACTTAGCTCTTCGATATTTTGTCCCTCGATATTCATGTCATGATAATGTGACCCTTCGATATTTTGCCCTCGACATTCCCTTCAGCAATCAATCAATATCAATCACCATTGGATGGGTTAAGAGCTATTAATTAGAATTTGTTTGCCTTTTCAGGTTTAGACCATGTCCATAAGTAGCACATCAGAAGAGAAGGCAACATTACAACCACATTCCACCCTGGACAAAGCTCAGTATAAAAATGTCTCTAGGAATGCAAATATTTTAAAGCCAACCCAAGTTTACTTCTTTTTTAGGTTTGGATTTTAATAGCACAGATATCCAACAGATGTATAACTTACAATACATATGTATACTCTGTCTTGAGACTTTGTCAATCAATTCTTATCCCACCCTAGTGGTTTATTCATCCCTTACCTAATGCTATTGGCAGTTTGGGTATATTCTTTTGCCTCCACTCTGGAGCTTGCATTTACCTACACTATAGTCCTCTCTGTCCCTCTTGCATGGCTCACTCTAACATGCTAACGCTGCCTGCAGTTGCACTTTAAACCCATGCCTACTGGCCTTGCCAATGCTTATTTAACTAGAAGTTTAAAATGGGAGAAGTGACCATTGAGCTCATTTGAAATCTCATGCTAATTCAAGGGTATTAATAATATTCCTGCATGGCACTGCCCATGCATTTAGACATGCTGTGTAACAAAATAGAACTAACATGCTTTAACAATGTTATTACATGCTAATGCTTCATTTATTAGCATATTGTTACCACAAGCTTACCGTTGGTTGTAAAATGTCATATTATTTCCATGATGGAGTGTGAATTATCACACAATTCTAATCATACTGCTAGAAAAGGACGGTAATACCAATAATGCCCATTTCAATCACAAACTCAGGGGCATATTATCAACAAAAAGCGATATTTATCGCTAAGTAGGGTTAGCGGCAATTTTTTATCACTGCGCATCACGGGATTTTATCGCTGAGATAACGTGCTATTAGCAACGTTTATCTCAAAAGCGATCAAATTCTCGGAGATAGCGGCAAAATCCGTGAATATCGCTGAGAATACATCGATATTCACGCATTATCGCTAAAAGGGTCTTAGCCATTATATCCATCTCCCATTGCATATAATGGCTAAGAACTGGTCTGAGCAGGCGGCAGTTTTTGGAGATATCGCGCTTAGCGCGAATATTTCCATCGCTACGCCTGTGTTGGTAATAGGCGATCGCTAACAGGTTGGGTACGCCCACTTTGCATGTCATTAGCGATAAATATCACTGACATGCAAAGCGGGCCCCAAACCGCTCGCTATCACCTACAAGCTGTCGCTAACTGCTGTTAGCGACAGCTTGCTAATAGGGCAATAGTATTATCGCCGCTTAGTGGCCGAAAACGGGCGCTAAAGCGGTGAAAATTGCCTATTGCCCCCCTTGATAATATGCCCCCAAGAGCTCTAAATGAACACATGCAAGAAGTTTTAGATCATCAGAAATCATCAGTTTTTGCCACAAATAAATTAGCTAAATTGCAGAAATGACCTCATATTCAAGCTGAACAACGTTAAAGAGAGGACTGGCCTCCAGCGGCAGCCTAATGAAAGAGCGACGGATAGTAGAAATGTAATCCATTTTGCCAGCATCAACTATCCATCAATCAGAAGCATGGATCACTGCTTTAAGATGCACTCAAGAGGAATGGACAGTACCACCTAACGAACCATATAACATAATTTAAATGGAACATTTTACAGGGCTGTACAACGTTGCACAGATCCTCTTAGAAGGGGAAATTCAGGGGCATACTTACAAGCCCCTTTCGCCACTGGGGTGTCCCTTTTTTTGACGCTCCGGTGGTGTAGCGCCATTTTCCATATTTACAAGTTGGCACTAAGCCGCTTTGCGTAGCTTAAGGCCACCTTCTAAATATACCCCTTTCTGCCACACTCCTCTGCAGCAAAGGGGTGTGCAGTGGGTGTTGCTGTGGGCGTTTCATGCAACACCTGCTGCTTTTTGATGCTGCCCCAGATATACAAGGCTGAGGCAGTACAAAACATGAATGCCATGGAATACCAGTTGTTAGAATGGCGATACAAGGGATTTTTGCTATTTCCATGTGTGATGCATTCTGCAGCACACATAGAAAGAGCACATCACCATTATTGGTTGTTTATGTGCAGGATGGTCAGCCGCGGTCGGTAGGGTAGTACCTGCCGGGGCGGTGACGTGGGGAGGGGCAGGGTGGGGCTTAGTAATGTATGGATAATGGAGGTTTGCAGGTAAGTAAACATTTAAATAAATCAAACGAATTTCGTTGCGCGCACTGAATTGCATTTGGGGATGCAGTGCACGCAACGAAATTCGTTTGATTTATTTATATGTTTACTTACCTGCAAACCTCCATTATCCATACATTACTAGCCCCCACCCTGCCCCTCCCCTCCCCACGTCACCACCCCGGCAGGTACTCCCCTACCGACCGCGGCTGAGGATGGTGTCCCTCCCTGCACATAAACTATCACCCCTGCAGTGCAAGCACCGTTGCAACATGGTGGGTAGCATGCCTGCACTGGCGCTAGATATCTTTTTTTGCACCAGCGCTAGGGGAAACACAGGTGTGTGCCGTATTCTTGTGAATCCCTGCACTTTCAACATTTTGGAGCGCCACACTGGCAAATTTGGGGCAGCTCCGTGCTCCAACATTTTTTTGTAAATACGCCCCTCAGATTATTAATGTGACGAACAATTTGGTCTTAAGCCCCCTGTGTTATGTGACTTGACAAGGAAAAAAATAATATGAGACAGGTCTGGTGTGACTCATTGGGGTTTTTGCTGAGGAACCAGCTCAGTGGAGGCCCCATTTACTGCCTGCTTGGACAGACAATGTTACACTGGAATCGAACACACCAAAAATAAAAGGAATTACACGGAGGGTGATGAAGTGAATACTGCAATGCCTATGTATATTCCCTATTTGACTCATGGACTGATCTATTGCCTTCATTTCCCTCTAACTGTAAAGCGCTCTGATATCCTTCGGGATCAAGTTCGCGTTATATAAAACTTTATAAATAATTAGCTGGAGGATGGTAGTGGGTCCTCTAAGGCAGGGGTGTCCAACACTGGCCCAGGAGTGCCGGTTCCATGCCCGATTTTCAGGCTATGCAATGCCTATGTCTTTGAGTTTAATTGTATGTAAATGTTATGTGTGGATCGACTAAACATCAGTCCTACCTTGGATACCCCCGGATTAAGGTATGCAGACTGCATCTACTGATATCTCTCATCTACACGGTTCTGACCTGCAGAGGACATGGTGGCCGGGGCGGTCCTCCACGCTCTATGTCCACCAATGGAAGAGAAGTTGGAGAGTGAGAGAAACCCTGGGGATTGAATTCCCATGGATCCTAAACCTGACCAGGACATGTGACACCCCACCACCAGCGAAGAACAAAGACACTAATCCCCAATTTAATGAAGATCCCCCTTGCTGTGTTATTTGAAGAGTATGAGCGTGCTGGAGGGGGAGGAGGGGGGCAGGGGGGCTGTTTGTTGTACTTGCCGGACTTGATGGTTCATTGTTGTTATCTGGAATAAAGGCACTTGAATACACCAGGTGAATGCCTGGTGAGAATTAATGAATTAGTTGAACAAGGGATGCGTTTTTTTTTATTAAATGGCAATTCATTGTGCTGCAAAATTGTAAAAAGTGCACTTTTTTTAATGAAATGTTAAAAAAAAAATTTTTTAATTCTTTAAGCCACTGATAATTTTCTTATTCTAGGAATAGATTCTGTGCTGCAAAACAAATGTAAGATTTAATTGCCATCTTTGTTGACAGTTTTAAGTTCATTGCAAGCATCTAAGTCCACAATTCAACACAGGATAAAGACTTTTACATCACCTTGCAGAGCATCCCATTTTTGTACTAGTGATGCTCAAACAAGGCCTTTCGAGGATTCTTCTCACCTCTTCATAAACCAGTGACTTTGCAAAAACGCATGATCCAATGTGGACTTGGTGTCCTTTAGTATGCCATTAACAGACCAGTAGTTCTAAAGTTGAAAGTAGCCTGTAATATCTTAATAAAGAAAGCACCCTAAATTATACCTTTAAATTAAATCAGTAGGCGGAGCATTAGAGGCTATAATATGCTCAACAAATTTGACATTTTCAACCCAGAGACATGGTTGAATGAGAAAAGATCATTTAGATCCCGATGTTCGAAAAGTCCTGTCGCAAACAGTGGGTGCAAATTACACACACACTTTTTGAGACCTGACTTTAATTTGCATTTCATTTTGCGATGTGACATATGTACAGTGGCGGCTGGAATTTACCGGCAATGGAAAGTGGGTCGCCGAAGGGGGGGGGGGCGTCTGGGGGTGGAGTTAAAATATTAAAATAAAAAAATACACTTACCTGTCTGCTGCCGCCACTGCCGCCGCCTGCTCCTTCTCTCGGTCTTCTTCTCTCGCAGGGCAGGAAGTAGGAAGCACCCGAGTCCCAGCCTCCCGATAGCCAATCACAATGCTGCAATGCAGGGTTGTGATTGGTCTGAGCACCGTGGATCAGCTCTCAGCCAGAGAATGGGAGGCTGAACATGTTCTCCATGCAGGTTGTAGTGCAACCTGCATGGAGAACATGCAAAGTGCACATGACGGTTTGACCGACCCGAGAGAGCCGACCAAATTGTCATGCGCACTAGGAGTGGGCAAACCACTCCTCCCCTGCCCTGCTCTGTGAGTAGAGCAGCCCCGCCTCGCCCCATCCCTATTTTTACCTCTTTGACCATCTCAGTGTGGCGACGTTCCTCCGCTTTAGAGGAGCCGCCACTACATTTATACCAATACGTCAGGTCACAAATGTCCAGTGGCAGGGGGTTGTAGAATGACTGCCCAATAAATAATAATTAGGCAGGCCAGTACTTGAGACCCTCTGTAATTGGCTGCAATCACATAGATGGTGTCCTGCAAGGAACAGCAGACCACCGACCCAGCGTAGGCATTACAGCAAAATGTGTTGCTTTAAAAAGATAAAATCCACTTTGGAAATATGTTGGTGACAGAAGGTAGTGCTGCCCTGGACAACTTCTTATTCTAAACTCTTGTTCTCCTTAGGCCATCATGCACTATTTCCAATGAAGCAGCTATCAAACAGGGACAGCTTACTCTTTGTGAATAGGTTACCACTTCCTTGGAGGTTTCAGCAACGTAGCCATGGGTTGTATGGCGTTACAATGCATACTTTTACAACGCATTTTTTACAACGCAACATCCATTACAACGCATGCCTTTACAACGAATTTTTCAGAACTACCTTTACAACGCATTCCATTACAACGCATACTACCTTTACAATGCATACCATTACAACGCATAACATTACATTGCATGGTTGGTAGGTATTGGATAGTGTAGGGGTAAAAATTACTATTCTAACTCCAGGGGGTGCAACAGTAGGGTAAGTGTTGGATGGTAATGGTATGCGTTGTAAAGGTATGCATTGTAATGACTGCGTTGTAATGACATGCATTGTAATGGTATGCGTTATAGTGTCATGCGTTGTAATGGTTGCGTTGTAATGGCATGCTATGTAATGGATGTTGCGTTGTAAAAGTTTCGTTGTAATGGTAGTGCGTTGTAAAAGTTGCGTTGTAAAGGTTGTTTCCCGTAGCCATGGTATGTGATTGCAGTTCAGGCTGCAAACATTGATACATCTCCAGCCGTGGCCCGTGCAGATAATAGCGGTGGGGCCAGTTGGGGGCGAGGGAGGGGGATTTTGACAGATGACGAGGAGGGAAAATTATTTAAATATTTAATTTTCCCTCGTGGTCGTCTATCGAATCCCCCCAACCCGGCCCCACCGCCCCACTGCTCTTACCTGCACAGGCCGCGGCTGGACATCTCAGTGCAATTCCCAGTTAGGAAGGAACCCTCCCCTTCACATTCCCTCCTATTAGTGATTTGGAATGAGTCCTAAAACCCCTTTTGCTATATGGACATATTCTTCAGGATCGCAAAACACATCAGTACATTATAAAATGTTATTTTGTGGTAGCAAACCCTTTGATTTTGCAAATCGCAAGACTTGCGACCACTAAAATATTTCATACATCACACCCATAGTAACGTAATCTGTGTGTAGCATTTCTGCTGTCTCAAAGTGCTGTAAATATGTTACTAAAACACAATTTAATGGTACTTATTTGATCTACTTCATGAGGATGAAAGGCTGATCTGGCTTTTGAAGAGATTCAAACTCGTGACCTCAAGATCATACAGTTCTGCATTAACTATGGTGCATTATTTTAAAAATAAAGAAAAATTGCAAATGTAAATGTAAAAGTTACTCTTTTTGCAAAAATTCTCTTCGTGAGGCTAATATGCAAATTAACGTCCATAGAAATATTCAGTACAAGATCACAAGCCTTTGCACATCTGAATTGTTGGTGGTAATTTGCGATTCCTTAAGGCTAAATTGCACTTTTTTGGTGCTTCTTACATTGCATTTAAGGAATAGCTAAATTTGCGTCGCAAGGCTGCATCCTCTCCCCAACCTTTTCAGTACAAAATACTATGCTGAGACATACTTTAAAACCTTTTCTACTTTGTATTAATCAATCGATCAATCAATCACGATTTATAAAGCGCAGCTATTCACCCAATAGGGTATTCAGGCGCTTGCAGGTCCCAGAGGCTACTTGAATAGCCAGGTCTTGAGGGTGATTCGGAATTCCGGAAGTGAGGAGATGGTCCTCAGGTGCGTGGGGAGGCACCTTTGGACCATCACCTCACTTACGGACTTCGTATACGTGCTGCACGGTGCAGCACGCATGGAAAGTTTGAAAAGAAAGGAGAAATAATATAATTTCTCCTTTTAACGCCTCCTTTCAAATAGCTTTAACTTTTGGCGCTAAACCCTGTCTGCTATTCTGTGTAGATAGGGTTTTGTGTCAAAAGGCAGGGCTGGTTGCTCGGGAACGCCCATGAACCACCCATGTAACGCCCCCTTGATGCTAAGTAAAGTAACGCAGTGCTTCGCGCTGCTCGTGTTACTTTTAGCACTCCATGACATGGGCCCCGAATATCTCATCAACCGCCTCTCCTTCTCGACCCCCACCCGCCAGCTCCGCTCCACCAGCCTCGCACTCGCCACCGTCCCACGGATTCGCAGAACCACCACCGGAGGAAGATCGTTCTCCTACCTGGCAGCGAAGACATGGAACTCCCTCCCCGCACACCTACGACTGACCCAGGACCCTCTCGCCTTCAGGAAACACCTCAAGACCTGGTTATTCGAGCAGTAGCGGCTCCCAACCCCCACCCCCTCCCTTCAGCGCCTTGAGACCCTCACTGGTGAGTAGCGCGCTCTACAAATTTATTGATTGATTGATTAGGGTACTTTTCAGCACAAAGAAAGTTTTGCACTGGAAAGTATATTAGAAAAAAAAAACATTTTGTGCTGGTTAGCGTTGCAAAATATTTGTGAATCTAAGGATTGGGCGTTATTGAATTATTCAATAGCAGGTCCATCTCAAAGAGTGGTAAAAGCCCATAATTTATTTACTTAAGACCAGAGGATCCTGTCTCTCGCTTCGGCCCCCTCCACCCCGGCTCTCTCTCTAGTGAAGAAATCTCCGAGATGAACGTAGAAGCCGTCAAACGACTCGTCTGTCAGGTGTGGGGCACTCATGTGCCAGAGGGGGGTAGGGAAGAGCAGTGGGGGGCTAATCAGCATATTCGTGGGGCGCCTGCCTCTGCCCATGGATCCCCACCGAGCCTCGGAGTGTTCAACTTCCTGCTTCAAGCTTGATTTGCAGAAGGAGCAATTATTGGATTACGGTGTTTCTCTGCTAGGTTGATTGTGTCTTCGAGGCACTAAGAAGACGGGCGTTTGGAGGGAAGGGAGAACTTTCTAAATTCAAAACTAAGAAATAAGCAATGTTTTTCCACGTGAATCGTCCCCAACAGGGCAAAACATGATGTGGCTGTTCAATTCGTATGAGCATTGTTTATTTTCGCAATTAGCAACCGATGCGTTTACAGCTGAAAGGAGAAAGGCCTTACATTTTTGAGGATGTTTGATTGAAGTGGTTAAAGAAAAAGAGAGCATTCCTTGAGGCCTACCCCAATAAATCACAACGTTCTTTTTGTGTCTCTTAGTCTTAGGCATAGTTCTCTGCACACGAACGATTTAAAAGTAGAACATTTCGACTTCGTGGTTGCTGATTGTATTTTAGAGCGATTGTCCTTTGGAGCGAGGTTCCATATCAAAACATAATATTTTTCTTGGAATTACAGGAGCATAAAACTATGAACCTGTGAGAATATTTACATGTCCCCCGCTTATCTCTGTACCTTTATTTATGGAGTTACAGAAGTCGTGATAGGTGTTTCATTTTCTCTCTGCACATTTATCACATTTTTTATGACATTTTTGCTCACAACAGAATAGCAGTGCTTTAAATGGGCCGGCCCCATCAGGTACGGAGTTTCTGCACTTTTTAGGTTTCGACCTGGCAAAAAGCTGCGCAAGCAGCGGTTCGCGCAGGCGAAAACTTTTGTTAGAGTATTGTGGCTTGGGCACCGCCTCACTCTCCCATTGGCTAGCTCCATAAATGGAGGCTAGCCATTGGAAGAGTGATCTGTCCATCAAAGCCGGAGGAGATTGGTAGGCGTTCCTGGCATTTTTTCCCTCTCCGCCCCTTTGTGAACGTCATTCCGGCCAAACACGCCCCCGAATCCGGAAATTTCCCTCTTTTAAATTGTTATAGGGTGTCAATTTTACCCCCAATACTGTGTCCTTTTATATGAACCACTCAAATGTTACCAGCAGTGCCATTTCTCACCGGCATGTTCGTGCTACATGACCAGCGCCGGCACTCCGCATGAGCATAATTGATCACTTTGAGGGACACGATAATTGATACGCACATGGTTCTGTGATCAATATAAATACAAAACTCCATGCATTTTCAATGATCCTTTATGTCTTTTCAGGTTGGACAGTTAGGTCAATCAATTCCTTGTAAACAGATATTCAGAGCCAGCACACGCGGTCACCGAGTGAACACCATTACCGCGTCTGTGTGCTAATTGCGGCCTGCGTAATTGTTAATGCGCGGTCATGAGCATCGCATTCACACGCTGCCGGTGAATGCCGCAATAAAGACATATCAGGGAGGACTGTTGCGCTTTTAAGCGTTATGCAGGCGGGGAGAAGGAACAGTGGCGCCTTTCCTGGAGCTGGGGAGCTGGTAGTAGTCTTTTGTATCCCCCACACAGAGAAAACTAAGCACGCCGCTTTCCTGTGCCACTGCAAGGACTGTTCTGCATTTAAGCGCTATGCGGGGGTAGGCGGGGAGAAGGAACAGTGGCGCCTTTCCTGGAGCTGGGGAGCTGGTAGTAGTCTTTTGTATCCCCCACACAGAGAAAACTAAGCACGCCGCTTTCCTGTGCCACTGCAAGGACTGCTCTGCATTTAAGCGCTATGCGGGGGTAGGCGGGGAGAAGGAACAGTGGCGCCTTTCCTGGAGCTGGGGAGCTGGTAGTAGTCTTTTGTATCCCCCACACAGAGAAAATTAAGCACGCCGCTTTCCTGTGCCACTGCAAGGACTGTTCTGCATTTAAGTGCTATGCGGGGGTAGGCGGAGAGAAGGAACAGTGGCGCCTTTCCTGGAGCTGGGGAGCTGGTAGTAGTCTTTTGTATCCCCCACACAGAGAAAACTAAGCACGCCGCTTTCCTGTGCCCCTGCAAGGACTGTTCTGCATTTAAGCGCTATGCGGGGGTAGGCTGGAAGAAGGAACAGTGGCGCCTTTCCTGGAGCTGGGGAGCTGGTAGTAGTCTTTTGTATCCCCCACACAGAGAAAACTAAGCATGCCGCTTTCCTGTGCCACTGCAAGGACTGTTCCGCATTTAAGCGCTATGCGGGGGTAGGCGGGGAGAAGGAACAGTGGCGCCTTTCCTGGAGCTGGGGAGGTGGTAGTAGTCTTTTGTATCCCCCACACAGAGAAAACTAAGCACGCCGCTTTCCTGTGCCACTGCAAGGACTGTTCTGCATTTAAGCGCTATGCGGGGGTAGGCGGGGAGAAGGAACAGTGGCGTCTTTCCTGGCGCTGGGGCTGCTTTTAGTAGTAGTCTCTTGCAGCCCCCACACAAAGAAAACCAAGCACTCAACTATGGTTCAGTCAGTGTGTCTGCATGACTTTATGTTACAGAAAAGTACAAAGGTTGATGGTGCACTCCAAAATAAAACTAATGATCGTCAACTTGTGGGTGTTAAATAATTGGTGCTACGGTACTTCATCCGCTGTCAAACAGGATGACTGAATAGTAGTAATATTAAATGTAGCAGGAAGTCCTGCTAGTACCATGCACTGTTCAATTGGTTTTTACCAAAAACCCTATTTCTAAATGGAAATAAACAAGACTAACTAAATGAATAAACTGTCATTGTACTCTGTTTGCACACAAATTAAACAGTACATGTCAAATAATAACATTCATAATACAGAAAAAACATTTATGTGCTTAGTGTTGCATAACATTAATCACTCTTAATGATGCAAAAAAAATTCCATGGACAATTTAAAATGTTTCAAAAACGAAGTTGTTCAACTCTTCATCCGTGTTTAGCGTGCGGCCTGATGCATTTCGGGACAGAAGAGTCCCTTCCTCAGGGGCAAACCATGGCACGAAATACAGTCACATGAGATGTAGGAGGCATACAAGAGTAGAACATTTCACTTAAGAGCAACTCAGTGTAATGCGCGCTGCGTGAAAAACTTAAATGCAGTGGCTTGTAAAAATAGTCACAGGAGCCGGAAAAAAGCTCAATAAATAAACAGGTGGTCCTCGTAAGACTCGGACTCTCTGAGGAATCAGGGAGTATATGAATACAAGGCTCAGTTAGATAATTAGAGCACGGATATCCCTAAAGTGACCAAGTGCATGATCAATGTGCGCAGTTCCATCAAGTCAGTAGATTGGATAGGGTTTTTTTTGTGCTCACCTCAGTAGAAGAATTCCATCCCTCATTTCAGAGCATTAACTAAAATTCAAAGCAATCCAATAGAAACATCTGTTTTTACCTTAAATACTGAGTTTGTACCTAAAACTCAATACATATAAGAACATTCTAAAAATACTTGTCATTCTAATGCATGGAGTGAGATCAGCAACTAGGTAGGACTTTTGTCATTGATTGGTGGATTCATTAGTACTTTCGATATCCACTAACATCCTGAGTCCAGAGCATGGCTGCTCTGCTTACAGGGATTTATCATTCAGTTGCTTGATTGCCTGATGCATGAATTTCAAATAGCGGGTTGACAACGGCGGGAATTTCCCAGATAGGCAGGCAAGGGCTGCATCTGTACAGGTTCTCAAATTAAGTTGCAAGGAAACTGCCCGCAGTCAGTACCTTCTAAGTGACATTTGAGGGTCGTAGACAAAAATTAAATGCATTATAGACTCCGACTGTATTCCACAAAGTCGATATCACTGTTCTATTGTGCCTTTAATTCGCCCAACACAGTATTCTTTCAGTGTGATCACGCCACACCTTAGACGTAATAAACTTTTTCATTGGCATTTTCCAGGGCAAATCCAAAAACCCTGAATTTCCAGTTTCTTCGTATTGGGAGTGTAGGATTCCTAGTCGCTCCATAGCAGAGACAGGTTCAATGTACTTTGAGCTAGAAATGCATCTGGCTTGCTTTGACGAACTCTGGATGATGGATTTAACTCAGATCTCTTGATTGGGGGTTTGTGTTTGAAAACTTTCAGCACTCCGTCCATCATTTTTTTGTGTTTGACAAGACTTTGGACATGAGTTTTGGTGGAATCTTACTGTTCCACAATTCTTCTGCCTGCTAATGCATTTACTACAGAAACAAGATATTGATGCCACTTCAAAGGACTGCTTGAAATTGACTGCCAAAGCAGGTGTCTCATTGTGCCACTCTCAGTGTTCTTTGCACAAAAATCAATGAAGCAAGATTGTATTAGTAAACTTTACCTGAGCAGGTTGAATTTGAGACGCAGGCATGCTGATGGTGCTCAGTTAGGCAACGAGAAGACTAAATGGTAAATTCCCTTCTGGGCGATCTAGCCAAACCTCTAACCTGTCTTTGAAAAGTAAAGGGACTCTACGTTAAAGTTGCTATTGATTTAGAGTTTATCACTTGACACAGTGTCTCTACCTGTGGCCTGTTCATGTTGTGTATCAATTTGCAAAACAAGACCGTTAATGCCTAGCCAGCTTGACTGCAGGAGGTCAGATGATCTTTATGGCTGCCTCAGCCATTGAAATGCACCCCCAGGTATTTGATGGTAGAGGTGGTTTCTTTTGGTGCCCAGTTGCCACGATCCTTTTCTGATCCTTTCCTGAAAATCACTAATATTGTTGTATTCCCCATGTTGATTTCAATATTATTCGTTTAACAGTATCCATTCATAGCATTCAGAGAATGCTGTAAGCCTATTTCAGTTTGAGAAAAAAAGAATGGAATCAGCATACTGAAGTAGCTGGACCTTGACTCCTGCTAGTTTTGGTGGAAACGATCCCATGGTAGCTAGATGATTATTGATGTCTACACGGTACAAGTTAAGGAGGAGGTGGGCCAGGGAACACCTTTGCTTGAACCACCCACTAGGTCGGAATTTTATCTGATGTTACCTAGTTGGTTGTAATCGCACACTTACCCACTTGTTGAAGTAGACTAATAGCATTTAGTAGGGAGGCTGGAACCCCCCCCCCCCCCCCCCCCCCCCCCCACTTATGAAGTGTGTGCCACAGCCTTCCCCTGTTCACCCAATCAAAAGCTGTAGTGAAATCAATAAATGCAGCGTACAGGAGAGGAGAGTCCTTCCTCAACACCATGCCTGATAGGCAGGCTAGTGCCATTAAATTATCTTTTGTCTGTCTGGGTCACAGGTATTATCCTTTTTTCGGTGGCCCATTGTTCCAATTCTTTAAAAAAAAATTTTGTTATTTTTTTTATTAACAAAGCTCCCGAGACCATACCCTACAGAGGCATTTCCATAAGTACAACAGGTATCGAACACAGAGAATCGATGACATTATGTTCTTGAGTAAGGCGGGCACGTTTGCTACCTTCTGGCACATCTCAAGTCCCCTGCTCCCAACCCTTTGCCACGGCATCCACAAGGTTTCCTATTTTTGACACATCCCTTGCTTTTATACACTGTTTCTTCCATTGTTCCAATTCTTGACGTAGGATCTTAGTATATGCCTTGCCGTCTACTTCCAACAAAGCAATTAATCTGTAGTTTGCGGGCGTGTCATAAGATTCCTTTTTGTGTATAGAAACTAAGACTGAGCCTCGCCAGCTCTCTGGAATGGTGTTATACATCCTGCACGGGGGGAATAATGAGTGCATCATCCATGCCTATTTCGTACTTGCTGCTTACAATATTCTAGCTGGTGGGCCATTTGGTCCTGGTGCACCTGCCTACCGCATGGATCTTATGCTCATGTGTATCTCTTCGAAAGTTGGCCATTTGAAATCAAGAGCTGGGGCACTAGAGTGCCCAACTGAATTAAAAAGGCTTTATGTTTCCATTTGTTCATTTGTCCTTTACAGTTTGTCAACATAGGTCGATCTGGATGCTTTGTAATGTTACCATACTTATGTTGGTTCTTGGGGTTCATTATCGCATGTACCATCATCAGAAAGCGCGTAGGGTTGGAAGATTGTGGTGCCTTATGTAGTTTTATCCAGTGTTTCTTCTCGTAATTTGTCAACTTCCCATCTCTTACTTCTATATGCCCTCCATGCAGACCGTAGTGCACTCCACCCCCATCTCTTTCTGTCTATTTCTCGCAAACAGCCTGGCAATGCAGTTCACTCTTCTTTTTAAATGTGTAATTTCCTTGGTATCACTGCTGGACTGTTCAGCTTCTGGTCAGGTTTTTAGGTTTCGCCTGGCGTATGCACTGTGCAGCAGTGCTCGCACAGGCGAAATCTTATGTTTTTACCAGTATGGGGCTTTGTCCCGCCATCTCTTCCATTGGCTAGCTCCATAAATGGAGGCTAGCCATTGGAAGAGAGATCTGTCCGTTATTGTCGGAGCAGATTCGTGGGCGTTCCGGCGATTTTTACTCATCCCACCCCTTTAAGAACGAACGTCGGAGGAGGAGCTTGGCGGGCATCCGAGATGGCCGCTTGAGCACAGCGCTCTCCGGACCCTCGCCGCCCCCGGCATTTTATCCTGACTGAATCCTGATTTCTTGCAAGAATCCGTGTGGAGGACGTTTGGCTGATCAGCCTGGCACCTTTCAGAAATTGATTTGGATCTCTTATTCCTGAGATATGATGGTCTGAACTTTTGGACTCCGCCCTCGAGGTGCGCCCGGGACGGGGTGCGGTTCTGTAGCCGTCCTGGAATTGAACAACAACGGCAGGAGATCTGGCCTTGTGGTTCCCCCTTCCTAAGTTTCGGTTTCGATTCTGTTCCGACTTGGGCCACGGGTGTGACTATCGAGTTGCGGCTGAGACCTGGAGGCGGATCGGCTGTTGGGTTTTCCTGCGGACTATTTGCTGGCTTGGCGACCTCTACCCGAGTTGTGCCCCTCTTTTTTGTGTACTTTTGATCCTGTGCTTTGGGTGTCGGGCCCGTCGACCCTGGTGGCTTGTCCTGTGACGCATCTTCAAAATGGCGGGCAGAGGGGACAGGGAGACGCGCAAGACGAAAGCACCTCTGCGCGGAGCCCCGGTTCAATCAAATGTCATGGACCGCTATACTCATTCTAAGGGGTCCCCCGGAGCTGCCCTGCCTGGTTCTAGTACAGCGTCCGAACGAGTTTTGGAAGAGTCGGCGGAGCCCTCCCTACAGGACATCATGGGCGCCATCTCGGGCGTGAGGGAATCCACCGGCCTACAGTACGAGGCCTTGGCCCATAAACTTGACACCGTGGCTATTGAGGTTAATCTTATTCGTGCTGATCTCGGCAAGACGAATGAGAGGGTGCAATCGTTGGACATTAAATCGTCCAGCCTCACGAAGGACGTCTCGGAGCTCCAGACAGAAGTCGGAAATCTCCGTCGGGTGCACGACTTCATGACCCGACGTCTGGAGGATTTTGAAAATAGGGCACGTCGCTGCAATGTTCGCCTGGTTGGTGTACCGGAGAACCCTGAACCCCACTCGGTGGATCTCCTGGTTGAGGATCTGGTCTTGAACCATCTTGCCCCCTCCGGCCTTACGAAGTTCTTCACGGTGGAACGCGCACATCGTGTTCCAGGGGGCAAGGTTCGGCCGGGAGCCCCGCCGAGACCCATTGTAGCGAAGCTTTTTCACTATAGAGACCGGGACGCTATCCTGCAGGCCTCACGGGTGAAGGGCCCGGTGGCCTTTGAGAATGCTACGGTGAACTTTTACCCGGACTTTTCCCAACAAGTTCAGAAACAACGGATGGAGTTTCGTGGGGCCAAGAAACGTCTTCGGGATCGGGGCTTACGTTATGCTATGCTCTATCCCACCAGACTTCGGATCGAGTATAATGAGCGTACCCTTTTCTTTGATCGCCCAGATGCTGTTAATGACTGGCTAGACTCCTTGCCTGACCGTGCTCCTGAGACTGAATCCGCCGCTCACCCTGGTGGTGCCGAAGGTGGTGTGGAGATCTGACTGTTTAGCTCACATGTTTTATTTTGAATACATTTTCAGGATTGTTGACCGGCGTTCCTCTGCATTGTGATTATTTTATCTTTCTTTTGTTACTTTTCGTTCTTGATGTTTGTCAGGGGCGGGTGGAACGGAGACCTTTCCTCCTCCGGGGTCTTTGTGTAGACTAGGGGTTATGGGGCGACAGGCACACTGCAGGTTGGGGTGGCTCTTTAGCTTTTTGCAGGGGTGCAGGGTGGGGGGTGTTTTCCTTCAGTTTGGGGGAGGGGGGTTGGGAAGTTCTTTCTTTTTTGTGTGTTGTTTTCAAGGCGAATTGCTCCTGTGTCTGCTGCTGTTTCTGGTGTCTTGCTCGTGGATGAGGGGTCTTGGCTCGGGTGGTTGGGATGGGGGGTAGAGGGTTGAAATTTGTTTCCTGGAACGTTAATGGCCTGGGAGATCGTATTAAGCGCAGTGTGGTCTTGAATTGTATACGACGTTTGTCGCCGGATATTGTTTTCATGCAGGAAACCCATTTGATTGGTAATGTTTGTAATGCGATGAATAGATGGGGCTACCGCCTTGTGGCGCACTCGGGATTTACCTCCGGATCTAGGGGTGTGGGTATCCTTGTTCGAACCTCCCTCCCCCTAGCAATTGACGAGGTGATTCAGGATGACCGTGGGAGGTATACTGTCTTGGTGGGTAGATATGAGGGCCGCACCCTATCTCTCTTTAATGTTTATGTTCCCCCGGGTTTACAGACTTCTACTTTCACTGATTTGGGCCGTGTTTTGTTAGATCTCCCTGAAAGTGCTCTCTTCCTGGCCGGTGATTTTAATTCAGTGCTTTCCGGCCTTCACGATCGCCATCCCCCTAGGGATACTCCGCAGGCTCAGCAGTGGTTGGGTGGGTTTCTAGATACCTTTGGCCTTGTGGACTGCTGGCGACTTTTGCACCCCACTCAGCTCCAATACACTTTCCATTCTGGGGCTCATGGCAGTCTGTCTCGGCTGGATTATTTCCTGATGCCCGCGGCCCAGTCGTCAGCGGTTCGCGAGATTTTGCATTTGCCGAGGGGTATTTCTGACCACTCGCCGCTCTGGCTTCGTTTCGAGGTTGGGGTGGAGACAGCGGGCCGAGTGGCTCCAATTAACCCATGGTATCTTTCCTCTCCTGAGACTCGTACCCTCTTGCTCAAGTCCATAGATGCATATTTCCTGGAGAACGAGGGGTCGGTCCCTTCGGCTGTGTCCCTGTGGGAAGCCTTTAAAACTGTGATTCGTGGACAGGCCCTCTCCTTGATTGTTGAAGCCAAGAAAGCCGGGAGGAGGGAGGTGGTGGACCTTGAGGGGGAGATCTCTGCTTTGGAGGATGAGTTGGAATCTGGTGTCACGCCTGAGAAGCTCCATGCCCTGGGTCTAAAACAGTTTGCATATAAATCCCTGGTCACAGACGCTGCTAAGGTGATGTTTCGTGAGCAACAAGGCAGATTGTACGATGTGGGTGATAAGGCGGGTAAACTCCTAGCGTGGTTGGACAAGAAGGAAAGAGTTAATCGTGTGGTGCCTGTGATTCAGTCTGCGAGTGGTGAGAATGTGACTGATCCGACTGCTATTGTTGATCGTTTTGCGGAATATTTCCGTGTTGTATATGCTCCCGTGTCTGAGAGGGACGTGGCTGACTCCCGCTTACTCTTGCGCGATATCACTTTGCCCTGTGTCACCGACCTGGACCGTATTGCTTTGGACTCCCCTTTTACGAATGATGAGATAGCGACTGCTATCCGTTCGCTCCGTTCGGGCAAAGCGTTGGGCCCGAACGGGCTGCCCATTGAATTGTACAAGCTACGCCCCGATAAGATGGCGCCGTATCTTCGCGCCATGTTTCTAGAATCTCGTGAACGTAACATCCTTCCCTATGATCAGCGCCTGGCGACAATTGTCGTCATCCCTAAAGATGGTAAACCACGTGACCTCTGTTCCTCATATAGACCCATATCCCTATTAAATGTTGAACCCAAGGTTTTGGCAAAACTTTTGGCGACTCGTCTCCTTTCGGTTCTCGGGGATTTGGTCCATCCGGATCAGTCTGGCTTTATCCCGCATCGCAACACTGCTTTGAATCTGCGACGCCTTCACGGCGTGATGGCGAGGGCGGGGCTTCTGACTGAGCCGGCCATTTTGGCGTCCCTGGATGCCTCTATGGCCTTTGATACTGTGGAGTGGCCCTATCTATGGGCGACTCTTGAGAAATTCGGATTCGGGTGCGAGTTTATTAGCTGGATTCAGTTGTTGTATGCGGAACCTCTGGCACAAGTTGTGGTAAACGGTAGAGTATCGGCTCCCTTCTCCTTGGGCAGGGGTACCCGTCAGGGTTGCCCCCTGTCCCCGTTGTTGTTTGCGCTCGCTCTTGAACCATTGGCGGCCTGGCTCCGGTGGGAACCGTCCCTTAAAGGGATTCGCTGGGCCCCGGACTTCGAAGACCGCGTCTCGCTTTATGCGGACGACATCCTTTTGTACCTTACTTCCCCTCGCAAGTCTTTAACTGTTTTATTTGACGTTCTTGTGTCCTTTGGCGCTAACTCAGGCCTCGTCATCAATTGGACTAAATCCTGTGTGTATGTTTTGTCTGGTGTCTTGCCTCCGTTGCCGAGCAGACTTCCTCTTCAGGTGGCCAGGGATGGCTTCAAATACTTGGGGGTTTTTGTTACCTTGGACTCGTCCCTTCGTTTTGATCGTAATCTCCTTCCCCCGTTACTTAGGCTACGTTTGGACGTTGCCCGTTGGCGCAGACTTCCCCTGTCTCCCCTGGGTCGGGCGGCCCTGTTTAAGATGATGTCATTGCCGCGGTTTCTCTATGCTCTCCAGAATTATTTTGATCCTATCCCTAAGTCCTATTTTCGGGAGATTGAGAGCCTTCAGAGGCAGCTTATTTGGGATGGGCGTCCGCGCATTGCTCTCGCGAAACTTTCCATCCCGTGGTATGATGGGGGCATGGCGCTCCCCGATATTAAGAGATATTACTGGGCTTCCCATCTGTCCGCTATCAATCACGCTATGTTTTCGCCAGGTCGTAATCCGGCGTTTGAAATGGATAGACTTCAGCTTCCGGGAGGTGACTTTAACAGAGTGCTTTATTCTCGCTCCGCTGGGCGCCATCTTGTGGGACCTACATTAACTGCTTTGACGGTGTGGCGTGCCGCGAATGTGAGCTTGGGCTGGGAGGATCGCTTGACGTTGGCGACGCCGCTTTATGCTTCAGAACGTCTGGGCGGTCTTTGGTCTTCCAAGGGCTTCGACCGTTGGGACATGATTGGGATTTCCAAGGTGGGGGATGTGTACTCTAAGGGTTCTGTGCGTTCGTTTCAGGCCCTCCAGGCTGACTATGGCCTGAGTGGTCGGGAATTCTTTCGTTATTTACAGCTCAGGCACGCCCTGGCTTCGGTGTTTGCTCCTGGTGAGATTCCACCTGACTCTTCCCCCCTTGAGGACCGTATCCTTGATGGGCATCTTCCTGATAGCACTATCTCCCTGATCTATAAAAAGTTGATTAACAATCGGACCGACTTATTGGCCCGACTTCGGGAATTGTGGATGGGAGATGGGTTAGAACTTGATGATGAGGATTGGCAATCAGCCCTCTCCTCCCCGAAGGAGGTGGCTATTCCGGCTCGTCTCCGTCTGGTTCAATTGAAGATCCTTCATCGGGTGTACGTGACGGGACCGCGACTGGTGGTGATGGGCTTTTCCTCCGATGGATTGTGTAAGCGTGGGTGTGGTTTGCGTGCTACTTTCCTGCATATTCTCTGGGAGTGCCCGATGGTGGCTGCTTATTTGGCGGCCGTGCTTGAAGTGATGGCTGTGGTGACAGGTGTGTCCTTGTGTCCGGAACCTCGTCGATGTCTTTTGAATGTTTGGGAGCCCACGGACTATTCGGTGGCACAGACTAGATGGGCCACCCTGGGCTATATGGTTGCGAAGCGAGACATTGCACAACTCTGGGGGGCCTCCAGGCCCCCTGACCTCTCGAAATGGGAGGATAACATGGATTGGTCCATGTTCCGTGAGAAAACTGTCTATGTGGCCAGGGGCAGACCCAGGGCGTGGGTGAAGATGTGGGGTCACTGGAACGACTACCGTGGCGACATTTGTACTCCTCCCCTTGTGGGCACTGTTGAGCTTGCCCTGTCTCCATAGGCTGGCGTTCTTGGAACCTTTCATATAGGGGTTGTGCTGGTGTCTCCGGCCCTCCCCCTCCCCTTTTTTTGTACTGACTTCTGTGTCCCTCCCCCCCCCCCCTCCGAGCTCCTCAGTGCTTAGTGTTTTGCTACTGTACTTCTGTTGCTGTCCCCCCCCTTACATCCATTGAGCTGACCTTCGGTACTATACTTTCGCCTTTTGTGTGTGTTTGTTCTTTCATATAAATAAAATCTGTTTTTGTCCTGTAAATAGTGCTGAGTATTGCATTGTTGATTGACTTTTACCTCTGCGGGCATATATGATATGTGTCTACTCCTCTTTTAGCGGCCGGCCCATGTGGTTGTAGGCCCATCCTTGTACTTTTTTGCTTACTCAAATAAAGGTTTTTAAAAAAAAAAAAAAAAAGAACGAACGTCATTGCGGCGGTGGGCGGGTGTTTTTTTTTGTTGCCTCCAAGGTTTTTTTTTTCATTCCTCCGAAGATAGCGGCCGGGCAGTAGCTTACTTGGGAAGCTCCGCAGCTCGGACCCTTTTCTCTTGTTTGGCTTCGGCAGCCCCAGAGGATGTCTCCATGATGCCGGAGGTGTGGTCTCCCCCTCTGTGCCCGAACGGCATGAGCCTCGGTGTCCTCCAGCACCTCCCGTGTTCCGCTCCCCCCTCCGGCGCCCCCGTCCATGGTATTTTCATTTCATTTGTTTTCTTCTCTCGCCTTTCTTCAATGTATTGCTTTCTGTTTGTCTTTATTAGTTTCCCTTTCATTTTGGTACTCGTATTTAATTCCTGGCAGTTCGGTAAGTCTTCACATTTCCTTCATTTGTGTGTTCATCGCGTGCATGCGCAGTTCCTTCCTCTCCCGGCTCGAGCGATAGGACGCCGCCACATTGGTCCAGCGTTTCAGTTTGAATGAGCCAGAGAGCGGATCCTTGAGACAGCAACAGCTCGCCCCTAACATCACGTTCATCCATAACCTTCCCTCCCTGCGTGCGCCTGACAGCCCGGGAATGGCACCCGTGCCTCTGTGAAGCCCCCGCGCGGCCTCTGCATGGATCCCAGAGTAGGCTGGATTCAGCCGGAGCAGAAGGGCCCTGCCAATGCCTTCTGGATGCAAATTTGGGAAACCTCCCAGCAAGGCTTGCGTGGGTCCTCCACCGGGGGCTCCCGTTCCCCTGAGGGTCCAGACTGCTGTTACCCGCACTATCTCTGCTTGACTACCCCTGCCGATATAAGCCCTCCGCCCTCCCCCGTTTCTTCCCCGGGTCATGAACCCCCCCCCCCCCCCGGGCTACATCAACTCTCATCGGGCACACTGCCCGCAGCAGCAGCTCCCACAGCGTCGGCGCACCGTGCACTGTCCGGGCTGTACCCGGCCAGAACCCGCGCCCGCCACTCCCTTACACCACCCAAACTACTATGACCACATTCACCAGTACCACCCTGGCAGCCGGAAGCGCGAGAACAAGGCAAGCACCTACGGCATGAATTACCTGCTGCCGCACGGGGCCCCTTGGAGGAGGAGGAGTGGCAACTACAGTCGAGGCCTGCAGGGGTAAGAGTTTGACTACTGAGGGGGTGGATTTCATCAAGTCATTGAATTAACGTGGAGATCTCTAAGGTTTTCGTCTTTTGGTCATATTGGCACGGCTGACCATGTTCAGGGTCTGGTTAAGTGGTGTCAGCTGTCACGTGTGACTCATGACAGCTGAGAGAGAGTGGGCCTGGCGCCTCTAGCAGACGTGTGTGCCTAAAGGTAGCTCTGTAGCCTCCGACCGTGGATCTTACCAGTTGATAACCGCACCCCCACCGGCACTCACACGTGGGTAGCTGTCAGTGGCACTAGGTTTAGTTTCTTGAGCTGCCGTTCCTGGCACTGTCAGCCTCCCTCCCCCGGGCTCTTCCCACTGCTGTCACTGTGGCCTGTTTCCGCTGACACCGCATTTGACCAGGCTTTCCACGCTATCATACGGCATTTCTGAAAAGCTTTTTAATTCTTGCAGTTTTCTATCAGTTTATATGCTAATTGCTGAGGCCGCGACCTCAGCGTGTCACGAGTGCTAGAGGCTGTCATTTTGGGCGCATTTCTGAAGCGAAGAGGTGCCTCCCTTTTTTGGGCAACCTGAACTTGTTCCGTCAGTCGAAGTACCGTGTACTAAGATGTCAAACATGTTTCAAAGCTATAATGGCTGAAATTTTAAAAACTGAGTATTCGTTTTGGAAGAGCATCCTCTATTTTGACTTGAGCCCTTCTATCTTTGTTTTGAGGGGACACGTTTTTGTTGACAATAGTAGACATAAGTGTGGCTCTGTGTGTGGCTCTGTGTGTGTGGGGGCGGGCTCTGTGTGTGTGGGGGGGCTCTGTGTGTGGGGGGGCTCTGTGTGTGTGTAGGTGTGGGTCTGTGTGTGTGTGTAGGTGTGGGTCTGTGTGTGGCATTTGCGAGAGATTAGGCTATTGGCATTGTAAATGACAATGCCATTTATTTATCCGTTTTCATAACCAACACATAAATGACAATTTTGTCATTTACAATGCCAATACCTCTAGCTTTTGCAAAGGCGAAACCGTTGCATTGTAAATGCTTGTTTATTTTGAGAGGGAGAGTACCGGCACTTCCCAAGACAAAATGCAATACTTTTAATAAAAGAGTAACAGCACTTCTCTGAAACAATCAGGTACTCTAGTACAGAGTACCTGCACTTCTATTTTTCCATTTCAAGCACTGCAGTAAAGAATATATTTTCATTTTCTACCTCAAACTGAGCTCTGCTTCCCGAGGGATTTGTCACTTATGTTACACTGATGAATCTTAAACAAGAAGAAACACTATTGTTCTTAAAGTAGCGAAGGCATAATGCAGGTGCTTGTCAGTGGCTGCTCCTCAGCTATGGCGGAGGAATGTCACCCCACTGCTTTCTTGCAGTGTGAGAAGCAAAAATATAAAATAGTAATAACTATTAGTTAATACTATTTTATGTTTCCTTTGCGGGAGGGCCGGTGGGCAGGGCTGCTTTGCTAACGGAGCAGAGCAGGGGAGGAGTGGTTTGCCCACTCTTAAGTGTGCAATGACTGTTTGGTCGGCCCTCTCGGGCCACCCAAACCGGTCATGCGTACAGTCCCCTTCTCCGTGCAGGCTGCATTACGGCCCGCATGGAGAACATGCCCATTCCTCCAGCCCCTGGCTGAGTGTCTTGTCACAGCGCTCAGACGAATCCCAACGCTGCTTTGCAGCATTGTGACTGGCTTAGGGGTGGTAGCCTGGCTCCCTGCTTCCTCTTCCTGTCCGAGTCGGAGGCAGTAGAGCAGGAGCAGAGAATACCTGGGATCCGGTCTGAAGGAAAGGTAAACATTTTTAAAAAAAATTTAAATTATGCTCTCTCCCGCATGACCCCTCACATGGGACCCCCCGCGCATATGCCCACCCGCGAGCCATGCCAGCTGCAACTGGCTTTTATGTTAGATTATGACTTTCTTCTTCATTTAAGGTTGGCCCTGCTGAAGCATATTTATTAATTCTTTCTTAATTTTTTTCTATTGTATGGCAGGAAAAATCACCTTTCTGGTACATACTTTAAAGTGCTGTAGGTCCGCAAAAAAACTGGATGATGTGCTTGTAGGGAAATCGGAGTCCAATTAGTGGGAGGAAGGACCCTGTCTAATATTCTTCAGTCACTACCCCAATTACGTACAGTTAGGGGCCGTATTATAAATAGGGCACACTTTCCCTGCTTGCACCATGGCGCACCTTAAAACAGATGCGCCAGGCGCAAACAGTGCAAGTGTGCTTGATTACATTGACAATTTTAAGAGAGGAGAGAGATCCCCTTGGAGGTGGGTGCAGTGAGGCACTGCTCCTCCATGCAAGGGGATATCTGGGGGTCCATAGGGCCCTTTTTATTCCCTCCAGAGGGCTTCCACCAGGGGCACACCTTTAATGTGGCGCACTGTCAGTGGATCTCCCGACATCTTCTTGGCCTCTCCCCATCTATAATAAGGCATGGAAACAGAGGCAAAGAGATTACCTCATTTGCATCGGGCCATGCCCCCAAGCAAGGGAAGGAAGGCCCTCTGGTGATAGCACTTGCGCTGTATGTGCGACAGAGCTATCTGTATTACAGAAGGGGCCGCACTAGCATCTGCGGCCCCTTCCGTAATACCAAAGTGCCCTGGAGGCACTCAAAGTGGGCGCTAACACCCGTTGTGCCCCCGGAGCACTTCCGTAATACAGCCCCAGTTGTGCGTAATCCGGTATCAGGCATTTTCAGTAATGCGTGTATTTTGGCTCTGCCCTAAGGCATTTATTCATTGTCTTTCACACGCTGGTGCTGTTGACACCCAAACCTCATCCTCCATATTTTAACAAAAAATGTCAGTGATTCCTCTTTTGTTTGCATGTTCTGGGATTGAAACACCTCATATATTCAGCTGTGTTTGTCCACATGTGTGTACAAGCACATTCATGCGTATATGTGTGTATGCATCTGAGAGCATATACATGTATGCAAACCCATATCTGCATGTAAGAGAATGCATATATATATATATATATATATATATATATATATATATATATATATATATATATATATATATGTCGAAAAGGACGCCATCCAACAAATTCCCATGTAACAATGGAAAAATAACGCCAGAGCGAAACCACAGCTAAGTGCTTATTTTCTTTAGTGCTTTATTTCGTGCTAAATATTCGCCAGCAATCTGTCATGACGCGTTTCGCCTCATGAAGAGGCTTGGTCACATAGTTTGTCAATGACATAGAAGAGGGTATAAATAGTAAAAACCACTACAAATTCAGCTGTGAATTGTTAACAGTCAATGAACATGGACAAAATACTGCCTAAAATGTCATGGCAGTAAGCAGCAAATTCAGGGCATGGTGCCCATAGCAATGTAAACATCTCTCTCTTTAACATAAATGAAAAATATGTACAAGTATACACTACAAAAAATGCTTAAAAATTGCAAAAAAGTGCTAGAAAGCTATTTTTACACAATAAAATCAATTTTATAAGTTATATTTACAAGGCTAAATCCCATATTTCATACAACTATATATTTACATTGATTTATCTAGAATCGTGCAAAAGCAACATAGGGATATTGGGAGGAGTGGAAAACCATGTAATGTGTCATATCCTACTTCGCAATCCCAATTCCCATACCAAGTTCATTGTTTCCTGTGTATCTGGTTAATCATCACAGACTAGAAATTATACTAAATTTTTTGTCAAAGTGGAAACTTATATAACATGAAATATTTTCCTATATCTCTTCTATAAGTACTGGGGAGAACAACCAGACGTGAATAGAGTGTACATGTGATTTTAAAATCAAGTGTGAAACAACCACCCCATTTCCCATTCTAATTTGGTAACACCTGATCCCAGGTGATTCAATTCATATTTCAAGAATAGGTAAAATGTACGAATGGAATATCATGTTGCTACTGTTCAAGAGATATCATTATAAACAAGTGTACATGTCCTCACTAGCATTCAGGCCCCCTGGGTTTTTACTATTGAACTCTAGGATATATCGTGTTTCCAATAGACGTAGCTTCGCATCCCTGTTTCCTCCCCTCTTCAGGGGCGGGATTGTGTCGACCAGATAATATTGTAACCCATCCGGGTTGCTATTATGTGTCGACTCAAAGTGGCGTGCTACAGGGTATGTTTGATCCTTCCCTGAAATGGCTCGTAAATGCTGTAACATTCGTTTGTGGGCGGGCAGCCGAGTGCTGCCCACATAACAAAGCCCACATGGACATTGTAACACATATACCACATACTCCGTTTTGCACGTAAGTCTATGTCTGATAGCAATGGGCTTCTGGTGAAAGGGAGTGGAATAATGAGTTTTAATATATATATATTTATATATGAGGATGTGTATACACGTGTGTCCGAGCCTACATGGGTGTATCTATCTGTGTAGTGTAAACACGTGTGTACAAGGACATGCGTTTGTAGGTGTGTGAATGTAAGTGGTAGACATGGCAAGTCAAGGAATTCATAGGAAGAGTTGAGCCATTGTCCGTCTTGGGCCTAAGGGACAAAGCACAATTCACCCCAAAAACCATATCCACAATATATGACTACAATAACTGGTCATGTTCTAAGATTGCTCCTCCTGCCTTTTATTGACACCACACATATTTACTTCTACCACACACACCACACGCCCCCCACACGCACACTCAGACACACGCACACACACATGCACACACACATCCATATATATGCCTGATGCGTAAAGACATAGGAGCAGGGAGAGGAGTGGCAAAACCATCATGTACACTTTGCATGTTCTCCACACAGGCTGCATTAAAGCCTGTGTGGAGAACATGCCCAGGCTCCCATTTTCTGGCTGAGCGCCAAACCACGGCACTCAGACTAATCACAGTGCTAAATTGCTGTGCTTTGATTGGCTCAGGGGAGCATGGGTGCTTCATGTTTCAGCCCCAGGGGAGAGACGGTGACAGAGACAGTACCCTTCCTCCTCCCGCCCCCGCCTGATATTCGTGCCGGCCACCACTGGAAAAGGGCACCCCTTCATAAAGGTACAAAACATTACCCTGTGTACCTTATCTGGTCACAGTGTGACACATGGTTTTATCTCTCATCACATGACCACCTGGTGAAGAGCCACTATCACGTGGTGAGCTAGAAATCCTCGCATAGAATAGGTTTCCAGCTCAGGTGTGATCACTCTGCACAGCTGGGCCTGATTTAAAACCTCTTCATGATATGGGAGAGAACTCCAAAAGAGTTCCTTCTTGACGTGGGGATGGGTAGGTGCAGAGGTGGCTCACAGAGGGAGGGCAGCGGGGAGGGGGGAGGGGCGTGGGAGGGGCCTGGTGAGGAGGTTAGTGGAGTCGGACATACGATGGCAAGGAGTAATGTAAGAAAATAAACCAATAAAACGATTTACCTTTCGCTCGCTGCATCGCCGAGTTGGCGATGCAGCGAGGGCAAGGTAAATAGCTTTATTGGTTTATTTACTTACTTTACTCCTTGCTGTCGTATGTCCAACTCAACTACCCCCCCCCCACCCTGGCCCTCCCCCGCCCCGCCCCGCCCCACCGCCTCGCAGCAATCCCTCTGTGAGCCGCCACTGGGTAGGTGTAACTGTTTCGCCAGTGCATAGGAACCAAACCCCAGTCTCCATAGTCACCCCCCTAAACAAGTCAACATTTTAATATTTGGTTCTATTCATACAAATAAAACCGAGTATATTTCCCCAAACTTTTACAAGGTCATTGCATTTTCCTGGTGCTTGGTTGCCTAGAAGGAAAATTGCCATTTCAAGATGGATGAATTTTTATTCATTTATTTATTTTATTGATCGAGTTTTGTATAGCGCAAACTGGACCCGAAGGTCTAATTAACAGTACTAAGTTAGCCAATCACAGCAGCACAGCAAACATGTCCATGCAGGAAGATGAGTGTTTATGACATTACAATAAGATCAGAGTGTTGTCATTGCATGTCATATAATGCTCTATTTGAATGTAAAGGCTTGTAGCATCTGCAGTCTGATGCCATTAAAACACTTCTATACCCAAACTAACAAGCATTGGCAAAATCAACCAACAAGCCCCAACTCGCTTTACAACTGCTTTTTGGTGATGCTGTACAGTAGGGGTAAACAGCAAAAACCTCTTTTTATCTGCATGAAATCCCTTTTTTTTTTACCAGTAGAGCAAATGGTCAGTATAGTCACGTTGTTATGTCAGAATTTATTCAACATCCTTTATATATTTGTAGAGAGGCCGTGTACGGTCCCCTGTTGCAACTGTTCCTTTAGGTAAACAATATACAAAATGCTCAAGATTTGCTTCGAAGTATATACGATGGATAGTATCTTCCAAAGTTTCATTTTTTAACTACACGGCAGTCATGAGTGTAACTGACAACATCCAAGGGAGTCTTCCTCAGAAGATAGTAGATACCACATGCACTTTGAAACACATTTGGATTCTTGTGTTTATTATTTACCAAAATGAATAGTTTGTTCAGGTGACTTGTATTGGGGCTTTCTAGAAATATATAAAAGATGTTGAATTAATTTCGACAGAACCACGTGTGACTATGCTGAACATTTGTTGCCAACTTGAACCTCCAACTATTGCCAATACTTCACCCTCTCACTCCAGATAAAATATCTTTTTTAGGGTAACAGGTCTACCAGCGCTTAATTTGTAAAACAGTAAGTGCAATGACCCTGACCAGGAGGCCACTGTAGCTTGCACCACCCATTGCCCCTGACATCGCTGCCAATTGCGGTACAAACAGAAATATTAAGCATCTCTCTCGCCTGCAAGTGCAACAGTTAAGATTATTCCAGGTCCCCAAAGCTATAGGAATGGCTGGGGAGGCAGGTATTAGTATTTTTTATGTATGTTGTATTCATAAAGAACCGTTATTGTGCTCCTCTCTAAATTAGATGAGCAGCGCCACCAAGTGGCAGACTGTCATAAGTGTGGTGTTGACATTAACTGCCAGTGCCAAGCACAGGAAACCAATTAAGAGCCGGTGCTGAGCACCGGAAATCACTGGCTCAAATTAAGCACTGAATAAGTTGGCAATCATTTATTTGTTTGTGCTTGTAAAAGGAATAATTGAACATAACCTCAATGTTTGAATGTTAAATTAGTCATAGTTGCGAAGTAGACATATCCACTACAACATTTTCAGCCAGTTCTAGTATGTTAAATACCAAAACATTGCATTTTGGCACTTATAGTTTCACTTTTGTCACTGTAAGTAGGTACACAATGATCCTGGCAGACAAAGTGCTTTAGTCTGAAAAAACAGGACTGCCTGAATGTGTCACACTTGACAATGGGGCTGATTGCCACTTAGGGATAAGAATATGAAGAAAGGAAACAATGAACATCAATGTTGTCGACATTTCTTGGAGAGCCTCACATTTTGTCACATTTGCTCACAATATATTTGTAATGTTACAAATCGGATTTATTGTAAGGAAATGTAACACAGAGCATTGCTTTTGGACTTTTTTTTAAAAAAAAATGCCAATCTACCCCACAATCTCTCTTCAAAAATATGGATGGTTAGCTATTTTTTACTGCATATATTTACCTTTACCTTGTCAAGAGGGCGGCACAGAGGACTATGTGATGTGTTTATAATAATGGGAGAATATATTTTTACTTTACCCTTCAGTCGACTATTTATTTCCAATAATCTTTACTCGACTCAACCTTAAAAGTATGTAGGAAAGGAAACACGTGGGCTGTAATTAAACTATGGTTCTCATCTTGTAAAATAACTTGTTTGATCGGAAGTCCAACAATTGACTCTCAATAAAACATAAAAACCTATCTTTGAAAAAACTTCCAATGGCCACAAAGGGAAATGGGCAGGAAATACCTTGCCACTGCTGTGCCAACCAGAGCACAAAGGCAGCATCTTAATGAAAGATAATTCTATAGTCCGGACAAATGGTGTCACTTTACACAGTAATTCTGTGATTATAGACAATACTTTAATCGTCTGACTCATGGGGAAGAGCCACTTTCCAAATCTCCAGGGTCCCTGTGCAAAACATATGTTGAGCTGGCAGACGTCAACAACTGGATGTCTGAGGCCAGATCCCAGCAGACCTGGGCTCCTAGCCTGAAATTAACCTACCATTAATAGTTAGCACAGGTTTTTTTTCATTTACTTTATGATTTTTGTTTTAAATGTATAAATAAGTAATATGATCACTATTAATTCATAGTACTAGCAAAACAATATTTCTACATGATCTTTTCTTTTTCAGTCGCGGTTGGTGCAGGTAAGAGTGTTGGGGTGGTAGGGCGGGGCGGGGTGAAGTTGACAGACGACAGAATATGGAAATAAAATAAAATAAAAAAATAAAACCACTAAACTTGCACTCTCTGAGTCGCCGAGTCGCCCCACCGCTCTTACCTGCACTGGCCACCACTGTTCTTTTTAAACAAATTTATTGGTGCTAATAAAGTACAGCACACATCATACTTCGAATAAGGTTATATATTATGCAACATGTTTGCAGTAGGTTTCTAGCTATCAGGGTACTCAAAGGGACAGCGTGCAGACCAACATCAGTTTTTTCACTGTTGTGCCACCTCCACCCATGATGATCCACCATGCACTCCCTCTTGAGAGAATTTATATCCTGGAAGAGGTGTGACGTAGTGGCCAGGGCACCTGATTCTAGACCACTGGGTTCATGGTCCGATCCCCAGTGCCGGCGGCAGGTTAACCCAGCACTATGTGACTCTGGGCAATAGCTTGCTTAATCTTCCCGAGGGCCCCCAGCGACGGGACACACCTTCGGAGGTAGCTGTGTGCTTAACAAATGCTGGTATTTCATCCACTGGACTTGTAACGCCTTCCATCATTTTATCATCAAAGTAAGCAGTCATCATATGTATCTCTTATGCCAACAACTATTCTTTCTGATATCGTTTCCACATTCCGTATGCAGTCCATGTCTATGCGGCCAACGTGTGATGATAGAGTTCTATAAATGCACAAACTGCGTTTTTTGGCTCTTAGATGTAGTTGTAACAGACAATGCATTACTGATAACGCAATCAGCTCGTACATAGCCATACCCAGCAGACCCACAACGTTTCTCCAAAATTCAGTCCTAACTGGGCATGGCCAGAGCACATGGAGGAAATCAGGTCTACCATGTCGTCTTCCTGGGCAGTAATCTAAATGTGATAGGTTAAGTTTATGTACGGCCTTAAGGGTAAGGTATGCACGGTGCAATATTTTGAATTTTACAACTCTAACTCTAGCATTACGTATCACTTTATTAGTTCTTGCATGCAAGACGAATTTGAGCTGTCTAGTTGCAAAAGGCCTGTTGTCACTACCAAGAACATACGGTGGACATAGATGCTGCCCACTGCTGCAGTTTAGGAAGCAGTTGTAGACTTGGCTCTTTACTGAATCTTCTGAATCCTTCAGCCAAGCTTAGTGCCTCCTTCGAGTCTGGCTGTCTGTTCTGTCTTCTATTTTTTGTTTGTACATAATAAACACATTCCCACCCACCCCTCCCCCCATTTCCCCGACCAAGATCATGTCATAAAAAAAGAAATGACTTATTACATTCATAAATCTGAAATTAATCCATTATAATTCGTGAAGCATATCCTGAGAAAAAAAAACACAGTTCTGTCTTCTAATAGCTAGCGTGAAGACACCCCAGGTAACTGAACGCTTTATAAAACAATTTGACTTTACCTTACTTTACTGGTTTGGTTAGCATTGTTATCACTCACATTTGCTTCCTTCTTATTCAATGGCTTTCCTTTGACTTCCTTCCTCTTCTAGTTTTTGACCCTGCCCTGATGCACAGCCTCTTTACCATCATTTTGTTTGGCTGACTTATATGCTTCCGCTGGTCAGTTTAAGGGAATGTTTTTTTTCCCCGATTAGTCTGTCCATGAGAGTGCATGTGTTTTCCAGCTCTCTTCCTTGTGTGCTTCTCTGCCACTCAATAGTCACCCCACACTCCCTTACCCATTCCTCCTTTGCTCCTCCACCCCTCGCGGGCATTTACATTTTTTATGTTGCATTTTGTGAAAATATTGCATTTTGTGGAAGGCCCATCCGCTGCCATTTGCTGCAGGGCACTTCTCTATAACAAAAATGTGGTTGAAAACTTCACATTTCTCTTTTTGTATTTAGCTATCGAAGTGGTGCTCGCCTTTTTAGATTGCGTCATTCTGTAGATGTATGCATGCTTGGTGATGTTTATTGTTTATGTGGCCTCTGTGACCCACCTTTCTTTTTGGCTTTTTTTTGTCTTTTGTTTGAGGGAGTTCCTCAGTGCCCTCTTTTGAGTTCCCTGTGCCTTCGCCGTCCTACTTTTTAAAAATATTTCCTCCTGCCTCTGCCACAGTCCACTGTGGAGTGCAGGCAGTGAGATGTCATGTGAAGAGAATGTGAAGGAGAGCTTGAATACACTGACTGCAAAGCCGTAAGGAACAAGAAAAGCACATGGATCTCTTCTGGCTGCTGGGAAATTCTCACTGACTTGGTCCTGGCGAGTGGCAGCAGATTATTACTTCATGACCTGCAATTCATAGGGGCATATTTACAAGCTCCTTTTGCCAAAGAGCATCACTTTTTTGGCGCTCCCATGCTGTAGCGCCATTTCACATTTTTACTAGGTGGCGCTATGCCACTTGACGTGGTTTTAATGCCTTCTTTTAAATATGCCCCTTTCTGCCGCAGTCCTCTGGGGCATATTTACAAGCCCTTTTTGCCAAAGAGCATCACTTTTTTGGCGCTCCCATGCTGTAGCGCCATTTTAAATTTTTACTAGGTGGCGCTACGCCACTTGACGTAGTTTTAATGCCTTCTTTTAAATATGCCCCTTTCTTCTGCAGTCCTCTGCAGCAAAGGGGCGTGCAATGTGTGTTTCAGGGGACGTTCCACAGCAACACCCATTGCTTTTTGAGGCAGCCTTAGAGGTGCAAGGCTAAGGGAGCACCAAAAACGAATGCAAGGAATACCTGGTCTTATATGGCGGTACGAGGTGAAATTATCACTTTCTCCTCGTATTTTGATCTTTCCATGTAGATAGAACAAATCGGCTGTAATGATTGTTTATGTGCAGGAAGGTGTCTCTTCCTACATAAAAAATTGCCCCTGCAGCGCAGGCACCCTTGCAACATGGCGGCAGGAGGACTGCACTGGTGTTAGGCAGCTTTTTTAGCTCCAGCACCAGGGTAAAAACACGGGTTCGCTATATTCTTGTGAATATGGCTCGTCCCTGAGTTTTAAAAATGTAGGAGTGCGGCGTTGCTAAATTTGGCATAATTCCGTGCTCCGACATTTTTTTAGGAAATATTCCCCTTAGTTTGTCATTGTGCTGCCTAATCAGCTCCACTGGACTCCCATTGGCTCCTTAAGAACTCTCTTGCAAAACTTATGGTGACCAATTAGTCCACTCACAGGTTCATAGAAGCAGCTTTCATCACTCAATTGATTCTGATCCTACATTTGAAAAGCCCTATGCGGACTCATAGGACTCCGTACCCTCTTTTGATGTCAGAGGTTCTGGTCAATCAATGCCTAAGGAATGTATCAATAAGGCATCTAGGGCCAGATGTAGGTCACCAAATACCGGTCGGTAACGGCCGATTTCGTCCGTTACCGACTGGTATTTGGGTTTTGACATGTAGGTGGCCTTAATTTTATCAATTCGGTAAATTTACCGATTCGGTAAAATACCAAATCGGTAAATTTACCGAATCGGTAAATCCAGATGTAGGTGGCACTTTAAACAGTGCCACAGGCCATTACCGATTCGTTATTTACCACCAAATACTATTTGGTGATAAATAACGAATACCTGTGTACACCTGTGCCATGTGACACACATACATGCCCTTAGGGGTGCCTATGTGTGTCACATGGCACACAAGCCAAAATCAGGGGTGCAACAGGGTGTCCCTGTTCCCCTTGACAATTCGGTATTTTTACTGAATCGGTATTTACCGATTTTACGAATCCTACCGATTCGGTAGAAAATACCGAATTTTTAGCTACATCTCATTTACCGAATCTAGAATACCGAATCGTTAAAATTCGGTATTTTAGAGCCGGTAAATGAGGATTACCTACATCGGGCCCCTAGATATTACTTGGTGTTTCAAGGCCATTCCGACATCCTAATGCATAGCAATGGGAACTGGAATTATGGAATTCTGCAACTGAGGAATTGTCTACATAATTATGTACTTTTTCCTTTATCCATTTGCTTCATAATTTGCAGATTGTACCAAAATACTGATTGTGGCTCAAATCAATTAAAAGTTACTGCAAGCTGTGGAGGATGGAGACCTTTTTTCAACATTTAACTTAGTTGCTGATTACCGTATGGAGGTATTAAACTGGTACTAGTGATGAGTTGAACATTTTGACCAACTGCTGTTGTGTGTTAAAATGAGAAGAAGGTGAAATAATACTGCCACAAAATCTGCCAGATTTTGCTGCATAATTTGCCTTTTCTTGACACATAATTCAGTCATCCCGCCCCATAATTTCATCCATCATTGCGGTATAAATCCAGTGACCCTGTACATAGCCTACACCCTGAAGCAATAAGGGGGCAACACAATTGTTTGTTGACTTTAACTGTGTTTATTGAGATGCCCCAAGTCTGTAATTCACTGTATTCATCTGATGGAGCGAGGTGACAAACACAACATTTTGTGTACCCCTCGTAAAGTTAATGTCCCATAACGTTAATATTTACTGATTGCATGTTTTGCGAAAATAACCAACCATAAAGTAAGATGCACACATTATTTTTATTATTACACACGGGGAGAACTAACTTGCTTGCATGATGCAAATAAACCCAGCTAATATGTACTGTTATTGTGTTGTGAATTAATGCACAGCTTGAAAATTAATCAAAACGCAACTTAAATGTGCTTATTGTATTCATTTATGTGGCAGAGAGGTCGAAATGTAAGTATAAAATGCATTTATGTGGCTTATTTGCTAGGTAACAACTAACTGGGAAACATTAGTTAGGTGGGAGGTAAACAGAATGGGTTTAAATTCAATAATTAACATAAATCTGTGTTTGTTTTTACGATAGTTCCTAAAGTGGCCTCTGAGGCCTGCGCAAAGATGGACGCTTGGGTAAACTGAGAGCAAGAGTTGAACTGCGCAGGCGTGCCAAAACCTGCAAGTCAGAGTGAACTGCCTGTGCTCGAGGAGGTTCAAGGCTACAATGGCCTGGAACCTAGGATGGGTGCCAAGCATGGAAGACGTAATGTTTAGAGCCTGGGAGAGTTTATGGATGTTACCAATGCAAGGAAGCGCCTAGGCCATGGACTGATTTAAACAAAGACCCATTATTTCTTGCTGACATGTTGTGAAATTGATGCTGTAATGGTGAAGTGATGTTCACCCACCCCAATTTTGTCCAATCACAGCCCAAATAAGTGGTGATAGTTACATTTTAGAGAGATTAAGTTAGGGATTTAGGGTATAAAAAACCCTGGTTTTGGCTAGTTAAGGTCGCCTTTTCAATTTCTATCGGAGATGCTGCCCTGGATGTAAGAACTTTAACATTTTCTTTACTTGTTTGTTTTGCAGGATTGAAGGATAAGATGAGGGTGTTAGATAGGGTTGTTAGGAGAGAATAAAATTGGAACTATCTATTTTTTGCTAAAACTTTAACTGTTTTCTATAATAAAGCGATTTTTCTTGAGCTCTAAATAAAATGATCATTTTGAAATAAAGTTTAAATTTACTGAATAAAGATTTACTAATGCATAAATGTCAGACATGATAAAGTTTGTTCTGAATAAAAATTAGATAAATGAAGAAGTAAAAGCTAGTCTTTGATTCTTCCTACGCCTAATTTTCATTCTAGTAGATCCATTGCCACTATGGCGGTGTGTCTGAATAATTAAAGTCTGAATAAAACCATGGTAAAAATGTTTAAATCTGCAGGTGTAAATAAGGAATAGTTAAATAGGTTTAGATGCTCCACCTAAATGTTACAGCATTTCTCCATTGCGATTCACCAGAGCCTTGAAGCCGAGTGTAAGTGAACAGGGTAAATGCGCAGTGTTATGGGCCCCACTGAAGCATGATTTGTGTGTTTTAAGGTTTCAGGGTAATGGTAAGTGTTAATTAGAAATGATTTCTGGAGCCGCGCTGTAGCAGATCATTACATAATATTTTTGGGCATAGTCACCGTCATTTTCTAATGTTTAAAATGTATTATTTTATGTACCATGGATGCCTTTTTACTTATCCACAGGACCTCTAAAATGGAAATAAAATGGGAGTATTTAGGCAATCATCAATCATATACACTTACTACAAGTAGGAAGTATTGTACCTTCTTTGTACTTTTATTGATACAGAGTTGGATGTTTCATGACTAATTCACAAACACATGTAAGAGAACGTAAAAGAATGCTACAGGAGTAAGTTTCTATGTACTCCAAAATTGCTTTGTAAATAGGCCCATTTGTTTCTTGCCTTCATGTGGCAAAGGTTGCAAGCTAGCAAGGAGCTACACTGGAGGGTGCTCTTAGGGGTGCAGAGAGCTCCTGGCGGGAGAAGAGGGAGGGTGCAGAGTGCTCCTTCTGGGAGGGGGAGGGGTGCAGGGAGCTACTGCAGTGAGGAGAGTGAGTGGTGCATGGAGGTCCTGCAGTGAGAGCTTTGAAGAGTGCTGGCAGCCCCCATAAGGCGGGGGGGAGAGGTGCACAGTGCTCCTTCTGGGAGGTGCGCGAGGGGTCAGGGAGCTCCTGTAGTGCAGGCTGTGAGGGTTGTAACGACTTGCGTTGTAAGATCTGCGATGTAAAGTTGTAAAATCCGCGATGTAAAGTACTGCGATCAAAATGATCGCGTTGTACTATCATACATCCTGTGCTCCCACAGGGGGCATTTTGAGGATGCAGCAAAGTCCATGCCATGAGCATTGTAAGGGTGCAGTGAGTTCCTGCAGGGAGTAGGGGTTAAAGGGCTCTGGCAGAGAGGAAAGCGTGGGGTGCACCTGAAGGCACCTCAATAAAAACACAACTCTGGTCACCAGGCACTGCACCAAGACACTCCCCGGAGACACACTCTCTTCCATCCACAGCACTATCGCCTAATAGCGGACTACCTGTCTGTCTGCCAATGTTATTTAGAAGATCAGCAGTGGTAAGAAGCTCTGAATAAATGAAACTACAATACGATGTGACATTAACCCGTTTACCGCTGCGATAATTTCGCCGCAGTGCCGGGGGTTCTATTATGAAGGCGGGGCCGCGTCGGCCAACAGACGTGCGCAGCACTACCAAGGTAGTGCTCGCGTCGGCCGTTGGCCGACGGCAGCAAGGAATGGGTTAATTAAGGGGTACCAATAAGTGCAGTTCGTTTATTATTTCTCTCCTCTTGACTCCACTCCAGACTTACACTTCCTTAGTCCGCACCAGGGCTCCTCGAAGTAACTCAGCACGCGGCTCTAGTGGGTATGTACAGAGAGAAAAGGAAAAGGACCAGAAAGGTGTGTTTCATGTGTGTTGTATGCTGTGTTTGCATCTTTGCTGTAAGATTTCACCTAATGGTGTTTCATCCCGGCTACCTCCACCTGATTGGTGTTAACCGGAGAAGCGAGCTGGAAGAGCATTTGGGGAACTTTGGAGGGTTTGCGGGAAGCCGTTGAGGCCTCATGGTGCTGGCTGAATGTTTGCAGCTACTGGTTAGATGATGGAGGCTACGTATACAATCAGGTGTTTAGCACCAACTGACCCGAGCAGTTACTCCTTTGTGGCTTACATTTTAAGATAGTTAGTTGATTATGGGTATTATTTGTGACAGCCTTGCGTCACTTTTGCACCACGTAAAGTGGTACATGCATGAGACAGGGCTCTCATACAGATTTATGAAGCCACGCAAAGCGACCTTAAGTGGCTTTGAGCGACCTCATATATCATAAGTAAGGCGATGCAGCGCCAAACGCTGCATTTCCTTACTCTATGTCTGGGAGGCACTCCATGGGCATTGCACTGGGCACCCATGGAATTTGACGCTGCCCCAAATTTACAAAGTGATGTAAACCTGGGGAATTGTCTAATCCGTACACCTCCCAAGGTGATGAGTAACGAGGACAAATGTTAATTTCTCCTTGTTTTTTAGGTCGTGGACCGTAGGCTGCGCTTGCGCAGTTCGGTCCGAAGATTTAATGTTTCTTAGAATGGGGCTTGAACCCGCCCCTCTTCTCCATTGGCTGGCCTCGTAAATGCTGGCCAGCCATTGGAGGAGAGGGGCGTCACTCCCTTTAAGCCCCGTCTTTTCCCGATTCGGGGTCGTTTTTTCTCTCTTCTTTCTCTCCCTGACGTCATCAGGAGAGAGCACGCCCCTCATCACGCTGCCTGCATGCTCAAGTCGGCTCTCTGATTGATTTACAACTCCCCAAAGACACTACCATTGGTCTTCCTTATTAACCAATCAGAGGGCTGACTGGCGCGTGCAGATAGCGTGAGCAGACAACAGGCATATGGATACCGCGTCACCCCACTCACGGTGCCTCCCCCTCTCTCAGTCGGAGCCTGCCGCAGTCCGAGATCTCCCTGTTCACGCCTTAGGTGTGAGCCACCACAAGGAAAACATCACTTGCCTCTGCCAAGCCTTTAGAGATGTGTTAATTTGAGCAGGGTACGTCAACGGTATTCCGAATATTAATAATAGAAATGTAGCGGAGAGATCAACGAAAATGATAATATACATGATAGAAAGTTACGCCGTACACACTTTTAACAATTTTAACAAATTCAATAAATCTGTAAGCACCACTAAGCTTGATATCAACTGAAGCAGCTCTGCAAGACACCTTAAAAATCCTAATGTTCTCGATTTTAAATGTAGACTGACTGCCGAAAGTCGGAAACTGTAGTAAATATTTGCAAGTAATAAAACGAACAGAGCAGCAGCAGTTTGGTCGGGATTGGAACTCTCGCCCCACAAACGCAATTACAGATGAAGAAAGAACGTGCGCACAGTTGTGGACAAAGTGCACGCACCGCCTGCCAAGGGGAGGCAGCTGGTCTTAGACAATACCCCACGACTGGGGGAGGAGGACGGCGAGAGAGTCAGTCAGGAACTGCAAAACGATGACAATTCTACAGAAGGGTTTTGACTTCACAGCTAGTTTCCAGCCCTAAAAGCACACAGCGAACTAGAAAGTGAACCCCGACGGAGATGAGAAGCAGCGGCGTCACTCGGAGCGCGGCAGAGCTGGGTCTGGCCTGGGCTCTGCTGCTCGCAGCATGTCCGGGCTTGACGGAGTCCCACCCGCAGTGCCTCGACTTCAAGCCCCCCTTCCGGCCCTCCCACAAGCTGGTTTTCTGCATTCAGTACCGGGAGTTCGGCTGCTGCGAGGCGACTCGCGACCGGGAGCTCATGGACCGCTACTACAGGGTGCTGGGGCGTCTCGAGCACTCCCTGCACGCCTCCTGCACAGCCCACGTGCAGGACATTCTGTGTCAGGTGAGTGTGCGGTGCCACGCAGCGGTACGTCAAGCTGGAAGACCCCCAAATAGCAATGCAGGGTAATATGGGGTCGGGTCTTCACCTCACATAAGCAATTGCTCCTTCGTGCAGAATGTATACTGACTGATACTACCAATATCAGTTGTGCTCTGTTATCGATGTATATGTACTCCAAATGTAGCTGCTATGCTTTCGAACCTGTAGCTAAGGCACAAACATGCAAGCAGCAGGTACTAAAAACCCACTGAGCTGTCTTATTAGCCCTGCATCCAAGGACAGGCAAGCGGCGTTAATAGGGTAAAAGGTGAGCCATTAACCATTTTTATTGCAGGCAGCGACTACTTATGTGTTTTCTTTATAAACACACTGGTGCACAAAGAGCTTGCAACATTCATTGGTGGCTAGCAGCGAACCCCAAGGTGAAGCGTGCCACAAAATGTAGGGGAGGGATTTGTGCCCTTTTCAACCAAACCCGGAGTTACATGGAAAAAGCACCAATAAGTGCATCTAGGCCCTTTAATTCCTAGAAATACCCGGGAATTATGGCAGGGTTACAGTAGTGTTTGGTCTTTAATGTTTGAATTGAGAGGCTCTACAGTAAACCCTACAGTTTCACCACCTCTTGCTCCCTTTCTGAGTGATATAAATCTGGAATTTTTATCACAGCTGTTTGTGATGCATAGACCTGTGTCAAAAACCATCTGGATGTTGAGACAGCTTTACCTCTTATATACTTTGTCCAGTGCCTTTGGATGGATCATTATGCAAATCAAAGAATCTAACCACATTTGGTAGTCCTACAATAGCCTTCACCGCAATCGCTGTTGTGTGGTTGGTAGGGAAATAAATGGAAATATGTTGTTGGTGCTTGGGTCTCAGCTGGTGGTGACTTCCCCACCTAGAGACCTAGTATGCTTCTTTGAGCTGATAAATAAGTTGACAATTCAAATAATGTTCACTGTGAGAATGATTGCTGTTTATATCCGACATGTGTTTCGTTCGGGCCAACAATACGTCCAAGAGCTTACAATCCCTGATATGATGATGTCAAAGTTGAAATTTAAATATCACGTCGTTACCTCCATATCCTCCATCCCTTCCACAAGGGCATGTTGTAATACCACTGGCAACTGCCGCAGCAGAATGAGGTGTCCAGGAGCAGCCTGCATGTAGACTCCTAAGGGTTTTTGCCTTATGCATCTTTTATGAGTAAAGCTCTTCACCTCTTTTTCGTAGGTGTTGTTCATTGACCTATGTGGGGTTGATTGTGTCAGTGCTTATGGTGTTTGTCAATCTAGTGTTGCTTTTTATCCTAGCTGGCATATGTTGACAGCACTCTTAGGTCATTCTGCATGTCCCAATGATCATTTTTTGGGCTCGTCCTATTCCATTCCGCAAGGAATGAATAGGACGAGTCTATTGTGGTGAAACTAAGAGCTAAACTAAGCTCTCAAAAAGCGGTTTTCAACGAGTGCATGAGGTCTCGTGAACGCGCTTCAATTCGCCCGAGCTGCCTGCCTCCACATCAAAGTCATCTGTTGCTTTGCGCTCGGCCTCAGGCCGGCATTTCTCCTCCCCTAATTATTCACTGCATGGCCGGCCAGCCGGCCGGCACATCAAAGGCTGCTACTCCCCATGCGTCTTGTCAGCCCCCCATTAAACAGCACAAGCGTCAATCCTGGTTTCCTCTATGCAGCGCTTCTTCCCCTCAACATGCCATGTTGACCAGACTACTCCAAAACCTTTCACCACTGCCTCCTCTCCTTATTTATTTGGGAGTGATGCCACAAATTATATTTTTAGGGCTCGTCCTTTCCTATTAAGCGCAAACTCGACCAACGTAATTGGAGTGCTTTACTTGTCCTAAAATGCCGTGTTGTCTGTCCCTCGAGCTTGCCGTTTTTTTTCTCCGGGTATCCTCCCTTGTTATAGTAGTGTAGCCACGTGTCTCTTCTTTAAGCAACTTCCGGGCCAGATCACATACATTTGGCACTGGTGCAAAAAATAGCGCACTTGCTTGTTTGCACCCCTTAGCTGCTTATGTTATATAAATTGGAGCAAACGCACTCTGCAGTCCATATTACATAAAGGCTCCTGCTCGCCTTTCGCCGTTCTGGGTTCTCCATCCCCAACGTAACCTCACCCCTCCTCTTTTCGCCGTTCCATCTTTGCTCTGCCTCCATTTGCCCTTTCTCTGCCCTCTGCCTCTCCTTCCCCTCCAGTCCACTCCACCTCAGTCTCTCCTTTCATGTATCCTAAGCCCACCTCCTCTGTTTTTTTCCTAAAACCCCAGCGTGCGCTCGGCCACATGCCAGCATTTCTCCTCCCTTAATTATTCACTGCACGGCCGGACAGCACATCAAAGGCTGCTGCTCTCCGTGCGTCTCGTCGCCCGTCCTCCCTTGTAATTATTTACTTCACTTTACTTTAACAGTTCTTCTTCCTCATCTCTGGTACACGCAGTTGAGTTTCATTGACCTTTTTTCCTCTTAAACATTAGTATAGCGAGATAACAATCCCCGTGATTTTCAAAATGTGGGCACTTAATGTTTTGTTCTCGTCAAAATCCCAATGTGTTTTTAGCTTTTACTGATCTAACAGTTGCTTGTTTTAGCTATAAAGCCAATAAAATGGGCTATCGTGGTAATAATTCCTGTTCTTTACATTATGCCACGGTTTTGGATTTGAGGTTTTCTACAGTGTGGTCCGTCGCATCTAGATGCCAGAACACTTAGTTTACACAGTTGTTTAACAAAAAAGTATAAGCAAAGTATACAATCAGAGCCACACCAGTTATATTTACATTAAATTAATATTCTAGAACCCAGTTTATTGACCTTGGTGTATACCTTCATGTTTTAGTGAAGGAGGAAAGTGTTTTTTAAAGGTCTTGTGCTTTTCTTCCAATAGTTAATTAGTTTTTGTTTGATCTTGGGTTATATAATCAAGAACATTTCAGGAGTTAGATTATCCCTTTCAATGAAGGCAGCATATGATGTTCTGGGTCCTGAGGTAATGTTACCAATTCTCGAGGCTGCACCATAGTTTCACGTTTTGTTTCCTAAATGTAAGACTCTGCTGGAGGTCTCTCTATGACTGTCTGTCACCCCCCCTCGCGCGCTCTCTCCTCTGCAGCCCGTCTCTGCCCCGCTCCCCATGCCGCAGTCTCTCCCTTTATCTTTCATTTTTGGCCGAGGCGCCGCCAGCCAGAACCAAAACAAACCGCAGAAATATTTCCTGTTTCTGTCTCTCCTCCTCTTTCTCTCTCTTTCGCCGCTCTTTCTACTCTAATATATCTGCCTCTCTCGTGCCCTCTTTTCCACTGTCTATCGCTCTCTCTCTCTGTGCCTTTGCTTCTGTATCTTTTCCACTGAGCCTGTCTCTGCCTCTCTTTTCAGCTGTCGCTATCTGCCTCTCTCTGTGCCTCAGTCTGCGCCCCTCTCTTTTCCACTGTCATTCTTTGCTTCTCTCTATCTTTGCCCCTGAATGTCTCTGGCTTTTCAATTGTGTCTGTCTCTGTATCTATCTTTCCACAGTCCGCCTCTGCCTTGCTCTGTGTATCAGCCTCCCTGTCTCTGTGATTTCCACTGTGTCTGTCTCTGCCCCTCTATCGTTTCCCCTGTATTTCCTTCCCTCTCTGATCCGCTCTCTGCTTCTGCTGCTTCTCTTTCTTTGTCAATGTGTCTGTCTCTGCTCCTCTTTCTCTCTTCCCTGCCTGTCCCTGCTTCTCTCTCTTCCACTGTCTGTACCAGCCTCTCTCTCTGACTGCCCGTCTCTCTTTCTGTCCCGCTGTCTCTCTCTTTTCTACTTTGCCTCTCTCACTTTTCCACGTTCTATCTCTGCCCGCTCTCTCTTTTTTACTTGCTCTCTCTGCCTGTTTCATTGTTTTCTTGCCCTGTCTCGCGCTTTTCCAGCACCACCACAGCACCACCCAGCACCACCACAGCATCACTCAGCACCACCACAGCATCACTCAGCACCACCAGAGTATCACTCAGCACCACCACAGTATCACTCAGCACCACCACAGCATCACTCAGCACCACCACAGCACCACTCAGCGCAACCACAGCATCACTCAGCACAACCACAGCATCACTCAGCACAACCACAGCATCACTCAGCACAACCACAGCATCACTCCGCGCAACCACTTCATCACTCAGCAACACCATATTATCACTCAGCACCACCACATTATAGCACCACCACATTATCACTCAGCACCACCACATTATCACTTAGCACCACCACAGCACCACTCTGCACCACCACAGCATCACTCAGCACCACTACAGCATCACTCAGCACCATCACAGCATCACTCAGCACCACCACAGCACCACTCAGCACCACCACAGCACCCCCACAGCACCACCACAGCACCACTCAGCACCACCACAGCACCACCCAGCGCCACCACAGCATCACTCAGCGCCACCACAGCACCACTCGGCATCACCACATCATCACTCAGCATCACCCCAGCATCACTCAGCACCACCACAGCACCATTCAGCACCACCACATTATCACTCAGCACCACCACATTATCATTCAGCACCACCTCAGCACCACCACAGCACCACTCAGCACCAACACAACATCACTCAGCAACAACACTCAGCACCACCACAGCACCACCACATTATCACTCAGCACCACCACATTATCACTCAGCACCACCACATTATCACTGAGCACCACCACATTATCACTCAACACCACCACAGCACCACTCTGCACCACCACAGCATCATTCAGCACCACCACAGCACCACTCAGCACCACCACAGCACCACTCAGCACCACCACATTATCACTCAGCACCACCACATTATCACTCATCACCACCACAGCACCACTCAGCACCACCACAGCACCACCACAGCACCACTCAGCACCACCACAGCACTACTCAGCACCACCGCATAACCACCACAGCACCACCCAGCACCACCACAGCACCACCACAGCACCACCACAGCACCACCACAGCATCACTCACCATCACCACATCATCACTCAGCATCACCCCAGCATCACTCAGCACCACCACAGCACCACTCAGCATCACCACATCATCACTCAGCGCCACCACAGCATCAATCTGTGCAAACATTCAACAACAACTCGTTCAAATATTTTCTAGCAATGTTTCAAGCTTTATTACAAATGTCATAAAAAAATGTTAAATGTTTTCACTTCTGTTCTTGTTAAAACATTGTGATTTGTAAGATCAATACATGTAAGACAGGGGAAAACAAAAGATGTACCTTTACTAATGCTATACATGTAACATTTGATAATTTCATAACTATTGCCATTTCTAATAACAAAATTAATACTTTTATATTTAAAAAAAAAAACTTCACAAAATATTTACATTTTCCACACCAAAAGCTCAAACTTTTCTATTGCGAGACCTATTGCATTTCCAATCACCAGGCATACACACCACCAGCCATCTGTGCACTCTTTCACCAGGCATACACAGCACCAGCCGTCAGTGCACACTTTCACCAGGCACAGACACCATCAGTCATCAGTGCACGCTTTCACCAGGCACAAACACCACCAGCCGTCTGTGCATGCTTTCACCAGGCACACACCACCAGATGTCAGTGCACACTTCCACCAAGCACAGACCACCAGACATCAGTGCATGCTTTCACCAAGCAGACACACACCACCAGACGTCAGTGCACGCTTTCACCAGGCACACACACCCTCAAACTCCAAATCCACCCTCCAAAGTCACCCTCCAACTCCACCCTCCAACTCCACCCTCCAAATCCAACTCCACCCTCCAAATCCAACTCCACCCTCCAAATCCGACTCCACCCTCCAACTCCAACCTCCAATTCCAACTTCCAAATCCACCCTCCAACTCCAAATCCACCCTCCAACTCCAAATCCACCCTCCAACTCCAAATCCACCCTTCAACTCCACCCTCCAACTCCAAATCCACCCTCCAACTCCAAATCCACCCTCCAACTCCAAATCCACCCTCCAACTCCACATCCACCCTCCAACTCCACCCTCCAAATCCACCCTCCAAATCCACCCTCCCAATCCAACTCCACCCTCCAATTCCAAATCCACCCTCCAGCTCCACCCTCCAATACAACTCCACCCTCCAACTCCACCCTCCAACTCCACCCTCCAATCCAACTCCACCCTCCAACTCCACCCTCCAAATACACCCTCCAAATACACCCTCCAACTCCAAATACACCCTCCAACTCCAAATACACCCTCCAACTCCAACTCCACCCTCCAACTCCACCCTTCAACTCCACCAGGCACACACACCACCAGCCGGCAGTGCACACTTCCACCTCAGCACCACCACAGCACCACTCAGCACCACTACAGCATCTCTCAGGGGCACCACAACATCACTATGCGCTACAACAGCATTACTGAACGCCACAGCATCACTTGTCCCCAAAACAACATCACTCAGCGCCACCACAGCATCAATCTGTGCAACCATTCAACAACTGGTTAAAATATTTTCTGTCAATGTTTCAAGCTTTATTGCAAATGTCATAAAAAGATGTTAAATGTTTTCACTTCTGTTCTTGATAAAACATTGTGATTTGCTGCTAACATAATCTTCCACAAAATTATTTGCTAATGTTTCAGCTATTGCCATTATATATGACAAATTATTGCATTTAACTATTAAATATTGGTAAAAAAAAATTCCTAATTTTAATATTAATACATCTAAGTCATGTAAAGACAACACATATTGCATTACAAATGCTATAGATGTCACATTTCCACAAGTTAACACTATTAGTATTGTAAATGAAAAAGTTATTATTTACCAAAATTTCAAAACAAAAACATAAATAAAAATGTTGTCATTTACAATAATAATCCCTCAAACTTTACTATTGCGAGCCCTATTGCATTGCAAATGCTTGTTGAAGATGTAGCTTTTCATTCTTTTGTTTGTGTATGTGTTATTAGGACATAAATACACTATTTTGTGATGGTACTTTCGAAATGGACGCAACTTTATGTTGTTTGTCACACTGTACTACCTGAATTTGGGATTTATTCATATATGGTGCTAAACTGACCTGCTTTTTGCTGGTTCCATTGCCTTGTAATCACTTTGTGTTTGCGCAGTCATTTTGCTTTCCAATGATTTTTTGCACCTGCTAAAATACCACAAGATGTTATTTTATTTGCAGAAAAACATATGATGGTAAAAGTGGCTGCTCAGTTCTCTTTACAGACTTCTGTAATATAATACCATAATCTCCTAACCAAAATATTGTCTGAGAGAAATATTGCATCTGAAATATTGTTTAGAAAAATATTGCCGCCATTGGAGTGATATTCTATAAGCAATGGTACGACGTTGCTTGTGTTTGCTGTACTGCCCCCGTTGCTTGTGCTTGCTGTCCTGCCCCCCCCTCGTTGCTTGTGCTTGCTCCACTGCCCCCGTTGCTCGTAATACTGTACTACACACTCTGCTACACTCTCTACTACTCAACATTACTCACTCATAATTAGTCACTATACTACTCACTCTTTACTAATAAAAATAACAATACCCTATTTATATGTAAAGGTTTGGCTGTGCATGTAAATGTGTATGTCTCTAGGACTCTTTACTACTCACTCTCTCACTATATAATACTCACTCTTTCACTTTTTACTACTCGCTCTCTAATACTCTCTTTACTAATAACTCTCCTACTCACTATCAACTACTCACTCTACTACTCTACTACTTACTCTGTGTGTGGGTGCTAATGCAATAGGTCTCGCATATGCAATCGATTAAGCTATTTGCAATGTAAATGACAATGCCATTTATTTATGATTAAAAAAAATAATAATAAAAAAAAATCATGAGCAATGCCAATAGCTCTACCTTTAATAATGCCGAGACCATTGCATTGTAAATGCTTGTTCCTCTTTCTGTGTGTCTATGCATTCTGCAGCACTCATAGAAAGAGGAAAACACCTCTCAGATTGTTTTTGCGTCGGAAGGTATCTCTTCCTGCATGCACGGGAAGCACCCACCATTGGTACCTACGTTGGCGCTAGGCTGTCACAACGGCACCAGCACAGGTAAAAAGGAAAAGAATGTAATCTTTTTGCTTAAATGCACTGCATTCCTGCCCACTCACTTTGGGGCAATGGAGCAGGGTGCCAAGCTGCCCGCCCTGCACCAAGATTCCATAAATGAGACCCTTTGATTTCAAATCCTGGGAGAATCATTTTAGGCTTTTGTCCTTCTGATGTTGGGAAACTAAATGGCAATAACAAATTAACAACCTCAGATACCTTAAACATGCCTATATCAAGGTAGAACACTCTAATGGGATAGTTTCATCTGATTTATGGCTGATAAGGACTGAGTGCAAGTAAAATAAAGTGCTGCAATGATGCTGCAAAAAGTGCAATTGTGTGCAGTGAAAATGTACATTTTTGTGCCACAATATTTGCTAATCAATGTCACAAAAACCTGCGAGGTCTGAAAAAGACACTTAGGCATCAGAAGAATGACAAATATGTCTCATTTTTAAGGCGCAAGCACAATGATTATGAAATGAAATCCTTTGTTCCGGAGACCTGTTTCTTAAATGAAAGAAGTGCTGTATACTTGCAGCATAGTTTGCCTTTGCTTGCCGCATAATTGATTTAACCCGGCAGCATGATTTAGTCCTCCAATGCTGCATTATTCCCGCCACCCTACCTAGGCATGATTTGCAAGAGAGACTGACTGTTTTCATTTTACTGATTTTTACACATCAATACAGACAGAAAACAGTGTGTTACCCTGCATGCTGTTATTTTATTTTTTTAAACACAGAAAGTGCAGTATGAAAATCTCCTTTTGAGTGATTCTCCATGCTGTGAATCATAGCAACCAATATAATATCTGTCAAAATACTAACGGCGTGGTTATGCTTATAGGGATTTTGGCGCCTAAGGGTTGGATTTGCACTAAATCGATGTTGGTTCAAAATTAACTTAACGGTGCTCTGCTGGAAGTCGGAACTTTTTGCAGCACTCTGCTTGGCAAATCAAGAGAAATAAACTAATTGGTGGATAACTTGGACTGGGTTTTCTAAGAATTGCGCATATTAAGCCACAACTACATTCCTCAGAACCCCTGTGTGGGTCGGAAGTATCACCACACTCACAGTCTATATATCTGGACATCATAGCCTTGAGAAAGTCGCGGGATCACACCCTGTTGTGACGAAACGTGTTGGCTGTTGCTGGAAAGATCTGAATAAAGCGTGATTAGAAAAATCAGAAGGAAATATTGTCTAATGTGTCAGCGAATTAATGTATATGTTCGTCACTAACAGGGAAACCTTATCTTATGTAAAACGTGTGCTTGGGAGTAGTAACACTATAATATCTGTGCAGACAGGCAGCCAGGGCGTTAAAAAGAGTGACATTTTCTTAAGTAGCTGCAGATAAGCATATGGGTTTGCACCATAATGCTATGGTTTCATGTATGGGCACTCTTTATTATATATGGCTGCTTATATTTCGAAAACCCAACATACATTCCGAGTGGGAGAGAAAGTATATAGATTACAATATCAGCTATGACTCCACTCCATTTCTTTATAGAACCCAAAGTGGCGGGCAATGGGTGTTCCATCGCAACACCCATTGATTTTCAACGCAGCCCCATATTTGCCAGGCTGTGGCAGTGCAAAAAACTAAGGCCAGATAAAACCAGGTTTTAGGTTGCCGATACAAGGAGAAATTATTAATTTCTCCTCGTATTTTGCTCTTCTATGTGTGCTTTATTCTGCAGCACACATAGAAACACCAAATCGCCTTTAAAGATTGTTTATGTGCAGGAAGGTGTCCCTTCCTGCACATAAACGATATCCCCTGCAGCGCAGGCATCCTTGTAACATGGCATAAGGGTGACTGCGCTTGCACTAGGCAGCTTTTTTAGCGCCGGCACAAGGTGAAACACAGAGATGCAACATATTTTTGTAAATACGGTGCATCCCTGAGTTTTGAAAATGTCGGAGAGCGTCGTTGCCAAATTTGATTTTGAACCATGTACCGACATTTTCTTGTACATATCCCCCTAGGAGTCATATTCCTGTGCTAATTTGGATAGAGTTGCCAGTTTAACACATACCTATAGCTATATTTTGAATTGAAGGAACAATTTTTCTGTATACCACATTAGCCCTTGTTTTGAATCAAGCGCTGCAGGGTTACCATATGGAATTCTGGTATCTCTGATTCTGAGTGGAACAATGTGATTTTACCGGGTGGGAATTCCACACAGTAAAATTGCATGAGACTGTGGCAGTAGCCTAGCCTCTTGCTCTATTTTTCGTTTCCTTAACTTTTCCTTCTTTTTCTTACTGCCCCCACAACCTCCCTGCATTCCCCCAACCCAGAGACACCACTCACATTTAACACCTGCTGACTAAATGATGTGTAAAACCAGGGCTTTAAGTGGGGCGTGTCATGCCGGTGCTTAGCACGGGTAGCTCTTAAAAGCAGGTGCGGAGATAGGCCCCTATTGGGCTCTCCATTTTTGCCCTCAGGGTGAAAAAAAACCTCAACTCTGCAGCAGCCCCACTGCTCAAAGCCTTTGATGGAATTTCAAATAGACTCGTTTTAGTTCTCATCATTTCAAAACTGAAGCATTTTCAGTAATACGTACAACACAGCCACATTTGTTGCTTATTTATCTTATGCAATTAACAACCATTGACAAAGCCAATAGGCCTGGCTTGTTGCATGTATAATGTTAAGTGCTGTATCTGATATATCTGGATGCAACGTCAGAAGCAGCAAAATACCAGTCGGGTGGCACACTATGCTACACACAGATTTTTAGCTTATGTGTTTTAAAGCCACGCCCTTATTTTCATTGGCCACGCTCCTTTGAGAGACCCCCCAGGTTTTTCATCCCACTTAAAGCCCTGCATAAAACTCAATGGAATTGGGAATTTCATGTGGTGTTATAATCAGTCCCATACAATAATCCCAAACTCCACAGGGCCCAATTTAGAATGTGACAGTGCTGGAGTGGATTGCTGCATGGTAAGGGTAAAACCGCATGCAAGTTTACTGTTAACCCTTTCCATGCTCATTACAGCTCCACGCCGCCATGAGCCACGGGCGGCGTGTGCTCATGATGGCGTGGAGCCATCATGCAACTGCCGCTCCGTCCACGCTCGGCCTACGCGGCACTAATTCCCCACCTGTGTGGGTGAATTAGTGAGTGGGCGGGGTCATGACGGCTCCACGCCGTCAGGAGCACACGCCGCCGTGACTCATGACGGCTTGGAGCCGTCATGAGTAAGGAAGCGCCACGCCCACCCCCTAGCCCCGCCCGTGCCACAGCCCAATTCGCGCCACGGCCCAATTCGCACCACGGCCCAATTCGCGCCACGGCCCAATTCGCGCCGTGGCGAAAAGGTTAACCCAGTTCAGCTCAGCTCACCATGAGAGCCAGACTGTGGAGGACATTTCTTTCTAGTGTTTTAGGAAAATGCCCCTGGGAGGCAAACAGCACATAAACCCAGCTTTTCTGGACTCAAAATGAGCCACTTAAAATAAAATCGTGAAGTCAGTGTATTTGGAAGGTTTCAGCCTTCTAGGACATTTCATGTACTTAAAGTGGCATGTCTCATGAATTTCCCTCAATGATTGGGCTCCTCGAATAGGAGGGCACTGCAAATAGGATCAGGTGGGTTCCCCACAGGCTTCTTTTCTTCTGTCTGAAGCTCCTACCCATGTCTTTGTTATCTTTCCCTATGTATGTTTAAAGGCACATGAATGGCTGTGCTTCAAGTAAGATAAGAGACCAGGAAATCCGAAATGTTCTGAATATGGGGCTAATTTACAAGCCCCTTGCGTCGCTGGTGCGTCACTTTTAATATGGGAAAAAGTCATATACTGGCAGCGCCAGGGGCTTGTAAATAAGCCCCTATGTGTGAATAGGCTGCTCTTCTACTTTCTTATTATAAAGGTCTCTCCAATGCAGCCTTGTCAAACTGTCTCTTCTCTCTTCATGCCGTCTGCAAGTGTCACTTCCGGCAAGTTCCTGATGTGCAAGAGTGTGTGTTTGCGTGTACGCGTGTGTGTGTGCTCATGTGAGTATATGTCTAAGTGCGTGTTATGTTATGTTATGTTATGTTAAATGGAGTTTTGTAAAGCGCTCAGCTACTCAGACAGAGTGTCCCGGCGCTGACAGACCCAAAGAAAAAAGCACAGAACAGGGACATAGGGGAATTATTGGCAGAACAGCCATGTCTTGAGTTCTTTTCTAAATGACATTAAGTTGCCCATCTTCCTTAACGACACTGGAGGCGCGTTCCAAGCCTTAGGCGCCAGATGTTTAAAGGAACGGCCTCCGATCCGGGCCCATCTAACGGCCGGAGTCATAGCTAACGCCCAAGAAGCTGAGCGCAAGGCTCTGGCTGGGTGGTGGAAGCTAATCCTGCTCCTCAGATATCGTGTGCCCTTGCCACGCAGTGCCTTGAAAGCGATTGTAAGAGTCTTAAAGACAATACGCTTTTGGGCAACCAGTGAAGGGAATTCATGAGCCCCGTGGCATGGGATCTCCGGCCAAGACCGAAAATTGCCCGCGCCGCAGAGTTCTGCACCACCTGAAGGCGGGACAGAAGGTAGTCCGGGAGGCAAAGGTAGAGCACATTCGCATAATCCGGCCTGTACCCAACCAGAGCCTGGACAATTGTCCTCCTGTGAGAGATGGAAAGGAGCGGCAGGAATTTTTTCAACATTTTGAGCAAGCCAAAACATTGCCCGACCAGGCCCAGAATCTGAGGCTTAAAGGTGAGACCATTATCCATCTTTATTCCGAGGTTTTTCGCAGCTGAAGTGTCCGAGTCCGGAGGAAACATGTCAGCCGGCCACCATGATTTCCAGCCAGGGTCAGGATGACAGCCGAAAAATGACAGCCGAAAAATCCTCTGATTTATCGGAATTACACTTCAATTGGTTAAGTTGGAACCAGGCAAAGACCGTATCCAGGCAGTTCTTAATCCGCTCTCCATCAAACTCCCTGTTCTTATCACAGGTGAAAAGGAGCTGGTTGTCATCTGCATAAGAGACGATCTGGGCAGCGCAAGACTCAGCCAGCGCCTCCAGAGGGGCCATATAGATATTAAACAGAGTGGGGCTCAGAATGGAACCCTGAGGAACCCCCACCTCCAAAGGCGGCACCAAGGCTGAGTACTGAGGGGCCCAGACCGTCTGTCGGTGGCCAGAAAGGAAGGACTTAAACCATCCGAACACCGTCCCCTCCACCCCAATCTCCGAGAGTCTTGCGAGGAGACGGCTGTGGGGGACGGTGTCAAACGCCGCCGAGAGATCCAACATCACCAGTAATGCCTTTCCCCCACCATCAAGGACCTCCCTGACTGCCTCCGAGACCTCCAGCAATGCCGTTTCAGTGCTCATATTAGCCCTGAATCCCGACTGAGTTTGCCAGACGAGTCTATTGTAACATGTCTATTGCATCTTCCTTTCAGGACTGTTCTCCTTTGCGAAAAGTTGTTTTCATATATACTCTTGTCAAAATTGGACTGGATGAAATATAATTAAATCATTTCTATAGGGACTTATGGAATCTCGCCTCATTTTCTGAATACTCCCAAAGACGACCACATCTAGACACTGCTCTAGAAAGTAATACACTACTTGGTAGGAGCCAAGAGTCCATCTCGATGGCAGCCATACACTCTTGCAACATATAAACCTTAACAAAGACCTAGTCACAGCAGGTACTCATTCAATCAATCACTCAGCCATGAAGGGCCCTGCCAAACATGCATAGAGGAGACAAAAGATGTGCAATACCGTGCAAGAATTGTGGTGAAAGCCAATCAAACTACTAATCAATCATCCATTCTGTCATCTACAATAACAGGGCAAAGACTTACATTGATTCCAGGCAGGATTTGACACACAGATCCCATTACAAAAGGGCCGTAAATCAACCTGGTTTTCCCTCCTTCTCCAAAGTTACCAATACCAGGGGCATTTTAAATTCTAGGGTGCTGGCCGGGTGGAATTTCCTCTCATAATGAGCGAGACCTTTTGGGTCCTCTGAGAAATGTGGAATTGCTAAAGAATTGGAAATACGGCACCTGATTTTTGTAGTTATTCCCCATTTCCTCCTGGAGTTTCACCACAAGACCTACCTGCTTGGAGCAGGCAACGTTCCCGGGCGAAACTAACCCGGATCCATTGAATGAAAAGGTACTCACAATAGGACCATAGATTTCAGTATACTAAATATGAATACTCATGCAACAAAACACTGAAATACAGTAATGTTAGGCCATCATGACACGTGTCAATGAGGAGTCCCAGATTCGCTCAAAATCATTCAAGAAGTGATTGTTATAAAGTACACAAATTAGCTAAAGGTGGGGCCAAGGTTAAAACTGTGTTTCCTGCTTCCAAACTTTCCAACTCATCCACTTGTCCCCAAATGGGATGACAGTCATTCTGATAGCAAAGTGTTCCCAGGCAAATGTCTCTTTGTAGTGGGACCTGCCCATCTTTACAATACAGTGTTTATTTCCAGCATATTTAGGTGAAGTGAAAATTCTGGGATTAAATGTCAAGAATCCTAGTTCCATAGATAAAACATACCCACTGGACCACATCTAGTTCTGTTATTTGCACACCCCAGCGAGTCGCCCACCTTTTTAGAGTCCTTTGCAGGTCTTTAGGGTGAGCCTGGGCAGCGCATGCGCTGCTGTGTGAGCCATGCTGTATTGTAGTAAGGAATAGAAGCCCCGCCCACTCTTCGCCCATATTTGTCATTGGCTTGAGTCATTGCCCTTCGTAAATGCTGGCTTCTAATTCATTAACAGGCTTCTTAGTCCCTCCTTAGTACCACCTTGTCTTAATTTGTAACCTCCCTTGAGGACTGGGCCTTTTACTTCTGCTGTTACACAGTATGTCTTTTTTAGTCTGTAACAACAACAAGGGTTTGGCTAAAGCGCAGCAAGGCCATGCCACTATGAGAATAAACAAAACAATATGCCAGTACTGCGAAATGGTTTCTACAATTAGACAAAACAATGAATCAAACAATTGTCCTGTATAGACCACTAGTTCAGTCAGAATGAATCTTCAAAAATGTTTTTTAATTCTTCATTTAAATTTTCAGAAAAGTGGACTTTTTTGACAAAGTTTTTTACAGTGGAATCTATTTACAAAGGGAGCCCTTATTTTTAGAAACTTTCTAGAAAAAGGAGAATTTTTTTGGAAAAAAAAGGGGAGTTTAAAAAAAAAAACTTTTTGTAAAAAGGGGAAGGTCTCATTTACACTGTGAGAAACCAATCAGAAACCAATGTTTGTGTATGTGTACAAACTCACAGGGCATTGCAGCTGTGAAACGCCTACCTCCTACCCCTGTGAGCAAAATTTCTCACACAATCATTTTTGTATGAGTAAATGTGTTCATGAACCCCAAACCAAGATTTGTGAATTCCGAAAGTGGATTTGCTCTCTGAAAAAAAGGCTATTTGATTGTGTGAGTCAAAGTTACTTATTCAGATACATTTCTGAATCAGACCCAGTATGAGGTAATATGGTTGAAAAGCCAATCAAGCATAACAAGTGTAAAGTTTTGATGCCTCGTTGACAAGGCAGGCAAGTAACATGCAGGGAGAGACAGGATATGAAATGCTAGATACATTGCACATCACGGTCATTATCATTAAATCTCTGTTAGTACCGACTGTGTAAGTATTAGTTCAATCCATAAACTCAAGTCTATTTGGGCTGCTTTAAAAATGGGTGTCAAAGTACCCAAAATACATAGAACCAGTGATTAATTTGAGGCAGTGGTTTTCGGTGCTCAGCACCAGCACTTAATCATCAACACCAGCTCTTTTCATGAGCACCAGTTAAGGACATTCATTTATGGTAGGCACGGGGAGATTAAGTGATTTAGCCAGAATAACAGGATATCGAGCCGACGCCGAAACTCTAACCTGGTTCGCCAGCTCTGAAGTCGGCAGCTCTGACCATTATGCCATATCCTATCCCCATCGTCTAGGTTAGTAGTTGATTCTGTTTAAGGCAGCGCTAAGAGGAGCATTGGTCTGGTGCAAGCTGCCTCCTTACAATGGCCCCAGCACTTATTTTTTAATAAATTAAACCACTGAATAAAATACATTTGGACACTTTTTATACAGATAAAAGACATAGGCCCAGATGTAGGTAAAAAATATTTACCGATTCTTAATTACCGAATTTTACCGATTCGGTAATTAAGAATCGGTAAATATGAAGGGTGGACATGTAGGTCCATCCAGATGTGTATTTTGCCGAATCGGTAAAAATCGGTATTTACCGAATCGGTAAATACCGACCGGTAATGCTCCATTCATTCCTATGGGCTTTGAAGCCCATAGGAATGAATGGGGCATTACCGGTCGGTATTTACCGAATCGGTAAATACCGATTTTGACAAGGGTGCAGGGGGTGTCACTTTGACACCCTCTAGCACCCCCAAAAAAGGGTCGGGGGCCATATGGCAGGCATACCTGCCCTAAGGGCAGGTCTGCCTGTCATATGGCACAGGTGTGCATGCACACATGTGCATGCACACCTGAATCGGTATTTCACCATCAAATTGAATTTGATGGTAAAATACCGATTTCTTAGGCCTTGTGGGACTCATAAGAGTCCCACCTACATATCAATTTTACCGAATCTGTAAAAATACCGGTCGGTAAATTTACCGACCGGTATATTTACAGATTCGGTAAAATTACCGATTGGTAAATTTACCGAACGGTAAATTTACCGATTCTGCCCCCTACATCTCAAAATCCTTTTACCGGTCGGTAACGGCCGAATTCGGCCGTTACCGACCGGTAAAACCCTACCTACATCTGGCCCATAATCTGTAAAAAGAGAAATATTTTAACTGCTGGTTAGACTCGTATCCATACAGTCAGTACAATAACGTGCTGATAAATCTTTTAATCACATAGGAGTCAACTCAGGGCTTGGAAAGCCCAACCCACATCATCAGTGCTGGAATTAGTAAACAATAGCTGTGGGAGTCCTAAAATAGGGACACTATGGAAGCGGCAGGGGCCTAACACAGGCCCCTGCAGCCCCAGCGGTGCGGGGGGGCCCTCACCCTCCAGAGGGCCCCGTCAGCACCGCACTTCTACTGGGGAGCTCTAGATTGAGTCCGGAGGGGGCCCCTTCACATACCCTGCAGGGGGGCCCCCTCAAGGTTCGTTACGCCACTGGGAAGCGGAATTAAAGGGGGAGCGGAGTCAGGTAAGATAGAGTCAGAAGGTATGCATACAGTGGTAGGCAAGCTAATGTCTAATATCTGCATATGCAAATGCATTATTATTATAAACTCTGCTCCAAAAGAAATGGACAACTAGATTGGCAATACTAAAGTTGCACAGGCATATTTTGTTTGTCTCATATAGACCACAGTTTTCAAACCCCTTCACTTTGCTCAACATAAATATTCATACGTACATACATAAACGTGAATACAGATGCAAACAGCCAAAAGCAAAACAAAAAACACCACACTAAAAAACATAAGCTTACCCTCAGCAGATAAACTGGCTCATTATACCTCTAATCCACTGCATCGTCTGGAGATGAGATGTGAAGTGTCATACCTGCACCGAGCCCAAAGACAACCTATTGAAAAGTAACTCATTGCTTGTGAATTATGCAGATGTGGAGAGCCCAGCCCAGTCCAGATTGAAAAGAAAGTAATTATCTGTCAATATCAGCACCTTGAGTTAACAATGCAGCACATCACCAGGAAAAGAGCCTCATCAACCCTCTGAAGGCAGCTGCTACACAAGGTCCACACACTGCCAGCGGCTTACCACACTCTGTATCGGGGCAGAGGCGGGGTAAGCCGCTGGCATCAGCCAAGAACCCGGTTTCCGAGCAGTAATACCTGCCGAAACAGGAATCCAGCCTGTTCCCACAACATTCCAGCATTGCATGTCATGTGTGCATGTATTTGACTGTATGTGTTATTTCTATAGCACAAACCTAGCCAGAAGGCAGCGGAGCGCTGTACAGTGTCAAAGACAAGCATAAAGTTGACAAGCGAAAGTAGCAGTAGCTGGACTGCGGATGCCAATGCATTTTGATTTAGTGTACTTTAAAGAGTTGCATCTTCAAGTTTTTCCTTAACCCCTTCACTGCGGGTCTGATTCTCCTGCTGTGCTGGGGGAAGGGGGGGCGCGCACAGTGCCCCCATGCTCATGACGAGCTCAGCTCGTCATGAGCCACGGTCCTCGTGTGCTCATGACGTCACGGCCACACCCGTTTGTGTAGAACGCTCGCACAGCAGGGGAATTAGCTCCGCGTGGGACCGTTCTAACAGTCATGACGTCATGAGCACACGGGAACCGTGGCTCACGATGAGCTAGCTCATCATGAGCATGGGAGGGGTTAATGGGAGCCACATTGTGGAGGTCCTGATGGATAAGGGGCTGTTTTTATGGGTCCTGGGTGTCTATATGGAAAAGGCTTGCAGTCTTCTTTTTTGTTTTTTCTACTTCTTAGTCTGCAGGCTGATAGTGTCCTGACTGCGTGCGTGCCGAGAACCAGAGGAGTTAGGTGGGGGTGCTGGCCGAAATTTGGCCAGGTGAAATGTAAATTATGCCAGTGTAATTAGATTAATTTCGGGCATTTTGTGTTACACTTGTTATGCGAAATTCTAGAAATTATGCCATTATGGCACTTCCTATAATTATGCGCCATTCGCTGTAAAATTTTACAGCAAACGCACAGGACAACATAAAGTGAGTAACTGTTATTCATGGTGATTTTTTTTGCACTTCTTTTCTTAGCACAATATGCATTTCTATGTGTCCCACATTGATGCAAGGACACATTTCACAGTAAAATATAGCACAAACTGACAGATTTGTATTTTGCACAATTATACATAATTATTTGTAATTTTGCCAAAATTCCATATATTAACGTGAAAGCAAATTACTTACATTTCCCACATCCTCAGACATGGTGGCTTTGTAAATGATACAGCTGAGGTCACAATGTATTAACACAAGTACAAATGAGAGTATAACACAACCTACTTCTTAAGCTTGATAGCTTATATTAGTAAATCATATCAAATTTGTTGGAGTCTATTTCAAGTATTTCGGTGCTTTCCGTAGTTGATCACAAGCCCAAAAAATAACAAAAGCCAACACGTGTTTCGCAAGTTTTTAGCCTTAGAATCAGTTGTTTCCTCAGAGGGTGATCAACTAACGATCAATAGCTCCTATTGGACTTCATATACTGACAATGAAGACACTTTTCATCTAACAGTTGAATAAAGTTATATAAACGCACAAACAAGCAGTAATAAAATATGTGATAAAACAAGAAGATGGTGAAAAAACTAATAGGAAGAAAATGGAGAAAAACAGTACAAGACTAACAACACAAAAAGAAAAAAACATTTACGCAATCTAATATACAATAGAACCATTTTTAAATCCCTGGTGTTCCTGTAGTATAGTCTAACCATAAAAATCAATTAAATCTCCTGCTGACATTAGCTACCACATTAGTAGAACATCTATTGCTAGCACATTTTTAAAGATATTTCATTGAACAGTTTATCACATTCGTAGGCTTTTGAATGTGATATAGTGCACAAGTATCCTGATTTTGCACCCTGTCCCATTCACCCCTTACTTATGTTATTATATTCAGCACTGAATAGGAATGTCCTCCAAAAACATATGATGCCTGACATTCACCTCTATTCAGTAAACTTATGCAATACATTCTTAATATACTTTTCACTGGGTATATATTTAATAAGGGACACACTATTTATTGATTATATCAGGCACAGATTGGAACCCAAAGTTGGAATGGGTCTTTCTAATCCTAATAATTCACAATTGGATATTCTGTGAAAGTTAACATAATTTACCTCATATACCATCAGTTTCTTTTGCCATTGGGTGTTCACACATTTGCAGACAAACCACGCTTTGCAACAAACTTTGCTCACCTCTTGAGGGGGATTTAGTCCCATGCAGCATTACAACATCTTGGGGCTAATACGCTGTCCTCTGCCATTCTCACTAATGTTGGGACAAAACACGTGAGGATTCATATTTCTTTCATGCCACACAGATCTGTACAATTACACACATGATCTTATTGTTTATAGCCTGTGTGCCCAGGGCTTAAAGTGGGCCGGATCCTGCCGGTGCTGAGCACTGGAAGTTTTAAAAACAGGGCATCGAAGCAGATCCCTATCGGGCTCTGTTTTCAAGCCCTGGCCATTTTGTGCCATGCATTGGCATTACAGACTGGTGATGGGAGGCTTAACAAAGATGGCACACGCATCATTTCTTGAGTCACACCCAGTGCTTAATTTGTGAAAACATAAGTGCCAGGGCCCTCATCAGGAAATCAATGAAGCTTGCACAATCCATTGCCCCTGCCAGGTCTGCCAATGACAGTACCAACACAACTACTAACCATCACACTCATACAAGTGTGACAATGCAGACAATTACCTGGCCCCCAAAGGTTTAAGAATTACTCAGGTGTACGTTACTAGTCACTTTTAATGTATTTTGAATTGATAAATAATTGTTGTTGTGCTCATCTCGAAAGTACAGAAACAGCACCACCATGTGGTAGACTGTCATAAGTGCCGGTGTTGACAATTAAGTGCTGGTACTGAGCACCAGAAACCATTGGCTCAAATTAAGCACTGGTCACTTGTAGTTCCTCCGTCATGAATCTGGACCCTGAAAAGTAATCATAAGATGTTGTTTTAACGGTATCTTGGCCTACTGTGCCTCTTTTTTCTGCTGGAATCGAACAGCCTGGCTAGTGTCACTTGGGTGCCTCCTGCAGGTCCCATGCGTGATTTTGTGTTGACCCGACCTCTCCTGCTACATGCCATGACCTTTGCTTCACTCCCTGGTGTGGTGGTGTTCGAAACTGAAAGGGAATCACCCCCTGCACATGTATTGCATTAGAATAATAGAGTACACTGGTGGCACTTGCTGGAACTTGCCCATTTATGTAATATTTTCATGACCCTTCATTTCTCCATCTTGTTGCGTCTTTCCATCCTCCTGCACACCCGATATTACGGGTCACAAATGCGGCTGCAGTTTAGCTTTAGGCTGGAGTGGAGCAGTGAGTCTAACCAGCCAAATGTAACCATAAGATAACAAGTTATGCTGGGCATGAGCCGGGATTCGGGAAGTTTCACAGATTGTAAAGTAAGCTAAGTGGCATGGTGGAGAGACTCCTCTGAGGGCATTCATTGTCAACATGTCACCTTTATTTATTCGTTGACTGGCACTGCCATTGCTCAAAGGCTGGTAAACTCAGAGGGCCTCATTTATGAGGCTGTGCGTCACTTTTACGCCGCTGGTGCGTCACTTTTTGTGACGCACCAGCAGCATAAAAAATGAGCCTTGTTGCACCATATTTACCCCTACGATACATTATACCTACGCCAGGTATAATGTATGCAGGGGGGGCGTTCTGACGCAAGAAAGGGTCATAGAAGTGACGCAGTGAAATCTATAAGATTTCACTATGCCACTTCTAGGACACAAATGAGCCAATTTCTTCTTCAGATGGGGCTTACCCCATGTGAAAGGACACATTGCTGGTGTTGCGTCACTTTTGTGACACACTCCAGCAATGTGTCACTTTTGCGCCATACAGATACGTCAGAAATACTGACGTATCTGTAACTCCTTGCGCTATGATGCGTCATACTGTAAATATGACGCATCATTGGTGTCGCATGGAGGGCGCAGTGAAAAGTGACGCATCGCTGTTTTCATTCAGCGATGCGTCACTTTTCACAAATGAGGCCCAGAGTGTGTCAGGTGCCACCACCACACACTCAACAATGTGATTGAGGCTTGCTTTAACACGCAGAGCACTGATGCACGCATGCTATTTATAACAATTTCACATGATGCTAAGTAAATATCAGAATTTAAGGCATTACATAGCTGGCTAAGTTTCCTCTGGGATCCTCCTTGCCTTCTGCAGGCATGTCCAGGGACGATGTGTTCTCGGAATCTGCTTTGGTCAGGATCAGAAAGAAAATGTGAACCATGCAAGAAACATCATGTTTCAATATGATAAACTGTCTTCAAAATAGTGGTGTAGGCAATGTGTTATAGGCCCTAATGGCCTATAACACATTGCCTTCCCCACTATTGTTTTAACCATGCTAATGTGTGTCTCTTCCCTGGCTGTGGTGTGCACAGGTCTCATGTAATGTTTTTACTATTTAACTTTTCTTTGTTGAATGCGAATTCATGCATTTCTTAAACACATGATTCGAGTTCTCATGATTTAGGCCACGCCCTAATTGTGCTGGCCACGCGCCTTCTAATCTACAGATTTACCACAACCCTTTTAGAGACCCTCCAGTTTTGTCATCCCACTGAAAGCCCTGCCTGTGTATAATTGTTTCTTTTGGCTTCATGTGGTGTTTAACCCCTCCCATGCCCGTGACGGAACCGTTCCGTCACGAGCCTCGGGTGGGCTGTGCTGGTGACGGAACGGTTCCGTCACGGCCCGCTCGCCGCGCCTGCGCGGTGCAAATTCCGCGCCTGCGCTGACGTTCTAAAGAGCGGGCGGGGCCGTGACGGAATCGTTCCGTCACAACACAGCTCTCCCAAGGGCCGTGACGGAGCGGTTCGGTCACCAGTATGGGAGCGCCGCGCGGCCCCGCCTCCCCCTTAGCGCTGCGGCGGAATAGCCACCGCAGCGAAGGGGTTAAGCAACAAAGAGCTATTTACCTCAGCAGCAATTAAAAGCAAGTATTTTTCACTTGGTTTCTCTTCTTTGTTGCGTTTCATTTTCTGTTTCTGCCTGTGTGCTATTATTGTACCTCTGCTGTGCTTGCTTCATACAAATGTAAGTACAAGGCGCAAGCATTTTGCAGCAAGTAGTAAGTATCTGGGCCAGACTAGGAACCAACATTAGTCCTGGCAAACATATTCAAACCAGCCCCACCTTCCACCCTGCCAGCAAACTAGATCCTCTCCAGTGCAGCTGGAAGAAAGAATATTTTGCAACATTTTGGTGGCTGAGTGATTTTTTTATAGCAGATTTTTTTTATAAATATTTCCCAAAACACAACATTTGCAGGCACTTCTAAAGGTCAACCAAGAAACTGTTCCAATACATTATGTAGCATCCAGCAGCAATTTGGCAGACAAAAAACTGGATGCACAGGAGACACAAATGTGTGCCACAGCAGAGTAAGTTCCTATCAGATGCACTGTGTTCAAATGAATAAATGCTATGCAAAATCCAGTTCTGTGAGAAAACACGTTTTATATTCGCAGTCAGTAGGTTGTCCCCGTGTCTATTCCAGTGCCAGCTAAAACTCAATCAAAACGTTTGTGCAGATAATAAGCCTATCTATGCCAACTTGGCAGGGTGCTGCTCTAGCATGCCAGAGTGCTCCTGAAAATGGCATCCTGCTAGAAATGATCACTGATGCTATGAAAGCCCAGATCTGATCATTCTGATCTGTGGCGGCTGGCTTGTACCAAGGGTGGTGCGGCACAAAAATAAAATTAAAATAAATTCACTTACTTTTGCAGCACAAGGCCCATCCTCCTCTGGTGTCTTCCAGGATGCTTCCGATGAAGGAAACTGGAGTACCCAATCCTGGTGCTGCTTTCCTGGCATGAAAGCAGCACCAGGATTGGATAGAGCGGCCTCACTCAACGCTCCCAAGAGCACTGGAGGCCTATGCTTTTTCTAACCCAGCTTCCTAAGACAGCGAGGTTAGAGAACTTTAAAATGCACATGTCTGGCTTGCCGGCCCAAGACGCCCGGCCAAAGAGACATGCACATTTTAAAGCACACAGCTCCCTGCTGCTGACACTCGGCGGAGCTGGCCCTCCCCGTCCTAACATTTAGTTCAGGATGGGTTGCTGAAAAATAAAATGGTAATAAATAAACTTAATTACCGTTTTATTTTTCAGCTCTGGGGCTTGTCGGGCAACCCTCCTCTGCCCAAATGGAGCCACCCCTGTTTTCCGATATTTGACATTTCACAGAGTCAGGGGCCTGCCATGGTGCCAAGAATCTTGTTTGGGTTTTCAGGACTATTGCAGGTAACTCTACCGTCTAAGGCTCAAACCTCAAACATTAGAGGACTTTTTTGTGTCCTCCGCATTGACAGTTGAGACCTAGCCACTTTGACTGATACCCGGTGGAGCTACTACGATAGCTACAGGTGAGACAGGCTGTGGATTCCCTCCGTGGCCATCACCTACCCAGTCGGTCATGGGGCAGACCTCCCTTCGTCTCTCCTACTGTCTTTTCCCTCTTATTCTCCCTTCTCACTCCCCTCTTCCCCCTCTCAACGTTATTTGGTGCACCTTCCTTTCTCTTTAAATGTTATGCTTAAACTTGATGAAACGTGTAATTGTTATCATTCTTGAAACATTGTGTAACCTAATGTAAAGCGCTCTGATACCTACGGGTCTAGCCAGCGCAATATAAAACTCATTTAATAAATAAATAATTAATGCCTTGAGGCCAGTGTCCACATAAACCCAACATGAAAGTCACACATTGCCATGGCAATTCCTACGATGCTCCACCATATAAATATGCTGCTTTCAAGCCAGAAACCACATTGCCTCTTTATGGAAAGCACCATGATCATGTGACAGTCCATACTGCCTAAGTGTTCTCAGCACCATAGTCATGCCAGAACCCATACTGGAACGGTAACTAAAGCACAGTTGCAAAATAAGTATTCACATTGCCCAATTTTACACTTCACCACTGACCATCCTGCCTGAATCCACGCGGCTTGGATGCGTACAGCACTAAGGTTATGCCAGAATTCACATTGTGCTGGTATGAACAGCAATTGTTTTCATGCTATAAACTAAGGGGCATATTTACAAGGAAATAACGGAGCGCGGAACTGCAGCAAAAGTTGTAGCACCACGCTCCGCCATTTCCAAAATGCAGGGATGCGCCATAGTTACAAGAATACGGCGCACCCCTGTGTTTTCCCTAGATCTGGTGCTAAAAATAGCTGCCAAGCGCCAACACAGGCACCCTTGCACCGTACTGCAAGGGTGCCTGTGTTGCAGGGAATGATTGTTTATATGCTGGAAGGTGTCCATTCCAGTAGCAATTCGTCATTATTTAATGATTGTTTAAGCGCCAGAAGGGACACCTTCCTGCACATAAGCAATCATTAATGGAGTTTTGCTCTTTCTATTTGTGCAGCAGAATGCAGCACATGTAGAAAAAGCAAAAACGAGGAGAAATAAAAGTACTTTTCCTTGTTGCGCCATTCTAACACCTGCTATTGCATGGCATTCGTTTATGGTACTGCCTCAGATTTACACATCCTTGAAAATCTGGGGCAGCATCAAAAAGCAATGCGTGTTGCGGTGGAATGCCCACAGCAACATGCATTGCACCCCCCTTTCACGCAAAGTGATGTGTGTAAAAGGGTTGTATTTACAAGGCAGCGTTAAGCCACTCAGAGTGGCTCAGAGCCGCTTTGTAAATATTTAGAAGGGCATTGCGCCCCCAGAAATCACTAAAAGTGATGTCTGGTGCCGCTTTCCCCTTGTAAATATACCCCTAAATTCTCCCAAAAGCTAATGCTCATGTTAAAGCCAGTTGCCAACTTGCTGCCCACAGTAATTTTGATGTCACTCCCCCTTACCTCTCATCACAATCATGTTCACAAGAGATAGAGCTGCAACTGGTGCAAGGGTCTGCTTGACTGATACTGTATGCACTTGGACCTGCAGGGACTGTCCACTCACACAAAAGTCCTGAAATGAAACAGCTCAAAACCCTTCTGTATAGATAGATCGAAGCCTGCATCTCCTGCTTTGACCACAGGACTTATATTTTTCATGAAGAGATGCAGAAGGCGTCTCCCAATTCAGCCCATCCTTTGGCCACCTGCGGATGGAACTTACTAACACAAATTCATGCATAATCATGTAAGCTTAGATTTAAAGGTATCTTTTCCCTTCCAGCCTTGTAGAACAAACTACCTATAAACGGTGGCAGCTTTGAGACATGGGAGCAAGAGTAGAGTGAGTACATGCCTGATTTGCATATGGTTGATCTCCGTCTAGAGTGGCACACTGATCAAAACAAGTGGATGAGAATGTAGATCAGTACCAGTGGCTGAGATTTATTGAAGCATAAAGACACAATGGTGTCCCCATGTGACTCTTAAATTCCCCTGCACACTAGCCACTTTCCTATTCATTCCTCAATCGTACACACACTAAATTACTGAACCCATTCATATGTGACAATGTTTACTTTATTACTGTTTTGATATTAATATAAAAATACTACTGAAATCTTAAAAACAATATGACTACAATTGAAAATGGGGCCTTTTCTTTTCTGGTTTTAGCCACCAAATTCTAATGTCTGTATGAATACAATTCATACATCAATAAATATAGATTAAAACACATTGATTCATAAAAATCCCATACAAAATACATATTCAAATTTGTTCTATAGCCACCCAAATATAAAAACATGAAGTTGTCGACGCTGCGTTTTGGTGGATGGTATTCGATAAAAACCACCTTCTTCAGGACTCTAACTTTGTGGTAACAATCATCTATTAAGAAATGTATAAAACATAGGGGCATATTATCAACAACTAGCGAAATTTATCACTAAATGGGCTTAGCAATATTTTTTTATCGCCGCGCATCGACGGATTTTATCGCAATCGCAGAAATAACGTGCTATTCGCAAGGTTTATCTCTAAAGCGATAAAATATCCGGCGATAGCGGCGAAATGCGTGAATATCGCTGGGAATCCAGCGATATTCAGGCATTAACGCCAATAGGGTCTTAACCTGAATATCCAACTCCCATTAGATATACAGGTTAAGAACTGGTCTGAGCAGACGTTCGTTTTCAGCGATATTCGCGCTTAGCGCAATTTTTTTATCGCTACGTCTGCGTTGATAATAGGCAATAGCGATGTTAGCGGCTGCTTTCAGTCGCTAACAGGTTGGGTACGCCCACTTTGCATGTCATTAGCGATAAATATCGCTGACATGCAAAGTGGGCCCCAAACCGCTTGATATCGCCTCAAAGCTGTCGCTAACTGATGTTAGCGACAGCTTGCTAATAGGGCGATGAAATTATCGCCCGCCTTGATAATATGCCCCATAGTTACTATTCTTTATAAATAACATTAATCACATGTAAGGGTTCAGTTTTCATTAAGACATTCATTCACTAGGGAATTTGTTCACTCCTGCTACTCCACACTCATTATGTTTATTATAAACTTAATTCCAATTCTTAAACGAATGGACTAAAACCATATGTCCATTCTTAATGATAATAGTATTGGCTTACAGCTCACTACTAGTCATCCAGTAGCTCTTATGGGGTCTATTTCTTTACTCTTTTTTGGCAACCTCTCAAATAATCTATTTAGATACCTGTTTGATTGTTATCCGCAGGAAACACATAGATACCAAAAGCAACTTTCAGGATGTGTTGCAATTCTGGAATACAAAAACATGTTGAATCTATTTACTCAATTTTAGTTTACCAATTGAACATCTAATGCATCAATCTTAGAAAAGGCCCCTTACCTTCCTAAAGAGGCTTCCTTTACACTCTCAGAGGACTTCCATGTTCCTTAAACATCCACTCTCAATATATTGTATAAAGAGGTACTCTGTGGGATAGAATCCAGAATACCCATCAACTCCCACATCTCTCATATCTTAATGGGACCTGGCTCTAGGGTGCTTGCTCTTACCTATTTAATGAATATCCTCCCACTGTTCTCGTTTCTCTATCTAAACATCAATGATGCTTTTATTCTTCAATTTATTCCACCAATAGCTCTTCTCTATTTAAACTAAGAGCTACGTTATAAACTTCTAATGGAGGGAGGAAACAAATAATGTATTTCAATTACATTGTTTTCATTGATATTATAGTACAGGTTGGGTGGTTCTATTAATTACTTCCTAATCAAATTCCTCCTAGTAATTAATAGATAATATTCTGATTCAGTGTACATTCCCATGTACTCGGAACTTGGGAGAGCCAATCTCCTCTGTCATGTTGCAATTAAGTCCACTTTCTGAACTACTCTGAGCATAGGGGCCCCAATACCTTCTATATCACCATGGATTTTCATTCATCTAGCCCCTCGATAACGCGTTACAGAGTGTGCACATCCAATACGTCTCGATCTACCATGCCCCTCCACACCCTGCAGTGGTCTAAGTCCTTGCATAAAACACCATTGCGCTAACTTCTAGCTCTTTGCTGTTCCCATCAAAAAGATTGGGCGTTCTGTTTCCTTGTAGATGAGAACAGCATTGCGCTTCCTGTCCTTTTTTATTGTCATGGCGGGTGTTACGTGCACCCCGCTCATGCAAAGATACTTATTTTTTTAGTTTTTTCAAGAATATTAACTTTATTGACAACTTCGTAAGAACTCTATTATGCACATAGTGCCTCATCCTCAATTCAATCAGTTTCATGTATTATTATTGTTTCTAAAAGTGTGTTCTCTCACCCCCCCTCATTTCCCTTTTAGATAATTTACCCTTGTCTACCGGATTACCGGATGTCATCACACATGAAGCTTATTCTTACTGCATTTAGTTCGACGGAACAACCATGCACTACCTTCCAAGCAGGCTATGGGCCATATTATCAAGAACAGGCGATAACAATATCGCCGCTTTATCGGCAGGAAACTCCCGGTAAAGCCGCGATAATGACCTTGATAATAGCCCTTGTCAATTCCCATAGCAGCCCAGGTTCTGGTGTTAACCTGGGCTGCTATGGGAATTCACAAGGGCATATTATCAAGCCCATTATCGCCGCTTTACCGGGAGTTTCCTGCCGATAAAGCGGCGATAATTTTATCGCCTGTTCTTGATAATATGCCCATATATTTTCTCCCAAATCGCCAATTCTCAGCGGTGCATGCTGTTCCCACTTCAAATCAAATATTCGATTCTATTCCATACTGTAAATAGACATCTCCACATAAACCCACATTCTTATCCCTCAATTGAGAATGACTAAAGTCTCCCTATGGTTAAAAAAGCTAATTCAAAAGAATTTTGGGGCATATTACCAAGCAATAGCGATAATTATCGCTATTGCTTGGTTTGAGACAGAAATTTACTGCTGAGCTGCGGCGATTTTTATCGCAGATAAACCTTGGTATTACCAAGGTTTATCGCAAATGCGATAAAAAACGTCCGCAATGCATGAATATCGCTGAAAAGTCAGCGATATTCATGCATTACCGAGCTAATGCTCTTAGCCATGTTATCCACCTCCCATTGGATAACATGGCTAAGAACTGCTCAGGGCAGGTGTTAGCTTTTGGAGATATTCGCGCTTAGCGCGAATATCTCCAAAAGTTGGTAATAGGAGATAGCGATGTTAGCGACTGTTTCCAGTCGCTAACATCTTGGTACGCCCACTTTGCATGTCATTAGTGATAAATATCACTGACATGCAAAGTGGGGCCCAAGATGGTCACTATCTCCTACTAGCTGTCGCTAACTGGTGTTAGCGACAGCTAGGTAATAGGGAGATCATTTTATCTCCGCTTTCTTGGCTTTTAAAGCCAAAAAAGCGGAGATAAACCCCCTTGATAATATGCCCCTTTGTTTTACATTTTTCTTTACTTTAAAACAGGGAACCTACATAATCTAGAATATCAGGTGTTCCCACTCTTCCCGATTATTCAGCCATGACTTGAGTCAACATTACTCATAAAGAACTGCTCTCTACTTTTCCTCTTTGTAACAAAATCGACCCTCTACTATAACCTCTGATACATTCCAGTACACACCACTTCATATTTTTCTCTGTGTGCTTGTACTGGGACCATTGTTCTGTAAGGGTGCATTTCTTTTATTGCTTCTAATGATTGATCTATGTTCATTTAACCTGATCCGTATCTCTCTTTTGGTTTCACCTACATAGCCTTTATCACAAAGGCATATTATTAAATAGATTTCATTTTTAGTTTTACAATTCATCATTGTTCTATACTGTTGTTGCTCTCCAATGTACTCGATATTGTGACCTCTTATAATGGAATCACAATTCCCACAGCTACCACATGGGAAGTTGCCTACCACTCTCTTACCATCCAACACGCTTATCTGTTGTGCCACGCGAGTTTCTCTATATGTATGTACTAACTCATTGCGGATGGTTCTATTCCTCCTGAATGCAAACAGGGGTTTGGCAAGGTAGTTTTTTCTCCATCATTCAATAAAGACAAATTCCTATTAATTATGTTTTTAACCTTATTACTAATACTCAAAAGATTTGTAGCACAAACTATTTTTGGGTCATTTTCCTTTACCTTTCGTTCCCTATTCGTAAATAATCTCTCCCTATTGTAGTACTTGGCTCACTTGTAGGCCTGTCTGATGACCCTTTTCAGATATCCTTTATTTTGTAACTTGTTTTTTAGGATCTCTGCATGGTACTCAAAATCCTTCTTACTTGTACAGTTTCTCTTTAATATTAAAAGTTGACCAAACGGTATATTGTCCCTTTGGAAACTCGGATGGTTACTGATGTAATGCAGAATGCTGTTCCTATCTGAAGGTTTTGTAAAGAATTCTACTTCAAGGATCTTATCCACTACTTTCATTCTAATATTGAGAAAGTCACAGACAGATTGACTCATTGTGGATGTGAATTTCAAATTCACACCTCCACAATTGATCCACTCAATGAATTCCTCTAAAGAATTCTTATCCCCATGCCAGATGAAGAAAACATAATCTTCAAATAGGGACCAATATGTAATATTCTCAAAAAATGGTGCTGCTTAATTAAAACATGCTTCTCCTCAAATCTCCCCATGTATAAACTTGAGATTAATTAAAGCATTTCTTCCATTACCATTTTACTTTCTTCATTGCGAAGCCCAAAGTGCAATAGGTATGTCCAGAATGTGGTCCCATCCTCACTTTGTCAAATGAATGAAGCTATTCCTAACTCTTGAGGCCTAAACTGGCTGAAACAACGCCTGGAGTTCCAACTGTTCCCATCTAAAGGGGGCCTGGTCTACCAGTCATGCTAGACTGTTCTTACTGTAACAGGAAAAAACTGATTTTCACAATGCTGATCTCTTTCTAGAGTGGTATAGTGGGCTACAAAACAATGGAGTGGCTGAGATATGATCAAGCATTTCACCCATAACCTTTTTACTTTCTTCATTGTGATGTCCTAGGTGCGAGAGGTATGCCCACACCTAGATCCCGTGCTCAATGGCCAATAGGGATCAAATTTTAATTCTTTGATGAGGCCCAAAAGGCCTAAAGTGTCCTGTGGTTGCCTGTGTTACATCTGAAGGGGACCTGGTCTGGAAGTTCTGGTTGGACTTTCCCACTGGAGCAGGAACAAGCTTGATTTGCATATGACTGATATCTCTAGAGTGGCATAGTGAGAAAAAAATGAGGCACTAGAATAAGGTCCCAAGTAATTACCAGTTGCTGAGATTTATTCAAGCATTCTACCCATCATTTATTTGCATCTTGCTGTGAGTTGCCCAAACTGAGACGGGTATGCCAAGACGTTAGGTCCGATGCTCAGTGTGCCCTAGGAATCAACTATAACCCACCAATGAAGCCTAAAGAGTCCAAACCCAGTCTGACATTGCTTGGTCTCCCATCTGGAGGGGAACTGGTCTGGTAGTTCAGGGTGGGCTGTTCCTGTTGGAGTAGAAACAAAGCTGATTTGAATGTGGGTGATCTCAGTCTAGAGCGGCATAGTGATAAAAAAATAACTAATTGGAATACAGCCCCTACTTTGTACACTGTAATTCCCTACCCGCGATGGGCATGCACAAACATGGGTCCCATGTTCTTCCCGCCAAATGAATCAACCTATACTGATGAGATCATTTTATGCAAGCCTAGTGTGGGGTTGCTTGTGTTTGCATCTACAGTGGACCTAGTGTGCCAGTTAATGCAGGACTGTTCCTATTGGAGCAGGAACAAGCCTGATTGGCACTGTTTATGGCAGCCTACTGGGCACAAAAATTATAGACTGCAATGTAGCCCACATATTTACCAGCAGTTGAGATTAATTCAAGCATTCCTTCCACCAATCACTTTTTTACTTTATTCACTACTCCAACTATTGGCACTCACATCAGGCCCGCAAGAATGAGTCCATGGGCGCTTTCAGGCCTGCAATCCACCAGGGCAGTGGCAAGACACCCTGACGGCCAGTCTGGCCCTGATAAATGCTTGTGAATGCCACTTAGAGTTCCCTGACCCTAAGACACCACCACTGGCTCCCCATGGAAGCATGATTGATTTAAAAATAGCCTGCATCCCGCCTCAATGAAAACTTCAACTCATTGGTCACCTAATCTTGAAGACCCTGAAAGGTTGAAGAGTCAAAACATCTAAAAAGGGTGTTTCCTACATAGCTCAAAGACTATGGCACTCCATCTCTCATCAAATGAGGTTGATTATGGAGTCTACCCTTCTGAAAAAAACAGAAAACTCAACTATTCAGAATGTACCTACCTAATTACCTAACTTCTCAATTGTATTCAACACTTTCTTTACATATATGTGGTGTGTTCTGTTCTCAACGATCATCTGTAAAGCACTCAGCTGCCTTGTGGCTAGATCCGCACTGTGGAAATACTGTGAATAAATTAATAAATAACTCGATAAGGGCTGTGTCACCAGGGGACATGTTTACAATGTGCCACATTCCAAGTTACGCACCCCTGCCTGCTCAGAGAAGCACCCAAATCAAACAATTTGGTTCTTTCTATCAAACCATCACATAAAAATGTGAACCCCAAAAACTATGGAACATGTCGGGGGAGCTCTAAACCTTCTTGTTTAAAAAGCAATGTATATTTATTACGGGTGATTTAGTGATGGTATCTATGTCGCCACTCAAGTGGCGCACGTAAGCTTCTCCTACCCCTTGCAAGAACCTCACCACCCCCCCAACTGGGCGTAGGCACGCCCCACCGACCCGCTGTGAAAAATCTACATTTACAGCAGTACTTCTAATGGGTGACATTTTTCCAAAAGTAATGTTTGCAAAAAAGGAGAACAAAATTCACATTTTTAAACAAGTACATAACATGGGCGCGCTGAGAAAGTCATAGCAGACCAGATGTAATGAACTGGCTTGGCCCCAAGTGTAAAAGCATGAGACCAGCCATTTAAAAATATATCATGACAAAACTCTTTAAAATTAAAATTAAAAATAGGTAATTACGTCTTGGCATTTGTGTTTTGTAACATTACCACTCAAAATGACACATCAAAATTAATACATTCTCAGAAGCAATTAGATTGTTGTTGTTCACTCGTTAAACAATAAATGGTGTGATCATATATGGGACAATGGTATGGAAAAAATATGATTCACAGAACAAGATTGACCGCTCAGTCTCGCTTTTACTCAACAGCCTACTATTTACTTAGGTGGGGTTAGGAAAAATTGAAAGTAAATGAGGCTTTTGAAATTCTGATTACTTCCTCTTCCTGCCTCTGCCTTCATGCCCTCAGTGGTCAGGGGTAGCAATGGCATTCAAGGAGTATTAGCTGCTACTCCATACTACTATTAATTGTATTTTGTTATATTGTTGAATGAATACTTGGGGCCTCATTTATGGGTTTTTGGCATAGGTCAGCACGGCAAGTCACCTTGATGTTCTGCCCTACATCAAAGTGACAGGGCAGGAATGCATTGCGTTTATCCAATATGGTGCATTCCTGTCCTTTCCCCTTGCGCTGGCACCATTTTGGCAGCCTAGCGCCAGTGCACGAGGTGCAAGGTGTCATTGGCAGGATAGTTTTGTGCAGGAAGGCACACTTTCCTGCACAAAAACAATCCTGGGAGGCATTTTCCTCTTTCTATGTGTTCTACATTACAAGAGGAAAAAACAAGGAGAAATACAATTATTTCCCCTCATTACGCCTCCCCAGGGGAGGCGCAAGGCTTTGGCGCATCCCAGGTATTACATGGTTTTGTAAATCTGAGAAAGTGTCAAATTCCATGGGTATTGCGTAGTAACACCCACCACAACGCCCATGGAACGCCTCCCTAGCGCTGAGTAAGGCAATGCAGAGATGTGGCTACTTTGCCTTCATCCATATCTATGAGGCCATTTAAAACCATGCAAAGTGGCTTTGTGTGACCTCCTAAATATGATTTTGTAGTCTGTGCCGCTGTAGTGTTACAAATAGTGACGCTATCGCAGCACAAAGGGCTCATAAATATGCCCATGGTTTGAATAGCTCACGCACAGTAATTAATCACTTTTTTTTCTCCTGAGGTGTTGGAGTTGAGGAAAACGAGGCACAGTAAGAAGTGGCTAGCCCAGGGTTACACAATTTGGTCAAAAGGATAAACCAGGATTTGGTTCCAGATTTCCTGCTTAAACATTCCACTAGAGTTATTCCATGAAGGGGATAATGCTTTGCGCATATCTGTTTAGCAAAGCAAACTTGCAAAATATACAAATGCCATGATACATTAACCTGAAACCATAAGCAAAATAATCATACAAACAAGTTAGGGAAAGTGAAATTGATTTGATCACAAAGGAGGGATTATCACAAAAGAGAATAACTCTGCACAATTAGTATGAAGTTAGCTTGCACCAAAAAGGATTACTAAGGAACGTGTTATTTTCTGTAGTGGTAAATAAAATGTAAGCAAAGTAAAATGATAATTGTGCCAGTGGTTGCAGATGGTGAGCAGTAGTACTCATTTTTAGGGATTGGGTCTTTTTTTTTATCATCCAAATTTGACCCACAGCAAGAGAGAGGAAAAGAGAAAAGGGAGATTGAAGGAGGCAGAGACAGGTAGTGATAAAGGGAGAAAACATGGATAAAAGATATATAATAAATAAAGAGAAAGAAAGTGTAAGGTGGTGCAAAGAAAGAGTTAAGTGGTGAATAGACAGAAAAATAATGGTTTCTGTACTTTTGTTTTACTAACTAAGCACTGCTACCCCCTTTTACATAACACAAAACGAATTCCGAAGAGACTCTACTTGTCAATTAAGGAAAAAATGCATGAACACTGCACCTTATTTATGTGTATATGGTATTTCTATAGTGCAAACCTAGCCCAAAGGGTGCCAAGTGCTGTACATTTTTAAAGACAAGCATAAAGTCCATGAATAACATGAGAGGAAGCTGGGATGTGGATGGTTACTGCATTGTGATGTAGTGCTCTTCAAAGAGGAGAGTATTCAATTTTTTCCTAAATTGGACCAGTGTTCCAGCAAATCGGATAGATACGGGGATGTTGTTCCAGATCTTGGGTGCATAGATTGGAAAGGCCTGCTGTCTTGTGTTTTTTTTATTTTCTACATTTCTTAGTCTGCAGTTGATGGTGTCCTGGCTGCTTGACTGCTGAAAACCACCAAAGATGGCGAGCTTGTCTGTAAGATAAGCGGTGGTACTGGTCATGATGGATTTGTAAGTGATGCAGTAGGTTTTGAAGATGATGCGGGCCAGCAAGGGGAGCTAATGTAGGATGAGGTGATGTGATCATATTTCTTCAGGCCCCGGATGAAATGTACTGCGGTGCGTAGGAAGCCTCCAAGAGGTGACAGTGTGGAGTAGAGCATTATAGGACATTACCACCATACAGATGCGAGAGAACGAGGGCTTGAAGAGAGTTTCTGAAGTCAGTTTCTGGAAGACAATAGTTTTACGTTCTTTAGACAAGACGTCTGGTACCATGCAGTGCTTGTTTTTTTCGGAATGCATTCCTGGAGGTTGAGGTTTGCGTACAGAGTGAATCCAAGTGACTTGGCATTCGGTTATTCACAATAGGTCCAATCTAGTTTCCTCTCAGAATTCAACATTTTCAGCAGAAGTAGAAAATACTGATTTTAGATTTGATCTATGTGTGTATGATATAATTCATCCTTATATCTCCTTCACTGAGCATTGTTCAACGTGTTTCTTTTCTACAACAGACACATCACAATGGCCTTCCTTGGCAGCGGCTCTCCATTCAAGTGGGTCCAGAACCTAGCCAGAGTGGCATTCGGCCAAAGCCAGACTCCAGCCTGCCTCATCTCACCCACCTATACTCGAGGCACCAGAGTTTTTATAGAAATCGAGAAGAAATTCTGCAATGAAAAAGGGCAATTTGTGTGCTAAGGAGAGGCATATTATCCAGCATATTATGTGATCAAATTATGTGATATGTTCTTTGAGGTTATTTTCTATTTAAACATTTTTAACACACTATGGCTCAAAGGGGTCACAGCACTTTGAAAACACATGGGTTGAGAAAGAAATCCGTATGGATGTAGTTGTTTATAGAGAGCAATGATTGATGGAAAGCAACAGAGGGTTGAACAAGGTCTATGAGCTAAGTACATGCTATAAAACCTATTCACAATGTTACTCACAAGCAATATTTACAGTTCCTTGCATCAAAACAACCGTATGATTACAGCCACTCGGTTTCGATCTCTGGAACATCACAGTGGAAAAATTCTGGCCCCTGAGCAAACGAAATTTAGATTCAGGTAACTTATATCGGGAAGCTTGAATCCAGGGGCGGCTGGTGACATTTGAAAGTGGTGGGGTGTAACAGTTCAGGTTGAGCGGCATGTAGCGAGCGAGCGGACCATACCTTCTAATTACACTTCCACCACACACAACACAAGGATGCTTTATTCCTTCTTCCGTGACACAACCCCATCTGTGGATTCAGCGCTTCACTGGTTCTACACCAGGCACACACACACACACACACACACACAGTCACACCCCAGGTCAGCTGTGATTCAAGCAGCCTGCTGTCCACACGAGACGCCCACTCAATTCAGCTGTGCACCACCAGTGTGCCAGGCTGTTTTAGGGCAGACACCCACCCATCCCAGCTGTGCACCAGTGTGTCAGGCACCCTGCTGTACACCAGACGCCCACGTGCAGCAGGTGTCCCCTAGTTCCCCTGGTCAGCTTTACGGCGGGCACCCACCCAGCCCGGCTGTGCACAAAGTGTCTCAGACACTCACCCCAGCTCTAAGCCGCCACCGCCACAGCAGCAAGCGTCACAGGTTGGAATCCCAATACATCCAACTCCTGCATCAATGACATCCATCCATCCTGAATCCATAACATCCATCCATCCTGCATCAATGACATTCATCCATGCATCCTGCATTTTGACATTCATCCATCCATCCTGCATCCATGACATTCATCCATCCATCCTGCATCAATGACATCCATCTTTCCATCCTGAATCAATGACATTCATCCATCCATCCTGCATCCATGACATTCATCCATCCATCCTGCATCCATGACATTCATCCATACATCCTGCATCCATGACATTCATCCATCCATCCTGCATCCATGACATTCATCCATACATCCTGCATCCATGACATTCATCCATCCATCCTGCATCAATGACATCCATCTATCCTGCATCCATGACATTCATCCATCCATCCTGCATCCATGACATTCATCCATCCATCCTGCATCCATGACATTCATCCATCCATCCTGCATCAATGACATCCATCTATCCATCCTGAATCAATGACATTCATCCATCCATCCTGAATCCATGACATTCATCCATCCATCCTGCATCAATGACATCCATCTATCCATCCTGAATCAATGACATTCATCCATCCATCCTGAATCCATGACATTCATCCATCCACCTGTATCCATGACGTTCACCCATCCACCTGCAGCCATGAATTCAAACTGTCCTACATGACATTCATCCATCTACCCATCATCAATAGAATTCAATTTATCCATTCTCGCAGCATCCAGGAGTCACCACCCCCCCTCTCCCTCCCCCATCCACCAGTATCCCCGGCAGGTTGCTGTGCCTGATATCCACCAGTGGGTGCCGCAGTGTTAATTGAGGCAGATTCAACATGCCCTTGCGTCACGGCCTGCAACGCTTTGCATTATGGACTTTGTAGGCCCCAGCAGACCCAGCGGCATCCTCACTTTTCACACAGCTCCTTTGCGTGGCTTTATTTGACCCCTCTGGTGGAGTCCATTGCATACATTGCAAAGACCAGTTGTGTGCCATAAAAAGGGGGGCCGCCGACGGTGCGGGGCCGGGGTATTAGAAAGAGCGCCAACAAAACTCTGCTCCGCATTGAATGTTTCCCAAAATACCAACACATGGCGATTGGAGAAAGCAACAAAAAAGAAATGATAAAAATGACAGCATTCTAACTTCAAAGCGCGGACTGTGCAGCTCGCAGGATGTCGGTCGGGGGCTCGCACAAAGCTGGCTTAACACTTCCCTGCAGTAAATCAAAGTGACATGCCCTGGGGGCACAGGGGCAGGCACCCACCCCACCCGACCCCATCGCCACCCCTGAAACCAGTCAGCAGCGACATTATGCGTTCAGATGCACTGCAGTCGCGGGCGGCTCGCGGGGAGGGGTATGTGGGGGGGATGTCGCGCGGGGTGAGGGGTTGTCGTGGGGGGGGCTGGGGGGAGGTGGGTATTAAAATAAAATTTAAAAATCCTACCTGAGGTCCTGAGCAGGTCCGCGCTGCCCCAAGTCCATCCGTTGGTGCCTACAACCTACAGCCCCTCTAAGCCAATCCTGGCGCTGCCAGCAGTGCCAGGGCATGGCTATTCTTCACCCGATGCACGCCCGTTAGGAGCCCAAAGGGCTTCTAATGGGCATGCGCAAACAGGTCAAAACACAAGTGCGCATGAGTGGGCATGGTGCGAATATTCGCCCTCCGTCCCCACTCATGCGCACTTGTGTTGTGCTGCTGCCTGTTGCCCCCAGCTGGTCTGACAATCATGTCAGTCAACATGACGCGGATCGCCCACCCCCTTTGGGGTGGGCGGTCCGGCGTCATGTTGACTGACATGATTGTCAGTTCTCCCTCGGCCTCTTTGATCTTTAGTAAACTGAGAGTTTACTTAAGTTCAAAGACGCCGAGGGAGCTGTGGGCGTGGGGGCTACGCCCCCACGCCCCAATGGACGCACCGCGCCTGCTTGAATCTAACCTTAGAGGAATTAATAAGTAAAGCTATCAGTAAGGGAATGGACACACCACGAATGATACAAACACCAGCACAGTGCCTTTGTTAGAAGAATCTTGAAATAGAGCCCTGAAGAAGTCCAGGGGACAAAACACTTTGGGTACTGTCCTAAGGAGAATAATAACAGATACAAGAAGAAGAATATTAACTTTGCACAACAATATTTTGATGGAGTTTTGGAAATTATATGTACTGTGTGTTTGATTTGCATTATAATTGTGCTGAACTACTATGATAAAAAAGTGATACACATTGTATAGTTGTGGTGCCGAACCATTTATTTTGATTCACTAACACAATTTATTTACACATTCCCTTCTATCTCCCGTAGTGAAGCAGTTTGTGTAGAACAGAAATGCTGATACACCCTACAAGCCTATGTGTACAGACTATTTGTAATGAAAGTTGGACACCTTTTACTCTTCACACCCCAGCTATGTTTTAAAACTTGTTCCTTGTTTGGTTTACTTTGTCTGAACCCAAATGGGCCCCTGGATGCACCTCTTCCAATTAAGAAATATCCTTCAGGAACATGTTGTACATTACATTTATTATGTAAAAGTTTCATCAAGAGTCACTTTAAGATGCAAGATAGGAAAGGAAAAGCAAAATATTGGGGATTGTCCTAATCCAACAGTTCCTTTTTGGTCTCGGCTAGCGTAGGCTGCACACATGAGCAGTCTCGCTGGCAAGATTGAATGCGATAGAGTAAGTTTCACTAGCGAGGTTAAGCCTCACCCCTCTTTTTCATTGGCTGGCGTTACCGCTCATCCTAAACGGTGGCCAGCCATTGGAAAAGAGGTATTAGTGACGTACTCTTTTCTCTTTTGAAGCCGTCCCATTTGGACTGTCTTCCTTGACTTACTGCTGTGGTAAAAGGTTTGTTATCTTCTTTATGGGGTGAAACAGATGGCCCCATACAGAATAATAATAAACCTTTTACCACAGCAGTAAGTCAGGCTAAGCCCATCCAAGTGGGATGGCAGAAAAGTGTACGTCGTAGCGAGCGCTTGTTTAGGCATTGAACAGAGATCGGGGCTCGAACTGGTTCTCCAGTTCCAAAGTCGGCAGTTCTGGTAAAGCCAAGCCGAAAGCGACCTGTGCGAAGGGGAGCTGTCCAGTCAAGGTTTCCCCTTGGGCATCATGCAGAATGCGATGTACGCCTGGGTGAGCAAACAACAAAGCAAAGCGTGAGAAACGAAGCCCTGTGGTCAGTCAGCAAAACGCGCTTCCAACCCGGAGGTCTCGGACTGGAATTTTCGTGCATGAAATTTACCGTCACAGGGTAGGGCTACACTGGCCATGTACTCACAAGCAATTTAGCGTATTATTATTAATAATTGATATCATTAAATCAATATTGTTTATACTGCTGTCGTCAAAGTGTCTTCCTGTTGAATTCAACTTTTCCGCTCCCAGTACAGCGTCATCAGGCTCCACGCTTAGCGAACCAAGAGCTCATAACCCACAATAAAAAAAAGAAAACCAAGCGGATTCCATCGAAAATAGAAACCCGTCTCCTCTCACAGATATGCAAAAAACCCGAAGCACCCTTACAGGTCCAGTGAGGCTGTGTTTTGTTGGAGGGCCACAGATCCGTTCATCAGCAGCCCTGCGCTTGGTTCCCACAGCTCTCTGTGCTTGGTTCAGTCTTGATAATACGGTAGATGTGGGCGGGGGAATCAGGCGTCGTAAGTTTCAAACACATGCTCAGCTGCAGGCCTGTGCTGTGCCCTGCCCAACCCGCCACACAAACTGCCTTCATCACTTCGTCGGCGAAATATGAACGGAGAGATATCCAGCCCGCTGTCCCTTTCTGTTACTTGGTGCTTTAATTCGCCTCCGAACCCTCCACCCAAAACCAGAGAGGTGCGTCTGCGGAATATTCACCCTACTATATTTCTGTAGGGTCAGACTACGACAATAAGTTTATTGTGCAAAATAATAATCGGAGGGTCGTTAACACCCCTACTCTCCCGCGGTTGGCAGTGGGAAATTATTCTTTGAGGTGGAAGAGGTGTGAGCAGGGTGTGTGGTGCCCTCTCAACACCCAGTGCCTTCTCTGTTTCGGGTGCAGCTCTGAAGTGCCATCCTCAGAGGTGCAGGGTGAGGGGATGTTGGGGGCACAGAATACCTTGGCCAGGACGGGGCCTCGTTTAGTTAATCTTTTCCTCACTACCGCATTCCGCCTCCAAGTACCGCCCGGTATTCACTCTCACTAATAATTCTTTCCCGTTAGACCAAAGGTCAAGGTAGAAGGACCCTCAGGTCAAACAGGAGAGGGGGTCACGGTGATGCTGCAGTGGAAGATTCTAGTAGTCACCGGTTACTCACTTCACCAGATCTTCTGATCAAGGGCTGTGGCGCTGCAAGGGAGCGGGTGGTGGCCCAAGCGCAAGCGGCTAAATGTAAACCTTTTTAAATCTGGGATAAGAGAACACTATCATTAGTTTGTGCGAGAGACGTCCACCTAGAAAACATGAGAAGCAGAGGGTCCCTCACCACAGATGAAATATGTAGAAAAAAAGTATGTGTTCATCAGTGGAGTCTGAGAGGAAAGTAGCCCTTCTGTGACATCTCTGGGGTAGAACACAAGAGTGCGTGGGTACTGCTGGGCTAGTGCTTTGGCAATTAGACCGTAGGTGGGGCACTTCCAGGAGCTGTCCTCGGCAATTCGGTATCGTTTTATTATTATTTATTTTTTGTAATGTCTCCAGTATGGATGCCGCTGCGCACTTCTTATGTGACAACGTGAATACGTATTTTGTATTCTGCTCACATATACCATGCTTTTTTCACAGTTCTACGCGTCACCACTTCGTTTTAGGATTCATAGTACTGCCTCAAAGTTGGGTAAGTTAAGTATAATGTTATGTTTCCTAAATGCGAGACTCGCCCTCTGTTTCCGAGTTCGAGCGCTATTGAGGTTTATTCTTCATATGTTGTTTTTTTCGTGCGTGGCTGACTGGATACACTGAAGTGCCCTTGCAGGGGAACGCCAGGTAAAGCCTCGGCTCCTTTCATGCCTCAGACTTGGTTCCCAAGCAGGACACATAGGAGCCGGGTGCTCATAGCCACAGCTCAAGCACCGCTTCAAGGACCACTCACCGGTGTTACAACACGCTCACGGTCACACCTAGCACTTGCTTCTTCGTGAGACTCCACTCGAAAGTGCACGGGGCTCTCAAAGCATAAGAGGTACCTCTCGCTTCACTCGTTTAGTGCTGATGAGCTTCAGGGGTCTGCGAATCTGAACGCTTTTGTCCCTGTCCACTTTCTGACAGGTTCTCTCTGCCTGTCTCACGGGACTGTCCTACCGGGGACTTGTGTGCAAAGTTTCTGGCAAACCGAGCTGTGCCACTTAGTAGCGCTACAAGCGCGCAGCGCCTGACGGGCACATCTTCCCCGTCGATCTCGTCTTTCTTTAGGCACCAGACTCAGTGCTCTCAGACATAATTTGTATGCATCTCTCGGATACTTCTGCGATTCTTTTTTTTCAAGCGCGGGGGTGCAAGTAAGCAGTGCGTGTCCTCAACGGCTCTGGGGAACAAAAAGCACTCTTCCATACATCAAACATGGATCACCAACTACTCGAGGTCAGCTTTCTGATGACCTATAAAATCTCGCGAATGGCCTATGCACTTCTCTTTCATTGGTCTTACTTCGGTGACGGTCCTTCATTTCCTTTATTACCCCGACCCCCCTCTCCACGTCTCCCCATCCCCCATCCACTCGTTGCCCTGCACATATTTTTTCTAACCACCAAATAGTGTGATACAGTCACTAAAGATTATGGGGCAGATTTACAATAACTGGCGCATCCCCAGGGATGCGCCAGTTATTGTGCGCCGCAGCTATACCACCCATGGTGCGCCGCATTTACAATGTGACGCACCATGGGGCAAAAACGGCACAGATGCGTGACGCATCTGTGCCGTAAAGGCGGCGCATTGCTGGAGTTGCGTCGCAAGCGTGACGCAGCTCCAGCAATGCTCTGGGGGGGCCCTATCTGTCCAATGCTGCGTCAAGCCTTACGCCTGCTTCAAGCAGGCACAGGGTTTTGACGCAGCATTGGCCTAAAAGTGCCTGCGTGAAATCTTGTAGATTTCACGCAGGCACTTTTGCGATGCGCACCTGCCCCGGACCGCCCACCCTGCGCCGGAACGCCCACATGTGGCGCAGGGCTTTACAACGTGACGCATCTGCCTAGATGCGTCATGTTGTAAATGGGTCGCAGGGATGCGCCACGTTTACGCCGCCGTTGCGTCACGCAACGGCAGCGTAAACGTGGCGCAAGTCCGACATAAATCTGCCCCAAAGTTCAGACCTAGTATAACATCTAACAGCGCACTGCATAGATTAACAAGAAACCATTGGTGTTTTGTGTGATTAGCTTTAAAAGTGGAGGCGAGCAGCGCAGTCCAATGATTATCACAAGCCTTATGGGACTTAGCACAAAAGGACCCTGCGTACCACCGTAGATACAGTTTCATTGCAAATTAACAACACTGAAAATGGAATGAAACGTGCTTCCGGGTTACAGAATGTCAAAGCGTAATTCAGCTGACTGGGTCCCGCTAGACAGTTTCACCCTTTTTCTGCAGGTTTTTTATGTTCTTTAACAAAATTGCTTATCCGTGTGGGAGAAAATCGTATGTGACTACTGTTTCAGGACTACCTGTGAGCTTGTTTCTTCATAGCACGCATTTGCAATAAAATAGGTCTGGCATTTGCGAGAGTTTAAGCTATTGGCAGTGTAAATAACAATGTCTTTTCTGTTTTGAAAACAACACATACATAAAAGGCATTGTCATTTACAATGCCAATAGCTCAAACTCTCGTAAAGGGGTGACCTATTGCATTGCAAATGCTTGTTTAAATAACTGCTGTGTTTAAAAGGTGCCACTGTTGTAACAATCCATTGTCCTGAATTGCGAAATAACAAATATTAATGACAAATAAGGAATCATTCTTTCAACCACCTTTTTTGCTTCCTGCTGAGGACAAAGCTCCTCCTCCAGTCCGTCAATCATCTTGGCAAAATTATAAGATTTTTAACTCCTGAATGCAACATTCAACAGCTGAAAGGTGGCAAAATAAATTTGCTAAGTTTCTGGCCCTTTTTTCAACTTATGGACCGTATTTCAGTAGCTTGTGAACAATTTTCAATAGAAACATCTTTTGTTGTTAAAAGATGCAAATTATAAAATCAATAGCAGGCTCCTATATGGGAAATGTAATACACCCATAAAGATATAGAAAAAGCTGCTGAAGCAGAGGATTGCTGTAGCTCTTCCTATATATCTGAACCAGTTGCAGCTTATTTTAAATATTTTTTTGCATTAGCTCTCCTTTAAATTCCCTGTCTTTTTCTCTCATACATTTTAATATTAGGTCTTACTGATGCTTTTTCTCACATTCTTATTCTGGCTGCATCTCTCACATCATATTAAAGATCTCTCTCATGTGTCGTGCAGATGTCTCTCACATTCTGACTACACATTTCCTTCACACTGCGAATGCAGCCATGTCATCAGACTACATCTATCGCATCATAGTGTATATAAATCTCACAATCCGATTGTAGTTTTCATCTGAACGATTTCTCGCGCTCTGATTACAACTCTTCCGTTGGGGTACTACCTGATACTGCTCTTTTCACAATGCCCTACATAAATATTGAACCTAGAATATAGACTAACATCATATGGTCAAGATAAGTATATACATGTGAGTATAAATGTACTATACATATATACATAAGTCATTTATATGCCTTGGCAACATATATATATATATTTATATATATATATATATATATGGCACACCGGAGGCCAATGATTTAATTAAGCATGCAGGGAACTGTGGGAACATGTAAAAGAGATGTGCTTTTAAAACTGCCTCTGAAGAAAGAGCAAGAATGCTCTGAAACGCGTCAGGCAGATGGACATTCAAAGCAGAGCTGCAATCCTGTTCCTTTGCAATAAAAGAGTTTGAAACTTACTGGCTGGAGGAGTGCGTCTCTGATGCAGGGGCGTTTTGGAGTGAATATATATATATATATCTATATATATATATAGATATATATATATATATATACCAACGCCTTTCCAGCACTTCCTTGCGGAGAACGTGGAAATCAATGGATCACCAGGCAGCTTGCAATGACAGGTCAGTTTTATTGTTCCTTAATCTCACTCCTCACATTGACGCGTTTCGGGCATCCAGTGCCCTTGATCACAAATATATATATATATTACCTACTGGCGGTCGCCAGTAGGTAGTTATAGTTAGGACCTATTTGCCATAGGAAATCTGCAACATTCTATTCCCAATAACTTTGGTGCCGGTTGACGAATATTTGTGAAATTTTCAAAAGTTTTGCCCAGCTCCGGTCTGCTCCTATCCTGGAAGTCTCGGGGTGATTCGTCAAGCGGGGGCTGAGAAAAAAAGGGTGTCCCAAAAATGTTTTCCCCATGCAATTTTCCCTAGGAACTTTTAGTCGCAGCTACAGGCCGAACTGCTGAACGGAATTACACCAAGTTTGGCAAAAAGGTAGCCCTTGGTTCAGAGTCGTGCCTTTTGGTTAAATGGTGTAAATCCATTCATTAGTTCCTGAGAAAATCAAAAGGAAAATCACATATATATCTATGGGCACGGAGGATCTGCACACCCTGCTGAGCACGAGCTGTGTGCTAATTGGCTGTCAACACGCCAAACCAGGAAGTGTTGGCAGCCATCTTGTGCCTCGATAGAGGAACAAGAAACCTAAGAAAAAAACACGCAAAATGCAAAAAAGGGGCAGGGAGCTGCTTTGCAGAGAAGTGTTCAAAGGCCACGCCCCTTTTTACAACACTCTGCAACGCAGCTCTGTGGTGCTTATTGGAGGTACCTGGTGGGCTAGTTGGCCCCCAGGGGACTTCAGGATTGAAGAGGAATTAATTCCCCAACTTAAAACGCGCCACAGGGTGTGTTTGCACACATGTCACCTCAGGCCCCACCCCCCTTCACCACTGTGCAAATGTGCCCGATGGCGTCTTTTAAGTTGGGGGATTAGGTCCCCTTGAATCCTGAGTGTCCCTGGGGGCTAAGTAGCCCACTAGGTACCTCCAGTAAGCGCCACAGAGCTGCGTTGCAGAGAGGTGTGAAAAGGGGCACGACCTGGGCCACCTCTCTGAAACACAGCGCAGTGGCACTTACTGGAAGCATCTAGTGGGCTAGTTGTACCCAAGGGACACTCAGGATTCAAGAGGACTTTATCCCCCAAATTAAAATATCCACAGGGCGTGTTTGCACACGTCAGCTAAACCCCACCTCCCTTCACTAGTGTGCAAACGCGCCCTGTGGCGCGTTTCAAGAGGTAGTTTTAATCCCCCTGCCCTATTATATACTATGGGCTTACAGAGGAGGTCATGCTAATAACAGGGGTACCCCAACGCATAGTGTTCCCTAGTGTATTTAGGTGTTTTAACTGTATTCTAAGTGTCTTTTAGCATAGCACTGGCTCTAGGACTGGTTAGTCAGAGTCAGTTACCACCAGTACCCATCTGAAAAAGTTGAGGGTATAGGATGATTTTGCAACAAAGCTTCTTTCTGCTCCTCTGTTTGTTCTTTCTGCATGTCTTCCTTCTTCCTGCACTTTTCTTCGTCTTTGAGGACTTCTGTTGCTTGTTTCTGCATTTCTTTTTCTTCTTTCTGTGTGTTTTTTCTTCTTTCTTCACATGTCCTACCTCTGTAGGCATAGTTAGAAACTAGCATTAAAAAAAGCTTTGAAATTCACTTTAAAAATCATAGGTTTCAGTTACGTTAAAGTTAGAAATTAGCATTTAAAAGACCTTTGAAATTCACTGAAAAAACCATAGGTTTCAGACATGTTATAGTTAGGAATTAGCATTTAAAAAACCTTAGAAATTCACTGAAAAAACCATTGGTTTCAGGGGTGTTATAGTTAGTTGGACATTTCACTCGTACAATACCATAGAAATTCCCCCGTTATAGTTAGTTCAGCTAACTATAACTCGTGCGCCCGCAATGCACTGCTGATGACGTCACATATTACATCACTCATGACATGGTCAGTGACATCACCCATGACATCACTGTTGATATCTCAAATGACATCACTGATGACATCAACGATGATATCATCCTTGTGATAGAGTGGCAGACCTCCTCTCACCCTAATATAACCTTTGATACACACATTCAAAAATAGAAACTAACATTTTCGAAAAAATGGACATACCATCACCAGTTACAACAACCTATTCAGTAATTCCAAGATCCACATACACATCCACTCATTTACCAACAGTCCTATATAGTCACTCATACATGTACTCACTCATCATATGTACTCATACACCTATACATCCTGTTACAAACCACCACTCATTCATAGCTACTCACACACATAGTCACTCATGCTAATAAAGAATCAAACATCCATTTCCTTGCATATACAGTTATATACACACACCACTACACTTACTTCTACAGAAATGTACACATACTTAAACAATCACTTATAGAAACACATACTTATTTATACAGGAACTCTTCCAATCTCTCACTCTCACATATACTCACTTATATACACCAATACCCACATATATTAGTTTAAAACATATGTAGTTACTCATAAAGACACTATTGAGACAGTCATTCACTCACTAACACTCCCATACACACACTCATCCACCCATATAGTCCTGCACACATGCTGTCTTCAAAACACATACAGTGAGTCACTCATTCATGCATCTATGTGCTAAGTAATACCCCCCACCGAACCATACAGACACTCATACAGCTACTTACAAAAACAACTAATAACCCATATAGACACTCATGTAGCTACTCACCAACCCATGCAGCCAATCACACACAAAGTAAGAGACTGATACAGATATTTACATATTTAAACATTACTCGTTAACCCATGTATTCACTAAGATACACTTAATCAGTCAGTTATACAATTTTTTTTACAAAAAACTATCCATTTAGACACTTATATACCCATTTTTTCTTCCATCGAGCTTGAGATATACATATATAAAAAAAATATTTTCAGAAAGACACACATTCACTGGAAGATGTCATCAGTGATGTAATTTGCGATGTCATCAGTGATGTCATGAGTAATGTCACTGACCATGTCATGAGTGATGTAATATGTGACGTCACCAGCAGTGCATTGCGGGCGCGCGAGTTATAGTTAGCTGAACTAACTATAACGGGGGTATTTCTATGATTTTGTACGAGTGAAATGTCCAACTAACTATAACGCCCCTAAAACCTATGTTTTTTTCAGTGAAAAACAATATATATATATATATGTATATATCTTAAAGGTACATAGATTAAATTTTAAGTTAAGAATAATGAATCTGTACTTAACGCTACATCCTTACCTTGATGATGTAGGGGGTAGTCGATATTTTGTTTTCAATTTTATTGTAGATCGACATTTATGACTTTGATATTTTGACATAAAACTATCTCTCACACTCTTCTGCATTTGGCTTTCATATTCGGAATACAGCTCTGTATCACATTCTCATTGCAGCACTCTCATTCTGACTGCATGTTTCCCACTGTGTATTAAGCTTACTCCTAACATGTTCTCTTGAGTTCTCTGGCTCCATCAATAGTAGCTGTAAAATCAGTAGAGAGGGTAGAACTTCTTGTTATGTTGTGCAGATTTGTAGAACACACTATCACCCGAGAGGGTATCCTGGTACTGAACGGGTATGAGTCCAGGCACACCTAGGGCCTAGTGGGGTCACTCGAAAAGCCTAGTCTTCAGCTTCTTGTGGAATTGAAGGAGTGAGGAGGAGGTTCTTATGTGTAGCTGCAGGCCATTCAATGCTTTTGGAGCGATGTAGCAAATGGGTTGACTGCCAGATCTGATTTTCCGTACGTGTGAGATTTGTGCAAGTAGGAGTCCAGGCAAGTGGAGGTGCCTTAAAGGTTTTGTGAAAGAAGATGCGATTATTGAAGTAGACTGGGTCAGTGGTATGTAGTGCCTTGAAAGTGTGAGTGAGGAGTCTGAATTGTGAAGAGTGTATGCGGAGCCAGTGGAGCTCCTTCAGGTGGGGTTTGAAGTGAGTGTGGCATTGGAGGTTGAGGGTGATCCGGCTCTGAGTTCTTAATGGACTGCAGTCCTCTGGTGAGTTTATTGTTGATCCAGGAATAAAGCGTGTTCCCATAGTCCAGCTAGCTTATGACCAGGATGTGAGTGACAGTTTTCCGGGTGCTGATGGTAAGCCATTTGAAAATCTTCCCAAGCATCTTAAGAGTGTGGAAGCATGAGGAGGTGGCAGAATTGACTTGGGCAGTACACGTTGAGTTTGCTGTTGATGATGATCGCAAGGTTCTTGCAATGGGTGAGGGTCAGTCCTAGCTGCTTTAGCCACCAGATGGATTTCCCACTGTGATGTGCTCTTCCGGAAGATCACAATTTCGGTCTTTACAGTGTTCAGCTTTAGACAGTTGGTCTTCATCTAGTGAGGGATTTCAGTCAAGCAGGCACTGAACTTGAATCAGGTTCTGGGCGTCTTGTCCACGAGGGAGAGAATAGGTTGTGTCATCAGCATTGGAGTAGAGGTTGATACTTAGATAAAGGATGATGCTGGCCGTAAGGCTTGTGGATGCATTGAAGAGGGTCGGGATCAGGGAGGATCCTTGCGGAACTCCAAAGATGAGGTTGTGGGTGTCTGTGGTGTATGGTACCAAACTGACTCACTGGGACTTTCCAGTCAGGAAGAAGCAGATCTATCAAAGTGCATGTCCTTGTATTCCTATGTTGTGTAGATGTTGGATGAGGATGGAGTGGGGTGGGAGACTATATCAAATGCTGTGGAGACATCCAGCAGGGTGAGAAGTGCTGTGTCTCCTCTGTCCAGGATCATGCAAATGTCGTCTGTGGCAGTGATGAGGGCTGTTTCCATGCTGTGGTTGGGTCTGAAACCAGATGAGAGGTGTCAAGTAGTTGGTGGTCACTGAGGTATTCAGTGAGGTGTCTATTGATGATTTTCTCTTGGTCGGGGGTTAACAGGGATATCAGCCTGAAGTTGGAGAGCGTTGAAGGGTCCACAGAGGGTTTCTTCAGCAATGGGAGGACAGTTGCATGTTTCCAGGCATCTGGGAATGTCGCGGCGCGGAAGAGGTGAAGGCATTCAGAATGGGTGTGCGCTTGGCACTGAAAGATTGCAGTCCTCTGGAATAGGTGTGGTGGAAGCAGGGTCCGATGAGGCCCCTGAGTGGATGGACTTCATTATGGAGGCAGTTTCTTCTGGGGTGATGATGGGCCATGTGGTTAGTATTCTTTCTTTGGCTAAGATTGGGAGGTGTTTGGCAAGGTCTTTCGGGTTTGGTTACAGGCTTTAGTTGATGTAAATGGTACTGGTTTTGTTGCTGAAGAACTGAGAGATTGTTGCAGAGGTCCTGTGGGGGCGATTAAGTTAGAGGCGGCTGATAATGAGGTGAAATGTTTCACATGGGAGAAGATTCCTTTGCTTATGTTGGTGCTGGCTTCAATTTGATCTGCCAGAGTGGCACTTTTTGTGGTCCATATTATTTGTGCCAGTGTCTAAGGGTGGATTTGAACATGCTCCTGTCTGTATTGTCCTGGCTCATTCTACATTTGTGCTCCAGTTGCTTTTAGTGCTGTTTTATCAGTCTGAGGTCCTCTGTGTACCAAGTGGCCTGGGGTCTCGATCTTGTTGTATTGCTGTGTTTGAGATGGGCTAAGGAGTCGGCGCAGTAGGTGATCCGACTGTTGAAATTCTTGATGACTTTGGGGAGGCTGTTGCTGTGTTCAGGTCGGTGGATGTTGAGAGCGGTTGTCCAGCCCTTGACAGTGAAGCTGTTCCAGTTTCAGCCGGCTGGTCTGATGGTGGTGTGTGTGCATTGGACCTGTACGGGGAGCCTGAGCTTGCTGAGTTTAGGCAAGAAGCTGGTTTACTTCAAGGCCAAAGCTCTGGCACTCTTCCTCTCTTCTATGTGGATATTTGACACAGGTAGCTTCTTGTTTGCAGTCACAAAAGCTATAACCTGCAAGAGTCTCTTCTGGATGAGTTGCAGTGGGGTGAAAATGGAAGAGGCGGCTTTTAGAGGAGAGGGGAAGAAACATCCAAGGCAGATATACAGTATGACAGTTCGGGGTACCACTTCCCTCAAGTGATTAATGACCCTGGTTCCAGTCCTGGACTTTCATGTGAGAAACTATTGCATATTGGGTTTTGCAGTCTTGTTTGACTTCCATTACAATAATTACCCTGACCTGAAAGCACTAATTTGTTGATGAAAAGTTAAGGAAGGAAGTCTGACTAGCAGTGAAGTGATAAATTGGAATTCTGTCCGATTTTAATCCAGGAGCAAAAAAGCAAGCAGAAATGGTTTAAATGCCCTTAAAATTACGCATCCTTTAGATTAAGACATTTTTTCAATCTCATTGCTTAGAATGGCTTAAGGCATCCAAAAAGCAGACAGGTCAAAAATGTTTGAATGATGCCAAACCTTTGCACGCCTTTATTCTGGGGTACAACCTCTGGCTCTTTGGACTGCAGGAGACCTGTGTGCTGTGTAGGTGACTGTTGTATCTGTACCTTTAATTGACTAGTTCTGTGACACATACTGTATTCCATATATGACATATCCATTGTTCCATGTTCTATGCCTGAGTTCTGCTGTCGTGTCACTTTTATCCGTTACCTGGACACGACAGCATCGCTCATCCTTAGCTTGTCTTGTGGGTTATTTTACTTTAATGATTTAAATATAATAAATCATTCAACTGAACTACTGCTTGATTTGTTGTTATTCTAAAATACAACATAAATATGGCGACGATGGATTGGGATCGTTTGAAGACGTCTCTAATTGGAAAATAATTTTAAAGCAGTTTTAAATTTTTTTTTGTATAATTAACCCACCGAAGAAATTCGCAAAGCTTAACAGAAGGGAACGAGGACTTTCTTCGCGACAACTACATACTGATGGTGAGATATATTTTTGCCAATGTGTGTCGCTTGAACAGAAAGACTGTGATTGTTTAAAATTACCTCGTGTTTCCGTTAATATCGTTGATGGCATTGCGCGAGTGAAGGAGAGCGAGCGAGATGAACTTGAGCAACGTCATAAGAGCCGAGCGCGAGTGAAACAGAGCGAGTGAGCTGACAGAAATCGTCAGCAGCCAACCAGCGCGAGAGAAGGAGCGCGAGAGTTGAAGGAACACATTGTTTACATGTGAAATCGTCATCGCGCATCACGCAAACTCAACCAACGTGACCCCACGCAGCGGCCATTTAAAAAAAAAAAAAAAAAAGTAAACAGAGAAACAATTTGCCGATTTCACACACCGGATTACGTGCATTTTCCGTGTGAGACCAGAAGAGAAGAAGATATCGGTAAAAACTCTTGTTCTAAAAATCGGAACAGTTTATTTAATATTCATATATTCATATATCAAATCTGATTTTGAAAGTTAAAGAGTAAAACTTTAATTTATAAATAACAGCCAATAGGTGAATTTGAACGATGGCTTATCAGATTCAACCTTATCAAATTAACCCTTTCCTTCAGAGTTCTGGAAAACCGCCTGTCAGGTGGGAACAATGGCATAAATCTTTTGAAAGTTATCTGGTTGCAATAGATGGAAAAGATTACTCAAAGGAAAGAAAAAAGGCTGTTTTATATGGACTCTTGGGTGATGCAGGAAGGGAAATTTTTGACAACATGCCTGAGAGTGAACCACCACCTGGACAGTTCATTCCTTGGGATGAGTACCATGAGGCTGTAAAAAGATTGGAAAAAAGGTTTCATGAACAGCCAAATATAATGGTGGAAAGACATGGTTTTAATAAGAGAAAACAGTTGCAAGATGAAAGTATAGAAGACTATCTTTCTAGTTTGCGAATTTTAGCATCAAAATGTGAGTTTGGTGATATGCTTGATACTTATTTGAGAGATCAATTGGTCTTTCATTGTTTTTCAAACAAAGTTCAAGAACGTCTTCTAGCCTGCAGAAATCCGACCTTAAACGAGGTCATCGACATCGCAGTTGGAATTGAAAGGTCATCAGTTTCAAAAAGGGTTATTTCTGGAACAAGTAATGCGGAACCAGTTTGTTCTGTAACTAATAAGAGTCAAGTACAAGAGAACAAAAAAGATAGAGGTTCATTTTCAGCAAAAAGGATTTTAGTTTGTTATCGTTGTGGTTCAAAAAATCACATCGGTAATAACCCGATTTGTCCTGCACATGGAAAGAAATGTGCAAAATGTAAAAAAATTGGACATATTGAGTCTGCTTGTAAAACTATTTTTAAAAATAGGAATGTTTCTCTTACCAGTGTTAATGCTTTAGATGACATAGAAGATGAAATTAGTAACTTGGTAATTAATGTAAATTTAGTTGAATCTGAGATTACTTTCAAGGCACCTTTAGGCGAAGCTTTCATTCATGGCGTTAAATTGGAAGTAATGGCAGATTCAGGTTCGCCAATTACCATTTTAGATGAAATTACTTATGCGAATAATCCTTTTCCTACTAAACTGATTGTTGCAGATATCAATCCAAAAGCAATTGGTGGTCAATTTCTCAAAATGCTTGGATACTTTATTGGCTTAGTTGAACTACTAGGCAGAGAAATCACTACAAAAGTTTATGTAGTTAAAAAAGGGAAGGATATTATTGGTTGGCGTGACTTAGGTAAGATGGGTATCATGTTAAAGCCTGGTAGTGACACTCCTATTATTCTTGGAGACATTCCAATAGCTTCTTTAGAAATCTGCAAAGAGAAAATAATTTTAAATGATCTTGATTCTATTCTCTCTAAATACAAAGAAGTATTTGAGGACAGAATTGGTTGTGTGAAAGGTGTTGAGCATGACATTAAGTTGAAGGATAATGCCATACCTGTCATACATAAGGTCAGAAGTGTACCTTTGAGTGTACGAGCAGAGTTAAAAGAACATTTGGATAGTCTTTGCAAGGATGGTGTAATTAAACCAACAGATTCTTCCGAATGGGTTTCGGCTGTAGTATTAGCCAAACGCAAAAATGGTAAGTTGCGCATGTGTGCAGATTTGCGCTCTCTGAATAAGAATATTTTGGTGGATTGCCACCCTTTGCCATTGATTCAAGAAATGCTTATGGCTATAGGAGATTCTACTCATTTTTCTTTAATTGACTTAAAGTCAGCATACCATCAAGTTGTTTTGTCAGAGAGGTCACAAGATCTCACTACTTTTGTCACTCCCTTTGGTGCCTTCAAATATACGAGACTCCCTTTTGGATTAGCTTCTGCAGCAAGCGTATTTCAGAAGCTAATGGACTCGTTGTTTGGAGACATCAAAGGGGTGCAAGCATTTCAGGATGACATACTCATTTTTGGAAATGGAGTTGAGGACCATAACAAAAACCTTGATGAAGTATTAAAAATCTTAAGTAAAAGAGGGATGACTGTATCTAAAGAGAAGTGCAGTTTCTTGGTTCAAGAATTAGAATATTTAGGGCACTCAATTACTAAAGAAGGCATTAAGCCTAAACAGAACCTGATTGATTCGATTATGCTTGCACCTGCCCCAGCTGATAAAGACTCACTTAGATCCTTTTTAGGTCTAAGTGAGTACTATGCACGTTTTGTGCATGGTTATGCATTCGTAGTTGAACCTCTCAGGTGTTTAACGAGAAAGAATGAAAAGTATGAGTGGTCTTTAGTCCATGATGAAGCCTTTAACAAAGTCAAGGTAATGATTAAGAATGCACCAGCTTTGAAACCATTCTCTTGTGGTGCTAAGTGTGTTGTCACCGTAGATGCTAGTTGCATTGGTCTTGGTGGAGTTCTTACACAGTTTGTTAATGAGAAGGAAAATACCATCGCCTTTATTTCACGAACCTTAACCACAGCCGAATCCAATTACAGTACCATAGAGCGTGAAGCTCTAGCTTGCTCATGGGCAGTTGAAAAGTTCAGGTGCTATTTATGGGGAACTCGTTTCGATCTCGTTACAGATCACAAGCCTCTCATTTATTTGATGAACGGAAATGGTACAGGGCAAGCAACTTCAAGACTAGTTAGAATTATTTCAAAATTACAAGAATATAATTTTGATGTTAAACACATTTCTGGAGGAGCAAATTTTAGAGCAGACTGTTTGTCCAGAATTCCCCTTCAGAATCCGATTGAATCTTCTGAAGTCTTTGACGATGAGTGTGTCGTTGTTTCTGCATTAGATGCCTGTGAAAATTCTTTGGGATGTTTTACTGAGAAAGATTGGTTAGAAGGATATGAGAAAGATCAAATTTTGGTTAAAATAAGGGAGTACATTAGAAAAGGATGGCCTCCAGTTAGAAGTCTTGATAAAAATGTTGTACCTTTTCAACAAATATCCTCAGAGTTGAGTTTGGAGAACCAGTTCATCACTAGGTGTGGACTTTTTGTTCCCCCAAATGTTTTGAGAAAGGGTCTTGTTGAAAGAGCTCATTCTGGACATCCAGGAATGTCCGGCACCAAGAAAATTTTAAGAAAATTTTATTGGTGGCCCAGTATGGATTCTTTTGTCGATAATTTTATTAACCAATGTCCTGAATGTCTTCTATCCGACAAGCATTGGAAAAGTAAAAAAAATTATACATCTACCAATTTGTTGCCTGAACAAGCATGGGAAAAATTAGCAATTGATTTTTCTGGGCCTTATAATATTTTGCCGGAAGATATGAGATATTTAATTGTCTTAACTGACTATTACTCAAAATGGATCTCATATGATTTTGTAAAATTTCCCTCTACTGATATTGTAATTGGTTTTCTAGAGAAGATTTTCAATGTAGAAGGTTTTCCTAGGAAATTAGTTTCCGATAATGGCACACATTTTGTATCCAAAAATATGATGGATTTCTTGAGTAAATATGACATAAAACATATCAAGAGTCCATTGTATTTTCCAGCTGCAAATGGACTCGTTGAAAGAGCCAATAAATTTTTCAAAGAAGGCATTCAAACAGCTTTGTCTTCTGGAATCGATGTTAAAAAAACACATTAAGGAAAAAGTTTGGAGTTATCTAAATACTCCCCATTCTATCACTGGTTTTACCCCTTTTTTCTTATTGAAAGGTAGAGATGCGAATGATAAAATCAGACCTATTTTCGATAAAATGTCATCTTCACTTAATAAGTTAAATCTTTCTAAAGCAAGTTCTGTTGATGAGTGTGTCAGGCAAAATTTTGAAAAAAAATATAAGTTAAAGAATACCATTTCCCCGGAAAACTGTGTTTTTAAAACTGGTGATTGGGTAATTATTAAGAAACCCAAAAAAGTTGTCAAAGGGGAATCTAAGTTTACTTTGCCTCAGCAGGTTGTTAGATCTTCAAACTCATCTGTTATGATTAAGAATAAAGGATGGTGGAATAAAAGTGCAGTTATCAAACTTGAACCATATCAAAAAGACATCATCTTGAAAAAACTTGATAAAAGAAATCTATGTAGTAATTCTTCTTTTTTGTGTTGTGAAGATTTCATGGATTTGGTGCAGAATCAGGATCAAATAGCTCTTGATGATTCTCTTTTTCCTTCACATGTTAGTGAGGCGATTTCTCAATCTTGTTTAAAAGAGGGAGTGGGTGATACTGATCAGCTTGAAGTTGGAACAGATGCTCTTTCTGTTAGTAAAGAAGCAGTAATAGATTTAAATTCTGATGCTCATTCTGTATCTAAGGTTGTTGAAACTGCTGAAGATTCTGATGCGAATTCTCTTTCTAAAGACGTTGAAACTGGTAATAGTTCTCTATCGTTTTCTGACTCCAATTTGACTTCAGTTAAGAGAAACATTGTTATTCCCTCCAAATTTAAAGATTATTATTTGTATTGAAAATTGTTTAGCTTGTTATTATTTGTTTTACTTTTTCTTATTCTTTCCTTTTCTTTTATGGAAAGGAGATGTTGTATCTGTACCTTTAATTGACTAGTTCTGTGACACATACTGTATTCCATATATGACATATCCATTGTTCCATGTTCTATGCCTGAGTTCTGCTGTCGTGTCACTTTTATCCGTTACCTGGACACGACAGCATCGCTCATCCTTAGCTTGTCTTGTGGGTTATTTTACTTTAATGATTTAAATATAATAAATCATTCAACTGAACTACTGCTTGATTTGTTGTTATTCTAAAATACAACAGTGACCTTTTAAAATGTAAAATGTTTTGTAAAATCGTGCTACAAAGTGCACACAGGTGAAAAAAATATCCCTAAAACTCCTTAACTGGAGGTGGGCCACAGAACCTCAAGGGTAGGATGACCAACCGTCCGTAAATTTCACGGACTGTCTGTAATTTGGAGCTCACATCCGTTGTCCGTGAGGATCCCTTCTACGAACGCCTTTTGTCCGTAATAATGGCCATTACAGGGAGCAGCACTGCTCCCCTGCGAGAAGCCTCAGTCCCCTGATGGGGCCGCTTTGCACTCCTCCTAGAGCACAAGAACAGCCCCACCACACCCGTTGTCATTCTGTCTGAGACCTGATTGCCACATGCAGAATGAAAATGGGGAAGTCTGGGCTGTTAAAGCATGTGGCGGCCTCCTCCTGCCTCAGTGTACAGCAGGACATTCTGTTAGATGGATAAAAGGTAAAACGCCCATGCTGCAACTTGAGAAAACAGTTTATATAAAGAAGCCTGTGAAACAAGTGAAAAAAGAACGGGTTTTAGGACTTTCACTGTCTCATCATTTTAGAACTGACACATTTTCAATATTATATTCAACAAAGCCATGGTTGCTGCTTTTTTATTTTAAGCACTAACAACCATTGACAAAGCCAATAGTCCTAGCTTGTTGTTGGTGTAATGATCCTTGCTGTATTATATATCTGTATGCAATGACAGAAACAACATAATACCAGTCGGGCGGAACACTTTGCTAAGCACAGACTTTTAGCATAGTTGTTTTAAGCCACGCCCTTATTTAAATCGAACACCCCGTTTGAAGAGACCCCTCAGTTTTTTACCCCACTTAAAGCCCTGGAAACAACACCATGTCACAGTCACCTCACGTCCTGGCACTGTGCATCACGCATGACTCATGACTTCTAAGTTTTCAGATTGCCTATGTGCAGGGGCATAGTCAACCCGCAGAATGGCTCGATTATGGTTGTATATTTGTGTCATAGGTAGCAGAAATCATCGGTTATGTAAAGCGCATAAAAGCAGCAGTGGGCTGATTATGCACATATTCTATGCCTGCAAATGGGTGCAAAAGGGAGCGGTGCGTCAATTTTTAAGTTATTCTTAACAGTGCCGGATTAAACCCTGTGGAGGTCCCTAGGAAGTCGAAATTTTGGGGACCTCCTCGCAAATTATCTCCTAATTCCCAATGCATCGGATTTTTTTTACGCACTGATAGTTGCCAGAAGATGCTCTTTTAAGAGACTGTTATGGGAATATGATGTCTGGTGTTTATGTACTTTAAGTTGTTAATTGGTACATTACTTTAATACAGTATTTTCTCTATAGAGTCTTTATTGTAAAGTTTTAATGTCTTTGAGTTAATTCATTCGTTTCTATCTTTTGGAAACAATATTTAAGAGAGCTTGATTTCAATTTTCTTTCAAGATCAAATCAATATTATGTTGATCCTTTGTTGTGGGCCCTTAAAAGGAGCAGGGCCTTTGGGCGTGTCCACTTTGCCTATTTGGTTACCAGGAACTGGCTCTTAAAAAGCAATCATATAATAATTTATTGGCACTGTGAAAACACAAAATGCAGACTGCACTGCTTAAAAACACAGACAGTCCATCAATCCGTAGTGTTTCTTGTTGCACTGCCTGTAATCCTCTGTAAACAGCACGATTCCCGGAAAAGGCCCAGGGCTCTTTTCAGCTCCTGTGCTAAAGCGGATGTGGCGTTGTGCCCGGACCTGCTGAAATTTGAACTTGGAAACCAGGCTCGAGTCTCGGCGTCCATTTTCATCATCCTTTGATTCTGTGCGAATTACGTTCACTCCGTGCTTCAAAACATATATGTAACAGGTGCTCACATAAAGCGCACCAATATCTTCGGTTAGAGATCGCGCTATTAAAAAACTGGAAGAAAAATAAAGACTTTTTATTACAAGCCAATATTTCCTTTGTGCCAAATATATCCCCAACAGACCAGACTCCGGTGAGACTCTATTTTTGAAGTTAAAAAAAATGCTTTATTGTATGAAATTGCCTCTGCTGCAAAATACGCCAATGGGGAAAATACATTTCCGTGTTTTTTCCCCAAACCTCCCACTTCCAGGTTTGAAAATGTTGGCGTGTACGCATTGTGTAGTTTGATACCTACATTTTACTGCTGCCACCGTCACTGGGAAAACCCCCACCAGTAGAACTAATTTCCTGACGGGAAGTCAAAAGAATGAAGTGCGTCATATTCATGACGTAGACAGGGACTTGCTGTGGTAATCGCCCCTCTGCGTAACGCTGGAGTCACTCTCTGGGCAGCGTTCCAAGACGCATGCACGCGCGCGCCTCCGCACGCTACAGTGTGTTGCAAGGTCATACTAATTCCTACAGCAAGTGCTTGCTTTCATTTCTGTCACGTGGTGAAACAATGGACCAGAAGCCGATTTACTCAACGAGGGAGTGAAAACTGCGAGGTGTAATTATTGTATTTTTAAACAGGTTAAATCGAGAGGTTTATCTGACCTACTCTGCTTAATTTGTGCCGGTGGAGCCGGCACCGGCATTTCGTTTTTGGGACCGGGAATTTTCCATCCTTGGACTTTGGAGTAAGAGAGGGAGAAAGGCAGAAAGGGAGGGCGAACGAGGAAGACAGTGACCAAGGGGAAAGCGTGGATGTAAAAGAACCTACAGTAGTGAAATAGAGATGGAAATTGCAGGGTGCTGGAAGACAGAGGCATGAGCTGAAATGAAAACGAATCTGTTTTGCTATAGTGGCAATCTCGGCACTTAGCCAAGAGGGTAGCAGGCTCCAAGGAAAAACCTTGAGCACTTTTTTTTGTGCACGTGAGCTGGACCATCTCATGGAATAATGCAAGTTTCTTGCAGAAAAAGGTGCCACAGATGTTTTTTGAAGGGAAGCACTTGCCGGGACGCCTCTTTGCTGGGGCAGCTGTCTCGCTCTTACAAACTAATAACATAACATAACATAACATAACAATGTTCAAGCGGGAGGGGGGCGGGGGGGGGGGGGACAAGCACCTCCACAGCCAATAGGTCTGGTGCTAGCCGCCAGCCTTTTAGCTTTGTTGAATCTTATTTTGTTGTGTTTTTTGCAAACTTTGTCATAGGGGAAACTTCAGGGCCACCATCACTCTAAAACACATTTGGCTGAAAGTAAAACTATTTTGGAGGTTTCAAACGCATGCAGTGCCATACGAGTCTCTGGCACAGAAGGGAACTACTTTTTGTGTGTTTGTGCTCCATGTGAAAGGGAAGAATGCTGTCACTCACAGTGAAGTTAGCCAATACCAGAAGTCGGGTGACGCACTGCCCTATGCTGCATGGGTTTTTAGTGGAAGAAAAATTGAATCACATAGTAACAGACCAATGAATAAAGAAAGCTGGATGAAAGCTTCCATAAGGGAGTATATTATATGTATAATTTTAGTAAAATGAAAAGTTATTGGCTAACTCTACATGTAATAGCACTGGGAAACTTACCTGATAGTTTTCCTTTTTCAGAGAATCACTGGGAGGTTTAACGTTATTACCACGTATTTTAAAGACAGAAACAAGCTAGTTATTTGTAATCAAGTGCGTTACAATAATAAAAATGGAACATTCTATGCCTTTGTCCATGTCAAAATATAAAAATGAAATGTAAAGATGTTCCTTTTTTATTTATTTTTAACAAAAATGATCAATATTTGGTTTTGCTTCCCATTTAATTCTCAAAACTCCATTCAGGATACAATTGAATGTTTAGAGTGATTATCATTACATTATGGTAAAATCACTAGATGTGGTGCATTTTTTCTATAGGTGAAAGATATCCACACCAAGTCTATAAGGAAATATACAAACTAACCCTGGGCAAAGCACTACACTACGCTCGCGTATTTTGCGAAGTTTGCGCAACTTCGCACTATGTGAACTGCACGTAGCACAGTGCGAACATGCGTAGCGTAGCGTTTTATTTTTGCTTGCTCGCGGTCCTCAACGTCAACTTGGCGACCGCGAGCAAGCAAAATGACATCCTCGCGGGACTTTTTCCTTGTTCGCGATCAGCAACATCAAGTTGCCGATCACGAGCATTGAAAATAAACCTCCCGGCGAGATTCTCAACACGGGGAGGTCAGGTTTCTCATTGTGAGTGGTCGTGCATGCTCGCGACCGCTCGCGATGAGAAACTACCAGTCCGCGTTGAGAAAGCTGCAGCTCGAGTAGAAATCTACTCGAGCGGCAAAAAAGTACAGCTCGCACTGTGCAAGATGCCGTTTTCAATGATTGCACGGTGCCGGATGCTTGTCCGCACTATGCAATCAGTGAAAACGACATCTTGCACAGTGCGAACATGCTACTACGCAGTTCACGTAGTGCTACGCGTAGCTTGCGTAGTGCGAAGTGCACTCCACGTAGCTTCGCGTAGTGCTACTTCGCGAACTACGGCCACCCCAAACATTTACTTTCTTTGCGATCAGTGCTAAATTTGAGCCGGTGGTTTCCGGAGCTGGGCACTGGGATTTAATTGTGTGGGTACTGCCATTGGCAGCGCTGGCAGTGGCAGTGTGTGCTGCAAGCTGAGGAGGCCTCCTGACGAGGGCCCTGGCACTTTTATTTTTTACAATGTAAGCACTGCTTTGCATTATTACATTAAACAAATAGTGGAGTTAGACCTCCCCATTCCTTATTGTGTTAATCAGAATTTTTAACAAAACTGACAACCTCTCCCAGACAGGGCCATGACCGTTGTGAAGATAAACGCGGATATTTATTCCTGGGTACGGCGAATGTTAGGATCATGTCAGTGGTGAAGACAGATGAAGATATTTATTCCTGGGACGGTTGAGTGTTACGATACCAAGCATGTGTGGACCTTAAATAAGTTTGACCTCTTCACCAGCACGAAAATAGACTGAGTCCAGAGGAGCTAACTGTGAATAAACTCTTGCAGAGTAATTGATTTGTGTGAAGTCTCGTTTGAGGAGTGGAGTGCAAGACCAGGACCAGAACTCACAAAAATCTTTATTTTTTCAATGTTTCCAAAATTTCCTAAAAAACGACGTCTTCTGCCTCCTTCAGACACGATTACATCCACACATGTGAGTGGTAAACTCTTGTCAGTTGTGACAACCACATCCTTTGATGACAGATGTTAACCTAGATGCTGAGACAAAATGAAGCTAACCCATATCTTTCATGTGCAATCTATTTAATAGCTGGTTAATAGATTTTCCTCACCAGCCAGGAGATGACTTGGAATTAGGGGGCATATGTACAAGAAAATGACGGAGCGCAGTGTTACGACAAAATTGGTAACGCCGCCCTCTGTCAGTTTCAAAACATTGGGGTGCGCCTTATTTACAAAAGTACGACACACCCCTGCGTTTCCCCTAGCGCAGTCGCTAAAGATACTGCCTAGCACCAGTGCAGGCACCCTTGCGCCATTTTTCTAGGGTGCTTGTGCTGCAGGTGTGATTATTTATGTGCAGGAAGGGACACAATCTTTACAGGCGATTTGCTCTCTCCATGTGTGCTGCAGAATGCAGCAAATCTGGAACAAGCAATATAGGAGGAGAAATAAAACATTTCTCCTCATATCTTCTGCTTAAGACCAGGTATTTCCTGGTCTTATTTTTGGCTCTGCCACATACCTTGTAAATATGGGGCAGCATCAAAAAGCAATGGGTGTTGTGGCAGAATGACCACTGCAACACTCACTGCACGTCCCTTTCACGCTAAGTGAATAGGGGCATTATTTACAAGGCAGCTTTAAGCCACAAAAAGGGGCTTAACTCCACGTTGTAAATAAGGCGAAGAAGTTAACACCACCAGAACATCCCTAAAAGGGATGTTCTGTTGGTGCTAAGTCCTTGTAAATATACCCCTATGTCCTTTGAGCTTTTTCACAATATTCCTCAAACTGCATATTTTGTTCTTAATGCATTGCACTGGTATATGTTGGTGAGGAAGCTGTAAACAGACATGTTTGAGCCCACATATCTTCGGTGTGGAGATACTCTATCAGTGGAGGCCCCCAAAAACTCGACAATACATGCACAGCACAGGCAATGATTTTGTAAAAAAAACTCTTGTGGAAAACACAAATTAAGTAGGTCTTATTTGGTAGCAGATAGGACACTAAGGACACACAAAGAAAACATGCTTTTATTGTGCCTCTGCGTGTTCCTGTGTGTGCGTGGCATAGCTGGAACCCATCACAGTGAGTATCATTAGGTGGACGTATGGTGGCTAAAGGTGGCATGCTGTTTTTCTCTGCGCTTCAGTTTTATAAGTTCTGGACAACTGAAAGAGTAGTCCACTCTCAATGCCGCTGGCCTCTGGGTGTCTCCTATGTAGTGATGCCTCCACACCAAGATGTGTCCTGCTGGGCAGAGGTAGGGTAGAAGGAAAGGGATTGTGAGCAGGGCCAGACTGGGAATGCAAACCATCCCTGGCAATTAAGTCAGACCGGTCACAGGGTGTGTGTGTGGGGGGGGGCTGCTGGTGGGAAACACTGCTGCTGCTTTTGGTACAGGCGGCCGATATTACAGCACTGCGGCAAAACCTGCCCCCTGTACCGAAAACGACACCCACCAGTCCAAAACCGGCCCACACCCTTCTGGCCCACCGGGAAAACACCCGGTGCCCGCTACGGCCAGTCCGGAGCTGGTTGTGCGGCATTGCAGAATGCTGTGGCATGGGCACCTGACTTCAGAACACTGCCTCCATTCCTGCCTTGGGAGACTTTACAGGGGCCTGGTACTCTGGGAAGGATGCCCAGTACAAAGAGACAGCAATGCCCCTTTCCCTCCAACCTCACCCCGCAGGTCCCGGATATCCAGTCATAGCAATACAACGGCCGCTGGTGTGTGGTTGACATCCTTTGGCAGCTGCATGTGGAAGGAGCACTCAGGCTATTACGGCCACCATCCCTCAACAAGATACCCTTGGTTTCAAGCCACGAGACCTCAAGTATTGTGCATCGCACTTAAGAGTAATGCAAATTTGTCTGTGCTTTGTGTTGGCTCTTGTGTTCCAGCCCCTTCCAAACAACAAAACATAACATAAAATAACATTACATAACATAAAATAAGATACAGTGTTGTAAAGTACGGGCATCATGCTGGATCCCGGATCTGGCAGGAGTTTCTAGGTTGGATCTGAGATCCGGCTGCCCCAGGGAAACATGCTAAATTTGTCCTTTGTAATTTTCTGATACTGGGACATAATTCGGCAGTGCCCGCACGTTGTCTGCATTCTATTGGCAGCAGTGAGGTACAGGTGGCAATGGTGGCTTCCTCATTTTATCATCCAGATTAGCCCAAAATGGAGGCCTGATTTCGTTCAAGTATCATCCTCACTGGGAGCCATCCGGAGCCAACACCAGCTTCTTATCACTTGACAGGTACTTAGGAGAAAATATGATTTGGAGGGAGGCTTTTGACCTTTTTCAACTCCCTATGTAAGAGATGTGCTTGCACTTTAAAAAGGCAAGGTTTGTCTGCCTGTATGAGTAATTTCACAAAGATTGACTTAAATGGCACCTACTATTTTTAAAATTCTTTTATAGCACTACTCATCAAGTGTAGAGTGTCAGAGCACTTCACATCCCATATAGAAACATAATAACTGATTCAAGCATTTAAATCTATGTACAGAAAATGTTACTTAAGACAGTAAAGGCTATAAGGCGTAGGAATCATAAATCTTCCGTTCTTGTAGATATTAAATGTTAAGAATGAACAGTGCGGAGAAACACAAAGTCAGTATTCAAAGTGTAACACAGTGATTGTTGCCTGTCCTAACAAGACTTTATTCCTTCTCAAAGTAACCCTTCTTTAAGGATAGAAACCCATGACCTAAAGTTTGCATGCAGCTCCTTGATGCCAGTATATAGGTCTTTGTGCTATGTGAGAAGGCTTGCAACTTATGAACTGGAAGGAGCTAAATGATTCAGTGTTAAAAGCAGTAGCCCACTTACCTGTCTAAATGAAATACAAATCTGCGATCTGCATGTTACACAATGTGCTTTTCAGAAGGCACATTAAGCCTCTATGCTACTTTATGAGTCAAAACTGTGGCTGAACAAAACACAGAACTCTCCCTGAACTGTGTTAACCCCTAGAGTTATGTTAGGATTATTATAACTAACTAAACATTGATGGGTACACAATGATCTCTGTAGCAGGTATTCTAACCCTGTAAGATATTTTAAAATCCAAAATCTTTGTGACCATTTAAGCAATCTAGAACATATTTAATGCTATCGACAAACAAATCTTTATTCGGCCGGAGCCATTAAAGCACAGGGATAACAGTAAAAATTGAATACAATACAAAAAAAGAATATTTCAGCAATGGTATGTTCCTGACAATGGGAGTTAAAGTGCTCAAGTGCAATTTAGTGTCACATATATCCATGTTGCCATTGTGTGTCTTTTGCCAATTTCTTTGCAGCAGATTTTTTTAAATAAATGTATACGTTGACAGTCAGTAGGGTGACCAGACGTCCCATATTTGCCTGGACAGTCCTGGTTTTTGAAGAACTGTGCCAGCATCCCGACACTTTCTTCCGAAATGAAAAAATGTCCCGGTTTTTAAGGGAAGATTGGATGAACCTGCACATTAATCGCAGTGTTGTGCAGGCTCACATTTCAACCGCCCTCTCAGAAAGCAGGCACAGAAGTTTTATTGTTTAGACTCCCCTGCTTTGCTGCCTCGCCTTATTCAGACAGCACAGCAGGATTTAATGAGGTGTGAATTAGGGCTGCACAGCCCATATGTGAAGGCCAGGCCCACCAGCAGCCGGACCCTGGAACTTTTCACAAAAGAGAGAGGGAACATGAAAAAATTTGAGTATATATATATATATATATATATATATATATATATATATATATATATATATATATATATGTATGTATTCACTGAAATAACAGAGGTTTCAGGGACCTTATAGTGAGTAATCAACATTTAAAAAACCTTAGAAATTCACTGAAAAAACACAGGTTTCAGGGACGTTATAGTTAGCCTGACATTTCACTCGTATAAAACCAGAGAAATTCAGCTGTTATAGTTAGCTGACCTAACTATAACTTGCGCCCCCGCAATGCACAGCTGATGACGTCACATATTACATCACTCATGACATGGTCAGTGACATCACTGATGACATCTCAAATGACATCACTGATGACAACACTGATGACATCATCGAGTAAGTGTGAGTGTTTCTAAAAAGTTTAAGAAAAGAAAAAAAATATATATATATACGCCAAGGTGTATTGAAGAATGGATGGGTGTATGAGTGTCTGTATGGATGACTCAGTAGGTGCGTGACTGACTGTAAGTGAGTGATTGTACGTCTCACAGTGAATGTATGGGTGAGTGACTAATCTGGATTAATGTCTGTATAAGTCTTTCAGTTGGCGTGTAAGTGGCTGCATGGGTTGGTGAGTAGCTTACTGAGTGTGTTCATGGGTTATTCATTGGTTGTCTGAGTACCTTTATGGGTGTCTGAGTGTCTGTGTTGTGCGTGACTCCCTGCAAGGATGTGTGAGTGGGTGTTTCAGTGTGTGTATGGGTTAATTAGTGCATGTGTGAGGGGCTGTATGGGTTCATGCGTATATCTGCGAGAGGCTGTATAGGTGAGTGAGTGTGCATATGGCTGTGTCAGTGAGTGAGTGGATATCTCAGTAGTATATGTATGAGTAACTAAATACGCGAAAGGCAGAATATATAGTGTTGGAGTATATAAGTGATTATGTGAGAGAGTGATTGTGAGTGGGGCTGTATGGATGAGTGTGTGCTTGTGTCTGTGATTGTATAAGAGAGTAACTATGTGTTAGTGTCTGTATGAATAAGTGAGGTGGTGTGTGTATAACTGTATAGGTGAGTAAATGGCAATGTGATTAATTCTTTGCATGACTGTCTAGGCGTGTGAGTAACTCTATGGGTGAATGGTGGTGTGTGAGTGCCTGTATGGGTATAGCCAAAGAACAACTAAAGGGTTTGGCCAAAGCGCAGTAAGGCTGCGCCAAATATCAGTTTAAACAAAACAAGATGCCAGTACTGCTATATCACGAAGAGGAGACCCGTTCCCGATCAAGGTGAGCCAGACCTTACGTTTCGAACTTAGACGCGGGCAGGTTACCCGTCATGGCATACCGGAGACCCCTTCTCCCCTCCCACACTCAATCATGGGCGGCTCTGTCCGAAAGGAAGCATGTTTACCAATATTCCTCATGCCAAACTGTCTATGGAGAAATTGTATTACCCGGAAGTACGGCAAAAATGACTCTGTGCTCTTCTATCCGATAGGTTTTGGCTCCCTGGGTTTTGTGACAAAGGCTGACTCGAATGCCAAAATCACTGAAACGATTACATGAGAAAGTGTCAGTAGGAAGAGTTGCGGTGTTAAGGTAAGCGCCTTACTCGAAAACAGAGCACTTGTTGATCGACTGTTCTCATGCAGTTCCAATCGAACCATGAATCTCAACAGACCTTTTTTCCACTCTCTCATCAACAGTCCACGATTGGGACTCCAATACACAAGACATTCTGAATTTTACTTTGCAAAAAGTATGGGAATTTGAGCTTGACCATTTTGTCCTATGGAAAGAAGATAAGGTAATTTTTTGAAAGTCCTGTTGGTCTTTTTTGAAGTTGAAGGTTTACCTCAGGAGTGAGGTTAATAAGGAATACATATATTTTTTGTCGTCCTACAGGAGTGAATCCCCAAGGTCCTGAAGAGAAGCTCCACAATTAATGGGCTTCGAAACGCGTCGACCCCATGTTGTTTGTCCAGGCCTATCATTGTATAATCATCACTTGTAAAGAGTTTTTGATTGCTTTTCAAATAATTGTTTGATGGCCTGTATTTGTATTATTCGTTGTGACTTGTAAAACTACCACAGTAACGTTTTCACCAATACCCCTCTGTCCACGACTAAAATAGAATCCCCTGTGTTTAGATGAGGGTATTCCCACACTGGTTCTTACCCCCCTTTTTCACTTCGTATGTCTGGTTTAGTGAGTAAGAAGTGTTTGAGAGAGTTTCTCACGGAATGTATGTTGATGTATAAATGAATTTGTGTAACTGAGATCTTTTCTACTTTGGTGCATACCTTTACCCCTACACATCACTTTCAGATAAAACAGTTTTTAAGATACCTCCCTCTCCCTCCGCTATGACAAATTTTGAAAAAATCCCTTTTTTGTGTAAATAACCAAAAAAAAGTGTCTAAATATTAAAAAGGATTTAGTCTGACATTTGTTTGTCTTTGTGCAGCAACAGTTTGAAGTCGTTGTGCATGAAATTAGCCAACTGATATAGCAGTACTGGCATCTTGTTTTGTTTAAACTGTATGGGTATAGGATAGCATATGTCAGTGGCTGATTAGATGAGTGATTGCGTCAATGAGTAACTGTGTGGGTGAGTGAGTGAATGTGTGTGTAGCCCTATGAATCAGTGAATGGGTATGTACTAACTGGTATTGCTGTGTCTATGGTATTGAGATTGGTAGTATGTATTTTAGAGTGGGTCTATGAAAGGTTATATTAGGGTATGACGAGGTGCATCAGATATTAAGTGGATGGTGTCATCAGTGATGTCATTTGAGATGTCATCAGTGATATCACTGACCATGTCATGAGTGATGTAATATGTGACGTCATCAGCAGTGCATTACAAGTTTTCCATAGGAACCGTTAGTCGTAGAAGGATATCATCTAACTTACCACCAGACCAGAAAGACTTGCTAGCCATAGCACCTCTGAGAGAGTGGGCTTGAAATTTAGAAAGGTCAATACCAGCGAAGTTCATAGCTAGCTTGACCCATCTAGAGATAGAGCAGGACGAAACTGGTTTTAAAGGTTTAACAAAAGAAATGAGAAGTTGATTAGCATCCTGAGGGCGAAGGTCTCTCATTCTGGAATCATATTCTTTCATACAATCCTGTCTTGTAATGAAATCCTCCATCCAGACACTTCTACATCCACTCAGTCTTCAATGCAGATTCCTATATATAAAATAATTATATAAATAACAAACCAAACCACATTCATTGGATGATGTAATCAGTGATGTCATCAGTGATGTCTTTAGAGATGTCATCAGTGATGTCACTGACCTTATCATGAATGATGTAATATGTGACATTATCAGCGGGCACGCGAGGTATACTTAGTACAACTAACTATAACGGAGGAATTTCAATGGTTTTGTACGAGTGAAATGTCCAGCTAACTATAACACCCCTGAAACCTATGGTTTTTTCAGTGAATATATATATATATATATATATATATATATATATATATATATATGAACACATCAACAAAGTTACCCTTGTGAAGACGCCAAACACTTGGGGGAGCTTAAGCCTTTCGTTTATTAAGGATCACAGGTAAGTTGCAGGTGCTTCCTCACACCACAGAAAGCCTGACGCGTTTCGAACGGCTATCGTTCTTTTTCGAAGGCTCCATTGTCCATTCACCTGCATGCTTGTTCTAATAAGTATCCGCAAAGCAGCATTGGCCCCGCCCCGAGAGGCGTCAGCATTGCAAGTGCCGCTGGTACTCGTAGTTTCTCCAGTGAGTGCTGCAGGGAAGGCAATGCAAAGTATTACCCATGTGGGTTTGGGATGAGGAGACACGGAGCAGCCTCTTGCTTTTACAAGTCCTTAACACCGGAACTCCCCTACTCCAATTGCAGTAACCCCAGTGAGTCACTGCTGGATCCGCCGTGGCAGTGGGGCATCTTCGCGACCGGGCTGGCCGCAAAAAATGAACACATCAACAAAGTTACCCTTGTGAAGACGCCAAACACTTGGGGGAGCTTAAGCCTTTCGTTTATTAAGGATCACAGGTAAGTTGCAGGTGCTTCCTCACACCACAGAAAGCCTGACGCGTTTCGAACGGCTATCGTTCTTTTTCGAAGGCTCCATTGTCCATTCACCTGCATGCTTGTTCTATTAAGTATCCGCAAAGCAGCATTGGCCCCGCCCCGAGAGGCGTCAGCATGGCAAGTGCCGCTGGTACTCGTAGTTTCTCCAGTGAGTGCTGCAGGGAAGGCAATGCAAAGTATTACCCATGTGGGTTTGGGATGAGGAGACACGGAGCAGCCTCTTGCTTTTACAAGTCCTTAACACCGGAACTCCCCTACTCCAATTGCAGTAACCCCAGTGAGTCACTGCTGGATCCGCCGTGGCAGTGGGGCATCTTCGCGACCGGGCTGGCCGCAAAAAATGAATACATCAACAAAGTTACCCTTGTGAAGACGCCAAACACTTGGGGGAGCTTAAGCCTTTCGTTTATTAAGGATCACAGGTAAGTTGCAGGTGCTTCCTCACACCACAGAAAGCCTGACGCGTTTCGAACGGCTATCGTTCTTTTTCGAAGGCTCCATTGTCCATTCACCTGCATGCTTGTTCTATTAAGTATCCGCAAAGCAGCATTGGCCCCGCCCCGAGAGGCGTCAGCATTGCAAGTGCCGCTGGTACTCATAGTTTCTCCAGTGAGTGCTGCAGGGAAGGCAATGCAAAGTATTACCCATGTGGGTTTGGGATGAGGAGACACGGAGCAGCCTCTTGCTTTTACAAGTCCTTAACACCGGAACTCCCCTACTCCAATTGCAGTAACCCCAGTGAGTCACTGCTGGATCCGCCGTGGCAGTGGGGCATCTTCGCGACTGGGCTGGCCGCAAAAAATGAACACATCAACAAAGTTACCCTTGTGAAGACGCCAAACACTTGGGGGAGCTTAAGCCTTTCGTTTATTAAGGATCACAGGTAAGTTGCAGGTGCTTCCTCACACCACAGAAAGCCTGACGTGTTTCGAACGGCTATCGTTCTTTTTCGAAGGCTCCATTGTCCATTCACCTGCATGCTTGTTCTATTAAGTATCCGCAAAGCAGCATTGGCCCCGCCCCGAGAGGCGTCAGCATTGCAAGTGCCGCTGGTACTCGTAGTTTCTCCAGTGAGTGCTGCAGGGAAGGCAATGCAAAGTATTACCCATGTGGGTTTGGGATGAGGAGACACGGAGCAGCCTCTTGCTTTTACAAGTCCTTAACACCGGAACTCCCCTACTCCAATTGCAGTAACCCCAGTGAGTCACTGCTGGATCCGCCGTGGCAGTGGGGCATCTTCGCGACCGGGCTGGCCGCAAAAAATGAACACATCAACAAAGTTACCCATGTGAAGACGCCAAACACTTGGGGGAGCTTAAGCCTTTCGTTTATTAAGGATCACAGGTAAGTTGCAGGTGCTTCCTCACACCACAGAAAGCCTGACGCGTTTCGAACGGCTATCGTTCTTTTTCGAAGGCTCCATTGTCCATTCACCTGCATGCTTGTTCTATTAAGTATCCGCAAAGCAGCATTGGCCCGCCCCGAGAGGCGTCAGCATTGCAAGTGCCGCTGGTACTCGTAGTTTCTCCAGTGAGTGCTGCAGGGAAGGCAATGCAAAGTATTACCCATGTGGGTTTGGGATGAGGAGACACGGAGCAGCCTCTTGCTTTTACAAGTCCTTAACACCGGAACTCACCTACTCCAATTGCAGTAACCCCAGTGAGTCACTGCTGGATCCGCCGTGGCAGTGGGGCATCTTCGCGACCGGGCTGGCCGCAAAAAATGAACACATCAACAAAGTTACCCTTGTGAAGACGCCAAACACTTGGGGGAGCTTAAGCCTTTCGTTTATTAAGGATCACAGGTAAGTTGCAGGTGCTTCCTCACACCACAGAAAGCCTGACGCGTTTCGAACGGCTATCGTTCTTTTTCGAAGGCTCCATTGTCCATTCACCTGCATGCTTGTTCTATTAAGTATCCGCAAAGCAGCATTGGCCCCGCCCGGAGAGGCGTCAGCATTGCAAGTGCCGCTGGTACTCGTAGTTTCTCCAGTGAGTGCTGCAGGGAAGGCAATGCAAAGTATTACCCATGTGGGTTTGGGATGAGGAGACACGGAGCAGCCTCTTGCTTTTACAAGTCCTTAACACCGGAACTCCCCTACTCCAATTGCAGTAACCCCAGTGAGTCACTGCTGGATCCGCCGTGGCAGTGGGGCATCTTCGCGACCGGGCTGGCCGCAAAAAATGAATACATCAACAAAGTTACCCTTGTGAAGACGCCAAACACTTGGGGGAGCTTAAGCCTTTCGTTTATTAAGGATCACAGGTAAGTTGCAGGTGCTTCCTCACACCACAGAAAGCCTGACGCGTTTCGAACGGCTATCGTTCTTTTTCGAAGGCTCCATTGTCCATTCACCTGCATGCTTGTTCTATTAAGTATCCGCAAAGCAGCATTGGCCCCGCCCCGAGAGGCGTCAGCATTGCAAGTGCCGCTGGTACTCATAGTTTCTCCAGTGAGTGCTGCAGGGAAGGCAATGCAAAGTATTACCCATGTGGGTTTGGGATGAGGAGACACGGAGCAGCCTCTTGCTTTTACAAGTCCTTAACACCGGAACTCCCCTACTCCAATTGCAGTAACCCCAGTGAGTCACTGCTGGATCCGCCGTGGCAGTGGGGCATCTTCGCGACCGGGCTGGCCGCAAAAAATGAACACATCAACAAAGTTACCCTTGTGAAGACGCCAAACACTTGGGGGAGCTTAAGCCTTTCGTTTATTAAGGATCACAGGTAAGTTGCAGGTGCTTCCTCACACCACAGAAAGCCTGACGTGTTTCGAACGGCTATCGTTCTTTTTCGAAGGCTCCATTGTCCATTCACCTGCATGCTTGTTCTATTAAGTATCCGCAAAGCAGCATTGGCCCCGCCCCGAGAGGCGTCAGCATTGCAAGTGCCGCTGGTACTCGTAGTTTCTCCAGTGAGTGCTGCAGGGAAGGCAATGCAAAGTATTACCCATGTGGGTTTGGGATGAGGAGACACGGAGCAGCCTCTTGCTTTTACAAGTCCTTAACACCGGAACTCCCCTACTCCAATTGCAGTAACCCCAGTGAGTCACTGCTGGATCCGCCGTGGCAGTGGGGCATCTTCGCGACCGGGCTGGCCGCAAAAAATGAACACATCAACAAAGTTACCCATGTGAAGACGCCAAACACTTGGGGGAGCTTAAGCCTTTCGTTTATTAAGGATCACAGGTAAGTTGCAGGTGCTTCCTCACACCACAGAAAGCCTGACGCGTTTCGAACGGCTATCGTTCTTTTTCGAAGGCTCCATTGTCCATTCACCTGCATGCTTGTTCTATTAAGTATCCGCAAAGCAGCATTGGCCCGCCCCGAGAGGCGTCAGCATTGCAAGTGCCGCTGGTACTCGTAGTTTCTCCAGTGAGTGCTGCAGGGAAGGCAATGCAAAGTATTACCCATGTGGGTTTGGGATGAGGAGACACGGAGCAGCCTCTTGCTTTTACAAGTCCTTAACACCGGAACTCACCTACTCCAATTGCAGTAACCCCAGTGAGTCACTGCTGGATCCGCCGTGGCAGTGGGGCATCTTCGCGACCGGGCTGGCCGCAAAAAATGAACACATCAACAAAGTTACCCTTGTGAAGACGCCAAACACTTGGGGGAGCTTAAGCCTTTCGTTTATTAAGGATCACAGGTAAGTTGCAGGTGCTTCCTCACACCACAGAAAGCCTGACGCGTTTCGAACGGCTATCGTTCTTTTTCGAAGGCTCCATTGTCCATTCACCTGCATGCTTGTTCTATTAAGTATCCGCAAAGCAGCATTGGCCCCGCCCGGAGGGGCGTCAGCATTGCAAGTGCCGCTGGTACTCGTAGTTGCTCCGTGTCTCCTCATCCCAAACCCACATGGGTAATACTTTGCATTGCCTTCCCTGCAGCACTCACTGGAGAAACTACGAGTACCAGCGGCACTTGCAATGCTGACGCCTCTCGGGGCGGGGCCAATGCTGCTTTGCGGATACTTAATAGAACAAGCATGCAGGTGAATGGACAATGGAGCCTTCGAAAAAGAACGATAGCCGTTCGAAACGCGTCAGGCTTTCTGTGGTGTGAGGAAGCACCTGCAACTTACCTGTGATCCTTAATAAACGAAAGGCTTAAGCTCCCCCAAGTGTTTGGCGTCTTCACAAGGGTAACTTTGTTGATGTGTTCATTTTTTGCGGCCAGCCCGGTCGCGAAGATGCCCCACTGCCACGGCGGATCCAGCAGTGACTCACTGGGGTTACTGCAATTGGAGTAGGGGAGTTCCGGTGTTAAGGACTTGCAAAAGCAAGAGGCTGCTCCGTGTCTCCTCATCCCAAACCCACATGGGTAATACTTTGCATTGCCTTCCCTGCAGCACTCACTGGAGAAACTACGAGTACCAGCGGCACCCTGCAATGCTGACGCCTCTCGGGGCGGGGCCAATGCTGCTTTGCGGATACTTAATAGAACAAGCATGCAGGTGAATGGACAATGGAGCCTTCGAAAAAGAACGATAGCCGTTCGAAACGCGTCAGGCTTTCTGTGGTGTGAGGAAGCACCTGCAACTTACCTGTGATCCTTAATAAACGAAAGGCTTAAGCTCCCCCAAGTGTTTGGCGTCTTCACAAGGGTAACTTTGTTGATGTGTTCATTTTTTGCGGCCAGCCCGGTCGCGAAGATGCCCCACTGCCACGGCGGATCCAGCAGTGACTCACTGGGGTTACTGCAATTGGAGTAGGGGAGTTCCGGTGTTAAGGACTTGTAAAAGCAAGAGGCTGCTCCGTGTCTCCTCATCCCAAACCCACATGGGTAATACTTTGCATTGCCTTCCCTGCAGCACTCACTGGAGAAACTACGAGTACCAGCGGCACTTGCAATGCTGACGCCTCTCGGGGCGGGGCCAATGCTGCTTTGCGGATACTTAATAGAACAAGCATGCAGGTCAATGGACAATGGAGCCTTCGAAAAAGAACGATAGCCGTTCGAAACGCGTCAGGCTTTCTGTGGTGTGAGGAAGCACCTGCAACTTACCTGTGATCCTTAATAAACGAAAGGCTTAAGCTCCCCCAAGTGTTTGGCGTCTTCACAAGGGTAACTTTGTTGATGTGTTCATTTTTTGCGGCCAGCCCGGTCGCGAAGATGCCCCACTGCCACGGCGGATCCAGCAGTGACTCACTGGGGTTACTGCAATTGGAGTAGGTGAGTTCCGGTGTTAAGGACTTGTAAAAGCAAGAGGCTGCTCCGTGTCTCCTCATCCCAAACCCACATGGGTAATACTTTGCATTGCCTTCCCTGCAGCACTCACTGGAGAAACTACGAGTACCAGCGGCACTTGCAATGCTGACGCCTCTCGGGGTGGGGCCAATGCTGCTTTGCGGATACTTAATAGAACAAGCATGCAGGTGAATGGACAATGGAGCCTTCGAAAAAGAACGATAGCCGTTCGAAACGCGTCAGGCTTTCTGTGGTGTGAGGAAGCACCTGCAACTTACCTGTGATCCTTAATAAACGAAAGGCTTAAGCTCCCCCAAGTGTTTGGCGTCTTCACAAGGGTAACTTTGTTGATGTGTTCATTTTTTGCGGCCAGCCCGGTCGCGAAGATGCCCCACTGCCACGGCGGATCCAGCAGTGACTCACTGGGGTTACTGCAATTGGAGTAGGGGAGTTCCGGTGTTAAGGACTTGTAAAAGCAAGAGGCTGCTCCGTGTCTCCTCATCCCAAACCCACATGGGTAATACTTTGCATTGCCTTCCCTGCAGCACTCACTGGAGAAACTACGAGTACCAGCGGCACTTGCAATGCTGACGCCTCTCGGGGCGGGGCCAATGCTGCTTTGCGGATACTTAATAGAACAAGCATGCAGGTGAATGGACAATGGAGCCTTCGAAAAAGAACGATAGCCGTTCGAAACGCGTCAGGCTTTCTGTGGTGTGAGGAAGCACCTGCAACTTACCTGTGATCCTTAATAAACGAAAGGCTTAAGCTCCCCCAAGTGTTTGGCGTCTTCACAAGGGTAACTTTGTTGATGTGTTCATATATATATATATATATATATATATATTTATATATTTATATATGCACCAAGAAACTCCCCAAGCAACCTCCAATCATCACGATCGGCGAAGCATAGAAAGGAGACGGACCACAGGATCTCGCCTCAGTTGTTCTTTAATGGCACAGGTAAAACAGCAGCAGCAAGACGCTTTTCGGGCTCGTGGGCCCTTGATCACATGCAAGTTGTTACTTAATTTACAATTATTATATATGCTGTGAATGCAAAAGACACACCCCCTGAGTGAAATGGCATCAGAGATCACATGCTCATAGACATAGTGAAAAAAACTGGTAGTTTTCTTAAAAAGTTGCCATATATAAAGTGCATAAATGCGAAAACGGTCGATGAAAAGACAATGTCATGATAAACAGTTCAAGATTATACACTTTTCAAGATTTTAAACTGTGTGGGCTTTCGTATAACGGTTTAAATACTTGTTGCTGCAAAATTATCAACAGACAACAAAAAGAGCCCAAAATCATTCCGGATAAATCCTATATTTATTCACCCATCAGTGGTGAATGATAAGCTATAACCATTGTCATTATCTATACAACTGCATTCAAAGATTCAGGGGAAATGTAATAGACATTATAAAGTGCAAAGAACATTTTTTTAGTTTATACCAATATGCAATCTAATGTAAACATCACATAACATATAATTTCATATATATAGTTAGAAGTAACTCCATTACCAATTGTGCAAAAAATAGATGTGCAAATATAGAAGTGCTAAAAAGTTTGCAAGATAAAGTGCCACCTGTAGGATGATGGGATATAGAAACTGTGTTAAAAATGTAAATAACAATATAAAATCCAGGATAAAACCTAAATTAATTGTTAAAATCACATATAAAATCACAATTCTAAAAACACCCTATAACATCCAATGTATAAAAAAAGTGTGAACACCACATAAAATCAGGAAGAGAGAGCAGAATTTCATAATATTTACAGCAAAAAAGTGAAGCTACGAGGTGGGGCAACAGGGAACCTGACTACCCCACAAAAATATGGTAAGTGACTGGAATATCAAGTGCCCACAGGCCGGAATAACCGATATTATCAAACTAGGTGGTCGGGAACCTACCCACCAGTATTGTCCTGCCTGGGCCTTACTCAGAAAGCAGGGTACATACCATCCAAGCATCTCATAGTAGCACCAAGAACAGAGCAGCAATACTACACCACAGACAAAGTCCTAAAGGAAAGTGTACATGTCCTCAGAATTATATATATATATATACAAACACTCCTTGGTACGAGTTCCTTGCAAGAAAAAACCAAGAGCCGTGGCCACAAATCGATTGAGCGCATTTATTAGGCATGAGAAACACCCAACTCGTTTCGAAGTTGCCTCACTTGTTCACGGGAAGTGAGGCAACTTCGAAACGCGTTGTTTTTTTCGTGCCTAATAGATGCGCTCAATCAAATTGTGGCCACGGCTCTTGGTTTTTTCTACCAAGGAGTGTTTGGATGTTTGTTGGGGATAGCGACTCCGCCATGTGCCCGCCGTGGTAAAGAGGCTTGGACACGCCACAAATTTGACTATATATATATATATATATATATATATATATATATATATATATATATATATATATATATATATATATATATGTATGTATGTATGTATGTATGTATGTATGTATGTATATATATATATATATATATATATATATATATATATATATATATATATATATATATATATATATATATATATATATATATATATATATAAAAAAAAATGTTCCAATGTCACCCTGACTGCCGAACTCTGGACGGGTGCCTCTTTTCTGCAAACGTGAAGGGTGGAATCACGGTAATAAATGAAGGCTCAGACGCAGAGCACTCGCGGGACACTGTTGATTTTAATAGCATAAATGAGCAAATGCACTTCGGCGTGCTGCCTTCTTCAGTGCTCTACCACAATGCACCACAAAATTATGTGTTTTTCCATAAAGTTCTTTTTAAATAGAGAATGGAGCCATCAGCAGCAACAAAGGACTATGGCCAGTCGTTATTCCTTTCCTGAAGTCATTGGTTGCCATCTTGGTATGCACATCAATGGTTTTAATTCAATGGTGGACAAATCGTTTTTCAGTTATAAAAAGTTCTTTGGTTCTCAAATGAACATATGCTGCATGCAGCGTTTATTGGGGGGGCATTGCGGCCCCTCAAAAATCATGTTTTACAAATGCCTTTATAAAACTAAACAAAATCATGCACTGCCAAAGTCAAACTTCTGGCAGCCAACAGCAGAAGTGTTAGCTTGTCAATGCTTGTTCTTTTTGCTACTTCTTTAATCAAACACATCTTACACTCTATTCCTATGCCTCTACTCCACCTCCCGATATGTGCAAACTCCCATAACTTCACAAATTTTCCCCAACTTTCCCTTGTGAATCATGATTCAGAAAAGCGTCTGACAAATTCCATCAGCGGAAAAAATGTGTCCCTTAGAAATTCGTGAATGCCTGAGAAACAATTTTTTTAAAAGTTCGAACCTCACAAGAAGGAGATGGCGGACAAAATAGGCTGTAGTGGCGTCTGGACTAACAAGGCGAATCACTGGTGAAAGTAGAAGGATTGTGTTAGTAGTAAAGAAATGGCTCAGGTGTTTTTTTTACCAGGATTTGTGTCCATCCCTTTATTCCTTTCTTTATAGCCCAAAGTTATCTTACTTCTGGCACTTATATATTTTGCTTTCCTCAGGTAAAACAATAATACAAGTATCAGAATGCAAATGAAAACAAGCATTGGCAAAGTCAATAGGTCTAGTTTTTGGGGCCTATAGGCTTCACCAATTGTGTTTAGCCATGCTGCACCGCATCCCCAGTTCTGTGCGGGGTGGCTAAAGATTCAAACAAAAGCCTTGGATGCGGCCACCCATGTAAATTTGTACCCCTATGCACCCATACTCTAGTCTACAAATAGGCATTGGATGCAATTGGGAATGAAAGCAACCTGGGGGAGGGGGGGGGGGCAGAAGCAACACAGAGGTAGCGGGTGGGTGGGAGAAGCACCAGGTGAGAGATTGACATGAAATGGGTGTGCTTTCGCAAAATAGCAATGGGGCAATGCATGCACGAGGACAAGCGCGACATGGAGGAGGCAAGGAGAAGCACAAGGACAACAGAGGGCAACATTGAGCACAGGGCAGAGAGAAGTACAAAAGGGAGGAAGCCATAAAACATGCACTCTTATGAGAGAAAATGTATTGCTTGAAAAGCAAGCAATGGAAGCATAGAAGCCAGTTAAACAAAAGTGATGGTAAAGAGGCAATCCTCCATGGGAGGGACAAACATAAGATTGACAGGCTGGTTCACCAGTAAGAAGCAGGTAAATGAGGGTGACAAGAAAACCAACCAGTGGGCGGGCTCCAAGCCCCTGTCTGTGCCTGGTAAGCCCGCAATGTTTCGACACAGACAGAGAATACACTGGCTAGTAGGTGAGACCTAAAATACAGGACAGGACAGGCTGAGCAACTCATCTGACACAGGGAAACACCATATGCAGCTTTTATAGGTCTCAGGTGACCAAAGCATTTCTTAAACATCATTTCTCCACAGACTGACTGGATTCACATTTCTGTGTTCAATGGCTTGTGAAAGCAAAGACAAAAGCTAGGACCAAGGTGATCTGATGGAGCCCCAGAGGTACTTTGTTAAGCTAGTTTGAACTGTGGTCTTATGGGCTCAGCATATATGCCAGTCAATAGACCTAGGCTACACTTGACCCCAATGCAATATTGCAATATTGAAATGTCAACGTGCATCAGTGAATTTTAGTGAACTGAACTCTCGTACACAAGGTACTACTAGAAACAGCCTCTTTTCACTTTGGAGATCAATGAAGCAGTAAGTAATACTGCTCCTTGGAGTAATTATTACATGTATAACCCAGTGCCAAATGGCTAAATATGAAACTGAAGAAATAAATTAAGAAACGAAAAAAGACAAAGCAAATTTTTCTAATATATTGAACATTTAAAAGGTTCTTTTGCAAATGTGACCTGACAAATGCAATTTGTTGAAAATATTGGCTTGCGGTTGGATTATTCAAATCTTTCCTGAAATATGCAGTTTCTCTTCATAATGGATACTTGGGCCCATATTTTGGAAATCTTTGTGTTCTTGCGGCATGCAAGGTGACACAAGGAGAATGCAAAGGCTTCAGTGATATGTACAACTCCGTGAAAGGCCTGATTTGAGTGGCCTTGTAAAGAATGTAATACAATGCAGCTGCTTGCACTGCGTTACGTTACATTTCAACCTGTAAAGCATTCCATGAGCGGAGCCTGGGCAACTTGCTGATAACATTAGCAACTTTGGGGCATATTACCAACGATTAGCGATATTTATCGCTAACTAGGCTTAGCAACAAATTTTTTATCGCTAAGCATCGCCGGAAATTATCGCTGAGATAACGTGCTATTAGCAACGTTTATCTCCAAAGCGATAAATTTACCGGCGATAGCCTGAATATCGCTGAGAATACAGCGATATTCACATATTAGCGACAAAATGCTCTCAGCCATGTTATCCACCTCCCATTGGATAACATGGCTAAGAACTGGTCTGAGCAGGCATTATTTTTTGGAGATATTCACGCTTAGCGCGAATATTTCCAACGCTACGCCTGCCTTGTTAATAGGCGATAGTGACGTTATCGACTGCTTTCAGTCGCTAACGGGTTGGGTACGCCCACTTTGCATGTCATTAGCGATAAACATCGCTGACATGCAAAGTGGGCCCCAAACCGCTCGCTATCGCCTAAAAGCTGTCGCTAATATCAGTTAGCGACAGGGCGATAGAATTGCTAAATTGGCGATAATTGTTAGTCTCTGTATGAAATTTTTCTTCTTTCTTTCTTTTTTTTTTTTTTTAAGATCTTTTATTTGCGTCAAGGGGAGCAGCAAAGAACAAAATAGAATTATTTACATACAGCAAAAATAAAATCAGTACAAAAACATATCAATAACAAAATGATAGAAAAATAATAATACAGTTTTTAAAAAAGCAATTTTTATGACATAATTAATCCCCACATTTTATCCACTTTCCGCTTTCTATGCAGACCCCTTGTAATCGCTAGAGAATGCTTCATATTATATATTTCCTTGACGAGACTCCACCATTCCATAACCGTTGGTGGGTTTTGTTGAACCCATACTCTCGCAATAGTCAGCCTAGCACATGTAATTAAAATATTCAACAGGTCACATAACAAACTATTGACCCCTGAGACACCCACGAATACATCTGTCAAAGAAAAAACAATAGGACTAGCTAATCTAGTAGAAACAATTTTAGTAACACCATTCCAAAATTCAGCAAGATGCGGACAAGAAAAGAACATATGAATAATATCAGCCCCGATTAAATCACATTTAGGGCATTTCGTACGATCACTAAATTTATTATTTGTTACCCATTTAAGAATCCTGTCCGGTGTGTAATACAGCTGGCATATTGTTTTAAATAGCTGCAGTTTAAGGTTTGAAGATTGAACAGAAAGATTGAGGCTATTTAAAGATGAAATGATCAGATCCGGTGATACATTCATAGCCAATTTTCTTGTCCATTTTTCTGCCATTTTAGTGATATCGTTAACATTCTAATCAGAAAATATTTTGTACCCAATACTAATCAAGGCTTTATCTGCTTCTCTATAAATACAATTCCAAACTTCAGATTCTACCACATTAATAAATTCTAACTTCCTCAAAAAGTAATCCCTAATTTGATAGTATTTAAACCTAGCCCCCTCTGACAAATTATAACAGGCCTTCAATCTTTCAAATGCAAAAAAAGCCGTTATGATCATATAAGTCTCCTAATACTTTAATACCACATTCTGATAGTACTCGGCCAGCTGGATCCTGAAAAATTTCCGGTAAACCCGGATTAAACCACAAAGGGGTTTTATAGTGAAACAGGGTAACTACTTTTAACAAGAATGGAGCGCCAGATGTTAACTGTATCTCGTATCGTCTTGAATTTAACCCGTTTAAAATAATTGGGGTCATTTAGTCTGTAGAGAAACATGTTTGCATCTACTTCTAACAAAAATCTATGAAAATATAAGCACTTATCAGGGATCAGCAAGCTACGGAATCAGGTCAAAAAAGCGGACCAATAATAAAGTTTAAAATCTGGAAGGCCCAGTCCTCCTTGATTAAATGGAAGTTTAAGAAGAGACACAGCCCGCCGCGCTTTCTTATAGCCCCAGATGAAGCTGCTGATAACACCTTCTAATCTATGAATATAAGAATTATTAACCCGTAGAGGTATAGAGGGAAAAAGATATAAATATTTTGGTAATATTTTCATTTTAACCAAATTTATTCGGCCAATAATACTAAGCGGTAGTTTATGCCATTTCTTAAATAATATCGCCGTCTCCTTTAATAACGGTTCATAATTTAATGCCACAATTGAATCAATATTCGAAGAAATTTTTACCCCCAGATACGTTGCAACATCACATCTCCCTATCACCGAAGCTGAAAGTTGGTGATTCGAAACGATTTGAGTTTTACTAGCATTAAGGCGATAGCCAGACACTAAGCCAAAACCCCACTGGGCTGCCACGCACGACCCCGCCGTCGTGCGTGGCAGCCCAGGCTGAGACAGCTTCCCGGGCACACACACAGCTTCACCCGAGTACTTCACAGGTCTTTAAAAGACCATTTGCTTGTTAAGGAGGCTTTGTTCTTTTTCACCCCTTCTTAGAGCCCCTGCATCTCCACTCTGCCTATTGCTGGAAGAATTAGCCCCCCGAAAGTTTTTCCTAGCCCCCCCCAAATTTGGCTCTAGTTGTGACTCTGCCCCCCCCTTGTCTTCTAACTCTTTTCGTTGCCTTCAGTTGACCCCACGCTTCCTCTCACCATTTCTCTAGTGGCCATTTCTGTTATTTATTTTCCTTCTATCATTTTCCTTTATGCCTGTTCATCCCATACCCCAATTTTTGAGGGTCAAGCCTGCAAGAGCATGCACTGGCGCATGAGCCTCGCTTGTGAGACACTATTGTATACAAAAAAGCTTGGAGGCCGCTATTGCATAGCATTTGTTGGCTTCAAATCACTCTACTTTACAGCCTCCTAAATTGGCCATTGTAGGCACAACGTCATTTCCTATCATTTCTGTGGAGCAGGGACCAAGCACAGATGGATACACGTTAATCCTTGCCTGTCTGCTGCTACCACCGTGATGTAAGTACTATTATTCCCCTTCCCTCTCCCCCTGCCTGCTGCTCCCTCCATAGCATTTCTTTTATTTATTTTTGTCCATGTTGCTTAGACCTTGCTTGCTCCCTGTCCATGTCCATCTAAATCGAGTGCATGATTTGAGGCACATTCTGACAAGTTTCTGTCTGTTTGGTATCAGGCTGTTTATTGAACAGATGGCGTCTGCTTCTCCTCCAGAAAGGCCTTCCTTTAGATGCTCCAGTTTGGTTATATGTTATTACAACGAACTCCGTTGTAACGCATGCCTTTACCACGCATGCATTACAACGGAATACTATTTTCACGCATAACCTTCTCCACGTTTTTTCCGTGGTGACGTGTTACGTAATAAATAAAAACGGCAGTTTCCTTCCTCTACGATGCCGATTCCCTGCACTTCTCTAATTAAGGTTAGTGTTTTTTTTGAGGGGGGAAACCCCCCCTCACCCCCCATTTTTTAATTGTACCCTTTACCACACATGCCTTTACTACGTACCTCGTAGTAAACGTATGCGTGGTAAAGGTTTTCGTTGTAACCACGCATGCGTTGTAATGCATGCGTGGTTAAGCTTTTCGTTGAAACGGCCGCGTTGTAGTGGCCGTTTCCCCTCCAGTTTCTATGGCTGGGCTAGCACCACACCATTTGAAGGCTGGTACTGTTGGTTTCTCATGATAAGCCACAAACCTGTATATGTTTCCGAGGTAGGGAGAGAAGCAGGGTGAGCCTTTCTTCCCTCACTCCAGTGGCTTAACAAAGGCCCCTGCAGCCCCCGCAGTGTGTGGGCGAGCTCCATGGGGCCCCCTCAGCACAGTAACCTGGCCTGAGAGCCCTTGAGTGAGTCTAGAGAGGGCCCCCTCCATGTACTTCACAGGGGGGGGCTCCCTGAAATTTCATTACGTAATTGTGTCACTCTGATACCAGGCCCAGGATGGCTGTGTCACACACAGCAGTGTGCAGTGCAGGCATTACCACAGTGGTAAAGGCAGTGTGAAACTTGAAAGGATTGTAGCAAGTGGCAGACCTTGGAAAGCTCTTCCCACAGCTCTACCCGAGGTGTGGTGCAGCGGCCAGGGCAGCTGACTTCGGAGCACAGGGCTCACAGTTCGATCCCCGGCTCTGGCGGCAGCTCAGCTTAGTGCCATGTGACTCTGGGCAATAGCTCACTTAATTTCCACAATGGTCCCAGCGCCTTGAGACCCATAAGGGTGAGTAGTTTGTGCTTTACAAATACGGATTTCCATTTTTTTTACCCGGAGCTCGGTTCTTCAGTTATTCCTGGAGCACCTGCAATGCCGGTCTAGTAAACCACTGGCAAAAGAAGCCCTTTTGCTATTTTAGGCAACTTATGTTTGTTTAAACAGTACATGGAGGCAAGCGCTAGACAATTTATGTTATATTGGTGACACAAAATAGCTTTGCTAATACTATTGCACGTTTTCAAACGTTTTAACCTTGCACATCCCTTTGAGGTACAAAGTCCTGCTTCAAAAACTCCAGTGAAATTCAAGTATTTTTCACTCCTGTGGTTTTGTTACTATCTGTCAATTGTGGTGTTTACTTGTTCAAAAGTAGTTTCTTGCTTGAGGAGCAATTTGAAAATGTGTGTTGGTAGTTGATAGTTTTAATAAGGGGCTCTGCTGGATATTCAGATTTATGCTGGCTAACTCTGTCACACTCTTTAATGCTACATGTTCCCCTCACAATGAGTACCAACCTCTTTGCTGGTCATGGTAGATTTTGCCCATAAAATGCACATTTTCTTTAAAATATTGCTGTGCCTTTTACAGCAGTGAGGTTTTAAGAAGGTTTCTCAGTGTGAAGGCCCTCCCCAATGGCACGTGGCCACCTTGACTTGGGGAAAGGGGTTCTCTTTGGAAAATAACTCTTTGAAGGCAGTGCTGCTATTGAAAGTCTTAATCAAATGGAAGCTTCCAAGTATGGGCATAGTTTCTGTTGATGAAACAGATGCAGTGAGACAGTGGCCCCTTAGGCCTGAGGGGACCACAGTCTGTTCAAGGCCTGGACAATCCATCCATCAGTTCAGTGCACAAAAAGTCACAATAGGGCTTCATGTTGCTGCTCTTCTAGCTGGTGGAGAGCTTCTTTCTCCTACCCGTGATAGACTGAACGCACCGAATGGCGATGGTGTCAGTGCAAGAACAAATTGCCCTAGCACACAAGTTGTGGTTTAGATATAAAATCTCAGGGTCATGTGTATTACAAGCAGTTTTCAATGCAAACATTATCAGATTTCAATTCAAAACAATACAATCATTTTTGAGACACAAGTCGGCCTTAGGTGAGCCATGTTTTGCAACCATCTGGACAGTCGGATGACCACATACCATGCCACTTGTTGAGTAAGAAGAATACACACTTATTTTGTCTGGTGCTTCTTTGCAACATGGTTACAAACATTGACAAAGCCCGTAGCCTGGATAGGCGAGACCTTTTGATTTTGCCTATGCTTCTTTTACTTTAGTGTACTACAGCTTGTAATCCTATTATGCTTCCATTTTTGCATTTAAGCATTGGGTCATGGCAGACATAGATGACTGACTACTGGGACCTTATCTTTTTTTTTTCTTTGCTGCATGCTCTTATTGACTTAATTTTTAATGTTACTTTTGCTTCAATTCCTATTTTTTAGAAATTGTGGATTTTTTTTCTTTATGCCCCTCTGTAGGCAAGCTTTGAAACTACACGCAAGTGAAATTATTATGCAGCATCATTTTATTCTAGTATAATCTGACAAACCTCATCTCTCACATTGGATAAATTGATCGCCTGGTAAATTACACTCATCAAGCTGTTTTCACCAACTCTCACTTCCAATAGATCAACATAGACACCCAATAGAAACATATTTCTTTCCTCTGTAATTGAGCATTGTGGGGTTGTTTTTGAGGTTAGGTAAAGGATGATGAATAAGATTGTTTAAAGGGTTGGCTTTGTTTAGAGTTATTTTAAAGTGCTGGTTTAGCGGTGAGAATTGGATGGTTGATAATGTTTTTAGGGCTTGGCTTAGAGGAATGGGAAGCATTAGCATTATGGGTTAGTACCAGCAAGCCAGTGTTATGTTTAGGGTTATGTTGGGGTTACGTTATATGTTAAAGTTTAGGGTTATGTTTTGCTTTAGGGTGGGAGGTTGGTTCTAATGAAAATGCTATAGAAAGGGTGTCCGGTTAGAGTTAGGGTGGCTGTTAGTGAGTTTCTGCATTCTGATGATCGTCATAATATGTTTAGGTCTGGTCTAGAGGCATTTTGTATGTGCCTTGGCAGCCTCAAGTAAATAAAACAAGCATTGCCAAAGCCAATAGGTCTTGCCTACAGGATAGCGATTGTCTTTTTCATTGGGGTTTAGCCAAGGTGTACTGTAGTGGGCCTGCTGTGCAGCAAGGCGGAAAGTTAGGGAAAAAACACACTTTGGCAAAACCAGCACTGTGATTGAACTACAGAGAAACAAATATAGAATGTATGAGTCCTAGTCAGTCCATTATGTTAAAGCGATGCACTGGAAGCAAGAGGTTTAAGATGAAAGAAATTTCTTCCAGTTAAACCAACACATGATTTTGTTTTACAGTCAGTTCATTCATTTGGACGCAGCTGAACAATGCTTGGGGGCAGATTTACAAGCTCCTTGCGCCACTTTTGCATCACTTTTAACAAATGGAAAAGGGGCTCAAAGGTCTTGTAAATCTTCCCCTTGGTACTGTTTAATGAAGGCATTCAGATGGGCATACAATCCTTAATGTGAAGAACTGAGCATTTTCAATTGCCTCAGAAGGCATGGCAGATGAGTACGCTCAGAGCACTAGTATTCAGATAAATTTCAGACAGAATATTTTACTGACACATTGATTAGAAAATGAAATCCTCTTTGACACAAGGGAACTGTGTAAGCATTTTAAATCGTGCCTGCCTTTTTTAAGGCACCATACCTCTGTTGTTCAATGAAATGCACTTCCTGTGAATTTTACATGCTCAGCCTCTGTAATGCGAAACAGGAATAAAGCAAGGCAGCGGAAAGAAGTGTCGTTTTCTAGCCGAGAGCTAGTCTGAAGAGGTGTTAATACTTCACCAACAATGCCTGAAGAAGATTAGATTCAGCAGTAACCTCTTCAGTTTCTAATTGCACTAGAAACCCGGTATAAAGACACCAGTAATGCAGATTGTGCCTTTAACAAAATGTAAACAATGCCCACATTAACATCTACTTTCAGTTTAATTGCTAAACACCTTTGCTTACTACACCCAGCAAAAGTAAAGTTATTGAAGTAAAGCTTTGCAAACAAAGGGTACAATCTGTAACACTTACCTCAAACGAGTAGTCTAAAACTTCAGGACTAAGCCAAGACTATGTAACATCCTATTCATATGTATTTTAGCAACTGAACACAACACAGACCAGCAAGCAGCCGCGGCCGGAAGTGGGAGTATCGGCCGGGCGGTGATGTGGGGTGGGGGAGGGGCAGGGTGGGGGGTAGTAATGTATGGATTATGGACTTTAATGGTAAGTAAACATATAAATAAATAAAACGAATTTCGTTGCACGCACTGCATCAGATTTGGTAATGCAGTGCACGCAACAAAATTCGTTTTATTTATTTATATGTTTACTTACCTGTTAAAGTCCGTAATCCATACATTACTCCCACTACCGGCCGCGGCTGCCCACAAGACGAGGCTTCTATATTAAAGTTGGTGCTTCGTTTGCATTTAAAGTTAGACCCTGCGTGTTAATCCATTGCAATTAAGGGATAGTTAAGTAATAACCCGTAACTCAACAAAATATCACACCAAACACCTAACACACAGTGTTGGATGAAATTGCATCAGCTTGAATCACCATAAATACTTTTGCAGCAACCCAGATAAAGCACTTTCGGATGTGGGGGAAATCTGTCTGGGGTTGGGATCACAAAGAAAAAAGTAGCTCTTAAAACAAGAGCAGTGGATGGACACAAGTACTTGGTCCATGCTCTGAGGAGGGATTAACACAAGAAGAGGCATTACATACGCATGCCATGGTCAAACAGGGACAAAAGATATGAGAGAAATGATGAAGCTAGCAAAAGGTAAACATATGGGCGGGCTGAAGCCCACAGATTGAAAACAACATGTCTCTTCGAGACAGCGCATGTGCTGTCTGGATGAGACCTAAAAATAAATCAGAAATACTTACACACATACATACACAGAGGGGCTTTTGGGCTGTTGTGTTGTGCTGTGATGGCATTTACCCTGACAATATGTGCATATCCCCAAAAATATCTGAAAAGAAGAACACTTCTATTTTACCAATTCGTTTTTCTTTCTGTTCTTTATCCTTTTTTAATATTTTTCATTGGCCTCATTTTGAGTTTGACGCACAGGACACTCAGTCACAAATGTGGCATATATCCCGTCCTCTGTATTATAAGCGTTTTACATTATAATGTTAATGCTTTTGTAATATGTTTGGGACGTTTGTTTAGGAGTTCCCCATACACCAAAATCTAAATAAGGCCCTATGTCTTTGGGTTACAGTCATTCTAAGTAAATAATACTTTTCATTGTGCCAATAGGAGTTATTTATTTCTGTAATGTGCTTTACCTCTTCTAAATGCACTTGTCTGTTAGGAAGCACACACGCTGTTCTATTAAAATTATTTTGAATGTTTATTTTTTTATATGAAATATTCCACTTTTAGATGGCAGCATATTTTCATATTCTTCTTTTTTTATTTTTTGTCATATGCTTGCAATAAAAAATAAAAATAACCATTGCTTCAGCTTGGATAGGCCAACTTCTTGGCTTTGCCATTGCGTGTCTCCAAGTTATTTATGAAATGCAAAATGCCCTTTTCTTTGTATTGGGTGCTCCATAATCTTTTCTTTATGAATCTATTTCTCTATTTTTTGCATTAGTCGAAATCTGTCACAAACAGTTGAGTCGCCTCAAAGGGCGTCGTCATTGAAGGACACTGGAAGGCAAATAAGGTGTCTATGAATTACTCAAGCAGACACTCTCCTCCCGTTAACAATTTTCAGTTGCTCCTAAAGGATAAATGAGCATCGTTTTGTAAAGGAAATATTGTTCAATTTTATTCACTGCCTTTCTTAAACCCTTTGTTGCACAATTTGCCTGTTATTTGCGAAACTCTGTGTACTCATCCATGCAGTGCTTAATTTGAGCCGGTGGTTTCCGGTGTTCAGCACCAGCACTTAATCATCAACACCAGGTTACAAAGGGCCATTGGTATGATGTTAACTGTAGTGGCAGTTTCTCTATGGGGGCGTCGGGGCTCCGCCCCGTTACATTGTGATATGCTCAGCAGTCATCATTTATAAACAAGCATTTACAATGCAATGGTCTCGGCATTGTTAAAGTTAGAGCTATTGGCATTGCTCATGACATTATTTTTATTTATGTTTTTGTTTTTATAACATAAATAAATGGCATTGTCATTTACAATGCCAATAGCTTAATCGCTCGCAAATGGGAGACCTATTGCATTTGCACCCACACAGAGCCTCACACACAAAGCCACCCACACACACACATACAGAGCCACCCACTCAGTCATTCACACAGAGCCAACCGCACACACACAGAGCCACCTACACAGAGCCACCCACACGCACCCACACACACACACAGAGCCACACACACAGAGCCACACACACAGAGAGCCACACACACACCTCTCTGCCCAGTAACGCCCTAGGGAACAGAGGCACAAAAAACCGGATCACAAGCAGGGCACAGAGGCACAAAAACCGGATCACAAGCAGGGCACAGAGGCACAAAAACCAGATCACAAGCAGGGCACAGAGGCACAAAAACCGGATCACAAGCAAGCACAACCAACGAGCGGGGGGGGGGGAGAGGACACCAAGCACAAGCAACGAAGGGGGGAGCAGGACAGCAAGCACAAGCAATGAGGGGGGGCAGGACAGGAAGCACAAGCATGCTAGAAGGGTCAAATTAGCATGCAAGAAGTTTTGCAAGTGCTAAAAACACGAGCACCGCTTAACACAAAGCGACTACAACAATCATGTATACTTAAGACTGTAAAAATACAAAACCAGGAGTATTGCTTTAGACTGATGTTTACCTTCGTGATAAAAGTAACAGTTAACCACAGGTAAACAAAATTACCATCAAGCACACTGGTAGGACCATAAATGCTGCGGTGTCAACTTTCATATGCAAGTATTCAGGGAGAGAAGTGAGATGGTACCACTCGCTAAGAGAAGAGCTGGCTGGGAATTAATAGACAGAAGGAACATGGTGTATTATGATGAATACGAGATAAAAGGAATAAGATGAACAGGTGCAGAAAGTTCTCGAATTACTGAGTAATGTGGTCGCCGTGGATGAAGGATTGATCAATAGTAGCGCCTGTTACAGTTTAGACCAAAGTGTGAATGGATGCCAGAATCTGTCACCCATTTTAGCCATAGCTATGCAAAATGTATGAAACGGCCAAATTTGCCATTTGTACAAGTTTATCCGATAGCCACTTTTAAATCTGTCCTCGGGAAATAACCAGTCACGCAAGGAAAAACTAATAGGATTATGACAACAAGCCTTAACTTCAACACCTTCAAATTGAGCAATAAGTGAGGCGCTAAAGAAAAGATTTCAAGGTAGAGGAGGGTAAGAACAACCAGGATGTTAGCAATATGTTAAACCTGAGGCGCAAGAGCAGTTAGAATTAAATAGTCTGAACCCAAAGTCCTTCAGCGAACAGTCTTACAAGGTGCCCTCAAATTTCTAATGAAAACATTAGGAAATTCAAATTCTGAAAAATGTTAAGAAATTCATTTCAGATCGTTTACAGCTCTGTAATATCAATGCTGGAATCATGATTTTATATTCATTACATATGTCTACAGTTTCACTTACACATTAGCAGTGAAAGATAAGCCACTATAAGAAAACAAGCAACGGAGGGGGCAGGGGAGCAAGCACAAGCAACGGAGGACAGCAAGCACGAGCAATGAGGAGGGGGCAGGACAGCAAGCACAAGCAACGAGGGGGCAAGACAGCAAGCATAAGCAACGGGGGCAGGGGAGCAAGCACAAGCAACGAGGGGGCAGGACAGCAAGCACAAGCAACGAGGGCAGGGGAGCAAGCACAAGCAACGGAGGACAGCAAGCACGAGCAACGAGGGGGGGCAGGTCAGCAAGCACAAGCAACGAGGGGGCAAGACAGCAAGCACAAGCAACGGGGGGCAGGGGAGCAAGCACAAGCAACAAGGAGGCAGGGGCAGGAGAGCAAGCACAAGCAACGAGGGGGAAGGACAGCAAGCACAAGCAACGAGGGGCAGGACAGCAAGCACAAGCAACGGGGGAAGGGGAGCAAGCACGAGCAACGAGGGGGCAGGACAGCAAGCACAAGCAACGGGGGCAGGGGAGCAAGCACAAGCAACGGAGGACAGCAAGCACGAACAACGAGGGGGGGCAGGACAGCAAGCACAAGTAATGAGGGGGCAAGACAGCAAGCACAAGCAACGGTGGCAGGGGAGCAAGCACAAGCAACGAGGGGGGGCCGGACAGCAAGCACAAGCAACGAGGGGGGCAAGACAGCAAGCACAAGCAACGAGGGGGTGAGCAGGGGAGCAAGCACAAGCAACGGAGGAGAGCAAGAACGAGCAACGAGGGGGCAGGACAGCAAGCACAAGCAACGAGGGGGGCAGGACAGCAAGCACAAGCAACGAGGGGGGCAGGACAGCAAGCAGGAGCAACGAGGAGGCAGGACAGCAAGCACTCACCGGAGGACTCGGCAGCTTCTCGCTGGTCGGGCAGAAATGGCGTCACAAAAGCGGCGCTATTTTCGCATTTGGGGGCGTGGTTTTTGCTGTTGAGTGACGGATGATGTCAAGGCGAGAAAGAACGCAAAAAACACGCCCCCGAATCGGAAAAAGACAGGGCTTGAACAGAGTGATGCCCCTCTCCTCCAATGGCTGGCCTCCGTTTAGGAAGCCAGCCAATGGAGAAGAGGGGCGGGTTCAAGCCCCACCCTAGAAAACATTAATTCTCTGACCGAGACTGCGCAAGCGCAGCCTACGGTCCTCGACCTAAAAAATACCCATGATCACTGATTTACGAGCTTCCAAAATGGAAAAGGCCTTGAAAGTGGTGCACTGTATGCCCCACACTCACCTATGCACATATCACCACTAATTGGATTGACTTCACGTCACGTGACTCAATCTCAAGCCTAGCCTAAGGCTACGTGTTTGCTGGCTGAGAACCTCACAGCCCTGAAGGCTGTGATGTCATCAGCTCGGCGAAGACCTTGCTTCAGGTCCGAGTCTCCACCCCCTGATGGCGTGGAGGTTAAGTTAGCGCCAGACGTTTTGAATACAAGCCCGGGATCGCTAACTCTCCACATCAATCAGAGAGAGTGGAGCTTGTCACCACACCCGTTCCCAACTCGTTACAGGGTGTGGGTGGGACCCCTCCCTGTGACGAGTTGGGAAAGGGTGTGGCAGGTGGACCACCTCAGGCGTGCCGCGCATGACTCTGCAGTGACTGTGGTACTTGCTGGTCGGAGTGCATTTTTCCCTGAGTCTTAGACGGAGTCCAGACTCTGAATTCCCAACTCATCAGTGCCAGGCCAGCACTGATTACTACACAGTGTTGCTTGCTTGCCTCGCTCACTGCCTGCTGAGTGATGACGTCGTCTGAACATATTCGGGTCAGTTAGTTCAAGTAACTTCACAAGCCCTGGTAAGGCCCAGGCGGGCATTTTTAACTTCCAGTAAATTAGTAATACGGTTGCAGATGTACACTTGACATTTCACTCTCCCTAGCTTGATAGAGAGGCAGTTAGACAAACGGACTCATTTCTTGGTGATGCAGTGATGTCTGATGAGGGAGTTCGGAGCTGTGCTGATTCTATGTCAGGACCAGAGGCTCTGATTATGCTTCTCATTTTCTTTACTGAAAATTCTCAGCAGCCAATCAGATAAAGTAAAACAAAAATACACACTACAATACCCATAAACACTAGTGGGTATCACATGACAACCATAGAGTAGACCCCTATATAAGGAGCATAAGAGAAAACCACATCCTCTTTCTTTGCTGCTCCGCAACCAGTTAAGGGCATTACCTTTACTGTCTTCAACTTGTTATTTGTGGTTACTTACGCTTATGCCAAGATGCTTTGAGCGCTTGAACTGCTTTGTATTACCTGTGCTTTTCTCTATATTGTGCATGTTATAACTGCCTCTCTATCAAGCTTGGGAGAGCGAAATGTCGAGCGAGCATCTTCAACCGTATTACTTATTTACTGGAAGTTAAAAAGACCAGCCTGGGCCTTACCTGGACTTGCGAACTTACTTGAACTAACTGACCCAAGTTTGTTCAGACGACATCAGCACTCAGCAGGCAGTGAGTGAGGCAAGCAAGCAACACTGTGTAGTAATCAGTGCTGGCCTGGCACTGATGAGTTGGGAATTCAGAGTCCGGACTCCGTCTATGACGCAGTGAAAAATGCACTCCAACCAGCAAGTGCCACAGTCACTGCAGAGTCATGCGTGGGACACCTGAGGTGGTCGAGTCTGCGCAGATTCGATTCCCGCTTCCCACCTGCCACACCCTTTCCCAACTCGTCACAGGGAGGGGTCCCACCCACACCCTGTAACGAGTTGGGAAAGGGTGTGGTGTCAAGCTCCACTCTCTATGATTGACGTGGAGGTTTAGCGATACCGGGCTTGTATTCAAAACGCCCGGGGCTAACTTAACCTCCACGCCATCAGGGGGTGGAGACTCGGCCCGAAGCAAGGTCTTTGCCGAGCTGATGACATCACAGCCTTCAGGGCTGTGAGGTTCCCAGCCGGCAAACACGTAGCCTTAGGCTAGGCTTGAGGGTGAGTCATGTGACGTGAAGTCAATACAATTAGTGGTGATATGTGTATAGGTGAGTGTGGGGCAAACCAACTCACCGGGGGACAAACCAACTCACCGGACTTGGCTCCTTTGAAGCTCCTGCCGTGAGGGAAACGCCCGTGGGGCTTATTTCACCATTACGAGCGCCTTGAGGGCAACGGCTGGGGACTCCATCCCCCAGGTGCCCCTGGGACCACCGGCGCACCGGTGACGTGCCTGGCTGCGCCCGGAGGCGCTGCAAAGCGGAGAAGCGCCGAGCGCTCAGTGGGGGCCAAACCAACTCACCGGTCTTGGCTCCTTTGAAGCTCCTGCCATGAGAGAAACGGCCGTGGGGCTTATTTCACCATTACAAGCGCCATGAGGGCAACGGGTGGGGACTCCATCCCCCAGGTGCCCCTGGGACCACCGGCGCACCGGTGAGGTGCCTGGCTGCGCCCGGAGGCGCTACAAAGTGGAGGAGCGCTGAGCACTCAGTGGGGGACAAACCAACTCACTGGACTTGGCTCCTTTGAAGCTCTTGCCGTGAGGGAAACGGCCGTGGGGCTTATTTCACCATTACGAGCGCCGTGAGGGCAACGGCTGGGGACTCCATCCCCCAGGTGCCCCTGGGACCACCGGCGCACCGGTGACGTGCCTGGCTGCGCCCGGAGGCGCTACAAAGCGGAGGAACGCCTCCCACCACGCGGGACACGCGCGGGCGGCGCCGGGCTAAGCCAGGGCAAAGGGCGGGCCGTCTGTGGCCATCAGGGGCCAGAAGAGGCCAGGCTGGGCCACCCCTCTGACGTCCACAATTGGAAAGAGAAAGAAGCTGAGCAATGGGCCACTGGAGAGGAAAAAGGCTAAGGTACCGAGAAAGTCCGAATCTATTATTTCCTATTTAACATCGGCAGTGGGGGTTTTAACTAAGGAGATCGCTAATGCGGAGAAGGAACTAGGCCTGGACCTCCCCACTTTGGTTTGTAATGAGTCTGATACTTTATTAGCAGTACCAGTGCCCATCGTCCCTTTGGAACCGGTGGTAACGATTGTTCAGCCGTTGCCCCAAGCTACTGCTGTAGTAGCTGATGATTTTGATTGTACCAATGAAGGAAATAAAAAAGCACCCTTGATACAGAATAAGCCAGGGAAAGGGAGACGATCAAAGAAGGTAATTAAATGAGCAAAACCTGTATCATTGTTAAGAGGTGATGTTCTAGGTACTCCTGCTCAACTGGCCGAACTAGTAGAAGAAATGTTTAACAAACGCCTTGAGCCAGTGTTGGTCGGAATAGCCAAGGACATTGTGGACTCCCTTAATACTTGTGTAGCTGGTCTACTGAAAAAATGTGAACATATAGACCAATTTATTAGAGAATATAGAGGGCAAAAATTTGTGAAGGGAGATTCTAAGATTCTAACGCTAGTAAGGGTCGATCCAGTAGTCAGCTCATGTGGCCAATTGGCAAGATTCAATCTTTGGTAAATGGTCCCCAATCTCGAAGGGAAACGCAATGGATGGAAGTTACTGACATAAGAAATTATGCTCCCGTTGTAATCCCTTCTGGCAATAGAAGCTCTACACATTTTTGTGGTGTGACCCTGGATCTCCCCCCAGAGGCTGCCCCGTTGGTAGCAGTTCTCACAGGGGTCCCGCCTTTAATCATGGGTGGGGTAGAAACTACCCAGGATCTCCTTAGGAAGTCCAGAACATGGTGTAACCAATTGAGTAGTGGTGTCCAAGATATAGGCCCTAACATTATTATGGTTAGACGGGTGGGCTGGGTAGGGCACTGCACTAAAAGCTTAGGGGGAGACTGTGTGGTAGTACATTTTAATAGGCGTAATGTGGCCGATAGACTGTTTTGGAATGCCTCACCCATAGGAAATCAGGAAATTAGACCTCTACCATTGGGTTACTTTTATCCCCCACGGAGCGTACATGTAAACCCGTACCCTGTACAACCTCTATTGCCCCCGAAGAGGAGCACACTAAGTGGCCCCAACCATATGACTCAGGGTAATCAAATTCTAGGGTGTAGTCTGAGAGAGGAGGTGGGAACTGTTTTCGCCCATGTACATCCTACTGGTATCCCGTCGTCACCTCGAGGAAATGACATTGCCTCATTGAACCATTTTTCCCCGTTAGACAATCTGGTGGAAAATGATTGACTAAGTGCCCCAGCTCCACAGCGGAATAGTGATCTTAAGGTCTTACCTAATGTAATTACATGTAAATTTATAAGCTGGAATGTGGCGGGCATCAGACAAAAGAGATGTAGATTTTATATCCCAATACCACATTATTGGTCTACAGGAAACATGGGACACATCCAGGACTTTTTCTCTGGATGGTTTCATGAGCTTTGTTGTCCCAGCAATCCCTGGAGTAGGGGGTAGATCAAAAGGTGGACTAATTCTCCTTATTTCTTTAAAACTGAAAGTTTCGATGAAAATGCTGGAAACTGGGTCTAGTAATATTTTAATTGTTGAATGGGTTATCCCTAACTTGTTTAATATTTTATTAATTAATTTCTACACCGCCAGTGAGAGTGACATACTTAATCAACATTTAGGCTCCATGGAAGTTTTTTTAGCAGATTATAGGTAAAAAAAATAATACTTTATTCGAGACTATCATTATGGGTGATTTTAATGTTCACCCATGAAGAATGGATTGTGTTTTAGACAATTACCAAGGGCTTCCAGGTATCGAGGCCAGGCACTTTGAACATAGCAGGCATGGTGAGGCCTTGGAGGACCTCCTAGCATCTAGCAATCTCTTTGAAGTAGGTATAGGTGAAGACGAGAAGAAGGTCCCTACATTTAAAGGTAAAAACACGGGAACAGTCATTGATTATATCTTTTTGTCCCCTGGTTTGATATCTAGGGCAATATATTATAAGGTTATACCCTCTGTGTTTAGTGACCATAACCCGGTCACCTTGGAACTGGTTATGGGGGAAGTCATGGATCAAAGAGTTAGGGTACATGGAGAGCTGAGGGATATCACCACAAAGGACCAGGATATAAGGCTAAAATGGGACAGGGTGGTCCCGGAAGCTTTTTGTGAGGAGCTCTTTACTAAGGCAGGTGAAAATCTGGCCTTATGTTTAGATAGTACTGCCCCTAGTGGGGAGATCATTGAGGATTATACTTCTATTTGTGCCCAGATTGCTGATGATCTTAAGGATAAACGCAATGTAAGGCCTTTGCGTATTCACAGATGGTTTGACACTAGTTGCACCAAAGTCCACGGAGCACTACTTCTAGACTTAAAGCAGAGACTTCGAGATAGGGACACTGTCCGTAGGCTTAGGAAGTTATAAAAACTTGCTATTACTTCACGGAAGCAAGAGATTAAAGAGGAGGCCTGGAGCAAGCTCCTATCAACGGATGTTCTGCGGGATAGTAGCAAGTTCTGGGCAACTATTAAGCACCCTTTCTTCTCGGAGCACGAAAACCCCGTTATGGATTGTGTCATCTCTGATGAACACTGGCTCTCACATTTTAGTGAGATTTATGGTTACGGGGGCTTGGGTCAATCTGAAAATCAGAAGGTATTTAACCAGTCAGTACCTCCTTTGACATTTGCAGTGGAGGAGGTACAAGGGGCAATAAAAGAAATGTCCCAAAAAAAAGCCTCGGGACCAGATGGGGTCCCTGCGGATTTGTATAGCACCTATCCTAATTTCTGGGCAAAGATCCTCACTAACGTCTATAATGCTTCTAGTGAAAAGGGGTTCCCGGCGTCCTGGGCTACCTCTATTATAATTCCTGTGTTTAAAAAGGGAGATAGGAGAGACCCCTCTTGTTATAGACCCATCTCTCTGATAGATTCTGCTGTTAAGATCTTGGGCAGAATCATCTTACGTAAATTGAGAGATTGGCTGGATGACAGAGGGGTTCTCTCCAACCTTCAATATGGCTTTAGGGAGAAGAGAATCACTGTGGATCAATGTCTTAGCCTCCACCTCCTGATAAACAAATACACTCTGGCGAAAGAGGGGTCCCTTTATATGGGGTTTATGGACCTCTCCTCCGCCTTCGACCTTGTCAACCGGGAAAAACTCTGGTTGATGTTGCTGGATCTAGGCATTGATCCACCACTGGTACATTTTTTTGCTGTACTTCACCAGGGGCTTTTAGCTTCAGTCAGGGTCACACAAGATGGCAGATGCACTATGCACTTTAGCTCAGTCCGAGGAGTTAGGCAGGGCTGTATTTTGGCCCCCCTCCTTTTTACGTTATACATAAATGGATTGGAAAAACTACTGGTTGGAGCCTCCCAGGACATTCCGCGAGCAGGAGACACGGTAATTCCGGTTCTTCTATACACAGACGATGCCGTTTTATTGTCCCGTACTGGCCTTGGCCTTCAGAGGTTGTTGGATTGCTTCGGGGATTTTATGGGTTCGCTAGACTTGAAGGTTAATAGTAAAAAATCACATGTTATGGTGGCGAGCAAATGACATAGGAGTATTAATCCCGCTCCTTTTTCTGTAATGGAGCAGAGGTCACCAAGGTCCCCGTGTTTACATATCTGGGGGTACTTTTTGATGAGAAGGGTACCTGGGGACCTCAACAGAATGTAAAAAGTAATGCCGTAGTAAGGTCTACTGCAGCTTTGATGGGCTTTGCAAAGCGGCTGGGGGCAAGACCGCTGGAGGCGCTTTTGAATGACTATAAAGCTAAGTTCCTCGCCATAGCTACTTACGGTGCCTCAGTTTGGGGTTACACATCACATGAAAAGATCCAAGTTGCTGAAAATAAATTCCTGAGATCAATTTTGGCTGTACCCCAATCTACCCCCAACTTTTCGCTGCATACGGAATTGGGTTTGGGCTACGTCACTGATCAGCTGAAAGTTGCCCCGCTGATATGTTGGCTAAAGACCTGGTTGAATCAAGAAATCTCTTTGAACCATCAAATCTTACGCAATTGTCTTTCTCTCGGTAGGGTTAGTAGGGTGCCTTGGTTAATGTATATCAAAGCTAGTTTTATTAAACTTAGGCTCCCTTAGCTTTATACTTCACCGGACTCGATTACCAGGGAATACATAAGTTGGACTAGGAAAAATGTGTTTAATATGTTGACAATGGAGAGGGAGGAATTAGAGCTATTGAAACCATCTGTTAAAGCTAATTATGTTTTGCAAATTTCTCCCTCCCTCGAATCATATTTAATAATTGTCACCAGACCATTCCATCGTCACCTCTTAACTAGATTTCGGATCAACCAAATCCATTTCTCACTGGGCGATTTCCCAAATTGGTGTAAACCCGAAAATAGCGACCCTTGTAGCTGTGACAACTTTTCTAGACCAGATACAATGCCTTTTATCATGTTTTGTGAATTCTATGCGGAGATTTGTAAAAAATATTTATTGCCAATTCTTAGGGAGGCTGGCTTTATCCAAGTCAGGCCTGCTCTTACATTTCTCCAGATGCTAATCAGCACTCGTGTTATATTCTCTGTAGCTAGCTATCTGGTGGCTGCTGTACGAATCAATTGCAAAAAATGAACTGTATAGAAGTACTCTGGTTGTTTTTTAATCTGATGTTCTATTTGGGTTTTCTTTTTTAACAATTTTAAAATTTTCCACTGTATAGTGTTTTTACTATTATTTACTGATGGATTTGATACATTAATATGAAATGGATGTCTCTATATTGTCTTTTATGATTTTAATATAATCGAATAAAGTTTTTTGACTGACTGACTGACTGACTGAGTGTGGGGCATACATGGCACCGCTTTCCGTTTTGGCAGCTCGTAAATCAGTGATCATGGGTATTTTTTATAAATGATGACTGCTGAGCACATCACAAAGTAAGGGGCGGAGCCCGACGTCCCATAGAGAAACCGCCACTGGGTACCCCTCCATTTACTGAAGTTTTACAAGGGTGACATCTCGACCAATCTAGTTACTTATCATTGTAAAGGGCAGTGAGTGCAGAACTATATTGTATTATATTGTGCAGGTTCCACGCAGACTTTCAAAAATGTAGATCCATGTACACATCAAAGTGTGGGATGTATGACGTTACAACGCATACTTTTACATCGCGTGCCTTTACAACGCGGTATTTACAACGAATACCTTTACAACGCATAGTGCTTTTGGGCGCTGGATAGTGAATAGTTTAATTTACTATTCCAACTCCAGTCCCCGTGGATAGTAGGGAAGGTGTTTGATAGTACATTAAACCTATTCTCTATCCTAGAGCGCCCCCCCAGCGCAATGCGTTGTAATGGTTTGCGTTGTAAAAGTTACGTTGTAAAGGCACTGCGTGGTAAAAGTTGCGTTGTAAAGGTTGTTTACCCAAAGTGTGTGTAGGAGTCCTGTGTTTCTAGAGGGCTATCTTGAAATATCGAATATTGAGTCCTGACCTTCCACTCCAGCCACACACACCCAACAACTGGGACTGCCCAGAGAGTGTCCATGTCTCCTCCCACTTAGAATCGTTGTGAGATGTTGGACAGGTCAGGCTTTTCAGAGGTGTTTCCCCTACTTTGAATGAGAGAATCCCAGCTTGCCAATGAAAGCCTTCTGTCCACAAGCCAATTGCTGCCTTAAACATCGTGTTTTTCGAAGGGCCCTTCAAGTTCCCTTTTCCGTGACAGTTTTATTGAAAACACACATGGGCAAGTCCTACTTCAGAAGCTAAAAGGCAATTATAGCAGACACGACGAATGAGGAGGCGAACGTGTTCCAATGCCGTTATCCTTCTAAATAGTGCACAGGCTGGAAATGTCAGCAGGCCTGCCCCACAAAAAGTGGGAAAAAGCTGGAAGAAAAAAATTCACACAGGCAAAAACATTTTTCTAGACTATTTCAGATACAAAAATTAAAAATGGAAGGTCATTTTTAGTCGCCAGTTTTAAGAATTATTGCTGAGCAATTGACCCCCTCAATGAGATGGAATGTAGTTGATTCCTCGCCATTTTACAGGTTCCTCTCAACGTGCCACTTGCAGGAAAATACTTGCTTCTGCTGTTTTAAGTTAAAAGTAACAACCTTGGACAGCCCCCTGTTTACCACAAACCGCTGCCCCAGCACTTCTGTTTTCCCAGACAGCCATTATCCGGGCCATTTCCTCGTTCTATAGTCTGCTGCAATAAACCGGAAGTGTTTGAGGGCATCACTCTAAGGTCAGGAACCCACCAGACAGGCACGACTGCTGCTCGTGATGCTGTAGCACCTCTGTTAGATCTATTTTTTTTTTTTACTTATTCATGTTTTGTCAAGATTCTACTTCTTTATAAGTTTTCCTTATGTAATTATTCGGCTTTCGTGAACAAGCTGTCATTTCGATGCTAATAACATCGTTTCAACCATGGAGAATTATAATGACCTGTTTTTCCCATAAACGTTTGCTGCTGGGCCATGTGAGTCTACTGTGCTGAAAATTCGTACATCTGTGTACAATTTAATATCAAAAAGATTGACTTGAGGTGGAGGAGGGCTAGAAAATGAAGGCTGCCTAGGGTTTTGCGTTCTGATTTCAGTGCTAATGTAATTAGACAAATATAATTGTAACTATAAATGTGTGAATATATATATATATAGACTTTGGATGGAGCCCATCTGATGCTTGCACGCATACTTGAAGGATTTCGAAGCAGGGCTCTGCTTAAAGGCAGTGGAGTGGAGGGTGAGTGGCACCCGCTGTGTGCTCATGACGAGACCAGGCCGTCATGAGTCACAGTTGAGCTGTGCTCATGACGGCCTGGTCTCGTCATAATGGCGCCGCTCCGTCCACACGCGGTTAATTCCCCGCCTGTGTGGGAGAATTAATCAGTGGGCAGGGTCGTGGTGAGACCAGGCCGTCATGAGCACAGCTCCACCGTGACTCATGACAACCTGGTTTCGTCACGAGCACCGCGGCGCGTGCTCACGCCCCCTGCACCCTTGCGCACTGTGGGGGAATTAGCCCAGCAGGGAAGGGATCAAAGAAGAAAGAGAACAGAAAATCCTGTGCGCTTTTTTTCTACTAAGAACTTTCAACGTGTTTGTGTTTGCACACCTTCGACATTCACAATACTCACTGTGCAGGCTGGGGGATTTAATGTCTACCATTACACCAGCTTGCGACGATGAGTTTTTGTTTTCATTTTCACATAAATGAATGTTTTAACCATTTGGCCGCTGCGCGAATTTTGCCACGGCGCGGGAGGGTGGGGGTTGAGCGTGGCGCTGCCATGCTCGTAACAGAACCACGCTGCATTGGGAGGCGTGTGCTCATGACGGCGTGGTTCGGTACAGCCCTGCCCGCTCATTAATTCGCCCGCACAGGCGGGAAATTAATGCCGCGTGGGCGGAGCCATTACCAAGACAGGGTCTGGGCTCACTGGCAATAAGGACAAGCCTCACAATCAATAACTACAAACCAAAACGAGCACCACTATTGCCACACTACTTCAACTTGGATCATGGATGATCACTTGAATTACTGAATCAAACAGTAACTCTCAGGAATTGCTTTTTCCGGAATTAATCCAATGATTTTTATTAGTTTTGCGTCCAAAAGACCATATAAATGAACAATTTTTCTTATTTAAATACAAACAACACTTTTTGCCTCCACGTCATATGTATAAAGACAATTTCTTACAACCTAACAGCTTTCATTCAAACACTCATACACAACAGCACATTAGTATATACACACACAAAATTTCTGGAATTATACAACAATATTTACAATTTCGTGATTTAGAAAAAATAGCATTGGAAATAACAAATGAAAAGTTTTGAAATGCTTAATATTCAATAGAATATTCCTAATGCTGAGTAGAGGGGGTCTACGCGTTTCGATAACCCCTTGTTGTGGGGAAATCTCATCAGGACCATGTGCCTGTAAATGAAGGACAAAAATAAATCAACCGAGGGAGAGCCATGCCTCTGACACTACAGTGGGGGTGGGGGGTGGAAAAACTAATCCTACCTCTTAGGTGCTCGGTTTCATCTTGCTTGGTGAAACTGTTACAAAAACAGAGCCTCTTTAGCCTCTAATTCAAAAGGCACTTACACTCTTTTCAGTCACAGACTCATACGTGAATACTCACATATTTTTACGCATGCCGCAATTTTCCGATTTGTCAAAATTGGTGGAAGTGGCGATCTAAAAGAATAGAGGGATTTGTAAGAGCACGGTGGCGTTTTGCTGGCTCCTGTAACTAATTTGGATGGGAAGGGAACGACTTACTTGTTTGAAGCGTGTGTGTCAACCGGGTGGTTTTGCCCGGGCTTGACGGCGGTTCTTCTCGCTTTTACTTGCTGCAATGGAAGGGGAGACTTGTATCAGGTCTCTGTCTATTTTCAATCCGCATTGTGTGCCTCGCGCTTTGGAGCTATAATGGCACTTGCAATTACCTTAATAATTCTCTTGCACTGAGTTGATCAGGGGGTCCACGCTATTCGGCCTCTGTCAGTAAGTGCAGGGGCCGGCACCATCCAGTCGGTATTGCTCTTCTCGCGTCTCATAGTTTTACTCACTTCCTGGTTCCAAGAATTCTGGGGATTGTAGTTTGATTGTCGGTCGTCATGGAGACGGTGTTTTCGAACAGGGATACAGTTGAATCGGACCTTGTGCCGCCGACCTCCCAGTCAATAGCGGGGGCAGCAGGCAGTAATTCAAGAGTGTTTCATGTTCAATACAGTGTCTCGTGTATTGCGTCATTTACAGGCGGTAGATCTCGGAGAATTCATTCAAACCGTTTGTAACCGTGTTAAACGTGGGCGGAGCGGCAGCCGCAAGACGGAACCACACCGTCATGAGCACACACCGCCTGTGGCTCATGACGGCGTGGTTCCGTCATAAACAGGCAAGAGGTTAAACTTTCATAGTAGGCAGGGAAAGTCTCTGGGAAACAGCTGCTTAATAAAGTTCTTAACCCCACCCTCCCTTGCGTGACAGAAATCTTTTTGAAGTTAAGGAGGTTCCCTTGGTGTGTGTTTGTGTGTGTGTGTGTGTGTGTATAAATATATATATTTATATACACACACATACACACACACACACACACATATATATATATATATATATTACCTACTGGCGGTCGCCAGTAGGTAGTTATAGTTAGGACCTAGTTTCCATAGGAAATCCTCAACATTCTATTTGGATTAACTTTGGCCCTGGTGGATGAATCTTTGCGAATTTCTCAAAGAAGATGGCTCGGTCCGCTGCGCTCCTTCCCTGAAAGTTTGGGGGGGGAATGGTGAAGTGGGCGCTGAGATAAAAGGGGGGTCCCAAAACGTGTTTTCTCCATGTTATTTTCCATAGGACGTTTAGACACGGCTACAGGTCGAACGGCTGAATGGATTTATAAGAAATTTGGCAAAACTGTAGAGTCCGGCTCGCAGATTACGCTTTTTTTGGAATGGTGTAAATCCGTTCAGTAGTTGCTGAAAAAATTAAAGTTAAAGTCAATTATATATCTATACGCGCGCACGGGTGCGCGCACTCAAGCGGTTGCGCGCAAGCGGAATTTTTTTTTGCTGCGTGACGTCTGTTAACGTTCGATTCGAAGGAAATCAGGAAGTGTTGACCGCCATTTTGTCACTGCGAGTAAATATAGTGTTCATTTCAAAGCGTTGGAACATGGAAAGGGGAGAAGGTAGAGATTGTTTTGCTGTGTAGGTTTTCTCAGGGTGTGCAGTAAGGTCCTTAAAGGCGAAAATATATATATATATATTTTTTTTTTTTTAAGTTGCGGGGTGCGCGCACTCGGGCGCGCACACCTATTTACAAGAGTGTGAAAATGGAGATAAATCAGAAGTTTCAGTGCTTTGATATAAGGTGGCTCTGAAAAGAGCCCTTGTGTTAATTGAGTTTTTTCTGCATTTATAAGTAAGTAGCGATGCAGAGCCGGATGTTGCAGAGGAAGATTCTGTTTCTGCCTTCCTTCTTACTTAGTTATGGTTTTTTCACTCCCACTCCAGGCTTTTAGTCTGTGGATGGAAATCCATGAACCTAGACTCACCTATTAAAATCATACTATTGATGCTTGACTGAGGCCAAGGAGATCAGAGTGGATGTGTGTGTAAGGTGATGTAACTCTGGGGAGATGATGTTACGTTTAAACGTAGCCCCTGAGTGCTTAGTTCGGTTCTGTTCTCTGTCACTGTTGTTGATTTAGAGCCCCAAATACAAAGGCTTGTTGTTGCTTGTGAATCCCCAAGTGTATATTTGCTCATACTGATCCATAACGCCCCGGCGTATCCATGTCGTAGGCCGCAAGAGTGGGCGAAACTCAGCTGGCCGAGCAAGACTTGGGGAGGGGGCAGGAGCCAAGAGGAAACAAGGAGGGGTTTTCATCATTTGGGACAAAAAATATTTCTAAACCAATGAAAAGTTTTATTAACAAGTCACATGACCTGTTATGCTTACGTTACGCGCTCCGCGCCGCGCCCCGGATTGCTTCCGGGAAGCTGCGCTTCGCGCCTCGCGCACCGGAGCACTTCCGGGTGCGCTAACGCGGCGTGTCATATGACGCATTATGCAACAACGCGATACGTCATTGGCGCTCCACCGGAACTGATTGAATTGGTAGTCTACAGTGTTTCTGGAAGTTTCAGACTGAAGCTGGCGTCAGCATGAGAGCACCCCGTGGCTACGTCGTGGCCATTCTGCGAGCAATCATGGCAGAAGCTCCCCACCGGAACTCTGCGGGAGTCGGGGGCCCCGGTGACTCTTGTAGAATCTTCAAGGCTGATGGGACGCTTTTGGGAATGGGGCCCATGCCGTAGCAGTCAAGCGTCCGAGTTCCAGGGTTGTCCAGAGCCATCCTTGCAGGCCAGGCCGAAGTCTGTGGAGCCGACCGCCATTTCCTGAGCTCCGTGGCAGCCGCCTGTCGCTGTACCGCAAGAGTGGGTGCAATTCAGCCGGATGGCGGGTGAGACGCTGTAATAGCAAGAGCAGGCGTAATTGAGCTGGCCGAGCGAGGCAATGTGCCGCAGGAGCGGACGCAACTCATCTTGTCGAGTGAAGCGCTGGGGTGCAGCTGAGAAACCTCCACCTGGGGAGGTGGGGGAGGCTCGTTCGCGCCGCCTCTCCCTTCCAGTGCACCCCACGCCATCTCCTGGCGCAGGTATATGTGATGGTTGGACCAGGGCACCGCAGGACGTGTCTTCAGATCAAACGGATTGTGGGACAAGGTCCAGAATGGAAGAGTCACCAAAAGGCTAAAAGTTCCGCCGGACCCCGGGAGCCGGCCGCCTATGTCGAGTGAAGTGCTGGGGTGCAGCTGAGAAACCTCCACCTGGGGAGGTGGGGGAGGCTCGTTCGCGCCGCCTCTCCCTTCCAGTGCACCCCACGCCGTCTCCTGGCGCAGGTATATGTGATGGTTGGACCAGGGCACCGCAGGACGTGTCTTTAGGTGAAACCTTCAACTATGGCACCCAACATCCAGGACTTATGCCATTTGTGGAAGGCAGTGACATCGAAGCATCTCAGGGACCAAGCATATCCAGAGTCCTTCCTACAGCCTCTGCGTTCCTTCTTACCTAGTTATGGTTTTTTCACTCCCACTCCAGGCTTTTAGTCTGTGGATGGCAAACTATGAACCTACACTCACCAATGAAAATCTTACTATTGATGCTTGACTGAGGACAAGGAGATCAGTGAAGCGCTGGGGTGTAGCTGAGAAACCTCCACCTGGGGAGGTGGGGGAGGCTCGTTGGCGCCGCCTCTCCCTTCCAGTGCACCCCACGCCGTCTCCTGGCGCAGGTATATGTGATGGTTGGACCAGGGCACCGCAGGACGTGTCTTTAGGGGTGTAGCTGAGAAACCTCCACCTGGGGAGGTGCGGGAGGCTCGTTCGCGCCGCCTCTCCCTTCCAGTGCACCCCACGCCGTCTCCTGGCGCAGGTATATGTGATGGTTGGACCAGGGCACCGCAGGACGTGTCTTTAGGGGTGTAGCTGAGAAACCTCCACCTGGGGAGGTGGGGGAGGCTCCTTCGCGCCGCCTCTCCCTTCCAGTGCACCCCACGCCGTCTCCTGGCGCAGGTATATGTGATGGTTGGACCAGGGCACCGCAGGACGTGTCTTTAGGGGTGTAGCTGAGAAACCTCCACCTGGGGAGGTGGGGGAGGCTCGTTCGCGCCGCCTCTCCCTTCCAGTGCACCCCACGCCGTCTCCTGGCGCAGGTATATGTGATGGTTGGACCAGGGCACCGCAGGACGTGTCTTTAGGTCAAACCCTCAACTATGGCACCCAACATCCACGACTCTGGATATGCTTGGTCCCTGAAATTCTTCGATGTCACTGCCTTCCACAAATGGCATAAGTCGTGGATGTTGCCGTCTCCTGGCGCAGGTATATGTGATGGTTGGACCAGGGCACTGCAGGACGTGTCTTTAGCGGTGTAGCTGAGAAACCTCCACCTGGGGAGGTGGGGGAGGCTCGTTCGCGCCGCCTCTCCCTTCCAGTGCACCCCACGCTGTCTCCTGGCGCAGGTATATGTGATGGTTGGACCAGGGCACCGCAGGACGTGTCTTTAGGTCAAACCCTAAAGTATGGCACCGAACATCCAGGACTTATGCCATTTGTGGAAGGCAGTGACATCGAAGAATCTCAGGGACCAAGCATATCCAGAGTCCTCCCCGGGGTATTTGCACAACGGTCCTCCACCCCTAGGCCGCCAGCTATGCTACCTTGACAGGAACAGTGTCATGCATTTGGATCGATGTTGCAGCAGGCTGCCATGTAAATAGTTATTTAATGAAACGTTTTACCCTGTTACTTTGTTGGTGTGTTGTATATATTTATAATATTTGCATAGGGTTTGTCGTTATTTTGGGCGGGGTGGGCGGCGGAGCAAATTCACTGAAAAAACCATAGGTTATAGACCATATATAGTTAGGAATTAGCATTTACAAAACCTTGAAAATTCACTGAAAAAACTATAGGTTATAGACCATATATAGTTAAATATCTCAAGTCCATCTGTGCACTCAATGGAGATACAGGTCGTCGATCAGAAAATGTGCTGGCCACCTCTAATGGTAATAGCGTGGCCAGGGCTTTTGTCGATGCCTCTGCAAATTGCACAGGGTGCACTTGTTTGACATGCCGCACCATGGTATGTATGGAAAAGGAATATTTTTTTGTTGGATTTCCTCTTGAGAGAAACGAGTCACATATCGTGCAGGTTACTTTTGGTGCATTTACTTTCTTTTGATCTTCAGGATAAGTGAAAAATTGCCAGATGAAAGATTCTTTTTTTCTTCTTAAAGGTAGTCGATCATTTTGTTCAGATTCGGAAGATGAATGAGATACGGTAGCCATTTCACCAAAGTCTTCCGAAAAATGTAGGACGTTGTTCTCTCTTGAGAGTAGAAAAGATAGTGAGAGAAGTGGGTGGAGTGCTGCGTGTAAATTCCAGAATAGAAACTAGTAAGAACCAATTGGAAGTGTTGTTTTCATGTTGCAGCAGGCTGCCATGTAAATAGGTATTTAATAAAACGTTTTACCCTGTTACTTTGCTGGTGTGTTGTATTTATTTATAATATTTGCATAGGGTTTGTCGTTATTTTGGGCGGGGTGGGCGGCGGAGCCGAGCTATGTTGCAGCCATCATGGCGTCGAGCTCGGTTTCTCTCACTAGTTTCATATTTCTCATGAGGGGTTGTTCCTAATGTTTCTATTTTAGCGAGGTCAAAAAGAGATCCTATCAGTGGCCTACTGATTTTGCTCGATTCCTTTTGTTTTTTCTAACGATTTTTAAGTTAAAGTTTGCTAGCACGATACAGCGGCTAGTCCGCATTTTATATATATGTCTTTTTTATTAGGGGTGTCCTCCGGTGGAGTCGGACGATCTACCTCTAATAAACGGTAAGTGTTCCTCTGAAGGAATGCGTCTTGAAAGTGGCTGACTGTAATGTATGATATTTCACTCAGTGACTTTCAGGCCCATGCTGTTTCAAAACTGTGCATGTGCTTGAAGCAGGCGTAGGTATTGACGCAGCATTGTGAATATAGTGCATTGGTGAGCCTTGCTGGAGCTGCATCACAGTTGCGATGCAACTCTAGCAATGTATTACTTTTTCAGCACAGATGTGTTACGCATGTATGGTGTTTTTGTACCATGGTGCGCCACATTTCAAATGTGGCACACCATGGGTAACGGAGCACTAGCATACTGTGGTGCACATTAACTGGTGCATATCTGGGTATGAAGTAGTTAACATAAATCTGCCCCATAGGTTACAAATCCGCGTTTAGTAGACTGTTTGGCCTTTGTAGTTTTCTGTTTTTTCTGTTATTCTATGTAGGTATGTAATATTGCAATATTTTTGTCACGAAAAAGAAGCCATAAGTATTGGGTTTGTGAAAGATTGCAAGATTTTTAAAATTAAAAAGAAACAACCATGGCATTGTTTAATATAGTATTGTAAATACTTATCTTTAACAATGATGAGAGAGTAAAAAAAGGTTAACCTGATGTTTTAAAGTTATTCACAGGCTTCTTTAGAGGAAGTATTCTATATGATTGTAGCGTGGGTGTTTCACTTTTTTATAGGTAATACAATGCATTCTGTATGCTGTAGCAGGAGGAGTACTACATGCTTGAATATTCTTCAGTGCTTATTTTCATTTCGTAAGTGGTATTGAGACCGACACAGAACTTCAATGGATCTGCCAAGCCGTTGCAGCAGTGGGAGTGAGGCCTCTCACGACAGAGAACTTCAATGGATCGGAGGGGCTGTTCCTGTGCATCTGGAGGACTGCCAAGCCGTTGCAGCAGTGGGAGTGAGGCCTCTCACAGGGGCGTAGCGCAGCTCCTTTTGGTGCTCACAATTGCAGATAACAGGGTAGAGATGTCTGTGGAATTTATAGATGGTTAGTCACACTAGAGTGTGGGCGGCGCCCCTAGCACTTCATTACGGCACACAGGGGAGCCGTGTTGCACAGTTTGAGAATCAGAGACTTAGGAGATAAACCTTCATAATAGGAAGGCTTCTAAGTGATAAAAATCGCCGGTGCTCGGCGTTAAAAATATCACTGCTATCGGTGGAATTTTCCACGGTGTTAGTGCTTCAACAGAAATGGGAACACATATCTGATAGAAAATCCTGTAACAATCTCAGTATTTCACATTATCGCGTGAAAAGAAAGTCTTTCGAAAGATGTTGAACGTTGTTCTCTTTTGAGAGTAGAAAAGATAGTGAGAGAAGTGGGTGGAGTGCTCCGTGTAAATTGCAGAATAGAAACTACTAAGAACCAATTGGAAGTGTTGTTTTCAAGTCACATGACTTCACATGCGCGTCTCAGGACGTGTACGCGGTGATAGTATCTGGTCACGTACGCCATTTGGAAGTAGCGGTCTAATTCAGCGAAGTTTCAAAACGTGAAAAGGAGTAAATCCAAACATATCCGGATTTAATATATCTTCTGAGCTCGATTCAAGCATACAATTGTTAAAGTATAAAACCTTTTATATATTTTTTTAAAATACCAAGGTGTGTACATTCGGTCACACACGAAAGTTTAAAAAGACATTCGGCTCCATTTAATGAAAATTTTCATAATATTAAAAAAGAAGCCTAGGTTTAGTCTCTTTGACGTAGTATAAGTTCTTTGATGGGTCATGAAGAAATTCAATAAGTTCAGATTGCAAAGTTTTTACGAAATATATAGGCGGGTGCGCGCACACGGTCGCGCACGAACGAAAGCCAAAAAAGCGGAGATAAACCCCCTTTATAATATGCTCCTGGAGCTCTTTTTGGTAGAATGAGTTAGTTCTGAAAAGAATTATTTTTTTTTTTTTTTTTAAAACAAGTGTTATGTTGTTTTTGATTTTTTAAACTTGCAACTACATTTTCATGTGTGACACAGGATCAAAATGAAATGAAGAAATGTATCTTTTCTCAGGGCATTTATGACTCTCAATTTTTAGTTTAGTAAGAATGAGGCTCTGCTCTCCGTACAGAAGAATTTCTCCACACTCGTTGCATTTCATGTGCACCGTTGCAAGATATGGTCTCAAGTCCATCACAGCACTCGATGGAGATACAGGTCGTCCACCAGAAGATGTGCTGGCCACCTCTGATGGTAATAGCGTGGCCAGGGCTCTTGTCGATGCCTTTGCAAATTCCACAGGGTGCACTTGTTTGACATGCCGCACCATGGTATGTATGGAAAAGGAATATTTTTTTCTTGGATTTCCTCTTGAGAGAACCGAATTGCATATCGTGCAGGTAACTTTTGGCGCATTCACTTTCTTTTGTTCTTCAGGATAAGTGAAAAATTGCCAAATAAAAGATTCCTTTTTTCTTTTTAAAGGTAGTCGCTCATTTCCTTCAGATTCGGAAGATGAATGCGGGGCGGCAGCCATTTCAGCAAAGTCTTCCGAAGGGTGTTGAACGTCGTTCTCTTTTGAGAGTAGAAAAGATAGTGAGAGAAGTGGGTGGAGTGCTCCGTGTAAATTGCAGAATAGAAACTACTAAGAACCAATTGGAAGTGTTGTTTTCAAGTCACATGACTTCACATGCGCGTCTCAGGACGTGTACGCGGTGATAGTATCTGGTCACATACGCCATTTGGAAGTAGCGGTCTAATTCAGCGAAGTTTCAAAACGTGAAAAGGAGTAAATCCAAACATATCCGGATTTAATATATCTTCTGAGCTCGATTCAAGCATACAATTGTTAAAGTATAAAACCTTTTATATATTTTTTTAAAATACCAAGGTGTGTACATTCGGTCACACACGAAAGTTTAAAAAGACATTCGGCTCCATTTAATGAAAATTTTCATAATATTAAAAAAGAAGCCTAGGTTTAGTCTCTTTGACGTAGTATAGGTTCTTTGATGGGTCTATGAAGAAATTCAATAAGTTCAGATTGCAAAGTTTTCACGAAATATATAGGCAGGTGCGCGCAGTCGGTCGCGCACGAAAGCCTGGAAATGCGCTATCCATTTTATTGAGAACTGTTGCCGAGAGTGCGCACACCGGGTCGTGCACGAAAGTTTAGAAAGGCTATTTTTATTTACAGGCAAATTTTAATGCGTTGAAAAAAAGGCAAGGTACAGACTTTCTAATTCTGTATCGCTTTACAAGGAGTCTCTATGCAACTTGAACAGTGAAGAAAACGGCTTGTTTCCGAAAAAAATATTTCCAGAACTTTATTGACAAAAGTATAGGTTGTATACACGAGATATTTCTGAATTAGCATTTTAAAAACCAATGAAATTCACTGAAAAAACCTTAGGTTTTACACACGTTATAGTTAGGAAGTAGCATTTACAAAACCTATGAAATTCACTGAAAAAACCATAGGTTTGACACCAGTTATAGTTAGCTGGAAATTTTACTGATATAAAACCAATGAAATTCCACGTTATAGTTAGTTGGACTCACTATAACTTGCGCGTGTAATGCACTGCTGATGAAGTCACATATTACATCACTCATGACATCACTGATGACACCATCCTTGTGACACAGTGACAGACCTCCTTTCACTGTAATCTAACCCTTGAAACGCATATTCAAAAATAGAAACTAAAATTTTCAAAAAAATTGAGATACCCATACCAGTTACAGCAACCAATTCAATAATTCCACCATCTATATACACATGCACTAATTCACCAACAGTTCTATATAGTCACTCATACATATATTCACTGATCATATGTAGTGATACACCTACACATCCTGTTACACACCGACAGTCATCCAAAAGTTATTCACACACATACTCACACATGCAAATAAACTATTGAACATCCATTTATTTGCATAAACAGCTATACACACACTACCACTTTACTTCTAAGGAAACTTACACATACTTACTCTCTTAAAAAATCACTTATAGAAACACATACTAATTTAAACAGGAACTCTTACAATCCCTCACTCTCACATATACTCACTTATATACATCAATATTCACATATACTAGATTAAAACATATGTAGTTACTGATAAAGACACTAATAAGACAGTCATTCACTCACTAACACAGACATATACACACTCATCCACCCATACAGTCCTGCAAATATGCTGTGTTCAAAACACATACAAACAGAGACTCAGTCATTCTTGCATCTATGTACTAAGTAATACTCCCACCAAAGCATGCAAACACTCATACTGATACTAAGAAAAACATCTAATAACCTATATACATACACATGTACCTACTCATCAACCCATGCAGCCACTTATACACAAAGTGAAACACTAATACATATATTTAAACATTTAAGCATTACTCACTAATATATGTATTCACTAAGATATTCAATAATATATACATATATAACACATATTTATTTTTCAGAAAGACACACATTCACTGGATGGTGTCATCAGTGATGTCATGAGTGATGTAATATGTGACGTCATCAGCAGTGCATTACACGCGCAAGTTATAGTGAGTCCAACTAACTATAACGTGGAATTTCATTGGTTTTATATCAGTAAAATTTCCAGCTAACTATAACTGGTGTCAAACCTATGGTTTTTTCTGTGAATTTCATAGGTTTTGTAAATGCTACTTCCTAACTATAACGTGTGTAAAACCTATGGTTTTTTCAGTGAATATATATATATATATATATATATATTTATTAGACTCTTCTCGCTTCGACCTTCAAAGTAGAAGTCACGGCACAGCAAGCAGGTAAGATTTTACAAAAGTTCTTTATTCACACACCATGTGCAAATTAACGTGCAATGAATCGGACGGCCTACGCGTTTCGGCTACTGCTAGCCTTCCACTGGACCATAGAGTCCCTGGAGTCTAGACCATTTTTAAAGTGCTCAGTGCGGTAAAAAAAAACCTTTTCCAATTCCATTATATGTCTAGACTGTCAACCTTGCTTACAGGTAGTGGCATAATGGTGCTCGCCATTTTCTAGGTGTTTTGTAATTCATTGTGTTTATGAAAAACATATACTGAATTCACAGTAAAGTACTCATTGTAAATAGTTTACAGTGTATATAATCTACACCTATATATTTACAAACTATATACATTTTCCGTCAGATGGGAGAGGGTGTATTCCCAACTAGAGGTTGTCTTGTTACAGTAAAGTACTCATAATTCATAACCCTCCGTGGTGTTAATCCCGCCTTTTCTTACCCATTCAGTTTGATGCCTTTTACAAGTACAATTACACTTGCTCTATACATTATTTACATTGACTCTCGTGTCCACAGGACTTCCATTCTTGTATTGTCATTGCAATTGGCCATGGTGAGATTATACACTTCAAAGTAAGTATTTACAATTCAATATTCCCCTGGACTTTGCATCTTCAATCTGTGAAGTACATCTATATACAATGCAAGTTCCTGGGTCAGAATAGACTCTGTGTTGTAGTCCATCATCCTGGCATCATCATCAGTGTGTTATATTTCTCAGTTCATTCTCGGAGTTGTATATAGTTAAAAAGGATTTTCCTCTCTCATGGCGAGTTTCTCTTCTCAAGATTCTCACACTATTTACATTTATTTACATTGGTCGATTTCAGAAGGATTTGTAGATAAACAGTTAATCTTTCAGTCAAATGGAAGCTTTACAGATGTACAAACAGTTCGGCATCAAGATTGTGTCCAAATGGATATTCTGTGCCCATTGCCAGGATCATTCTCGATTCAAGTTTGCCTAGTTGTAGCGTCCGATCACCCCCTCTCTCAGATGGTTTACTTAATTTTATTCCAGCATATTTTAACAAGTTGGGGTTCGACTGGTGGTATTTCGCAAAGTGTATGGCCATAGGATAGCTAGGGTCCTCATTCTTAATTGCTCTTAGGTGTTGGAGGATTCTTAGTTTTAGCTTATTGATTGTGCTTCCTATGTAGAATTTTCCGCATGGGCACATAAGTCTGTATACCACACATTTTGATTCACATGTTATGTGGTCCCTTATTTTCTCAATCCGTCCACATTGTAGTTTGTAATCTGTGATATTTGTGCCGTGCTCACAGGCCTTACATTTGGCACATTTCCAGAACCCTGGAGTTGTCAGCCATGATGATTTCTTTGGGGGTTTCAGCTGTAGGTGACTTTGTGTTAGGATATCACGTAGTGATGAAGTTTTCCTGTAGGTGATACTAGGATAAGAGGTCAGATTAACTTTAAGAGTATCATCAAGAAGTAAGATTTTCCAATTTCTTGTTAATGCCTTTTTAAGTTCATCACTCTGGTTATTGTAATCGACAATCAAGCGTGTCCCGTTCTTCTTGTTGTCTGGTTCATGCCTTGTTCCGTCACTCTTGCTATCTTCTGGCAAAAGGAGGTCTGTTCTATTCTCCAAATTCATCCTTTTCCGTGCAGTTGCGATCACCTCATCAGGATAACCTCGTTCCTGGAATCGCTTACTCATCCCCTCAATTTCCTTTTCTAGATCATCCAGTTCTGAGCAATTCCTTTTGGCTCGCAGCATTTGTCCATACGGAATGCTCCATTTCAATTTCACTGGATGCCCACTATTCGCATGAAGCATGCTATTACACGACGTCGGTTTTCTGTGAATTTTAGTGCACAGGGTTCCTCTTTTCACGAAAACTTCTACATCTAAGAAGATCAAGTTGGTTGCACTGATCGACGAAGTGAAGTGTAGGTTGAGATCATTTCTCTCCAGCGAGTCAATAAATATTTGGAGATCGTCGCTATTTCCATCCCAGATGATAAATAGATCGTCGATAAAACGACACCAGAGTTTAATTCTTGATTTGTGCTTTTTTTCTTCTTCAATCACTTCAGTCTCCCACATGGCCATCAAAAGATTTGCATATGTGGGCGCAAATGATGTCCCCATTGCGGTTCCTTGTTTCTGCAGGTACAGGTTCCCCAGAAACAAAAATGCATTATGTGTTAGACAATAAGTAAGCATTTCTATTAACATTGCTGAATGTTCCAAATAACTGATAGATCTTACTTCCAAAGCTTTTTTAATGGCCTTAATCCCATCCTCATGGCGTATTGACGTATAGAGTGATGTTACATCTATACTTGCCATTAGATAATTTGCTTTCCATTTGATTCCTGAGATTTTGTTGAGGAAATCCATTGTGTCCCCAAGGAACGAGGGTAGTATGGTTACATAGTTCATTAGGAATATATCAATAAATCTGGATGTTGTTTCAAGTAATGATCCTATTGAGCTCACAATTGGTCTGCCCAGAGGTTTCACAAGGGCTTTGTGCACTTTTGGTAAAAAGTAAATTGTGGCTGTGATGGGATTGTCCGTTTTTAAATAGGAATATTCATCGAAGTCAATCAGACCTTTGTTCTTCCATGCCAACAATAAAGAGTGGTATTCCTCCTTCCATTCTTCCAATGGGTTACTCTTTAGTGGCTCGTAGTGATCGCGGTTTTCTAATTGTCTGTTTGCTTCAGCAATATAATCAGTTACATTCTGTACAACAATGTTTCCACCCTTATCGGATGACTTTATTATAATTGTGGAATCATTTTTTAGCTCTGATATTGCTTGATATTCCTGGGGCAACAGATTGTTCTTATTGCCTGCATCTTTTTTTTTGTTGTTTTTTTTTGGGTTGGACGGTTTCCCTGAGATTTTTGCCATTTCCTCTATCATTACTTCATGAAAAAGGTCGACTTTATTCCCAGGCGGGAGTTGTGGGCAGAATCTAGATTGTCTTTTCAGGCCACTTTCTCCACCCATGTTCGTGGATGTGCATAATTGTTTGCAAAATTCAATATCAGTTTGAAATGAGCTTATGGTCTCTTTTTGACTTAATGATGGTGTTTCTTTGATTGATGCCAATGTTATTATTGCTGGTAAATCCTTTTGTACTGTGGAGATACTTCCTCAATACGTGTTATGGTTACAGGTTTCTTGGCCTTTTTCTCAGTGAAATACTTTCTGAGTTTTACTTTCCGACAGAATTTATACATGTCAATTCTTATGTTGGGTACATCAATGTTCTTATTTGGGCAGTAAGATAGTCCTTTATTCAATAGTGTCATTTGTATATGTGATAATTTCTTACTCGACAGATTGATCACAAGATTATCAGATGTTGTAAATTTCTTTATCGCTATCTTTGCTTTACTTTGCCTCTCTTTTGCTTTATTCCGCCTTCCGCCCCTTCTGATTGTACTTTTGATGGCAGTTTTGTCAGAGGTTTTGACTGCCCTCTTCCCCATGTATTTGCTCTTCCTCTTCCTCTCTGTCGCGTGACCATTTGGGCCAACTACATCTCCCCGCGAAAATCCAATGGCGTGTTGGTTATCTCTTCATCATTAGAACTAATCTCTGAACTGTCCACAGCATCTGTATCTTCTATTCCCGCACTCTTATCCATTACTACATGGCTTCTTAGGGTGTCGTACTTGCGAGCGAATGTATAAATTCGTCCATTCGCATAGTCCAGCCTATCTCTAGTGAACTTAATGGCTTTGCATTTTTCCACCTCCATTTCATGTTTTGCCACTTTTTTCTCCATATTTTCAATGGATTCCTTATTCTCCTCAGTTGCAGGTATATCTGCCAGTTCTAGTTCCAGCTCTTCCATCATGCTTGTTATCTTTTCCAATTTCCGTTCTGCATGTATGATAAGGGTTCTCATCAACTTGAAAGAGCACTCATTAGTGTCTGTTTGCCATAATTTGATGAGGTCTGGGTCCAGGTCGTTGAGGGTGGGCATAATGAGTAACCTCAGGCCCCGTTGGACCCTCTTATACTCTATATATTTCTTCAGAGTTGTTTTTTCCCACCATTTGTTTACTTCCATGATTTTTTGTTGTTGTAATTCTCTTAGTATGGTTGACACTGTTCTGGTGTCTTTCTCAGCTCCCCCCGTTTTCTTTTTGGCATTTGTGCTTGTCGCAGGGGTGCTGTCGTCATTGAGCAGTTCACTCGCCCTTATCTGGCGATTTCTTGATTTGTCTGCCATATTCCGGTTGGCAAGGTTGAACAATTTTTTACTTTTTCAATGATACGTTTATTTGTTTGGTGTGTTGTTTATGAATCTTGATAGCGGGTTGTCAGGCTCCTGCTCCTCAGGTTTGTCAGAGTTCCCCCCTTGTATCCTGCTGCTCCTCGAGAGCACTCCGTGCTCTTTTGGCTCAAGAAATGCTGCACTGCCCCTTTAAGGATTCACTGGGTTTCAATTCCTCCCGGAACACTTTCCCCGATGTTTCTCATGGGCTGTCACTCGCGCTACAGTGGGCTTGCCTGATTTTGGACCTAAGCGTGGGATTATCTTGCGGTATTACAAATTCAATAATGTTCTCTTTCTACCAAGAACCGCTATGCCCTCACGCTTTGGCTACTTTCCCCAAGCGGCTTGGTTGCAGGCAGGGTCAGAGGCCCCCACTCCACTCGCACACCGCCTCCGCAGCGTTCACGAGCGATGCAGTGAACGCCCAGCCCGCGCACTCACCGCTGGGTCTTTGCCACCCGGTCCGTCCGCGATTGTTCTCTCGGCGCTGACAATCAAGCGTCTTCCACTGCGGGAAATCAGGAATTGCAGCAGAGGTGTCGGTAGCACTTTTACTCTTCGTGGTTTGACTGAAGTTCAATCTCGACCGCTTCCCCTCGACCTTGAGTGCCTGTGGTACACGTCCCAGTCCACGTGTCAATATTTCTTAGACTCTTCTCGCTTCGACCTTCAAAGTAGAAGTCACGGCACAGCAAGCAGGTAAGATTTTACAAAAGTTCTTTATTCACACACCATGTGCAAATTAACATGCATTGAATCGGACGGCCTACGCGTTTCGGCTACTGCTAGCCTTCCACTGGACCATAGAGTCCCTGGAGTCTAGACCATTTTTAAAGTGCTCAGTGCGGTAAACAAAAACCTTTTCCATTTCCATTATATGTCTAGACTGTCAACCTTGCTTACAGGTAGTGGCATAATGGTGCTCGCCATTTTCTAGGTGTTTTGTAATTCATTGTGTTTATGAAAAACATATACTGAATTCACAGTAAAGTACTCATTGTAAATAGTTTACAGTGTATATAATCTACACCTAGATATTTACAAACTATATACATTTTCCGTCAGATGGGAGAGGGTGTATTCCCAACTAGATATATATATATGTTGCGCTTAGACCTGATAAGCATTTAAGCACTTTATCTTATCCCCGAGGAGACATTGAAGCACCTTTTCTATGTGCCTTTTCTATGCGTTATCAACTCTCAACTAGGGGCCTCATTTATGAGGCCCCTTGCGCCACCGGAACGTCACTTTTTGTGACGTTCCGTGGTGCAGGAGTCTGCTCCATATTTTACGTGGCAGCACAAAACTACTGTTTATGGCTTAATGCTGCCTCATAAATATTGTTCCCTCTAACGCAGTTTTCTGTGTTAAAGGGGCGTGCAATGTTTTTTGCTGGGGGCGTTCCCAGTAACATTCATGGAATTCGTAAATCTGAGGCAGCACCAAAAACTTACGGGAGGCACAATGAGGAGAAACTTTATTTCTCCTTGTTTTTCCTTTTTCTATGTGTGCTGCATTCTGCCCTGCATCCTCCCCTCTCCCTAGTGTTTGCGCTGATTTCAACTGCCGTGCGCCAGGCACACATCTTAGTGCCAAGAGGCTAGGGTGCGTGCCTAATTCTAGCATAGGTTTTGTACAGGAATGGAATCTTTCCTGTACAAAATACTATTCCTAGACATGTCGAAAGGCATTTCCTACTTTGTGTGTGCTACACAGTGCAGCCCACATGCAAAGTTGGAAAGGTATGGAGCAATGAAAACATTTCTCTGTCTAGCACCTGCTTTTCAGCAGCGTCAATTTTTGGAGCTAAACCTTTTCCACTAATGTCAGTAAATCAGGTTTAGAGTCAAAAAGCATTGGTGGATGCATGGTAACACCCATGTAACACCCCCTTAACGCAAAGCAATGCAAAGCAGTGTTTCGCGCTGCTTTGCGTTACTGTTCCGTACAAACCAGCACAAATCTTTATTTGCGTTGGTTTGTGAATCCTAAAACCAGTTTATGGTCAGGTTAGCGTTCAAAAAGTAACGCTAACCCGGCGCTAAACCTGTCAGAATCTGGGCCTTAAAGTGATGTAGATGCATTCATTAAACAAATCCTGTGGTTCACAGCATGGATTAAACCTGCTCAGTCAGTTTCAAAGGAGTCTTTTTCTAATGGCACCGTTGGAATGCAGCTGCTTGCCTGGAGGTAGAATCCACTTGTTTGCAAACTTAGGCCGCTGTTTAACTGGACGCACGGTCCATTAACATGAGTGAAAATCTATCCCTGATGTAGGAATGCACAATTTACTCTCGATGTGTTTCACTAGCAGTTCTTAATTTGAGCCAGTGTTTACCAGTGGGGCCCATTACCACTCATAGTTTTTGGAACCCACACTTTTTTTCAGTATCTAAGATTCACTGACAGCAGGAGCGGAAAAGCACACAAAGTGGAAAGACGACGAAAGACAGACAGAAAACCAGCAGAAAGTGAGAAACAGGAGCCTGCAAGAGTGAAATAAAGGGGCAAGGAGTGTCTGGTGGTGGATTAAAGAAGACTGAGGTGGATTCTAAACCGCGCAACCTCGATATTCAGTGCGCAGATATTTAATCGCATGGGTGGCGGGCTTCTCCGGTGACAATTGGGCACCGGCACACAAATTAAGCACTGCCCCGCTGTTACCCAGTCCCTGGTCTAGAATTGTCACTTTTTCATGCAACATTCGGAGTTCAAGCCCCAACAACATGGAAGAGACACGCCCATTTTTATCGAGGTTCATATACATACTTTCACAATTTTATTTTTGTTATACATAAGACCTGTCATCACCCGATAACCCTCCGCCCTCTAGTTTAGTACAAATATTAATGAAATGAAATGAATTCGTACTTGTATAGCACACTTATACCCTGAGGTGTCTTGGCGCTGTACCCATACCGCTGTGGAACTCTTCCTGGCTTTTCCCTGTGAAATGCCCACTCCTGGGCACCCCCAAGGTGAAGCCAGGCATCCCAGCGCTGTTGGAGCTATTAAGCAAGCTATTGCCCAGAGTTGCAGAGTGGGACCCATGATTAGAATAGGCACCGAGGCAAGAATTATCACGTCTGAGGAAATTGAGCCCAAGACCCGCCGAGGCGGGAATTGAACCCTGGTCCCGGCCAGACTTCTGCATCAGGGTCTGCCGCTCTAACCATTGAGCCACACTTCTACACTGGAAGTTACTGGAAGTTACATTACTCATCTTGGCGGCACATATTTTATTCGCCTCATAAAAAGAAAGGCTGAGTTACCCACAATAAGATACAAACTTGTGACCTTCTGATAGAAACATTGACCATCAAGACATCTAATCAGCTATATTTGCTGGCGCGGAGTATCTACTGGAAAGAAGGCTTAGATGGTTAAATCACCTGCGTCAGCAGTCTGTGCAGTCATGTGGCATATTTTGGGGCAGTATTACATCACTATTTTGTCATTTCTATACTGAGCAAAGGGTTCACCTAATTAGTGTCAGTTTAACATATAGATATGGCAAATCAGAATTTGATAGGTGAGCTGCCACAGCACAGCAAACATCCTGCTACCGCATAGGAAACATGTGGCACTGTTATTCCTAACTTTTGATCAGCTTGAGCTGGCAACACATTTTTTTGGGTAGAAACTGCAATGTACGTAGAACATGAGGTCAGGTGTATCAAAGTGTTTTACCCATTTTGTGTCTATGGGAAAATGTGTTCATACATCTGGCCCATGATGTTTTATGAGACATGTGGTTGCAAAACTATAACTATGCACAAAACGCCAGAGCTGCAGATTCCCATAATTCCAGGGACCCTGTTCACCAGTACAATAGTGGCATGCTAGCTCACATTGTCAATGCACTAGCTACAGTGATCTGTGCGCAATCTGCTGGCCACAGGTTCGCATTGTCATAAGATATTTTATAGGGCTAATGTGTTTCTGTAAAGCCTCTTGTGTAAACTGTGGATCACAATTTCAAAACCTAAAAATACACCTACACCGCAGTGAGTTGCAACCTTTTTTGCATAGCCCCTTGTGTAACCTCAAAGGAATTGGTTTCTATGCTGGCAAGTAGTTCAGTGTGTTATGTGCCTGTTGCAAACATCTGCATGAAACCAGCAAGGCATATATTTTAAAACGTGCAGAGCTGACTCCAAACTTCATTATTCTGAGGTTGATAAAATGTGTAACATTTAGTTGCAAAGCACGTAACAGCTACTATTGACTGCCAAAAGTAATTCACTTTATATTGTGTGCTACATAAATGGCAATTATTAGAGTTAATTGTACACAAACACCTGCATACATTGCATCACACTGAGTATGCCTTTAATATAGATGTTAGTTTCATTATGAAGACACACTCCAACATAGCTTTCAGTAAGTAATTGCTACACTCTTCCCTTCTTCTTCTGCAATCATTAAATCCATTTTCGTTAAAAAATCTTTGGTTGTTTTTGGACAGCTTAGAAAATAGGATGCGGAAGAGGAGGGGCTCCGACCCCAGCTGCCCCCTGCTTAAAAGCGCTTTGCTCATCCTGAGGAGTGGGACTCTTTTTTGTGGGTCTGTCTGGACAGGACTACCTCTCCCAACATACACCAGGGCCCTGGAAGAGGAGGGGTTCCGTCACCGGCTGCTGTATGCTTAAAAGTACTTTGCTCATCCCACAGCACAGGGACGCATTTTTGTGGGACTGTTTGGACAGGACTACTTCTCCCAACGTACACCAGATCCTAGGAGGAGGGCCTCTGTCACTAGCTGCCACGTGCTTCAAAGCGCATTGCTCATTCTGTGGCGAGGGACGCATTTTTATGGGACCGCCTGGAGAGGACTACCTCTCCCAACATACGCCCGAGCCCAGGAGGAGGAGGGGCCCTGTCACTGGCTGAAACGCGCTTAAAAACTCCTTGGCCCTCTGTGAAGCCCGGGCCAAGGACGGGCCCATCTGAGCCCGTTGGAGGTTGGACGAGTCCATGCTGGGCCATTCTTCTTGGCTCTGCAGTTAAGGCTCTAAAGGTATTGTCTGGTTGGCGTGGGAAGCTCTACATTTACTACCTGATTGAACACAAGGGCATATTTACATGCCCCTATCGCCACCACAACGTCACTTTTAGTGACGTTCCTGTGGCGATATGGGCTTCGCCTTATGTACAAGGCACTGTTAAGCCACTTAACGTGGCTTAATGCTGCCTTATAAATAAGTCACCCTTTCATTCTATACTTAGCGCGAGGAGAATGAGGAGAATTGCTTTATTTCTCCTCGTTTTTGCTGTTTCTATGTGTGCTGCGAGATGAATCCGAAACCGGTCCCAGGATGCTTGTTTCCGGTCCATGGAAGACATGGCTTGGCAGTTCGGGCTGGACTGTTCCCATGAGGCACAGGGTCAGACTGATTTGCATATAGCCATGTCTGAAATGGGGTGGCTGAGTGGGCTAAAGAATGGTGATGGATTAAACCCAGATCAGTTGACTGGGGGTGAGTGTTTGATTTGCTCAAACGCTCCGTCCATCATCCCCTTTTGTATCGCTTTGTTCGCCCTAAGTGTGGCAGGGTATGCTCAGAAGTGAGTCCCTTGCTCACTTGGCCACTGGATTCAGATAGCCTGGCTGATGAGGATTATGAATCCGAAACCGGTCCCAGGATGCTTGTTTCCGGTCCATGGAAGACATGGCTTGGCAGTTCGGGCTGGACTGTTCCCATGAGGCACAGGGTCAGACTGATTTGCATATAGCCATGTCTGAAATGGGGTGGCTGAGTGGGCTAAAGAATGGTGATGGATTAAACCCAGATCAGTTGACTGGGGGTGAGTGTTTGATTTGCTCAAACGCTCCGTCCATCATCCCCTTTTGTATCGCTTTGTTCGCCCTAAGTGTGGCAGGGTATGCTCAGACGTGAGTCCCTTGCTCACTTGGCCACTGGATTCAAGATAGCCTGGCTGATGAGGATTATGAATCCGAAACCGGTCCCAGGATGCTTGTTTCCGGTCCATGGAAGACATGGCTTGGCAGTTCAGGCTGGACTGTTCCCATGAGGCACAGGGTCAGACTGATTTGCATATAACCATGTCTGAAATGGGGTTGCTGAGTGGGCTAAAGAATGGTGATGGATTAAACCCAGATCAGTTGACTGGGGGTGAGTGTTTGATTTGCTCAAACGCTCCGTCCATCATCCCCTTTTGTATCGCTTTGTTCGCCCTAAGTGTGGCAGGGTATGCTCAGACGTGAGTCCCTTGCTCACTTGGCCACTGGATTCAAGATAGTCTGGCTGATGAGGATTATGAATCTGAAACCGGTCCCAGGATGCTTGTTTCCGGTCCATGGAAGACATGGATTGGCAGTTCGGGCTGGACTGCTCCCATGAGGCACAGGGTCAGACTGATTTGCATATAGCCATGTCTGAAATGGGGTGGCTGAGTGGGCTAAAGAATGGTGATGGATTAAACCCAGATCAGTTGACTGGGGGTGAGTGTTTGATTTGCTCAAACGCTCCGTCCATCATCCCCTTTTGTATCGCTTTGTTCGCCCTAAGTGTGGCAGGGTATGCTCAGATGTGAGTCCCTTGCTCACTTGGCCACTGGATTCAAGATAGCCTGGCTGATGAGGATTATGACTCCGAAACCGGTCCCAGGATGCTTGTTTCCGGTCCATGGAAGACATGGCTTGGCAGTTTGGGCTGGACTGTTCCCATGAGGCACAGGGTCAGATTGATTTGCATATAGCCATGTCTGAAATGGGGTGGCTGAGTGGGCTAAAGCATGGTGATGGATTAAACCCAGATCAGTTGACTGGGGGTGAGTGTTTGATTTGCTCAAACGCTCCGTCCATCATCCCCTTTTGTATCGCTTTGTTCGCCCTAAGTGTGGCAGGGTATGCTCAGACGTGAGTCCCTTGCTCACTTGGCCACTGGATTCAAGATAGCCTGGCTGATGAGGATTATGAATCCGAAACCGGTCCCAGGATGCTTGTTTCCGGTCCATGGAAGACATGGCTTGGTAGTTCGGGCTGGACTGTTCCCATGAGGCACAGGGTCAGACTGATTTGCATATAGCCATGTCTGAAATGGGGTGGCTGAGTGGGCTAAAGAATGGTGATGGATTAAACCCAGATCAGTTGACTGGGACGCTCCGTCCATCATCCCCTTTTGTATCGCTTTGTTCGCCCTAAGTGTGGCAGGGTATGCTCAGACGTGAGTCCCTTGCTCACTTGGCCACTGGATTCAAGATAGCCTGGCTGATGAGGATTATGAATCCGAAACCGGTCCCAGGATGCTTGTTTCCGGTCCATGGAAGACATGGCTTGGCAGTTCGGGCTGGACTGTTCCCATGAGGCACAGGGTCAGACTGATTTGCATATAGCCATGTCTGAAATGGGGTGGCTGAGTGGGCTAAAGAATGGTGATGGATTAAACCCAGATCAGTTGACTGGGGGTGAGTGTTTGATTTGCTCAAACGCTCCGTCCATCATCCCCTTTTGTATCGCTTTGTTCGCCCTAAGTGTGGCAGGGTATGCTCAGACGTGAGTCCCTTGCTCACTTGACCACTGGATTCAAGATAGCCTGGCTGATGAGGATTATGAATCCGAAACCGGTCCCAGGATGCTTGTTTCCGGTCCATGGAAGACATGGCTTGGCAGTTCGGGCTGGACTGTTCCTATGAGGCACAGGGTCAGACTGATTTGCATATAGCCATGTCTGAAATGGGGTGGCTGAGTGGGCTAAAGAATGGTGATGGATTAAACCCAGATCAGTTGACTGGGGGTGAGTGTTTGATTTGCTCAAACGCTCCGTCCATCATCCCCTTTTGTATTGCTGCGTTGTGCATTACATGTAGAAACAGCAAAACGACATTCATTGTTTATGTGCACAAAGAGGTGCCTTCCTGTACATAACCATCATTTAAAAAAATGACGAGTTGCAACTTCTATGTGTGCTGCATTAAGCAGCACACATAAAAGTTACAAAACACCATTTAAAGGTTGCTTATGTGCAGAAAGAGACACCTTCCTGCACATAAACAATCATTCCCCTCAACGCAGGCACCCTTGTGCAACGGTGCAAGGGTGCCTGCACTGGTGCTAGGCAGCTGAAATTTAGTGCCAGCGAAAGGGGAAACGCAAGGCTGCACCGTATTCTTGTAAATACGGTGCAGCCCTGCGTTTCAGAAGTGGCGGAGCACGGCGTTAAGCCAATGAGGCGAACAACTCGCTCTGCCACTTCGTTGTAAATATGCCCCTTAGTTCTTATGCTGTACTGATAAAGTTACAGGACTTGATCGACCCTAGAGCCAAAAAGAACTGCCTCATGAGACTGAATCCAGTCACAGGCTTTAGTAGATCCCTTACATAATAGGTCTTGAATGTAACCTTGCTAAGAATTGCTACTAATACTGAAATAGTACTGTGTTTTTATTCCCTGGATCAAATAGAGCTCAACCATGTAAATCGGCTAATGAACCAATGTTAAAAGGGAAAAACTATTTTTCTTAGCATCTATTTAGAACAATCTCAATTTCCAGACCTAAATCATGAACAGGTGGATCAACAACCACGTGGTGAACAAGTACAATATCGTCGATAAATTGGGCCATGATTAATTCGGGGTGAAAGAGATTTACCTCTACTTAAAGGCATCATGGTGGGGGTGGCACCAAGGAGTAAGCTCCCCCTCTCGATTGCCACAACTCAAATTCAAGTTGTGTTCCAAAAATCAAAAGAGGTTACATTTCACACACTCTCCTAAAAAGGCCACAAAAAACTTACAGACTATTTGTGGATCACCTATGTCTGACCTAAAAACAGGCCCACCTGCCAAATGCCCACTTGGCCCATTTCATTGACTCCTTGTGCAGGCCAATTATTTTTTTCAAAATAATTTGCATCACCTTTAAATTGACAGAAGATTCCATCCTAACTTACCTTCTAGAAACTATCAATGAATACCATCACCCTAAAAGGCACCCCTGCATCCAACACCCCAGGGCCTTGGGTGGCCCAACCAATGGTGCCTAGCCAATCCCCAACTTCCCAACTTACCTCTCGGAGTGGTGGTCGCACCCAGAAGATCTTTGTCCCCGAGCCTGCTGTGCTTTTGTAAACTGGAGACTCCCCATTTAAAGCTACAAGGCACCAGATGCAAAAACAGCACTCTGCACCCGGCCGCCCCAGTGCCGCTGAGGGTACATCTATTGTGCTGGCCTAAACCCCCATTTGCCCTGAGCTTAAGTGTAGGAGCTTTGCTCCCACAACCCAGTGGCCTGCTCGTCAGCAGCTACCAACCTGAGGGCCCCTATCCCCCACTGAATAACATTCGGTCTCAGCACTCTGCACCCAGCCGCCCTAGTGTCACTGAGGGTGTAACAAGAGTGCATCCTTGATCCTGGGGGACCCCTGAGTCTAACCTCAGAATACCAACTCCCACAACAAAGTACTTACCTTAAAACCGATAACACTATTTTCCTCCAGAGGATAACCTTGACTGTTTTTCTATGAAAAGTTTCTAAGTGTGGAGCTGGAAAACCTAAAGAAATTCTTTAAAATTGTACTAACTAACAAAAACGATTTTACTTACCAGTTTACAGGAAATGTCCCAGTGCAGTATCCAGGTATAATACACTGTGTAAGAAAAGTAATCTCAAAAGTAACTTACCGGTAATTTTACCAAAAACCCTATACAAAGCATATGTACTGTATTCTGAAAAGCCTTGCATTATCAGTAACACTAGTGTAATGAAATCCAAGTACATTTGCAACTCCAATTTAAACTGAGGTATAGTGTGCACAGAGTCCAGTGGAACCCCAAAGGTAGGCAGAGATAATGTTAGATAGCACCGTACTCTTTATTTGTGGTAGTGTGGTCAAGCAATAAGGCTTTATCAGAGCACAGTTTTAAGCATTTGTTGTACACACTCAGTCAGCAAATGAATTCACAAGACTAAACTTCAGACCAATTGTTTTTGTTTAAAATATTCTTTCAGTTATTTTATTTCATAGAACCAAGCAAGCCTGGCACAGGTAAGTGATAAATACTTTGCAGTAAATATACAATTGTAACACAGTTTGAATTGAAGTTGCAAATGTACTTGGATTTCATTACACTAGTGTTACTGATAATGCAAGGCTTTTCAGAATACAGTACATATGCTTTGTGTAGGGTTTTTGGTAAAATTACAGGTAAGTTACTTTTGAGATTACTTTTCTTACACAGTGTATTATACCTGGATACTACACTGGGACATTTCCTGTATACAGGTAAGTAAAATCGTTTTTGTTAGTTAGCACCATTTTAAAGAATTTCTTTAGGTTTTCAAGCTCCACACTTAGAAACTTTTCATAGAAAAACAGTCAATGTTATCCTCTGGAGGAAAATAGTGTTATCGGTTTTAAGGTAAAGACTTTATTGTGGTAGTTGGTATTCTGGGGTTAGACTCAGGGGTCCCCCAGGATCAAGGATGCACTCTTGTTACACCCTCAGTGGCACTAGGGCGGCTGGGTGCAGAGTGCTGAGACCGAATGTTATTCAGTGGGGGATAGGGGCCCTCAGGTTGGTAGCTGCTGACGTGCAGGCCCTGGGTTGCGGGAGCAAAGCTCCTAGACTTAAGCTCATGGCCAATGGAGGTTTAGGCCAGCACAAAAGATGTACCCTCAGCGGCACTGGGGCGGCCGGGTGCAGAGTGCTGTTTTGGCTATTGGTGCCTTGTAGCTTTCAATGGGGAGACTCCGGTTTGCAAAAGCACTGCGGGCTCGGGGGCAAAGGTCTTCTGGGTGCGAGTACCACTCCGAGAGGTAAGTTGGGATGTTGGGGTTTGGCTAGGCACCATCGGTTGGGCCACCCAAGGCTGTGGGGTGTTGAGTGCAGGGGTACCTTTTAGGGTCGTATCTTCTTACTAGCTTCTGGTCGCAGTTGGGGAGACCTTTCGATTTGAGACTGGAGGCTTGAGGTAGGTCAGGGATCGCCGGATCTCGGGTCAGGATCGCTGGGGAGACAGCCTCGTGGTGTTTTCCCACTTGAACTCGGGCCGTGGACGGCGGGTGCAGAGTGGTCCGGATTAACGTTTTCCGGCCGGGGCCAGAGGTTCTTGATGAATAAATCCAGTGTTCACAGGAGACACAGTCTCTGTGGTTGAAGGCAGTCAGGTCATCCGATGTTTTCGAGGTTGCTGGCTGCAGGACACACTGGGATTACGCAGGAGCAGGTTTCGAGGTGGAGACAGGCCGGTAGGGCTGGCACCAAGTCAATGGGCGTCTTCCTCTTGTTAGCTTTAGCACGGCTGTTCGGTCCTGCTTCTTCTTTTCTTGTAGTTGGTTCTTTTCTGAGGAAGCAAGGTTCAGGGCTGCCCCTAAATACTAAAATACTAAATTTAGAGGCGTTACAGGTAGGTAAAAATGTTAGGACCAATGGGTCCCTTCCCTGGGGTGGGTACACCCCCTATTATGCCACCCTTCAGTGGGAGGGGGGCATAAGCCTTTCCCTGGTTGGCTGGGTCCCCCCATCTTCAAGATGGCGGAGACTGAGAGTTGTGCTTAACCTCGCCTCCCCCACCTGAGGGGTGGAGATGGCAAAGGTGGGCACACCTTTCTTCCTCACTTGTTTTTCCCGCCGGTTCTCCCGCTCAAATTTGGGGTCAGAGCCAGTGGGGACCAGTTGATGAAAGCAGCAAGTGGCCTGGGGAAGCTTACAAAGGCGGCAAGCCTTTGAAGCTTCCCCTTCGTGAACCCTGCCCATCCTAGGGGAGGAGGCTTGGCACCTTGTCCCAGGATGTGCATTGTTTCAGGCCCCCGAGAGCAGCAGGCTCTCGATCCAGGGGTCCAGAAACATGTCTGGTGGTGGATGCTGAAAGCAGCCACACAGCCTGGACACTAGTGGTAGGTCATTTTTCAGGGGGCATCTCTAAGATGCCCTCTGTGTGCATTTTTCATTAAATTCCAACCTGGCATTAGTGTGGGTTTAATGTGCTGACAATTTTGATACAGAACTTCTCAATTTTCAGTGCCTCCATTATGGTGCTGTCGAGTCGTAATGACAAACTCCCAGCACCATATACTTACAATGTCTAAGAATGGACCTAGACACTGTAGGGGTACAGGGCTCATGCACCTGTACCCTCACCATTGGTATAGTGCATCCAGCTAGAATGGGGTGACCGATCTATGCCAGGGAAGTGGGCTGTAGGCATGGCACACATGGATGTGTGCCATGTCGACTCCACTTTGTTCTGCACTAAAACACACAGCCTGCAAAGGCAGTGTGTGAGTTTAATGGTGCAGGGCCTCTAAGGGTAGTACAATCAGTGCCTCAGCCCTTAGAGGTCTTCCCTGGTGACAGTGCTTTGGGTACCTGTGGTACCATTTACCAGGGGCTGACCTGTAGACAGAGATGCCAATTGGGTTTTGTTTTCAATACAGTTTTAGGGAAAACATAGGCCCTGGGCACCTGACTGGCAGGAGCCCAGGGCACACTCAGTCAAAGCACATCAGCAGTTCAGCTAAAAGTGGGGGCTACCATGCACAAAGAGGGCACTTTCTCACAACATTCTAATGTATAGCACACATAATCATTTAGTACATATATTCATGCATATTTCACGTTTAGACTGACCCTCCATAATGTGTGACTTTAACATTAATAGTTAGCCATAGTTAGAGTATGTACAAGTTAAAGTCAGTATTAGGCATTGTATTTCTGCTTGATGTTCATAATATGTTTGCTGTTTCAGATATAAGCTCAACGTGTTCTCTCATTATTCTGTAATGTTATTGTTAAGATTTTAAGTGAAGGTCGTTACTTGCAATTTAATTATTCGGATTGTAGTTTTGTGCACCTGCGGAAGAAAGGAGTAGGACAAGAAGTCCTCCCTTTGTCTTATATCTCTGAAGACTTTGGGACTGAAACCGTATATTGCATTATTCAAGTAAAATGGGCTGACATCGTGTTCGTCGCGAACGTATAATTTTGAGGGAATCCATGCACTGTGGGGCAGATTTATGTTAACTGGCGCATCCCCAGGGATGCGCCAGTTAATGTGCGCCACAGTGCGCCACAGCTCCGCCACCCATGGTGCGCTGCATTTATAATGCGGCGCACCATGGGGCAAAAACGGCACAGATGAGTGAGGCATCTGTGCCGTAAAGGTGGCGCATTGCTGGAGTTGCGTCGCAAGCGCGACGCAGCTCCAGCAAGGCTCGGGGGTGCCCCATCTTAACAATGCTGCGTCAAGACCTACGCCTGCTTCAAGCAGGCGCGGGCTTTTGACGCAGCATTGGCCTGAAAGTGACTGAGTGAAATCTTATAGATTTCACTCAGCCACTTTTGCGAGGCGCACCTGCCCCGGAACGCCCACCCTGCGCCGGAACGCCCACAAGCGGCGCAGGGCTTTACAACGTGACGCATCTGCCTAGATGCGTCACGTTGTAAATCGTTTGCAGGGATGCGCCACGTTTACGTCGCCTTGCGTGACGCAACAGCGGCGTAAACGTGGCGCAAGGGCCTCATAAATCTGCCCCTCTATCTTGAGATGAAGTTTTGTTTAATTATATGTTTCTGACTTTACTTAGTTAGACTTACTTCTGTCCATCTTCAGAGGCAGACATCCTTTCCCGGCTCTTGAGACCCCATGCTTCTTTTAACCCTGCTCAGAAAAAAACCTTCTCGAGAGAGAACATTTCTTCTTGTCCTGATTGGAATCTTCATTTGGTTCTATGTAACATATTATTTTGCTGACACCTGCTTCTTATGAATTCCCCGACTCTTCCCGCAACTGTAGTTTAGCCCTAAGGAATTTCCCTTAAGGAGAACTGAATCTGCTCAAATTTACATATTCAATCTTTAAATAGGTTGACTTGTTCAGATTATATTCACAAATGATGTATTCAAGTGATTATTGATTTATGACTAACTGATTCAGTTTCAAGCTGTAACTTTACTAATGTGCTAATCAACCTTCATGGTTTTCAAATGTAATCCTCTCTCTCTTTACTAGAGGGTGTTTTCTACTTCACTGTCATTGATATGCTAAGGAATTGATGAGTTAATCCTGAGTTAGAGATCAATAACCATTCGAGCACTTGTAGCGAAGTTTCAAATTTGCACCAACTGCAACTACCACCATTTCATCCCACTAACAACCTCATGCTTTATGGGTACAAATTCTACTTTCATTGATGTTAGTGGATAGTTTGTATGTTTGGTTTTGGGGTGGTGGGGCAATTGCATTTTTAAGAGCATTTAAGTTGATTCTAATGTCAGGATCCTGGGATGTATATCTGTAGAAGTTTATGCTAAGGGTCTTATTTTTTTGCCTGGCTCAGCTGAAGTAGGTAAATCTCTAAGTTGTTATGATTTGCTCATAACAAGGCTGCACTGTCCTGATAATCTACTTCAAATCTTTTCCCCTTGTCTCATTTACCTATGTCTCTATGGTGTTATCCTGAGTCTCCATTCTAAAGTGCATTTGATGGTCCTAACGTGCTCAAGGTTTTTTCATAGATCAGCTGTTGCCAATTATTTGGCCTCTTTGCGCTTTATGTTCTTGTGTGAAGATTTGTGTCTATGATTAGGATTGACCTGACAGATATTCTCTGCGGTGGGGGACATTTCAACCTTCAACTAGACCAAGTAATTCTTGGTGAAGTGGTAGATATATGAGGATTTTCCCTATAATGGCGTTTTGTAGGGTAAATATAGATTTTGCAAACCTATAACCTGCCTTAGGTGGGTTCAGATGTATGTCTCGGATCATGGCTGTTGAATACTTTGCCATTCTTAGAGTTCTCCAAACTCTTCCCAAGAGGACTGCAGTGACAGGTGTGTCTTGCTTCTCACTGTCACTAACTGATATGCTTACCTGCAGGTCCAAGTAGGCCTTACTGCTTAGCCTCACTCATCAATCCATTTAACTGTAGAGCCCAGAGAATGTTGATAGGAGGAAGACCCAGAGGGTGTGGTCACTCATTGCTCTTATGAGCTTGGGTTTCTGGGAAGATAGGCACTCCTGGGTTTGAGAAATAGGCCAATTTTGAGATTGTTAAGAGATGACTCCTGAATTTTCTGATCCCAGGGCCCCAAGGCTGAGACTGTCAGACCTCTCATCCTGGCCCTAGGCTGCCAGTGCAACTGTTCCAGAGAGTCAGCAGTTGCTGAGAGCATTTCTTGATTGTGTGCAAACTGGTGCACTAGAGTGCAATATTATTGAGTGCAGGTTGCAAAACTCTGCCAGTTTCATGTTGAATTTTTAGAGCCCACACAGATGTCAGTTGCAGCATGCTGGCAGTCTGAAGAGATAACCACAAAGGCGTTTCTGTGCAATGCCAAGATAAAACAAGATGATCACCAGTGAGATAAACTTGTGAACCTCAGTCCATGTTTGTGCCAAATTGCCAAGTGTAACTATTGCCCATTAACTTACATTAGACTGAGAGATCTTGCTGTCCATATGTTTGACTACAGGGCAATGAACCTGCAAAATGAGGAGTGAATGAATGAATGAATGAATTCTTTATTTGTGTGGTTACTTACAACCATTACAAAATACAAGGTTTAAAAAAAAGAAAAAGGAATACTTTCGGGGGTTGAAGAATAAATATGTGTGCAGCACATTATTTAAAGTCATAAAATATATATACATATACATGTGTGTAAATATATATATATATATATATATTACCTACTGGCGATAGCCAGTAGGTATATATAGTTAGGATTTTTTTCCTATGGGATTTTTGAAAATTCTATGTCGAATAACTTTGGCGTTTGAGGACAGAATTGGCTGAAATTTTCGGGAAAATGGAACATTTTGTTTCTGAGCAGGCCCTGAAAATTTGGGGGAGTTTCGTCAAGGGGGGGCCGAGAAAAAAGGGGGTCCCAAAACGTGTTTTTCCCATGCAATTTTCCATAGGGCGGTTGGCCTCACTTTTAGCCTGAACGGCTGAATGGATTTACACCAAACTTGGCAAAATTGTAGGGACTGGTAGCCCGATGTGCCTTTGCTATGTCTCAAGATATAGGCTCCAGTGGTTTTTACGAAAATTAACTTTGAAAAATATATATTGGGCTACATTGGGCTATATATATGTTGGAGCCCAAATGTAGCCCAATGTAGCCCAATGTAGCCCAATGTAGCCCAAAGATGGCCACCAGAGACAAAAAAAAACAAATGTAGCCCAAATATCAGCCAGATGTAGCCCAACTATAGCCCAATGACAGAATGTCCCAGAGTGTTCTAAAGAACAACTAGAGTGCTAACAGTCCTACTTATTACACAGGTATGGCACACCTGAAGCCATCTTGATTGGAATAAAGTGGTAACTCTTAAAACATTTAATTTAAAAAGGAACAAAATGAGGGGGTTCATTTTGCCATAGAAAGTATGATTAGCGAATATATGACGAAATCCCGCATACCATCAGTCCGCAAAAAAAATCCCGCATGTACTATTAGGCCGCAAATTAAAATAACGAAAACTTTTAGAACAAATATGCCTTTAGCATACACTAAACAACTAAACTACCCTAAACCATAAAACACTACCCCCAGCATGACCCTACACTACGCAAACACTACAACACTACCCTAAACCCTAAAACACTACCCCCAGCATGACCCTACACTACACAAACACTACAACACTACCCTAAACCCTAAAACACTACCCCCAGCATGACCCTACACTACGCAAACACTACAACACTACCCAAAACCCTAAAACACTACACCCCAGCATGACCCTACACTACGCAAACACTACAACACTACCCTAAACCCTAAAACACTACCCCCAGCATGACCCTACACTACACAAACACTACAACACAACCCTAAACCCTAAAACACTGCCCCCAGCATGACCCTACACTACGCAAACACTACAACACAACCCTAAACCCTAAAACACTACCCCCCGCATGACCCTACACTACGCAAACACTACAACACTACCCTAAACCCTAAAACACTACCCCCAGCATGACCCTACACTACGCAAACACTACAACACTACCCTAAACCCTAAAACACTACCCCACCAGCATGACCCTACACTACGCAAACACTACAACACTACCCAAAACCCTAAAACACTACACCCCAGCATGACCCTACACTACGCAAACACTACAACACTACCCTAAACCCTAAAACACTACCCCCCAGCATGACCCTACACTACGCAAACACTACAACACTACCCTAAACCCTAAAACACTACAGCCAGCATGACCCTACACTACGCAAACACTACAACACTACCCTAAACCCTAAAACACTACCCCCAGCATGACCCTACACTACGCAAACACTACAACACTACCCTAAACCCTAAAACACTACCCCCAGCATGACCCTACACTACGCAAACACTACAACACTACCCAAAACCCTAAAACACTACCCCCAGCATGACCCTACACTACGCAAACACTACAACACTACCCAAAACCCTAAAACACTACCCCCCAGCATGACCCTACACTACGCAAACACTACAACACTACCCAAAACCCTAAAACACTACCCCCCAGCATGACCCTACACTACGCAAACACTACAACACTACCCAAAACCCTAAAACACTACCCCCAGCATGACCCTACACTACGCAAACACTACAACACTACCCAAAACCCTAAAACACTACACCCCAGCATGACCCTACACTACGCAAACACTACAACACTACCCAAAACCCTAAAACACTACACCCCAGCATGACCCTACACTACGCAAACACTACAACACTACCCAAAACCCTAAAACACTACCCCCAGCATGACCCTACACTACGCAAACACTACAACACTACCCTAAACCCTAAAACACTACCCCCAGCATGACCCTACACTACGCAAACACTACAACACTACCCAAAACCCTAAAACACTACCCCCAGCATGACCCTACACTACGCAAACACTACAACACTATCCTAAACCCTAAAACACTACGCCCAGCATGACCCTACACTACGCAAACACTACAACACTACCCTAAACCCTAAAACACTAGCCCCAGCATGACCCTACACTACGCAAACACTACAACACAACCCTAATCCCTAAAACACTAGCCCCAGCATGACCCTACACTACGCAAACACTACAACACTACCCTAAACCCTAAACCACTACCCCCAGCATGACCCTACACTACGCAAACACTACAACACAACCCTAAACCCTAAAACACTACCCCCAGCATGACCCTACACTAAACAACCACCACAACTCTACACAACACTAACACAACACTACACTACACAACACTACACTACACTACACAATCACCAACCCATGAAAAAATTAACACAAACCCACTTACCTCTCTCGTCATCGTGGTTTTCACAACGCAAATGCATTTACCATACATGCCTTTAAAACGTAATTCTTTGTAAAGGCATGCGCGATAAATGCACATGCGTTTTGAAAAAATGCGGGATAATGGTATGCGAGGTCAATGACCTTGCGGGATAATGGTATGCAGACTGAAAGTCTGCGGGATAAAAAATGCGGGAAAATGGCTGCAAACCATGATTAGCAGCAGACTTCCCTGGTGAGCACTAGCTTTACTACAGTGATCTAATGAGCAACTAAAGTGCTAACATTCAGAATTTATGGCAAATGTGTGACACATCTGAATGCCTTCTTGATAGAACCAAAGTAAACAAGCATTGAAAATGCAATAGATCTCGCCCTCGTATAAGTTAAAGCCATTCTGTTTGTAATGAGGTGGCTTTTTAGCTTTGCTTTTATTAGTGTTTTTAAAACTTTCATGTAAATAACATGCATATGTATGCATATATGTATATGTATGCATGCATTTATATTTATATAGATATGCAGATTATATATGTTTATATATGTATATTACCTACTGGCGATAGCCAGTGGGTATATATAGTTAGGATTTTTTCTCTATGGGATTTCTGAAAATTCTATGTCTAATAACGTTGGCGTTTGTGGACGGAATTGGCTGAAATTTTCAGGAAAATGGCACATTTTGTTTCTGAGCAGCCCCTGAAAATTTGGGGGGGGGTTTCGTCAAGGGGGGGCCGAGAAAAAAGGGGGGTCCCAAAACACGTTTTTCCCATTCATTTTTCCATAGGGCGGTTGGACTCACTTTTAGCTCGAACGGCTGAATAGATTTACATGAAACTTGGCAAAATTGTAGATATGGTTTGCCCGACGTGCCTTTGCTATGTCTCAATATATGTGCTCCAGTGGATTTTGAGAAATTAACGTTTAAAAAAATATATATATCTGTGACAGCGCTCCGGTTAGCGCCCCGGTTCGCGTACCTGACGCGTAACGGAACTTCGCGAAACGAAGCTGATTGGCTCTCCGGTGTCTGTCAACATTCTAAACAGTCCGGAGCGGCCGCCATCTTGTCTCTCGGTACGATCGAGAGACAAGATGTGGTGAAAAACGAAGGGGGAAATGAAGGAAAGGGGGCAAGGTAGACCACTCCTGACCCCCTAGGATTGATGAGGGGGATATTAAAGTGCCCCGCGGGGCAAAAAATAAAAAAAAATTTTTTTGGGCGATTTTACGCCGTAGAGGCGCGTCCCGGTACGCGAACCGGGCAGCTCACCAGGCAGCTCACCGGGCAGCTAACCGGCAGCGTAGCTGTCAACATTGTAAACAGTCCGGAGCGGCCGCCATCTTGTCTCTCGGTAGGTTCGAGAGACAAGATGTGGTGAAAAAAGAAGGGGGAAATGAAGGAAAGGGGGCAAGGTAAACCCCTCCTGACCCCCTAGGATTGATGAGGGGGATATTAAAGTCCCCCGCGATTTTTCGCGGTAGAGGCGCTTCCCGGTACGCGAACCGGGCAGCTAACCGGCAGCGTAACGGGAGTCCGCCATCTTGTGTTTTTGGAGCGTCCGGTTCGCGTACCGAGTAGCGTCCCGGTAAGCGTAACAAGGGGAAAACCAAGAGAAACAGTAAAAAAAAAATTAAGGGAATAGATTTCCAGCAAATTTGGCAAAATTGTAGGGACTGTTTGTTTGATGTGCCTTTGCAAGGCCTCAAGATATGTGCACGTGTGGATTTTGTCTAATTAAGGTTAAAAAAAAAATATATATCTGTAAGCGTGCTCCGGCACGCTTACGTTACGGGTTTTGGTTGCGCTGCAGAGCCGATACGTCACGGTTATGCGACGCGTCATGAGGCGTCTCACGTGGCTACGTGATACGTCACGTAATAAAGAATATATTTTACAGCTATAGATATTAGCTTTTAAAAAACCAATGAAATTCACTGAAAAAACCATAGGTTATAGACCATATATAGTTAGGAATTTGCATTTACAAAACCTTGAAAATTCACTGAAAAAACCATAGGTTAGAGACCATATATAGTTAGCTGGACATTTTATTGACATAAAACCAATGAAATTCCATATATAGTTAGTTGCACTAACTATATATCGCGCACCCGCAATCCACTGCTGATGATGTCACATATTACATCATTCATGACATGGTCAGTGACATCACTGATGACATCACTGATGACATCTCAAATGACATCACTGATGACATCTCAAATGACATCACTGATGACATCATGACACACCAATACCAGTTACTACATACGCACTCACTGATTCCTACGTCTACACACACATTCACTCATTCACCCATACAATCACTCATACATACAGTCACTCATTATTACAACACTATCATATGCACTCATACACCTATGCAGACACTCACACACTGCCACTCATCCATGGAGTTACTCACACACCTAGTCAGTCCTGTAAAGAATCAATCACACTTCCATTTCCTCATCTATACAGTTAAACACAGAACACCATACTTCAGTGACATCACTGATGACATCACTGATGACATCTCAAATGACATCACTGATGACATCTCAAATGACATCACTGATGACATCATGACACACCAATACCAGTTACTACATACACACTCACTGATTCCTACGTCTACACACACATTCACTCATTCACCCATACAATCACTCATACATACAGTCACTCATTATTACAACACTATCATATGCACTCATACACCTAGTCAGTCCTGTGAAGAATCAATCACACTTCGCTTTCCTCATCTATACAGTAAAACACAGAACACCATACTTTTCACACATATACTAACACATACTTACTCTCTTATACAATCACTGATACAAGTACACATTGATATGCACAGAGTCACACACCTCCCAGCCAGCCACACACACACTCAGTCTTCCATACATCCACTCATTCTTCAATATGTAAAACATATTTAAACTTTACAAAAACACACAGACACTAGATGATGTCATCAGTGATGTCATTTGAGATGTCATCAGTGATGTCATCAGTGATGTCATTTGAGATGTCATCAGTGATGTCATCAGTGATGTCACTGACCATGTCATGAATGATGTAATATGTGACATCATCAGCAGTGGATTGCGGGTGCGCGATATATAGTTAGTGCAACTAACTATATATGGAATTTCATTGGTTTTATGTCAATAAAATGTCCAGCTAACTATATATGGTCTCTAACCTATGGTTTTTTCAGTGAATTTTCAAGGTTTTGTAAATGCAAATTCCTAACTATATATGGTCTATAACCTATGGTTTTTTCAGTGAATATATATATATATATAGTTGTTGTAACATACCACATAGCAGCAAAGTTTTCATACTAAAAGAATCCCAAGGTAAATCAGAAGTTCAATAAAGGCCAGACCTCCAAGACAATGGCCCTGGAGTTTGGAGGCCACTGGACTGTGCACCGTGCTCGGCCTGTGGGGACTTAGCCTTCAATATTATACGAGTATGGTACACGAGTTTCCCAAAGTTGGCCATATCCTTCACAATGTCCAGAGTATAACGCTGTTGGACAGCTTCCTTTTCTGTGTGGGTGCCCAGTTGGAGAAGAAAGGGTCTGAGATGGAGTCTGCGAAGTGACTGCAAGGCAAGGCAGCAAAGTAAGAGGTGTGCCAGAAACTCTCTTTTATAGTTACAGAGACGACACTCTATGGTTCCAGCCGCTCTTTCCCAGGTGGATATAGTTCTTTTAGAGGTAGCGGATGTAACCTGGCACTAAGGATCCGATGTAATGTTTGTCTCCCCACTGGCTGCGTCAGGTGGAGCTTGTGGCTAGGCAGTATGTGAGCGAAAATTTGGGTTTCATGGAAGTCCCTGGCTACCAAGGATTCCATGTCCAGGGTGCGAGAGCATAATCGTAATTGTTTTTTTATTGTTGTTTTAATGGTTGCGTAGTTAATTGTGCTAGGATCCCAGTTCTCTGTGGCAAGTTGCAAAAGGCCTTTGGCTGTGGCAAGAGAGGCAGACCAAGGATTACTCGGTTGCAGGAAAATGGATTTTATGACGGCCTTCATGGTGTTTTCCGGAGCCGCCATTGTTAAATAGAAGTATTTCGTCAGAGCAGCCAGCTCCTCTTATTTTTGTTGGTGGAGATTGAATTCCACACGTATCAGGATGTTTCTAGTGCAGGCTGGTAAACGAAACATCTTTTTATATGCTGTGTATTGTATTTTTTCCAAGTCCTGCGCAAACTTCCCTGAAAATAACTGTTGTGCGTAGTTAAGGGACAGTAGTAATTTGGCTCTCAATACTCTTTGAATGGCCATAGTTGTAGGACTGTCTAAGATGGCATATAGTTTACAAAGGGCATAGGTGACCATCTTTCCTTTCTGCTGCAGTTTGTGGAGGTGGGCCTGTTTCACTAAACCAGGCCCCAATATAGTTGTATGTTTGTTTGTAATCCAATGTGGACCCAACCTCTACTTTGTCAGTTTTTTTTCGGCACTCGACTTTGGAGATACAGCGGGGGGAGTGGCGGCAGCGGGTCCCTGCTGCACTCGCGGATGCGGCATCGGCGGCTGACCCGGTTCGGAATATGGAATCTAGAGTGCTGATATCTATAAGTTAATATATTAAAGGCAATGATTTGCACAATTTGAAGATCACACAGTCGAATCACCACAGGTTGATTCAGAATTTCACCCATGCAAGTGAGTTCAAAGTTTCATTTGGGGTAATGTTGTACCTATACAGTGCAGCCGGATTATGAAGCTTTACATCCTACCATGCCTTGCTCATGCTGTTATCCTTATAGAAATATGTTTCTGCGGAGACGTTATGTTATGTTATGTTAAAATCTTTTTTGTAGCGCACTTACACCAAATGGTTTCATGGAGCTGTAAACAGGATGCATCAGTGGAATGGTGACAGAAGCTTACTCGTATACCTGTGAGAACAGAAGGGTTTTAAGAAGAGTTCTGAACTGGGTGTAGGAGGTTACTGATCTGAGTTCCGTGGGAAGGGAGTTCCAAAACTGAGGGGCCAATAGGGAGAATCTAAGACCGCCATGTTTTTTCCGTTTAACAGAGGGAATGATAAGCAGGTTCAGGTGGGAAGAGCGGAGTTTGCAGACAGGAGTATAGTGATGTATCAAGGAAAAGAGAAATGCAGGTCCATGGACGACCAGGGCTTTGAAGACAGTAGACTGTGTGAAAAAACAAGGACCCCCTGATGCGGATCACGCTCCTGGGTCAGGGCAAATAATTTGTGTAAACTTTAACTACCCAGGCATACACATTGGTTACTGGCGTATTCAGTTAATAAAACATAATATCTTCAAAGATAATATACAACTGCTTTCAGGTATAAAGTGAATTTTAATATCTTTAGGTTTTTCTTTTATACATGCAACAATACAATGAAGCCCTATCAATTTCCAGTATTGAACAAATGATTTTATCAAATGACTTTTTATAAAAGAAAAACCTAAAGATATTAAAATTCACTTTATACCTGAAAGCAGTTGTATATTATCTTTGAAGATATTATGTTTTATTAACTGAATACGCCAGTAACCAATGTGTATGCCTGGGTAGTTAAAGTTTATACAAACAAATTTGAAGATAGTACATTCATTTTAAATGTACAATGTTTAGCCACCGGGAGCCAATGAAAGCTCCTCATCAGAGGGTGAACGTGTTGGTATCTGGGTTGGTGGAAAATAAACCTGGCTGCTTGGTTTTGAACCAGTTGTAAGCAATGGAGCTGATATGCTGGAATGCCAACGTAAAGTGAGTTGGCATAATCAATCCGGGATATGACCAGTGCAAGAAGGACCAGAGTTAAAGCTTCGGTAGTTAGGAATCTACACATTTTCCGGATTCTTCGTAGGTGGAAAAAGCTGGATGATACAACCGCGCCAATCTGAGCTTTCATAGACAGGTCCTTGCTTATTACAACCCCTAGACTTTTTACAGATTCAGCTGGGCAAGGCAGATTGCCTAGGAGAGGAGGCCAGAAGTTAGAGTTCCATGGATTGGAATTGCCTCCAGTCAGGGTCAGCTCAGTCTTATCAGGGTTAAGCTTAAGTTGGCTGGCATACATCCAGTCACTAATGAGGTTCATGGTGGATTGAAAGTTGGAAACTGAGGTGGTAGAAGAATCAATATCAAACACCAACTGAAGGTCATCAGCATAGTTGAAGGCAGCAACGTTACTGTTGCGAAGAGACCAGATCAGGGGTGACATGTATAAATTAAAAAGAAGGGGTGAAAGAGAAGACTCCTGGAGAACATCACATGTCAGCCTAACCTTCTCAGCTGAGAAGTTGGCAAGACGAATTTCCTGAAAGCGATTGTCCAAGAAGACGTATGTGATTGTTGTCTCCCGAAATTGATTTGACCTTGAGACAGTGCTTAATTTGAGTCTGTGGTTTGTGGTGCTCAGCACTGGCGCATTTCATGAGCATCTGTTAAGGACACATTAATTTATGGTAGGCACAGGGAGATAAAGTGATGTGCCCAGTATCACAAGATGTTGAGCCAATGCTGAGTCTCGAACCTGGGTCCCCAGGAAGTAAGTCAGCAGCTCTGGCCATTATGTCACATCCTCTCCCCACTTTCATGGTTAGTAGTTGGCTATGTTTTAGGCGGCGCAAGCAGGAGCAATGGGTTGGAGCAAGATGCCGCCTGATGAGAGCCTCAACACTTATTTTTTCACAAATTAGCCACTGCCTTGAGGAGTCCAATTTACAGGTGTCCTGGAGTCAGCCATCCTAAATGTTTTTCTGCTGTCTCCCCCTATATAAAATCAACCACTGAAATGATATTAAAGTAGGATATCGATACAGAGGGGCTGGTTAAGGGAGGCAACCATGCCCAACTTTCAAAAGCAACAACATCCCAACTATTGTGTCAATCAATCATCATATTTGTTGATAGTCCCATGATAGAAGAAAGCGATTGAAGCGCAAAGAGACAAAAGTCATTCTGTACAATATATGTGCGCGCGCAGGAAGGTTGAATGCTAGAATTTTCAAATATTATTCAGAAATACTTTGGTTTAGGAATGAGGCTTATTCTTATCATTGCACTTTGGCTTAAAAAAAATCCAACTTAAAGACAGGAACCCCATGATAACAGATCTGTGTTAATCTGGGTGCCTTTTATTTTAGAAGGTGGTTTTACTTCAAGCAAAATAGTTCTGTTCCTCTGTGTACACTTCATTCAGATGTTAACTGCTTTGGTGTTCAATTTGTTTTGCAGGAAACAGCTGGTTTGTGGTTTCCAGTAATCTTACAGCCGTTAATTTATTTGTGTTTGCGCTCAGCATGGCTATAGTATACACACATAACATCACCACCTGGGAACAGTTAAAGATTTTAGACAGCAAATGATAGACCTGGGTGGAAAAGTTTTACATGGGTTAGTTGTCTGAAACAAAGCAACGTTTTGGGTTGCTTTCAGGTGCAGCTTTTCTTGGATAGGGTCAGACCACTTGCCATCGTAGGTGTATGTTTCTAGGTTCTGTGTATTTATTCTAGTTTGTATAGCTGCCAGCTGGCATTGAGTGACATGGAGAGCATCCTGGTGCATCAACCAAAAAGACTAAAAAGGTCATTTATAGATATGTGTTGCTAAGACACTGGCATGGTGGAGGCCCCACTTACCAACCCAGCCCTGTGGTTTGGGGGCTCCTGGTATGTTATTTCCATTGGCTAAGCAAACACAAGAAGATGATGGACGGAGTACTGACACATTTCAGGCACTCACCCCCAGACACAGATCTGGGTTGAATCCATCATTGTTCTTTAGCTCACTTTGCCACGCCAGCTGTATGCAAATCAGTCTTGACCCTGTCTTTCATGGGAACAGTCCAGCCCGAACTGCCAAGCCGGGTCTTCCCTGGACTGGGACCAGTTTCGGGGTAACACCCCTCATCAGCCAAGTTAGCTTGAATCCAGTGGAAAAGTGAGCAAGTGAGCATACCCTGCCGACGTAGGCAAACAAAGCAAACATAAGGAGATGATGGAAGAAGTGCTGAAACTTTTCAGACACTCACCCCCAGTCACAGATCTGGGTTGTATCCCTCATCGCTCTTTAGCTCAGTTCGCCACACCAGTTCAGGCCCAGCTACATGCAAATCAGTCTTGACCCTGTACCTCATGGGAACAGTCTAGCCCAAACTGTTAAGTGTCTTAACGCAGATGATTCTGTGTAGGTCCTGGGTGGTGTTATTCCCTCTGTCGACGATACCAGATTTTTCATTCTTTTTTCCAATTCGAATAAATGACTCCATTACTCTTCCTATTTTGATATTCAGTTCATTTAAATTACACTTTTCGTGCAAACACAATCCATAACACTCCATTGGAAGTGTTAAGTGAAAGCACTGCTCACCAGGGCAGGTAGCCTGCAGAGGCAACCCAGGCGGGTGACCCTGTATTTGTTTCTCTGCAATATTGCGGCTAGCCCAGTATCCCACCCCTTTTCATAAACTCCCGACACTCTGGCCAGGTTCCTCTGGCATCTACATTACTCCGTTTGAATAGTAAAGTGAACAATGTTGGGAAAGGAGGGGTGGGGAGCAGTTGACTATTGGTTAAAATAACATGCAGCACTATTTATTTTTATAAACTTGTAGACTCAATGACATTGGTTTTCTCGAGCGCCAAATTACGTAACAAAAAGTCAGATTAATTTCTGACAGTGCAGGTAGATTTTGTGATCCGCCTAGAGCTACAGTACATTGAGCCGAAACCAGGGCTTGATCAGTCTCCAGGGGCAAAGTCAGCAGCTCAAGCCATTAGGCCACACCTCTTTCCAGCAGCACTTTCACGGAGCAATTCCTTTATTAAAGTCAAAAGCTTTACACCCCTCGCTTAGCTGGTCAAACGTTATCTACCCCCAAAAAACAAAAGTGAAACAAATGCCCTAACTCTTACAGTTTTTTATTTTAGGTCGAACCTGGGCAGCGCATGCGCTGGTCTGCAGCATGCTGTATTGGAGTATGTAATAGAATCCCCGCCCATATTTGAGATTGACTTGTGTCATTGTCCTTCATAAATGCTGGCTTCTGATTCATTAATAAGCTTGTTAGTCCCTCCTTAGTACCGCCTTGTCTTCATTTGTAACCTCCCATGAGGACTGGCCCTTTTACTTCAGTTGTTACACGGTACGTCTTTTTTAGTCTGTAAGCATTATTTTCTTTAATGAGTTTCTCCTACTGCAAGAATGACATGCTTTCCTGCAACATTCAACGTGCCATGCAAGCTTTCACATTTCGAGCAGCTGGGACAATTGCGGCAGCTTCTTTGAATAGGTCTTGCATTTACAAGAGTTTGAGCTATTGGCATTGTAAATGACAATGCCTTTTATTTATGTTTTAATTAGCAAAACAGATAGATAAAGGGCATTGTCATTTACAATGCCAATAGCTTAAACTCTCGCAAATGCAAGACCTATTGCATTGAAAATGCTTGTTAAAGTTTGCAAAGCTGTCAGCTCAGTTAAAACACACATCACATATGTGCAAGAAATATTGCGTGCAGTCAAGCTTTGACAATTCTGGTATGGTCCATTATGATGAGACAGCTTTATTGTATGGGAGCCTTTTTTTCAATATGATAATTAAACCATTGGAGTTAAAAAGGAAAGAAAAAAACTACAGGAATGAGAATGCAAACAAATAACAGGCAGGGTACCCTAGCTCGTTTGACAGTGGAAATGAAACGCTGATATTTCATATAGTGGCACGCTCTGCCTTTTTAATTTCTTCTGCTCTAGGGACTAGATTTATCATAGTACTGCACTGCCATTGTGTCATGCAGGGTGTCGCAAGGGCAATGCAAAACTAAAGTCAGATTTACCAAGTCCTGGCCATGTGGTGCACGGCAAATCTGGAGCAACGCAAGGCAGTGCAAGGCAGCGCAAGTCGCTGGGAAGGCATTCTATGGGTGGAGCGTGAGTGTTCCCACGCATCTACCAATGGATTTTGGTAGGATGTACGACGGTACAACGCGTGGTATTACCACGCGTACCGTTACAACGTGTTTTTTACAACGCAAGTCATTCCCACGACTTGCGCTGTAGGGGTGCTGGACTTAGAATAGTTAAATTTACTATTCCAACACCAACCTACGTACAGTAGGGAAGGCATTGGAATAGTAAATCTACTATTCCTTGTCCTTGAGCTCCCTCCAGCGCAAGTTGTGGTTACGACTTGCGTTGTAAAAGACGCGTCGTAACTGTAGTGCGGGGTAACATCCGCGTTGTAAAGGATGTTCCCCATTTTGGTACATTCCCAAAATTTACCAAGACTGGTAAACCTTGGAATGTGTCATAATGCTACACCTCCCCAGTGAGCCTTAACAAGGAGAAATATCGTTATTTCTCCTGGTTCTTTCCTCTTTCTAAGTGGGCTGCATTTTGCAGCACCCGTAGAAAAGAGGAAAAAGCCTCAGAGGATTGTTTTGTGGTAGAAGGTGCCCCTTACAGCACAAAAACAACCCTTGCACCATGGCCCAAGGATGCCTGCATTGGTGCTAAGCAGCAGATTGTGCACAAGTGAAGCCATAGAGAAGGAATGAGCCATATAGTGCTAAATATGGAGCATTCCTGTCCTCTCCCTTTCACGCAGCACCGCGCAGCAAGGGGGCTTGCTGCGCTGTGCTACGGCAAAGATAAATAAATCTGGGCCTAGGTCTTTGCAAAAGCTCCTCTCAGGAATCGGTTGCTTATCCAATCATTGTTTTTCCTCTGCACATTTTAATTAATATTGTGAGTGCATGACAGGAGCAGAGAAATAAAGAGGACAGATGAACTACTGACATCTGACATGTAGGTAAGCTTCTTCTGAAGCTGTCTGTACGGTACCCACTATACCTTAATGAATCATTACTGCTCCCATTACTGAAACTGTCTTGTGTATGTCAGAGAGGTATGTACTGTTATTGTCCAAGCTAAACATGTTGGGCCTCATATATGGCATTTTGGTGTAGGGCGGTGCACCCAGGGCAGAACAAAGTGAAAGGGCAGGAAGGAACCGTATTTAAGCAATATGGCACATTTCTGTTCTTTCTGCCATTTTGGCAGCCTACACATAGGCACCTTTGCAGCCATGGTACAGGGGTGCCTCTGTTGCAGGCAATATTGTATTTCTGCAGAAAGGGGCACAGGGTGGCTTTGCGCGGCTTCTTAAATCTTTATTAGAGCCTTGCATCACGCATGCACCACTTTATGTGGTGCAAACGTGACGCAGGGCTCTCATAAATAGGCTCCGTTCTGCGTTTGAGAGAAATGTATGTGCTGCCACTGCCCATTCTGACCCTGCCCTTTCAACTCCATATTCTGCAACGGTTGTGTTTATGAGATGATCGTCACACCTGCATGTGCAAAAGGGATCCACAATCAATGCCCATTCAAAAATTGGTCCTTTTCTGAGACTGTAAACAGCTCTCAGTATTTGCAAATTGCTGGTTCCTGTCTAGAGAGGCATTACGTGGAGAAACAATAGACTGGTAGCTGCTAGAGAACTTACCAATGGCCAGATGTAGCCTTGTGCTCCCTGCGCCATCGAATAGGTAAATAGTGTTTACAACGCATCTTTTACAACGCAGTACCTTTACCGCGCAACTTTTACAACGAAAGTCGTTACAACGACTTGCGCTGGGGGGCGCTCTAGGATAGGTATTAGTTAATTTACTATCCAAAACCTTCCCTACTATCTACGGGGACTGGAGTTGGAATAGTAAATTAAACTATTCACTATCCAGCACCCCCCAACGCAAGTCGTTGTAACGACTTGCGTTGTAAAAGTTGCGTGGTAAAGGCATGCGTTGTAAAAGCATGCGTGGTAATGACATACATATATATAATACAAGTGGCACCTCACTGATGAGGCACAAATAAGGCAAAGACTTTGCAAAATTAATTAAACCATTCCACCCAATACTTTTTTGTTTTTTTCAAATGGCATATCTGATGGCAGTCCAGATACAATTGGGCTTTGTAGTCAAATCTTCATGGTTTGCATATCTGGCTTATTTTTTCGACCCACATTTGAAGGGGCCTAAAAAACAGTCCTGGAGGCCCACAAGGCACCTTGTTAACTAGAATGCAATGATTTTGGTCTCCCAGCTTGACCTGCAAGTGTTGAGGTTTTTTTAAATTATTGGTAGATATCCTGATTGGTGAAGGTTTTTCTTACCAGATTGTACTGGGATGGAAGATATTCCCAAACAATGTTTTATTTGGCCCTTATACTGAAAGAACCACGACCACCGACAGTGTACGAACAATCTCAGGACTGTAATTTTTTTCCCCTTTAGTTGCTCTGGATTTTTCATTTACTGGAATTCTGTCAGAGACCAGTTCCACTTAAAGCTATACCTGTTTTATGGCTGGTTGGAGTGGGGGACTTAAGCTTCTCAAATTGTACCTATATAACCCCTATATTTGCAAGCAAGACAACTGAAAATTTGGAGCCAGGGTAGAGTGCCCTCAGGAGACACCAATATGCATCTCTGTGATGAATTCTGTATATTACAGCGTAGAGAAAAACCTGCTCCACAAGTTTAAAAATATATAATGTTTCATGACATTCTTGGCGTGCAGGTGTATGTTTCGGGCTAGAAACCGCGTGTTCTTCATTTATTAATTTATTTATATTTTGTACAGTGCTGGTTTTTTTTGGGTTTCGCCTGCCGAAGGCTGCGCTCTGCGCAGCTCTTCAGCGCAGGTGAAATCCTATGTCGTCAATAAGGACTCCTGGAACGTCCCCCGGCTCTCATTGGTTAGCTCCATAAATGGAGGCTAGCCATTGGGTGCCGGATCTGTCCATCAAGGCTGGACCAGATTCGGGGGCGTTCCGGAGATTTTTTCCCAGGGCGGAGTTACGTTTTTTGCCGTTCCCTCCCCTTTCACTGAAAGTGAATTCAGATGTGCTGTCCATTCCCGCCCCCTCCGTGTGCCTTTCCGCCCCCTTGCTGTCCTGTGCACGTTTCCCGCCGTCCGTGTCCTCTCCCGCCCCCTCCCGCCGTCCGTGTCCACTCCCGCCCCCTCCCGCCCCCTCCCGCCGTCCGTGTCCACTCCCGCCCCCCTCCCGCCGTCCGTGTCCACTCCCGCCCCCTCCCGCCGTCCACTCCCGCAGCCCGTGTCCTCTCCCGCCCCCCTCCCGTCGTCCGTGTCCCCTCCCATCGTCCGTGTTCTCTCCCGCCCCCCTCCCGTCGTCCGTGTTCTCTCCCGCCCCCCTCCCGTTTGTGCAACTCGAGTCAGCTGTGCCCATCAGCGAAAACAGGCAAGAGAGAGACTCTGAAGTCGGCAGTCAGGTAAGTTTTCTTTTTTTTTTTAACTTTTCTTTTTAATGCCCCCAGCCTCTCATTCCAGCGCTTCCCCACCAAATCCCCCCCAACCCCTCCGCAGCCATTGTGCTGGATGTTGGGTGCGGACACAAGCAGACGACTGGAACCCATCCACCCACTCCCACGGGACTCGCACAGAGCACGAGGAGAATCCATCCACCCACCCCCAGGGGACTCCCCCACGGCACCAGAACTCATCCTCCCACTCCTAATGGACTCAGCCACAAATCCGATAAAACTCCATCACCCACTCAGCGTCAGGACTCACCCACCCACTCCAATGAAACTCACCCACAGCTCCGATAGAACCCATCCACCCACTCCCACGGGACTCACCCACAGCAACAGGAGTCTTCGTCCACCCTCTCCATTGGACTCCCCACGGCACCAGAACGTAGCGTCCCACTCGCAAGGGACTGGGACTTACCCCAAAGTACCAATTTAACCCATCCTCCCACTCCCAAACGCCTCACACACAGCACCGACAGAACTCAACCACCCATTCCCATAGGACGCAGCACAGCACCAGCACATACCCGCACCTCCCACGGGACTCACCCACAACAACTGGAGAACTCACCCATCCATGTCCATGACTCACCAACTGCACCGCCGACTCACCTGGAGAACTCACTCGCCCACAGCAAGAGAGGGCTGTGTCGTCGCCCACATACTGACCGATAGGATAATTCACCCACTGCCATTGCGCCCACCTACTGTTCACGCAGGACTGACGCCCCCGAAGGCTCACCCAACACCCCATCTCCACTCCCGCGTGCACTCACCTAGCGCCTTGAGTAGCTCATCGAAGTTCTCCGAGTGCTTCATCTTCCATTTCCCGTTGAAGTTTTCAGGATGGGTCCGGGGCTGTGCGAGGCCGAGGGCTGGTGGCAGGTGCGCCCGGGGAGGTGCCTCCTAGGGCTGGCTTCTCGTGCCCTGTGGCGGGGGTCTGTGGGCGCAGCACCCTGATATCCCTCTGTGGGCACCCTTTCAATCACCCGAGCACCAGCCCCTGTCTGCGGCAGGCCGAGGACCTGTGCCTCTGCAGTGCGGGCCGCTCCCCCGTCTGATCTCCGTGCTGCGGTGCTACAGTCACCGGTCTGTGCTGCCCGCAGCCGTGCCCGCTGGCTGCTTCCTGGGAGAAGGCGACTCGGCGTGGACGCTGTACCCTCTACCGCGCTCCAAGCGCCATGTGTCTTTTTATTCCTCGCCGAGCCCCGGCCTCCCAGCTCGAGTCCCTGCCCCCTCGGGGAGGAGCCCGCCAACAAAACCTTTCTCCATCCCACCTGTGGAGTTTGATTCTCCCCACCCCCTTGTTGTCCCCCTCTGCACCCTCTCCCCACCGAAAAGAAAATCTATCTATTTTAAGGTGACACTTAAGACTGCGGGTGGCTGCTGTGTCTGCAGATCGCCCTGCTTCCTGCGGCGCCTGGTCAATGAATGTCTTTTCTTCCTGGTGAATGCCTCGCCTGCCTCCCGGATTCCTTCTCCCCCCCGTCTCCTGATGGGGTTTATTCACTCCTGTCATTTCTGCAGTTAATCTGCCCTCGAGTCTTGGCCAGAGCTTACCCTGGGTGGCCGGTCTGGCTGGGGGCTAATGGCCGGCAGGAGCGCGGCTTGACGACTGACTCTGCCCCAACCCAACAGACTATGAGGTTATGGTGACACTGGCCGGAGAATGGCTCTGATCTAGCCCTGCAAGCACTTTTTATCACCATTAACTCGTAGTCACTACAGTCTTCAACAGCACAGTCAGTTAGCTCAGTACAGGGGGGTAGTAGCTCTGTTAGCGCCTAAAAGCAGCACTATTTAGCATTCGGCGCTAAAGACGTCTGACATCCACACATAGGTAAACACAATTATCTAGGCACGTGGCTTTTTACTCAAATGACTAAAAGATGTAATTCATTTGCACTCGAATAAATGAGTGACTGAAACCTTTATACCTTAATGCCGATAGCTCAAACTTTTCCAAAGGCGAAACCGTTGCATTGTAAATGCTTGTTTTATTTTATGCTCGCTTTGCAGCGCTAGAAAGTTGAGAGTTGATTGACCCTTCCAATCCAGAATCAGAGCATTGATAACATACACTCAGAAGTAACTGTGTTAAAGGTTATTTATATATAAGTCACTGCGCTGTTTTAGGCTTATAACCTGATGCTGCAACTGGAAACATTTTGCTTAATTGTGTCCCAATGATAGCACGCTTAACAAATGAAACCACAATTAATCTATATAAATTTCTCCAGGTGCATAAATTAAGTTAGTTGCATCATTAAGCTGCATTTGGCCATTGTTCCTTAGAACAAAATGAGATCAGAACCTTTCCGGATACAGTGAATGTGACTGGCACACAAACTCTGTATCTCTTGTGTTCTGATATGGAGAACTGACTCAAAGCTAGAAAATTCAGAGAACGATATAATTCTCTCAAAACCCACCTGAACTTAAAGGATAGAAGGGCATATTACCAAGCGCTATTGCTTGGTTAGAGACAAAAATTTACCGCTGAGCTGCGGCGATTTTTATCGCAGATAAACCTTGATATTACCAAGGTTTATCACAAATGCGATAAAAATAGGCCGCAATGCAGGAATATCACTGAAAAGTCAGCGATATTCATGCATTACCGAGCTAATGCTCTTAGCCATGTTCTCCACCTCCCATTGGATAACATGGCTAAGAACTGCTCAGGCAGGTGTTAGCTTTTGGAGATATTCGCGCTTAGCGCGAATATCGCCAAAAGTTGGTAATAGGAGATAGCGATGTTAGCGACTGTTTCCAGTCGCTAACATCTTGGCACGCCCACTTTGCATGTCATTAGTGATAAATATCACTGACATGCAAAGTGGGGCCCAATATGGTCGCTATCTCCTACTAGCTGTCGCCAACTGGTGTTAGCGACAGCTAGGTAATAGGGAGATAATTTTATCTCCGCTTTCTTGGCTTTTAAAGCCAAAAAAGCGGAGATGTACCCCCTTGATAATATGCACCTACATTCCCGATGTCTCTGACTAGACTAACTCACACATCCAGCAGCCCTAAATCACACATTCCCTTCCTTCATTCAATACATTTCTACGTCCTACTTGTCTGCGTCACCGCATCTTACTTCAGCACCACAGCGACTCCTGATGGCTACCTGGAGATTCCGCATTCTTATCTCTCCCCCCAGTCCTGCACATGCAAGAAAGGAAGGCTCAGCCTCTCCTAGTCATGAACTAGGGAATGTAGCCCCTCCCCACTTTCATGCATTCCATGGGGATGGTCGAGGACTGGGTCAGACAGCCAATAGGGCATTCTGGCAGTGCCCATAGGGCTGGTCACACAGATCAGTGTGTGGACTCTTTTGTGCCTCTTTGCGGGCCTGTTTTATGGTCCGGTGGGCAGCTTTTTGCTGTTGATTTCTGTAATATCACAACAAATGTTGCCTGCAGCAAGCACACATGCATGCACCCTCCCAAACCTTGTAAAACACTTATACAACTTGTCTTTTTAAGTTTAAAACTGCCCTGATTTGCAAATGTGGGCCCTTTTCTTAGTGGCCTGATTCGCTAATGGGGCCAGTTTTAATGTGGTGCCGGAGCCTATTTTCTGTCCAAATCTGACCCTGACCGTAGGTAGGGTTTTGAATACACGGTTCCCTGGGATCTCCCTCAGGTCTAGCTGGATTTCTTTCACGGTCCCCAGCAGGCAGTGGTGCCCTGCACCTCCAACACATTCCAAAGGCAGCTTCCGGTTACAGACAGGAGCCTCTTACAGAACGTGAGAGGAAACTGCCTATTAGGATGATGTCACCAACACACATCAGTAGTGGCGGCCCCTCCGCTAAGGCGCAGGAGCGTCGCCTCACTGCTATTCAGCAGTGTAAGCAAAAATAAAATGATAAGAACTCAATGTTATTATCATTTTATGTTTTCTTGTATTGAGTGCGGCAGCTTTGGGAACCGGGAGGGGCTGGTCTGCTGGAGGATATGGGGAGGGGAGGAGTGGTATTCACTTCGTACGTGCTCATGAATGTTTGGCCGGTCGTCTCGGGCCGGCCAAACATTCATGCGTACATAGCATGCTCTCCACACAGGCTGCATTACAGCCTGGGTGGAGAACATGTCCAGACCCCCATTGCCCATCTGAGCGCCGAACCACGGCACTCAGACCAATCACAATGATGCATTGAAGTGTTGGCATTGGTTCAGGGGAGCCTGGCTGTTTCCCGTGTCCTTCCTGTTCTGGCTGGAGCAAGGAGTGGAGAGACGCGACGAAGAAGACGCGGGACGCGGACAGGAAATTAGTTTTAAAAATGTTGTTTACCCCTTTTCCCCCTCCATTTCTCCCACCCCCACCTCTGCCTCTCCACAAGTGCTCATTGCTCCTAACACGATCTATTAAGAAAAATAGAACAAAGTCTTAAACACCAGTAGTACCTCCATTTAGATTTGGGGGATTGCCCATCTTCCTAACACTAGAAATGGCACCCATTTTGTATTGGTCAATTGGTCACCACCGTAAACCCCTTACCTCATGCACCCTTCCCTCCCTAAGCTCAGGACCAAATAGGAAAACACCTCCTCAGTCTCCCTAATGGAAGATCTACCACCAAGAGCTCAGAATTTCAAAACACCGCAACATCAAGGAAACAACCTCTCTGCCTCTCACTCTGGGATGCAGTCTTAACATAGGAAATCTGAATCCACGTAGTCACTTGTGACTTTCAAAGAGTCCCGTTGGCTCTTCAATGGTAGCTACATGGGCTGACCTGATTCCATTCACTGCTCCTCAACCCTACAAGCAGGGCAGACAACGTCCATGCATTCCAGGATCTGTATACAACAATATCATACCGTTGTCAACAAATGAATCAACATGTGCGCATCCACAGCACCCTCCTCCTCTACACCTTCTAGCAGCCTGAAACGCATGTGCCTAGCTCGTTCTCCATAACCTACCCCATGAACCTCTCAGTGAATGCAACAAAAAATGTCAAACATAAACTGATCAAGCAACACTCTGAAACTGACATCTATTACAGCTGCTCCAAAGGCCTAAAGAAAACTTATCTCATCTTCCACACTCCTGACCCATGAAATGGCACACAGTCCTAACTAACCTCCTAAATATTGCTTCTCCAACATCCCATATGGCCAAAAACTTAAGATAGCTAAATCACCTATTTTTAATAGTAACACCACCATAGGCAACTACAGAAACGGAATCATCATGATCCAAGATAAGGACTCCAACCTACGTTCCTTTGATTCCATTTTCCCTTCTCTACATAACGCCGTCCACCTTTCTATCACTTGTCCCTCCCTGACCCAACCTCCACCAGAATATATACCGTAGGATACCCTGAACCCTGTGTCCATGATTAAATTAAAGGAGCACCTAACTCACATGGAATATCAACTCGATAAGTAAAGCACAGCATCAACAATATCCTAATTATCTTGAGCTGGCCCAAATGCCACAGGCCCCATCCTCCTACTACTTCTTCAGACAACCCCCACAAATGAATGTCTAAGAGCCAGTCCCATACCTGACTCACAAATCCTCTCAACAACCTAGCTCACAGGCCAACAAGTTCAAGCTCAGAGCTGTCTCTGAATGAAGCAAAAGACTTGCCCGCCACTAAGATCCAGGTGATCACCGGAATCGGAAGAGACAGCAACCCCACAAGAATTGCTGGACCACCAACTCACCACATCCATGTACCCCTTCCACCCCTTGCTTAGAAGCACAACTGTAGCAGTAACATCAACTGCATGCTCATAAACTGCAGATCAGCAACCAAACATGTAGCAGGTTTAGCCAAAGCCTTCCTGCACCATGACATTGACATTGCTTTTTTTTATCACAGAAACATGATTAAATGACTCCTTCTATCCAATCCTTGACCAACTAATCCCGCCTGGCTTCTCCATCATCAAGAAAGGCAGGGAGAACCAACATGGTTGTGGCAAATCCATTATACACAAAAACAGCATCCACATGGCGTAAACGGTGACCTTTACCTACCTCACATTTGAACATCTCAGCACGAACATAATGATGAAGAACAATAAAATGACAAAATGTCACCTCCTTTATCACTCCGCAGGCAACACACTCTCCTTCGGTGAAACCTATCACAACTGATATTGCACTGCTCACTCTCCAACAACAATAACATAATCGTAGGTGACTTCCATCTTCATTGGAATGATGAGAGAAGCATGCGTACACTCCCTAAGCAAACTTTTACTCAGCAAAGAACTTATCCAGCACTTTAAAGGCCAAACATGTATCAGAGATGCAACCCTGGATGCCATCATGGCCCATTATGAAGCAGTAGGTATTGAGAACATCCTTCCAGATGAACCACCACATCATCCTGTTCCAAATCAAACAAACAGATGTATCCCCTATTCACACCCAGAAAACTATGCAGTGGTTACACAATATAGGTCAGATCCCCCTGGCAGATATGAAAGATAAGATGATGTCCCTACTTCCCCCCCCAACATAGCACCTCTCTACAGATGATCTCACATCCCACAATAACTCAACAATGACAATCATTCTAGACCAATTAGGTCCCCTGAAACCTAAAGAAATTAGAGGTACTCACTCGAGATCCTGGTTCAACAAAGACCTCAATGCTGAAAGAAGACAACTTAGAACTGCAGAAAGACTTTGGAGAGCAAAACCGTCCACAACACACCTTCAGTAGCTCAGAATGGAACACCAAAAATACAAAAACCACATCATAAAAGAAAAGGCTACATTCTTCCCCAGAGCACTAGCTAAAGCAAACAAATGACCCAAAGAACTTTTTAACGTCATTAAACAACAAATTTCAAAACCAACGAAACACAATCTTCATGTCTCTAATGGCCACTGCGATAAATTTGTGATATTCTTCAATGATAATATCACAAAGACTGAACTCTCCCTGGACCTCTACTGAAAACCCTAACTTAAGAATGTAAGAAATCAATGCACCTTTGCTCCATTCGAACTCCCAAGGAGTGACCACCCTCCTTGAACCCTCAGGGTGCAATGTAACCCTCGGAGCCCCCTCAATTCACAACAGTTGTAAGACATTCAAATTACTAATAGAGGAGGGCATATCAAAGATGATTGCAAACTCCAAGTCCTCCTCTCAACTAGCAGACCATCTCCCACCTTCCATGCTCTGACAACTCTTCGTACTAAGAAAATAAACAGCTCCCTGAGCAATGGGGTTCTGCCCGACTGCCTTAAACTAGGTCATGTCACCCCATGCTAAAAAACAGGTACTGATCGGGATGAGCTCAACAGCTTCAGGCCCATCTCCAACCTTACCATCTTGTCAAAAATTCTTGAAAAAATATTTTCTCTCCCAACTCAACCAACACATTAACCAATCCTCTTGACTCACTCCAATCGGTCATTAGAAAAGGATACAGCACAGAAACAACTATACTGAATATGGCAGATGACATACACAATTCTCTAGATGCTGATAAATGCAGCCTGCTCATCTCCTAGACCTATCAGCGGCCTTCAACACAATCGATCACAAGCTGCTTTTAGATTCTCTCCAACAACGGATCAGAGCTGATGGCCAGGTTTTGAAATGGTTTACCTCATTTCTCCATAACCGCTCTCAACTAATGAAATTAAACAACTCAACGTCAGATACCTCCTATATTACTGGACGTGTCCCCTAAGGCTTGGTCCTCTCACCTACACTCTTCAATATCTACATAGAACCCCTCACCACCATACTCAAACAAGCAAGCATCCCATATCACCTCTATGCAGATAACAACCAGCTCTACTCACTATCACTAGAAGACTTACGACGGTTAAACAACACTCTCATGATAGTCCAAAACTGGCTCTCACACAACCACCTGAAACTCAACCAAGACAAAATGGAATTCTTTCTCCTTTCCAACAATGGACAATGGACAATCCACCCAAGTCCAAGAACGGCTAAATGCCACTGACCCTTTTAACTGCAAATTAACTCTGACTGAATCGGTCAAATCTTTGGGGATCACCTTGGATCCAGTCTGTGCATGAGTTTACACACAAAAATACAGCAAAGAGTGCATTCTACAACCTAAAACTCCTTTACTAAAATATATCCCTTCCTCCCTCCCTCCGAATGATCTAAGAACCGTCACATAAGCGATGGTACTGTCTAGTCTAGACTACGGAAATGTCACCCTCATTGACACCGCAAAGTCTCCCCTAGTCCCCTTAAGAGCCACACTTTACGAAGCAGCTAGAATGGTCACTTGAGTAAAAAGTAACAATCACATTTTCCCCTCCATAAGAAATTTCAAATGGCTTCCGATCGAAGCCCACTGTGGTTTCAAAACTGCCTATATCACTCACAAAGTCCTTCATACCAGAAAACTAGTCTACGTATCGTTCAAAATCACAAACGCAGGCCAGTCAATACATTTAAGAAGCACCACCACTCTACTTCTCATCCCACCAAAAAAACATAAACAAAAAGGCCTTGCACGCGCCTTCTTGGGGAATGCCCCTAAAATCTGGAACTCCCTCCCAGTTCATATTCAGACGAAAAGACAATTAAAAGGTCAGCTCCTCTATCTGCACCTCAACCCTTCGATCTGTAACACCTAGCACACAACTAAAATCTCAACCTCTAATTATGTTTTGTCTCTTTGTGTACTTTGTAATCAATGTTCTTTCTCGTGCACTGCCTTGACTGTCTGTAAAGCTGTCTGATACCCTCAGGTCTTGCCAGCTCTATATAAAACTCTTTAAAAAAAAACAGCTAAATGAAAAGCAAGTTTAGAAAAAAAAATGTACACTACATATTTTTCCATTCATTCATCAATCAATCATACAATTCACATATGATTCATTGAAACATATTTAATATGCTCAATGACTGTTAAATATTTACCCATTCACATTTGGATAAACTCTGGTGCCACATACTCTGAGAAATGTTTATCCCAGCACTCACTCTCCTCTAGAACCCCCCAATTAAACTATGAGATGAGGCAAATGATTTGACCATACATTTGTCCTCTAAAAATGTAGGTGTAAACTTATTGTGCATTACAAACTCAGATCTTGTTACCCACCAAATTCAAGTCATTTAGGGCTAGATGTACAAAGCCTCCGATTTGTGATTACCTAATAGCATATTTTCAGGAATTGCAATTTGGTAATTACAAATCAGAATGTATGTAAATTGCCAATGTAAAAGTAGACAAATGCAAAAAAGTAAAGTAAAGTCCACATTTGTAAAGCGCACAATCACCCGTAAGGGTCTCTAGGCGCTGGGGGCCGTCGGGAAGATTAAGCGAGCTATTGCCCAGAGTCACATGGTGCTGGGCTAACCTGCCACCGGAGCCGGGGATCGAACCGTGGTCCCCAGATTCCAGCGTCAGTCGCCCTGGCCGCGGCGCCACACCTCTCCCTAAATGAGTTGCTTCCTTATTTTGGAGATTACATTAACTGATTTCCTAAATTGCAAACGCAGTCGCAGTTATCAAATGTGGTCGCAAACGTGAACGATTGCTACCTGGTGAGGATCCCACAACAAGGATGTGGTGGCCATCTCAAGCCTGGAAATCAGCCAGAGTGGAGGTGCAGAACTGCTGTCTTTGGATATTGATAATGGGACCACCAAGAAACAACTCCCAAAAACAGGAATGACTAGCAAAACACCCAGAGAAGGAGGCACAGGGAAGAAAGCGAGAACTGATGTTTTCCGAAAAACTAGGTAATGGTGGAGACATCCTTGAAACCAGAGGCGGTTGTTGGTTTTGCCAATATTGACACCTCCGCACCCACAGCATCGCAAAGTAAGTGAACATTGTTTGTAATGTGAACACTTCTTAAGTTAAAATTGTCTTCTACATGCATGCATAATGCAACCTAATGTAGACATGTTAGTACTAGTATATTGCCTTTGCAAAAACACTCTTTATTGTGTATTATGGGACATGTCGTTTAGAAATAACTCAGTGTCAGATATTTATTCAAGAAATTACACCAATTTAATAGAAATATGTTCTACATGTAATAACATTAATAGTATGTCCATTATTAAGACAGATGCTTCTGAGGAATGCAATGATGCCATAAGTGTCGAAGGGGGAAGAGCAGGCACAAATTTTGGAGGAAGAAGTTCTAATCTTGTTAGAGAGTGAGCCTACTACACCTCAAGGTCACTCTAGCACTGCATGGTTTTCCTCACAGCCACCATGAGTAGGGGATGATGATGCCATACAGCCGCCTACACCAATTCTGCAGCCAATTGTTGGTCCCGACAGCAACACCTCACAGTGCATGCTCGTAGGCACAGTGATACATTTCATGGCAATCAACCTTCTGAGTCTCAGCCAACAGCATTGTTTGGTGGGCTTGAGGCTTCCATGCTACAAGTCAGTATCTACAGCATAAATAAAGGAAAATTGTAACCATAAAATTGCAGACCATGTAGAATACTATCCCTGTGGATTTGAATACTGTAGCCAATCAATTGGTAGGTAATCAATCTAGGATGAACACAAAAGTAGACAATTTAACAAGTGCCCTAGAGATATTATGCCAACAGATAGCAGAGGACAATGCCAATCATAGGCGAAGAGAGAAGAGCATGAATGGATGCCTTAGCATGGTTACTTGGAAGGTTAGCACATGCCACCTCAACGTTATCACAGAGGACTGTAACACTACAGGTGGAAGTAGGCTAATTCACTGAGGATGTATTGAGGGGCTGAGGGCAGATTACCACTGCAGAGGAAGCTGTACAACCTGCCCAAATTGCAAGTTGAGTACCTGCAAAACCTCCTCATAGTGATGAGTTGTCCAGAGTCAGTAGCAGCCGAACTCCTGCAACTAAACATGGTGGCACATCTCATTTTGAACAGTCACAAGCAGCAATGAAAGGCACAGATCAGGGAGTGCCTACATGGCAGTGCTTTACTAATGTCAGTGCTGTAACCAATTCCATATTGACATTATGTTGCATTTTCATGTGACAGTTACAGATAGTTTACATGGAACAGTATACACTCCTTACAAAAGACAGGAACTTCCATGGGAAATTATGCCGCCCATGTAATGCCAACCTAATAATGCACCGATTTGAGCTTGACAACATGACGATGAGTGGGAAAGGAACTTGATCGCATACTGGAGATACATAGATGATATCTTCCTGATATGGGAAAAGTAAAAAATTAGGCTAATCTCTGGCATAGACAAACTCAATTACATCGATGCCAGAAGTATATTTACTCATACCATCAGTGAGAGCACCATAAAATGTTTAGATAACCACCAAATATAACATTTTGGAAATCAATATACACGTCATGCCCACGGACAGCAACAACTTACTTCACTACAGCAGTTTTAATCAACACTCATTAAAAAGACACCTTACATATTCTGAATTGTTAAGAATGAAACAAATTACATCTAATTCCAATTATTACAATGCTGGGAATTCATCTTTTGACGTTCAAAGATCCTTTCAGGGATTCTAAGAGAATGGTGTTCATGTCCAATTTTTTCACTAAGAGTTCATGATTAAAAGTGATTATAATAAAATATTGGCCCATGCTACAGACCAAAATAGATTACAGAGGAATCTTCAACGTACCTCCCATATTCTCATATCAGAGAACAAAACCTCAAGGAACTGCTAGATGACAAGAGGAATATTGAAGAAAATGCAATTCATAAAGGAACTACTGCTTGTCTGAATGGTGGAAGTTGCAATAATATTATCAAAGGCAATACCATTACCCATCCATCTCAAGGCAAAAACAATTAAACTGCACATGTCTGCTACATGTGACTCTAAAAACATTGTTTACATGCTCATATGCCCCTGTGGGCTAGCATATGCTGGAAAAAAATGAAAATGAGACTCATAGAACACAAAAGTAACATTTGTACCAAGAATGAAAAGTCCACAGTTGCCCTTCACTTCCAAACTTTGGGACACAACATCCGCCAATTGAGATTCTTAGTCCTTGAGACTGTACCCCTTGGAGATGATGTTGACAACAAGAAACAGTTAGTTCGCATAGAGTTGTACTGGATTGAAAAGCTAGACACAGTCATTCCAAAAGGGTTAAATAACTGCATTGAATTCATCTGTTACTTATGATGCAGATCCTATTTTCACTGTTATTATTCTGTATGATTATCTTGATTCACTGTTTGCACTATTTGTTTCATGAGCTGAATATGCCATTTTAACTTTTGGTACCTTGCTTTTCCTTCCTTTCCTTTGTCAACTATCCAAAACTGACACAGTAAATGCCACGCTAGCCTCAGGTTCACATTTCATGAAACACTTGATTCATGACACAACTTTTTCATCATTGAACACTCTACTACTGGCACAATTTTAGTCATGCCAGGTTGTGGTCCACATGCACTTTAACACCCATTTTCCTGGACTATGTTTTTGAGGATATACATTTGATTCATAGAACATTCACAGTACATTTTTCAGTTGCATCACGCTCCATTCAAACTTGGCGCCATGCATTTCCACTACAGTCTTCTCTCTATTTTTACACTGAATCATTATAAATATGGGTTAATGGCGACCACATTAGACGCCGCTCGATAGAAGCTTGTTATACTTATCTTCGTTGCACACATTTCGGTCAGTACACTGGTTTTGTAATATCACATGGCATAAGCTTTTGACTTGGTTTACAATGTTTATAATTACTGACCGGTTCGATTGGTCAGATACACTTTTGCTACACTTTCATATGATTCAGATGATAATGCATAGTTCAGCACGCCGCACATCCCGGACGTGGAGAAGTAGTTTTATTTGTTTTATTTTCTCCCATTTCTTTCCTCACCACTTGCATTATGTTCAGTGCTTTGCAAACACATTACACGTTCCCAAGACTCGCCGCTTTTACATGCTTTCACCCATTTGGGTTAAGAATTGAACACAGGTAACGTACTTTTGCTCTAATGACCGGTCGCTTCACACCGTGGGGCACTCTATCCGTATTAATCTTATATTTTACGAGGGGGAATCTTGAGCATTTGATATTCTGCTGCACAACACGAGCACAGTGAGCATACTGCATGCTCTATGACTCGCTGTTTCATATCGCGTGGCACTCTATTCTTATCCATTTCTATTCTTATTCATTGTTATTTTTTACGAGGTCTGCAGATGGAAATTAGAATACTCGGCACCCCGAAGGGTATCTTTGCACATTACAATCTTGACTCCAGCACCTTAATTTTCTTGTTATCCTTTCTTATTCTCCTTTTTCTCTCTTATTGTTTCTTTTTTCCATATCACTGTGTCTACATGTACTATTTATGTTCATGGGAGGTTCCATTTCAGCCCCATTTTGAATTGTTGCTCTACCATTCTTTAGAATTACCAACCCCCTGCAGAAGGGCCATGCCCGAAATGCATCGGGGTTATGAGATACCCAAGTTATTTGCATGAAATCATGTAATGACAATACATGATATGCTTTCAAAGCAAATATCATTTATTGTTGAATAAAGAAAAACATGAAGTTGGAAGTTTGAAAGTTTTTTTTACTTCACATTGCATATACGTTTTAGGATTACCAAATTACAGAAATTTAAAGAGATTGACTCCTTTTGGGAGTGCACAGAGGGGTTGTTACTCTCTTCCAGGAGAACACATTGCACATTTACATCTTATAGATTGACATATGACATACCTTGATAAGTAATCTGTGGCAATGTGGTCCCTTCGACTTCTACCCTCCACTGCTCGACTTCCATCTGTAGGCTGCTGAACTGGTGGCCCCTGAATCTTCATCCTCTGAATCTGATTCTTTTGCAATGACGCGTAGGCCAGTTGGTGGCAATGTTGTGTAGGATGGCACACGGTGCTATTACCTGACACACTAGTTCAGGTACATATTGTAAGGCCCCCCACTCTTATATAGGCACCGGAAACGAGATTTCAATAGGGCAAATATCCACTCAATCACAGTCCTTGTGCAATGATGTGCATTGTTGTATTGTTGTTCATTTTGGGAGGTGGGGGAAGGTATGGTGTCAGAATCCATGGAGGTATGGCATACACACTATCACCTGAAACACATGCATTAGTGTTAACCTACATAAACTTGGCAAGGAAATCCCCAAAACATATCTGTATTTATATTTCTCATCGGTACCTAATAAATATCCATCTTCAACTCCCCTCTTTTCAGCCGTCTGTATATTCCACTGTGCCTAAACATGAAGGACTCAGGGGTGCTTCCTCGATATTGTGACACAATATCAGTTATTATATAGGGGGCACCGCATACCACTTGAGTATTGTGTATTTTTGCTGTTCCGAAAAAGATATTCAGGATAGGTTAGAGGACACATAGGCACCGGTGTTCCATCTATACACCCTATGACATGGGGAAATTTGGCAATTCTGTAAAATTATAATTTGGTACTTTGTATTTCCAGGGTACTCCTGGGTAGATGTAAGTGGCAAAGCATGGCATCTAGGAATGTATGGGGAAAATGTGCAAGCAGACTTTGAGACACCTCTCCTGCAACATCAATCATTCCCTGTTAACTACGAGAGTCCAAAAGGTGTAAGGAGCACAACAACTGAACATGAGTGGGGACAGAATTGCTGCACAGAGGACTGCTTTCTAGATATGGCTTTAAAAAGGGTAATAATCTCCAGTATGACATTTCTACTTAGCCTGTATTTGTCAAATATTTCATGCTCTGTTTGTTGAATAATGGTCAACCTGACTCTGAAAATCCTCTGTCTCCACCTCCTTCTCCGTCGATCAGATGGTATTTGCATCCTCCTTGCAATCAGGCACAGAGCAGCCATTCTGGAAACCCCAGATACATTCCGAACCAGCTTTTATAGGTTGCATGCAGTTACAACCTGTTTTGAATTGGTGTTAAATTTCATGTGCAAATGGGCCTTTTTGCGACTAATGTGACAGCCTCAAACATATCATTTGCGAATCGCATTTTGTGATTCTATAATTGCGATTCACTATTTTGGGGCACAAAAAATACAGAATCACAAAACAATTGCATCGAAAAATTGATTTGCAAATGTCTTTTGTACATCACATACCACCACGTTTTGAGTTGCAAATCACTTTGCGACTGATTAGCGAGTCGCTGTTTCTTTGTACGTCGAGCCCTTAGACTGCCTACCATATTTCTAGTCTCCTGCCACCAAGTACTTCCACATAGCAAGTCTACTCCTTTATCAACACCTGAGTATCAGTCTGTACTTGGAAATGGCCAATAGCAAAAAAGTGGACTCGGTGTAAAGTAGATTGACATGTGAGTAGATGTAAACATGTCAATTTAGTTTTGTCAATTGGGCCCCAGGAGTGTTTTGAATGTGACAAAACTCAATTGGGAACTCCCTAAGGCTGAGTGAAACATGCATTGGCTGGAAGAGATAGTGGGACAGCTGAACCTTAAAGACAATAAAACTAAAATGATGACTCCACAAAAATAAGAAAATAATATTGATTTTGTTTTTAAAATCAGATCAGTGTGAACGAATTACAGAGTTTGAATGATGAAAACACAAAACTCCAATACATTTTCATAGCAATTACTGACAGATACGAAGCCCAGACTTACTTTTGGATCGGTTTACACTGGGGAGGGTGCAGCTTTGTAGAAAGTTGGTGCACCTGTAAAGAAGTCTTACACGGAAAATACATTAGAGACAACACACTTTGTAAAGGAGTATCTATGATAAGCACGGCCGTCAACTGATTTGCTCTTTGGCAAGGTACCAAGGTAATCAACCCCTATGTGGCATGAAACATCAGCAGCCTAGGAACACCACAGAATAAATAACTTAGGATAGCCCTCCCTCTTATTTTTGCCACCATCCAATAGCAACGAAGCACTGATGAGTGTTTCAACGCTTACTCAGAAAGCTTTCTGCAACCACCCAATGAGGCAGCCAACCTAGCGGTCAGTCAGTTTTTGGCAATGATGCAAAAACCAATATAGTGGAACTGGGTTCTAATAGGTAAGATGCTCTGTAAGCTCAAAACACTCGCTTTTACACTGCACTACAATATGGATATCATCACAAAACGGCTCATGAGACCAAATCAAAATCTGGCAAATATGGAACATAGGGGGTAAAACACAGTACACGCCTGGGCATAGTTCTCTTTTTAACAAAACACAAAGGCAACCCTACTCAGTAAGCACCAGGGCATTTAAACAATATCAGAAAGAACAGTGGTTCTTATCAGAATTATAAATGTATACTTGATGCAATGTAGAGGATGTAGATAGGAAAATCAACAAAAAGTAGTCAAACACTGGTTGTGACAGAAGGAATAATAAATTGTATTTTTCAATATAAATGCATAACGTGCATAGTGTCCCAAGTGAAACTGGACAAAAACCAACCAAGAAGGACAAAGCAATTATACAAACAATAGAGAAAAGAAGAAACATGTTTCCATAGTGTAGCAAATGACCAATGGATAATTTCTCTATTGCAAACGAGACCGTTTGGTAATCAAAGCGTTGGATAATCGTTTTGTTTTTAAATGTCGATGATGTTTCGAGCCCTTTTGTAATATGGGGTCTCATCAGGACCAAATGTTATTGGGTACACCGGTGGGTACAAAACAGTGACTACTTGGAGTTGGGAGTAGCATCAACTGTAGGCCATAATGTATGCTGATTATTGACGCAGTTGATGGGATCATGGAAAAAACTATAGATAAATTGCATGCCACCAAAAGTACTAAAAAGGAAGGGGTACTAACATGGGGTACCCTGAGCGGGAACTGGATGAAGGTCAAGGTGAGATGAAATAAAATAAGAGGAGGAAATATTGTACTAGAGTAAATTACAAATTTACAGTTACTACTGAGTCATAAAGCCCCAATGCAAGGCAATGCTGGCATAGACTAAATAAAACGTACCCTCAGGGAGATTGAGGCTGCTATTGGCTTTTGACATTTGCACTCCATTTTTGGGAGGAATTGCATCTGGTCACTGCCTCTTTCAGTGATCCAAGCTGCGACAATGACCTGCCACATTATGTTATCTGCTGTATGCATCTTTTCCATAAAATTGGCCACTATTGGAGCATTCACCACTGCACATCTGATCCTGCTTTGGTCTTCCCTGCTTTTATAGGTTCTGATGTCTACCCTATGCAGAGCAGTTTACACTGGCAGTTGAAAATCGATTTTAGCTCTACCGTTACAGAGCCATGTTCAAACAGTTTGGTAACAGATGTGTATGCACAAGCGAAGCAATTGCCACCATGGTAGTGGCCTGTTAGAGGGAAGAGGCCTTATTCAGTTTCTAAGGTTCTAGTTCAAGTTCAAGTTCAAGTTCAGGAATTTGTATAGCGCACTACTCACCCAGAGGGTCTCAAGGCACTTGAGGGAGGGTGGGTGCATTACTTATCGAAAAGCCAGGTTTTTAGCTGTTTTCTGAAGGAGAGGTGGTTCTGTGTAAGGCGGAGGTGAGTAGGGAGAGAATTCCACGTTTTGGCCGCTAAGTAGGAGAAGGATCTTCCTCCCATGGTGGATCTATGGATGCGCGGGATTGCGGCGAGGGCTTGATTGGATGATCGTAGTTGTCGGGCGGGTGTGTAGAAGGACAGTCGTGTGTTGAGGCATTCGGGTCCTAGGTCGTAGAGGGCTTTGTGTGCGTGGGTGAGGAGACGGAACGATATTCTCTTGTTGACGGGGAGCCAGTGGAGGTCTTTCAGGTGACCGGAAATGTGAGCTTGACGGGGGATGTCCAGTATGAGTCTGGCTGAGGCGTTTTGGATGCGTTGAAGTTTTTTCTGTAGTTTGGCTGTTGTTCCAGCGTAGAGGGTATTTCCATAATCCAGTCGGCTAGTGACCAGTGCATGGGTGACTGTCTTTCTTGTTTCGGTGGGGATCCAACGGAAGATTTTTTTGAGCATGCGTAGGATGTTGAAGCATGAAGATGAGACGGCGTTAACTTGTCTGGTCATCGAGAGGGAGGAGTCTAGGATGAAGCCTAGGTTACATGCGTGATCTGTAGGTATGGGTGCTGTACCCAGGGCCGGTGGCCACCATGAGTTGTCCCAGGCAGAGGGGGCTGATCCTAAGATGAGGACTTCTGTTTTGTCCGAGTTTAGTTTTAAACGGCTGTTTTTCATCCATTCGGCTACTTCTTTCATTCCTTCGTGTAGATTGGTTTTGGCGGTGTTTGCGTTTTTGGTGAGGGAGAGGATCAGCTGGGTGTCGTCTGCGTAGGAGATGATGTTGAGGTTGTGTTGTCGCGCGATGGATGCGAGGGGACTCATGTAAACGTTGAAGAGGGTGGGACTGAGTGATGATCCTTGTGGTACGCCGCAGATGACTTCGGTGGCCACTGACTTGAATGGGGGAAGGCGGACTCTCTGGGTTCTTCCGGCGAGGAACGAGATGATCCAGTCCAAAGCTTTTCCTTGTATTCCGACGTTGTTGAGGCGTTGTATGAGGGTGCTATGACAGACTGTGTCGAAGGCGGCGGAGAGGTCAAGTAGGATGAGGGCAACTGTTTCTCCGTTGTCCAGTAGCGTTCGGATGTCGTCTGTAGCAGCGATGAGGGCGGTTTCGGTGCTGTGTTTGGCTCGGAAGCCGGACTGTGAGGGGTCGAGGGATTTGTTGGATTCAAGGAAGGTGGCGAGCTGACTGTTGACGGCTTTCTCAATGACTTTGGCAGGGAATGGGAGGAGCGAGATGGGGAGGTAGTTCTTAAGTTCAGAGGGGTCTGCTGTGGGTTTCTTCAGGAGTGCGCTGAGTTCGGCGTGTTTCCAGCTTTCCGGGAGGGTAGCGGAGTTGAGGGAACAATTGATGACATCGCGGAGATGTGGTGCGATGATGGAGTCTGCTTTGTTGAAGATGTGGTGGGGACATGGGTCGGTTGGTGAACCTGAGTGGATGGAGTTCATCAGGCGGATGGTGTCTTCCGTAGTGATTGGGTTCCAGGCGCAGATGTTGTAAGAGTGTTGTTTTGGGTCAGGGGTGAGTGAAGTGGTCTGTTCTTCGGACTGGTTTTCAAAGCTGTTGTGTATGTCGGCGATTTTGTTGTGGAAGAAAGAGGATAAGGAGTCGCAGAGGGCTTGGGAGGGAGTGATGTCGTTGGTGCCGGCGGTGGGGTTGGTAAATTCTTTGACGATGTTGAATAGTTCCTTGCTGTTGTGGGCGTTGTTGTCTAGTCGATCCTTGAAACATGATTTTTTGGTGGATCGGATCAATTGGTGGTGTTTGTGGGTGGCGTTCTTGAAGATGGTCAGGTTGTCAGTTGTTGGGTCTTTTCTCCAGGTTTTCTCGAGGGTGCGACATAACTTTTTGGATTTTTTAAGGTCATCGTTGAACCAGGGGGCCTTTTTGCTACCTTGTTTGATCTGATGGTTTTTCAGGGGTGCTAATTCGTCAGCGCTGTGGGTGATTCATTGTGTGAGTTTGGTGGCAGCTTGGTTTGGGTCCGATGATATGGCAGGAAGGCTTTGGTTAAGCGATGTGAAAAGTTGGTCAGTGGTAATTTTATTTCAGTTTCTTCGAGGAATAGGTTGTGGGGGGTTGTGGGTCGTGGACTTTTTGTAGTTGAAGTGAACGCAGCTGTGGTCCGTCCATTGGAGAGCTGTGGTGTGATCGAAGGAGATGTGTTTGCTGGAGGTGAAGATAGGGTCGAGCGTGTGTCCGGCTAGGTGGGTGGGGGTGTCAACAAGTTGTTTGAGTCCGAGATTTGCCATGTTGTCCAGAAGGGTGGTGGTGTTGCTGTCGTTTTTCTTTTCCAGGTGGAACTTGAGGTCTCCCAGTAGAATGTAATTATCAGATGTGAGGGCATGTGGGCTGATGAAGTCAGTGATGTCTTCGTTGAATTGTGTGCGGGTTCCTGGTGGTCTGTAGATGAGGGTGCCTCTAAGTGTGGTCCTGGGGTCTGTGTGGATTTGGAAGTGAAGGTGTTCGGCGGTCGTGAGGTTATCGTCTGAGCTGGTCGTAATTCGGATGGTGTTCTTATGGACGATGGCGATACCTCCTCCTGTTTGGTTGGTGCGGTCTTTTCGGATGATCATGTAGGCGTCCGGGATGGCTATGGCGATGTCGGGCGCTGATGAGGCGTTCGTCCAGCTTTCTGTGAGGAAGGCGACGTCCGGCGATGTAGTGTCGAGTAAGTCCCAGAGTTCAGTGGCGTGTCTGTGGACCGAGCGTGTGTTCAGCAGGATGCACTTCAGGTGGTTAGAGTCAGAGATATTTTTGGGGGAAGTGGATTTGGTGTGGGTCCTGATGCAGGTGAACTTGCAGGAGTGGCAGGCGAACGGTCCATGGGTGAGTCCTGGGGGTAGCTTTGTAGCATTGAGGTGTGCGACCGGGGTCGAGGGCAAGGAGGGTAACGGCGTCATATGTTATGCAGGAGGGGAGGGGTTTGCGGGGGCCAGGGGGTCTGGCGCTGGGCGCGGGCCAGGCGCGGACGGGCGTAGACGGGCTTACCTTTGGCGCACCTTCGGCGTGCATGGGGCGCGACCGCTGCGCGTGAACGCTGTGCGCAAAAGCATCTGTCATATGCGGATAGTGGTGGGGGGAGGGGCGAGTGAGGATCAGCTGGGAGGCGGGATCGGGGTGGAGAGGACGGGCTTCGAGGCACAACAACAACAAAATGGCAGCAAAAGTGAAACTGGGAACAGGATGGGGCACACCGAGTAATTGATGACTTTAAACACTCTGAGAAGTAAGCGCTACAGATATCGATGTACAAACGATGCTAATTAGGGTCAAAGCTACACAGCGACCGTACAACTCTGCCTGCACATAAGAATCTAAACAGTGCTTAAGTCTGAAAATCGTTAATATTAATTAAAACACTCGATAATGCTTCTAGCAGTCAAGCGCTATGACAAGCAGCAGCTAGCAGACACAACAACTGGGCTTGCGCATATGAATCAGAACAGTGCTAAAATCTGGAAAGCGCTATTAATAATTAAAAACACTCGAATGATGCTTCTAGCACTCCAGCGCTATGATAAGCAGCAGCTAGCAGACACGAGTAGCACAGAGCAAAGCAGCGAGTGCAGCCAACGATACCACTGGAGCAGGGAGCGTGGGGAGCGACCGCTTCTGAGAGCGTCAGGACGGTCTTGGTCTACTGGTCTTGGGAGTAGTGCATGTGGTCGCCGAGTGAACCAGGAGGTCCTTGATATTTTTGCCCCTTTTAAACACAAACACGGGTAATTGCAAGGAGGAATCTAATCTCTATATGATCTGCCAGTTGTTTGTGACCATAATGCAAACTTTGTTAGTGTGAGGACAAAAGATAGTGACACACACTAGCTTGTTTAAAGGTGCTTTGACTTTGGTGGTCAGGAGCTAATCTCTAGGGCAATACCAGTTGTGCTCCAGTGCAGTTTTGACAGTTTTTTGAGGTAGCCTATCTTGAATTATGCAGGCCTCTTTAAAGTAGTCCTCTTTGAGGGTGCGGTTCCTACAGAGATGCAGTAATTGTCTGAACGGTAAACCATCATGGAGTGCCCTGGGGTGATAGTTGTTGTGGGAAAGAAGAGTGTTTCTTTTCGTGGGTTTCCAGAAAAGGTCTGTGTAGAGTCTGCCACTGTCCTGTTTAGTAGTGAGGTCTAGAAATGCAATCTCTGTCCTGTGTAGAGTACATGAATGCGAGATGTTCTTGAATCTGGTTGAGGTATGTGATAACGTCCTAGAATAACTGTTCTGGGCCTGACCAAATTGAAAAAATATAATCCATGTAGCTTTTCCAACAAGTTATGTTGGTGCGGTACTTGTAGTTGTCTGAGAATTACAAATCTTTGCTCCAATTGTCGACATAGATGTTAGCCAGTTTAGGGGTCTGGACAGCCCCCGTTGAAGTGCAAGAGCATTGCTGGAAGAATTGATTGTCAAATTTAAAGTAGCTGTTCTGCATCGCAATCCTCAGAAGTGATATAATGAAGTCTGTAGAGACTTATCTATGTTGTGCTTGTGTATTAAGTATGTCCTCAATTATACTGATGTTCTCCTCTTGGAGTATGTTGGTGTATAAGGAGGCTATGTATAGTGTGGACAACAGAACTGTTTCAACATCAAAAGTCATACCTTCGATTAGGTTCACCATGAAGGTGTTGTCCTGTACATACATTTCTTGTAGTGCTACTTATTCTTTGATAAAGATGTTTATGTCCTGGCCCAGAGGTTCCAAGGTGGAGACACAGCCCAACAGGATGGGCCTACCTGGTGGGTTTATGAGGTTTTTGTGCATCTTGGGTAAGGTGTGTAGGGCTGGGATTCAGGGATTCTCAGCGTTTAGAAAATGCAATTCTTTGTCTGAGATGAAAACCCTGTTCCTTTCCTTTTCTTGTGTTGTGATGTGTGATCTTCAGAATCCCATTTCTGATTGATTCTAAAGGATTGGCCATTGTTGTCCGCGAACTGTCTGGGTGTTCTACATCATAGTTGGTATGGTCCTGCAGAACAATCCCTCCCCCTTTGTCAGCTGGCTTGACTATGATGGAATTATTATTTGTAAGCACTAACAGTGCTTGCCTTTCAGCCACATGACTAAGACCTCTCTCTGCTTTTTACCTACCCACCTCACTTATGCCACCAGAGCTGCTCACTTTTTAGAGATTAAATCTCAGTGGAATTGACGCCTTCGGAGAAGTCACACTCAACCTCTCCCTAGCCCCACCTACTGTACTCCTCTGGACAGCACAACCAGGCACGGTGTCCATCTCTGTATATATGCCTCCTGTGTCTCCGTCTTTGAATCCCTTCGCCCTTGGGAACTCTGTACCCACAAAACTGGTGATGGTGAGTGTGTCCACTGCCTCCTCTGCTTAACCCTGAGACTAAGGGTCAGATGTACCAGTATCTCACGCATTGCAGTGCAGCAGCCGCAAATGCTGCTTGAGAAGGAGAGAGCAGGAGAGCGCCATATTTGCAGAAGTATGGCTCTCTCCTCTCCTTTCCCTAGCACTGATGCTGAAATCAGCTGACATGCGCTACGGAGACACCGTTGTGCCATAGTGCAAGGGTGTCTCCGTTAGTCAAACATAGGTTTTGTACTGGAAGGATACCCTTCCCGTACAAAGTACTATGCTTGGACACATTTTAAACATTTTCCCACTTTGTATGTGTGCTGTACAGTGCAACACACATGCGGAGTAGGAACAAAAAGGAGAAAAAAAGCATTTCTCCTTCTTAGCGCCTGGTTCAAGTGTGCACTATTTGCTGATGCTAAGCCCTCTCTCCTTTTTTTAGCAAATTGGGTTTAGCATCATAAACCTTGAGTGGTTGCATGGGAATGCCCTGGCACCACCCATGGTACTCTCCCTTGGCGCTAAGTAATGCCAACAAGTTTAGCACTGGAAAGTAACTCGGAAAAGAAGATTTTGCACCGATTTGCATCACTTTTGTGCTGGGCACAAGTCCCAAAAAAAGAAGTGGGGGGACGCTCCAAGTTAGGTGGTGCCGCTGGAAGTGATGTCACGACAGGAAGTGACATCACGAAAGGTAGTCGCCTCTCATTACAGGGCGTCCTTCACTTTGACCATCTGTCGCCCCTTCGCACTCAGGGCCTGGCTGGCTGACTTAGTGCATCATATTTTTTCAGATTTATGGCTGAGTTTAAGCTTGCTGCCAAGTGTTGCTGTTTTTAGCTTTGAGAGGTTCTTGGCCAGCGCTCGGCTTATTGGCAGAGAGGGGGGCACAAGGGGTTGGTTTGAAAGCTCTTATCCCTCGGAAGATGTTCAAAGTCCGTATTTCCCGCCCATTCTTCGGCGTATTAAACAGAAATCTGGATATTTAAAGTGCCTAGAAACGACTGGTGTGTGCTTTACACGTGGTTTTGTTATAGAGCCCCACGATCTCACCAACTGTGGCATGGTCGCATTTGTTGGTGTCTCTCCATCTCACGGGTTGTCCCAGAAGAACTCCGGAGTCTCTGGCATCCAGCTCGTCTTCCAGGAAACAACAGTGAAGCAGGGGGGACGGGGTCCACCCGGTAAAAACCCGGTAAAATAAGTGGGGTGACGCCGTCCACCCGCGTGGTACCCCGACTCGAGCCCTGCTTTTGTGACACAAACATGGCGTAACATCTTAGTAAATCTGCCCCTCAGTGTTTGTTAGAAGTGCAAAAATCTCCAGAAGCCCTTTTGGTATTGTGGACCTGATGCATCAGACCCTGCTTCTCCACTCCCACTGCCAGTGCTTTACCATCTTTCTCAGCCAATGTACCAACATATGATCCATTTTCACGCATGGATGTCTGTGTGTGTCCCATATCTGTCTGTCATGGGACCCTGCAGTTATTCTCCGTGCACACTGGAGAATATGATTATAGAAAAGTGGTCTTCAAACTTTTAATGCCGTCTGCTGCCCTGTTGTAAAAAAAAAAAAAAATCATCAGAGCCCCCCAGAATTAAAACATATTTTTATACAATTATTCTATAAAATTTGGCAATGTTTAAATATGTATAAACATATTTAAACACTGCAGTTATGTACAGTTATCCATTTGAAAAAATGCATTCAAATACTTGATTTCCAACATACTATTCTAGTGAGTCAGGCCTTATTAAAGTGTAAAAGTCCCCACAGTGTGATTATTTATCCGGAATATTATTTTGGTGCGTTTAAATGATATTACACCTAAAGGAACAGTTTTCTTCGTGTTGTTTTATCTGCACGCTGTTCAGGGTTGCTCCGCTTTGCTGAAGCAGGGATGCATGTTCCGCTGTTGGTCGTGTAATGGAGAGGCCGGAAACGGGTCACCGAGGTCAGACAGGTCAGCAGTTCTACCCACACAGCTGTGCGGCACCGTCTCACATTCTGTCAGCGGGTGAGCCGCCATCTTAATGTAGGCTGCTCCGCTGCTCTGTCACCACGGGAGATCCTATTTCCATATGCCATAATTTACAGCTAAATATTTGTATGCGTATTTAAAGTGCGCGTTTTCTGCATTACATCACACTTCGGCTGTGGGACTTGTCTTTGCGCACAGTGCAACAGTTCAGGCTCGCTCAAGTTTCGTGTGTGTGCCCCCCTTTGCCTCTTGTGCTCCAGTTGAATTTCGCAGTCTAACACTTCATGTAAACACCAAGAACAATTGGCATTTTTTAGGAGAAAATATGTGTGGCATAGACATAGAGAACGTGAGTTAGTCCTAGGCAAGAGGGGACGTGTGTGATTAAATAAAAAAAGGCTTCAGCGAGCTAAAGCATGCCTACACAGGCAAGCACAAATGCGGTTTGCATGCGAAAATTCAGTTTAGCACTTTAAAGCCAGCCATATTATTTTTGACAATACCTGAAAAGAAGTGGAAAAAAGTTGCTGTCTGTAGAAAATGTATAAAGGCAATAAATAACTACATATGAGAAACATATTGAATGTACTTTTGATTTATGAAGAAGCCTCATGACTTCCAATTGAAGGACTTTGTGCAAAGCGGAATGATCTAATACATAGTCAATAGCCTGAGGCGAGCGAGTAATATGTCTATGGGTAGGGACACAGACCAGTCTATAGATATTTTAAAGAAATGGTACCAATAGGTTTTGCAGACAGCTACATTGTCAAGTCAGAACTAAAATGTATGTTGGGAGGTAAGTTACCCAAAGCATTTCTGTGGTACCACACAGAGGGACATATTTACAAGGAAGTGGCTGAGTGCGGGTTAGCCTCATTGGTTTAACGCTGTGCTCTGCCACATCTAAAATTCAAGGCTGCACTGTATTTACAAGAGTAGGGTGCAGCCTTAGGTTTCCCCCTACGCTGGTGCTAATTGAGCTGCATAGCACCAACGCAGGCACTTTTGCACCATAGTGCAAGGGTGCCCGCACTATGCCTGCGTTGAGGGGAATTATTGTTTATGTGCAGGAAAGTGTCTTACTCTGCGCCAAAGAGTTTTTCAATGGGCATTGCGTGTTCCCACATAACACCCAACATTTCCAGATTTACAAGGACTTGTAACCTTGGGAATGCGTCAAAAGCCTATGCCTTCCCAAGGGAGGCGTAACAAGCAGAAATAATTGTATTTCTCCCCATTTTTTCCTCTTTTTATTCTGCTGCACACATACTTTGTTTGCTGCACAAAAACAATCCTTCCTACAACTCAGAAGCTTGCGTTGGCGCAAAGTAACCAAAAATGCGCCAGCACCTTGTATCATAAATGTATCACATTCCTGCCCTTTCCTTTTGATGCAGGGAGTGACTTACTGTGCTGCCCTGCATCAAAAACTTGTAAATGAGTCCCTGTGTGTTTGGGTGTCTCTCTGAGCAAACATTAAGTAAGGTCAAAACTGAGTTGCCTCAGTCTACCATACAAATGTACCATGGTATTACGACCATAGGCAAATGGTGAAGTGAGGTTCTGCATTTACATCCTGAGGGTTATTTACTAAGGTTTTGTGTGGGTGCTCACATGACACAAAGTAAAGTAAAGAATAATGTTGACCTGGGGCAGCTGCTGCTTCGTGCGGGGTGCCTATCAAGCATGGAACGAGCTTCCTTTTCGCATGAAACTTTACAGAATCTCCTGATGTTCAGAAAATCCATTAAGACTTGGCTTTTTAAACCCTCAAGATGGGGCTGATTTAAATTCCTGAGTTACCTGCCACATTGTTTCTAGTGCCAAGACACCCTTGGGTAATTGAGCGCTTAACAAATAATTTAACATAACATTTGATTGCCATTATAAAAGCTAGAGATCACAGTGCAAAATTGTGTAGTGCCTCGTGAGTTCCTCTGAGGCACTTTGTGAATAATATTTTAAGTATTAGGCCTAACTTTGTAATTTATAACAAATATTAATATTATTGCATACAGTTTACCCCCACAGTGCCAGATATTTTTTTTAATTGGTTTGGCCATACCAGTGACTGAAGAGTGCACATTTGATGCCTCTTGCTGGTAATTCAAATGCTTAGGGCCTCATTGCAAGCTGGGGGTAAATGCTCTTCCTGCCCTAACAGGAGTTTGTGTAGAGATTACAATTATCATGTATGTTACAGACATTGCACACCTGTATGGTTCCTCTGTCATGTTTTCCCCTGGAGATTCCTTTGTGAACTGTACTGTGGGAAGTGCATGAAAAAAGGCAAAAAATGTAAATTGTGGTGTGCAGGGCTGGACTGGCCATAGCGGGCACCAGGCGTTTCCTCGGTGGGCCTCCAGGGTGGGGCCTGTTTTTTTTTACCCCTGGGGGACTGTTTTTGTTACCGGGGGGGGGGGGGGGGGGTTATAGGCCCCCTGTAACAAAAGCATATGCAGTGTTTTGGACACGACCCCCCGCGGCCAGTCAAACTCAATTGCCTGGAACTGTTTGCGGTCCCTGTCCGGCCCTGGTGGTGCGATACATACCACATCTGCATGCTGTGCTTCAGTCACAAAGCAGAAATTTGTAGGAGGGGCATTTATTTTTTACGCTATGTAAATGGCTCATCCTGAGGTAGTGGTATATACGGGGTACAGTTAAACCCGAAGTTTCACGCAAATTGGAAAGAAGCCATAAGTCTTGTAAGGACTTTAAGGATAACAATAATGTAATCAAGTCACATATATATTAATGACTTCTTAGGTCTCGCATTAGCCAAGACCACCTGATTTTAGTACATTTATTTATATAAAAAATACTGATTATAGGGACTCTCAACTAGTCTTCTTCATCAGTTCCTCTGTTGTTGTGCCAGTCACATTTTTCCTCCTTCCACTACATCATAACACAAGGGGGACTCGGTTGCCCACATCAGCCACTAGTTAACTTCACCGTGAGTGATAGCATTCTGCCCTGGCACAACGTGCAATTGCATAAAAAAAAGTAGCCCACTTTAGGGAAAGGGAATACTGGCCCTTGTGTGTATTTTTTTATTTAAAGAAAAAAAAAAAAAAATATATATATATATATATATATATATATATTTAAATAAAGTTTTACAAAAATCATTACAAAAAACAGCTTGCTAAAGCCATAAAGGTTGGCAACCTACACCAGGTCTATTGGCTGCGCCAATGCTTTTTTTTTTTAGGTGGAGCTTCATACTACACTTCTGTTAACTGTAAATGACCGGTATTACCTTTACTATTACTTGAGGTAATGGTGCACAGATAATGGCTGTGGAAGGATCAATATGCATTGTTCAAGTCACTGAGCTATCCTGCTGGCTGTTTGTCTGCAACTTTATCGCATGTGGATATCCTGAATATTGGCCATACATCCGGCTCTGCTGACCTATGTTGCCCTCTTAACCATAAAACTATCATTTGTATTCGACCGTGAAATGTATTACTGCCCGTTTTCACTTCAGGTTTCACATGAGATCTCGAACGAAAAAAAAGGTAGTTCAGGAAACAACTGTCAACAATTTTTTGTTAAACTGTTTCACTTTCCGTTCTGCTGCGGCTGAAACTGTGCAAACAGTTCCAGCTATACAAAGTAGCACAATGTTGACAGGAATTCAAACAAAGAACAGTCTTGTTTTGAACGCATCAGCAAGCTTAAAACCCTGCTTTCAGGCTCTAAAATAAATGAGAGGGTGTGTGCCTCACAAAAATGTGTTTCTCACATGCACTTTTGCCCTACCATGGGGACAAAATGTCATGTAAGAAACAAATAACTAGCTGGGACTGGGAGGGTAGCTGGAGTAAGGGGGGTAGGGTGTGTGTGGGGGGTGTGTGTGTGTGGGGGGGGGGGGGGGTCGTGAGTCCTCAGATGGAATGGGCACTGCCAAAGCAGTGTGGGGGTGGTGGGGGCTCATTTCCTGCGTTGCTACTTTCCCTCTCAACAATTTGTTATACTATGGCCATTTGTATAGCGACTTCTACCATTAGTATGGGATTAAAACACTCCTAATCTGAGCACTTTTATCGTTTGTGATTTCCATCAACTAGCTGTGTGTGGTTATTTGTGTAGTTATTTGGTTAGAAGAGATTTGGTAAATCTATGCACTATGCAAACACGTTCTTAGATATCAGCAGTGCTTAGTTTGTAAAAGCTATAAGTGCCTCGGCCCAAACTCTAGTTTAGGTGGTCATTGCAGCTTGTACCACCCACTGCCCCTGCCAGTGCTGGCAAGTGCCAGTACTACTTGCCTCGACGTGCTACTGTTTTTTAATGCAAAGTTCTTCAGACTAATGTGCTCTAAACCCCCCCCCCCCCCAAGGAAAAAATGTTTAAGTCGGCCCCCTCCAAAGCCGTATTGCAAGACTTGGGGGAGCAGGAGTGGTAAGGCTGAGATGAGAGCAGGGACTTGGAATATGAAATCATTTCAGGGGTACTTTTTTGCAGCTCAAATTCTGCTCTAAATGTGAGCAGTAGAAAAGAGCAAATACGTCACACAAAAACAAAGTGACTAAGACACTCTGCCCCACATAATGAGGGTGTTGTGAGCCCCTCACACTTCTGGTCCCCAATGCCACTGTACCTGCTGCACCAATGATAGCTGCAGCCCTGAGTAGCAGCTACCTCTCTACTGCTGTCTATCCCACCATGCCTGGCCATCACTCCAGCCCTGAAACAGACCCTCTGTCCCTTTAAGAAGCAAATGAACCCCCCACTTGTTGCCTCCACTTTTGCAGCAACTCTAATGCTAAAAAGGCCTCATGCCTCTTTTGGAAAGTAAGGCTGATGCAATGGGCCTCTCAAACCAATGGGATCAAGTACCACATTACCTGCTACACTAGTGATAGCTACTGCCTTGTGAAACAGACAGTCTCCTCTGTTTTTGTTAAAAACATGGGCCCCTAACTTGCTTGTGCCATAGCACTTCTGTCATCTCTCTGAGGCCCAAGTTAAGCTGTCTCCTCTGCTTCAATATTCATCTCCCTTTGGCCACGGGTATGAGGACAAAAATGCAGGCACAGCAAGGGTGCCCTAGGGCCTACTGCAAACAAGGAAGGACAGTAAAACAGCCACCATAATTGGGGTTTAGTGGCCCCAAACACCACTGGGCCTCAATGTCATTGCACCTGCAGCACCAATTATAACTACAACCCTACGAAACAGGCTTCATCCTCTACACACTACACAGAGCTATTACTCCTAGGCCTGAAGCTCAGAGTAGCTTTCTGCACCTTTGTGTAATAAAAAGGCCACACAGTCCCACATCTGCCCCCCTCACTTTCCCTGGTTCTGGGGACCTGTTCCCTGTGCAACAAGGGTAACTTGCGCCCTAATATTAGCACGGAAAATGGGCCTCCCCTTGACTTTTTGCTAGTAAGGCAGTCATAATGTGGGTGCCGTAGCTCCCTCATATTCTTGGTCTCAGTGCCACTGCACTTGCTACATTAATGGTAGTTCTTGCCCCTTTGTAAAAAAACAACCCCCATATGTTGCTCATATGTCTGTCCATTTGCAGATGATAAAATTAGTCCCCAGATAGCAACTTCTCCTATGGGCCATGTATGATGTTATCCATGGATCTCGCTCTTTTCCTCTTTCAACCTGGGCCAATACTCTTAAGCCTCAGGGGTCCATGTGATCAGGGCTCTGCTTCTGAATGCGACCCTGTCGGCCGCCCTTCAACTTACTTGAAACGACAGCTGCATCATAGCTGCCAAGGTTTCAGATTGCTTATGTGTGACATTTTCCTAATTTCGGTGTAATTATGAGTGACATTCAATGATTATGAGTGACACTTTCTTGTAAGCAAAATTCAAGCAAGAAAGATGAGGGAAACATATAAATATAAACAATTACATACATTTGAGTGACTAGAAACTCTGCAGAGCACCAGGAATGGAAGTCCACTAACCCACATGAGAAACAGACTGAACTTACAACAACAAATCAGGCCTATTGTCATTGCCAATCCTAACTAACAGTATCACAGCCACAGTCCTCCCTACTGCCATAACAAACTGAAAGCTCTGAATGGCCACCTGACTTACTACTGGGCTAGCCTTTAAAATGCTGTAGAGACTGTCAGGTGCTTTATATATTGGTGCTGTCACGCTCTGTTGTTGGGCAGGCTGCTGTTTCCATCTTTATTGTACAGACAGCCTTTTTCTTCCAAGGACCCATTTAAGAATACTGGAGTAAGGCCTCTGGCAGAGGAGCTCAAAAGTGGTTAACAGGGTTCCAGCTGGCTGGAGGACGCACTTAAAAACTTGTGCGCTCCGCCATGGCCAAGCTCCAACTGGACAAACACTGTGCCCTGGGCTCCCAAAGCAAACACGTGTAACTGGAGGACAGGTCAGTAATAGAGATTGTTTGTCACTCAAAGAACATGATTTCCAATGGGGTCCGGGCCGGCAAGTGCAGGCCCGGCTGCAGGCTTGGGTGTTGAGGGCGCCTGAGGTCGGACCGGCCTGCTGCGGAAATCAACTATATCGTGCAGTGCCACAACGACCTCCTCACCACAGCAGAGAGCACTGTGAGGGGTCATGCATTTGGTAGTTGCTACCTCACCTGAAAGTAGCTCAGAGATGAAAAACACAAAGCTGCGGCCTGCCAGCATGCGGCCTGCCAGCATGTCTGCCAGTATGGGACGATCTGCACGTGAACTGAGCTTATTAGCCCGCTGCCGGCACCAACCTAAGGTAATCTATGAGCTACAGGTTCAGGTTGTAAACGAAATATGCTTAACAATATTATTTGTAAAAACACCGATTTACACAGACCTGAGTGAATTGGGAGGAGGAGTCTTGCAATACGCACCAGAGGTAGTCGGAACCAGTATGATTATCTCTTGATGATCCTGCCTCTGCGAGTCCGCTGACTGTGCGACCTTCATAGGGCAATGCATGCTATCATACATATAAAGCTAGGCACCATATACAGCAAGGGAGGCTGCGGGAGCGGCAATATCTAAAGACCATAATGGCAGCGCACTATACTCAAACAGTGAGTCGACTTCACTTGCTGGCAAATGGAGACACACTGACGGACTTGTGCCGACACATGACACCATGTCACGTGAATGCCGTTGTAGCCAAGCCAGGCTGAGCTGTGATATATGAATGTTGCAGTTAACACTGGAGAGTCGGGCCCTACAACCGACACTCCTGGCCTGATAAAAACATTCTACTGTGAAAACGAAACTACAAGCTGTTGCCAGACTTTTTTTATCTTGCTACCATTAAATGTTGCATGCATTTGAGGTGCTAAACCTGACCTTATTAGTGTGTCACCGTAATCTCTTAGAGTTCACAGAGACAGTGCAGCTGGACCGTCCTTGCGAGACTGCACTGCTGCCCATCGATGGTGCACTCTGCTGCAGCCTGCCTGTTCTGTTTGTGACTAACTGTTGCCTGCATCGATGGTGCACTCTCTGCAGCCTGCCTGTTCTCAGGCTGCCTGGCCACTCAGACTCGTCCCGGGCCCCCGTGCCGCTCGCCAGCCAGACTCTCACTGTGAGCCTGCGGCTGCAGTAGTGTTTTGCGCACCCGGGCCGCCTGCCGCGATCATGCCTCTTGCGTAGCGGGCAGCCATGAGAGAGAGAGAGAGACACTCGAGTGGCGTCTCATTGACGGACTGATTCGCCCGCCGATCCGCCCACTTCCGACCTCTTTCTCTGGACGTCACGGCACTCTACCGCGCCACATCCGGATTATTAATCCCGGCCCCCATGGTGTGCCATGATTGACAGCAACTCTCTGTGTAAACGGCAGCGCGCCGCGCCGGTGCCGCAGACATATATTGCGCATTGTTGCCAGGCAGCTGGGGCAGAGTGGTTTAACTATTTAGGAACTAGCCCAGCAACCCGACCGCAGCAGGTCTCTCGGGAGAATCACAGAGAGCCGGTGAAGCGCCGCTGGTGGCGGGCGCTGGCAGGTGGTGGCATTAATGCGTGACAATGCATTTCAGTGCGGTGATGCGGAACACCTCAATGAAATGAGTGAGCGTCACACCTGATGCGTGATACTTGACAGGACTGCTGCATGTCGAAGCGCGCAGGATTTGGGGGACCAATGTGCCTATGTGACCATCTGGGCTTGCCCCGAGACGGTCGCTCCACCACGCTCCCTGAGACAGCGCTTCTCCTCGTAGCGCCTGGTATCGTAGCCTGCTCGCTGCTGCCTGATATATAACTTGCGCTGATTCGCTAGAATAGTGGAATTTAATTTTGGCATATAGTCATTGATGTTAAGTTTTTGACCGCATTGCCTGCATTTAGCATTGTGTGACGCTAGCACTGACCAGATCTCTGCCTGCTTCGGCTGTGCCCCGCTTTCGCTTAGTATTTACATCCATTTTGTTGTTGTGACGCTGTGCCCCGCTTTCGCTTAATATTTGCATCCATTTTGTTGTTGAGACCTCTCCCGTAGCTCCACCCTGCTCCCGCCTCCCAGCTGACCCTCCCTCCCACGGATAGAAGTCTCGCCCCGTTCTAACTAGCGCTGTGACCATCTGGGCTTGCCCCGAGACGGTCGCTCCACCACGCTCCCTGAGACAGCGCTTCTCCTCGTAGCGCCTGGTATCGTAGCCTGCTCGCTGCTGCCTGATATATAACTTGCGCTGCATCGCTAGAATAGTGGAATTTAATTTTGGCATATAGTCATTGATGTTACGTTTTTGACCGCATCGCCTGCATTTAGCATTGTGTGACGCTAGCACTGACCAGATCTCTGCCTGCTTCGGCTGTGCCCCGCTTTCGCTTAGTATTTACATCCATTTTGTTGTTGTGACGCTGTGCCCCGCTTTCGCTTAATATTTGCATCCATTTTGTTGTTGTGACCTCTCCCGTAGCTCCACCCCGCTACCGCCTCCCAGCTGACCCTCCCTCGCCCCTCCCCCTCCACTATCCATTTATGACAGCTGCTTTTGCGCGCAGTGGACGCGCCCCATGCGCGCCGAAGGTGCGCCAAAGGTAAGCCCGTCTACGCCCGTCCGCGCCTGGACCGCGCCCAGCGCCAGACCTCTTGGTCCACACAACACCCACTCCTCTCGCTTCACATATGATGCCGCAACTCTCCTCGCCCTTAACCCCGTACTAACACCACAATGCTACGAAGCTGCCCCGGGACGTACCCACGGTCCCTTCGCCTGCCGCTCCTGCAAATTTACCAGCGATAAGACTAACCCCACTACCACTAACCCCAAACTTAGATCCGACTCCAACCACCTGAAGTGCATCCTGCTGAACACCCGCTCAGTCCACAGACACGCCGCTGAACTCTGGGATCTACTCGACACCACATCACCGGACGTCGCCTTCCTTACTGAAACATGGATGAACGCATCATCAGCACCCGACATCACCATAGCCATCCCGAACTATTACAAGATCATCCGGAAAGACCGCACCCTCCAAACAGGAGGAGGCATCGCCATCGTCCACAAGAACACTATCAAAATCACGACCAGCTCCGAAGATAACCTTACAACCGCCGAACACCTCCACTTCCAGATCCACACCGACCCTAGGACCACACTCAGAGGCACCCTCATCTATAGGCCTCCAGGAACCCGTAAACAATTCAGCGAAGACATCACTGACTTCATCAGTGCCCATGCCCTCCCCTCCGAGAACTACATTCTACTAGGAGACCTCAACTTCCACCTGGAAAAGAAAAACGACAACAAAACCACCACCCTTCTTGATAACCTGGCCAATCTCGGCCTCAAACAACTTGTTGACACCCCCACCCACGTAGCCGGACATACGCTCGACCCAATCTTCACCTCCAGCAAACACATCTCCTTCGATCATACCACTGATCTCCATTGGACGGACCACTGTTGTGTTCACTTCAGCTACAAAACCACCTCGACCCACAACCCCCCACAACCTATCCCCCGGAGAAAATGGAACAAAATCACCACCGACCAACTCCTCACATCGCTCAACCAGAACTCACCCGCCCTCTCATCGGACCCAAACCAAGCCGCCACCAAACTCAAACAATGGATCACTCACAGCGCGGACGAACTAGCACCCTTGAAAAACCACCACACCAAACAAGACAACAAAAAGGCCCCCTGGTTCAACGATGACCTTAAGAAATCCAAGAAGCTATGCCGTACTCTCGAGAAAACATGGAGAAAAAACCCAACCACCGACAACATGACCACCTTCAAGTCAGCCACCCGCAAACACCACCAGCTGATTCGATCCACCAAGAAATCAGCATTCAAGAATCTACTCGACAACAACGCCCATAACAGCAAGGAACTATTCAACATCGTCAAAGAATTCCCCAACCCCACCGCAGCCTCAAACGACATCACTCCCTCCGAAGATCTCTGCGACTCGTTATCCTCCTTCTTCTACAACAAAATCGCAGACATACATAACAGCTTCTAAAACAGTTCCAACGATCAATCCTCTCCACCCCCCTCAGAACCTAAACCGCCCTCTAAAAACCTCATCGTCTGGAACCCAATCACCACTGAAGACACCATACGCCTAATGAATTCCATCCACTCTGGCTCACCAACCGACCCATGCCCACACCACATCTACAACAAAGCAGACTCCATCATCGCACCCCATCTCCGTGACGTCATCAACTGCTCCTTCAACTCTGCCACCTTCCCAGAAAGTTGGAAGCATGCCGAAGTCAGCGCCCTCCTGAAGAAACCCACAGCAGACCCCTCTGAACTCAAAAACTACCGCCCCATATCTCTCCTCCCATTCCCGGCCAAAGTCATTGAGAAAGCCGTCAACAGCCAACTCGCCGCCTTCCTCGAATCCAACAACTCCCTCGATCCCTCACAATCCGGCTTCCGAGCCAAACACAGCACCGAAACCGCCCTGATCGCAGCTACAGACGACATCCGAACACTACTGGACAACGGAGAAACAGTGGCCCTCATTCTACTCGACCTCTCCGCCGCCTTCGACACTGTCTGTCACAACACCCTCATACATCGCCTCATCAACATCGGCATAAAAGGTAAAGCCTTGGACTGGATCATCTCGTTCCTCACCGGAAGAACCCAGAGAGTCCGCCTCCCCCCTTTCAAATCAGAGGCTACCGAAGTCATCTGCGGGTTCCACAAGGATCATCACTCAGTCCCACCCTCTTCAACGTTTACATGAATCCACTCGCTTCCATCGCGTGCCAACACAACCTCAATATCATCTCCTACGCTGACGACACCCAGCTGGTCCTTTCCCTCACCAAAGACCCCAACACCGCCAAAACCAATCTTCACGAAGGCATGAAAGAAGTAGCCATATGGATGAAAAACAGCCGCCTAAAACTTAACTCAGACAAAACGGAAGTGCTCATCCTAGGATCATCCCCCTCTGCCTGGGACGACTCATGGTGGCCTTCGGATCTAGGTTCCGCACCCATACCCACAGACCACGCTCGCAACCTAGGCTTCATCCTAGACTCCTCCCTCTCGATGACCAGACAAGTCAACGCCGTCTCATCCTCCTGCTTCAACGTACTTCGTATGCTCAAAAAAATCTTCCATTGGATCCCCACCGAGACAAGAAAGACTGTCACCCACGCACTAGTTACGAGTCGACTAGACTACGGAAACACCCTCTACGCCGGAATCACAGCCAAATTACAGAAAAAACTCCAACGCATCCAAAACGCATCGGCGAGACTCATTCTGGACATCCCTCGCCAAGATCACATTACCAGCCACCTGAAAGACCTCCACTGGCTTCCCGTCAACAAGAGAATAACATTCCGTCTCCTCACCCACACACACAAGGCCCTCTACAAACAAGGACCCAAATGCCTCAACACTCGACTATCCTTCTACACACCCACCCGCCAACTAAGATCCTCCAATCAAGGCCTCGCCGCAGTCCCGCATATCCAAAGATCCACCATGGGAGGCAGATCCTTCTCCTACTTGGCGGCCAAGACCTGGAACTCACTCCCCACTCACCTCCGCCTTATACAGAACCACATCTCCTTCAGAAAAGAACTTAAAACCTGGCTATTCGATAAATAAATAACCTCCTCCCCAAGCGCCTTGAGACCCTCTGGGTGAGGAGTGCGCTATACAAATTCTTGAACTTGAACTTGAATGTTTTTTTTTCATTTCACAGAACCAGTTCCAATATGTTTTGTTGTGGAATAAAAAGAAACAGCCAATCCTGAATGGTTAATGTGGACCTTGCAGTGTTTCTGTGTGAAAGTGAAAGGAGAGGGGTAGAGCTCTCATGTGTTGTGAAGCCGAGAGCGGGACAGAGAGGTAAAGAAGAAATAGGCTGTCTCACCAAGGTGCTTGCACTAGGTACAGTCTGATTATCTATTACTAAATATTTGCTTTGAAAGCACTTGTTTGATCTTAAACTCTAAATCCAATGACACAAAAATTCTGGGATTTTGTGTTTTTTTCCTGCATTCATTATAGATCTATAATAACAACCGGAGAGGGAGGGATAATCACTCTTAGTCCCCCTAAAGTATAAGATCAATACCAACAAAAGAGTGAGTAGAAAGGACGAGACAGCACGAGGAATAGCTCTTATTTAAAAGAACCCTCACTCACCAACCTAGTTGGTGACATGCTTCATCATCGTGTTCCCACCAGAGTGGCCGAGTGCCTCTCTGGTGTGTTACGATGCCTGAATTACAGCGGAGAGCGTATTGGCGAGATAGTGTCAGTGCAGCAGTGAAATAGTGCAGGTTAAAATATGTCAGTACTGTGTTCAACAGTTGCTTGATTTGCACCTCTCTCAATATCTCACTCTGAGGAACAACATCTTGTTTGCAGACATTCTGACTGCTTTCCCCGGGTCTCAGAAGGATAACTATTCCTACTTCTGGTTTCAACAGGGAATAATTATGTATTAGGGACCCAAAGAAGATTTTTTTAAGTTACCTGTGTATTTTACTAACCATAAAATGAAGCAAACAATGTTCAGGTAATTCATTTTCCCAGTTCCAGCACTCCGTCCTATGTAAGCAATGTACTTCTACTGACTGCCATTGTCTTCCCTACACCTGTAAGGGTGAACACAGTGATTTTTGTGACTGTCTTGTCTTCAGAAAGCACCTAGCAGCATGGGTATAACTTACTGTTTGGCCTCTAATGGCGTCAGACAGTCATGGACAAATGGCGCACTCTGCATTTACAAAAACGAGCATTGCACTGCTCAGCCATTCAGTGTGCACACAGTGAGGCCTTCGAAGTGCCCTTGCAGGTGCTTCAGTAGATTCTGCTGCTTGGAGTCTTACTCCTGCACAGTGGTTAATTTGTAAAAAAATAGGTGTCAGAGCTCTGGTCAGGAGGCCGCTTTCACCAGCCCATTTTTCCTGTTAGCGCTGCTTATAACAGAGCCATCAAATAACCATGAAAATGGGGAGAGGATGTGGTGTAATGGCCAGAGCTGCTGACTTTGGAGCTGGGGAACCAGGATCGAGACTCAGCGTCGGCTCAACATCCTGTGATTCTGGGCAAATCACTTAATCTCCCCATGCCTACCATAAATGAATGTGTCATCAACTGCTGATCATGAAAAGTGTCAGTGTTGATGATTAAGTGCCCGTGCTGAGCACCAGAAACCACCTGCTCAAATTAAGCACCACTGCTGCAGCTTAGAGAATCTGATGGAACAAACCGAAAGCTCCCAATGTTGTAAGAGTTCCTGTGGTTCCAGTAGCCAGTGGTGCTGCAACAATTTTCAGACTGGCAGTGCTGCTATCAATATTACATCCCTGAACTCATAGGGATTCCTAAAAATCCAGGCATCACACAAAGAACAAGTGTCTCAAACAATCCACACCCATTCAGCAGGAGAGTGGTGAGGGTGAAGTATGTAGCTGGGGTTGCATTTAAGAGCACATCATCGTAAATATTTTATTAAGCTTGGTGTAGTAGACATAATCCTTTGCCGACAGCACAATGTTGATAAAACTATGTGGCGCACAAATGGTAATGTGTGGAAATTGGATTTCAGCAAATATTTGTGATTTGTGTCTCATCAAGTAAAGTGTCTTGATTTGTTTTGATCCTATTGAAATATTTATTCCCTTCACTCAGTAGATTAGAGTTTTTTTGTTTTTTTTTGCTTCCCTGTTTATTTGTTTTGAACTATTTGTACAGTCCATTTATATATATTTGAATTTTATTTGGTGTAGAAGAAACTACATCCTACAGCCTTTCTTTTTACACCAAAAGACAGACACACAGATGATGGATGGAATGTAGAGCAATTGAAACCATCACCCCCATTCAAGAGATTTGGGTTAAATCCATCATCGTTCTTTAGCTCCCTTTGTCACCCCAGTTTAGACCCAGCCCTATGCAAATCAGACTTGACCCTGTGCCTCATGGGAACAGTCCAGCACGAACTGCCAAGCCGGTTACTCCCTCGACCAGAAACAAGCATCCTGGGACCAATTTTGGGGCATCATCCCTCATCAGCCAGGCTAGATGGAATCCAGTGGCACAGTGAGCCCGGGACCCACGTCTGGCATCTGACCTGGCAGTTTGGGTTGGACTGTTCCCATAGCGAGCCAGGTCAAGACTGATTTACATGTGGCTGGGTTCAAACTGGAATGACATGGGGAGAAAAAAAACAATGGATTTAGGCCTAGATCTCTGTACTGGGGAGAATGTATAACACTGTTTTGTAATCTGTCCATCAATTGTTCTTTTTGCATTTCTGTTCACACCAGCAAGGTTCCCACATAGTTCTTTAAAAAATACTCACGCTTTGCAGTAAGGTAAAGAAAAGTAAACACTAGTCTCCATTTTAAAAGAATAAGCAGCAGATTTGCAGAAGAATGGACTGACATTTGACCTCTGTCTTTGAACGCATAGCAAATGTGACAGGAGAAAATCAAAATGTTAAACCCTCTTTGATGCTGGTTCGCATTCATTCGGCACTTCAACAAAGTTATTTAGGTGTCTGCAAGGGGTTGATATTTTTGGGCCCACCTCTGGCATTTCACTTGCTCCACCACTGGTAGCTTAGCCCCTGTCCCAGATCAATCAACTTAAACACAAAATGTAACGTTTTGTATAATAAGCAGCAAAGCACTTTTCCTTTTCTTTTTAATTTTCTTTTTTAACCTAAGCCGTTTCCTTTTCAGGACACACAGACCCTATTTTTAGATGGGGCAAAAGTGTTTGTATAACATGTCTTGATTATCAAAAGTCCTTAATTATGAGACGATCATTTTATAATACAAATGCCTGAGGGATTATGAATTCCCATAAGACCCTGCCTTTAAAAAAAAAACTTTTCTGCAACTAGTAAATAATAGTAACAAAACTGCTTGTTTACTGTTCCCAAGTTCTTTCTTACAATATTTTTTTCTATTCTAAAACGATCCTCAGAGACCAGAATTACAGATCATGTGATCAAGGAAAGGATCCCAAAAAATGCTCCTTCTTTGGAACCCGTTCGGTATACACCCCCTCACCCCCAACATGGAGCATGACCCAATGAGAGAACATGCCACCTAGGTGAGTCAGCAGGGCCGGACTGGCCGTTGCGGGCACCGGGCAATCTCCCGGTGCGCCACAAGGGTGGGGGCCGGTTTTGGGCCCATGGGGCCTTTTCTTGTTACGGGCTGTTTTTTGCAGCATAGCCCTGTAACAAAATCAGCCGAATACCGACCCCGGCAAAGAGCTCGGTCGCAACCCCAACCTCCCCCCGGGGGATGGCCGAGCACTTTGCCGGGGCTGGATTTGGTTCCCAGTCCAGCCCTGTGGGTCAGGATCTGTGTATCCTGAAAATGAGACTCTTTGGGTGCTATTTTACGGAGCATCACATTTTGTGTCTACGTTGAGTGTTGTTTAAGCCACTAGGACAGCATGGCAGGCAGGGCTGTAAGTGAGCCGGGTCCCTCTGGATGTGAGACCCGGTAGTTCTCAAAAAAGAGATTGAAACGGGACCCTATAGGGCCTTATATTCATTTCCTTATCCCTACTGGCAGGTAACACCAATGGATTTCTGAAAACGTTTTGTAAAAAATGCTAGGGCAATCCTGTCAGTGATTTAGTTCTTGCTTATATTTCACGTATTTTTTTAATCTTACATTTCCTAGTCTCACCTATTTGCGGTATATTGTGTTTCTGTATATATATATTCATGTAGCATTTTACACTTGCATGGAGCATATTTTTAACTGAGCAGTGCTTAATTTCTTAAAAAACAAAAGTGCCAGTCGGCAGGCCACTTCCGCTTGCACTGCCCATTGCCGCTGTCAATTACAGTAACTAATAATTCACACTCCTACAAGCGTGACAATTCTGACAATGTCAGGCCCCCAAAGTTAAAAGAATGGCTTTGGCAGCAGGTATTAGTCATTGTTGATGTATACTGAAATAATAAACAACATTTGTTGTGCTCATCTCTGAATTAAAAAACAGCACCACCTTTAGGCAGACTGTCATAGGTACCGGTGCTGACAGCACCGGCGCAAATTAAGCAACTGGAACTGAGTCGCCTCCATGTTTTTACAACAGGTCACGATCGAGAGCTCTGCAGTTGAGGCTGAAGGCGGTGAGAGTGTCTCACAGTGCCTGTCAGTGGGTCAGAAAGGGTTTCACGCTGCATTCCCATCCAGTCCCTGACCTCTCTGCAGAGTGCACAGAGGAATGATCACATATTCCAGTGGCAATTATGATTCTGAGCAAATGTGTCCAAAGGAGGTAAAGAGTTGTCAAAATATTGACAAGGTGAAAGTAAAAGAAAATGCAGTGCTTACAGGTGAATTGGTGCATTGTTTGTTGAATGGTAAAGTGAACGAGATGCGAGGAAGTGCATTCAGGAGAGAGTGAAAAGAGGGTCTGAGAGGTGTAAGATATGTAGATGGATGAGATGTTGATAGTAAAAGGGAGTACATGTCTAATGTGAAGTGAACATAGTCTGATAGTCTGAAGAACACTACCTCATTCCACAGGCCTCAGTGATGTTTAATTCTCAGTCTTAACAAATTTTAGAATTGGAACATTTTCAACATCAATTATTTACATGAAAATCATTGTTGCTCCTCATTTATCTTAAACAGCTAACAAGCATTGACAACGCCAAGTGTACTGACTGGTTTAGGTGTATGCTCAGTTGTCTTACAGATCTAGATGCAATAACAGAAAGCTAGGGGTACCAAAACACTGGACTATAGGAATCACAGAAAGTTGGTAGAGGTGTTGAAGACACACCATTAATTACATAGGCCTCGCCCCTTTTAAAGAACCCCTCAACTTTTTGCATCCCATTTAAAGCCTTGATGGTAGGATGATGATCCTGCTGTGAAAATCTGGATGCAACCTGCAGGTTACATGCTCAACCAACTCAGTCTTTAATTTTTCCAGAAATCTGTGCTCACTTAGAAGTCTGAAAATGTTTATTAACATAAAGAAAACTAGCCTGCGAATCACTGAGCCAGGTGTCAGGAAGATGTCCTAGTACCACAGGAGCAGAAAGTTAAAAGCACACAAGTATAGAATGCAAATGCAAATTTCCTCATACACGGGGCTCGAATGGAGATCATGTGGTGAAACTGAAACAAAACAGCTATGCAGGTGCAGAAACTAAAATTGTGGAATAGTACATTGCCGACTTTCAAACTGATACAAAATCTAAACTTTGAAAGATGGCAACCACTGTTCCAGTTACAGTACAGCCATTTTTTAAATTACAGTTAAGTACATTGAGTAGGTCAATTGTAGCACTGGTTATTATAAAATGTCAACCAATAACGAGGAAAATGTTGGGCTTTTGAAGAAGTTGTTTCAAGTTATCTAGCAAAGGTTTTGATCCTTGTTCTCACATGAAGAATATCTTTGGCCTAAAGCTAGTTTAAAGATCCATTTTCATTTCCAACAATCACCTTCTTCCATTTTGGGTTTAAACACAGTTGTAGTTTCTTCTTGTAGTAAATAGATAAAATGAATGTTTTTCTCTTTAAGAACTTGAGGCGCCATTTTAGACAGATAAGAACCTAGAAAAGAAGTGGATGTTCCATATTTTTCACATTCTCTAGACCAGACACTCACTGTATGGTCCGGCTTACATGCAGCCTCCTGGTGAACAGCAGCCCTGTGCTGCAGTTTGCTTAGCTGAGCACTAACGTTCAGAAAGATGTTAGACAAAGGGGCAAGTATGTATTTACATATTAATTGAAGATTAAAAGAAGCACAGAAGATGTCTTGTACCACTTATCTTTAGGAACACCTTCATGTGTAAAGATATTGTGCAACAAGCAGATACCAATATGACAGTCTTCAAATTTTTAAAAGTATATGTCTCTAACGTGTGGAAGAGCTTCACCTTAACACATCTGCCTATTTCACTCAATTGAGAGGCATTCATTAAAAGAGACCTTTTTTTAAATTAAACTTTTAATTGCAACAACACAACACCAGCAGTGCATCAGTGATACAGGTTACAGTAGCGGTATGTTGACAAGTTGTTTATATTCTTACCTTTTTGTTATCTTAGAGGATATTACATAGGAGATACGGTGGTCAGCAAGCAAGTTCACAACCCTCTCACAGTCCGCGGTAGCCCTGCCATTGATCTCAGATTTTCTCCCACTTTTTAGGACAGCCCCTACTTTGATAGATTGTACGCTCCGCTGACCAGCACCAACCCATACCTCTTTGCCAGTCCCTGACTCGTGTTAGTGCCCTTGCCCCCAGCATCTGGCCAGGTTACGCTTAGCCACCATCTCTCTGTGGAGTGGTGTGGCTCACTGGTTAGAGGCGGCAGGCCCGGGAGCAGAGGACGGCCCGGGACCAGGGTTCAATTCCCGACGCAGCAGGGTCTTGGACCAGGGTCAACGGACTCGATAATTCTCGCCTCGGTGCCTACTCTAACTAGGGATCACACTCGGCAACTCTGGGCATTAGCTTGCCTCATCTCCACAAAGGCCCCCCACATACGCCGGGGATGCCTGGTTTCACCTTGGAGATACCCAGTAGGGACCATCTCACAGGGAAAGCCAGGACGGGTTCCCCAGCGGTCTACAGCGCAGAGATACTCCTTCGGGAGTCGATTCCAGCGCTTTAGAAACCCACAATCAATCAATCAATCAATCAATCTCTCCCAAAGCCAGCCCTATTTTGGTGTGTCTAGGCCAGTCCTCCTCCCCGACTATACCCAGTAAGAACCATCGTGGCACCAATGGGACCGACAACCCGTCACTTTTGACATGATGTCTCTAACTCTGCCCCAAAGTTTTTGAGTTTTATGACACTCACAGATGAGATGATAGAATGTCATTCTTGGCCGCAACCCCTGTGGCATAGGGGTGAGTCTGCCTTGAACAGTCGGCTCAGCAATCCCTGGGAGCAGTATACTCTGTGGAGAACCATCAATTGAATTAGGTGGAAACGGGAGCTTATTGCAACTTTCCTGGTGTTTTGTAGGCCTCAACCCAATCTGAATCCTCCAGTGTGCCTACATCCCCTTCCCAGGCTGTTTGAAGCAGTCCCAGGGGGTCTGGTGCATTATTCACTATTTTTTTTTAATATATATTAACAAGATAGCCTCTTCTACTAGGGGATCTGCTTGTAGTGCAGCCACTCTCCTGGGCCCATTTCATCCTCTTGTTGCAGGACCTGGAATGTCACAAAAGCCTGGCCTCGCCAGACGTAAAAGAGACCATTTTTAAATATGAATTTAGAAACATTCATGCCCCCTCCTGGCTTGGCAGATTTGCCATTCATGAACCAAAAGGTCAATCCATTGTCATGTGCATCCTCTATGTGACCTGTGTTGTTGTTTTACATGGACCTGCACTTGTGTCTACTAAACAACACAAGAGAGGGTTTTGTTCAGTGCACATCCTGAACTCATGTACTTCAAGGTGCTCTTATAAGCGATAATGTAGAACAAGCATTTACAATGCAATAGGTCTCACAATGACATTGTTTGGAGCTATTGGCATTGTAAATGTTTTTTCTTCCTCTTAGTGAAGGACTAATCAAGTAATGGCGTTGTAAATGACAATGTCTTTTACTCCCTGTTGACCCCCGCATACAGACATACATAGAAAGTGCACTACAAACGGGCACACATGCATGCACACGCTGAGAAACACACGCACCCCGTGAGACTTAGCAGTGTGAATAGATATAGCATTGTGAATTTACCGACATTGGGAGGCTGATAAACTGAAGGAATCTGCACGTATCTGAGCCTATGCGTGCTGCTTCCCCCTTGTCTCTCACTTTTTTGTATGTTACCTTATGCTCCTAAGCAGGGCTTTAATTGGGATGAAAAAACTGGGAGGTCTCTTAAAGGGGCGTGGCGAACCAGCGGCACCTAAACAATACAAAATACATATGCTCACGTGTGAGCATCTTTAAAAACTTACCATAAAACAAAGTGCTGAAAAGCTCAGCAGTGTAAAAAACATATGCTCGTGTATGCACATTTAAAAGCGCATACCTACCTGAAAACAAAGCTTTGTAAAAAACTCTATACTGTCCGGTGAAATTATATTGCTGCACAGAACATTTGTTACAGCTTTAAACATACAACCCAATTGTATACAGTTACAGTTGCCTGTGGGAGAACAAAGCGCAGTGAAAAGCTTAGCAGTGTTCTGCGGCATCTAAACAATTACAAAAAAATATGCTGATGTGTGTGCCTTAAAAAAGTAAACCTACCGTAGAACAAAGCGCTGGGAAAAGCGCAGCAGCGCCAAATGTGATGCAAGCGCTGTACAAATAGGGCCACATCTTATTACAGCGATTATACATAGAATTGAAAAAAACAACAAGCATTTACAATGCAATGGTCTCTTATTAAAGGTAGAGCTATTGGCATTGCTCATGATATATATATATTTTTTTAAATCATAAATTAATGGCATTGTCATTTACATTGCCAATAGCTTAATCGTTAAATAAATGGCATTGTCATTTACAATGCCAATAGCTTAATCGCTCGCTTATGCATGACCTATTGCATTTACACCCACACAGAGCCACACACACAAAGCCACCCACACACACATACAGAGCCACCCACACAGAGCCACCCACACAGTCATTCACATAGAGCCACCTACACAGAGCCACCTTCACACAGACAGAGCCGCCCACACATAGAGCCACCTACAAAAAAGCTATCCACACAGAGCCTCACACACACACACACAACCACACACAGAGTCACGCACACACACACAGAGCCACGCACACACACACAGAGCCACGCACACACACACAGAGCCACGCACATACACACAGAGCCACGCACACACACACAGAGCCACGCACACACACACAGAGCCACGCACACACACACACAGAGCCACACACACACACACACAGAGCCACGCACACACACACACAGAGCCACACACACATAGAGCCACACACAGACAGAGCCACACACAGACACACAGACAACATAAATGCAGTGTGTATGTGTTAGCTGATCACTGCATAAGTGAGTCAAAGAATGTGTTAAGGGTTTCACTTACTCAACTCATTCAGCTGTAGTGCTTTAGGGACGAATTCCACTTGGAAGAGGTTTGATAACGTTCTTTAGACCCCCAAAAGAAACGTTTTGCTTCATTTGTGGGACCAATAAACGCTATTGCTACGTACACAATATAGATTTTTCACAAAAACTACAAAGCTGCTGGTTTTCAGTTCGTCAGAAAATGTGCAGTTTAAGTTTTGCCAGGCAGGAGTGTGCTTGTGCCCTCCGTCGTGCTGTGTGACTTTATAAGGGGACGGAAGTGGTACTCACGGTGGTTGTCGGTGTTCTCTGGGACTATTTACGCCAGCACTAATGCCCCTTCCTCCACGGTGTCGAGCAGCATGGTGGCGGCCCGCAGCTGGTCGTTGGTCGCCAGGTCCCTCCAATGCACCCACGGCCTGCAGCTGCAGGAGGTCGTTTACCAACTCCACCATGGCTTGCGGAGCAGAGGAAACAGGATGCCAACCCACCGAAAAGGCTCTTCCAAATTGCGCACGCACACCTTTTAGCACGCACGATATATAACCGCACAAAATAAAAACCGAAAAACACCCAAAGTGGTCTTTTACTATCTCAAGAGCAGTCACCAACCTGGGGGGCAGTTCCGGACAAACAGCAAACATATTACATGTATGTTAGAAATGTCTGCAGATCGAGAAACAACTACTAGTGCCTCTGAAGTAATCAAAAGGTGTGACGTAGCTCTTTATAAAACAAAGAACCAGGGATCACTACCCAACTGCAACCATCAGGCACGTCGCGTTCACGATGACACAGACTTGTCTTTCTACGAATAATCATTTGTGGTTGGACTGAGTCAGCAGTCATTTGGGAAACAGTACGGCCTATGGACTTTCAAAGCTCCTTCTGTTTCCCTCCATGACCAGCCATTACACATAGTCGGGTTTATTTTCAAAAGATGCCTTTTTGTGCCACTTCATAGGAACAACAGAAAATGATGCATTGTGAACACCCAATGATATAGATAGACAGACAGACATGTACACACACATCTGTTACCAGAACAGGACAAGTTCACGACTTCGTATGTAATGTCTACTGTCTTTAGACAGCAGAGAACACAGAATACTATCTCCCAACATACAATGACAAAAGTGACTTAACTGAGAATGGACAGTTATCTCCCAATAAAACAGGTTGGTTGCCTTTTTTACTTCCACTGGCTCCTCTGGTGTCTGCATTATTGTATACAAATGACAATGGCTCAGCAGAGCATTGCATTGTCCCTGACAGTACTAATGAACTATAGCTTGTGCCAGCCCCACTCTATTTGGTAAAAGTAGTGTTTGTTACTGGAGTATTTGGATGGCTCGGGGTGCGGGTCACCTGTCGTCGTCCTTTAAAGGGTGACTGGCACCTCTTCTAAAAGTACAAGGGCCTCTAGGCCGTAGGGCAGACCCGTTCCCCCCTTGGTGCCCACCGAGCCCTGCCCACAGCGCGTGTGCTGCTTGCCCTGAAATAAAATGGGTGCTGTATGTCTCGTGGGTTCGCCCGTGCTCGCCAGAGCCACCCCCTTGCTCTGATGCCGCCCTCTGAATGCACCACGGAGCGCCTTGGCTCGACGTACCCCCCTTTCATCCAAACCCGAGCTTGGCACACCTGAAGCCCGCGTCATCCACTCCAGAGGCGGGTGAAGGACGGGCACCACCCTCTTGTGGGTAAGTAAGTAAACTGTTTGTAGAACGCACAAATACCGAGGTTTCTTGGCGCTCTAAGCAAAGCCTCCAAAAGGGGACACGGGACTCCTTTTACCGACTGGGCCGGGTTCAACCCCTTCACTAGTAACTTCTTTTTCATACAGCGCCTGCTACTGTAATTTTGACACTTCTTGGCACTGTGAACAAGATGTGCTGCTAGTTGTAGAATGTGCTTACTGCTGCATCGCTGCCGTTTCTTGGCACTGTAAATAAACGATGTTGCAATTACCAAATTCAACTCTGCACTACTCGATTTACCGAGCTCTGAATGTTGAAAGGACCCGATCCTGTCGCGTGCCGGTTACACACAGCACTTAACACAATACACGTAAAGTGAAACAGGAGAGTTGTGGAGACACCAAACCCAGTGCCACTCAGCGCAAGTCGGAGAGGAAAAAGCACCGAGTTTACCTACAGCTGAGATGCAAGATTGATGCATTCCCTATAAACGTTGCAATAAGGCAATTTGTCATGAACCACACAGTTTGGTCAAGTGGGGTAGCCAGGATTCAAAACAGGGGCTTGTACGAAATCGGAACAATACCACGGGACCACGTTGAACTAATAATAAAATGCAGCAGGGGCAGCTTTAGTCCGTGTCTGTCACTTCCAGACCAGGGCTAATCCCGTGACTGTGTTCACTGAAGAGGGAACGGCGCGCGGGCCATCGCGTTCTCCCAGGCTGTATTAGCTGCACAAACACGGCATTCCAGGCCCGAGGCCAGCACACAGCTCTGTGCACACAGCCCTGAGCACGCGCCGCCACTGGTCCACAAACACGGCATTCCAGGCCCGAGGCTAGAGCGGACCGGGAGAACAGGAAGCAGGGACCATAGAGGCACGTACTTGAAAAGCTGTGCTTTTTCAGATAAAGTCGTCAATTTGCGGCACGAAAAACGGCACAACACGAAAAATGGCATAAACGTACAATTATGGGACAGAAAGCACAAAAAACGGCACAAACGGGGAAACAGAGGCAAAAAAACAAACAGGCAACAGAAGGCACGAAAAACTTACCTCATGTCCGCGGTAGACGCTGTAGACGCTGCTCTCCTGGTTTTACCGAGCAGCAAAATGGCGGCCGGAAAGCTCCAAACATTTTCGGATTCGGGGCGTGTTTTGGCGTTCTGAGTGACGGATGACGTCACAGGTGGAAAGAACGCAAAAAACACGCCCCCGAACCCGAAAGAGACGGGGCTTGATTGGAGTGACGCCCCTCTCCTCCAATGGCTTGCCTCCGTTTAGGAAGCCAGCCAATGGAAAAGAGGTTGAGGAGAGAGGCGGGTTCAAGCCCCATCTAAAAAACATTAAATGTCCGACCAAAGACTGCGCAAGCGCAGCCTTTAGGTCCTCGTCCTAAAAAGGAGGAGAGGTGAGTAAGCCCAGTGAAATCGAATCACAGCACCGTGTGTTATAGCTGGGGCTATATAAGTGCTGAGCAAAAGTAAGCAGCGGCAGCTAAAAAAAATTATAAACTAACGCTTTTGTGTGCGTATTAAAAGAAAAACCGCAAGAGAACAGAGCGCCGTGAAAGCTAAGCAGTGTCCATTGTCGAGTGCGGCCCTTACCTGCGGGGAGGGCAGCTGCCAGCAGCAGCAGCACCCCTAGAATGGGGTGCGCTGGGCCATGCTCAGCACGGGTCTCAACGCTGTTCAGCTCCGGTCCGCTCTGCTTCCCCTAATCACCCGGGCGGCCTCTGCATCTTCGATGCTTTTGTGTATCCTGGGCCCAGTGTGCAGCCGACACTGGCTCCGAGTCCCCTCACATGCACCCTCTCCCTCTCTGCGGCTGCCCAGGCCTTCGGCAAGCATGAAATCTGAAATTTAAAAGACACTTCCCAGTGCGAGCTGGACATGAGAGGACCGCAAAAGTGAAAACGGCCAGCGCGCAAATCTTTCGGCTAATTAATTAAATAAATAAACACGCCGAGACAGGAGGGCACACGCACGGCCCCGGGTCCCCCGGAAATCCCCCTCGCATGGCACTTCCTCACTGCTTCTGCAGCGGGGAAGATGGACAGTAACGTGAGCTTGAAGGCAGTGTGATTGTAATAGATGTCCAATCAGAGAGCCGCCCGGCGCTTGTAAACAGCGTGACTGATAAGAAATGTAGTCATGTGCAGAGACGCTGTAGACTCTGTGTCCCAAGGGCGTGTACAAAAACGCCACAGCGCGGTAACCAAAAACCCTTCACAGAAATCACAAGACAGGGTTTTAAATAAATATTGACATTGCCCAATAGAAAGCATGGGCGGGATTAGAAACTCCTCCTAAAATACTTTTACCCCAATATGTCTTGCTACGCGTGTAGCGCATGAGAGCTGCAACGCTATGCGAGACCTAAAAAGGAAACAAAATGAATTAAAACAATGACACAACTTGGTCAAGCAGGAGAGCACATCATTGAGCGCAGATATTAAAGGGACAAACACCAAGGACGAAATTATTTGACCATCATCAAAGCATTTGGTGAAGCATAAGCACCAGCAGTGCACTGCAATGCTCCATGTTTCAGGATCTATAACTTTCTCACTACACCACATTTTAGTGAGTGCAGAATGAGACTGGGTGTTTTCTCTCCCATGTGTATAATCTAATGATTGTTGGGTTTACAGCCCTGTTTTCTTACCACATTAAGTTCTTCCTATGTCTTTAAAAAAGGCCAGAGAAATATGTGCGCAAATTGATTGCTCAAAAGCACGCACTTTGTCACAAGGAAAGGCTGAAATTAATAAAAACCATGCCTTCAAGTTGCATAGTTTAATCTTGCTCATTGCACAGCAACTGTAGAATAAGTTGTTCCGATGACGAGAATCAGGGCCTACTCTCACCAAAGAAATGCCAGTGTGTTGAGTAAGCTACCCACACTTTAAATTGAGTTCACAGCCAGCATATTGTAAAGCCAGGATTACACATTGAGGGCTAGATTTATCATTCTTTCATGGAGCGCAATGCAGCAAGTCACCTTCCCTGCACAAAACCAATCCAGAGAGGCATGTTCTCCTTTCTATGTGTGCTGCAGAATGCAGCACATGTAGAAAGAGGAAAGAATGAGCAGCGAAAAGATATTTCTCCTCGTTACGCCTCACCTGGGGAGGTATAGCATTTTGTCACATTCCCCAGGGCTACCAGTAATGGTAAATGTGAGATTGCGCCAAAATACATTGGTGGATGCGTGGGAACACCCATGCTCCACCCATGGAGCACCTTCCAGGGGCAGAGTAACGAAGGCAGCGATTTAGGCTGCCTTGTGTTATTCTAGATTTATCAAGCCATACAGGCCAACTCAAGGTGGACTTGTGTGGCTTGAGAAATCTCACTTAGGTTTTGCATTGCCCTTGTGCCCCCTTGCGTGGCGCAAAGACGACGCAAAACCTTGATAAATCTGGTCCCAAGTCTCTGAGTGCCATGGCTAAATCTTTGCCACTGTAACATGTCTAGAGGTGGAGGTTGGGTGTTTGTGTCTGTTTACCTCAGTGAATTACACACCTTGCTGGGATTATTTGCCGAGAATCTTTTTACCTTAACTGATAATAGACTCAAGGCATAAGAAGAGGTTGAGGCCTTTCTTTCCAGTTCAGTGATCAAATAACTTCCTATGTACACTGGACTGACCAAAGGCAGCATTAGAAAGTGGAGAAGGCTAACTCTCAGGTGTGGTAGAGTGATAGCAACTCAAATACATCATAACACAGTATTGTCAAATCTATGTCATTTCTAGAGATTACGGGCTTCATTTAGAGGGAAGTGTGGAGTGAAGCCATCAAATTAACTCCATGACTTACAGACTACACAATGTATATGCTTCGCTTTCTTACTTTATACCCCCACTGAACTCCCACCCTGCTGGCATCAATGCGACCATCAGTCACACCAAACTCCATATTTTTAGCCTTTTGGAAAACGTTAGTGAGCATCCATGCTTTAGACCATCTTGTCGATTGTGGAGAGGTTTCGCTTTTTTCAGACTTTGAAATAATGTAAGTGCATGAGCCTACTGGTGCAACGTTGGTGAGGGCCTGAAAGTTATTTTGGACACATTGATGCCCTTAGCACTTACTGGGTGTTACATCCAACAAAGGCTAGCCTGATACAGAGCCCTTGGGGATGTAGCTGAAATTATCCTATTTACTTAGTGTGTATCTTATTTACAATAGTTAGTGAGCCTGTGAAATTAAATCAATCAGGTGGTATACCATTTTATTGCATTTCCTGCACATTTGAGTTCATGCTTCCTTTCCCATCTTATCAGTAAATGAGACCCGGTGGGTCCGGAATGGGTCAGTCACCATATAGGCGAGAGTAAATATTAACTGGACCCCATCTCTCTTACCAATCAATCAATCAATCAATCAATCAATCAATCAATCAATCAAATCAAGTGTATTAAGCACATGGCTGGGCTGGGAGGTTTTTGTACAGCTAGGAATACAGCAGGGTACCATATAAAAATGGGAAGCAGCTATAACATATCATGTTGTGACCCCTTCGGTGCATTACAATCAGGACCACTGGAATTAAGCGCAGGGGAGGACCAAACTATGCGGCAGGGCTGACTAAATCACGTGGCAAGAAAAGACGAAATATGCTGCGTACTGCATCACATTTTGTGATAGAATTTCATCATTATTTTGCCATTTTTACACATATTAACACTGTCTTGGCAAGAGGTGTGGCGCAGTGGCCAGGGCGACTGAGGCCGGACGCTGAGGATGACGGTTCGGTCCCCAGCTCCGGCGGCAGGGGTCTGTCTGCCCAGCACCATGTGACTCTGGGCAATAGCTTGCTTAATCTTCCCGACGGCCCCCAGCGCCGGGAGGCCTACGGGTAGCTGTGCGCTTTACAAATACTGGATTTATTTACATTTAATTTTATTAGCGACCGTTTAACACACAAATACATCAACAAGCAACAGAAAGGTGACCAGTCAAACTTTGTGAAGGGCCTTCCTCTGCGTAACAACACGCATTTCTGAGTTTTTAGTTACTTCTGATTCGTTTAGGCGAAAAACAAAATTTGCTTCGTTAAAATCTGCAGATGATGGCTTATGTGGCAAAATCGCATAATTCCAGTGGCCCCGATTGCTAGTGTCAACAGCTCTATCCTTTATAAGCGGGCAGGCTGAGATGCTACTATAGTAGGTTATACGCGCCTCTAACACTGTCGCCAGAAATGAGACATCAGATTCGTGGTTGGACACACCACACTGAACGATGCTTATCAAAAGCACATTGAGGGGAGAAGTTCAACGCAAGGGTTGGTGACTTACAAGCATGGAGGCCTAGGTTCTCCTCCTGGCGATAATTATCGAGGCAGCGACTTCTTCTCATGTCTCAGTATACAAAGGCTTGTAAATAATTAGCACCAGACCTTTGCTGTTCAGTGCCCTTCATAATGAACAAGATCAAGGTCACAAGTCGGAGCACCCAGCTGTAGGCAGGTGTGGCACGCCACAGGGCAGCATGGGAATGCTCTGCTCTTTGAAGAGCTACTTGGATCACTTTGCAAGCGGATTCCCCTGCTAAAAATGTTTGGGCCTACAGGCACTTTAGCACCGCTAGAACGTAACTTTTTTGACGTTCCGGTGGCGCAATGTGCCACTCAGAAAAAACAAGGGTGGCTGGGCCCAAACGGGTAGGAGGGTAGGCAGGGCCACACTAATATGAAGAAGAAACAGTTGCCTATGCCTCCGGGCTAATTCAGAGTACACAATGATTTAAGTACAGGTAAACCACAGTTTATTAGTTTACCCAAAAACAGTTTATGTTTTCAATTTTTGCTTAATTTACAAAAAAGGATGTTCGAAAAGACAGAAATAAGGCCACTATCAACCTCATGTCTTAGCCATATACAATTTCAGACAAACAGTTTATGCATATATACAGTGAGAAAACATGTATTGGACATTATAACAACAAACAGACTTATTACCAACATGTATTGGACATTAAAACAACAAAAATACTTTTACCATAAGAAAAAATCACCATAAATACATTTACAGTGCATGGACAACAAGACCTTACACATTTGAAAATGATTTAACCAACCATTATTAATGGGAAGAAAAAGGGTATTTACAAGGAAAAACGTGTTTTCAAAACTAATTCAACTATCATGACCTGAACAAGAAACAATCAATTAAATGTCAGGAGCAGTGCCCATTTCAGCATTAATAATAACGTGAAAAAAAAGGGGGGGGGGTTGCCGACGCGTTTCGAATCCTGATTTAAGACTTGCAGGATTCTCGTCAGGGCAGTGTGAATCTAGTCCATGGGAACTGTTTGAAAAGAAGAAAACAGGATGTTTACTAATGAGTGGGTCCTCAAGCCACTACTCTCTGACCAGTGTGAGTTACGGAATAATGTGTACCTTGTATAAATCCTGCCCACAGTTACTCCTGTATTGCATGGGAATGTCGTCTAGGCTGTGAGGTTTACGCTGCAACAGAGTAAAGAATAAGTCAAATCCAGCGCGGTGGAGGGGGGGACCCTATTCACGCGTCGTGATAGGAATGGTATTGGTTACCTACGTTCTACGTGGAATCTTTGCCAGCCTGTGCGGTGTATTAAAACACTCGAAATTCTGTTCATTTAGTTTCTGAAATTAAGTGGACAGAGCGTGATTTAGTGAACTGCTCAAAACGGGGACACACTTGTGCCCTACTACTGGTCATTCCAACAAGTGATTAACTTACTTGGACACCGATCCGCGGTGACCGCAGAGGGGGGGTTTGGCTCCTAACCCAAGTGTTGCCGCCTGTGCGGTATCTTTAGACGCTTGAGATTCAGCTCATTAGATTTCCTGAAACAAGTAGACAAAGCGCAATTGCGTGAACTTCTAATTCGGTTACACTCTAGTGCACCGCTAGTGGTTAATCCCACAAAAACTTCACTTACTTGGACACCGGTCCGCGGTGACCACAAAGGGGGTCTGGCTCTGGGGCCGAATTTTCGCACAGTAAGACGTTGAATTAATCTGTGGAAAAGCGGAACAGATTAGCGCGTTAATGCGCTGTCATGTAAACTTTCAGTCTGTACTGATAGCAGTTCCAAATACCGGCGGATTCCAATCTTACCGCAAGTTTTTCAAAAACCTCCGCTCACTCTGCTCTGCTTACTCAAGACCGACAGCCACAGGGATGTGAATGACCCTGGCAGTCGCCGGTTTGGGTCATGTGATTCTTGACCGGCCAGTCAGAATTGCAAACAGGTTACACTGCTTTCTGGGGCCTGTAGTTTCAAAAACAAAACGTTTGTTTTTGAGAAAAATTATGATGCATTCTGGGGCATGGAGTTTCAGAGGAAACGGGGGAAATGTTTAAGCCCTGTTTATTTCACTCAGGCTATTTAGACCCTTGTTGACGCTATCAAACTTAAGGATTAAATATGCCTCCTTGCGCAACAGCATTGCATCTACATCTTGACAGTGCTTGGGGTCAATCCATGCCAATGTGGTCCATTTGAAGTCATTCTCAGAATGGCCATTACTGATGAAATGTTCGACCATGGGGGCGGTCAAGACTTTTTTCTTGAGACGGGATCGGTGCTGGGTGATCCGAACATTGATAGGCTGGTTTGTTTTGCCTATATATACTCTGTTGCAGGGGCAAACCACCGCATAGACGACATTACGAGTTTTGCAATTCGTGAAGCATTCATGCTTCCATCTAATGCCATTATTCGTGAATGTGTCGCCCTCTAGCGTACTGGAACACGACACACAGTTGCCACATTTGTGGTGCCCGCATACTGGTTTCAGCTTCCACTGTGCAACAAGGTCACTCTTGGGTACTGGGATGTGACTGTCCGCTTTGATCAATTGTTGCCCTATGCTTCTGTTCTTGCGCATAGCGAAGATGGGTTTAGAGAGGGGGTGCTCCAAAGTCTCAAGTAAATGCCAATTCTTCCGAATTATATTCTTGAATTGGTTCGTATGTTGACCAAATGTTGTGACACAAACCAATTGTTCCAAATCTTTCTTTTCTTTCTTTTTGAATAATGTCTCTCTTGGAGTGAATTTGGCCCTGTTTCTCGAGTGTTTCAACAGTTTCTTTGGGTATCCTCTCACTGCCATCTCACTGCAGAATCTTGCGGCGTGGCAGTCAAAATCGCATAAATTAGTACAATTTCGCCTGATCCTCAATAATTGCCCATAGGGCAGGTTGTCTTTTAATGATTGGGGATGCGAACTAGTGTAGTGCAGAATTGTATTCCGATCAGTTTCCTTCTTATGCAAGGAGGTTGTCAACTTAGCCTCACTGGTGCCTACAGTGACGTCAAGGAAAGTCATTTCTTTTGGACTATGGTTCAGCGTGAATTGTATGTCTGGGTGCCTAGAGTTCAGCCATAAATGGAACTGCTCGAGTTCCGCCTGGCTCCCCTGCCACAGGAGCCAGACGTCATCGATATATCTCAGCCACTGAATGATATGGCCTGAGAAGGGGTTGCCATTCAGGACAAATCTCTCTTCGTATTGTGCCATATAGAGCACTGCCAGCTCCGGCGCATAGGGACAACCCATGGCTGTCCCTTTGATTTGAATAAAGAAGTTGTTCTCAAATCTAAAATAGTTGCTACGAAGAGTAATATTGGCCAATGCCACAATAAAGTGTGTTGGCACCCGATGGGGCCTCTCCCTTTGTTCCAGGTAGAGTTCAATGACCTCTAAGGCTTCATCCTGTGGTATTTGAGTATAGAGCGAGGCGACATCCAATGTCACCATCAACTCTGTCTGATCATTGAATGTGTGCCCCTCGATCTGTTTGATGAAGGCTGTCGTGTCACTGAGGTGCGAACGGACTTGTGCTATACATGGTTTTAAAAAGAAATCGATGTATTTCGATATCGGTTCAAGCACCGAATCGCAACCCGAGACAATGGGTCTACCAGGGGGTGCCGTTTCGTTCTTGTGAATCTTCGGCAAGAAGTAGAGAATAGGAGTTCTTGGCATTTTTTTATTCAAAAATTCATGCTCTTTGGGCCCTAAAAAACCTTTGTCCAACCCTTCCTTAGTAATTCTGGATATTTTGTCCTGAATTGCATGGATGGGATCCGGGTTGCGATTCGGTGCTTGATTCGGTGCTTGAACCGATATCGAAATACATCGATTTCTTTTTAAAACCATGTATAGCACAAGTCAGTTCGCACCTCAGTGACACGACAGCCTTCATCAAACAGATCGAGGGGCACACATTCAATGATCAGACAGAGTTGATGGTGACATTGGATGTCGCCTCGCTCTATACTCAAATACCACAGGATGAAGCCTTAGAGGTCATTGAACTCTACCTGGAACAAAGGGAGAGGCCCCATCGGGTGCCAACACACTTTATTGTGGCATTGGCCGATATTACTCTTCGGAGCAACTATTTTAAATTTGAGAACAACTTCTTTATTCAAATCAAAGGGACAGCCATGGGTTGTCCCTATGCGCCGGAGCTGGCAGTGCTCTATATGGCACAATACGAGGAGAGATTTGTCCTGAATGGCAACCCCTTCTCAGGCCATATCATTCAGTGGCTGAGATATATCGATGACGTCTGGCTCCTGTGGCAGGGGAGCCAGGCGGAACTCGAGCAGTTCCATTTATGGCTGAACTCTAGGCACCCAGACATACAATTCACGCTGAACCATAGTCCAAAAGAAATGACTTTCCTTGACGTCACTGTAGGCACCAGTGAGGCTAAGTTGACAACCTCCTTGCATAAGAAGGAAACTGATCGGAATACAATTCTGCACTACACTAGTTCGCATCCCCAATCATTAAAAGACAACCTGCCCTATGGGCAATTATTGAGGATCAGGCGAAATTGTACTAATTTATGCGATTTTGACTGCCACGCCGCAAGATTCTGCAGTGAGATGGCAGTGAGAGGATACCCAAAGAAACTGTTGAAACACTCGAGAAACAGGGCCAAATTCACTCCAAGAGAGACATTATTCAAAAAGAAAGAAAAGAAAGATTTGGAACAATTGGTTTGTGTCACAACATTTGGTCAACATACGAACCAATTCAAGAATATAATTCGGAAGAATTGGCATTTACTTGAGACTTTGGAGCACCCCCTCTCTAAACCCATCTTCGCTATGCGCAAGAACAGAAGCATAGGGCAACAATTGATCAAAGCGGACAGTCACATCCCAGTACCCAAGAGTGACCTTGTTGCACAGTGGAAGCTGAAACCAGTATGCGGGCACCACAAATGTGGCAACTGTGTGTCGTGTTCCAGTACGCTAGAGGGCGACACATTCACGAATAATGGCATTAGATGGAAGCATGAATGCTTCACGAATTGCAAAACTCGTAATGTCGTCTATGCGGTGGTTTGCCCCTGCAACAGAGTATATATAGGCAAAACAAACCAGCCTATCAATGTTCGGATCACCCAGCACCGATCCCGTCTCAAGAAAAAAGTCTTGACCGCCCCCATGGTCGAACATTTCATCAGTAATGGCCATTCTGAGAATGACTTCAAATGGACCACATTGGCATGGATTGACCCCAAGCACTGTCAAGATGTAGATGCAATGCTGTTGCGCAAGGAGGCATATTTAATCCTTAAGTTTGATAGCGTCAACAAGGGTCTAAATAGCCTGAGTGAAATAAACAGGGCTTAAACATTTTCCCCCGTTTCCTCTGAAACTCCATGCCCCAGAATGCATCATAATTTTTCTCAAAAACAAACGTTTTGTTTTTGAAACTACAGGCCCCAGAAAGCAGTGTAACCTGTTTGCAATTCTGACTGGCCGGTCAAGAATCACATGACCCAAACCGGCGACTGCCAGGGTCATTCACATCCCTGTGGCTGTCGGTCTTGAGTAAGCAGAGCAGAGTGTGCGGAGGTTTTTGAAAAACTTGCGGTAAGATTGGAATCCGCCGGTATTTGGAACTGCTATCAGTACAGACTGAAAGTTTACATGACAGCGCATTAACGCGCTAATCTGTTCCGCTTTTCCACAGATTAATTCAACGTCTTACTGTGCGAAAATTCGGCCCCAGAGCCAGACCCCCTTTGTGGTCACCGCGGACCGGTGTCCAAGTAAGTGAAGTTTTTGTGGGATTAACCACTAGCGGTGCACTAGAGTGTAACCGAATTAGACGTTCACGCAATTGCGCTTTGTCTACTTGTTTCAGGAAATCTAATGAGCTGAATCTCAAGCGCCTAAAGATACCGCACAGGCGGCAACACTTGGGTTAGGAGCCAAACCCCCCCTCTGCGGTCACCGCGGATCGGTGTCCAAGTAAGTTAATCACTTGTTGGAATGACCAGTAGTAGGGCACAAGTGTGTCCCCGTTTTGAGCAGTTCACTAAATCACGCTCTGTCCACTTAATTTCAGAAACTAAATGAACAGAATTTCGAGTGTTTTAATACACCGCACAGGCTGGCAAAGATTCCACGTAGAACGCAGGTAACCAATACCATTCCTATCACGACGCGTGAATAGGGTCCCCCCCTCCACCGCGCTGGATTTGACTTATTCTTTACTCTGTTGCAGCGTAAACCTCACAGCCTAGACGACATTCCCATGCAATACAGGAGTAACTGTGGGCAGGATTTATACAAGGTACACATTATTCCGTAACTCACACTGGTCAGAGAGTAGTGGCTTGAGGACCCACTTATTAGTAAACATCCTGTTTTCTTCTTTTCAAACAGTTCCCATGGACTAGATTCACACTGCCCTGACGAGAATCCTGCAAGTCTTAAATCAGGATTCGAAACGCGTCGGCAACCCCCCCCCCCTTTTTTTTCACGTTATTATTAATGCTGAAATGGGCACTGCTCCTGACATTTAATTGATTGTTTCTTGTTCAGGTCATGATAGTTGAATTCGTTTTGAAAACACGTTTTTCCTTGTAAATACCCTTTTTCTTCCCATTAATAATGGTTGGTTAAATCATTTTCAAATGTGTAAGGTCTTGTTGTCCATGCACTGTAAATGTATTTATGGTGATTTTTTCTTATGGTAAAAGTATTTTTGTTGTTTTAATGTCCAATACATGTTGGTAATAAGTCTGTTTGTTGTTATAATGTCCAATACATGTTTTCTCACTGTATATATGCATAAACTGTTTGTCTGAAATTGTATATGGCTAAGACATGAGGTTGATAGTGGCCTTATTTCTGTCTTTTCGAACATCCTTTTTTGTAAATTAAGCAAAAATTGAAAACATAAACTGTTTTTGGGTAAACTAATAAACTGTGGTTTACCTGTACTTAAATCATTGTGTACTCTGAATTAGCCCGGAGGCATAGGCAACTGTTTCTTCTTCACGCAATGTGCCACTGGCATATTTATAAGGCCTCGTTACGTGGCATTTCATGGCCTTATAAATATGTGCCCCTTTCACGCAGAAAACTGTGTGAAGGGGAGTTCCATGGGTGTGGAGCAACATCCATGGCTTTTTGACACTGCCCCAGATTTATGAGAAATCGTAAGTCTGAGGCAGCACTAAAAACGTACGCCTCCCAGAAGAGGCGTTAAGGAGGCACAACGAGAAAAAATATCTTTATGTCTCCTCTTTTTTCATCTATTTGTGCTGCATTCAGCAGCACACATAGAAATAGGAGAAAGTCTCTTGTGCTTGTTTTTGTGCAGGAGGGTTTACCTTCCTGCACTAAATTAATCATCCTCGCAAAGAAGACACCCTTGCACCATGATGCAAAGGTGCCTTTGTTGGCGCACGGAAGCCTATTGTGCTCTGGCGCAGGGGAAACGGACAGGAATGCGCTGTATCCAATACATATGACGCATTCCTGTCCTTCTCTTTTGCTATAGGGCAGCGCAGCAAAAAACCCATAAATGAGGCCCTTTGTTTTCGTTTTTTAATCCTGCTGCCCAACTTATAGTTGACGTTTACTCCGATTTAAACCTTTATGGCGCTTAAAAAGATTTAAAAAATGTTGTTGTTTTTGAAAAAAAGAATTTCCCAAGTTATAGAGAAAAGGTTTTACATTTTAGACCATGCCACCAAATGTCAGTAGCCTACATTGAATTCACTGAGCTAGTCAAAAGACTGGCAACATAATAAACAAGCACTTGCAATGCAATGGTTCCGCCTTTTGAAAAGTTTGATCTATTGGCATTGTAAATGACAAAATTATTATTTATGTGTAGGTTTTGAAAACATATAAATAAATGGCATTGTTTTTTACATTGCCATTAGCTTAATCTCTTGCAAATGTGAGACCTATTGTACCCTATAAATGAGCTCAGCAGACAGCAATTACAGCCACACACACACACCCAGAGTCAGCCACACACACACATACACTAAGAGCCACACGCACACACCCATAGTCACATACACACACCCTTAGCCACACACTGAATGACATCCAACCTCAAAGAATTTCAAATATAAAACGTAATGATTTGTAGAGCTATGCAATGTTTGAAATTTTAATGGCAAACTATCGACTACTGGTTCCCGTCAATACGCTTTGCCAATCGCATATTTCGACCCTCCTAGCCTTTTGGAAAGGTACCCCCCTTTCTAGATGAAACACATGGAGTTATTTAAAAGTGTTACACAAAAACGAATAAAATGAATTTTTAGAGCGAACGCAGAAACGTAATTCCTTTACAGATAGTTTGTTATCATTACCTAACTTATGATACAAGTTATCCACTGCTGAAGGATGAAAGCCTGAATCAGCTACCTCAGGGTACCAAGCAGATCTTTGCAGTAGGCGCATTAACTCGCAGATGTAAACATGCAACCTGCAGGCAAATTTCACTGATCACCTGAATTGCTACAGGGATTAGAACCTGCGTAGTTTTACAGACGTCAGCACATATTTCCATGATCTACAAGGAGTTACCGCGGAAGAAGCCTTCACCAGCTAGCAACATAACTCAAAAACGTTAAGATGTGCACTTGGAGGTTTATGCACTATGCAAATAAGCACACATGAAAAATAAACAAGCAGCAGACGCTTAATATGCCAAAGTGTTCCTGTCTTTTAGAAGCTCTCTCGGACCTTAAGTTAAAGGGTCCTCGCAGGAAGTGAGAAACGTGAAGGCCCCATAATCAAATGCAAGCCTAACCCTAACTCAGGTCTCGCAGGGCCTGCAATTTAATCACTTTTAATCCAAAACGCCATCCTCTGACTTGAACACGCTGGGCCAGTGGCGTGGAGATTGGGGAACACGCGTGATTGTCTTTCAGCACTTAACGCAATTGTGTATTCAATGACCCCTTCCCCCCCACCCCCCCTAGAGCTGCCCCTCCCTCCCCCATACCTTGAACTCTTGTCCCTTCCTGTGACATCTGAGGGAAGCCCGACCGGTGACAGCTGGGGGACAGCTGGGGGAGAAATGTGTGCCGGCAAGGAATGTGGAAAGAGTACAGGAACAGGGGCGAGGAGAGAGCGCTTTCTCCCAACGCAACCCGAGTTTGGAAACTTTGTTTCCGACAGCTGGTTGAGGTATGATGACATGATTTGACTAGGGCGATTAACCGCCCCATGTTACAGATGTGTCCTGCGGCGGTTCCCGTCCCTCAGCTCGCACAGAATTGCGGGATGCATTTGCGTTCTTCGCCATTTTTAACCATCTCACAGCACAATAATCACTAGGCTCTCTATGCTCTCTATGCGCTGTAAAAGAGGTGTCTAGTCTGTCACTGACCAGGAGGGGGGGCAGAGGCCCTGGAGGGGGTCCGACGCCTTGCATGGTCGGGGGCTCCTTCAGCGTTAGAGGCGACAATACGGCAGTCTTGTATTAAACAGCCCTGAATGGGTGAATGGATGCCATGCTGGGCTCCTTTCTGGAAATATGCCCTTGGCGTTCAGTTCTTCTTTTAATGTGCTCACGCATTGCCAATGCACTGAACGGAGTGAGACACACAAGATGTGCCCAGGACCATACAGTTTGTCAAAGCAGTAGACTCAACACTGCAGGACACTGCTACTGGTTGCAAAGTATGCATTTACCACCATATTTTATTTTATTGACTATATACGTCCCTTTTTTTTAGCTCACTTACTGGCATGCTTTATGCTGATTCTAAATGCTTACAATTACAATCTTGCCAAAACCAAACGGAGGAATACATTTCAAAAGTGATTGCCCAAGAGCACACAGAGCACTGCCCTCTCTGCCCGCATCTCTGCCCCTCCCCCTCCCACCGGCGGGAACGGACAGCGGGAGTGGTGGGGTCGGGGAGGCTTCCTCCTTTGGGGGGGGGCGGCGGGAACGGACAGCGGGAGTGGTGGGGTCGGGAAGGCTTCCTCCGGGGGGGGGGGGCGCGGCGGGAACGGACACGGAGGGCGGGAGAGGACACGAACAGTGGGAGGGGGGCTGGAGAGGACACGAACGGCGGGAGGGGGGCGGGAGAGGACACGAACGGCGGGAGGGGGGCGGGAGAGGACACGGACGGCGGGAGGGGGCGGGAGAGGACACGGACGGCGGGAAACGTGCACAGGACAGCGAGGGGGGCAGAAAGGCACACAGAGGGGGCGGGAATGGATAGCGCATCTTAAATCACTTTCAGTGAAAGGGGAGGGAACGGAAAAAACGTAACTCCGCCCAGGGAAAAAATCTCGGGAACGCCCCCGAATCTGGTCCGGCCTTGACGGACAGATCCGGCACTCAATGGCTAGCCTCCATTTATGGAGCTAGCCAATGAGAGCCGGGGGACGTTCCCAAGTCCTTATGGTCAACATAGGATTTCACCTGCGCCGAAAAGCTGCGCAGAGCGCAGCCTTCGGCAGGCGAAACCCAAAAAACACAACAACATATGGCATGGAGTAACAAAGCACAATATCCTGTAGTGGGTGGGTAACTTTTGCCAGGTCTGTAAACATCTTGAACGATGGAGAGTTGTTTGTACCTTACTAAGAACGGAGATGGGCACTGTGCCCTTCATACATTTTAATATTTGCCAAATCGTGAGGGCCACTGCGCCTGTCCATTTATTCTGTGAAATGATGGTGTCAGTTTCAATCTAGTAAAATATAACTTTTCTGTGATTAACATTGGTTTTAATTTTATAATGTTTAGGGTGGAGACCTTGCGATTTGTGGATGTATACTGCTGTGTTTGTGTGTTGACATGAGGAATTAGTTAATTATTATTTTGTTATTGGAATATTGGAATGCTTGTATTAGTTTTAATTTCACTATGCAAATAAGACATTTTTGTTAGTACATTACAAGCGGGTGCGTAGCGCTGAATAGTAGGAGCCGTGCCACTGGGATTTGGGGTGTGAAAGACCTTTTGCATCACAAAATAGAACTGGAGATCACTGGGCCATATTTTTCAAACATTAGATTCCATGAAAATCTTTCTGAGCCCACTAATTACAAGGCTGCAGCGTGTAGACGAGGAGTGATGCCAAGTTAAGTTCTTATTATGGGCTCACAAAACGCTGATGTGACTTACAATATAATTTATGATAGGGTAGGGCTGTACTTTATTCCTTATAATATATAGCTACGCTGCCACTCCCCTCATGCCTCCGTTAAATCCTGTTCTATGCACCTTCTAATAATACTGTGTTGGTAAACATCTCCTTATCAGCCAATGAGTATCAATGGTCAAAGCCAGCTGAAAACTGATCTTCTTTTTAACTAAGTGGTAGTTAGTTGCATATGTTGTTCTACTCAGGAAGTTGCTTTCAACAGGCCACCAGCTCTGGCAGAGCCCGAGGCCCCTGTGGTGTCTCAAATCAACAGTAACAAATGAAAGCAGTGGAGTAATGGGTGTTTTTATGACAGGTTAGCAGTGATGTCACAACAAGATTGTAAGAAGGACATCAGAGACAAGCTGTATACATGGATTGAGGGTTTAGGATTACAATTGTGCGTTGCAAATGGGAACAGGTCACCTTCACTGGAATGACTGCCCTTCATGCCTCGACACTCGGGCACATTAATCAGTTTCTTAGGGTGGGAGGCGTGGGTTAGGTGTGGGCCATCTTTCCATTAACTGCAATTACCCACCCTTGAGGCCAGATGCATAATTGCTGCCTTTGTCTGTGCTTCTTTCCTTTTCAGTGTCAGGATTAGTTCACCTGCTATGTCTGGATCTCTCCTGCTGTTACTGATTCATCAGTCTTCTGACTCCACAGCTAAATAGGATTGTCTTCTGTTTGTAGGTGGTGCTGGCGAAGGAAGGGGTTGAAGTTCCTGCTTTGCTCCACTAGATTGCCAGTGTTGTTGTGAAACCGGTTAGTTTGGTTGGAATATTAGCAGGGAGTCATTCTTGAAACATACCTTGGCACTGATTCCCAAAGAGTGCATTGATGCAAGTTCTCTGGAATGAGAAAAATGGGGAATATGAGGAAAAGCAAGGACTCTCAAGAGGGTTCTTTGGGATGTCCCATGATGCCCCTGGAGCCGGCGCCTCGCGCTGGACCTGCCTTTGTTTCAGGGGGACTAGTGAAAATAGAGCTAAGGCAGGCACCCTATGCACTGCCCTTTTCCCTCCCCAGTGCAGCTTTAAAGTAGGCCTTAGTGCTTGTATCAATGAATGATGTGATCGGATCCCATAATGCTTTTCGCTTTGGAGCGAGATTGATCGGGTAAACAAATGTTGTATCTAACCTATCATTCATTGATACAAGCGCTAAACATTCGATGTCTCTAACACCCTTACAACAAGAAGTTGTTAAACCTCCATAACTTCCTCTTATTTGATATATTTTTTTTTTATCATGTTTATTTCATTTAACTCAATTGTTTCCTATGTATTTATCTAATATCTGTTTACAATTCACTGGTTATCTTTGCATAATTACACTGTTACCCTGTATTGACTTCTTAATGCCAATTTTAATAGCTAAACTGTATGTTTATCATATAATTCTTGCCATTTTATTATGTATGTCTTTATCTTTTTTACTTCAATAAACTTTTCTTGAACTAAAAAAAAAAAAAAAAAAGTAGGCCTGAGTGAAATGTAGTTTCCTTGGTCTGGTCTAGCAGGTATTCAATGCAGAGGTTAGCCACCAAAGTAAAAATGTTTCTTCCGGGGGAGGAGAAGGACTCCCCCCCCCCCCCATAACTTTTCTTTGGGTGAAATTTTAGCCTGTAAATTGGAGCTTCTATTATGATGCAAATCTTTCGCCCCAGTGGACTCTGTTGTTTATGGCATGTCACGTGACCCCAGGGCCTTTGGAATGACACAGCTCGGGGACATTGGAAACGAAAGCACACATCAACAGTGGAGGGCACCTCCCAGGTAAGGCATTCTTGCCTGCCTGCTGTTTACCAACAAGGCTTGCTGACCAGGTTCAGGGTCTTCCGCCACCTTTTGGATGCAGCAATAATTCCGAAATAGTATGCCGAATGCAGCTTTTATGTCAGCACAATCGGGGTGTGTAGTACCACCAATGATATTGTATTTTCCACATATGCCTGGATAACAACAATCATCAGTTCTTAACCCCTTTTGGCGCCGCGCACATTTTCGCCCTGTGCGGGCGATTTAAATAGTGGGCGGGATTTGGACGGCTCCCGGACGCCCTCCGCACACGCCCACCGAGACGTATGATGGCCGGGGACCGCCATGCGTACCGAAGAGGTTAATAGGGAAATATCGCGAAGTAGTGCTGCTGTTGTACTCTTTCCCATACTCCGACAAGCCGTTGTAAATTGGCTCCAAAACATCTAAAATGGGAATAAAATGAGAATAGTCAGTAAATATTCATATACAGTTAGTACAAACAGAAAGGAGTGCGCCCGCTTTGCAGTTTTACTAATAGGACGGTTTGGGACCATCCATAAAGACATGCAAGCAAGTGAGGAAGAGCACTGGTGTACGACCCCCGTGGTCAGAAATGCTTTTGTGAATCGCCCCTTACTGAAGTGCCAGGACTCACTATCACAAACAGTATGCTACTGAGTAGTGCTAATGTCCCACCATTAAAGGTACTGCACCCCTGCTGAGAAGTGCTGGTACTCACTCTTTGGCCATACCTGCCCATTTAAAACAATGACTCTCAATAATCAAATTTGTAGCTACTTTTTCACATGTGTTAATTGAATAGTAAATACCAGGTGAGCCAGAACAGTGTTTCGATTCGTGGTTTGGTATTGCCAAATTTTAGAAATTTGTTTCTTTAGGTAAAAGAAATGCTACAACCTGATTATCACAAATATTTTGCGATTTTCATGCATCCAAAGGAGGTGCCTAGTATTTTTTCTTCAGAACCAAATAGGGCCGGACTGGCCTGTAGGGCAATCAGGCAGTCCCAACCAGCTGGTCACAGAGATCACTGTATGGGCTATTTGTGGGCCTTTTCTATGGTCCGATGGACCGGTTTTTACTGGTGATTTCTCTGATATTACCACAAACATTGCCTGCAGCAAGCACAAGTGCCTGCAATCTCTAATACAATGCAAAAATCTCTAATACAATGCAAAACACATATAAGTAGTGTCTTTACAAGTTTAAAACTACCTTGATTTGCAAACCTGGGTCGCCTTTTCAACTAACTTATTAGCTAATTGGGGCCACTTTTAATGTGGTGCAGGGTCTATTTTCTGTCCCAGCTGGACCGTGCTGAGAACCTAGTGATGGGAAAAATACTCAGTAAACGTTGACTGAATATTCTCTTCCTTTTAGCCTCTGTATTTTAGAACAGGCTTGGAAAGGAGAATTTTGGTTTAGACACAGATGTTGGGGTAAATTAAAAGGGACTTTTCAAATGAATTTGAAATGAATGGATAAAATACGCAAAACATCAGTTGCACACATTCAGGTGAGTTGATTTGGATTTTTTCAAATTTTCAATATCAATTTCAACTTGACTCAAATGTTATGCATTCGTAGTTTAGTGCAAACATATATATGCATGGTATCCATTTACAATGGTGACCTGTATGCATTTTCGTTACCTTACCTTACATTGCATCCTTCCAAGGTACCGCTTTGGGGGGAAAAAAAAAACCATTTTCAGAATAACTGACGTGATTCATTTAGGTGTGTTGCTTTTGTAAGGTAGATGATCAAATATGGAGGCCTAGTACATGCCTAAATGGTTGTCAGTCCTCACATTTTTTTTTACATGTAGGTGGCAACTAAATTTACACTTCCTTAAGTCATTTCTCTGTCACTTCACTCTATAGTCCCCTTTTTTCAATACAGTCCAGAATCCGTTTGCGTAATGTATACATGCACTGCATGCATTTTTGGGCACGTTATGCACTTATTCACGTTTTCTACACAACGATTTACACTTTGTGAAAACCATATGTAATTTTAACTTCGTTTTTTTCAGACTAGTTGTTCTTGTGCATGTTTGTAGTCTTTCTGCAAAAAGATTTGTAAATGTTTAAAGTCTAACACTGGACACCTACAACAGGTTAGTCAAGCCACACCCTGCTCCTCTTATTTCTTGAAAATCTAGATTCTAATTATAGGCTGTGGGAATGTCCTTAAAAAGCACAGGAACTTTTACTTTCTTTTTCAGCCTGTAACACACCCGATATTGTGGTCATTCATCTGTGCTTTAACCTGAATAGTACAGTTGTATTTGACTGTGGCAATTCAGAATGTTTATTAATTTATTTATTTATTTATTTGCTTATATAGCGCAGGACTCGACCCCCTGAGGCGTATCTCCGCGCTTATGTTCTTCTAAGGTGCCTAATGTTCACATTACAAAGTGTTTCCCAAAGTCTCCATTCTTCAGGGGCAAAAAACATAGCAACATCAAGGCTGGGGTTCCATCCTACCTCGCTGTTGTCAGGGCACCCCCTTCGCAGGGCTTTTTATGCTGCCCATCGTTGTTATCAGGTCTGTTATTCCAATTGGTTTAATTGAAGCAAACCAAAACAACAACTCCCAGAATGCATTAGCTTTCAAATGAAACAACGACATAGAACGAAGTGGCAACTGCGATCAAGGCTTCAATGTATTAGGGGGTTGAGATGTGCTTATTAGTCCCAAAACTAGGGTGCAGTAGCTCAGTGGATTAATGCACCTACTGTGGGGAATCTGGGTTAAATATAAAGTTCTGTGTAAGAATTATTCAGGGTCATCCGGGCAAGACTCTGCAGAACAGAGCTGGCTCTATCAGGGGTCCCCTGAAAGGCTGGGGTCCTGGGCCAGAGCCCACCATGCCCAAGTCTTAATACATCTCTGTAATCATATAATGAAGGACAGTAATGCAGTCTCTCCAGATCTCTGACCCCTTCACTCTTTATTAACACCTTAGTTACCTCTCACAGATCCGTAGGATCACAGCATGGAAGGAGACTAGACAGAAGACATGAAACCAACACAATAGAGGCACGTGCAGGGCTGTCATCGTAATATGTATGATAAAAATGTGCCTGTGTCTCTCACACTTCCTCAATCATCACACCGCTATGTGCTGCATTTCATAACATGATAACCACACCTCGGTTGTCATCACAGAGGGCATGCAAACACGTCCCATATTTTCTCAAAACAAAGACACTTTTCCAACCACGCACACATACTGTAGCAGGAGGATACCCATTTGGAGAAATGCTTCCGCGATATATATCCGGGTAGTAAACAATAAACACCAGTATACAATACACTGCAGAATTCGCTTAATACAAGGTTGTAAAAGTTGGATAGTTTCAGCTTATGAAAGACATAATTATTAAATGCCTTTGCCTGGTCCCCAGACTTCCCATGAAAAGGTTAGCCAGGAAAGTAAAACTGTGCCTTGGCAGGGGCAGCCACATTTTAAGATGTTATTGAGTAGTCTTGTTCAGCACACAGATCACCTTACACAGACGATGGGGTCATTCCCTTTCAGTTCAGTTTTTCTTATTCTTTAAGGAGGAATGTGCAGTGTTGGCAAACCATTAACTTAAGACGATTGTTTTTAAACTTTAGACCTTCCCAACTTCGGTGTGCCTTAAAAACGGAAGCAAACATTTATGCAAACAGTAATGTCCAGAAACTATCAGCAAAACCTAATGTTGAGGAAAAATTCTCAAAAAATTAAAATCCCCCCAATAACTTTACTTTGTGTGAAATGTTAGTTGCTAATTGGAGCGATTATCACGATGCAAATCATCGGTCCAGTAGACGCTGTTGTTTATCGCATGTCACGTGACCACTGACTGAATGAAGCCTGGGCCTTGGGAATGACAGAATGACACAGCTTGGGGACATTGGTAACAACAAGCATTAGAAATGCAATAGGTCTCGCAGCATTAGAGTTAGTGCTTTTAGAATTGTTAATGGTTTTTTTTGTAAATCTTTAGCATGAGGTTGAGGGTGAGTGAGGGTGAGTGAGGGTGAGGGTGAGGGGTTGAGGGTGAGTGAGGGTGAGGCTGAGGGTGAGGGTGAGTGAGGGTGGGTGAGGGGTTGAGGGTGAGGGGTTGAGGGTGAGGGGTTGAGGGTGGGTGAGGGGTTGAGGGTGAGTGAGGGTGAGGGGTTGTTCCTGTTGGGCCAGCCCTGCTGCTGGCTGGGGGAGGGCTGGTGAGACTGGTGGAGGGAGTTGATGGAGAAGGGGTCGAGGTGTGAGTAGGGGTCTGCCGACTGGGAATACGACAGGGGCTGGTAGGGGGGCGGGAAGTACGGAGGCTGAAAGTCAGACGAGCCAGAATGAGAGAGAGGAGGGGCCGGGCTGTACAGGTGCTGGCTCATGGCCGAAAGGTGAGGTAACCTCGGGTTCCCGTTGCTGCTGCCATCATGTCGGTCCAGAGGAGAGAGGAAAAACACAAGATGTAGGTAATTGAGAAAGAAAAAGGACTCAAAATCCGCGCGCATGCTTCGTATATTCAGTTTTGCGCTTTTCACTTCAATTATCGAGTTTTAAAAAAAAGAAATTATATAGCTATATTTAACAGATTAATCGTAAGTCAAAATCGCTGGGAAAAAATATGCATCAATAAAATCAATTATCCATCTAAAAATGCACTATGGAATGGATTCCTTGCGTTTTTTTAGCGCCGGATACTTCCTATCCAATACCTGCGCACTATTGGAAGTTCGTAGAATAAAGACAGAAACACGATTTGCCCAGGATCACACAATTTTTATGGCGCTGGAAAACATTGTAAAACTCTGGACTCAGGATTGCGTAAACTACAATGTAGCCTTGATCACATGTATGACAGCTCGTTCCATGTGCATTAATGCTCAAACAGTGCTTCTCCAACACAAATGACATCCCCAGCTCACGGTAATCACCACAGGCACGCCACATCAGTCAAACAGAGCACGTACCCGAGATTTTAAAGGCATTTGAGCACCAGTTTCCGGGTGAAAAGAATCAATTAATGACAGCGAGATATGTATGAGGAAAAACACATTTGGCAAGCAATGCAATTCAGCGGTGTGCTTTGTATATTAGAAGAAGTACGGGGAAAGCTGCAAAGTGTGTTTTTTTTGTTTTGTTTTTTAGGGGTGAGGGGTCCCACTGCGGAAAAATACATAGATGTTTTTGCAAACGATTGCTGAATTTTAAAACATAGACGGGTTGCCTAAAGCAAAACGTGAGTCACCAGTGGCACAGCCTGTCATCCGAGGGCAAGGCGCTTCCAGTGCGAAGAAAAACAGATTAACATATTTTCTCACAGAAAGAAACTGTGCCGTGATTTTACCGCTCCATGCTTGCTGGAATTACACAAATACTTAATTAAAGATAGTCGCACACATACTGCCGTTACGACGCTTGAAAACGACCGTTTCTAAATTCGTTTTACGCAAGCACCAACCAGCTGACTAACAGCTCCGCGACGAAGAAATCGCAGTTTTGTGCACCCACTGGCGTCCCCGCGTTACACTGTTCATGTGGTTCAAAAGCAGCTGACATAAGCAAAGTTCTGCGTTTAGATTCCACCCTGACAAGCACATTTATCAAGTTAATGCAAATTGTTATAGTGCGTGCCAGTTTTTAAGTGCGGCTGCGAGTGAAGTGGGCTTTATGTTAATAAATAAAAGTATTTGCGGCCGTGCACATTCTAGGTATTGCGTGGCTGTGAATATTATAGGTATTGCAAGGCTCTTAATAAAGCGGGCGCCATGTTAATAAATAAAAGTTTTCAGCAGCCATGCATATTATAGGTATTGCAGGGCTGTGAATAAAGCGGGCATCATGTTAATAAAATAAAAGTATTCGGCGACCGTGCACACTGTAGGTATTGCGTGGCTGAGAACATTATAGGTATTCACTCAGCATGGTGCCCTTGTTCACATTGCCCTGAAACTGCGCTTTAGATCTTGTTTAATTTTACATACACAGGCTGATCAAAATTATTTGAATAAACAACTTACCTCTGGTTAACTGTGCAGTTGTGCATTTATTTCATGTAACACAGTTTTAACCAGTCTTTTTTAAAAGCAAATAAACCATTGAAACAGGGCTGTCTACGGGATAACATGATTAGTCTACATCATACAGTGTGTTTGAAATATGCGTTACAGCAGTTTATCTAAGTACTGCCTTGTGAAAAACTAACTACAGAACCACTGAGAGCTTTATATTGTCCAGCATTTAAATCCGGCCGTCATCCATAATGCTTGGTAGCAGGCTCTGCACTCTGATTACAGAACGCCGGTGTCATTAAGTGAGCAAATTAAAGACGTGAATAATTCACTGGTGCGGCTGATTGTTGTGCTGTTTGCACGCAAGATATAAAAGAAGAGAGGGAAGTTGGGCGCGCCAGAGCTGGATGGGGCTAGGAACTTGTTCACTTCACAGGCGAGCATGTACGTCGGGCACAAACTGTGCAACTTCTATTGCCCGGCGGGTGTCTGTATGTTCCAGGCTTACCGGTACTTTTATTGCGTGGTGGAGCGGTGAGGCGCCCGCGAGCGGAGGGAGGAAGTTGGGCAGAGCAGCAAATGCTGCAGAGGGAAGTGTGTATTAAAGAAGCGTTGCAACCTTAAGGGAAAGATTGCATGTGTGCCAAGCGTGGGGGAAGAGAGGGGATTCAATGCGAAGGGCAGGGGAGCTTGAAGGAGCACGCCGCGGCGTATAAAACAAAAGAAAGGAGGCGCCTGCTTCATGCCGGGTGAAACTGCCACCCATTAATGCACACTGCCCGGGCGAAACTGCCACGCATTAATGCACACTGCCTGGGTGATACTGCCACGCATTAATGCACACTGTGAGAGCCATCTCCCTCCCTGGCTTCATTCCCATATGAAGAGAAGCACAGGGGAAGAGCAAATTAAGTTGTGCGAGCCGGCCTAAAAGACAAGACGGAGGGAAGAGAGGGGAGGGGGGAGGAGAAATGCGACACGGCGGGAAGGGGCAGGCAGGATGACTCAGGGGAGGGGGCGGAGCGGGGCAGAGCGGCATGTGGGTGTGAAGAAGCCGGGCCTTTGAAGTGAAGCTAAGCTTCACTTCAAAGGTGTCGGAGGAATGCGGGCGGCTGTGCACGCGCTTTTAAGCTCAATGCACATGCGCATTGAGCTTAAAAGTCACGGGCACTGCAAGGAATCGCCACGATTCCTTGCAAGTTAGATAAAGAGTCGATGAGCCCCTATAGTCTCGCTTGCTCGATGCGCATGCGCATCGACAGGCGAGACCTAAAAACACACATCAACAGAGCAGGCCGCTCCCAGTGCAGGAATTCTTGACTGCCTGCTGTTTACAAACAAGGCTTGCTGACCAGGTTCGGGGACTTCTGCCATCATGTGGATACAGCGATAATTGAGCAGTAATACTCCTGTTCTACTCTTTTACATACTCCAACAAACCATTGTAAACTGGCTCCAAAACATCTAAATTGGGAATAAAATAGGAGTGGTCAGGAAATATTTGTATAAATTAGTACAAGCAAAACGGAGTGAGCCCTCTCTGCAGCTTAACTAATAGGGCATTTCGGGGCACATGAATGAATCATGTAATAGTACGAAAAAAGACCTTCTGTGGTGCGACCTCCCATCAGGGCCGGACTGGCAGGAGAGAGCGCTGGGCATTTTCCCGGTGGGCCGTAAAGATGGGGGCCGGTGTTTGACCCGTGAGAGAGGGTTTTTTTTTTATTTACTGGGGGCCGGGTTTGCAGCAGTGCTGCAATATCGGCCTATCGCCCCCCCTTCTTCTCAGTAGCTCAGCCCCCCCTCCACCCCAGTGGCCAGCCAAGCGGAATTGCCAGGGCTGGTTTCTGTTCTCAGTCCAGCCATGTCTCCCATACTCACAAAGACTCGTGTGAATAGGCCCTTACCTAAGTGGCGGCACTCACTATCACCAACTACCAGTTGGCTACTGAGAAGTGCCAGTATCCCCCAGAATCCATTAAAGATATTGCACCCCTATCGAGAAGAGCTGATACTCAGTATCAGGCAGTACCTGGCATTTTAAAACAATGACTATCAATAATCACATTTGTAGCTACAAATTCGCATTTATTAGTGGAGGAGTAACTCCCTGCAAAACGGCGCAGGGTTTCAGTTTATACTTTGGTATTGCCGCATTTTAGAAATTATTTTATTTTAATACGAAACGATGTACTGCAACCGGAGAATGTGTCTAGTAATTCTCCGGAGAAAATAGAAACAGAAAAAATACTCAATAAGTGCTGACTGAATATTCTGTTCCTTTCATCCTGAGTAATTTAAATAGCCTGGAAGAGGAGAAGTCTGGTTTTGATACAGATGTCATAGCGAATTAAGATGGCCTTTTCAAATGAATGGATAAAATGTGCAGTACATAAGTTGCACACAATCAGGTGAGTTACTTTGGATTTTTTCAAATACTCAATATATATTTCAACCAGACTCAAATTTTATGCGTTCATATTTTAACGCACACATGTTTGCATATGATATCCATTTACAATGGTGACTTTTATGCATTTTCATTATCTTGCCTAGCATAGCACTTTTCAAAGGTGTCGTTTTGGAGAAGAAAATTGTTATCAGTCCTCAAAAAGTTATTGCATGTAGATGATTACCAAACGTACCCTTCCTTAAGTAGTTTTTGTAACACTCTACTCTACATTCCTCTTTTTTCAATACCATCCAGAATCCACTTACGTAATGTATACATGCACTGCGTGCATTTTAAACACCGCACTTATGCACGTTTTCTACACATCAATTTATATTTGTGAATCATATGTAATTTCACTCTCTGTTTTTTTAGACTTTTTGTTCTTGCGTATATCTGTAGTCTTCCTGCAAAAACATTAGGAAATGTCTAAAGTCTAAAATTGGACACCAATAACCGGTTAGTCGAGTCACACATACCATGTTATTCTTACTTCAAGAAAATCTAGATTCTATTCATAGGCCGCGGGAATGTCCTTAAAAAGCCCAGGATCTTTTAGTTTCTTCTTTAGCCTCTTACACATCAGAGGCCTTATTACTTATTGGTATTTTTTGCGCCCGACGCACCTTTCACAAGGTGCGCCGGGCGCAAACAATGCGAATGTGCCCCATTATGGTGAATGCGCTGCCCTGGGGGCATCCAGAAACTCGTGCTGCCCTGGGGGTAGCGCATTCAGGTGAAAACATGGAGCAGCCGCTACGTCTTTTCACTGTGCAGGCGGCAACCACCTACACTTTCAAAGGGGATTAGAGATCCCCTTGCATGCGGGTGCAGTCAGCAACTGCACCCGCCTGCACTTTCAAAGGGGATGTTCCAGCAGGGCATGGATGTGGATCTCCATGCTGTGCTGGAACTTTTTGGGGGTACAGACAGTGGGGGACATGTTGTGCCCCTCGGAATGTATCCACATGGCGGGGGGCCCATGAGGGCCCTGTAGGGCCCCCTTTGTTCCTGCTCTGCTATGAAAAGGCTGGCGGTCCAGGAACTTGTAATATTCTGAGAGGGACTGCACCAGACCCCGCTTAGTATATTGCGTTGTGGCCCTCCTGCGCCACTGCCAGGGAATGTCTGTTCACTGGTTCAGCTGATGGGCTACCGCCGCAACTACTTTAGGAGTAATAATACGGAGGACAGTGGCATGCCACTGCTGCGCCACCATTAGTCTGGCAGTCAGATGACCGTCAGACTCGTAATCAGGCCCCATGACTTGAGATATAAAATAGCATTAACATCTATGGGATTAATGAAGCCGGACAGAAAATAAGACTTCCATCCTCACTTCAACACCAAACATCAAAAGATTGGGACATGCTGTGTCTTGAATAAGACCATGAAATCTTAATACAGGAGTTGAAAATGGTTTATTACGGGTTCCCTTAAGACACAATACAATCTCAATCTGAATCTCAAATTGTCTTTATTCGATCTTCTGAGGACAGACCATATAGAGCCCGGACCTCCCAGCATGCTCCCCGCCCGCCAAGACAGTTGGTACGACCCACCATCAAATTCACACATCAGAGAAAGGGGTGGGTGTAAAACGGCCATGTTTAATTATCAACATTCATAAACATGACTAAACAATACATATTACAAATTGATAAGATCAATAACATTTTTAATATTGACATTCCAAATTCTTAGTTATACTAGTTACTTTTTCCCCCAGCACTAAGGGGCCCTCTAACCCGCACCTCCAAATCTGAGCACCCCACGCAAGGCGCAACCCACCTGCGTCCTTGAGTGATGGGCCCCTGCCCTCTGGTCCTTGTCCACCCTTTCCCGGGCCCACCCCTCGCCCACCAGGCTGCCCAGGATCCTAGGAGGCACGTAACCTGGCGCCCTTGCCTCCCCAGCCCGTGGGCCCATTCTCAGTGCGGAGAGCTTACCGTCTCTACCCTCAGTGCTGGCCTAGGGAGTACGCAAAGGAGGACTCCTGTTCACTCTGTAAGTCCATTTCAATGTTCTAAGGTCTCTTTACCGCCACAAGGGTGACCCAGGCCCCCAGGTCCGTCATCCTCCCCACCACCAAGTAAGTTCTGCACAAAAGACCATATGCCTCTGATCCATATGTCTGTGCCAAAGTCCTATAGATGCCCATCATCTTGGTACACATCCGATCTCCCTTGATCATCCGGTGTAGGAAATGACACAAGCGGCCCTTCACTGAGCACAACTTGGCCAATTCCCCATTGAGCAGTGGAACTGAAACATCAGATCTCCCGTGATCCTTCGGTGTGGGGAATGACACAAGCGGCCCTTCACTGAGCACAACTTGGATTGCTGATGCCTTCGAGGCTCTAGATCGTACTCTGGAACCCTCTGACCGGCGTGGCATCATGCAGGACCGAGCTGCCGCATTCGCATGCCCCTGACGCCCCGCCAGAAGAACTCCATCCCGTTCAAGCCCAGTGGTTTCTCCACTCGCCGCTGCTGCAATCGCCCCGTGGCATGCCGCCCGAACGAGTGCCCCAGTACCCCTACAACCTTAGCAGGGTACACTAATGAACAGGAGAGAAATGGAAAAGTCAGGCATAGTCATGACCAAATTGCGAGCATTATTTCATAGCCACCCGGGCTGGATATAAAGGCGAAAACAAGCCGAGTACCAGCGTCCCACTTTCCTCACCGTGTCAGGCGATGAACCCGCCCTTGCCGCTAATGTTGCCGCCCCAATTCTAAATGAGTCAACTGAGGCCGTCGGCCCTTTAGTGCAAAGATTGGCCCCATCAAATGGAGCACCTGCTGTAGTACAGTGATACCAGTAGGGCATCTAGGACCCTCGAACGGCAGGGACTAGCTTGTGTAACCGTCCCCTTAAATGAAAATCATTCCGCACACTCATGGACACTCCCCCTATGTCACTATCCCTTAGAGTGTATTACTGCCCATAGTTGTGCTCATTTAAAGATTTCATATCTCTTCTCCCAGTCTCCACAGCCCTGTCTATCCAACAGCCTCACAAATTACTTGTTCTTGACTTTAGGACTATATCCAGGGACACAGCACCTCAGTTTAGAACTCCCTTCCGCCGGCTATGTGTCCTCGAAGGCCTTACTTAGCCCCTCCTATCCAGCAGCTTGAGAGGACACCCCTTTCTAGGAAATTCGAGGGTGGTAATCCCCAAACTAGTATTCCAAGTTGACAGGGCCATCTACCTTCCCGGGACAGGCCTTCCTCCCCAAAGAACGAGCTCTAAGGTGCCCCCAAAGTGTAGATGCATTTTCCTAAAGGTCGATGGCAACTCCTCACCCAAATGTTTAGTGTGGGAAGATGTTTATTGTTACCAAGCTCAATAGTAATCATTTTTAGTGATCTTAGAAGGAATAAAGGCTTAATGGACTTGCCGGGATTTGAACCTGTGACCAGAAGGTCAAATACAGGCCCCTACAATGGATGCCTTAGCTCACTGAGCCAAGAGGTCCTGCACGCAACACAGGCGAAAGCCGGTGTCGCGCGCAGACCTGGAGATCACTTGTGACGGCGCGTTACCCACGCGTTAGTAGGGAAAGTGACATGAGATATTGCTTAGGAGACATACCCTACTGATTTCAGCAAGAGAGCCAAATAGCCCAGATTGCATTATTAGAGTTTGATCACCAACACGCCCTTATGTGCCATAATTAATCCTCTTTGAGGGACGATCTAGCAAGCTGGCCGGCATGTCACCTTTCAGTCCCGGTCCCCACTCTATGGGCACCAGCTCTATTGATAAACCAGGCTGAGCCAGTTGTGCGACACATCTTGGAAACCTGATTAGAAGTTCTAGTGAGCACGCCCCTTACTCCACACACACACACAGCCGAGGCCTTACTTGCACTGTACTCTCAAACCCGGCACTGTGCTCTTCGGCACACTTCACAAATACCAGCGCGCTCCGATGGCTGTCAGATATTCCTCTTAAGTGTGCTTTTCTTCTTCCTGGAGTAATTCTGCCGCCAACTGTATATGTGCGAGAACACGTGCAATGATCATTAATAACAAACAGAGCTGTTAAAACCGCAGTAATGTAATGATTGAGAAGACCTCTTGTGGCCATCCCCACAAAGCCCACTTCTCAGTGCCCCCCCAATGCAGGGTGTAAGTACGCCTGCCAGAAATTGCCAGAGACAAAAGGCAATAAACATTTGTGTAAATTATCTATGAGGGTTTGTGCAAAGCAACTCGTCATATAAGAAACAGTGTGAAGTGTATAATACCTGCTACCTATTAACGTATTACTGGAAACAATGAGGGGTAGGCGTGCTAGTGCTGCATCAGTATAGACTCTCCAGAATGTCAAGTGAAGCGGTCGTGACAACATATACTCTTTGAGCCCCTGATTAAATCACTGGGTAGATCCTCTCAAACGAGCCCCACCCCTTGACGCCGCCCCAGGCTAGGCCGCCCAGATCCCTCCAACCAGCGCCCAGCCAGAGCCCCACTGGGCTGTACGGAGGGGGGGTCCTTCGTAAATTACACACGGCCTTTGACCCAGGAAATCAGGGAAGGCCTTGTTAGAGGAACTTGCCGCCTACTCTGCATAATGTCCGTAGCGTGTGCCCCCTCTATCTTTATTTTAACAAAGTGGTATCTACATCCTTTCGCGAAACGGATACCATCTTGCAGAGTCTGACAATCAACCAACAATATGTTTCACCTCATAAAACATGGTTGCAGGAGAACAAATCTCAAACCCCTCACCTATATGTTATGCAGGTTTATATAGCGCATCCACGACTGAAAGGTATTGGAGCGCTTTGGATGAGCCCAAGTTACAATACACCAGGACGTGTTCATACACGGGGAGATTAACTGATTTGCCCAGAATCACGCCACCCCGAGGCACGAACCTTGGTTTCCAACACCCAGCAGTCTAGCTCCAAATCTCCCCAAATAGCAATTTTAACGTTAAATGCTGATTGGTCCCTTTGAAAGCAAACCCCGGTAACAGGTTCCATGCAAACCCACCATACTAGAGGTAGGCTTCATCAGGAGGCTGCCCCAAAATTGACTAACTTTTTCTCCCTCGTGAAATATTAAAGCACGTTTGATATCGCATTTTACATTTACTATGTGTTATTCTCACTTTAATTACAGTCTCGAAATAACGTGGATGGGGTCTAGTGGCTGATCGTGGGCTCTAAAGCCACCTCTTCAATATTCCCTCACAGCATGGAAAGTTTCCCTGTCTGAGACTCTCCCGTGGCACTGCCTCTTTCGCAAATCCCCCTCACATATTACAAACATTCAACTTCTGAGGTATGCAGAAGGCTGCCAAGGCACAGCTCTGTTTATTCCACCCTCCATAAAACGGGAGGCAGTCAATGTGTCTTGGAAACAGAAGGCCTCTTTTAATATCAATTATTCAACAAGCAATGCACCTGGAAACGACACATCTCCGTAAAAACATTAGTCACTTCTATGCTAACCATCTATGGGACAATGTTGCCTGAAACAAATGTGTGCTAGTGCTCCAATTTCGAGAACTCTCTCAACCTATGGAGCCTGCTGCACCCTTTGAGGGATGATCCTGGGCCCTCCAATGGCTTTCCTTGCAGCCCAGACCTGACCTTTCCCTCCCACGGATCCATGTACAGTGCCCAGGTCACCACTGCCCGTATGGCAGAGTAGCCTTCAGGCCTAACAGTTAAGCCCTAAAACGGAGAACAATTTAATTACACCATTCTTGGCAGGATTCTTTCTTAAAATTGTATGTGGCGGAAAGAGCCACCGGATGGTGACTGAGGTCAGACTTCGGGGCTGGCAGCATTGTAAAGCCAGCCTCCCTTTAATGCTGATGCTCCAATAACCACATGCTCCTGCCGCAACACCACAAGATCTAATTTGCAGGCCGCATGCGTGCGGCCGCTATCATCACTGTTGAGCATTTCACATGCCAGACACCTTTAACCCCTGTCCTCAATTTTTCTCCACCATCTTGGAAACATTCCACTTGTAAGACACTCATGAGGCACTGCCGGGATACAGGCACCTCCACTCGTTAAGCCACTGGCCCCCGTCTCGGCAACACCAGCGTAACCTTCCGAACCTTAGTCATTCGCTCTTTTTCAAAAGTGGGATTAATTATCCCGCAAGCTCCCTCTGATGCCTGATCCCTGCGCCCCCCCAGGTCGACAGCAAAGATGCCGGTGCCCGATGCGCACCAACAATGACGCAGGACACTGCAGGCAGCCGCGGGCCACAGGAGACACCCCAAGCCCAGCGGCTTCTTAAAAAACAGCCCCTCACCGGGGGCGTGGCTTGGATGGCAAGGAGGGAGCAGACCTGAATCCGGAGCTCCCGACCCCCAAGTCCAAAGAACGGCGAGCAAGGAGGGAAAAAACGGAGAAAGCACCAAAACAACGATAACTAAGGGTGCATGAATGGAAGGAGCATCTCGAGAGCAAGCCAAATCGAGGAGCCGCCACCGGGAAGCAGGGAAATAAACTGAAAAGAGAAGCCAGTCCGGAGGAAGAGAGCGGGCGCAAGATGGCGGCCACCTCGGAGGAGAAGTAAACAGAGCCACCGAGCAACCAAGTAAGAGCACCCGCCCCCAGGCGCGCACCCCCCCGGCCCCATAGAAGGGAGGAGAAGCCACCGCTGACACCGTAGGCAAAGCGGTGAGAAGAAACAACCCCCCCGCGCCCCCCAAGCAAGACGAGGACACGAGGTGGCCATTTTGTAGTGGGAATAGGGCAGGGAGGCGGCCATCTTGGAGTGGGCAAATCTGAAGGCGCCTACTACGCAAGGGAGCCTCGTTCCCTAAGCGGAACACTCCGAGCCACGAGGGGAGGCCGAAAAGTGAGCGTGAGGCGAGCAGGGGGAAACGAGCAACAGGAGGGGCGGAAGAGGCCCAAAGAGAAGCGCAGCTGAGAAGCGAAGGGCCCGCCACCGAGTCGGCTGAGAGAGGTGTGGGGGGCGGTGGCGCAACCCACCAGAGCACGCACAGCGGAGGGGGAGACAAACAGAAGAACCCGGAGGGGGAGCACCACTGCAACAACGAGGGTGTGGCACAGAAGGGGGGCGGCCATCTTAGAAGAGAGGTGCTGAAGAGAGCAGGCGGCCATCTTGAAGAGGGCGAAAGCAGGAAGCGCACCCAGGAGGCCCCCGCGCGAGCACCGGAGAAAGAAGGAGAAGGGCCACTAACCAAGCGCAAGTGACACCAGAGAGGGAATAACACCCCCAAACAGCGAGTAACCACCCAAAACTGCGAAACCGCACCAGAGAGGGAATAACACCCCCAAACAGCGAGTAACCACCCAAAACTGCGAAACTGGGAAGGCGGATGCAACGGCAATGCATGGACAGCAGACGCTAAGCCACAGGCACGCACGTCAATAACCCCAAACAGCGAAGGCGGACGCAGAACCAAGGGGTGAAAGGGGAGGCCCAGAGAGCCGTGGGAACACCAAGCCACAGCTAGGCCGCCCCCCAGCGAATGCACAACAAAAGAAAGCGGTAGAGGGGGCAAAACCACCAGAGCAGAAGCCGGGGGAAAGCGGAAAAAAAGGCAAGAAGACAAGGGGTGGCGGAGTACAGGACAAAAACTAGAGTGGTCAAGTGGCCACCCAGGTTCAGGGACAACCCCCTAACAGCAATAAGCACCCTGAGGAACAAGGAAGGGAAGGGGGGAAATAAAGCCGCCACAAGACAGCCGCCAACAGAAGGGAAACCCAAGACTAACCAGGCCAAAGGAAGTACCGAAGCCATGGCAGGCAGAGACGGGAAACAAGGCACAAACGACTTGAAAACAAGCAAGAATGAAACTCCAGCCTCCCCGAGCAAGGAGCGCAATAGCCAGGGGGACGGTACAATCACGCTAGACATGCTCCTGAAGAAAATAACAGAAGGAAACGAGCTGGCAAAGGCCACGAAGAAGACAGTAGACAGCATCCAGATGGAGTTAATAGCGATCAGAGCTGAGCAAAGCAGAGCCAATGGCAGAATAGACGAGGCAGAGAAAAAGGATAGGCCTGCTAGAGGATAATGCCAACATAACACATAAGGACCTGGGGCTGGTGATAAAGAGAACAACGGCGCTACAAAAAGCCATGGCGGAGCAAGAGGACAGGAGCCGCAAGGGGAACATAAGACTCTTGGGAGTGCCAGAAGAGGAAGAAGATACACCGGGGGCATGCGCCCTAATGCTGGAGTCTCTAATACCCAAACTCACCGGACTCAGCTTCGACAAACCGCTCGAGATCACCAAAGCATATCGCATACCGGCGAGAAAGCAAGCGAACAGCAACGCCCCTAGACCTATAATATGCAAACCCCTAAGAGAAAATCAAACTGATGCGATCTTTGCTGTAGCCAGGAAGGGCCGTCCGATGCTGGTAAACGGAAGCAAAGTAACAATCACCCAAGACTTCTCCAAACTAACAGTTGAGGCGAGGAAAGGCTTCCTAGCCCAGAGGGACCACCTGCGAAAAAAGAACATCGCCTTCACCTTTGCGGGCCCGTCCAAAATGAAAGTGACAGATAGGCACGGAAGCAGAATCTTCGATGACCCCAACGACCTACACAGATATCTACAAGGCCCGGAACCAGAAGAGATGGAGCTACCAAGCCCCGGGGCAAAGCGAAGGGCATCCTCGGACGAAACACACGAAGGGGGCGAATAGGAAAGGAATGCTCTGCGTAACACGCATGCGCAACCACGCACCGAGACTCTGAACTTAACGAACAAATCTACCTCAGACAATCGCACAACAAGCTACCTCATCAGAGCCACTGCAGCCACGGAAAGAAGGGGCAGAACACCAACGACCATATCCTTTTTAGCCAGTACCCGACCGAACGAAGTAACCGTAAGGGCTCGGGGCCAGCCCAACAACAGAGACTCAGCAAGGACTTGGGGGGGGGGAGTGTGAGGACCCTTGCTGTCGCACACCCGGTTTACTACTGACGGGGGGAGGGGGGAGGTGGGCGGGCAGGGGGGGGAGTGAAGCTGGCGGACATGACAGTACATGGTATAGCCACCATTTGTGTAATGAACAAGAGACCTCTACTCTTGCCTTTCTTTTCATACATCCTGTATCTTTTCCCTCTTTCTATTCCCATCCAACCCCCTGGGGGGGGCTGCAAAGAGCAAAGCACCAGCGACAACACCAGACCACCATGACAGACCCAACAAAAGCTGGCCTGTCCACTGACCTGAAGATAGTGTCCATGAACGTTAAAGGACTGAACCACCCAGTCAAACGAAGGAAAATACTAGAACACCTGGCCAAACTAAAGGGAGACGTATACATGCTGCAAGAAACCAAGCTCTCAGAAGAAGAAGCAAAGCAACTCAAAGCTAGATGGATAGGGGAAGTACTCTGCTCGCCAGCAAAGGGGAAAAAAAGAGGAGTTATAACGATCCTAAGCAAGAGGGCCAACCTAACAACACAAACAACGGACGCAGACGAAGACGGCCGCATGCTGATAACGAGGGTCCAGAGAGGGAGCAACAGAATTCATATGGTCAATATATACGGCCCCAATTCCGAAGACAAACAATTTTGGCAGGGAGTGGACAGCAAACTATCCGACCTGCCCCAAGAAGACCTCCTGATCGTAGCCGGGGACATGAACAAGACAATGGACCAAGCAACAGACAGGCACCCAAACAGACCGAGCCATAACTCCAACAACAACAATAACACCCTGAAAGACCTGTGCATCAAACAGCATCTAGCAGACCCATGGAGGCTTCAACACCCGACAGCGCGCGAGTACACCTTCTACTCACACCCACACAACTCCTACAGCAGGATTGACTACATACTGATGTCCAACACACACACGCACCTCATAGAAGAAACGGAGATAGCTCCAATTACCATCTCGGATCACGCTCACATAACACTCACTCTAAGTGGCAAACACAACGAAAACCCAACGAGGAGATGGAGGCTGAACGACGACATCCTCCAGAACAAAGAGAACGTTAAAGAAATTGAAGCCACAATTAAAGAATACCTCGAGCACAACGACAATGGCGAAGTAGGGAAGGACATCATATGGGACGCCCTCAAAGCGACACTGAGGGGGAAACTAATAAACATCAAATCCAGGATGAACAGAAGCAGAAACAAGAAAATCTCCGAGCTTGAAGAGGAGATAACAGCACTGGAGAGAGGTCATTGCGCAAACATAACAGACAAGAACACGCTCACCCTGCTCACAAAAAAGAAATACGAACTGAACAAGATCTTAAGTGAGAGGGCTGGGTCCTGGCTAACGAAGTTCAAATCAGTCAACCTATGCGCAGCAAACAAAGCAGGGAAACAGCTGGCATCGTACCTAAAGGCAAAGCAGAGGCAGCACACGATAGCAGCGATAACAGATCGAACGAACAAGTCCCACACAACGAACAAAGGAATACTAGAAGTCTTCAGACAATTCTACTAAGAGCTGTACACTGAGGATCAGACCCTGAGCAAAGATGCAGGACTAGATCTGCTCAACAACACCAATCTGCCAAAACTCAAGGAGGAGGAGAGGGAGTCGCTCGAAGCCGACATAACGGAAGAAGAGATTGGAACAGCCATAAGCCAACTGAAACAGAAAAAAGCGCCAGGGCCAGATGGATACTCCGCAGCATTCTACAAAACTTTCAGCGAACACATTAAAACACTAATGGCACAAACGTACTCGACATGCATCCACAACGGGAAGATGACGGAGTCCATGTGCGAGGCCAATATCACCATAATCCCCAAGGAGGGGAAAGATCCACAATACCCCCAGAACTACAGACCAATCTCGCTAATAAATGTCGACTGCAAAATCTACGCGAAGGTCTTAGCCAATAGACTAAACAGAATCCTGCCAGACATCATCCACACCTCACAAGTGGGATACATTAAAAACAGACTATCGCAGGACAACACAAGGCTACTGTGCCACCTAATCAACCACACAGCAAGTAGCAACGAACAAGCAGTCATGATAGCGCTGGATGCGGAGAAAGCCTTTGACAGAGTCTCGTGGCCCTTCTTGAGAAACTGCATGGGAAGTTTCGGACTGGGGGAAAAATACACGGCAATGGTCATGGCCCTCTACAACAAACCGAAAGCAAAAATAGTGGTAAACGGGAGTGCATCCGAAACGCTCACGCTGGGAAGAGGCACCAGACAAGGATGCCCCCTCTCCCCCGGACTCTTCTTGCTCGCTCTAGAACCCCTGCTAGCCAGAATAAGGGACAACACAGGTATAGCAGGCGTCAAGATCAAGAAGAAGACTGTCAAACTAGCGGCGTACGCAGACGACATCCTAATCACAACAGCAAACCCCTCCACATCAATAAAAGCGCTCATGGCCACAATAGGAGAATACGCGGCAGCCTCAGGCTACAAACTCAACAAGGAGAAATCGGAGTGCAAGCCAATGAATGTCCACACCACAAGAGAGGTCCTAGGCGAATCCGGACTGGCATGGCAGACGAAACCACTAAAATATCTAGGACTCCACTTTGGAAGAGACCTCACATCAACGCTACAACATAACGAGGACCTCACACTGAAAAAAATAAAAGAAAGGCTGGAGTTATGGTCGCCAAAATACATAAGCTGGTGGGGACGAATTGAAACCATCAAAATGATGATAACCCCGGTGATAAACTACACGCTAACAATGCTGCCAGTCCCAATGACAGAGACATTCCACAAAAAACTAGACCAACTCATAAACATCTTCCTATGGAAAAACAAAAAACCAAGGATAAGCCTACAAAAACTAAGACTGACAAGGGACCTTGGAGGCCTCAACCTGGCGAACTTCAAAACATACCAAACGGCATGCCTGGCGAGACAAGGTATTGCCTGGATAGACGGCACACAAACATACAAACCAGTATGGCTAGAGGTCGAACAAGATATCCTGGGAGGGCTCAAGCCAATAGCCCTTCTAACAGCAAACCGGCACCCACTAAAGTCCAACGCCATACTGAAACACACGAGGGAGGCACTGATGAAAGTAGACAGACGCATGGCGCAGAAGCTGAAAAGCACAGCATGGGAATCTATCTGGTTCAACACAAAAGTAACCTATCATGGAGCGACATTGCACAATGACATATGGATCGAGAAAGGCATCAGCCTCCCCAACCAGACAGAAACCAAGCAAGGGCCGCTGACGTTCCAGAACCTACAGCAGCTACACGAACTCCCAAACCAAGAGCTCTACAACTTCCTAAAGATCAAGACAGCAATAACGAAAGCGAACTTAAGCAGAGGGGAGCCAGGCATCATCAAGTACCTGCAACTCCTCAACTCAGCAGGTCACCAAACTGCAAAGATATACAAGCTCCTAAGCCCCTCCACGCTGGCGCAGAACAAGAAAGCCACTAACGCATGGGAGACGCTCCTGGGCAGGCAACTGAATGAAATAGAACGGGCAAAAATGTGGAGCTCAGCGACAACAAGCAAAGTCACCCCACAACTAGCGCAAACAAAGTATTGGCTACTCCATAGGGCCTACTGGACGCCATCCAAGCTCCACAAGGTCGGCATCGCAGAATCAAGCAAATGCTGGAACTGCCAGAAAGAAGAAGGCACCCTCGAACACCTCATTTTCACCTGCGTGAAAGTCAAGAGGTTCTGGACACAGATCAACACCTTCTTGAACGATATGCTCAAAACCGACCTAACAATCAGCTTCGTGAGCCTGGCGACAGAACACCTAACCGCGAACCTAAAAAGTAGAGAAGAGAGAGAACTCCTAGACCTACTCCTCACAGCAGCCCTCAAAATAATCCTAACGAACTGGAAGAACACAGCCAAAGCGAACTTTAAAACATGGATTAATTGGGTCACTTTCCTGAGAGGAGCAGACAACATCACAGGCAACTTCTCGAAAGAACACAACGCCAAACTACACATGTGGCGCCCACTCGATGACCACCTGAGGAAACCCCAGTAAACCCCCCCCCTCTCTCCCCCTCTTTCTCTTTTTCTCTTCCTTCCCTTCTTCTAATTGAGGGGAAACAAACGATAAGAGCGCGCATCCACAAATGGACTGTTATAGAAAAAACCGCTATTGTACGCTCCACCTATATATATATATATTTTTGTATGGTTTTTATATGCCAATAAAAGTTTTTTAAATAAAAAAAAAAAAAACCAGCCCCTCACCGCCTCCCACGGCTGCCCACAGCTCTCCGGGACACCCGACACCTCACCTGCCGATCTCCGCTAGAAGGCTGCTGCCCGCTCTCGCCACGCGGTCCGGAATCGCGCCCCAGCTGCTCCGAAGGATGTTGCTCTCCTCCGTCGCATGGCCCAAGACCGCAGCTCCGGACTACAATACAGTAACCAAGTTAAACTAAAAAGGTGCGGTGTGGTGTCCGCCCGTCCGACGCAGGAGAGGAAAGAGACTGGGACCACGACTCCCAGAGCCTAAATAGGCCAGAATCTCCACCCTCTCCCGCACCGGACGGGCGTCACCCCTGACCCAGAAATGGATCCTGGCCGGTCGCCCATCGGGCGAGCCGCCCGCCTACTCTCCCCTGGGCGTGGCGAGGAGCCGGGAGGACGGGCCCTAAGTGCGCGCTCGTCGAGCCTCGCGCTTGGCAAAAGATGCACACAATAAAAACAAACTAAATTGTAAAACACACATATTAAAGAATAACAACCTCATATTAAAAAAGAAAGCAGATCCTTGTGCAAGTACAGGTATTGGGGTAACAGTCCCAAAAAGTGAGTTCTGAGTGCGTCATGTCTTGTAAGTTACAAACTACCCCATTTTTAAGCGAAAAAACTCACTTGTGTTGTTTTTTATTGACTAAAGTGACAGTGCAAGAGAGCTGATTTAACGTTAAATAAAGTGACAGTGCCAGAGTTCTAATTACAGGGGTATCAACAGGGTGGCAGATGATTAAAAATTTAAATCAACAATGTACATTTAATAAACAATGCAAGGTCAATGATTAAGAACAATAAAATGCCTATTTGTCAAAAAACAAACTCCTTCTCTTAGCTAAAGTACTCTTCAGACAACTAGCAACTGCATAGCAGACATTACAATCGTTAAGTTGCAGTAAATAGAAGAGAGCCGATTTGGACTTAAAGAATTTGTGTGTGTGCAGTAGCGGTAATAAAAACGTCCTAGTAAGCAGCAGATAAAATTGACAAAAAAAGACAAAGTGTAAAATGGTTTGACTAGATTGTTCATCACATGGACAAATGGCAACAGTGTCAGAGGATTACTGTCCTATGGAAAAACATATTAACGATCGAAAAGAAAGCCTAAATCTTGCCAACAGATTTCTTTCACAAACGTTGGTCACGTATAATAAATACGGAGCAATTGTTGAAGTCGCTTGAATAATGGAATAATCACTAACTGAGGGTTTGACCACTTCCAATAGTTCCCTAGAGATTTGTTTGTGCTTGCAAAAACTATCCGGGCCCACTTTCTGTCCTTTTTTTCGATTGACTTGCGTTGCTCAAACAGTGAAGCACAGCCAAATGCCGAAAAACTATTTTTAATATATTGTAACCATGGAATGGTCAAGCCACGGGCGCAAGTTAGACAATCTCTGGTAACAGCCCAATTGAAATCAGCATCTTGGTTGGACCAAATTGCGCACCAGAAAGCCAGGGGGGCAGCATTGATGATATCTTGGACATACTCCATGCCTAGCTCCAGGTTAAGGGAGGAATGGGGGGATGAGGGAGGGATGCCTAGTAACCGGCGGCAGAATCTATTCTCCTCTATCTAAATCACATGTACATCCCTACAATCCCAAATACCCATTCCATATATTAAAATCGGCAGGCATTTCCGGTTGTATATTTCTAGTATAGGAGCAATGGGCTTTTTACCAATACACATGGCAAGCGAGAAAGTAGTGTCTACAGCTTGAGTATATCGGGTGATTCTATTTTTAACGCATGTGAGCCAAGTACAACCTTCATCAATCTACAAGCCTAAATAGGGAAAGAAACTGACCCTTTCTATGTGTTTGCCCTCAATGTTTAGGGTGCAGGTTTTGGTATTTCTTGGGCCACATATCATTGTGAATGTTTTCTTTAAATTTTGCTCCAGGCCCAGGTCTTTTATGAAGCTAACATTACTGACACTAAGCTTTTTAAGTCTGTTGGCAGTCCTTGCCAAGAGAACTGCATTGCCAGCATATAGCAGTGCCGGTACAGCCTTTTTCTCCACAAAAGGAATGTCCACCACAACAGATACCAATGTTTTCTCCAGGTCGTTCATACAGAGAAGAAAAAGGATTGGGGTGAGGACGCAACAGTGGTGCACCCCACGCTTGATGCTGAACGGCTCTGTGCAGTTGCCAGCGCTCCCAAACCTAACTGAAGCTGTATGGTGGAGGTGCTTTAAGAAATGGCTTTGCAACTTGGATACCAATATCATGTGCAACAGATCCACATAAATGCAGAGTACTGAGGTGCAACTTAGAGGCACAAAGTGCTGTATAAATATAATGTCAATGCAATATGATCCTTCAAGGATCTGTTCAACTGGAGAAACTGAATGTAATGTGCTTCTAGACTAAATATAAGTAGTCTGGAGATATTTGTTTGTGCAGAGCTTGATCTAAAAAAGGGGTTTTGATCTTCTGTCCCCTTGGGTTGGGGAGGGGCTAAAATACACAACAAATAAAGGGATACTGCAAAAACGCACTGATATGGAAAGGACATTTCTCATTCACTCCATACAAGCAGGACCGTCTGCTAAGGCTCAATCACAGGCAACAAAAAAAAGACAATTGTTGCCAAAAATGAACAAGCATTTGCAATGCAGTAGGTCTCGCATTCACGCGAGTACGAGCCACCGGCACTGCAAACGACAATCCCTCCTACCCACGTTTTGGTATTTCGCTCTTGTGGCTTGTTTAAAAAGTGTAAATACTTGTGTTATATTGTAAAGCACTTTTAATAATTTTACCCCAGCCTGGTGTATAATTCAATGTGAGCATATCTGGTGATGGTGGATAGTGGGCATTTGAAGGTGGGAGTGACTTGATAAAAGTGCACCATCCCAGCCTGAGTATGGTTGAAAATGTACTTGAGTCAATTGCAAAAGAAAATTCGTCTCCAGGATAGAAGTGAGTGGGGACCTTGGTTGGGGGACAGATAGCAAGGGTTTCTCCACAGGATAAAAGTATGCTCCCCATGGGAAAAATAATACTTTTTTTGAGACTGGCTGCAATTACATTTATGTGTAGTTCTCTCCAATTTCCTTTGAGTAGATGCAGTTATACATTCGAGGAAGCCAAAATGACATGTATTCTGTCTTTAAAACCGGGCATTTGCAGTGTAAATCTGGAATGTTGGCATGTTCTGATTTGTTACCTTTGCCTCAAATTCTAAAGCGCTCTGCTATCCTTCGAGATCAAGTTTGCGCTATATAAAACTTTATGAATAAATGTAACCAGTCACACATAAACACCCATGCTCTCTAAAATGACCCACAGCTTTGAGCAGGAGACATAATCAAAGGCGCTTGACAGGTCCATAAAGGCCAAATGGGTAGAAACACCCTTGGCGTATTTGTATTTTGCCACAATGAGATGAAGATTAAGGCACTGTTCAATTATCCCGGGAACCCTTTCAGAACCCATACTGGCTTGGAGCAAGTATACTGTTGGCATTAATCCAATCAAGTAGGCAGTCCAGTACAACTCTCCCAATGATTTTTTCTGAAGAATCCAAAAGGAATATCGGTCGAAAGCACTTAACATTATGCATGTTTCCTTTTTTTAAAAACAGGGACAATTATTGATGAACGCCATGACCTTGGCACCCCCTGACTGCAGGCAGAGTTGAATACTGAAGTGAGGACCGTGGTCCAGAACACTGGGTCTTCCCTGAATAAATCAAACGGGATGCCATCTGGAGCCTTCATGCATCTACTGTCTACAAATGCTTTAACTCGTCTACCCCGGCAAACATTCTGCCGCGGTGCGGGCGTTCTAAAGGGTGGGAGGAGCTGTGTCGGCCAACGGTCGTGCGCAGCACCAGGGAGGTAGCTCTGGCCGACGGGGGCTCGGAACGGGTTTAAAACCTCCTTCTCACTAAAAACAAGTTAAACCACTTGGATGCTAAGGTACCTGATATTCTCCCATGTAATTTCCATTGAAATCAATGGAAACTCCATGACGAGTTACCCTTGTCATTAGCATCCAAGTGGTTAAGCACGTTGGATTCCTCAACACTGAGGCATTGTCAGCCTTGCAGTTGGTAGAATACAACTCAGAGAAATGTGCCAACCATGCTTTGGCCGAGATATGGACTGTTACTTTATCTGGTGGTAATATGGGGGATGTAACAGACCGCACTGCGTTCCAAAAAGCTTGTGGGTCTTTAGATTGGCAGGCACCCACAATAGACTCCCATTTCTCCTCCTTCATGGCCGACTTCCTTCTCTTACTGGCTTACTCAAATGTCTTTCTACTTTCAAGGATCACAGTCTGGTCTCTGGGAATTTGCTTTACGGGCCTGCGTAACAAATCATTGGCTGCTCTACATGCTTTGTCAAACCATGATTTGGCATGTCGATTTGGCATGTCGACATGGCTGGGCAATGGGTCTAGAAAGCATCACTTTTATCCTTGATAGAAGATTTCAGAAATAAGTTAAAATGAGAACCGGGTCACAAGGTATGCGATTGCAGCTATTCACCAGGGCAGTACTATTGCATACAACCTGAGACATAATACTCTTCAAGTTCAGGGATCGCCATAACACCCTAAGCCCGGCGTTCGTACTAGAAAGGACCTGGGGAGGCACAGACTTCAACTTATATTTCACATGTGGCAGCAGTATCTTTGTAGAAATTGGGTTGTGGTCACTATAGATCTGGATAAGGACCTCTCAATTATTAATAGTCGGAAACATACTCCAAGAAGTAAAGATGTAGTCAATGGTGCTCCCAACACCCCGCCCTATGAAAGTTGGAATATGACGGTCAGTAAAGTTAGGAACCTTGTTGACCAGGCCACGTTCTGCCAGGAGGGAAAATAGGACCAGCCCCCCACTGTTCATCACATTACAATCAATATCTTGAGCAATTGGTCAAAGGTGGTTGGAGATTGAAACAGCGGGTGCCCCAGTTTAGCGTTGAAATCCCCTGTCACCATCAACTTAAGGGGGCTTCCGCCCGTGCCTCTTTCTCCACAAGTATGTCACTCACTACAAAGAGACCTTGGAAATTACAATCACCCTTAAACGAAAAATTGTTGTTATGGAAGTTTACCAGAGAGATCTTATGGATTTAATTCCAGCTAAGGCAGAAAGCACGAGCTTCCCCCTGTTCCTGATAAAGCGGAAAAACTGATGAGCCAATATTAACTTTAAACCAGGCAGTCAATCCCACTTTAGCTCTGCCCAATGAGGATGGGATCGCAGGCAAGCTAAAGCCCATAAAACCATTGAATACTATTTCATGTACCTCCCAAGTTTCCTGCATGAAAACTACATTGAAGTTAGCAATAAAAGATTGCCATCCATCAATCGCGATTTTGGAGGCTAAACACGCAATGTTTCAGCGTAAAAAATGTGTACATGCTTTGTATGTAGGAGCTTCATCACTGGAAGCGTTCGCACCTGGCCCTATGGGAAGAGGATTCGGTGTAGGAATGGTAGTCAAATGGCCAACAGGGATAAGACTATCAAGTGCCCCACCCTTATCCAAGGCACCAGGCCCTTTACGGGGATGGTTCAGTACTGGATTGGTAATCAATTGGTCCACAGAGATGGAACTATCAGGTGCCCCACCCTTCTCCGGTGCACCAGAGCAACCAGGCTCCTCACTGAACCGTCAATCGATGTCCTCCAACCCAGCCAAGGCTGAGAATCTATTATTCAGGGGGACTATCGTTTGAGGGGGGGGAGTCTAGGCAAAACACTCTTTTGTGTAATCAATCCGTCAGGAATACAGGGTGGGTTAACAAGATGCTGATAGAAAAAGCCAAGTGACAATATCTTGACAGGATTAGTTTTAATCATTCCTATACTTGCTTTACGCAGTATTTCCTGAACACCATGGGTGTATAACTACACCCACCAATCTTGAGCTATGAGTAAAGAATGGAAACCTTCACATATCTCCTCCTTTGAAAAAAAAATATGGAGTAGCCTATTAAACAATGTGCAATCAATATGCAGCTGCACTGTGCCTTAACAACATAGCAGCACAAACCTGCAACTTGCAAAGAAAACATCTATAAGTAACATACATTAAATTGTACATGAGAGACAACCTAAACTCTGCAACAATCATGCTACCTTTATGTGGCCTCATTAACATTTAGCGGGAGGCATGCATTGCAATAACACAAAACAATCAACATATTACATGTAAAACTTTGATTTCTTTGGAGCAGGTGTAACATATCTTCACTGATTATGTAGCATGCGAAAAGTTGGCAGGGACACATTAGAGACTGAAGCAGACTGAAGCAGTGTTATCTCCATTAGACTGAGCAAGGGAATCATTCAGAACAATTTAGGGCTAGTACTTTTTTCCACCGCTGAGGTCTGTTCTTCTTTAGACACTTTCACTGTTTGTGCAAGTATGTCTTTTATGGCTTCCATAAATTCGGTGTTACTGTCAATACAGTATTTCAAATTGGCCTGTATTGTAATTAACTGTTTTTGGATGTTTACGTTACTGCCTATATATGTTGTGACTGATGTTGACAAATTATTAATACTTTTGCCTATTTGCATCAACTCATGCAATGTGGACAAGTTGTCCACATGAGAGGTAATGTGGTGTTTATTCATTGCAACTGCATGTCTGTGTATTAAACAATTCATTGACTCCATCAATAGACACTGCTTGTCAGTATTTTGGACTAATTTGTCTTAATTCTCTAAAACATTGACCACCTTAAGTTCATTGCCCATTCGACCCGGTATGGCTTTTCAATCCTATCATTCATTCCAAAGAGTTGACTCTTCCTACCTCTTCTGCCCATTTTGCTGGTGTCACCCGTTACAACAGTCAGATTTCCTTGACCCTCTACCCTTTGCACTACTTGTATCTCTAAGCCTTCTCACATCCCTTTCATCTTTCTGACTTACTTCACTAATTTCACCCACTTCACCTTGTAGATTGGGTGCAGTTTGAATAATGTCTTTAGATTTACAAATGTCAACATTCTTAACAGGGTATGCATCTTGCACTATCAGTTTTCAGTATCACCACACTCTGGCAGGATTATTTCATTTTCAAAGTCTAAAACATCCTGTACGTTCTTCGGAAATGTCGTACTTGACAAAGGATTTCCCTCTCTGTCTCAGACATCCAACATCATAGCTTCATTTTCGTTTTTAAAAAAAGTCAGATTCACTGCTCTATTGAGGACCAGCTTTCATATAGTCATCGGGCACTTCCTGCCCGATGACTATCTGGTCTCTAATGGGTGCACAGGCTGCAAAAAATATATAGAAATCAGTTACCAAGAAAGTTCATAAAGTGAAAGCTTTTGAAGAGTGTTTAACCCCTTCGGTGCTCATGACGGAGCGGTTCCGTCATGAGCGTCGGTTGAGCTGTGCTCATGACGGAACCGTTCCATCATGACCACGCCCGTTTCTATTACGGCCCAGCACCGGAGGGGGAAACGCGGTCGCACCGAAAAGGTTAAAGTTATGTAGGTGTCTGTGAAATGTGTGTAATATGTTTCTGCATAATTATGTGAAATTTCTGAAAAATTACATTAAATTATGGATAGTTACATGAAATGCAAGACCGACATTTGGCACTATAGGGTAGCACAAATTGCATGCTTGCTTCCATTTTTAATTAGATGACTCATTGCTGACTAAATACATAATGGTATCTCAAAACAAAAGGAGAGATAGGGTAGTGGGATACTCTAACACCCCAGTATCAATCTAATAAACAAAACAAGAGTATTCCAAGGCAATAAAGGAGACCAACAATATGGAGCAAGGAACGACTTCACTTAAGGCGTTTTAGAAGAAAGCCCTCACTCACCACCTAGTGATGACATGCTTCATCATCGGGCCCCACAGAGGGGATCTAGCATCCCCTCTGTGTGCTGCAACGCCAGATCTACTGCGGAGCGGGTAGTGGGTAAGGACAGTGATGTGCAAAGAATATTAAGTGAGTGATGTGAGGTTTAAAAAAGTCTGTAGTGTATCAAAATTAATTTTATTAGGATCACTAAGGACTTATCAATAAAATGATGTGTAGGAAATACGTCCACAATTATTCAAGTGGTAGTTTCCTTAAGTCAGTCGACATGTTTCAGCCACGAAACGGTGTGAATTTACCTGGCATTCTTCAGGACTTGGTGTGAGTAAACCCTGGCGGTATGGACTCGCTAAGGTCCACCCTTACCTAGGGACGTGAAAGTGAAAATAAATAATGAAAAAGTGCAAAAAATTAGAAAGAAAAGCTGTCTTTCTAATAACTCCTGGTTTAGGAGGCTTCCGAATTTACGGTTTCTGCACTTTGATAGTGTGATGATTTCACACCATGGGTCACAGGAGGGGGGTGGAGGCGTAATCGGCACACCGCCCTCGACGCTCGGCACCCGCGGTATACCTGTAGCGACCCTCTGCTGGACCCCATCTTCGGGGTCCAGCAGAGGGTCGCTACAGGTATACCGCGGGTGCCGAGCGTCGAGGGCGGTGTGCCGATTACGCCTCCACCCCCCTCCTGTGACCCATGGTGTGAAATCATCACACTATCAAAGTGCAGAAACCGTAAATTCGGAAGCCTCCTAAACCAGGAGTTATTAGAAAGACAGCTTTTCTTTCTAATTTTTTGCACTTTTTCATTATTTATTTTCACTTTCACGTCCCTAGGTAAGGGTGGACCTTAGCGAGTCCATACCGCCAGGGTTTACTCACACCAAGTCCTGAAGAATGCCAGGTAAATTCACACCGTTTCGTGGCTGAAACATGTCGACTGACTTAAGGAAACTACCACTTGAATAATTGTGGACGTATTTCCTACACATCATTTTATTGATAAGTCCTTAGTGATCCTAATAAAATTAATTTTGATACACTACAGACTTTTTTAAACCTCACATCACTCACTTAATATTCTTTGCACATCACTGTCCTTACCCACTACCCGCTCCGCAGTAGATCTGGCGTTGCAGCACACAGAGGGGATGCTAGATCCCCTCTGTGGGGCCCGATGATGAAGCATGTCATCACTAGGTGGTGAGTGAGGGCTTTCTTCTAAAACGCCTTAAGTGAAGTCGTTCCTTGCTCCATATTGTTGGTCTCCTTTATTGCCTTGGAATACTCTTGTTTTGTTTATTAGATAAATACATAATGGTCAAAACAGAAGCACTGCAACAAGCAGCCACTAGAGTTCTGGTCATTTGCAGTGTTCTCTGCTAAATATTTGCTGTGTATGATGCTTAATTATGTGACATGGGATAATACATTAATTTTGGAAATTTTGCTTAACAAGCGTAATGTAAAAATTACCAGAATTAGGCAAGGTTACTCTCACGTAGTGGAAATTTCACTAGAGCCTATAGTTGTTTTACCATACGGAGAAGGAAAAAGGCTTACCTGGCTGTTAATGTTCTGTGCGTTCCAGGGTTGTATTAATTCCATCTAGTCCTTCCAAAGTAGCAGGATCCATAATCTCCAACACTTTTGATACAACATTACGAAGGTTAGGCTCCAAGGGATACCCACCACCTGTTTCTTTAGCGTGCTGCTTTGCCTTGCAATAATCTTCACTAGCTTTCTTGCACAGTTCATTCTATCTCTTTTTAATATCAGTTGCAAGGCATTTGGTAATGGATATGGCATTAATCTTTTGCAGGATATTGTCCCAGATACTGTTTTCAATGTGCAGAAATGTACAATGGAACTGTGCAGCCAATAAAACTTCATAGTTTGCCAGGACAGAGTCAACAAGCAGTTTCAAAGATTGTTTGGAGCATGTACCTTTCCTTTTTTTCATATACTTTTGCAGTGGTGCTTGCAAATATATTACCTTGATCCCAATAGCTTTTTTTCTGATCTGCCAAACAAGCCTCTGAACAGAAATCTTTCTCTGTTATCTTCTTTCCCAACCAGGCTTTTCCAGCAGCAACTGAATTTAGAATGAATTATTGGGAGCAAAGTTCACTGGCCTGATTATCAGTCAGCATACATAAATGTAAACACTAGTGACACACTTTGCTTTTACCTCCATAAATCTCACAAAGACACATTTGCAACTATTCCTAATGGTTGCTAGGCAAGCCCTTCTAATCAAGAGAACAGCAACTTCTCACTGAAGACTTTATTAGAACCTTTAAAATAGGTTCATAAATAACACTACACTTCTGATGCCAAACTGTCCAAAGAGAAATAGAGAAAATTAATATCACTACAAATTGAACAAAATGCTTTCTTAAATTAAACTCAGATAAAACAGAATTTCTGATGATTTCGAGAAATTATTCTTCTATAATTTTTCCTTGACTTCTGGCCAGAACAACAGAGACCTCCTCCCTCTCGGGACCCTGAGAATCCGGTTCCGGGCTTCCAAGTTGACCAAGTTCTGAATTTGCCTGGACAGGTTAATAAGCTATCTTCCTGTTGTTTTAACCTAAAGTGAGCACTCCTAATGCAAGGATAATTAGCCCCCGGCTAGCGAATAGGGAGTTGAAGAGCCGTAATTGGAGAGTAGTGGCCCCTCAGCCAACTTGGCCCCAGTGCCACAGTACCTCCTGCACCTCCGACAGCTGCGTCCCTGTAGCCATTGGACAAGTTCAATTGAAGCATTCCATTGTTATCATCGTTTGTAATCCTTTATGGGTTCCGGAGTAGCATGTACTCGCTGAAAAAAAGCACGTCAACACCCCATCAGGGGTAACAAGCGCTATATAAATACAAACCTTTTCCCCTCTTCTATCCCTCCGCTATCCTTCTGAATCCAAATAACTGACTCACCTATCCACCACTCAAATTAATTTCATATTTCACTATACTAATTCAACACTAATCCTTTTTGGGTTCCAGAGTAGTGTGCCACTTGCGCCGAAAAATCGCTTTGACGCTTTGTCTGGGGTAGCAAACGCTATATAAATGCAATTGCAATACAATACAATCCCTATGGGTTTTGCATGCAAGCATTACATATGTTCAGTAATGGGTAGATTGCGACTCTCAGCTGCTGTATTTTTTTAAACTTTATTTGGTGAGAGCTTCAGTTCTGTCTTTCTTCCTTTCACTGTTTTACACAATATTTTATAATTAACGTTAAGAAAAAGCCTAGGGTCTATGCCTCTAGCCATGTGTGCTAACATTACCACCACATTTTATTTAAGTTTAGCTGGAAAAAAACATAATACTCTGATAGACAGGATTCACGTGTAGACTGCATGTATCAAGAATGTGTTATCTACACCCAGGTAACAGCTTCTTGGAGCACATTTTCTGGCAAGATTGCCAGAATACACAGCTTAATAGACAGGCATTTATGGTAGATGACGATCGGCTGGACCAAAACATCTACCATATCCTTCTCTGCTGCAAAAGTATATAATCAATTGAGGCTCTAGCTCAGACGATGCTAGTATACTTTAAGCTAAGTATTATCATTAACCATGAAATGATTGTCATTATCAGAATTGAAAAATGGCTTGTGCAGCTTTTCACAAACCGGAGGCCACATTTAGGAAAAATTGGCATATCGCAAGTCTTTTTGCTGCGCTGCCCTACACCAATTTGAAAGGGAAGGAATGTACTGTATTTACGAGATGCAGTGCATTCCTGTCCTTTCAGCCAACTCTGGCACACAATTTGGTGCCTAGCACCAACTCGGGCATCCTTGCACAATGGAACTAGGGTGTCTGCATTGTAAGCAGCATTGTTTTTGTGCAGGAAGGGGAGCCTTACTGCACAAAAACAATCAATGCAGAATGCAGCACACATGGAAAGAGGAAAAAAAGAGAAGAAATGAAAACCAATCTCCTCGTTACACCTGCTCTGGGGAGGCGTAAGGTTTTGCAGCTGCCTCAGGTTTACGTGATTTTTGTAAATCTGGGGCAGTGTCAGAATCCATGGGTGTTGCATGGGAGCACCCACCACAATGCCCATGGAACGCCACCTTGACGAAGAGTAAGGCAACCCAAGGTTTTTGCGCTGCCTTGCTTTACTCCATATCTATGATTCCATGCAAAGCCACACAAGGTGGCTTTGCGTCACCTCATAGATATGAGTGAGAGTCCTGCATCCCCGGAGCGTCCAAAAAATTGATGCTTCGGCGGCGCAGACCTCTTGTACATGGAGCCCCCCAGTACGTACTTGAATTCCATCTGTTTTAAGCATTTAATAGCCTGTATTCTGCAAACATCATCTTCTACTTGGTGGTAAGTACAGCCAGTAACACGACTCAGGGAGAAACTCAATGGGTTACTGCACTGGTGGGGAACACCTCTGGCAGAATACATAACTGGGTTTCCATCCACCAGTGTGAATATAATTTGCACTGGAAGAGCCTGAAGCAAATAAGGACCACCCATGGTCATCATCAACTTCAGCCCTAGATTATTCCTACTCCTCTCGACCTCAATGCACATTTGAAAACGCACCTCCACAGTGGATGGAGGCATGGAATCTGGAGGACCTGGACCCTTACAAGCAGGCCCCCAGAAACCTCATGTCTGCTCCCTAATCCTTCAAATTGGCCTAACGCTGTGGTCACTTCACCTAACTTAAGCCCCACACAACAGCTGTCCCTCGTCTTCGGACCCCACAATAATACATTACAGCCTCTCCACTTCCATGTTTGCCTCCCATTTCTCCTCCAAAGGTCAACAATCAGAACACGTTCCCCATCTCCTCATGCCACACTCCATATTCTTAATCTCACCTACCTGCTCTCCCAATCTGCGTTTATCGACTCCTTTTACCACACATCCCAAACTGAGTACTTCTCTCAATTCCCATCTGTTGATCCGTCCGGCTCTCCACGTGACTCACGTCAACTTTTCATGCTGCTTGCTATCTTTTGCAGAGGATATTTCTTCTTCTTCAAACTCACCGACCAGTGTCTCCTCAGCTACATATTTTCAGTGCTTCACATCTTCAGTGATTATACTTCTGCTCAAGTAGCAAAACTCAACACCTTTTGCTAGTGCCTATTTATTTTTATTTTTTTAAATAAGTGCAAGGGCACAACGTATTTCTTGGAGTCTGCTGCAGGTGCTACTAAATGCACCTGAATAACAATCCAACTAGTCTTGATTTCACCTCATGCCTCTTTCTTCCATCATCCAGTGCCGTAACGCAATATGATGCCCACCCACTGTGGAATGAGATGAGGGGTCAGAGTCTCCCCTATCTCACAGATATTCATTGGCTCAGGCTGAATGGGGACCCCCCTTGAGTGGTTGGGGCCACTTGGAGTGATGGGGCATCCCTGTTCTGCAGTGGCTAAAGGGGCCTGCATTATGCCACTGCTATCACCCTACACCGGTCTCTGTAGCTCACTCAGTCTTGCATTTCTGCTTTCTCCCTGTGTCACTGTTATCCTATATTCCCATTTGTGTTTCTCAGTTTTCAGCCTTTTCTCTCTCTTGGTCTGTGTCAAAGTCTCATGAAAATAAACCCCTCATCCCCAAAATAAGGGCCAGGCCCACCACCAACAACCACCAGCACAAATTAATCACTGTCTTTTACCCATCAAACTATAATGTTGCATCTGTCTACTTCCTTTCTTCTTTAAGGCAATTAAATGCCTGGGGGGCGATTTACAAGCCCTTGTGCCGCCGGTGCATTACTTTTTGGGACACATTTTGCTGCCCCACAGTTACTAGGATATGAAAAGCCACCCTGCGTGGCTTTTTCTGTCCTTGTAAATACGGCCCCTTCACACGCAGCACTTTGCATGACAGGGGCGTTCCATGGGTGTTGCTGTGGGTGTTCACCAGACACATTTCCAGATTTACAAGAAATCGTAAATTTGGAAATGCGTCTGAATGCTACGCCTCCCCAGGGGAGGCGTAGGGAGGCTCAACGAGGAGAAATATATTCATTTCTCCTCATTTTATTTTCACTTTCTATGTGCGCTGCATTCTGCAGCACACATAGAACAAGGAAATAAGCTCTAATGATTGTTTATGTACAGCTCTTGTCCCTTCCTGCACATAAACAATCCTTTAAATAAGTGACGTTTTAGAAGTTCTATGTGTGCTAATGCAGCACACATAGAAGTTGGAAAACGCCATTTCTGATTGTTTATGTGCAGGTAGGGAACCCTACCTGCACATAATTAATCATCCCTATGACGTAGGGTGCCTGCGTCGGTGCATGGCAGCAGGTTGTGCACCAGCGCAGGGGGAAGCACAGAGATGCAACATCTTGTTGTAAATATGTTGCATCTCTGTGCTTCCACACTAACGCAGCGCGGGTAAATGACTTGTTGCACCGCGCCGCGTTAGTTTATTGTAAATCTGCCCACTAGTATTTATTCAGCTCACTCCCTACCTCACTTCTGCAACCTCATTACCTCTAAACATTCACGATCAACCAACTTCATTCCAATAATTTTGCTCCTACACCAGTGTCCTCCTTTCTCCTTTCTTTCCATTATTACACCTGCATGCTGCTTTATCCTCACCCTCCTTGGTGTCTTTGTAGCATTCGACATACAGACTCAGAATTGCGGCTCCCATCCAGCAATTCCATGTATCCAGCCTTTATCCCCTCCTCAACCTTTTTGCTCCGCCTCCCTCCCACCAGCTCTGTATACAGCGCTCTGATGCTTTATAGCTAGGTTTCCGCTATATAAATCCCCATATACATGTAGCAAAAATAATCACCCTCTGCACCATGTCAGGTACTCTTGCTGCCTTGGACTTCACTGGACTTTATCTCCTTTCCATCGACTGACTTCATAGGGAAGCACCAGGAGCCTGTGCAAACTCTACCCTGTAATGCACCCGGTGGACTGTTTGGTTACCTATCCTTGATGCGAATGTCCAGGTTGGTGCTTTTTGATATCTGGATTCCTATAAATCTGTGTATGCACTGCGCCTCATCTTCCATCTCCTTCCTTTTCCATACACATCTGACCCATGACAGCATCCGCGTAGTCTATTGTTAAAATGGAGGATAGAAATGGGTATATCATTGGAACTCACACATGGGCATATTCACAAGACCCTATCGCCACCACAACGTCACTTTCAGTGATGTTGTGGTGGCGATAGGAGCCTCGCCTTATGTACAAGGCAGCGTTAAGCCATTTAAGGTGGCTTAACGCTGCCTTGTGATTAGGCCCCCTTTCACGCTGCATTTAGTGTGAAAGGGGTGTGCCATGGGTGTTCTGGTGGGCGTTCCTTCGCTACACCCATTGATATTTACGCTGCCCCCTATTCAGCAGCGTAAATAGGAGCTAACGCCAAACTTAAGACCAGGAAAACCCTGGTCTTAAGTTGGCAATACGAGGAGATCCTCGTTTTTGCATTTTCCATGTGAGATGCCTTGTGTAGCACACATGGAAAATGCAAAATGCCATGTTTTTTTTGGAACAGGAAGGTGTCCCTTCCTGTACATAAACAAATCTTTTTTTTAAAAATGCTGTTTTGTAACTTACATGTGTGCTGCATACAAACTGGCATTTTAGGGTTGTTTATGTGCAGGAAGGGACACCTACCTGTACATAAACAGACCTCCCTGCTTGCAGACACCCTTGCACTCTGGTGAAAGGGTGCCTGTGTTGGCGCTAAGTTGTGAAACAGCACCATCGCAGGGGGGGAAAGCAAGGCTGCACCATGTCCTTGTGGCAGAGAGAGGCATTAAGCCAAGAAGCCTGACGCCTCTCTCCGCCACTTCCTTGTGAATATCCCCCACAGATTTCATAGTTACCTGGTCACGATTTACCTTTTGACTGCTGCAATCCGATCTTATATTGAGTTTCAGCAAATATTTATCATTTGCATATCACCAAACAAAGTGTTTGGATTTAATTTGATCATATTTAAATCTTTGTTTCCATTGCATTTCAGATTTACAATAAATGTGCTTCATTTGGGATTTTGTAACTACTGATATATTCTGACATGTATGTACAGTTAATTTACATGTATTTAAATACATTTTGTTGTGTTAGAAAAATAATGATATTGTACAGCCTTTTGTTTCCACTACCTGTACCCTAGCAAGAGCTCACCTAGTTCACTTTACAAAATCCCATAACTCTGCAGTGAGGGAAAAAAGAAAACACCAATCTCCATGTTAAAAGAATAAACTGCAATGTATTAGAAGACATAACCTGACATTGATCTCTCCCTTTGAACGTACAGCAAATGTTAAAATAAAAAAACACATTTTAAAGGCTTCATTATTGCTTGTTCGCCATCTGAACTCCAGCATGATTATTTTGAGGGCTCTGAAGCATCCTTCCCCTGCATCCCTACTTTCTGTGGGGAACACACTTTTTATCAAGACTCAGAGCCCAAATCACAAAGCCATTTGAACACCGAGGCTCAAATTAGGTGTTCAGAGGGCAGGTTTTATAGTGCAGACTAAACTTTATAATTTGCAAATCATTGAATTACACGTTAAAATCGATTTTCTAGTTTGGTGTAATTTTATCTCGAAGGAAACATGATTCCAGGGGTGGAAAAGGCCTTTCCAGGATGGGAATGCATTGCAAACAGGTAAACCCTGACTATTGTGTTAGTTTGTAGGTATTCAAAAACTTTAGCAATGTACTTTCCAACCTTAGATACAATTAGAGATTTACATTGGTCAAGGGCTGGGGAAGCTGTGACAGCTACAGCAGCACAAGAGTACTCCAGAAAATCTTTATGATTTGTGAAAAATTCACAAATCTTTCACAAATCTGCTCCATACATAAGATGGAGTCTACAGGAGAACATTTCCATGCCATCGGCCACATCTTCCAACCGAGGGGCTTATTTAAGAATGGCTTGTTCCGCCGGAGCGTCGCTTTTTTTAATGCAGAATGCAGCATACATGAAAAGAGGAAAAAGGAGAAATAGAAATATTTCTCCTCGTTACACCTGCTCTGGGGAGGCGTAAGGTTTTGCCGCTGCCCCCGGTTTACATGATTAACCCCTTGCATGCTGCCGCGATTCTGCGCCTGTGCGGCACATTCCGATCGCGGGTGCGGTCATGACGGCCCCCAGCCGTCATCAGCACACGAGCACCGTACTGGGGGCCGTCATCAGCATGCAAGGGGTTAAGCAAATCTGGAGCAGTGTCAAAATCCACGAGTGTTGCGAGGGAAAACCCAACGCGATGCCCATGGAACGCCTCCCTGGCGGAAAGTAAGGCAAGGCAGCGACTTGCACTACCGTGCCTTACTCAGTATCTATGAGGCCATGCAGAGGGGCTTTTCATGTCCTCATAGATATGATTGAGTGGTTTGCACCACCGGAGCGTCAGAGAAAGTGGTGCTCTTGCGGCGCAAGCCTCTCATAAATAAGCCCCCAAGTGTTTTACAACTGAATGGAGATACCTGTGGAACTTCAAAGCTCATGTAATATACATGGTAATCATATTATTTCCAACCACGCTGTGCCATCAGCCAGGACTATGGATTGCCTGAAGGGCTTCGTCGGGTGGTACAAGTGGTTCTGCTGGGAAAGAAACATGAAATCTGGAGACTTTGGTCCATGAGACACCACAAGTATTGGGGGGAGCAGTGCACTGGGCACAGCAGCATGCCGGTGTCTACAGGAATAGTGCAGGTGGCGGTGCATGGAATTCCTGGGCATCTACAGGGAGCGGCACTGGGACTGTGTGTGGGGAACTGTGGACTTCTCCCCACCTCAGTACCTAAGGCATTTAGCTCAGGTGAGCGGCGCTATGCTTTAGTCTGTTGTCAGAGGATGTGATGTCTAAGCGGGTCTGTGTTTTTGGCTGTCATTTACTTTCAATGATAAATGGATGCCTTCTGGTACACCCTGTGACCTACGGCTGTTGTCAGGGGTTAGGATCTTGTATTTAATGTGAGCTTGATGTGATGTCCTCCTCTAGGTGGCATTTACTCCATTTTTAACCCGGCTGGGTATTATTGATGCTTTCCTACTTAAGCACGATATTTTGCATTAAGGCAATCATTTTTGTGGGACTAACCTGATGTAAGTCCACTTCCTGATATTACCCTAATTCCCTTTTAGGCTGTAGCTCTCTTGACGTCCGGAGCCCCAGGGCCCATTCTTTCTCCCTTTCTGTACGGTGCCACACTACTCACAGTGGCCATCTTGGTAATTATCTGAAATTGTTTTGTTTCTCCTACGAAATCCATCATTAGCTATTATGCCTTTAGCTCACTTCGATGTCTTTACTTATAGGTGCCCTCCTCCACTCCTTCGAACTCCCCTCCTCACCAGTCCTGATGAAGACCCCGCAGTAAGGTGCAAGTGTTCCTACACCCACTGGAGTCGAAACGTCGACATATTATTTGTTTGTCCTACCCAAATGCAACAGATCATTTTTGGCTGTGTTCAAATAATTGGGATAGGAACACATATATACGTTTTGAAGTAATTGATGGCGATATCAGTATGCCCATGTCATGTCAACTTACAAATGTACTTATGTGACCACATGTGTTCTCTTTAAACCTTCTCTATACCACCACAACCCTCACCAATACTATACCCCTTTCACCCCTTTCCCTTCTCACCCACGCCTTCACTTTGGGCAATTATGTGTTCTGTAATTCAAAAATGTATGCGTAATTAGTTTACAACTGAGGATGTGAAAAAAAAAACATCACTCATGTAATAGATTGTTATTAGTTTGATTTTTAGTATTTTTCTACTTTTTGTCTCTGTGGTAAAGAGATTTTGCAACTGGGACCCCTTTTATATGTACAACCTTTTCAATCGACATCTCATATTGGCATTCGTGTAAAGAACAGCCGCGGCCTGTGCAGGTAAAAGCAGGGGTGCCGGGTTGGGGTGGGGGGGAACTGGATTTCGACGGATGATGACGAGGCAAAATGAAATAAATAATTAATTGTCCTGCATTGTCGTCTGTCGAAATCCCCCTCACTCGGCCCCACCGCTCTACCTGCACAGGTTGCGGCTGGTAAAGAAGGACTGCAATGCAGTCAATCTTGGCAGATATCTGATCCCTCCACACCTAGCTGATCCTAAAGCCCACAAAATGGACGACCCATGCCCCAGCCAGCATAGGACACTGAACCGACAACATAAGACATGAACTAACAACACAATAAGGGGACCTGAGGAGGTAATCAGAGCTACCAGCCTCACACATATTATTACATGTGTGCATGTATCTCCCACACTTCCTCATCCATCATGTGCTGCATTCCAGTACATGGTACCCTCGCCTCGGTGGTCATCAGAGCACAGGACACGGAAACACTTTCCAGGTTTTCTAAAAGCAAAGACAACAATTTTTTTTCAGCCACACACCCACATGGTGCAGCATGCTAAGCCTTGTACAGGTGCTAAAGTGCCACATATAGGGTTGTAAGCGATCCGCAAATACCATAATATGGTACAATACAAAAGAAGTTCCATAAAAGGCTGTACAAGTTTGCTATATTCAGCTTCTGAAGGAAATAATTATTAAATGCCTTTCCTTGGGCTCATTCCAAAGTAAAGCTGTGCGGTGGGAGGGGCAGGGAAGTATTAAGATGTTATTGAGTCGTCTTGTTCAGCACAGAGATCACCTTACACAGACAATGGGGTTATTTACTTTCAGTTTCGGTTTCCGAACAACCGACGCGCGATTCATTTAGGTGTTCTTGTAAATCACGTGATCGTACCAGTGTTGCTAGGGAATGCCTAAATAGGGCGAATACGTAAAACGTTAATACGTGAAGATGGTCATCAAATTTGAACTGATTTAAGTGATTACTGTAACACTCACTCTACTCTCACCATTTTTTAAAACCATACAGAATTCGTTTGCAAAATGTACACGTGCATTGCATGCATTTTGCACAGGGATCGTAAACTTACACACGTTTACTACACATCGATTTAGGTTTGGGATTCATACGTAATTACACCCTTTGTATTCTAAGATTTTTTGGTTCTGTGCATACTTGTATTCTGGCTACAAAACGATTTGTGCGTGGGCCCCACAGTCTAAAAGTAGACACCGAAAACCGGTTTGGTCGAGCAACATCTTGTTACTCTTATTTCATGAAAATCTAGATTCTATAGGTCGCAGCAGGAGTGTCCTTAAAAAGCACGGGAATTTTTTGTTTCTTTTTCAGCCTGTAAGATACCCGAAGGTGTGCGCATTCATCTGTGCTTAAACCAAAATAGCACAGTTGAAATCGAATGTGTTAATTCTGAATTTCCACCTCACAAAGGGTCATATTTACAATAAGTGGTGCATCCCTGCATATCAGCAGGGATGCGCCACTTATTGTGCGCCATGCCTCCGCCACCATGGATGCGCCGCATTTACAATGCGGCGCACCATGGGGCAAAAACGGCACAGATGCATAACGCATCTGTGCCGTAAAAGTGGTGAATCGCTGGAGTTGCGTCGCAAGCGCGGCGCAGCCCCAGCAATGACCTGGGGGCCCCTATCTTGTTAATGCTGCGCCAATCCTTACGCCTGCTTCAAGCAGGCGCAGGGTTTTGACGCAGCATGGGCCCCAAAGTGACTGCGTGAAATCTTGTAGATTTCACTCAGCCACTTTTAGGAGGCGTTCCTGCGCCGGAACTCCCCCCCCCTGTACAGGAACGCCTCCTTCTGGCGCAGGGCTTTGCAACGTGATGCATCTCCCAGAAGCGTCACGTTGTGAATACTCCGCACCATGGCGCATCTTTTGCGCCGCCGCTGCGTCACAAAAGTGACGCAACGGCAGCGTAAAAGAGGCGCAAGGGGCTAGTAAATCTGCCCCAAAGTGTCTGCCAAAATCTCCGTTCTTCAGGGGCAAAACAATAGCAGTATCAGGGCTGAAGTTGCCCCCTAGCTCGCTGTTGTCAGGTCAGCACCTTTCCAGTACAGGGCTTTTATGCTGCTCATTGATGTATCAGTTATGTTATTCCCATGGGTTCAATCGAAGCAAACCAAAAATACAACTCCCAGAATGCATTAGCTTTCGAATGAAACAACGCCATAGAGCGACTGGCAACCGCGATCAAGGCCTAAACGTATTAGAGAGTTGAGATTTCCTGAATTAGACCCAAAACTATGGCGCAGTAGTTCAGTGGATTAATGCACATACTGTAGAGGTCTAGATTAAATATAAAGTTCTCGGGCACTATTCCAGTCGGTAATGGTCGGGCTGGAGGCATTCTGAAGTCAATAAAATTAGTAGTGCACAGTGTGATAATAAGGACATATGTATCAGGTAATTTAGGCTTCGGTGAGATGGCGCTGTATGAACGGAATTATTATTAATTGATCATACACGCCTCCAGAAACTATCCAAAACTCCCACTTTCAACATAATTTACAAAATGAACATCATACAGCCAAACCACCTCAAACATACCTGCAAATGGTGTGCTAACGAGTGAGGAATAGCGCCTAGTGGCACTCCAGCTACTACATAACAATTAACACTGAATTTGACAAGTACAGTTCTCTGAGGTAACCATGTAAAGAAACATAGGACTATATGGATCTCACAAATAAACAATACCTAATAGACAAAAAACACAAAATCACATCTAAATACTAGGATTAAATGGTTGGCAAGCAACACAAATGAAAATTATTGTAAGAGTGATGTTCCAACAGAAACACTATGACTTTGGATTTAAATATCATTAACATATTATGGGGTGATTTGAGTCGGCGGGAATCAGACTTCCACCCTGACTCTGAAAGCAAACACCAAATGGGTAAGATTAGTGTTTCTTGGAATGTGGCCATGAAATCATAATATAGGACAGTAGAGTGATTCACATAAACTTACAATGTTCAAATATTTGGGTCTATAATCTGATCTGGCAAATCTATTTCCCATGTTAATATACATTTTTTCTTTAGGCAGACAGGCTTAAATGGGTAAATTGGCTAACTCACCGAAGACGATTTCCTCTACAACCCCCAAAACCCTAACCCGCTCCAGCTCCGTGTCTTCCTAAGATAATACAGGATGGACCCGGCTTGCCTCACCAAGCTCTCCTGGAACGTTGCCCTATATCATTATTAGAGACAACCATGCCCAGGAATTGCAAACAAGTGGTACTTTTGCCCCTTTGGAAAAAGGCAACTGCTGATGGAAAATTATTTCCCCATCACTCTTCTTCTCTTGCTTGTAAAGTTTCTGGGAGCAGCAGCTGATATTCAACTTTGTGACTTTTTTGAAAAGAACAGAATTTTTGAGGGAAACAACCTTTACAACGCAACTTTTACAACGCACTACCATTACAACGAAACTTTTACAACGCAACATCCATTACAACACATGCCATTACAACGCAACCATTACAACGCATGACACTACAAAGCATGTCTTTACAACGCAGTCATTACAACGCATACCATTACAACGCATAACATTACCATCCAACACTTACCCTACTGTTGCACCCCCTGGAGTTAGAATAGTAATTTTTACCCCTACACTATCCAACACTTACCCTACTGTTGCACCTCCTGGAGTTAGAATAGTAATTTTTACCCATACACTATCCAACACTTACCCTACTGTTGCACCCCCTGGAGTTAGAATAGTAATTTTTACCCCTACACTATCCAATACTTACCAAACATGCAATGAAATGTTATGCGTTGTAATGGTATGCGTTGTAAAGGTATTATTCGTTGTAATGGAATGCGTTGTAAATGTAGTTTTTAAAATTTCGTTGTAATGGCATGCGTTGTAATGGATGTTACGTTGTAAAAAATGCGTTGTAAAGGTATGCGTTGTAAAAGTGTGCGTTGTAACGTCATACATCAATTTTTTATGACATTTACTCTTGCTTCCGACTTGGCCAGTGGCCTGAAACAGCTCTAGTGTCTCTCCTAGATGACCTTGGGCTTTTAGCCAACCAGGCCTGCTCCTCTGCCTCAGTCCAACTGGATCTCTCAGCAGCCTCAACACAGTCTCCCACTCCCGGCTACTGGAGCAGCAAAGGGGGCTGGTGTTGAGTGCAAGGCACTAACATGGATAGGGTTCTATTTATCTGGAAGATCGCAGGCTGTGCTGATGGGGCCTTTCAAATCATGGTTCAAGGGTGATTCATGGAGTCCCTCAGGGATCTGCTCTGAGACCCACACTTTTTAACTTGTCTCCGGAACCTCTGCCCAAGGTAATTTTTTTTTTCAGCTAGGGGTTTACATGCTATGTCAAAGACACTCAACTCAACTACTGGTGTCTGTAGCCTGGAAGTAGGAGAACTTTGCCCTTGTATTTAGGTAATGCATGTTGGAAGTGATGACCTGGATGCATACCAACTCTTTTAAATCAAAGTTGGATAAAATAAAAGGTCTGATGATTTCAGGAAATAATTCTCCTAGAATTTTTCCTCTTGACTTCTGGACAGGACAATTGGGACGGCCTCCTTCTCCTGTCTCTTAGGTTCAGGATATGGACTTTCAACCTGGCCAAGTTCTGACTTTGTCTGAGCAAGTAAATAAGTTATCTTCCAGTTGTTTTATCCTGAGACACGTCGTTAGATTCTTCTATTCTTACCAGCTCAGACTAAACCACTGGTAGTGTGAGTGACAACTTTTGAGTTGTGTCACACTGTAACATGTTGTTTCTGTCTTCCCCTGATTTTTGGTAAGCCAACTGGAGCGGATTCAAAAGGTGGCATCTCACCTTGCTTTGATTCTACCTAAATGATTTTCGCTTAACAAGGTCTAAAGACCCTTCATTGGCTTCTGGTATCTGAGCAAATAGTGTTCAAAGCAATATGCACTGTGGTTAGGGCTTTTCAATGGATGGTTCTACAACATCTACATGACAAGGTCCTTAACTATATTCCAACTCACTTCCTGAGATTATCTAAAGTCTATCTTCTGATGGTGCCTAAAGTTTCCAGGATCCACATGGGAGGATGAGCATCTGTGGTCACTTCGACAAGGTTGTGGAATTAATTACCCCTCCATTGCAGGATGCATGACTCCCTGCTTGCTTTTCAGTAAGCCCTAAAATGCTGGCTACCTCTTTTTTACCTGTCTAGTCAGCTCCAAGACGCCTTTTCGATATTAGACTGCTCTACAAATGGATAAAATAAACAATAAATAAATGGGCAGCTAAATGCAGATCAGAAGACCTATGCTTTTATCTGTTGATGGGGCAGAAAACATATTTCTCTTTATCTCTTACCAACACCTTTATTAGACCTGCACCTATCATAAGGGAGTAGGTTCTATAAAACAGAGATTACCAGCATCCAACTGTTCCATGGATTATTTTTTCAACATTTGTTAAGAGCAATCTCAACCTGACAGAAGCAAGGAGTTCCATGATGACTGAAATAAATAAATAAGCAATGGCCAATATAATAGGTCTCACTTTTATAACATCATTGTCAGTTTATTGGCTTTGCCAATGCTTGTTTTTAAAAGATTTCTATAAAAAAGTAAAAGAAAAAAGGCATTTCAAAATACTGGAAGAAAAGCAAACACACATTTCAAAGTACAAATCTCAAAACTGTACATTGAAGTCAACATGTTCAATCTTTAAAAATAGCGTGCTTCGTTTTTTTAATTAACTTTCATGTAGTAATCCGAAAAGAAATTAAAATGCAGGTTGCACGTGATGCAGCTTAAACACAACAAAGAGCATCAGTTGCACAAAAAGCTGTCTGTTTGCTTTGAATAAAAAATTTCAGCATTTTCATGGAAAATGCATTCCAAGGCCTAATATACTTTCAACAAGGCTGGGAACTGAAACAAATGCACTGTCGTTTTGGTGCTCTGTAGCGGTATAGAGAGCAGACGTCTGGGCATCTAGATGAAGAGATATCTCCTTATAGTCATGCTAGGTACACCTTTTGACTCTAACATCTGCTGAGTGAATGTAGCAGGCGGCCCAAATCGTGCCATAAATTCTACCTTTCTATGTTAATTTAGCTACACAACAATGTCCCAAAGGGTATAATTTGAAAACAGAATATCATCAGTTGTACAATGCTTAAAGAAATGTATTGTCATATGTAAGAACTCAATAAAAAGAGCTGCGCCCAGAAAGCATCAAGAATACATCTTTGTATGTAACATATAATCAATCGTTGGCAGCACCAATCAGAAGAGAGAGGTGAGTGTTCAATGACTAAAGAGAACACACAGTGTTCAGAAAACTTGTATAAAAGGTGCCAGGTGGTGATCAAAGGAGAACAGAGAAGATGAAAAGAATGTAGTAATTTAACAATGTGTGCAGGTGATTACAGAGCATAACAATTCATTACTATGCCATTGCACAATATATAGTTAATAATTAACATCTTTTTCGCCTGAGTTTAGTCAATGGCGTTTTGACATTCCAGGAAAGAAGGCGAACAGACGGCTGGTTTTTACTGTCTGTCACCACCAGGTAGAACTTGGCAGTAAAGGGAAGTGAAAACTGCTAAATGACCCCCACACCAAATGGAGAAAACTCCCATGGCGGAGAGGTAATTATTCTTTTTATTTTCAAAAACAAAATCCCTCTTTGGGAATTTCTTTTTTAAAAGGTGAAAGTTTGACGTATGGCTCTGTCATTTTCACCGAGCCATTTGTCAAACTTTGAAAGCATTTACAGGAGCAGCCACAAGAGCCGTTCCTATAGATGCAAAAGATGTCTGCTGGGCCGACAGACATCTCTAAATTAAGTATGTTGAGTAACCTGATTATGCGGGACTAAAGTACTCCGCCATGGTGCCAGTCCTTAATCCGTCCTCCAAAGTCAATCAATCAATCAATCAATCAATCAGGTCATTTATAGAGCGCACTACTCACCCGTCTGGTTGGGGGGGGGGGGGTGCTGCTACTGCTCGAACAGCCAGGTCTTGAGCTTCTTCCTGAAGGAGAGGTGGTCTTGGGTCAGGCGCAGGTCGGTTGGGAGTGAGTTCCAGGTCTTGGCGGCCAGGTAGGAGAAGGACCTTCCTCCTGTTGTCGCTCTTCGGATGCGGGGGACGGCGGCGAGGGCATGGCTGGTTGATCTGAGGAGGCGCTTGGGAGTGTAGAAGTTGATCCGGTTGTTGAGGTAGCTCGGGCCTTGGTCGTGTAGGGCTTTGTGTGCGTAGGTGAGGAGACGGAAGGTGATTCTCTTGTTGACCGGGAGCCAGTGCAGATCTCTTAGGTGTCCGGAGATGTGGCTGCGTCGGGGGATGTCGAGGATGAGTCTGGCCGAGGCGTTCTGGATCCGCTGGAGTCTCTTCTGGAGCTTGGCGGTGGTTCCGGCGTAGAGGGCGTTGCCGTAGTCCAGTCGGCTGGTGACGAGGGCCTGGGTGACCGTCTTCCTCGTCTCGGTGGGGATCCACCGGAAGATCTTACGTAGCATGCGCAGGATGTTGAAGCAAGACGAGGAGACGGCGTTTACTTGTCTGGTCATGGAGAGGGAGGAGTCCAGCATGAAGCCCAGGTTGCGTGCGTGGTCCGTTGGTTTGGGTGCGGTGCCCAGGGCAGGGGGCCACCAGGAGTCGTCCCAGGCGGAGGGCGAGGAGCCCAGGATGAGGACCTCCGTCTTGTCCGAGTTCAGTTTCAGGCGGCTGGTCGTCATCCATTCGGCTACCTCTCTCATCCCTTCGTGCAGGTTGGCTCTGGCGGTGGCGGGGTCGTTGGTCAGGGAGAGGATCAGCTGGGTGTCGTCGGCGTAGGAGATTATGTTGAGGTTGTGTTGGCATGCGATGGCCGCGAGGGGGCTCATGTAGACGTTGAAGAGGGTGGGGCTCAGTGAGGATCCTTGAGGGACGCCGCAGATGACTTTGGTGGCTTCTGACTTGTACGGTGGTAGGCGGACTCTCTGTGTTCTTCCGTCGAGGAAGGAGGTGATCCATTCCAGTGCCTTGTCCTGGATTCCGATGTTGCCGAGGCGCTGTACTAGGGTGCGGTGGCAGACAGTGTCGAAAGCCGCGGAGAGGTCCAGGAGGATGAGGGCCGCTGTTTCTCCGTTGTCCATCAGAGTTCGTAAGTCATCGGTGGCAGCGATGAGGGCGGTCTCGGTGCTGTGGTTCGCTCAGAAGCCCGACTGTGAGGGGTCGAGGGATCCATTCGTCTCGAGGAAGGCGGCCAGCTGTTTGTTGACGGTCTTCTCGATGACTTTGGCCGGGAACGGGAGGAGCGAGATGGGACGGTAGTTCTTGAGGTCGGTGGGGTCTGCTGTGGGTTTCTTGAGAAGAGCGCTGAGTTCGGCGTGCTTCCAGCTCTCAGGGAAGGTGGCGGTGTCGAAGGAGGTGTTGATGATGTCCCGCAGATGGGGTGCGATGACAGCGTCGGCCTTGTTGAAGACGTGGTGAGGGCAGGGGTCAGTCGGAGATCCGGAATGGATGGAGTTCATTGTGCGGATGGTGTCTTCGGTGCTGATCGGGGTCCAGGTGCGGAGGGTGGTGGTGGGAGGCGTTGTTGCGGTTGTGGCTTGCGTTGGTTGGTTGCTGAAGCTGTTGTGTATGTCCGCGATCTTGTTGTGGAAGTAGGAAGCGAGGGAGTTGCAGAGGTCTTGCGACGGGGTGATGTCACTGTTTCCGGCGTTGGGGTTGGAGAGCTCTTTCACGATGTTGAAGAGTTCCTTGCAGTTGTGTGCGTTGTTGTCCAGCCGGTCTTTGTATGTATTTTTCTTGGTGGCGCGGATCAGTTGGTGGTGTTTCCGGGTGGCGAGCTTGAGGGTGGTCATGTTGTCCGTGGTTGGTTCCCTTCTCCAGACTTTCTCGAGGGCTCGACAGTTCTTCTTGGAGCTCTTTAGTTCGTCGGTGAACCATGGTGTTTTTCTGCTGCAGGGTCTGCTGGGCGGGGTTCTCAGAGGGGCGAGTTCGTCCGCGCCGTTGCTGATCCACTTCGTGAGGGTGACGGCGGCCTGGCTGGGGTTCGCTGAGCTGGCGGGGAGGTGCTGGCTCAGGGAGGCGGTGAGCTGGTCGGCTGTGATCTTGTTCCAGCTTCTTCGGGCAACCTGTTGCTGGTGGTGGTGGATCGTTGTTCTTTTGAAGCTGAAGTGGACGCAGCTGTGGTCCGTCCAGTGGAGTCCTGTTGCGTGGCTGAAGGTGACGTCTTTGCTGGATGAGAAGACGGCGTCGAGTGTGTGTCCGGCGAGGTGGGTGGGGGTGGACACCAGTTGCTTGAGTCCGAGGTTGGCGAGGTTGTCGAGCAGGCTGATGGAGTTGTGGTCGCTGATGTTCTCCAGGTGGAAGTTGAGGTCCCCCAGGAGGATGTAGTCGGCGGAGGGGAGGGCATGTGGGCTGACGAAGTCGGCGATGTCCTCGCTGAATCGTGTGCGTGGTCCCGGGGGTCGGTAGATCAGGGTGCCTCTGAGGGTGGTCTTCGGGTTGGTGTGGATCTGGAAGTGCAGGTGTTCAGCGGTGGTTAGGGTGTCGTCGGTGTTGGTTGTGATGCGGATGGTGTCTCTGTGGATGATGGCGATGCCTCCTCCCGTCAGGTTGGCGGTGCGGTCCCTCCGGATGATCTTGTAGCCCTCCGGGATGGCGATGGCGATGTCTGGGGCTGAGGAGGCGTTCATCCAGGTCTCGGTGAGGAAGGCAACGTCGGGGGCGGTGGTGTCGAGGAGGTTCCAGAGTTCTACGGCGTGTCTGTGGACGGAGCGGGTGTTGAGCAGGATGCACTTGAGGTGGCTGCTGCTGATGTTCGGCTTGGCGCGTGCTGGTGCAGGATGAGTCCGGGTGCAGGTGAACTTGCAGGCGTAGCAGCTGAAGGGTCCGTGGGTGTGCTTCGGGGCGGCTCGATGACATCCAGGGATGCGGCCGGTGTTGAGTGCGATGAGATCGGCGGCGTTGTAGGTTCGTCGGGTCGGCTTCCGTCGGTGGGGGCCAGGGGTCCTGGCGCTGGTCGCGATCCGGTCGCGGACGGGCGCAGACGGGCTTACCTTTGGCGCGCCTTCGGCGCACAATCGGCGCGCCCACTGCGCGTCAACGCTGCGCGTTTGCACGGTCGCCATTTAAGGCGAAGTGCGCGGGTGGGCGGAGCAGCTGGGAGGCGGGAGCGGGGAGGGAACAGAAGAAAAAGGGGCGGGGTCGGCGGTGGTGGCGGGAAGCGGGGGGCGGCGAGGAAGGCGGGAGGCACGAAGGGGGACGGGCAGACTACGAAACAAGCACAAATGCTGGAAAAAGATACTTGACACGGGCAAAGTCACGAAGGAAAAAGTACAATACAAGCACAAATGCTGGAAAAAGATACTTGACACGGGCAAAGTCACGAAGAAAAAACAGTACAATACAAGCACAAATGAAGGTAAAAAGATCCCTAACACGGGCAAAAACCACGAAGAAAAGAAACAAGCACAACTGATTGGAAAAACAGAACAGAGCAGTGATATCAGGGTCAGCCGGCGGCGCGGCAGGCAGCGAGGCAGAGGGCATAGCAGGGGGGCACACGCAGCAGCTGGTGGCCGTGCGGCGCGGGGGTGTCCCACAAGTGGGTCACACTTACCTGTGTCGCACGGTCGCCTTTTAAGGCCAAGTGCGCGGGTGGGCGGAGCAGCTGGGAGGCGGGAGCGGGGAGGGAACAGAAGAAAAAGGGGCGGGGTCGGCGGTGGTGGCGGGAAGCGGGGGGCGGCGAGGAAGGCGGGAGGCACGAAGGGGGACGGGCAGACTACGAAACAAGCACAAATGCTGGAAAAAGATACTTGACACGGGCAAAGTCACGAAGGAAAAAGTACAATAGAAGCACAAATGCTGGAAAAAGATACTTGACACGGGCAAAGTCACGAAGAAAAAACAGTACAATACAAGCACAAATGAAGGTAAAAAGATCCCTAACACGGGCAAAAACCACGAAGAAAAGAAACAAGCACAACTGATTGGAAAAACAGAACAGAGCAGTGATATCAGGGTCAGCCGGTGGCGCGGCAGGCAGCGAGGCAGAGGGCACAGCAGGGGGGCACACGCAGCAGCTGGTGGCCGTGCGGCACGGGGGTGTCCCACAAGTCTAAATCAGCACCCATGTTCTTTAGAAGAGAAAATGATGGGTGATCCAGTGCTTCATTTGAGCCTGTGGTTTCCACTGCTCAGCACCGGCACTAAATTATAATCAACGGTGCTTATAACAGTCTGCCACATGGTGGTACTGTCGGCCTAATTTAGGTCTGAACCCAACAAAAGCTGTTTATTCATTCATTAGATAGACGTTGACAATGATTAATTCCTGGAACCCAAGCCATTCTTATAGTTGTAGGGGGCTGAAATAGTATGAATTGTCAAACTTGTAAGAGTATGATAGTTAGTAATCGTGATGGTACTGTCAATGGCAGCGCCAGCCAGGACAATGGATGGTGGAAGCTGTAGTGTCTGGTGGACAAGGGCCCCGGCACCTATATGTTTTACAAATTATGCACTGGGATTCCAGGGGCAACTTCCTGTACTACTCCATTTTAGTTTCCACTGTAAAAGAAATGTGTTTTACTTTCAGTAACAGGATTTTACTTGAGTTGTAAATAGGTAAGGTGGTGGGTATATGTCTGTCAGGTAAGTAGGATGTTGTTGTCCTCGAGGTGGCAGGTCAGCTGCATGTCGGCGATTTTCTCGATGACCTTTGCCGGGAAAGGGAGAAGGGAGATGGGTTGGAAGTTCTTGTGGTCTTTGGGGTCTACCATGCGCTTCTTGAGGAGAGCGTTGATTTCGGCGTGCTTCCAGCTTTCCGGGAATGTCGCTGTGTCGAAGGAGATGTTGATGACCTTCCGCAGTTGGGGTGCGATGGTTGCGTCAGCTTTTTTGAAGACGTGGTGTGGGCAGGGGTCTGATGGTGATCCTGTGTGGATGGAGTTCATGACCTTGCGTGTCTCTTCGTCATTGACGTGGAACCAGGAGGCCAGCTTGTTGGTGCAGGTGGCGTTCGGGGTGGGGTCTGTTGCGGTCGGGGCGGATGAGCAGTTGAAGCTGTCGTGGATGTCAGTGATCTTCAAACCAATCATCCTTACTTTTTACTAAGATCATAAAGCCTTGGTGATGAGGGCCATAAACAAATTCAGGGAAAGACTATTGCAATTGCCTTTATTCAGGTGTCCCTGATGGGGCAGTATAGTGAATGCGGATGGTTCAAAATGCAGTTGCACATGCAATAGAAGGGCTTAATGAAGGCTCATTTTTCCGGAGCTGGAACACTTTGGCACAGGCCAGTTGATGGCCAGATTCGATTCAAAGTATCTTGTTAGATGTTTAAGACTATTATCGGTTAGACGTCCACACTTAACCTTATAAGCTGGTCCGTGCCTTTGGCGGACAAGATCATGATAGTGCCTGTTCAGAAATGTCCAGGTCCAAGCTTGAATCCATGGGTGACTCCTAAGCTGCAGGCTGGGTAGTATTGAATTCTCCTCCTATATCTCTTACCCACCTTTCCTAGTTTCAGAGCAGTTTGGAGAATCTATTATAAACCTCCCAGAAACACCAGCTCCAAGAGAGCTTTATAAGTTTTTGAAATATCATTATTAATTCATTTATTCATTCATTTGTTCATTCATTCATGTTTGTCCTTAGTCATGCTAATTTTGCAATGGTGTATTGTGTTGCTGCTGCTGAGTTAGCTCCTGTCCTGGTAAAGGTGGATGGAAGGAGCTGATTACAGGAAGTGATGCAGTCCTACACCAGGACGGTACAGCCCTGGAGGCATGAATGCAGCTAACTAACTGGACATTTGCCTCATGAGGTTAATAGCCTAGTCTGTATCTGCTCTCTTATCTGTCAGAAAAAGCTCATTAATGTCAGGAAAATCTGCCCAGTTTTGGCTGTGGCTCGTTCTAGGCATTCTAGCAAACTTTGAACTTCATCGCGACCTGATTGCCGCGGCTGGTGACAAAATGTTACCACCTCAAGGGAGGTGACACTCTTCCAATTTTTCCCCTTACAGGTATGCCATTATTGCTGCCTTGGGGACCATTTCCTTAATTCTGGTAGTGGCGCGTAGGGGACTATCAAGTATCACTATCTTCTGGGACCAGACTTGCTAATTGCTCCTTCTTCTTCAATGCTGGTCTTCACAGAGGTCCTCTTGCTGCTTCTCAGCAAATTATTATTTCTGTTATACACTGCATTACACTGTTCATGTTTCTCCCTATCTTGTACATGTTCATCAATTTTCTATCCCCCATTGCTTTCCTTACATTTTCTCTCAACTACCTTCATGTGATTTCAGTTATTTACTTTTTTACAAAAAATAAACCTCTTTACTATTTGGATGTATAGTCTATCTTAACCTCATCCCTTAGGATGCTTGCCTGGCTGATGTGCACATTCTCTGCATTTTTCCTTGTTTTTCCTTGTTCTGACTCATGAAATTAAATATGAAAAACACTCATCATTTGTCTGTCTACATCTTTTCTTTTTGGTTGATTATTTGCAGTGCTTAATTTGTGAAGGAATGAGTGAGTGCCGGTGCCCAAAGCTCTGCTCAGAAGCCCGCGGCGGGTGCAATTAAATGTCAGTGTCTGAATAGCAAGGCTGCAGTCTTGAATCCACATCATGCCTCTTTAATCCACGCCCAGACACTCCCTGCCTCTTTATGTCACTCTTGTAGGTTCCTGCTGTCTCCCTTAGTGACAGTTTTTCCGTCTTTCTCTGTCTTTCCGTGTTTTGCCTGTGTTGCTTTCAGTAAATATCTGCTGCGAAAAATATAAGCGCCGGTCCCCAAAAATGAGTGCCGATCGCCCCCACTGGCAACCACCGGCTCAACTTAAGCACTGACTATATGTCTTCAAAATTTGTTGATGCAGTAGTGACATCTAAGGGTTTCCTAAACATGTGTTTTCAAACTATTATTTTTATATTTTTTCTTGTGTACTTACCTGTTTATCAGTAGCATATGTTTTTCTGCCAAAAAGAAATAATCATTTTAGAATAACCCCATGTATATAAGAGGATTAATTATAAGACTTATTGGGCTGTATGCAGAAAGCAAAACGTCAACTTAGGTGCGGAAATGGCATTATTTGTTAATGTAATTCACAAAGTATGAATTTACATGCCGAAACTGATTTACTCACACATAATATCTCAGCAATATTGTGTATTATTATGTGGGAGCAAATCTGCTTGCAGAGACTGGGAGGGCATCTTGCCAAAGTAGGAAAACAATCCTAAATTAGTGAACACGAACAAGCATGCAGTGACGGCTCCCCCGCTAAGAAGGAGGAGGAGGAGTGTCCCCCCCCCCCCTGATCTCGGAGCAGTGTCAAAATAAAAATAAAATAACAGAAGTTATTATCATTTTATTGTCAGTAACAGCCAGGTTAAGGCAGGCGGGGCTCCCGTGACGTGGGGGAGGATGAGTGGTTGCTGCACTCTAAAGTGCGCATGACGGTTTGGCCGGCCATCCTGGGTCTGCCAAACTGTTATGTGCACTTTGCATGTTCCCCACCGGGCTGTAATACACAGCCTGGGTGGAAAACATGCACAGGCTCCCAGGCCTCATGTGATCTCCGAACCACGGTACTTAGACCAGTCACAATGCTGCATTGCAGAATTGTGATTGGCTATGGGGAGCCTGGGTGCCCCCTGCTCTCTAGAAGCCAGGAAGAGGATGAAGGAGAGACGTCGAATGAGAAACGACGTGGGAGAGACGACATGCTGAGGTAAGTGAATTTTAATTTTTTTAAATAAACTTTTCCCTTCTGACCCCTCCCCCCCACAGCCGTTCCGTTACTGGCCGCCACTGCAAGCCTGTGAGTCTCTGGGTATTCACAAACATGTTTAGTGACAGGTTGATGTGGATTTATTGTGTAAAGGGCAGGAACAAATCCTCATTTGAAGATGGAATATTAAGGACATCTTCAAAATCGGTGGAATTGTAGGGGAAGGAGCTTCTTAACTTGAAAAATATTTTTTCCCTCGGAGAAAAAGAAGTTAGCGTACACAAATTTACATTTGCAACACATTTATACATGAATAGACACATAAAAAGATAGCCACTTGTTCATACTAATGTAAGTGCTGACTCTTGTGAAGCTAAACAAAAGGTAGTAGATTTACACTTTTTTTGGAGCATTAGACTCACTCTTTCTTGAATATATAGGATACCTTTATTGATTATCCGATGGTCATCACTGCACTCAATTGACCACTCCGTATATCTTCAAAGTCATTATCAGGGCTGGAGTCAGCAGTGTCTGACGCCGGAGAGACTCGCACACCAGAGATTCAAATTTCCAAACAAGGTTTAATGCGGCAATGCATTTCACCCACTCCGGGGTTTTGTCAAGGCCAGTTACCGGCCTGAACTGCTGGAAAGAAATACATCAAATTTGGCAGAAAGGTAGCTCTTGGTCCAGAAAGCACGCTTTTTGTTATTTGGTGTAAATACTTTCAGTAAGTTTTTTTGAGGAATTAAAGAAAAACTAAATTTGTATATCTACGGATGCAGATCCTACAAGGATCCTCCAAGGATTCAACAGCCCCAGGGCTGATATCTGATTGGCTGCCAACACTTCAACCAGGAAGTGTTGGCAGCCTTTAGCTGAGTCCCAAAGAATATGTAAAAAAAAAGAAAAGGGGTCTATGTAGGAAAACCTTGACCCCCTGCCCTGATCCTGGGGTTCCCCTGTGACCCTGCCAGGGGAAAAAACAAGTGCGATCTCTCGCGCTTGCTTATAATATAGCCCCCGCGTGGGCCAGGTCTCGGGGGCATGTAATAAAAAAGGAGGGGGGCTCACAGGTCCCCCTTCTATGGCTGTATTGAGCCTCCGTCACCCCCACCTCCACAGGTCTTTATTATTGTAATGGAGGGGGGCCATGCAGATCCTCCTCCATGGGTGGAAGGGAGCCCTGGGGACCACCGCCTCCCCGGTGCTTTAGTATTAAAATGGAGGGAGGCTGTGCAGGCCCCCCTCCAGGGTCTGTTTGGAGCACGGGGGCCACTACTTTCCCAGGGCCAAATACTTATTAAAGAATGAGAGGGGGGCAAGCTAACAACCTTCCAGGCTATATATTGCCCTGGAAACCACCACCCCGAGGCCGGCCTGTGCTATTTAAAGGAAGGGAGCTGCACCGCCCCCTCCTGGAGCCATTAATGGCCCTGAGGACCACCATTCCCGAGGGCCGGCTCCTGCTACCTCCAAAGGTACCCACCCTCGGGAGACAGCTGTTTGCTTTTGCTTGGCAAGAGCTGTGATAGCTCCCGCCAAGCGAGAGAAAACACTAAGGTGCACATGCACCAAAATAGGCAATTGTGATTCTATAATTACGATTTTTAAGGAATTGCAAATATAGAATCGCAATTGCCCATGCATGTAGGAATCGCCCAAAAATTTGCGATTCCTACACATTCCTTAATTGCAACTCGCACATTGCGAGTCGCAATTAAGGAATGGCTTCCCATTCCCATGAATGAGAATTGCATGCGCAATTTGCGAGTACCCAATAGGTACTCGCAAATTCCGCATGCAATTCCAATGGTGCCAAAAAGACACCCTGTTGCACCCCTGAAATTTCCATTTTACCACATGTTCGCACACACATGCCCCAAGGGCATGTGAGTGTACCATGGGACTTTGAAAAATGCACTTTAGTGCATTTTTCAGAGAAATTGCAAATTACCATCAACAACGGTAATTTGCGATTCCTATTTGTGAAATTGCATTTTTTTGGGTTAATGCATTGCATTTAAGGAATCACAATTTGCGATTCCTTAAATGCAATCGCAATTGAAGAAATCGCAATTTTTGTGATTACTTAAATTGCGATTTTTGCATTTGGGATGATGCATCCCATATGGTAAAATACCGGTCGCAAAGAGGCAGATTCTGCGAATTTTCCAGTTAGCGACCGGTTTTTGGGTTGATGCATGTGGCCCTAACTCAACTCCCAATAAGCAGGAGATGTCAAACTGCTCCCACTTCCTGGGAGTGGACTTTTCATCTGTTTCACTGCCGGTTGTCATGCGGCCAGGGAAACAAATGAAAGAATTGCACGAGCATGCAGGCAGCTGCAATTCTTGCAGCTCCTTACATGCAGGACCAATACCGGTTCCCGCAGAAGGTGAAGAACTAGCTGGAACTAAGTGGGCCTTGAGACTCCCTCCATGGTTCCAAATAATACACACTGCTTTCTCTGGGTGGGGCCAGGACACCCAGGGAGACATGGTCGGGCACTGGGGGATGGGGTCTCCCGTGCTGAAATTGGGCCAGGGAAGGGTAGCGTGCAGCTCCCCTCCCCCATTAAATTTTGGCCGGGCCCTGGGAGATGGAGTCTTCAGGGGCGAAATCGGGTCCCCCTCCCTATTGCAGAAGAGGGAAAAACAGAGGGCAAAAAAACAATCAGAAAAGGCAAAACAGAGCAGAAGAGGGCAGAAAAAAGCAGAAAAGGCAAAACAGAGGGCAGAAAAATGAGCAGAAAGGAAAAATAGATGCTAGCAAAATTAGAAGAAAAGTGAAAACAGAGCAGAAGAGGACAAAACAGGGGAGAAAAACTAACAGAAAAGGCTAAATGGAGGGCAGAAAAACAAGCAGGAAAGGCAAAAGGGGGCAGAAAAAGAGCAGAAAAAGGAAAAACAGAGGGCAGAAAAGGGAGCAGAACAGCAATAACAGAGGGCAGAAAAATTTGCAGAAAAGTCTAACCAGAGATGAAGAGGGCAAGCAGACGACACTCAGACATTTACCCACCCACTCACAGACCCACTCAGACTCACACGCCCACTCACAGACCCACTAAGAAATTCATAAACCCACTCAGAGACGCATGCACCCACTCATAGACCCACTCAGGGACTGACACACCCACTCACAGACCCACTCAGACACTCACACGCCCACTCACAGACCCTCTCAGAGACTCATGTGCCCACTTACACACCGACTCAGACACTAATGCTCCCACTCACAGACCCACTCAGACACTCACGGGCCCACTCACAGACTCACACAGAGACACATGTGCCCACTTACACACCCACTCGGACACTAATGCTCCCACTCACAGACCCACTCAGACACTCACGGGCCCACTCACAGACCCACTCAGGCACTAATGCTCCCACTCACACACACACTCAGACACTCGTGCAGCTACTCACACACCCACTCAGACACTCATGCACCCCCTTACAGACCCACACAGAGTCTCACACACATAAACACCTCTCACAGACCCATGGAGCCACTCAACACCCACTCACCAACTTATACATCCACTCACACACTCACTCTCAAAGCTAACAGTTAAGAAATAAAATAGAAAACAAAGTTAGAAATTCACAGAAAAAGCAAACTTTACAGGGAAGTTATATTTAGGTTCAGATTTCACTCATACAAAACCATTGAAATTCAGCAGTTATATTTACCTGTGCTAACTATAACTTACAAACCTACAATGTAAGTTATGGCAGTAGCTGTGTGCTCTACAAGTCCCTCTATTTATTGATTCATTCATTCATTCTATGTGGACATACTTACATTAATATGAAATATTAGCTTCTATCAGCCTGATTCATGTAGCCAATAGCGCTCGCAAAAGGGCCAGATTCTGAGAATCTGGCCCTTTGCGAGTGCGATTTTTGCATTTGGTATTCATGATCCCAAATGCAAAAATCGCTATTTAAGAATTCGCAAATATGCGAGGAATAGCATTTAAGGAATCTCTATTAGAGATTCCTCAAATGCTATTCATGACACATCAAGAAATTGCGATTTAGCACTTTTGGGGCCGCTATTTACCGAGAGGTCAGACCTCTCGGTAAATAGCAAAAACTCAGAGAAATGCTTTTAAAAGCATTTTTCTAAGTTGCATGTTGCACACACACATGTCCTTTGGACATGTGTGTGCGCAACACCTGTTCAAATGTGCTTTTTAGGGGTGCTACAGGGTGTCCTTTGGACACCCCTGGCACCCTTAAAATCGCTATCTTATTTGCGAGTAGCAAATTGCTACTCGCAAATAAGGGATACTCCCCATTCATTCCTATGGGCCTTTTGGCCCATAGGAATGAATGGGGAGATTTTGCGAGTAGCAAATTGCTACTCGCAAATAAAGAACATGTAGGAATCGCTATTTAATTAGCAATTCCTACATGAATGCCGTTTTGCGTGTCCTCAATAGCGAGTCGCTATGATTCGCTATTAGGGCCACGCAAAACGGCCTGTACATGAATCAGGCTGTATGACCCCAACGAGGAAATATGTGCCTTGTAAATTTCTTTAGAACACATACCACTTTTTCCAAACACAGTTCTTTTTAAATGCTGTAAGTGCATCCATTATTGGCTAGAAAATTGCATTGGAGTTATTTTAGCACTTCACAGAAATTGACTGCTTGCACCAGGCTTGAGGTACGCCAGGCACAAATATCGCTAACTTGCTCTGCAGTGTTAATCAGCTGCCAGCAGGTCTCAAGGGAAAACAGAGAATAATTTTGACAGCCGGTTGGCACTGGGGTAGAGGCAGGCATCTGTCATCATCATATTCATTTAGCACTTAAGGCTAGAGGCGCACTTTCACCTCGAGAATTAATGACGCTAACTACTCATTTTACAATATATTGGGTCAAGCAGTTCACACCACACTTTTGCTGCTCATAACTGGTGCTGCCATTATACACATTAATGATTATAAATATAAGCATCTAAGAAGAATGGAAAGCTGAAGTGGCCTTGCCAAGTCTCGAACTCACGCCATGCGTGTCACTGCTGTCAGGGTTTATGTAACACGCTGAGATGTCCTGCTGCTAGTAAGCTTCACCCTAATCAATCTGCTTTGACCAGGTAAGCAGTCAATTTTATTCTCCACGTCCCACTTGCTTACTAAGGATTATGCAACCCACTGCAATGCCAAATTCAAGGGGACACAGAGCAGTCTCGCTTCCACCCCTCGTGTTCAAGCTCAATGGAACGTTCCATGAAGCATGGCAAAGCGCTGTTCCCTGTACACCAGCAGGTGAAAAGAAGCGCGCAGCTGGTCTCCGCGCGAGAAGAAGCCTCACTGGCACCGTGTTTGGATGCCAGGTGGCAGGGCCGCCCGAGAGTATGTTTTCATAGTCAATGGAACATCCCCAACAGACGAATTTGGGTCAATGCCAATGTAGCTAGAATATTTGGAATACACCTCTATTTACAATATTTTAACCTTTAAAATTTACGGTAAAACTGTAGCATGAATGCAAGCCCTACATGCTTTTCCCTCACCCAAACAAATCCAGTTATGAAAAGATTTTCCAAGCAAGCATATAAAACCGACAGAAGAATTCGTCAAGTTCCTTTCTGAAGAATGATGAACACTTTGGCTCACCCTAGCCCAAAGAATTGAATGTATGAATTTGGTTGGTTGGAACTGAAAAGTGATGATGGTCATATCTTCGTGAAAAGCAGAGTCCTTATCAACAATTGATAAGACCAGGTGCAGCAGGACTACTGCGGCACCATTTTTCAGGGATGTCGGTGGTAATCTTTGGTATCGGCCAAGGCTGTAGTTGTGCTAGATTACTCATTTCATGGTGTGGTGTGACCATAGGCCCCCTATTTATTCCAGAGTATGAGATTGGCCTGATTTTCCAAAACACAATGATCAACTTTAATGTACACTTGCCATCTTCTGGGGAAAAAATCAAAAATCCTTTTTAATAGGAATAGTGGATGGCACTGATTGAAATATAGGGGTTCCGTTCTCTGAGACCAAGAAAAATCAAAACAGGTTTGGGCTCCTCTTTGTGCGTCTATGCCCAAGCAAAGAGCCAGGCACTCTTTGGATTTTTTCATAGGATAAAAATTATACATCAACATCTGGTTCCTTGTTGGGGTACGAAACTAAGGGTTCGATTACGATGTCGTTCAGAAAGCATTCCGACAAAATCTGTTTCAGAATGGGTTCTGATCGAATCGATTTTGGGAGTTTGACTGACCGATTACGATGGTTCCGAACATCATTTAGTCGGACTCCCATTTACTCCAATGGGAGCCCCGTGTTCCGACCGACTACACAGACTCCCATTAAAGATAGGGGTGATAGTGGAAAATCATGCACCCTGTGGCATGCACCCCAAGGTGCCTGCCACACTGTGCATAGTAGGAAACGGTGGCCCATGGGTACCCCCACTGGCCTGATTTGTAGGCCCCCAAGTGAAGGGGGGCATGCTATAGGCCCCCAAAGTCATATTCCGACAGCCCTCCGTAGACCTGTACGAGTTGGTTCTAACTGACTTAGGGATACTCCGATTTCCGTTCGGAACCGAGCCGGAAAGTCCAACAAGTTTCCGTACATCATAACAGGTAGTTCAGAAATGTTTTAGAGTCAGTCGGAAGGAAGGCTTCCGAATCGGATTCGGACGAGCCGAATGGCAAATGCCGAATGCTGGATTCCTTTCCGAATGACATCGTAATCGACCCGAGTGTGTCTGTCATGCGAAACAGCCTTATCAACGAGGGCTCCGCCATGCATTCCGTTTCCCCACAAGCCATTCAACCCTTGCCTTAACCACACATTTGCCTTAACAACGCATATGCGTTGTTAAGACAATGAGCTGTCTAGATGCAGAGCGGATGGGCAGGCACAGGAAGACAGGAAGAGGAAGGATCGTGAGAGGATGTGGAGAGGTAAGTGAGGCTGGAACCGGGTCGGGGGGTAGTTTTTCAGGGTTTGGGTAGTTTTTAGGGCTGGGTGGGTCAGGGTTCATTATAGGGCAAGGAGCAGTTTTAAGACTCAGGGGGACTGGGTCAGGGTATTTTACAAGGGGGAAGGGACAGTGTTTAGGGCTGGGCAGTTTTAGGCCTCAGGGTGGGAAGGCTGGGTTGGTGAAGTTTTTAGGGCATGGGGACAGTTTTTATGGGTCAGGGCAGGGAAGGCTGCAGTCAGGGTAATTTTAGGGCATGGGGACAGTTTTAAAGGCTCAGAGCTTGACAGGAAAAATGACAGTTATAAGTGCTGGGCAGTTTTAGGCCTCTGGATTGGGGACCTGGGTCAGGGTACTTTACAAATGTAGGGGACAGTTCTTAGGGTTTATGGCAAGGAGGCTGGGGTCAGGGTAGTTTTTTGAGGGCCTTGGGTTAATTTTTATGGCTCGGGGCAGGGCAGGAGAAAGGGACAGTTTTCAGGGCAGGAGTATAATCTTTAGAACACATATCCCTTTACCAATCAGGTTTTTTCCACAAAATTGCGTGGTATAGGTATGCGTGGTAAAGGCTTGTGTGGTAAAGTCTCAGTTGTGGTTAAGACCGCGTGGTTCAGGCATGCATTGTTCAGGCGTGCGTTGTTCCATCATACACCCGTCTGTCACGGTTTGGGTTTTATTTAGGCTAAGGAAAATACTAATAGCTTCTGGCTTCTTTTTGCGGCACAGACATACAACTCTTTCCTTCTTAATGCTTTTCTTGAACATAGAAGCACTGGGAATGAAGGAGGTGTCTGAAGTTGAATCGCAAAGTGGGTATTATAAGGGGTGGGACCAGGAACAATTCTAGGCCCTCTTCATCCAGTCCCCACCTCCTGGTTCATTTCTTCCTTTGATATCCCAGCAGGTGTGGTGGTGGGAAGGGCTGGGTTCCTCCTCCTGGTCAATCTCCCACCTTCCTCCATCCCACCAACATAAAAAAGTAGCTCGAGTTGGCGGGCATAGCTAGGGAAGAGCTGTGGGCAGTAATGGCTGCCCTTAGCCCCACCCACAGTCCTGCACATCGGCTCCATCCTTAGATGGACCTCGGAGGGGCTAGGAAATCCCCCCAGGCCCATTCGACATATATGTGTGAGGTCACTAGTGATGTCACATGCATATTGATGTGGCGGCTCAGAAGAGAGCACAGGGTCACCTTATTGGAGAGTTTGCCAATGCCCAGAAAGGATTGGGTCCTGGTGAACTCCACCCCCCCCACCCCAAGACCAAAGAGGTGTTTGTCATTTTTCGGGGTACAAAAAAATCAAAATGGCTGCCTTGGCCAAGGATGTCCCTTGGCTGCCCTAATCATATACATATGTCATAAGGAGTTCCTATGGAAATCTTTCATGATGTTTATATATGTCCATAGAAGGCAAGGGATTCAAATATCTTAACATACAAAAGACTGCATAACAGAACATCTAGCAACCGAAAGCCCCACTCTTTCAAGGGGCTGTTGAGGGATTTGGAGTTGTTACCTGAGCGCGGATCATGTATGTGGTAGTATGGCTCAGTGAGTGCCAGGACACAAGTTTAAATCCTGGAAAACACCACTCAGCCTTCTATCCTTTTGAGGCCTGTAAATTGGGCCCCTCAAAAATGGCTATTTGTACCAACTATTATTTGCAGAATTTAGAAATGACAGTAGTGTACTATATAAAAAACACATTCTTTTTACGTTGCTTGCAATATGCTCCTTTGGTGCCTTACTGTGTAATTGTAATGAATATGTGTTCCTAGGGAGTACTGATGTTTTTTTTGCCAGTCTGATTGCATCTTAGACATACACCGTTGATTTAATTGAACCAACTGATAGGTGATCGATTTTTTCACTTCAAAAGATGAGCTAAATTGGCCTTATCTTAAAGGATTTCTTGAAGTTTACAATTTTACACAGTTTTATAAAATATTGTTGTTCAGTATCACTTCCATTACAATAAATCATCTTCTGTCACGTAGTATATTACTTTGCATGTATTAATTGTACAAACAATCTATTCTTATTCATTTTTGGACTTTACTCTTACTTGTTTGTATACGTTTTGCTACTCCAAGTTATTGTACAATTTTAGTAATGTTCTAGTTCCTAATTTAATTGCTCTGTTAAATTCAATGAAATTATGAAACTGAAAAGATCAGGTAGGTCTTCTTCCACATTACTGTAGTATCTGTGATCAAGAGTGAAACTAAAAATCAACTTCAGGGGATCACAGTGTGCACTTGCTTTAGAATGTCTGCGGAGTAGTTAATACTGTGCTTAATTTGAGATGGTGGTTGCTGGAACGGCACTTGTGTTTGGGGACCTGCACTTATATTTAGATATCAGACATTTCCCGATGGCAAAAAAGGGAAAAACACACAGTTTGGAAAAACGGAGGAAGAGAAAGACGGAAAAATCATCACAAAGGGAGAGCAGACATCTACAAGCGAGAGATAAAGGGGCAACGATTGTCTGGTATTGGATTAAAGAGGCATGAGGTGGATGTAAGACTACCAGCCTTGTTATTCGGTTCAACCAGGGGCGGCTCCTCAATGTGGGTGGAGGAACGTCGCCCCACTGCTTTCTCACAGTGCAAGAAGCAGAAACATAAAATGGAAATATAAATACAATTTTATGTTTCTGCTTCTCATACTGCGAGAAAGCAGAAGGGTTTGGTTGGGGGCGGGTGGGTGGGCGGTCCTGCCGGAGGGCAGGGGGGAGTGGCTAGTGCAATGTTGTGGGCCCTGACTAGCACTCTCCCATGTACTCTACATGGAGAAAAAGGCCTCCCCATAGACGCCTGTGGGGTCGGTGTCCCAACCAATCACAATGCTGACACTGCAGCGTTGTGATTGGCTTAGGGGAGGGGAGGGAGGCTGCGTGCTTCCTGTTTTTGCGGAGGAAGGAAAGCAGGAGCAGACCGAGCAGAAGACGCGGGATCCAAGAAAGGTGTGTTTTTTAAATATATATTAATATTTAACCCCCCCACTCCAGGAGCGACCCCCCCCTTCCCTCGCGACCACTCACCCGTTATGCCACAGACCCCCCCCCCCACCAGTGAGCCATGCCGGGTGCGACTGCATTCGCCGACGTATAATTATACCACTCACGGGCTGCTATGCAAAGTTTCCAGCACTGGCATTCTTTCTTTTACAAATTAAGCACTGACTGTTCACACATTATTTTTATTTACTGCCCAAACAGGTAGGTGTGTTTAGAGCTCGAATTCAAAAACTTTATTCTACCTCTAATGGAGAATTAGTTGGATTTGTTTGTTGCTTGCCAAATTTGATTATGCAACTTCACAGATTTGGCAAAGAACGATGAATTTATTTCTGTATGCCTTTTTGGCAGATTGCAGCAGCTAAAAATGTATTTGTTTGTTGTTTCTTTACATTTTTTTAATGATCTTTTTACTTGTCCTAAGGCTTTGGAGTGCGATGGTGCCACTGTATCCAGTTGGTCTTTGTAGTTTTAGGTAGAAATATTTTTTTTATTATTGTTTTCAGGATGGTGCTGCTAAAATTCATAACTTGAACTGTAATAGTTTCTGAAAAGATAGTTGAAGTCCATTATATCGTGCAGGACTGCTGTATATCTAATGGGCACTACATTTTGCCTCTCAACCGGTCTGCGATGATAGACCTGACGTTCCTCAGTATGGCTACCTTTGGTTTTATGTAGGGCAGTTTAAGTAACTGTTACTTCAGGGCTGCTGCAATATTGTTATTGGGGCAGGACCAGTACTTCTCAGCTGGGCTACTTTCAAGGAGGCTCTTTCATGCTTATCAACTCACCCTCATATGGGGGTTGTCACCCTCGTAACACTCATGTTCACCCTCCAAAAAAGCAAAATGCATCCCAAAGACTTCAATGGATCCAATCCCCTAAAAACTAGGGGGCCCATTAGGATGGCGGGCGGATTGCCCCAGCCAGGCTGGCGGTAGCCACCGCCAGCCTGGCGGGGGCAATCCGCCCACCATCCGCACCTAAATTCCCCCTACCATTTTAGGATGGCGGGGGGGGACCACGGCGGATGGAGAGACGGTCCGCCGCTTTTCCGCCCCGGTCGCCTTGCGACCGGGGCAGAAAAGGTTTAATATGGTGGCGGTGTCTAATAGACACCGCCAGCCATATTATGATGGGCTTGTGTAGATGCCTTTCCGCGGTGGCGATGCCGCCACAGAAAGGCATGCGATCTTCACTCTGAGGGCCCCCTGTGGGCCCCCAGAGTGAAGGAGAGGTGGGGACTGCACATGGGGGGGTACCTGTGGTACCCCCCTTCATTTGCATAAACAAAGTGGCAGGCACCGCGCTGTGCCTGACGCTTTGATTATGCAAATGAATTAATGCATTTATAGGATTGTGGCGGGCGGTGCAGAGAGCACTGCCCGCCACAATGCTATAAATGCAGGATGTGCCCGCCACTGTGGCGGGCACATCCTAATACCCCCCACGGGTCCCCCTCCCTAATGGCGGGTGGTCCCGAATTCCAACAGGATGGCGGGCGGACAAAGTCCGCCCGTCATCCTAATGAGCCCCTAGGTGAGGTGGGCGGAATTGGTGGAGTTTCATTCCACGGAATCATGAAGAATTACATTCAAATTCTGCAAGATTCCGCTGTGGGGCAAAATGGGCATTTGGTGCTATTTTCATAGCGCTAAATGCATCCTTGCGTCAAAAAATTGATGCACCAGTGCATTTTACACTATGAAAGAATCGCAGCCAAACATGCCGAGTAGAATGCAGTGGTTACTAAACTTCAGAAATCACTGCATATCCCTCGGCGCCCACCCCTTACATACTTTACAGTGATTAAAACTTGTAATCACTGCAGAGTATGAAGGGAGCTGGCAAGTGGGAAATGCAATGGTTTCTAAAGATTAAAACCGACTGCAGATATCATTTGGTGCCCTTACAATACTCTGCAGTGATTAAAAGTTAACTACTGCAGAGTATTCAAGGGTTCCAAGAAGTATGCAGTGGTTTCTAAACTTTAGAAACCACTGCATATTTAATTACTTAGGCGGAGCGACAGAATTTAATTAATCAGGAAGTTCCATGTTACAAGAGTAATGCGGAATCACAAAAATTCCGCCGACTCTGCTGGCGGAATTAAAACCTCTTCTTGGGTCTACTAAAATCCTTGCTCACTCTCAAAATAAATGTTTTATCTCTACTGATTAAATGGGATCACCAACCAAAACCATTCATTTCGGTCACTTTAGTGGCTTAAAAAGTTGAGATTCATAGCTCTGGCTTGTACATCAATGGTTGTTCTTTTCTGTAGGCAGACAAAATATCGATTTTTTAATATCGACCTACCATAATCTCGATGTTTTAATATCGAAGTGACAGAATATAGAAGGTAAGTAATATCGATTTTTTTAATATCGAAGGGACAGAATTTCGGAGGTAAGTAATATCGATTTTATTAATATCGATGTAAGCATTATCGATAGTACTAATATCGATTTGTATATGATTTTTATGTATATTATTATGTATTTAATATGTATTATTTTGTTAATGTAATTTAAGTAAATGTTGTATTTTAGTACCGTAGCGGGTTGTGGGTTTATAGGGGAATAGGGTGGGAAGTAATTTAATTATGCTAAATTAATTATTAATTTTCTAGGAATGATAAATTAATTTTAATTAATTGGTAATTCATTTTTATTAATTGGTCATTTATTTCAATTCATTGATTAATTGATAATTATGTTCTGTAATGGGTTGTTGGTTTATAGGGGAATAGGGTGGGAAGTAATTTAATTATACTAAATTAATTATTCATTTTTTAGGAATTATAAATACATTTTAATTAATTGGTAATTCATTTTTATTAATTGGTCATTTATTTTTATTAATTGGTAATTTATTTTAATTAATTGATTAATTGATAATTATGTTCTGTAGCGAGTTGTGGGTTTATAGGGGAACAGGTTGGGAAGTAATTTAAATGTAATTAAGTAATAATTTGTTTTCATTAATCGTTTTTGCTAATTAATTATTAATTGGTAATTAATTTTAATTAATTGATAATTATGTTAAGTGTATTATTTTATTATTGGCGTTTGTTGTGCGTTAATAGTGTGTAAAGTAATTGATATGTAATTAAGTAGGTATTACATTTATAGTTTGGTATTGATAGTTAATTTATTGGATATTAATTATTAATTGGTAATTCTTTTTTAATAATTATTTATTGATATTTGTAAATAGTTTAGATTAATTTAATAAATATTTTTTTAAATATTTTAAAATATTAGTTTATTTATAAGTATGTTATTTTTAACTTCTACGCTATCCAACACTTTCCCTACTGTTGCACTCTCTGGAATGGGAATAGTAATTTTTACCCCTACGCTATCCAACACTTTCCCTACTGTTGCACTCTCTGGAGTGGGAATAGTAATTTTTACCGCTACGCTATCCAACACTTTCCCTACTGTTGCACTCTCTGAAGTTGGAATAGTAATTTTTACCCCTACGCTATCCAACACTTTCCTTACTGTTGCACTCCCTGGAGTTGGAATAGTAATTATTACCCCTACGCTATCCAACACTTTCCCTACTGTTGCACTCTCTGGAGTTGGAATAGTAATTTTTACCCCAACGCTATCCAACACTTTCCCTACTGTTGCACTCTCTAGAGTGGGAATAGTAATTTTTACCCCTACGCTATCCAACACTTTCCCTACTGTTGCACTCTCTGGAGTGGGAATAGTAATTTTTACCCCTATGCTATCCAACACTTTCCCTACTGTTGCACTCTCTGGAGTTGGAATAGTAATTCTAACCCCTACGCTATCCAACACTTTCCCTACTGTTGCGCTCTCTGGAGTTGGAATAGTAATGTTTACCCCTATGCTATCCTTCACTTTCCCTACTGTTGCACTTTCTGGAGTGGGAATAGTAATTTTTAGCCCTATGCTATCCAACACTTTCCCTACTGTTGCACTCTCTGGAGTTGGAATAGTAATTTTTACCCCTACGCTATCCAACATTTTCCCTACGGTTGCACTCTCTGGAGTTGGAATAGTAATGTTTACCCCTATGCTATCCATCACTTTCCCTACTGTTGCACTCTCTGGAGTGGGAATAGTAATTTTTACCCCTATGCTATCCAACACTTTTCCTACTGTTGCACTCTCTGGAGTTGGAATAGTAATTTTTACCCCTACGCTATCCAACACTTTCCCTGCTGTTGCACTCTCTGGAGTTGGAATAGTATTTTTTACCCCTACGCTATCCAACACCTTCCCTACTGTTGCACTCTCTGGATTTGGAGTAGTAATTTTTACCCCTACGCTATCCAACACTTTCCCTACTGTTGCACTCTCTGGAGTTAGAATAGTAATTTTTACCCCTACGCTATCCAACACTTTCCCTACTGTTGCACTCTCTGGATTTGGAATAGTAATTTTTACCCCAACGCTATCCAACACTTTCCCTACTGTTGCACTCTCTGGAGTGAGAATAGTAATTTTTACCCCTACGCTATCCAATATTTTCCTTACTGTTGTTTTTTTGGGAGTTGGAATAGTATTTTATTCCCTCTGTTACTTAATATTTTTTGTATTGTTTTAGTTAATGTAGTATATAATTAATTTTAAAAATATTAAAACTGCATTTATTTTTTTAATTTGTTTTGCATCATTATTTAATTTTTATTTATGTTATTATTCTATGTGTATAGATGAATTTGTAATATATAATATTTTTAATGATTTATAAGTTATTACAATAAATATTACAACGGATTAAGTATATATATTATATATTATATGTATATGTTTAATTCTTTTTTTATTAAATTATGTATATTACTTATTATTTTTAAATAATATAATATATTTTGTACTATGTTTATTATATTTGTAAGTATTTTTAATTCATTTTACATATTTGTTTTAATTTAAAAAAACTATATTTTAAAAAAAACTATCTTTTTGACATCGATAATTTTTTTTCTCGATATTTTTGTAGTTACCTTTTTGTGGATAGGATGTCGATATTGTTGACATCGATATTATTGCTCCTATATTTTTGTAGGTCGATATTTTGTCATTCTATATTTTGTCATACATTCGTTTTTTTCATGGGACAGCATCCACATTTCCCTGCACAGTTGCTATGGGAAATTTAGTTCCTCATAAAAATGTAAAGCAATGTTATTAGCTAATGTTTGTATCAGAACCTATCAAAAGATGTTGCAGATGCGGCATGCTAAGAGCCGATGGTCTACATATGTTTTTTAAGTGCCCAAAACTACAGTAATATTGGCAGACCATTGAGAGAGCTGTTTATGATATTTTTCGGTTGAATACAACAATGAGCCCAACATTGGTACTGATGGGGATGGAGGATCGTTCTATCAGGCCCTATTGGCAATCAGGAGGGATCTCCTTTTTTTATATGATGCTTTAAGCCAGGCGAGGGATCTGTAAGAGATGGACAGATCCTCTCCCCCTCAGGGTTTTGACTGGCTCCTGGTGGTTAGAACTATATGTAAAATGGATACTGGTGTCGCGGAGGGCCCTCGCAGTATGATTTGGGACGAAATCCTGAGTTAGGCTGGAATAGCAAGGGCCTAAGGCGACATCCTATGGTTACACCTGCATGAAACCAGTAACCAGGAAACTGGAAGGACTGGATTAGCAGGGCCAGATGTTTAATTACAAGAGGCCTGTGGGTGGAACAGGTCGTGTATTAAGGCTCGGATTTGCAAACATTGGTGATATGATGATAACAACAAAAAAACTGCAATGTTATTATCTTCACAAATTAATAAATTATTCCTTTTGCACAAATGTGGTTTGCGATCCCTCGCCCACAATCTAAATTATGAGTGGGTTTAGTGGTTTCAAACATTTAAGTTAATCAAAAACAGCAATGTAAATGTGGGTATTGGAGTGTCACAACTTTCTTTCAACAAGTAAACATAAGGATATCATAGTGACAACTTAGAGGTCCATTATGATGGCGGGCGGACTTAGTCCGCCCTCCACCGCAACAGCAAACTGGACCGCCCACTAGAGGCGCGGCGGTCCTGCCATGGCGATCAGGATGCCACCCCCACCCTGGTGATCGCATCCCGCATTATTAACATTGCGCCGGGCAGTGCTGTAAGCAGCACCCACCGTATTGTCAATAATGCATGTTGTGCATTAGTATGCACAACGTGACAGGCACCGCGCGGTGCCTGTCACCTTGTCCATGCCAATTCTGGGGGGTACCATAGGTACCACCCAAGTGCAGCCTCCCACCCCCATCACCCCCCTGGGGACCCACAATGGGCCCCCAAAGCGAAATCCGCATGCCTTTTCATGGCAGAGTCTCCGCCATGGAATGCATTGAAAACGCCACATACTAATATGGATGGCGGTGCCTGCAAGGCACCACCACCATGTTAAGGGCCTTTTCCGCCCGTTGGGAATCCGACCGGTGGAAGAGCGACAGACGGTCTTTCCGTTAGCCGCGGTGCCACATGCCATACAAATATGGCAGGGGGTGATACGGGGCCATCTGGCGAGTGGATCGCCTCCACTGGGCCGGCAGTGACCACCGCCTGCCCGGTGGTGGTGATCCGACCGTCATGCTAATGACCCCCTAAGTGTTTATATTTGAACTGACATGCGCTCTATGTGTTCCCTCAGAAGGCTCGGTGTCTGACCGACCGCCACTCATCTGACAGGACACGTCTACTCACTCCAGAGCAGGACTGAAGGAGTACTTGGAAAATAAGTACCAAGTTGTTGCCCAGGGTCCTTATGTTAATGTGATAAAACAAGCATTGACAAAGTCAATAGGTCTGGCATTGACTACCAGCCTTATGACTTTATCAATTCTTGTTTTTCTTTGTCATAGTTTTTACATAACTTTATCATTGGGGAAGATTTTGAGCCCTCGTCCATATAAAAAAAAAAACATTGGCTATCATATTTTTCACTCTTAAAAACACATTGCCATAGTCGTCCCTGGCACATGAACTACTTTGTGCGTGGATGTGCTCCTTATGAAAGGCAGAATTCCACCAATCACAACGAAGGTAGCAAATTTCTGAAGCGGGATGACTCATTGCCCATGTTGGATGCTGTAGTGGACAAAAGAAAATGTGAATGTCACAATAATGGATTCATGGATTAATAGGACTGTCAGCAAACCTACGTAGGTGAGAATTGAATACATATCATTTTAGTAAAACCAAAAGGTCTTGGCTAGTGAGAGGAATTCAGTGCTTAAATTGTGCTGATGTTAATAACACGAAATTCCTAGAACGCAACAATTACGCTGGAGTAATTTAAATTCCAGCTGGTCCTAATACACACCAAGCAAAGCAATGAGATGAAGTGGGACCCGTTTGAAAAAAAACTTTGACAAATGGGGTATATCAACATTTTGTGATGCATGACTAAGGACTGGTGTCTGTGAACGCAAACTAGAGAACATTCTTAACTTGTGAAACAAGACATACTGGTATTGTTTGTTAACTAAAATCGCTTTCATGGTCTAGACGGCCACGCCTTCACAATTATAGAACAGTTTTAATCAGGTCCATTATTCTTTTAATGGGACATTGAAAACATTTCTCTGTTGTGCTTCTGTACTTTTAATTAGTACTTTATTAGCACTACTAAGCATGATGTGTATACTTTTAATGGGCTACTTATAACCTTCAAAAGTTGAGTTGCTCTACGTTTAATGGTGCATTTGCTCCAATTCTCCTCAGGGCTGCCTTTTCTTTAATGGTGTAGCTATAATTTCAAATGAACTGCATCCTCAATTTTCAGCATGGCTGCTGTTCTTTTTCTGGAATAGGACAAATATTTTCAGCAGGACATCTCTATTTCTTTTGGGCTAATATTAGAGATTCTAAGGGCCAGATGTACAACAATTCCGTTTTGCGGGTCGCAAATTGAGATTTTTGCGACTCTCAATTTGCGACTCACAAAATAGAATGTACTAATGTGTCTCAGACACATTAGAAATTCCTAATGGGGTCGCAAATGACCTCCCTCATCAATATTCATGAGGCTGATTGCTATTTGCGACCTATTAGGAATGGGCAATAACACAGGGATGGTGGCCTGCAGGGGACAGGAGACCACCATGTCTGGGTTTGCTTTTCAAATAAGGCAACTTTTTTTTTTCAAATCAGCCCATTTTCCTTAAAGGAAAACAGGATATGTTTAAAAGAAAAATATTAAAAGTTTTCTTTTAATTTTTTAAGGGCAGACAGTGGTCCGTGGTACCAACCACTGCCTGCTCTTAAGAAATATTTTCGCTGCCAAACACAAAGGGGAAGGGGTCACCTGGGGACTCCTTCCAGTTTTCGACTGGCTTACCACCAATTTGAAATTGGTGGTAACTGCGATTGTTTTGCGATCACGGTCCAAAACAATCATACATAAATTGTTCTGCAAGTTAATAACTGTTTGAATTTTGAAGAGACTTTAAACATATTTTTACACATTTGCTAAAAGATGTCCGTAAAAATGATGGGTGTTCCTAAAGCTAATGGTGCCGTACTCCCTGGTTACTTCCTTTCTTTATCATCAATTAACTTTTAAATAGATGTCTGTTTATTTAACATATTTTTAATGTTTAATGCTTAGTCACATAAACAGCAGCCCAGTCCTTCTGTGATGCATTGAAAGGTCGGGAGGGCCGCATGCGGCCCCTGGGCCATACTTTGAATATCAATGAATTAGACTAACAAACCTGAAATCAATGATTCGTAGGTGACAAGCTCAGGACTGGGAACATCATTCATAATGACCTGGAATTAGCAGACTGAGGAATGAGGTGTCATGATGGTGTGGTATGTACAGAAAGTGTACATTGACATAAGAAGCCTGTTACTTTTCACGTCTTGCCATTCCACTTGACCCTCAGCACTTAATAGCAAACCATTGAGAAGTAAGGGTGAGTCAAGTCATCGCTCCTGTAATGTCACCAGGTAGTCCACATATGTGTAACTTTACTTTCGATGCTCATGGTGCTTTGTTGAATTGACATACGTGGCTTGTCAGAAGGACTGGCGTATTTTAACATAACGGTAACAGCACTTCTTTGCAGGCCCGCCCTAAATCGGATTGTCCGGGACAGCGCCCTAGGCAGTAAGAAAATTTGGTGTTTGTTGTTTGGGTATGGGGTCATTGCATTGTGACAGCAGAAGTTGTGAGGAAGATGAGAGGAGGGCAGGGGGTTGATGAGGTGCTAACAATTAAGCGGAGGTACATTAAGGGCTGATTACAATTACAATTTCTTTAACAGGACCCGATTAAGACTGAGTGGGATGGACCAACTGCTGTTTGCATAACATTAGGTCAGGCAGCGCCCTGCTGAGGCCGGCCCTTCCTGTTCTAAATGTGCATGCTATGTATATTTTCCAAAAAGAACAACTGATGGACAGAATGCGGAACAATGTCATACATTCACCCCAGTGCAGAGATCTGGGCCTAAATCCATCTTTTTTTGCTCCCCATGCCATTCTGGTTTGAACCCGACCATATGCAAATCAGTCTTGACCCTACGCTCAATGACCCTTCTCAATCCAAATAACTGACTAACATATCCACCACTCAAATTACTTTCATATTTCACGATACTAATTCACCACTAATCCTTTAATGGGCTCTGGTGTAGCATGCTACTCGCCAAAAAATCAATTCAACACCTCTTCGGGGTAACAAGCACTATATAAATGCAAATCTATTTCCCTCTTCTATCCTTCTGCTATCCTTCTCAATCCAAATAACTGACTAACCTATCCACCACTCAAATTACTTTCATATTTTACTATACGAATTTAACAGTCTTTATGGATTCCGGAGTAGTGCGCTACTCGTCGAAAAAGCGCTTTGACGCCTCATCAGGGGTAGCAAGCGCTATATAAATGCAATTACAATACAATACAATACAATGGGAACAATCCAACCCGAACTGCCAGGCCAGGCCCTCCCTGGGCTGGAAAAAAGCAACAAACAAGCTGTATATTTTCCAGTCATTTATTAATAATGATGTCAATATAGGTAATATTTTTCTATTTCAAGCACTACACTGGCCATTGGTAAACAAGAATGAACAACATGGTGCCAGCAGGTAAGGTACGCGTGCGAACATCCAGAGGTCAGGGGTCGAGGCCGGCTGGCGGATGCTCCCTTTGTTTCATTTTCACGGCAGACGGATGACCTCAATAAAGCGAAAGGGAAAGAAGTGAAGTGCGGGGGCTACACCACTGCCGACCCTCTCGGCGGCCGACTGATAAATTGCAGGCTCTGGGCAGCAGCCGCGGTAATAATGTCACCTCTCCGCGGATCATAACAGGGCTCTCTGGCGCTGAAATGCCAGTGACATTTGCCACCTCCCCGACACTTCCAGTTAGCACTTCATAAAACGGCTTCAGCAGCTCATCCGAGGGCTCGCGCCGCGTGACTGCCGTGATTCTGAGATCAGGCCTCGGGTGCTAGCAGCCATGCAGGGCGGGGGCAGGGGGGTGTACACGCTTCACAGGTAAGCAAGCATTGGCAAAGCGAAAAGGGTTGCTTATCTTTTTGCTTTTTGTGTGACGGCACGTGAAACACGAACGACTGGTAGCAGTGTGAAAGATAAATGTTTCTTAAGCCTGAAGATAAGTTGTACGTATAATTAGTAAATCGACACTCATAAATTCACGGTTGGTGTACATGTAGGAAGTCTACAAAAAATTCCAGCGTACCACAGAGAATCTTCACTAGTTTTTGCATTACAGGAGTATTTCCATGTATATGTATTTAACCATGGGTAAATTTGCAAAGGTGTACATTTATCCATGGGCAAATGCTCAACAGGGATGCATTTGTACATGCTGCCTTTTTTTTTTCCTCCACTCGAAAAATATTCTGCTGTTGAGAAGCTGATTCTCATACATTCTATCAATATTGAGGGTGTTATCTCACAATTCCCATTGTAATTAGTAATTGCATTTATATAGCGCCTACTAACCAAGGTCAGTGGTAATGCAGTGGTATTGTTAGTTATTGGGGTTAGTTGTGTGCTCTCAAGGAAAAAAAACCATACATATACTCTCATTTCATTGCAGTAGACTAAAAATAATGCCAGTTAGATGTGATCTTTAGTGGGGTTATGTGGTTTCAGGGAAATGTTTGGTGGGATAAGTAGGCTTGCGGAGGTTAGATATTGTTGGGTTGTATGGATAAGGGTTTGAAGAAGGAAACGAGGTGAGAGACATTAGGATTACAATAAGAAAGATTAAGGGAGGCAGGCATGAGACTGAGAGGAGGTTATCCTCCTAAATTGAAGGCATGCAGAGTTTGGTAGGTAAGGAGAGGATGGCCGAAGGAAGGACAGGAATCAATCTAAAGTAAGTCATGGTGAATTTTGCATGAATGGTTTAAGGGTATATAGGGGGAGAAGGCGTTCTGACATAGCAAGCAAACTGAGGATGTAAACTGTAGAAATAAATATAATGCATAAATATACACACACACACACACACACACACACACCCACACACACACACACTCTTATACCACAAAACTTTCCAAAAGGGTGCTCTTGTCTCTCTAGTTTGTGCATGGAAAGTTTCAGGGTGACCAGACCAGTGGGGGGATAAAAATAAAGGGGGTTCCAAAACACGAAATCCCCATGCATTTTCCATTTTCTTTAGGCAGTGTTACCGCAAAAACTGCTGAACAGAATTCAACTTTGACAGAAAGTTAGATCTTGGTCCACATATTGTGCTTTTTGTGATCTGGTGTAAATCCATTCAGCAGTTTTTGAGAAATTAGGGTTAAAAAATAATTGTATATCTGGATGGTTTGGTCCACAAGAGGCTTGAGAGCGTCTTGTGGGAGGGCCAATTTACGTTCTGATTGGCCCAGGGAACTTTTTTCCCATGACCATCTTGCTCCAATTGGAGTCAGACTCTCGCTGGAGCGAACACATGATTGCCAGTCAGGACCATGATAAAAATGTTGCTGGCAGCCATTATAAGACTCGGGGACTTAGTGTCCTGTACGGAAGATGGAATAACTATGATAAAAGATTGCAGGGAAGGGATACCCTGCCCCTGTTCGTCCCGGGGGGACACTGAGGGACCCGCCAGGACCAAAATTTAAAAATAACTTACATTTTTTCAGCGATCCTGCCGGACTCCTGTGAGATTGTAAAAAAAACACAAAACAGTAAAAGGGCGGCTTGCGCTGCATTCTTTAATTACGAAGATGGAGGGCATAACCCCCTCCCGAGCCTTTTTTGGCCTCAGGAACCCAATCCCTCAGGACCTAATTTACTTATTTAGGAGAGGTGAGAGGGTGATCCCCTCCCTGAGCCATATTTAGCCTCCGGGACCCCATCTCCCGGGGCCCAAAGTCTTGTCATTCTTTGACACACGTAAGTCTCTGTATCCAAGTTGACAATATGCTTTAAAAGGTTTGCGAATACCCACGGACTCACCATTTTGTGGGCGTTTATCTACTTTCCAAAGCATGGCCTGCTAGTTTGGGCTGCATTGTTCCCCATGGAGCAGGGTCAAGACTGATTTGCATATTGCTGGCTCCAAACTGAGGTGGCAATGTGTGCAAAAGAACAATGGACTGGGATGCAACGCTGAGTAATTACCAGTGGCTGAGATTAATTCAAGCATTTCATCCTACACTTTTTGAATAGTTTTGTGCGTCACCCTAATTAAGACGGGTATGCCAAAACATTGATCCTGTTCACACTGTGTCACTGGAACCAAGCTATACCTCGCTGATTAAATGTAACTAGAGTGAAATTTGTTTTGGGTTGCTTGTATTCCGGTTTAGGGAGGACCTGGCTTGGCAATTCGGGCTGGACTCTTACCTTTGGAGAAGGGTCAAGACTGATTTGCATACGGCTGGGTCCAAGCTCAGGTGGCATAGTGTGCAAAAGAACGATGACCTAGGATGTGGCCCAAGTAATTATCAGTGGCTGAGGTTAATTCAAGCATTCCGTCTATCAGTTTTTGTCTATTTTTGCAACTCGATATTGAACAGGTGGACCTTGGGTTTGAGTGATACGGCATTTCGTCGCTAGTCTGATGGAGTACCATGTCTGCAAAACTCTAAATCTGCCCAAGAGGCCCACCTAATACAAATGAGTACCGATCCTGCTCCTCATGGGAACAGTCCATTCCGAAACTTGTTCTTCTCACCCACTCGCCCTGCAGCCCACCGCTTTTTATTTATTTATTTATTTATTTATAAAGTTTTATATAGCGCGAACTTGACCCAAGAGGGTATCAGAGCGCGTTACATTTAGGATCGTTGCGTTAAAATTTACATCAGATACAAGAGCATAGTAAGATACAGTACACATAAACAATGTTTCAAAACTTCGTAGGAGGGAGGGGAGGAAGGAGTAATAGCGGGGAGACGAGGAGGAACTGGGCCCAAAGTCCTGCTGGGTGGGTGTCAGTCAAGGGGGAAACCAAGGCCAATCTCCTCATTAGCTGACTAGCAGCTCCACCGGCCATCAGCCATGTTGCTCAGGTCTCAGTGTTTAGAAAAAAACATTTTTAGTGTATTTGATTTGCGGACACCCCTTGATGGTCACTGGCTAAAGTAGGCCTCTGGTGCATATGAAAAGGAAACATCCACAGCCTTTCCCTAAAAACCATACATTTGGCAGACCATAATTTATTCTCTCAGCCGAAGCTGACATCAACCAGTCTGCATAGGATATAGAATCCAACAGTAAGATGCCATTTCGATGAATGTAACTGCAGTTCACAAAAACGTTCACATGAATATAATATTGAATTAAAAAAGTTTTCCCTATAATAGAAACTGAATTCAAAATGTTTTCATAGCTGACACATGTGTAATACATGTAGTGCTTACAGTAGGTACCTGAAAGGCTAGAAAAATAGGTATAGATCAAAAATTTATTTGAATACCATACATATATCTATGTGTAATGGATGGGTATATACAAATGGGATAAATGTGAACACCAAAAAAGTTTAAACCACAGACATTTGTAGGGGAAAACAATTGCTGCCATATTTTGCAGGTCGAAATCATTTCCATATCTGTGTGAGTCTGTACTGAAAGTACATTATTCGATTCCTGCCCCTCAAAAGACTAGTGAAGCGCTTTTAGTAGTAGGAGTGTTTCCCATAAGTTCTGATTCAATATCCCGCCAAGATCTAAACATTTTCATAGAATTCCTACACAGTAAAACAAGTTTTTGAGCCAGTCTAATTAGAAAAATAACTTTTAGTCACCTCCCGATGCTGCAAATTCAGACCCAAATGACAAAATTCCACCGGTGCTGGACTAATTTTGCACCACTATTTCTGAAGTACGTAGATTGCAACCCTACCAGTGTCATTTTGCACCCAAAGTTTGAATGCCCTCTGCAAAATATGTTTCTTCAATAGCCACCCGGTGCCAATCTCAGCAAAAAATTGCACCATCTACTGTGCTTTTAATGGGCAGACTCTCGTACTGAGCATCTTAAATTTGAAAGGGGAGTACCTGCACTTTTCAGCAGGACTGTAATATTTGTAATGGGACAGTAGAAGCACTGGTACATCAATATTATAGGTTACTATGCTGGAGAACGCTGTTCCACAGATGCAAACTTATAGTCCTACTTCTGTGTTTGTGGAATGCCCCAGTTTTTGGATGAAAAAATCCACCCACCTTCCCCAGTTCCTTATATTAATTCTAAAAGGTGGGGTTCTGGCTGTGTTTTTGAGGTAGCTCGCTTGAGATTCTCTGGCTGGTAGCTGTGGAGAGAGAAAGTGCCAAGTTGTTGAAGAGAATGAACTTTTCACACTATTGATATAATTGTTCTGACAGCAGCACATGTTACTTACTGTCTGCCGACTGTGCCCATAATTGCCTTGTCCAAAAGGAAAGTCAATTCAATTGGATAGAAGCGAAATTAAAGCGGGAATCTGAACAGTCACACCATCTGGAAGAACAGAAGAGCGGCGTTTCAGCTGTATCCCGCCATTTGTATCACATCATGGCGACATGGGTTGACGTACAAAAAGAGGCTCTTATTTTGTAGTCTCTGCATGCCTTTGGAGTATGCCTCTAGAATCAAAATTATCAAAATATCATAAAATTAAGAATTCTCTCGCAGACGATCCAAGACCCACGCTGAATGTACAAATGGATGACGATGCGGCTTGATACAGGATTCCATACAATAAGGAACACTTCGCCAAGTGAGCAGCCGCTCTGTCTCTTCAGCTTCATTTTTAAGTCTTGCTTACAACACCTTTTAGCTCTCTGTTTGTGAAATACCTCTTGTATACTGTACCAAAACTTGACATTGCACTTAGAAATTGCCTATTTCTTACCATTGGTCAGCTTTATTGTCAATCTATTTTGCTTGCTTCTTATTCGATGGCTTGCCTTCTTCCTCTTTTTGTGTTTGTCCCTCCCGTGAAGCAAATCATCTTTACCATCCTTTTGATTGGCTGACTTCTATCCTTTCACTGCTCCCACTTAGGCAACTACTTTTTCTTTAAGGACTATATGAAAGTACATGTTTTTTCAGGCTCTCTCGTCTGTGCTGCTCTCCCCCATACATTCCATCGCCTCCTTCTGGTCCTTCATTTCCCTGCCACCCCATGCGGTCCTTAAAATTGAAATAATTGGTAATTTCTGTAAGGTCCGGTCTCCACTGGTGGGCTCTTCTGCTTTCAAAAAAGCACTTTCACACAGGTGAATTCAATTGTTTTTTATTTATCACTCTGAGTGGGGTACAATATTTTGGATTGGTAAATAAAAAACAATTTGAAAATGGCACTCATGTTATTGAGAAGGCACAGGCATGTCATTATGCATGCATTCGCCTACTGAATGATGAGGCTGCCAACATCATCATCATGTATGCATAGCACCATCGCAGAGTTTTTTTTGCAGATGCGGCACGCCATTGCCAAAGCATAATGGCAAAGCCAATAGGTCAAAAGGGTGAGTATTATTGGCTTTTGGTATGCTTGTTTCACTCAGGCAGTAAAGCAAACCTGTTAACAGTGCATGCATTGTTTACAAAAAATATAAATTAAATAAAAGTACAGTTTTCCCAGGACTTCTACAAAATGCAGTGCGGGAGCTGAATACCAAGGCTGTCGTTCATGCCTCTTTCTTCCTGCAGTCTACGTTCTTGCCTTTTCATCTCACTCTGGCAGGCACCTTTTCATCCCTGCTTTCGCCCTTTGACTGTCATGGTTTTCCTATCTTTCTTTTTCCCTCTTGTGCCTCTTTCTTCCATCCTCTGTGTCATGGTCTGATCATGAAAAAGGAATCTCATTCTCCAAAAATGAGAACCAGTGTCCACCACCTGCAACCACTGGCACTAATTAAGTACTGCCCATGATGTCTGGTGTTTTCGTAAAAATTGTTTTTTATTGGCGTAAGCAGCACCACCAAGATGCCACAGTCGCTGTGCTTGGTGGGCTGGTGCTCATGAGCTGCAAATGGCATGGCCCATATTGCCACTCACAGTGTTGATTGATCGCCTGGACATGGACTGCAACTGATCTAATCACCATGCAGCTAGCAAATGGTGATTGGCTGCTGGGCAAGACCAACTCTGATAATTAAACTGTGTGTGCGTGTGTGTATGGACTGGGCCTGGCACATGGGCAGGAGTAAGATGAAGACATAGCGGAGGACCGCAATGCATGCCTGGTTTGGGGCGGCGAACCACAGCAAGAGGGAGAGGAGAAGACAAGTAATTTTATAAAATGTATTAAGTGCTGCAACAGTGTTTGCTTCATGTCGATGCATGATGTGTATGTGAGTGTGTGTGTGCGCACACATGTGAGCTTACTGGTGTTTGTGCTGAGTGATTGTTCCTGTATGAGTGTGTCTGTTTGTGTGTGTCTGTGTGAATGACAAACAGGTCATGATAGAGATAGTGCATCAATGTGTTGTATTTGCTGTGAGTAGGGCACGTTACAACGCGTGACATTACAACACATTTTCTACACCGCAAAATCTGTTACAACAAATGTCCTTACAACGCAAGCCATTACAACGCATACTTCATTACAACGCAAATTAATATTCTAACTGCCGGGGCATTACTTTGGGGAATGTGTTGTAATGGCATGATTTGTAATAACATGCGCTGTAATGGATCTTGCGTTGTAAAAATTGTGTTGTTATGGGACGCGTTGTAACGCGTGCGTTGTAAATGATGTCTCCCATTTGGTGCTCCTATCAGAATACTCACTAACAGCTATATTGACTAGTTCCCTGCATCTCAAGCCACTCATGCCATCTCTTGCCGCACTTCATAGGGGTGTTTTTGCCATGATTGGACCTGCCTCAAGCATAACAGTAGTAATCCATGGCAAAGTGCTGAGATCTGTGCCATGATAGCACACAGACCTGGTATAACGCTAACAGCCCTGTCATAATGCTGGCAAATATTGACTTATTATGGAAATATATGGCTTGACTGTGCCCACCCGCCATTGACTTCATGATAGTGAAACTCCTTGTCATTTGGTGGCCATCCCTCAGGGGCGGCTCTAGGCTCATGGCGGCCCTGGGCAGGGAGCGTAGGTAGGGGGCCCCCGGAGGAACAGGTAGGGGGCCCCCGGAGGAACGCAGGAACGCTGGCCCGGAGGCCAGTGAAGAGGGGGGGGGGGTCAGGGTGTTTGGAAGTGGAACAGAGCCGGAGGCCAGCCAAATCCCTGCCAGGGGCCGCCACGCAAATATGTATCCATCCTCAGAGGATTATTATATTAAGGATATATATTGGTGTGGTGGCCCCTGGGGTTTGGTGGCCCTGTGCAGGTGCACAGCTTGCACATGCCTAAGGCCACCCCTGCATCCCTAATATGTGATGGTGATACATTAGAAGTGGGGTGACCACCTACTTCCAGTCCTGAACTTCCATGTGATTGTCTAATGGGGGAGAGGATGTGGCCTAACGGCTAGGGCGGTTGACCTCAAATCTGGGGAATTGGGTTCAAGTCTCAGCAACAACACGCAAAATCCTGTGATTCTGGGCAAATCACTTAATCTCCCTGTGCCTAACAAAAATGAGCGTGTCCGTCTGTACCGCAACTGGCGCTCATGTAAAGTGCTCTGATACCTTTGGGTCAAGTTCACGCTGTATAAAACTCTGAAAAAAAATGATTTCCAAGTGTTGTTGTCTTGTGTTGCTTCCTCTGAACTAATTAGACTAACACACCCGAACACAGTGATCTGAAGGTGAACAGTTCAGGAATAGAAACCATGAGCCATATGCATGAACACATTTTCCCATAGACACAGAATGGGCAAAACCCTTTGATGCATATGACCCCATGTCTGTAATGACCAGGAAGCAGTGAACCACAACATGGGCATGTAAGGCAGACGTTGTCCATCTGTAGCATTAATGCATGCAACTGATCACCCAATGAAATTCACACCATGATGCTCAGGGTCTAAGTGTCTATTTAATAAAAATGAATCGCTGGCATTTCAGGTCTAATGAATATTTATTGTTCAATAGTCACAGACTTCTTTTTTGGAAAACTGATTTTAGCTATACAAAAATTAAAAGCTTGTAATTTATAACAAAAATGTGCATATTTACAAAAACTACCAAGCTGATGTTTGGGGACAAAAGCATCACACTACCAGTATACATTTAAAGCTGATATTTGTGTGTAATGCATTAAAGCTTGCAATTCCAGCTTAGACGAGTGACTTCTCCAGTCACCTGTAATAAGTAAATGATGTGGCTGATCAGCTGTGAAAGCTTGTTACAGATGAGTTGTGACACCATAGTGCCTGCTGCTAGAGCCAGCAGCCAAGATAAAAGGCAGGACTCAGAACATCACTGCGGATGCAGTTTAGAGCAAAAACGAGAACTGGCTTTTCATTCTTATGATCAATTTTTCTAAAAGGAAAAGTAATCATCGGAAAGGGGAGATTCATGGCAAAGTGTTATTTCTTTCACATAGTTCATTATGGAAAAAGACTCTCTGTATTCTACTATTCACTCAGAGCAGCAGTCTCTTTTTCAATCTAATTCACCTCAAACTAAAATTAATATGTTTTGCAACGAATTACAAGACAAGCTGTTGTTTGATGGGTTTAATTTTACACTACAGATTCCACTTTTATTCTTTTTGTCTGCAACCACAGCATTTTTTCATAGGAAGGAGCAACAAGACACCAAGGATTTAAGTGGTTTGTTGAGAGGGGGAGGGTGTGATAATGTATTATAAGGAATAAAATACATTCTTCAATAAATTCAAAGGCTATTTCAAGTCACCTCAGAGTTCCATGGCATTGTAACGAACTTGATCTTCAGTCGCGGTCCCTTATATGGCATAGGGAATGTATGACGTTACCACGCGGTCTTTACACCACGATATGCTTACAACGTGGTCATTACAACGCAAGTCATTACAAAAACTTGCGCTAGAGGCACTGGACTTAGAACTAGTATGATTTACTATTCTAACTCCAGCCTACGTAACAGTAGGGAAGGTGTTGGAATAGTAAATCATACTATTCCCTAGTGGATAGCGCCATCCATCGCAAGTCATTGTAACAACTTGCGTTGTAATGACCATGATGTAAATGTATCACGGTGTAAAGACCGCGTTGTAATGGATGTCTCCCGGCCATGGGACTCATAGGTGACTTGTAATATAACTATAATGTGTGACAGGCATAATAATGTTCAAGCTGGTTTCAGGTGTCTTTCTGCTCAAGTCTCTTTGGAGCCAGCTGGTAGTTTTTCTTGTGGGTTTAATTCCATGACTTGTGTGGAGGAACCTAATTATCTTTATTTAAGAAAGTTTTTTTATAGCATTAGCAATAATGCTATATGAGGGCCGAGCCAGTATTACTGGTGTAAATTTCTGCTATCCTCACCTGTAATTTAGCATTACAGAATGAGCTACAGCCATGATACTCAAAGTACGGCCTGGTGACCGAATGTGGCCCTCCTGACCTTTACATGCAACCCCCTGAGCAGCACCAGCACTGGGCTGCTGTTTACTCTGCTCTGCACTAACATTACAAAAAATGTAAATATACAGCAAGCACTTAATTCAGGGTTAATTACAGTAAAACAAAAGAAAGTAACTAAGCCCTTAACTTTAGCAACACTAAGAGACAGCAAACATGTAAAAATAAGATAGTCTTTTTTCTAAATACAAAAACTGTATTTCATTGACTGTAGAACAATTTCAACTTAGTAAATCAAATTATAGCAGTGCATTCAGAAGTAATATTTTGAAGTGATGGTTTTCAAACATTAATTTAGAAATGTTCACCCTGACAAAAATACCATTAGTGATTACATCCAAGCACAGGAGATGGTTTTGTACAGCCCCTATCCTGAAGTCATGTATTTCGATGTCCTCATATAAGTTATAATGGAGAAAAAGGAGGGATATTGAAATTGAACAATTGCCCAGGGTCACACAATTTGGTGAAGTGGAGAAGCTGGGATTCATCCCATGTTTTCTGGGTTCACATTGCCAGTTCTGCCACTAGATATACATGCTTCACTTGCCCTACACCCATTATACACCCTCTCCCCCGCTGGCGTTAGTGCGGCCTTCGGTCACATCAAAGACCAAACTTTGCAGCCCCCCAGGAAAATGTTTGTAAGTGCCCATGAGCTACAGCATGTGCCTATGCGATCTCTTTACCCCTGCTTTCAGAGGCCAGAGATTTTGCATTCTGTGCAGATTTTAAACCTTTCAACCTGCCCATTAGCTTCTCCATCCTAAAATGTGAATAAGAAACTACTTGTAAGGACAGAATGGAAAATGAAACAAAAACAGAATTTAGAGTTCACAAAAGATGCTATATATAAATTTAAAAATGATAGGCCCTGGTGAAATTGCACACCCAGGCTTTTGGCACAACCTCTAAAGAGTATTTCCGTTTTAAGTAAAAATATAGGTATTTACTATAAGTTTGTATTCTCCTGTATACAATTGAATGGACAGCATTTCTCTGCATAGCATAGGTACCCCTTCTGTGTCAATGGCTATTTCGGCCCCCGCCACCCCAGATCTGTGCCAAACGCCACTGATTAATTTGTGCAAAATTGAGCTCTAAAATGAAACATTCGTCCCTATTAGAAAAGCAGCTTGTTCACTCTGCTTGATCAATAGTGCAGTCTATGGAACTCATTACGAGTACACAGCTAAATTCCAATCCCTCTGCAAATGTGGATCAGAATTATGAGTAAAGTGATATTTAATTAATTGTCTCACCCTCACAGTTTTCCTTTGATAAATTCAAGCAAATCAAACCTGCCGAAATGTATTGGTGGACTAGGGCAGGAAAAAAGGCGAAACATACGGATCGCTATTGCGTTAAAAACGATTCTGCATGTTATGCTTCGTTTTCTTGTTCAAAAGTCAGAATAGGAGGTATTTACTAATTGTATTAATTGTACCACTAATTGTGGTAAACACCCAACCCTGTTTCAACAAACTCGTAATGAGAGCCTTTGTGGGTATTTAGCCATCCCTGCATTTTATTTGTAATTATTACCAAATTATAAGGTGTGGATTGAAAAATATCTCTTGCCATGATTAATTAATAGGAAAAAACTGATTTACGCATCACAGGTTGTTATTTCGGATTGTTACTATGCATCAATATTTTAATATCTTGGAAGGGTAACTCCCAACAGAGTTGCCTCTGAGCTAAACCTGTTCTTAACCTGCCCCAGTAGGAGACAGTAAGGACTCAGAGGGTGTGGCCTAAGGGCTGGAGCGGTCGACCTCAAAGCTCGGGAACCGGGTTTGAGTTTCGGCAGGGACGCTCAACATCCTGTGACTCTGGGCACATCACGTAATCTCCTCGTGCCAAACAAAATGAATGTGTCCATCTGTAAGGCAACTGGTGCTCATGTAAAGCGCTCTGATAACTTTGGGTCTAGTTCGTGCTACATAAAACTAAAAGAAAAAAACTGCCAGGGAGTGGAGAAGATGCCACTGTCTGAGCATGGATGGGGAAGATATATATATTTCTGTTTATGCATAGGGAAAGCACAGGGCATAGGAGTAGTTGGGCCAATTTAGAGGATACAGGGCTGGTCCTTGAGGAGAAATGGAGAGGAGCTTCCTGACAGGGAAGACTGATCGGGGATTTAGGTAGGCTACTAGGGGCACAGTCAAGAGGAGAGGGAGAGGATGAAGGAGGAGGAAATGACCATGGAGGGGCATAGGAAACATTGCTCCTAGATGCTCCAAAATGATTCTTGCTTTTCTCTAGTGCGTATAAATTGGTAGCACATGGCCGGGTTTGGACAGGAAAGGCCAAACAGGATAATGATGGCCCAGTTCTAGAGCAGGACCCGAGTGCAGGGTCTCCCATCACAGATGAGTAAGTTAACCGTGCATGCCTGCTGGCCTGTGGCCTTCATGTTTTAATCTTTTTGGTTAAACAATTAAAACAAATGGTTGTTTCATGGTCAACCAGGCATGGCCATGGTTTAGCTTGGTTTTTGATCAAAGACCTATCTGGGTCTGCTGGTGCTGGAGTAGAAAGGCAAATCTTTTACACATTAATTGAATATGAACAACCACCATCTACGCTCATCCTGTTGGGCTCTGGACCAGTTCCCATTTGCAAGATGACAGAAGATGAGACAGCAGTTCAGAAATAGGCTAGAAGGGGCACCTGTGGGGTCAAAGCAGTAGCTGGGCCTCTTTGGTCCTGGACTGAGTCCTCTGCATGCAGATGCTCAGGGGCCCATTATTATAGTTCTCCATCTCTGCAGCTTCTATTGTTGCTGGAGATTGGAGGAACCTTATGATAGCCCTGACTCATTGGACCCATGACACGGTACTAAGTGGGTGATGCATGGCAGAACACCAATTGATGGTTACTAAACCAAACAAGATAATGCAGACTAGGAAATGTTTCACAACGTTTTGAGGGGGATTTGATACACAGCTCAAATCTATCTACAGCTTCCCCTCTCTCCTCAAGGACTATGGAATCATCTAGATGTTGATGGACCCATGAGTGTTTTAAGGCAAATAGTCCCACACTGTTTAACATGACCTCACTTCCCATCATTATTTACCAACAAGCTCACTTGTGTAATTAGGAAACACGTAAAACTTACAGGAAAGTTAGCGATGCTCGTTCATGATACGTGGAATTCCAATATTGGACCTCATTCCTAATAGTTAAAAGTCTACAAAGGGTAAGTTACAAGTGGGGTTGACTTTTTCCCCAAGTAAGTTATGTATGTTTTCTGCAAGTGCCATAATCCAGTTGGTGGTGGCATACCTTAGTAAACATGTTGAGATCCAGGCGGCAAGAAAGACAGACAGTTGGAACACCCTTGGTATCATGGAGTACGTTTGAAAATAAAGATGGAAGATGGTCAAACCAGATTTCTGAAATAGTTTAATATGGTATATGCCATTGTGTTGGTATTTTCTGGGCTCACAGACCAGTTGTTGGTAGCCAAAGAACTAATTAAGTAATTTTGGGAGCAATATGGGCAATGCTGTTGGTATAAGGACATTGGAGAAGGGCGGGCCTCAACCTTTGCTATAGGGCGTGGGACGGGTCACTGGTTGGCAAAGTAAATGTCTACCAAAAGCACCTGTCCGCCTAGTGCTCACTGGACATTTCAAGTGGTGGGAATGGGTTTCGCTGCTGTAAAAAAGCACATGGGGTAAAAGAAGGAGACTGAGATCTTACACCTCTACCCCATCTCTGCTATCAGATAGCCACACAAACCAATGCACATGGTTTTAGCCACTGCACCAAGACTCAGAAGTAGTTTCCACAAGCGCGGTAGCACAAACATTGTGATTTGCATTGGATTGTAACCCAAAGCCATGCAGGGTGCTGCCTTTTGTTACTTTGTGGCAATGGGGTATTCTCTGGGTGCTGCATAGACATTCCCATGCAATCACATATGGGTTTGACATAAATCCTTATCTACATAGAATTGCAGACAGGGATTTGGGTCAAAATCCTGTGCCTCCTTGAAGCAGGCGTATGGTCTATCAATGTTTCAGCTTCTCCTTGTTATTCCCACTTTGTATGTGTGCTGCATTGTACAGCACACATACAAAGTGGAACTGCCTTAAAGCATACGTTTGTGCTGGAAGGGACCCCTTCCAGCTCAAAATCTATTCTTCCCACAACACAGACACCCTTGCACGATGCACAAGAGAGTCTCTGTTGGCACATGGCAGCCTAAAGTCCAACTGTATAGGGAGAGCAGAACAGCGTCACATCTTAGTAGATATGCCGCTGTTCAGCTCTCTCCCGTTTATGCAACACATCGCTGCAACTTTCCTTCCTGCTCTGCATAGTGCAACTTTTATACAGTGGCGGCTGCTCCGGTGAAGCAGCAGTGGGGAGGGGGCAAGAGTGGTTAAAAAATAAAATTACCTGCCGGCTGGCTGGCTGCCGCCTCACCTCCATCCTCTCTATTCTCTTTCTGGCTTCTCCTGTGCAAACAGGAAGTAGAAATCACCCGAGTTCCAAAGCTCCCCATAGCCAATCACAGCGCTGCAATGCAGCATTTTGATTAGTCTGAGAGCCGTGGTTCGGCGCTCATCCAAGGAATGGGAGCTTGGGCATGTTCTCTGCCCAGGATGTAATGCGGCCTGGGTGGAAAACATGGAAACTGTGCATGACAATTTGGCCGGCCCGAGAGGCGTTGCCAAACAATCATGCGCACTTACATAGTGCCCAACACTCCTCTGAGATCAGAACAGATCAGCCCCACCAAGATGCCGCAGCAGGAACAAATAAAATGATAATAACATCCAGTTATTATCATTTTATTTTTCCATTTTTCGCACTGCGAAAAGCAGTGGGTCGAACCTCCTCCGCCTTAGCGGAGTACCCGCCACTGCCTCTATGTAAATCTGGGCCCCAGAGTTAAGCCTCAGGATAGTCTACCCTGGGGGCACCCACCTGTTGTCCACTGAAATACCCATCCAGTGCAAAACTTCAGCTTACTCTGCTGTGAGCGCTGCCTCCTGTTGTCCATATCCAATAAAAGAGGTGATTACAAATATTTGGCGCCTAACGTGTGGATAATAATTAGAGAAAGCAGGCAATATTTTTCCGCCGACTACTATGATTATCTGGTTGTTGGAAGTTATGTTGTAAATCAGGACGTCGTCGCTTTCTGCTACAAGTGTAATGCTGTGCTGCAGAGGGGAAGCTGACTACGTTTGTTAGGAGGGCTGGGGGAGCACATCTACTCCAAAAAAACATTGAACCTGTCAGTCACTCCCGCTGCCTGTCAGCCTAGTGTTTGGAAATAACAGTGCCTCCTCTTTGATTCTGCTATGCATCTGTACATGAAAGCCCCATCACTGAGCCTACTTTCCTATACATACATAGTGAGCAGCAATTCGATGGGTGGGGTTTGAGAAGGGCTCTTACAGATGCTAAGGCAATCAGCAAGAAATGCAAATGCAGCATTCATATACATGAAGATGTCGTCTGTCCCTCAGCCCCCCTGCTCTGTGGAAGTGCGCCAGGCGATGTATCAAAGAAGATTATGTCTGCTCGATGTGCTGAGGGTAGCAATCGTCTCTGGTAGAACAAGCATTGGCAAAGCCAATATGTTTGCCCCTGGGACCGACTGCCTTGGCCAATGCCTTTTGGCGATGCTGAACAGCACTGGCAAAAGCTAATGCTTTTTTGCACATGCTGTTTAGTATGGGCAAAAACAAAAAGGTGCTATGACGTGGCCACTGTTGGTGATCATGCAATTCTGTAGGCATGCATGCGTGCCTACAGAATGAGGCAGGTACCATTTTCTTATTTTTTTATTGATTGATCTAAGCTGGTGGGCTTCATGTAGATCGAGCAATAAAAAGACGATTTGTAAGTGTGCTAAAGAGCTTTTGTGGAGGGCCAGCAACTTGCTGCCAATCTCTCCCGAAAAAATATGTATATTTATTCAAAAAATGGCAGAATTGGTCGGCCATCCGTTGAGAGGGTGGTTTGAGAGAATCAATTGTGAGTGAGTGGGGGGGGGCATGAAGGAGACAGCAATATGGCGGTAGGGCTAGAGAACACGAGGGAGACAGACGCAAGGAGGAGAGGCAGAGAGGTAGAAGCACACAAGACTGCAACTCAGACAGGGTGGAGGGAGAAGTACATGGGAGAGAGGGCCAGCAGACACAAGGGTGAGAGTAAACACTGAGCATGGGGCAGTTATTTGTAAGGGGAGGGCAGAGAGAAATTCAAGAGGGAGAGAGCTGGAAAACACACGCTCTCTGATGGAGTGCTTAACCAAAAATAAAAAATTGTTTCCCTGAATTGAGCAGTGGAAGGACTCAGGAGGATGGTACAGAGTCTGCGCTCCAGGAAAGGGACAGGCGCAATATGGGAGGAAAAGACATCAAATTAGAAGCAAGCAAATGAGACCAACAGTAAAGCCAACCAATGGTAAGCAATGGGTGTTCTTGGTAAACCTATGCTAAGTCTATTGTAACCAGACAGTAGACCCAACCTAACAATTGAAGCCTACGTCATGCTGGCAATTATTTGCTACTGTACATTTGCATTTTATGTAGTTGTGTGAGGCTGCACAATTTGTAATGTTTGCTGATTTGTTGCAATGAGATACCAGTAACATTCACACAATATAAGACTTCCATGGTCAAAGGCTTATTACTACAACTGCAGTAGTGTAGCTAGACCTACTAACACCCGGGGCAGACCCTAAGTTTGCCACCCGGTGCAGGTATGAGCGTGGGGTATGGTGGCGGCCGAAGGACGACTCGTTCCGGGTGAGGGCGGGTCCTGCGGCCGACAGACAACTTGTTCTTGAGGCCGGGGGAATGATGGTAGTCAACAGACAGGACTTGCTCACCTCTGCCGCCCCCAAAAACAGTCCCACCCACCCTCAGCTTTGCCACTGTACAACTGTAATTTGAAACAATGTGGCAGTAAGATCTTACCTTAAATTTGCTGATTTTAAATAATGTTTGAAATGTGCAAGTGAAAATTAACATGCACACTTAAAACGTTATTGTAAATAGTTGCACTAATAACCGTGTATTTATTTTCACGTATATTTAACTGGAGTAAGTGGTTTCTTTTCCATGTTATTATCAAGGCACAACTCAGCCAACTGGAGTAATCAGCGCTCAGTGCCTCACAGAATTCATGCGGGAATCACTTTGCAGAGAAAATGTCTTGGCCCATAGCCACAGATCACTGCAGGGATTTAACCTCTTGTCGTCTAGCTGAATACTTTTCTCTACAACTTCAACACATGAAAAATACCACAGCGTGCACCACGCGTGCAGATTCACATAGAATGATATACTATGTATTACCTCGCCTTAAGGAAGTGCCCTACTCAGCAGCAGCCAGCATAGGTAAGCACGGTGGGGAGTGGCGGGGGCAAGGCGGGTGGGGGGGGAGTCGACAGACGATCGACTAGGTATTAGTAAATAAATAAGTAATACCTATTCCGTCTTCTGTCGACCCCCCCACCCCGCTGCGCCCCTCCCCACCCTACCGCGCTTACCTGTGCTGCCCGCCGCTGGCTATATTGCCTTAGGTTCAGCTTACTTTTGTCCATGCTTTTTCCTGCATCAACAATGTTAGTAAATATATAAAACTTGGTAGATATGCCAATATTCTACATATGGCATGGCTTTCCATAAATTAATCAAACAGCCATACCTGGGAGGTGCTTTTCTCATAAAGCCACAAAGGTGACGTTCCGGCGTTGGAATAAGATAACAAGTAAAGGCTTAGAGGCTGCTCTTGACCACTCCACCCCAATTTTAGATAATGATAACGAGGTGGCTGCCACCCAGTTCAATGAATGGATCCAAAGAGCCGTTAATTCTGTTGCTCCGGAGCACACCACCACAGCAAACAGGCGCCCTTCAGGGACACCGTGGTATGGCCCTGAACTTGAACGACTAAAAGTTGAATGTAGAAGGTTTGAGCGTCTTTGGAGAGTTGATTATAGTAGGATTAGTAAAGATGCCTATAATTGGGCCTTGAATAAATATAAAGAGGCCCATTCTGGCTACTAAGAGAGTGTATTTCACCTCGAAAATCCAGAAAGCTGGAAACTCTGCAAAAGAGCTGTTCAAATCTGTGTCTTTTTTAGCTAAACCCCAGCAAGGCAGTGTGTTTAAACCCGACCAGGCTTTTTGTAATCAGCTGGCGGTGATCTTCCAGAATAAGGTGCAAACAATATATGATGACCTAGAACAATCGCAATGGAGCGCACACCGCTAGCCCCTCATCCGGATCGCCCCTAGGGACTCTGGTACATGGAGTTCTTGAGTGGTTCACCCCAGTGGGTGCAAGTAGGTACTTGTTGCACTGATGATCTCTAGACCCGATACATGTCCCGGGTTTTTGGATATCGCCCGAGACATGGCTTGGGTTTCGGGATAACTTCCCTCATCAGTAGAGAAAATAGTTAGGGGTGGAAGAGAAGGCCGCCAAACAACCGTCAAAGGCCTCGATGCCCGAACCGGCACGCAGGTGCGTCGTCCAGGAGCCCGTCGGCTCAAAGCTCAAGAGAGCCAATTTGTAGAACAATCGCAATGGAGCGCACACCGCTAGCCCCTCCTCCGGATCGCCCCTAGGGACTCTGGTACATGGAGTTCTTGAGTGGTTCACCCCAGTGGGTGCAAGTAGGTACTTGTTGAACTGATGATCTCTAGACCCGATACATGTCCTGGGTTTTTGGCTATCGCCCGAGACATGGCTCGGGTTTTGGGATAACTTCCCTCATCAGTAGAGAAAATAGTTAGGGGTGGAAGAGAAGGCCGCCAAACAACCGTCAAAGGCCTCGATACCTGAACCGGCACGCAGGTGCGTCGTCCAGGAGCCCGTCGGCTCAAAGCTCAAGGGAGCCAATTTGTAGAACAATCGCAATGGAGCGCACACCGCTAGCCCCTCCTCCGGATCGCCCCTAGGGACTCTGGTACATGGAGTTCTTGAGTGGTTCACCCCAGTGGGTGCAAGTAGGTACTTGTTGAACTGATGATCTCTAGACCCGATACATGTCCCGGGTTTTTGGATATCGCCCGAGACATGGCTCGGGTTTCGGGATAACTTCCCTCATCAGTAGAGAAAATAGTTAGGGGTGGAAGAGAAGGCCGCCAAGCAACCGTCAAAGGCCTCGATGCCTAAACCGGCACGCAGACGCGTCCTCCAGGAGCCCGTCGGCTCAAAGCTCAAGGGAGCCAATTTGTAGACACAATCGCAATGGACCGCACACCGCTAGCCCCTCCTCCGGATCACCCATAGGGACTCTGGTACATGGAGTTCTTGAGTGGTTCACCCCAGTGGGTGCAAGTAGGTACTTGTTGAACTGATTATCTCTAGACCCGATACATGTCCCGGGTTTTTGGATATCGCCCGAGACATGGCTCGGGTTTCGGGATAACTTCCCTCATCAGTAGAGAAAATAGTTAGGGGTGGAAGAGAAGGCCGCCAAACAACCGTCAAAGGCCTCGATGCCCGAACCAGCACGCAGGTGCGTCGTCCAGGAGCCCGTCGGCTCAAAGCTCAAGGGAGCCAATTTGTAGAACAATCGCAGTTCAACAAGTACCTACTTGCACCCACTGGGGTAAATCACTCAAGAACTCCATGTACCAGAGTCCCTAGGGGCGATCCGGAGGAGGGGCTAGCTGTGTGCGGTCCATTGCGATTGTGTCTACAAATTGGCTCCCTTGAGCTTTGAGCCGACGGGCTCCTGGAGGACGCATCTGCGTGCCGGTTCAGGCATCGAGGCCTTTGACGGTTGCTTGGCGGCCTTCTCTTCCACCCCTAACTATTTTCTCTACTGATGAGGGAAGTTATCGCGAAACCCGAGCCATGTCTCGGGCGATATCCAAAAACCCGGGACATGTATTGGGTCTAGAGATCATCAGTTCAACAAGTACCTACTTGCACCCACTGGGGTGAACCACTCAAGAACTCCATGTACCAGAGTCCCTAGGGGCAATCCGGAGAAGGGGCTAGCGGTGTGCGGTCCATTGCGATTGTGTCTACAATATATGATGACCTGGCTAACTCATCAAATTCTTTGTCAGGTACACATCAACCACCCCTGGGGGAGGAGACAGAGCCATACAAACTGACATGCTTCGACCCCCTAACATAAGAGGTGGTAATAAATATTTTAAAATCTATCAAATCTGGTTCCTCCTGCAACCCCTGTCCCCCAGCCATCATGCACCTGGCGGCGAAGAGGATTAGTAAAACCCTTACCTCTTTGATCAATCAAGTCCTGGCATCTGGGATCTACCCTGCAGCTTGGAAGACAGCTAGTATCAGGCCGATCCTGAAAAAAGCCACTTTGGAGCCCAGTGAATTTAAACTATCGGCCAATTTCGAGTCTGCCATTAGTAGCCAAGATCCTTGAGAAATCCGATCTACAAAACATTAACTGAATACCTGGACAGTAACAGGCTATTGGGCCCATCCCAGCATGGCTTTCGTCCAAAACACTTCACTGAATCTGCTCTGATCGCTGCAGCTGAGGGGATTCGGACAGTAGTGGATGGAGGGGGGAGGGCAATCCTTGTTCTCCTAGATCTGTCGAGCGCATTCGACACCGTGAATCACACAGTGTTGGTGCGGTGACTACAGGAGATAGGAATCAGTGAGTTGGCTCTTGCCCGCCTCTCCTTGTTTTTAGACAACAGGAAACAAAGTCTGAACTGGGAGGGTCTACAATCGGACAGTTTCAATCTGCCTTGCGGGGTGCCGCAAGGCTCAGCTCTGTCCCCAACATTGTTTACTGTTTATGTCAAGCCGCAGGCCAGGCTCATAAGGGAGTACGACTTTACCCCCGTGTTGTACACGGATGACTCACAATAGTTGATATCCGTTTCAGATAGGCCGGAGCTAACTGCGGCAAGTTTCCATGTCTGTCTGAAGGACGTCATGGAGTGGATGAGTCGGAATTTCCTGAAAATTAATACGACAAAACAGAAGTGATGGAATTTGGGAACGGATCACCAATCTGGAGTAACTTGTGGTGGCTGCTGGAGGCGGGGGAATGTCCTTCACCAGTAAAGAAGGTGAGGAATCTAGGGTTCATTCTCGATGATAAACTGAACATGTCAGCTCAGGTGAATAGCCTAATATCGGCTAGCTTTTTCTTACTTAAGACTCTGCGCAAAATCTTCCCTTCATTCCCCTGGCACTTGAGAAGACAGTTATGGCTGCCCTTTTTATGTCCAGTTTGGATCACTGCAATTCGATGTTCCTGGGCATCGATAAGCATCAGATTAGTAAACTTCAATCACTGCAGAATACTGCAGTTCGAGTAATTTTAAAGCTTCCGAAGGGCCACCCCACCACTCAGGGTAGAAGGGCACTGCACTGGCTCCCTGTCCAGCAGAGAATCGAGTTTAGGGCACTCTGCCTGGTGCACAAGGCACGATATGGTGGTGGCTCTGAGGACTGTCAGGACAGGTTCAGGCTCTACATCCCTTCATGAGATCTACGGTCGGCCAATCTTTGCCCTATTTGTATCCCTTGGTATAGATGTGCCAGATGGGGGGGCCGTTTACTTTCTAGCTGTGCTGCCCAATTTTCGAACAAATTGCCGGTGGCCCTGAGACTTCAGCCGAATCTTTCATCTTTCAGGAAAATCCTGAAATCTTGTCTGTTCAACTCTGAGTAACTATCAGTCTATTATTCTGCTCTGCTCCACTTATGCACACCAGCGCCAAGACGCCTCGGCATTCGAGCGCTTAATATGTATTTTATAACATTAACATTATAACATAGCTTTCACAACAGGCTTAAAACAGGCTTAAAACCCTTACCTCTTTGATCAATCAAGTCCTGGCATCTGGGATCTACCCTGCAGCTTGGAAGACAGCTAGTATCAGGCCGATCCTGAAAAAAGCCACTTTGGAGCCCAGTGAATTTAAACTATCGGCCAATTTCGTGTCTGCCATTAGTAGCCAAGATCCTTGAGAAATCCGATCAACAAAACATTAACTGAATACCTGGACAGTAACAGGCTATTGGACCCATCCCAGCATGGCTTTCGTCCAAGACACTCCACTGAATCTGCTCTGATCGCTGCAGCTGAGGGGATTCGGACAGTAGTGGATGGAGGGGGGAGGGCAATCCTTGTTCTCCTAGATCTGTCGAACGCATTCGACACCGTGAATCACACGGTGTTGGTACGGTGACTACAGAAGATAGGAATCAGTGAGTTGGCTCTTGCCCTCCTCTCCTTGTTTTTAGACAACAGGAAACAAAGTCTGAACTGGGAGGGTCTACAATCGGACAGTTTCAATCTGCCTTGCGGGGTGCCGCAAGGCTCAGCTCTGTCCCCAACATTGTTTAATGTTTATGTCAAGCCGCAGGCCAGACTCGTAAGGGAGCACGGCTTTACCCCCGTGTTGTACACGGATGACTCACAATTGTTGATATCCGTTTCAGATAGGCCGGAGCTAACTGCGGCAAGATTCCATGCCTGTCTGAAGGACGTCATGGAGTGGATGAGTCGGAGTTTCCCGAAAATTAATACGAGAAAACAGAAGTGATGGAATTTGGGAACGGATCACCAATCTGGAGTAACTTGTGGTGGCTGCTGGAGGCGGGGGAATGTCCTTCACCTGTAAAGAAGGTGAGGAATCTTGGAGTCATTCTCGATGATAAACTGAACATGTCAGCTCAGGTGAATAGCCTAACATAGGCTAGCTTTTTCTTACTTAAGACTCTGCGCAAAATCTTCCCTTTCATTCCCCTGGCACTTGAGAAGACAGTTATGGCTGCCCTTTTTATGTCCAGATTGGATCACTGCAATTCAATGTTCCTTGGCATCGATAAGCATCAGATTAGTAAACTTCAATCACTGCAGAATACTGCAGTTCGAGTGATTTTAAAGCTTCCGAAGGGCCACCCCACCACTCAGGGTAGAAGGGCACTGCACTGGCTCCCTGTCCAGCAGAGAATCGAGTTTCGGGCACTCTGCCTGGTGCACAAGGCACGATATGGTGGTGGCTCTGAGGACTGTCAGGATAGGTTCAGGCTCTACACCCCTTCATGAGATCTACGGTCGGCCAATCTTTGCCCTATTTGTATCCCTTGGTATAGACGTGCCAGATGGGGGGGCCGTTTACTTTCTAGCTGTGCTGCCCAATTTTCGAACAAATTGCCGGTGGCCCTGAGACTTCAGCCGAATCTTTCATCTTTCAGGAAAATCCTGAAATCTTGTCTGTTCAACTCTGAGTAACTATCAGTCTATTATTCTGCTCTGCTCCACTTATGCACACCAGCGCCAAGACGCCTCGGCATTCGAGCGCTTAATAAGTATTTTATAACATTAACATTATAACATAGCTTTCACAACAGGACAGCAAGGCAGCACTGAGAAATGAACAATAATTGTAAACTACACCAGTAAATTTTAATCTATGCTAAATCATCTTTTATTTGCATAGCACATAGCTGCTACAAGTGTGGGGTCATAATACTCAAACAGTCCTGGCGATTACTGACGGACCTGTTTGTTTAGCTGTAAAAGTGTGTGGTTGTAGTATGTCTTGCGTAGGAAGAGATGCATGTGATGCATCGTGGAGTGATCATGTTGTGGCAAAGTTGCTGTGGATGCTATGGATGGCAGGGTTATAAAGCTATGGAAAAAGAAGTAGAGAGCACTTTATCCGGCATTTATTCGACGCACCTCATCAAAGGCTCATTGTGGATTGAGTGTGCTACCCATTTGCTTTGATCGAGAACTTGGGTTGGTGGTAGCTTAGTTGTCTTTGGGAAAATACGTCAATTGTTCATGCTTGTAACTGGCTACTGTGCTAGGGTGGGTTAATGTGCTGTAAATTACTATGTTTGAAGTATTCATTTGTGTTGTATTGTAGATTATTTAGGATCATGCAGTGGTCTAAAGTGCATCTCCTTGTGTTTGCTTTGTTTGCCCTAAATTGGCAGGGTATGCCCAAATGTGGGCCCCTTGCTCACTTTACCACTGTATTCAAGCTAGTCTGGCTGATGAAGGGTGTTACCCCGAAACCGGTCCCAGGATGCTTGTTTCTGGCAGAGCCGGACGGGGAACAGCAATCGGCCCTTGCAGATTGCTGCTTGTCTGGCCCTGGGAGCAAGGGGGGGGGGGGGTGCTAGTAAAAATCACTGCTCCCGCTTTTGTTACATTGGGCCGATATTGCTGCACTGCTGCAAAACCAGCCCCAAGTGACTAACTTGGCCCCCACAAAACCAGCTCCCACCCCTGTGTCCCACCCACTACTATGCCCAATCTAGTCCTGGTTTCCGATCCAGGGAAGATCTGACTTGGCAGTTCGAGCTGAACTTTTCTGTGACTGTGGATGAGTTTCTGAAAAGTTTCAGCACTCCGTCCATCATCTCCTTGTGTTTGAGCGGTTTGATTGGCGTTCGGGGACACAAGATAGTTTTGTATTTTTCCTTGTGAGGTGGGTAGGGAGGGCCACAGTTGGCTGGCTTGAACTTATAAGGAATGACCCCCTAGTTGTGGTTTGTTAAAGTGTGGTGTGGCACTTTAATTTGGAACAGAGTGTTGGTGCGGCAACTTGCTTGGATGGATCTTGACCCGATTCCTTGTAATTCTTGATGCATTACGCACAGTTCCTTCGAAGCTATCTGACATGAAGAAGGAAACTACTGCAGCATCAAGATGGCCAGAGCAGTGTGGCTCCAGGATTTAACAAGCAGAGGAAGTCTAACCACTAAATTTTGGAGGTAGCACCTCAGGTTATTCACTAACTTACCTCGCTAGTGAATGCATGGTGCAAACCGATGCAAAGCATTGAGTTAATTAACTATTAAAAATACATGAGGGTTCAGCACACAACTGAAACAGCACCTCGTGAGCACCCACGCAACCGTTAGTAAATCTAAGCCCTCATTAGTTAAATAGCCACAAACACCAAACACCTTTGTTGAGATTGATTGAATCAATCAATTGATCGGAACTTCTGGAGCACGCTAATAACCCCACGCGGTACCTAGGTGCTTGCGTGTGGTGGAACTACTCGAACAGCCAGGTCTTGAGACTACTCCTGAAGTCTGCGACCTGGGTCTGTAATGCCGCATTCAGTGTGATCTGTGTTTTAATACCACACTATGGGGCCCATTATGATGTCGGGCGGATTGCCCCCACCAGGCTGGCGGTAGCCACCGCCAGCCTGGCGGGGGCAATCCACCCGACATCGTTGCACTAAAGACCCCCGCCATATTAGGATGGCGGGGGGGACCACGGCGGACGGAAAGACCGTCCGCCGCTTTTCCGCCCCAGTTGCCTTGCGGCCGGGGCGGAAAAGGAATAATATGGTGGCGGTGTCTATCAAGGCACCGCCAGCCATATTATGATGGGCTTCCTGACATGCTTTTCCGTGGCGGCAATGCCGCCACGGAAAGGCATGCGGAGACTCCCTGCGGGGGCCCGTTGCGGGCCCCCTGGGAGTCCGGGGGTGGGGGGTGCACATGGAGGGTACCTATGGTACCCTCCCCGCATTTCAAAGTACAACATGACAGGCACCAAACATGGCAGGCACCGCGCGGTGCCTGTCATGTTGTGCTTTGAAATGCACAACGTGCATTTTTACCATTGCGGCCGGCGGCGCTTTCTGCACCGCCCGCCGCAATGGCAAAAAATACAGGATGCGCCCGCCTGTGTGGTGGGCGCATCCTAATGCTCAAGGCGGGACCGACGCTCCTATGGCGGGCGGTCCCGTTTTGCACGAGGATGGCGGGCGGGCAAAATCTGCCCGCCATCCTAATGACCCCCCTACTATCTCTGCCATGCATCGTTGGTAGCACAGTATATAGCAACTGTTTTTGTTACTCTACATAGCCGGGCTCATTTTTATGAAAGGATGAATGACTGAGCTGGCACTGAAATGTAAACATTTGATCAACAGGTTGCCCACGATTTCTTCAGCAAATGATTGATCTCACTGAACCCCCAGGCCAGTGTAAAACCAGCAGGGGGACTCCGGTTTGTGACTGCACGTGAGAGGATCCAGTGTGTTTTGTGGGACCCTAGTAAAGGAAGAAGTGGTTTATTTTTATTTTATGCACACCTTCTTGTCCTTACATTTCACTTATAATGCATAGAAACTGGCAGAAACGTTAGCTGAGGTGTGAGCTGCACAGCTGCCTTGTCTGGTATGTTTCACAGGGATTGGCCCCTGCTGACTGCCAAGCAGGTATGAACTTGAGTTCTTGGCAGAACATGTAATTGAGAGAGGAGGGAGGGTGGGGGCAGTAACTGGAGGACTGAAAGCAGCACAAAGCCACATCTGCTTTAAATGCTGCAATCAATTAAACGCTTGATATTGATATCTGGTTTGACCAGAAGGTTAGAGGTTAAATTCCTCTCAATACGAACCCAGCCTCGCATCCTCTAAAGGATGGCAAAGTAATTACCATTTAAATGAGCATTACTAATATCTCCGTATTTACAGTGCTTACCGAAGGAAAATATATGTATAAATCGGAGTAGACTGGATGGTTCAGAAGCTATAAGTCTAGGAATTACTTCAGCCAGAGGTGTGTGGCTGAAGGCAAACTATGGTAAGAGGTGGAAATAGGAGGAGGTTTTGGTGGGGGCAAGCCTTTGAGAGAGGAATAGGAGAGACTATCCCTTGGTATGAAGAGGATTTGGCAGTAGTGAGAGCACGCGCCGTTGTTAAAGCAGGTTTGTAGATACAAGGGGCCTCATTTATGAGGCTGTGCGTCACTTTTACGCCGCCGGGAAATGCGCCTTGTTGCGCCATATTTACAAAGTGATGCATCTAGGTAGATGCGTCACTTTGTAAACCCCTGCGCCACATTATACCTGCGCCAGGTATAATGTATGCAAGGGGGGGCGTTTTGACGCAAGAAAGGGTCGTAGAAGTGACGCAGTGAAATCTATAAGATTTCACTGCGCCACTTCTAGGATGCAAATGCGTCAATATCTTACGCCTGCCTCACCGCAGGCGTAAGACTGACGCATGCCCTTTCACATGGGGCTTGCCCCACGTGACAGGACGCATTGCTGGAGTTGCGTCACTTTTGTGACACACTCCAGCAATGCGTCACTTTTGCGCCATACAGATACGTCAGAAATACTGACGTATCTGTAACTCCTTGCGCCATGAAGCGTCATAATGTAAATATGACGCATCATTGGTCTTGCAAGGAGGGTGCAATGAAAAGTGACGCATCGCTGTTTTCACGCAGCAATGCGTCACTTTTCATAAATGAGGCCCAAGGTTCTCAATGGTAGGGGCAGAACTCTTAAGTTGCCCAATGGAATGAAGGCCTGAGAAGATCATCCAGTCTACGGGCCAGATGTATGGACACATTTTCCCATAGACGCAGAATGGGTAAATAGTTTGATACATCTGGCCCTTAGGTTTAATTTGCATTCTGGGATTCGTAGTCCTGTTCATCCCATTATCTAATCAGTACAATAATTCCTAGAATGCAAGGAATAAACCTGGACTGGACGAGCTACTTATGCATGGACCTTTGAAACCGCAAAGCTCTGTGTGTTTTTTCCCCTCCACTTTCAAAGAAGTGCACGTACTATTTTATTACCCGAATGTGAATTAAATAATGTTTCCCCGGTCACTGCAAGATCACAGTTCTCGTGGTGACAGTTCAGTATAGAATAGCAGTGTCCAGGTCTGCTTCGGGAGTGCCCGATCCATGCCTGATTTTCCGGATTAACACGTGATGCGTAAATCAGTGCCTTATTAAATAGATATGTACAGTAAACGTGTTGTATCTGGAAATCCTGAAAATCTGGCGTGGATCCAATCCTCCCGAACATGGCCTACTGGCATAGAGTGTCGTAGGGGTCTTCCAGGGAAACTGACTTCACGTCTGATGTTCACACGCCTCCCGTTCCATCTGTGGCGTGCGCCCCCACAGCTGTGCCCTGACAGCCCTGCTCGCCCCCTGTGCACCCACCGTGGGATTGGTACCCGCGCGTCTCGTGCAGTCGGTGTGGGCGGTGACGCGTCAGCTTTCTGTCCACTTATTGGTATCAGGAACGCACCTGCAGTCCCACTAATTGCTCTCGAAGCCGGCCATCTGTGTTCCACCCACCTTTTCCTTTTTTCCCAGATAAACGCCGGTGGATTTTGTTTCACACTTCGCGTTCAGTTAGAGAAGACGCAAACGTGCACATCTGTTTGCATGAGGCGCGCCCCTCACCTTAAGGCCACGGGTCTCAGTTCGGCTCCCAGCTCCGCTACCGTACTGATCAGGCGGGCAAATAGATCCAAATTTCGGGGGGGGGGGGGGCTGAAAATATTTGGGGGGGGGGTTAATTCTTCCAACCACGGACAAAGTGGCTGTAAGATGAGGTGACCACACAACAAAAGCCTCATTTACAACTAACAGCCTGAATCATCATTCTCCCGTTTTGTGAGCCCCTAATAGCGATTCATAAGGAATCGCTATTAAGGACTTGCAAAACGGGATTCATGTAGAAATTGCATAAAGAAATGCGATTCCTACACATTCCTTATTTGCGATTAGCAAATTGCTAATCGCAAATAAGGAATAACTCCCCATTCATTCCTATGGGCCTAAAGGCTCATAGGAATGAATGGGGAGTTATTCCTTATTTGCGAATAGCAATTTGCTAATCGCAAATAAGATAGCGATTTCAAGGGTGCCAGGGGTGTCCAAAGGACACCCTGTAGCACCCCTGAAATGTAATCTACATTGGTGTTGCGCACACACATGTCCAAAGGACATGTGTGTGTGTAACATGCAACTTAGAAAATGCATTTAAATGCATTTTTCTAAGTTTTCGCTATTTACCACGAGGTTTGACCTCGCGGTAAATAGCGGCCCAAAATTGCGAATTCGGTATTTTAAAATGGTTCATGAATTGCATTTAAGGAATCTCAAATAGAGATTCCTTAAATGCAATTCCTCGCAAATATGCAAATTCTTTAATAGCAATTTTTGCATTTGGGATGATGAATCCCAAATGCAAAAATTGCACTCGCAAAGGGCCTGATTCTCAGAATCTGGCCCTTTGCGAGCGCAATTAAGCTTGATGAAGCAGGCTATAAATGGTATTTTAAAGACCTGTTAAGTACTCGGGTGCGGCTGCAATTACATGCTCGCCAGCCCGCGAAGCTGTGTCAGCCCGGGCTGACAGGCATGACTGGGGCGGGGGGGGCTGCAGCCCCGTGAGCCCAATGAGTGTTGCGCGCCTGGTACTGATCACAGGCGCGGCTCGTTGGAAGCAGGGACATCTTAAGAATTTTGGGGACCCCTGGCATAACATATTTTGGAGGCCTCTATACGGAACAAATTTGTTTTTTATTAACCATTTCCTGCTAAGTCAAGTCTACAGGCCAGACAGTACAAAATTATATTGTATTGTAATTGCATTTATATAGCGCTTACTACCCCTGACGAGGCGTCGAAGCGCTTTTTCGGCTGATAGCACGCGACTCCGGGACCCATAGAGGATTAGTGTTGAATTAGTATAGTGAAACATGCAAGTACATTTTAGGTGGTGTTAGTATGTTAAATTTAAACAAAGTTCAGTTTCTCAGGGGGCACCAAGCAGAGGCGCAACTAGAGTCAAATTTCGGGAGGGGCTTATCAATAATTCGGGGGGGGTGGGCGTAATTCTTCCTGCAATAGGCAGAGTGGAGATGCAGGGGCTCCAAGAATAGTGAAAAAACAACAAAGCCTGGTTAACAAGTAAATGGTCTTTTGAAGACCTGTGATGTACTCGGGTGCGGCTGTGATAAGACAGACGCCAGACCAGCCAGCCTACAGCAGCTCAAAAACTGTCTGTGTGTGTGCCTTCAAAGCTTCCTCAGCCAGACAGACACACACAGCAGGGGTGGGAGTGGGGCGGGCAGGGCCGGACTGGCCGTAGCGGGCAACGGGCAATCCCCCGGTGCGCCGCACGGGTGGGGGCCGGTTTTGGGCCCCTGGGGGCCGATTTTGTTACAGGGCCGTTTTTGCAGCATAGATGCAAAATCTGCGCCGTAACAAAATCGGCCGAAAACTGGCCCTGGAAAACAGCTCGCCTGCAGCCCCAACCCCAGTTGGGTTTGGGGGGGGGGGGGGGGGGGGGCGGCCGAGCACTTTGCCAGGGCTGGTTTTGGTCCCCAGTCCGGCCCTGGATGCGGGGGAGGGGGGGCTGAAGCCCTTTGAGCCCTATGGGTGTTGCGCTCCTGGCCCCAAGGAAGGTGGGGGTCCTGGGAAATTGCACAATTTGCCCATGCCTTAAAACGTCTCTGGTTGAAAGGCATCAACACAAAGTTACTGAAAGCTTTGCGCCAGCGCGAGGTGACACAAAACAGCACAAAGCCTCACAAGGGTGTTTACTAAGGTGCTTTTTTTCTCAGCGCAAATCCCTCTCTGTGCTGCATTGCAACACTTTGCAGTGAGGGGGCATCACTGGGCGTAAATACCCATAGGTTTTGCTGCAAAGTCCAATCTACTAAAATAGCCAGATTGGGCATTTAAGTCAGCACTAACATCTCCTTGAAGAAGGGGAAATTAATTTCTCAAAAACCTTGCACATTGCATGTGTGCTGCAGTGCACAGCAAAACCAAAGGGGATGATGGACGGAGTGTTGAACAATGCAAGCCCTCACCCCCAGTCAACTGATCTGGGTTTAATCCATCATCATTCTTTAGCTCACTCCGCCACCCCAGTTCAGACATGGCCATATGCAAATCAGTCTGACCCTGTACCTCATGGGAACAGTCCAGCCCGAACTTCCAAGCCATGTCTTCCCTGGACCGGAAACAAGCGTCCTGGGACCGGTTTCAGGCTGCTGCAGTGCACAGCCCACATCCAGTGCATAGGCCCTCTTCAATGTGTCTAGGCATAGGAATGTATACTGGAAGAGTAGGAGTCCACTGCTAATCCCAGAATAGACAGTGCACACTCACCTCTGCACCATGGTGTGAGGTCAGGCAAGGTCGCCGTGTTTGAGTGCCACCTCAGGGGGTGACATCCGCAGCACATCAATTTTAGGAGCTATGGCTCTGTGCTGTGTTTTCCCCCCCTGCTAAACACAGTGCAGTAAATGTGGTTGCTGCACAGCGTTGCATGAAAAAATAGTATATTTGGCCATTCATGTGGACATCACATCATCGGGGTCTTATAAAGCCAGATACGTTTTTCATCTATTCTGATGGACACACTGACTACATTGGAATAATAACACTTTTATTTAGAGAGGGGTGTTGGGTTGATAGCATGAAGTAAATAAAATATTATTTATTGGTACCTAGAGGGCTGTGCACCCCTAGGGGAAGGTTGTTCTTGCCCACTTCTCTGGAATTGAGCTTGCAATGCGCACGAGGTGTGTCATAAAGGCGAGGTTCTGAGAGATGGCCGTTTGATGCACACATATCTATGCGGCTGAAAGTGTAAGTCAAATCAGAGAGTTCCCTCACCAAATGTTACATGGAGGCACCATTTTGATGCCATACCTATTATTAAAATGCCATCTTCTTGGCATTGAAAAAGTCAATATATCTTGTTGTTTCATCTAGAAAGAATTTTGCACACAAGCACAAAGGTGTTTTTGTAAAAATGTGTGGCCTAAGATGCTTAGATTCTTACTATGATATATTTGTTATTGTTTCTGTCCAGTGAAAATGTGTACATTAGTGTAACATTTATATAGTGCTGAGTACCCCTAGCCAGGGTGTTGAAACACTTGCCCACATAGGTATCATGCTGCACCGTATTAGGTGTGGAACTGTAAGAGAATTGTCTTAGTTTTCAGCCTATGTGGGAAGTGTTTCCATGTCATGGGTAATGACCACAAAGGTGCGGTTATCGTTGTATGTGGCGTAGTGCTTAGCAGTGAGGTTTAATGACAAGTGTGGAAGATAGACACTAATTTTACAGTTTGAAGCATGCTGGCAACAATGCTTTTCGCTGCAGGTCCCTTTGTGCTAGTCGTAATTATTATATAAGACTCCCGACCATTTTCTGTATTAGTCGCTGTTTTAGGGTTGCCCACTCTGCGATTTTATGGTTAGGGGTAGGGATCCTGTTAGAGGAAGAACGGCGGACGTTTGCCTGGGTGGACTGTGATATTCCATCGCGCTTTACAAGAACTCTTTGATTGATTGATTGATTGATATAGTCCTCATTTATATGAATATCAGAAAAGTGACGGTGAAGGTCAGGTTGTATAGCTGGCGGGGCCCTGCAGTGTTAAAGTCCTCCATTGCCCAACCATGTTTGGTAGCAATCTCTTTGTAGTACAGCTGTGTGTTTGTAGTTGGCTTGTCCAGTTTTAGTAGAGTGGTTGTTTGTAGCAGGCTTGGATATGACTGACTTGTAAATCAGTTTTGTGGCCATTCGCTTGCATGTCAGTGTTTGCAGGGCGATATGGTATAGGGATTTATCATGTGTCCTCACTTGGTCACAATTGGTGGAGGAACTTCTGAATAGTTGACAAAGCTACAGGACAGAGGGTGTATAGGTGTCTTAGAATAGCCATCCCCTCTGCAAAAAGAGTCGCCAGCAGTAACTATCCATAACCTGTGTGATGGATGTGCCTGGAATTGGATATCCCTCAACCTGTAGGTTGTGGGCTCAGGGACGTTGGTTTCAACGCATGATTCCTTATCCATCAGGGGTCTTTCTGCGCCGTGTAAGGGGCCAGTGTGATGTGTCCAGGAGTGACTTTTTCCAACCCATGCAGATGTGATTGATAAACCAGTAATTGATATTGACACCTGTGGGGTGATGTAGGCTGTGTCCAGGCGTGCTAACCCCATCCTGTAGGCAGTGCTTAATTTGAGCGGGTGGTTGCAAGGGGAAATGCATAACCACAGCACTCCTTTTTGGGGAGCCACACTTATTTTTCCTGAACAGACTTGCATCCAGCGCAAGAAAGAGAAAAACGCAAAAAGGGGAAAGAAGAAGAAAGAGAAAGATGAAAAACTCAGTGACAAAGTGAGAAATCAGGGATGAAAAAGAACCTGCAAGATTCATATAAAGAGCAAGGAATTGTCTGGCGATGGATTAAAGAGACAAGAGATGGAATCAAAATTATGCACTCTTGATAGTCCGCGCCTTTGACCTTCAATAGCGCTGGCCACGAGATTCTGAGAAAATCTATGGGGCCGCCACTTATTCTTTGACAAATTAATCACTACCTGTAGCTGGCTGCATCGGGGAGCAACTATTCTCATCTCATGCATTGTGATGTTACAAGTTACTTGATCTGTGGTTAGCGATTGAGAAGGGTTGTTTTGTGAAGAAGCAGGTTTTAACCTGTCTTTCAAACTTTTTATGTTCTTGGATGCAACATCCCTTCACTGATGGTGAGTGCCAGAGGTTGACTGCTTCTTCCAATAGAGAACATCTTCCCACAGACTCTTTAGTGTGAGTGTGGCCTGATACGCTTTGCTGAAGATTTAGAGTCTTATTGATTGTCGTTTTCTGAAAAGGCCCAGTCTAGTGAAGTGTACCTGGTTGTGCTTTTCTTGACTGCAGTTTAGCTTCCACTTTTGATAAATGGTTTAAGATAGGCGTGTAAGGAGAGAAGTGATGGGGCACACAATCTAAGATGAAATGTTGAGGTACATCTAATGGGACATGAACTTGCCAGCTTTAGATTACCTGGAGGTCTCAAACACACCTGCCGCTTTGCTTTACTAAGGTTTGCCTCTGTGGCCTTTGTTTACACATGGATCTTTACAGCAGACTTTGTAAGTCGTCAGATGCCTTACTGGTGTTGATCTCTGTGACCAAAGGCTACACAAAGATATTTGTAGCAAGCACAATAACCCACTGAGAAGTCTAACTCAGTTTGGGATTTAATGACATGCTCTTATGCATAGATCTCTGTAGAAGGTACATAAATGTCTTAGCTTTCGCATTAGTCTGGGCTGTGGGACTTGTAGATGCTCAATGGTCTCTGCAGCAGGAGCAGCAACCAACTAAGCTGCACTGGACAGGGGCTAACCTCAGTCGCCTGCTTTTCCATGCGGCTCTCTGAAGGAGTGTGCTGCTCTGTGGCTGAGGTTCGACTCTGCCATCTGTTATTATTTTGAGTATTTTCAGCACAGCAGCAGGAACTGTACGTTTCTTACGTCTCTTAACCCCTTCCACGTGGGGCTAATTCCCCCACGGTGCGGGGGTGGGAGGGGCCGCGCTCGGCGGTGTGGTGCTCGTGTCAAGCCCAGCGTCATGCTGCACAGTGGAGCTGTGCTCATGACGAGCTGGGCTCGTCACGACTCCGCCCATTCCAATAGAACCCCCGCACAGGCGGGGAATTAGCCGCGCGTGGGCCGGCCGTAGCAGCATGAGCACAGTTCCACTGTGCCTCATGACTAGCTGAGCTCGTCATAAGCATGGAATGTGTTAAGGCTTGAGTTCTGTGACCCGTGGATACCCGCAAATCTCTGCAGAAGGTCCAGTAACACGTCAATATAGTTTGCTAAAATAGGTTCTTTAGCCTTCGCAGCACATGAAGAGACAAGCGTGAGGAGCCTTCCTACAAGAAGATGCGGGTGAAGTGTCCTCAGCAGGTTAGTACAGGAGGCGGATACCATATATAGCCATTGATTGACTTTTTCTGCCTCGGCCAGCTTCACATGTTGGGCTGGGCTGCAAACAACTGGTCTTGTGGTCAATAGCTCTGTTTGCTACACAGAAACAGCCCCTCTTCCCATCCTCGATTAACAGTGGTAGGGTCTACTTTGTTATTTAGTAGAAGTGGGCAAGCTGACAAATGAACAGGGAGAGCCGAGCCATAGCTGAGACATGAGTCTGGCTGTGCTCTGATAGCCCATGCATGATTTGAGCCATGAAAATGGCACGTAGCTCGTGAAACAGGCATCCTGCAAAAAATATGGTAAAGTCTCTTCAAATGAAAAAAAAATTGTACTTCTTTAACACGAGAAGCATCTCTCATTAGTACATCAGATTACATCACTGGATCGAGAAACAGCCAGTGAAAGTGATAGGTTGAACTTGGAAACATTCATGTCCCCCCACCCTCAACTTGACACAATGTCATTAGTAATCTAAGATATAAGTCAGTTGTAATGTGCACCCTTTGTGTGGCCTAGATTCTTATTATACATGAAGCAACGTCATAGTCTCAAAATAAACACACGAGAGAGATTTTCCTAGCATCACACAATTTGGTTAAGTGGAGAACCCGGGATTAATCCCTGGTTTCTGGTTTCAATTTCTCCATCAGATGAGCATCTCTTTCTCTCACCACGTTTGTATAAAAAGGTAATGTTTTGTCTTTAATTCTTGACACATAAGGTTAGAGTGTGGGTGGCAGGCAGAAGCCCCACCAATGCCCGGCTCGTATTGGCTCGAGGTTCCAAGAGGACCTCGAGCCGACTCAGAGCTAGATCCAGGCATCTGGCTCCAGCCTTTAGATGCTCGCCCAGCTCTACTATTTCCTTTGTATTTGTCTTGTACCTTGTGCTGCTCGGCATGGCAGGGAAGATCCTTACTTATGTGTAACTGTGCAATCTTTGAGAGAAGGAGGTAGACCGAACCACTAATTCCATATTCGAAATGTGCAGTGAGGCAATCGCCTTATTCCCTGATGTGATTAATGGTGTAAACCACTTGTCATGCAGCTTTCAAGAATTTCTCTGCATTTCAACAATACATTAACCCCTTTGCTGCTGGCCCGATTCCCCTGCTGTGCTGGGGGGAGTGGGGGAGGGGGGGGGCGCGCACAGTGCCCCGGTGCTCATGACGAGCTCAGCTCGTCATGAGCCATGGTTCTCGTGTGCTCATGACGAGCTGAGCTCATCACGGCCATGCCCGTTTCAATAGAACGCTCAGCACAGCAGGGGAATTATCCCCACGTGTGAGGGTTCTAACAGCCGTGACAAGCTCAGCTCGTCATCAGCACACGAGCACCGTGGCTCATGACGAGCTGAGCTCGTCATGAGCGTGGGAGGGGTTAAAAGCTCTTCAATTGAGCTGGTTTCGAGAGACATAGAACTGTTGCTGAAATTACTGAAATCAAATAACCTTTCATTTATAATTCTCAGATGGTGGTGGTGAATTCCAGCAGTCAAGGTAGATAACTTAAGTTTCCAAATTCTATGTGTGAGTAGCTCATACAGTCCAGGTTTTTTCCTTTGCATCATGGGATATTTTAGTACTGCTGATTACATTTTGAAATCAGGACAACAGCTCCCAGAATGCAAAGAAATAACGTGAACTTGCGGAACTGCTCGTGCATGGTCTGGGATACCCAAGAGCTCGGTAAAAGGTTACTTGTGAAGGGGGGGGGCTATTTAATGAATCAGAGCAGGAGCGTCGCGTCGCGCCACTGCTTTCTTGCAGTGCGAGAAGCAGAAACATAAAATGGTATTTTAAATACCATTTTATGTTTCTGCTTCTCGTGCTGCGAGGAAGCAGAAGGCAGAGTGTGCCTGGTTAGGGGAGGGCGGGAGGGTATGCCTGGTAGGGGAAAGGTTAACTAGGCGGGTTGGGGAGGAGTTGCTTGCCCACTGTTGTGGGCCCTGACTGTTTGGTCGGCCCTCTGGTGCCGACCAAACTAGTCATGCGCACTCTACATTTTCTTTATGTAGGCTGCGTAGAGAAAATGGCCTCCCTACAGGTGCTCGGATGGGTGCTGTCCGCACCAATCACAATGCTGCCATTGCAGCGTTGTGATTGGCTTAGGGAGGGGAGGGAAAAGGCATGCTTGATGCTTCCTCTTCCAGGAAACACGGTAGTCGGGAACCGGTCAGGAGCAGAGGCAGGGCGGGACCTGGTAAGTTAAGTTTTAAAAAGAATCCATTTTTTACCCAGCCTGCGCGATCCCTGCGCCTCCCCCTCACCAGCCCAACCCCTATTCATCCGAGTTGCGACTGAATCAGAGGGAGATAACATATGAACAACACACAATAGAACGTGCTGTCCAGATAGTGCTGTACCTTTATGACAAGAACATAACTTTATTTATAGAAAAGAAAAATAGAACAGTAAAATGTTATCGGTACTAAAACACTATTACCTCTTTCAGTTGCGGAGAGGGTGTTCCTACATATTCAGCTAGCTCAATTCTCTTTGCACAAGTGCAAATATGGAGTAGCTGATTTAAGAGGTCCAGCAGCATGAGTCATCTTTGTGCACTGGAAGAGAAAAACAGAAATGTTCAGGTTCAGAGGAGTCAGTGTTTTATACGTTTCTCAGACACATTAGGTGCTCACTCATCTTGGGGCAGCCCTGGGCTTTCAAAACCTGCCTCCAAGGGAAATGCCCAGTGGAATGATAGGCCTGTCCAGACCTGACTGACTGTGGGACTTCCAACCACATCTGTTGTAGCAGCCTTGCTCCTATGCCCCAAGAAGAGTGAGCACACACGTCACAGAGAGGGCAGGTTTTCCCACATAATCCACCCTCGGCTGCATAATTTGCAGAACTGAAAAAATTGTGGTACCAGCACAAACGGACCAAACGTTATCAAAAAACACATCACACATGGTGCCTGCCGTACAGTTGCAGATACTTTGCAAAGTTCAATTGGTCTCCTGCTTTCAGTGCTCAGTGCTGTATTCTGGTGTTCATATGGTACTGACAAGGGGAGACCTGTACACAGAGAGGTAAGGTGTGTTAAAATGGCATAACAGCAAAATAATAGTGACATTAAACGTACTTCATTGACTCTGCAACGTAATGTGCTCCTCATTTGAGTCATAATTCCTCTGTACATTACAATAGTCCAGGAGCCATATTGCATAAAGTGCTCTGGGTGCAAGGGGTGTGTGGCCTGCTTTCTGTGCCCCTAGAACACTTGGTATCACAGAAGGGGCCACTGACACTTATATGGCCCTGTCTGTATTTCAGATTATGTGGTGCACTTATAATGATGTTGTGATCCTCAGGGGCTTTCCCCTTTTGTAATTCAGCAGCGATTAGATTTAGCATTAGCAGAAGACAGCTTGTATTTAGAGATTATCTTGTCCGTTTTGTGGAATCCATTTTGTATTTCCATCTGCCATTTTGTTTGCCATGTGCTCGCCTTGTGCTCTGTCGTACCTTTCTGTTAACTACTCATGAATTCTGCTTAGAGGGATATTATATTTAGCTTCTGCCACTCCACGCATGCTCAGTTGAGCTTGCAGCTGTCCCTAGCATGTAACTGTCAGGATGTGTTTACTCCATCTAGCTAACTGTTAGCTCCTCCCACTTGTCGACTGTGCATTTTCTGTATGACCTTGTATGTGCCTAAGAACAGCAGCTTGTACTTGTACCGCCCTCATTTGAGCCCCTGTGTGGGTATAAAAGGACCCAGCTCCTTCCAGTCAGTGTGCTACTTCATGCATTACCGAAGGGTGTTGTGTGAATGTAGTTCCACCTCATGAGGTTTAATAAATACTTTGTTTTCTATTCCAGTTTCTGTGCCAACTTCTATTCTATGGTCTGAGGACTCTGTGCAGAGAAGGGAAAACCCCTAGCACTGGTAGGCCTGGCTGTGGCCCACTACTACACCCCCATTAGGATGGGACCACTTTACCTCTGTGCCCGTGCCATATTAAGGTTGCAGACTCAAAAAGCCCATCAAGAGGAGCACTGACACAAAGAGGAGGCATAGTCAGTGAACCCTCTGTTTGGAGGACTGAACCAGAAGTTCATCCCCTGTAAATGGCAAAGAGACTTGGACATTAATCCATTAATTTCTTTTATTAATCAATTAATCAAGTATTTGTATGGCACAGCTAATCACCCTGGGGAGTTTCCAGGCACTGTGTTGCAGGTATCACTTGAAAAGCCAATTCTTGAGTCCCCTCCTCAAGTGGTTCAGCGAGGGAGAAGTGCAGAGGTGGAGGTTGGTCCAGGCTTTGGTGGCTAGGTAGGAGAAAGAGCGTCTTCCAGCGCTGCTGCGGCAGATACGTGGTATGTGAGCAAGGGCAAGGTGTGTGGATCGGAGGGTTCTGGAGGGTTGGTGGAAGGTCAGGCAGTGGTTCATGTTGTCTGGTCCTTGGTTGTGGAGGACTCTGCATGCGTGTGTCAGGAGCCTGAACTGGCATCTCTTCTGGTTGGGGAGCCTGTGGAGCTCTTTCAGGTGCTTGATGATGTGTGTCCTCTTGGGCAGTTTGAGCATCTAGTCTGGGTGCTGCATTCGCATTCTGGATTGTTTGGAGTTTTTGAAAGAGTTCAATAGAGGTGCCAGCATAGAGTGCGTTGTTGTAGTCTAGTCGGCTGGTAATGATGGCCTGCGTCACAGTTTTCTTCATGCTGATGGGGAACCATCTGAAGAGTTTGCGGAGCATGAAGATCGTGTGGACGAAGACTGAGGTGACGGTGTTGACCTTATGTTTCATGGAGAATTCTCTGTCCAGTATGATGCAAAGGTTTCGGGTGTGGTCTTTCGGCGTGGGGGTGGGCCCAAGCTCTGTTGGCCACCAGGAGATAGAGCAGAACTTCTGTTTGTCCACATTTAGTTTCAGGCGGTTCTCTTTCGTCCATGTTGCGACTTTCTTCATGCAGTTGAAGGAAGTTGAATGCAAGACGTTTGGGAGTGCTGTATGATATTAATATGCATACACACTAAGGTCCCCTTCCCACCATGGATTTGAGAGTTGCTTATGAATCAGAGATTCTGATTACTTGTGGTCCAGTTTGACTTAGACATTAATCGCCTTAGTTTGTATAATTTTTGTGAGGGAGTTCAACCGAAACTGCAATGACTTATTGACTATTTGGTGTAAAGGAGGTTGGGTGATTTGTTTACTTTTTGGAATGGAGTGCCAGAAATCACTATTTGTAATACAAGCAGGTTGAGATGCTCTATTGACTATTTAGAATTTGACGAATTGTGATGATCTTGGCAGATGTGAGTCTCTTACCACTGGGTTGAATGAGAAGGCGGTGACTCGTTGACTATTTGGGACAAATATATTTGCAGTGTCATATGGACTGTTTGTGGTGAAATAGGTAGAAGTTGCCTACCTGGGATGGTTGTGGCACTGGTCACTCGTTGACTATTTCTGGAAAGGCCGGTGGGGGTGATTGCTGGTTGTCTGCTTTCTGGAGTGAGTTGGGCACAAGCAATTCTACATGTTGAGCTGGTGCCAAAACATTGGTAACCAGCTTACCTCGGGAGGGTGGGTACGGTGGTGGGGGGAGGGCGGGAGGGGGCGGTGTGAATCCACGGAATCTTAAGAATCCACTCGCCACAAGTATCACCACATTCCCATAGGCATTCCGCAAAGCCTCGAGGCCTCTCTCCCGCGCGTGCACCGGCCAGCCATGCAATAACACCGCCTGAGCGCGTGCAACATTATTAACCAGCAGGTGTTCATTTTCATCCAATCCGGTCTCGCGCCCGGCTCCAGCCTGTTATTATGTTAATGAAGCCGGGAAGATCGCTTGCAGGTGGCCGGCCTCTTCACATCATTTGGTGCAAGAACAATGTAAACAGTTAATTCGCCATCAGAGTAGCATTACCATAATGTATGTAATTGTTCCTGCGTTCGGTGCACAGACTGTGAATTGGCCGCTCCATCTCTTGAGAATCGATAGTTTCCTCTGGCTCCTCGTCCTCTCGTGGCTCTAGTACATTAATATGATAATGGCCCGAGACAGATGCTGTGCGTGCTGCCAGCTCCTCATACGTCATCGGGAGTGTTGTGCTAATTTATTGTAAACGCAGCAAACAGATAACCTCTCACACTGTTTTCTGATACGAATAAGTGCCAACTTTCCAGATTTAAGCAGGGTACTCTTTATTTCTTTAAGGTACAAAATATGTAATTTTATGCTCAGGCTAAAGAAAGTTGATGAGGAAATTAAATTCACCATATTTGTTCACAAAACCTTGTTTTATAGCATCTCTTAATTTGTTTGCTATTGCTTAAGAGAGGGGGGCTGCAGGTGGTGGGCATCAGAATTCATTTTTTTAGAACGTATATATTTATCATTAGGCTTTGACCCAGAGCAAGTGAGAGAAAGGCAGAAAAGAGAGAAAGACAGGGAGGAAAGCGAGAAAAGAGGAAGAGAAAGATAGGAAAACTGTGTCTAAGAGAGGAAGAAGGGAGGGAAATGAACATAAATATGAGATAAGGAGACAGGAAATATAGGGTAGTGGAAGAAATAGGCTTGAAGTAGAATTAAAAGTAGGCAGTCTTGCTGTGCTTAATTTGTAAACTAATCAGAGCCGGGGCCCAACGTTTTGTTTAGAAGCTCATGGCTAGCACAATCAAAGGTAGGATGTCAAATACCAAGGCTGCATAGTCTTGCTTCCACCTCGTGCCTCTTTAACACCTTGGCCGTGGTGCTAATTCTGCCGCGGCTCTAGGGGGGAGGGGGGCCGCGCAGCGCCGCCATGCTCGTGACGAACCCACTCCGTCACGAGCCACGGTGGAGCTGTGCTTGTGACGGAATGGTTCCGTCACGGCCCCGCCCGCTCAATAGAACGCGCACCACTGCAGCACCACCGTGGCTTGTGACGGAATGGTTCCGCATGAGCATGCAAGGGGTTAATCCACCACCAGACACTCTGTCTCTCTATCTCACCCTTGCAGGCTCTTCTTCATCCCTGCTTGATCTCTTTTTCAGTTTATCCTTAATTCTTTCCCTACTTTCTTTCACGCCTTCCTCTCTCGCTTGCTCCTGGTCACAGTTTTATAAGTAAAAAAACTTCCTGTCTCCAAAAATGAGTGGTGGCGTGCCTCACTGGCAACCACCAGCTCAAATTAAGTACCGCAGCCTTGCCGTTTGCCAACCCCTGGCATTCAAGAGCACTAGAGACACAGGATACTAAGAAAAATTGTAGGCATTTATTTTCAGAAAGTAAACAATATATACTAGGGGCCAGATTTAAAACACTGTCACACAATGCAGCACAGCACCCAAAGTTGTGCGGTGCTGTGCTGCATGACAGAGAGAGAGGAGGAAAGCACCTCGAGTCGGGGTACCACGCAGGTGAACGGCGTCCCCCCACTTATTTTTCCAGGAGCTCGATTACTGGAGCAAATGGAGCCATACATTCACTCTTTGGCCTCTCTGGGGCGAGATCGGAGCTCATTCAGAACGCTGCTCACGCACTGGCTTCTCTGATGGAATTGCATCTAAGGGGTGAGCGAGGGGAGGCAATGAGTTTGATGGTGCAAGCCACCTTTCGTGACGTCACTTCCTGTCGTGACGTCAGCGTCCCCCAACTTCTTTTTTAGGACTAGTGCCTTGACTCTCCTTCTCACTCTCTAGCGCAGGTGCACAAGCAGGCTGCCGAGCACCACGCACGCACCTTTGCACAATAGTGCAGGGGTGTCTGTCTGCGTTAGTCTAGCATAGGTTTTGTACTGCAAGGGTACCCTTACAGTACAACATAGTATGCCTAGACAAACTGTAAAATTCTTCCTACTTCGTGTGTGTGCTGCACAGTGCCGCACACATGCAAAGTTGGAAAAGAAAGGAGAATTAAAAGTATTACTCCTTTTAACGCCTGCTTCAAAGTGGTGCTATTTTTAGGTGCAAAACCATATGCACTATTGTTGCTAGATAAAGTTTTGGGTCAAAAAGCATTGCCGGTACCATTTACGACCCATGTAACCAGTGCTTAATTTGAGCCGGTGGTGTCCGGTGCTCAACACCAGCACTTAACTGTCAGCACCGGCACCTATGGTAGAGTGCCACATGGTGGCGCCTTTTATCCTATTTAGAGATGAGCACAACTACAGTTGTATATAAATTCAATATATATTGAAAATGGCTAATACCCGCCACCCAAGCCATTCTAATTGGTGGCCTAGAATAGTCTGCATTCTCACACTGGTAGGAGTGTGATGGTTAGCAGGTGTGTCTGTAATGTCATTGGTAGCGCTCGCAGGGCAATGGATGGGACGAGCTGAAGTGGTGCCCTGGCACTTTTTTTTTTTTTTTTTTTTTTTTACAAATTAAGCACTTCATGTAACTTCCTGCTTTATGTTACTTATAGGCAGCTTTACTTTTATGCAACTTTCCAGCGCTAAATCCAAAATAAAACGTTTTGCGCAGGTTTGTGTCACCAACCACAAAAGGTTTGCAAATCTTGCCCTAGGTGTTTCTAAATGTTGGCATGTGTGGATAAGAGACACGCGGCATACGAGAGATGAAAGAAAGGCATTTCGCGGATTGTGTAACAGCAGCGCGCATTTTGTACATTTTTTTAGAGCGCGACTGCAAAACCGCAGCAACTCTTCTCGGGACAGAGCACAGGTGGCTCGTCTTAACCATAAGACCAACTGAAACAGAACCCTGCGCGCGCCCGCTGTTTTTCAAACTCCCACCTGCATGATTTTTTTTTTCAAATGCCTTTTTGAACAACACACATCTAAGAGTTTCCATTTCCGCCAGATGCAGTTTGTATGAATACTTCAAGAAAACGACTGCTTTTTATCGACTGTATAACAGCAAAGGATACAACATTTTAGGATACTCACCGGAAGGGGGCATCTTTGGGCTGAGAAGTCGTTTTTAAAGGAAAAAAAAGTTTTTTTTAAAGACAACACAGCAGGCCACGGTCCTGGTGTGGCCTGACAAATGCTGATAAAACATTTTAACCAGGGTCACTGGAATTATGTGGCAGGGAAGGACCAAATTGTGTGGTAGGGTTGATTCATTTATGCATCATGAAAAGGCAAATTATCCTAATGCAGCACATTTTAGAATGGTATTCATAATTTTGTCATTTTTCACATGTTAAAACACTATGGGTTTCACCTTAGTACCAGTTTAACATGCAACTATGCATCTGAAATATGACCAGTCAACTTTTGCGTACAGCCTTTCACAGCACAGCGGCACGGGTTGCCACGATTTTAGTAACTTTTGATCCATTTAAGCTAGAAACAAATTATTTTTGTTAAATTCAGCAGATTATGCAACAGATGATGGATTATGTGGGAAAATCCTGCAAAACCATAATTCGATAAAAAAACGCCGCAGGCTCAGAATCACCTAATTCCAGTGGCCTGCCATTTACATACACGTTTATCTGCTGGATAAGCTGCTGGAATTGTTTTGAGTGAATTCGGGACTCTATTTGAACCAGAAAATACTACACTACCCCTTTGCCCCAGTTCTTACGTCTTGGGGTGGCCTCACCACTGAGACAGACCATTTAACCACATATCTCTCATGTAAACAAAACTTAATTAACCCAATGGCTGCATCCAACGTTCACCTCCAGTGCTGAACGTTCGAAAAACGGGTGGGGCAGTGTCGGCCAATGGACGTGCGCAGCACTGCCAAGGTAGTGCACGCGACGACCATTGGCCGACGGCAGCAGCCAACGGGTTAATAACCCAGGGCCTCATTTAGAGTTTAGTCACTGGGTTACCCGCCACAATTGTGACGAAAAACCTGTCTGCCATATTACAAATGCATTTATCCAATGGCACTGGTAACATGGTGAATGGGATACCCCTCATGTTTGTGACAGAGTAACCCATTTGCCGAACTCTAAATCAGGCAAGCAGTCTTTCTTTTATTTTAATCATAGTTACAACATTATAGGTTTCATCATTCCTGTGAGAAGTTGGCCTGATATGCAGTGCTCACTATTCTAGTGATCACTATGTATCAGTCCAAACAACCCTTATTGATGATTGGTTGTAAGTCAACCTTATAGACCAGCTATCCTAGTAGCATGGATACGAGCAGTCTAAGGCTAAGACTCTAGAGGGCGTCTTAAGCCAGCTGTTTTACCATCACATTACCCCTTGAACACCAAGTGAAAGGACACCACACAAGTTGTTATCAAAAATAAAGTATATTTATTTATAACAAGACTACCCTGGCTCTTTATGAGACAGGGAGCTAAGCACACAACAAAACTCTTGCAGAATTACTGAAAGTCGCACAATTTACACAAATGCCCGAGGGGCACGAAAAACCATATACACAAGAAGTGGAATGCGAAGTTACTAGCAGGTAAGTAATACTTTTCTAGACTGTAGAAACGCTAGGCCTACAATGCTGAACCCTTAGATTAGAAGCAGGAGGCCTAGGGACGCCGTGTGCAGAGTGGGAACTCTCACGCGTAATGCGGGAACAAGTCTATGGATACCAGCACTTTGCAAAGTTACTGTTCTCGGGCGAACCCGACTAGGTGTGTCGAAAACAAGGGTGGATCCGAACACTTAGGGTGTTGGACTATGCTGGAGCACCGGAGTACTCAGTTTACCTAGCCCAGGGGCTGCGGCTGCATAGGGTTCAAGTTGCGTCGGAAACCCTCGTTGAAGATCCAGGAGCCTGAAGAAAGAAGTTGCTGGCAGGCGGCCAGTGAAGGAGTTCGTGGTGATCCAAGCCTGGATCAGGGAAGAAGAAACCTGTAAGCAGAGGGGACCAAGTTCTGAATCACTAGCCAGTGATTTAGGTGGGCACCAGGATGGCACCGGACGAAGTCACCTCAGCCAGGTGAGTGGGCGCTGCTGGGCTCTGCAGTCTCTCGGACCAGGAGGCGTTGTCGGCGACCAGGATGGAGGTGCGAGCTGTCCCACGAAGGTACTTGCTGTCGACGTCGCTGGACCCAGGATTGAGGCAACAAGTCTTGGCAAATGCAAGGCCCACGCGGTGGACCTAAAATGGCGTCTTGAGTGGACCAGGAGGGTCCAGGGTGCTTCTCTGAAGAAGGGAAGCAAGGGCCAGTCTGGAGCAACCAGACCAGCGGTGTTTGTCGTTAGAGTTCGTCGTCAGAGGGTCACTAGCCAACGGGCAAGTGACCTGGACAACGCGGTGAGCAGCAAAAAGCAGAAGGGCCCCACGCAGATCTCGTGGATGCAGGGGGGCTGAGCTTCGGTGCTGGAGCTGCTCAGGGTCGGGGCTTCTCTTACCCCAAAGCACTCAGTCGAGGGTCACTCGGTGGTCGTGCTGGACAAGCGTCGTGCAGTTCTGAAGATGGCCGGTCCCTCGAGGTCTCGTCGCACCCACGGATCACAGCTGGGCTGATGATGTAGGTTGAGGTCAGAGGTGCCAGGGAAGCCGGTTCTCGTCGTGCTGGAGCAGTCTTGATCCGGAGGAGAGACTGGCAACAAACCGCGATGCTTGGTTGGTGCCTGCTGCTGCAGGGTGACTACTCCTTAGTCACAAGGGAGAAATCTTGGGAAGAGTCTTGAGTTCTTCGTGTAGAAGGTTGGTTCAGGATTCAAAGATTGATCTAATTTGGAAGGGGGCCCTTTCCTACCTTTATCCTGAAAAAGGGGTCTGGCACGCGACTAAGTCCTGCCCTATGGGTGGGACTAGGAGGGGGGTGGTTACACCCCTCTCCTTTGGCGGGCTTTCCCCAGATCAGGGGCTGGAGTGCCCCTGGAACTGGTTCAAGCCGGCCTATGCATAGTGAGCACCGGGGTGCCACTTGCAGTCACCTTCCTCTAAAGCCCTGCCTACCTAGGATACACAAAATCCTGTCTGGGACGGTGCTGGCACCGCCCCTGGCAGGAAACCCTTTGTCCTTGCCTCCTGGGCTGGGAGGACTCCCAGCAGCAGGAGGGCAGACTTGTGTCTTGGTGGCAGCATCCATTTTGTGGAGCTATGGCTCTGTCTGACTTTAAACGGGGTTACAGGTTACATACATGTCGTGTCCCTCTAGAAGGGTGGAATGCTAACCCCGTCACCAGAATTGGCGAGGGGTTAGTATTCCAATTCGTATGACACCTTACTCGACATGTTTTGATAAAGCGATACCAGAGTTGGCATATAACCGCGAGGATTATAATGCACTTAAGAGTATATGGTATGCGATATCATGGAAACGGCTAAGGGATGGATCCCGAAAGCCGCAGACAGGCTCAGCTCATGCCAGAGCACCATCTCACACGATTCCAAGCACTCTGCCTTCAGGATTGTCAAGGCCTGCGATAGGAGTGACTGATAGGAGATCTGTGTGTCCATTTAGGTTTAGATATAGGAATACTATATCTACAGCAGAGGGTGAGTACACCACTTTGCCCCAGCTGTCAAGCAGCCAGTTGTGTCTGATTTAGTTAGTCAGCCCAGGGGTGGCATAATACATGCTGCAGCCCCTGGGAGACTTCTGGGTGCACCTCAGCCCTGGGTACAGGGACTTGGAGAGGGCCCAGTGCCAATTCAGTACCTGGGTACAATTTGGAGTAGAGAGAACAGCTAGGCTGTGGGTCTGATTAGCAGGCCCACAGCCAGGGAAAGTCATAAACCAGTGAAGCAAAAAGCAAAAATCTGGGTGATCATAGGATTGCAGACCCTACTCTCCTACATGACCCCCCCCCAAACTTTGGGACAATAAGCTAACCTTGACCAGGTGAGTCTTCTTGCTCTAAGTGGAAATACCTGGAGAGCCCATCAGCATTGCCATGATCAGTACCAGGTCTATGCTCCACTGTAAAATCCATCCCCTGTAGGGAAATGGACCACCTAAGTAGTTTGGGGTTTTCACCCTTCATCTGATTTAGCCATAAGAGGGGCTTGTGGTCGGTCTGAATCTTAAAGTGAGTGCCAAACAAGTATGACCTCAACTTTTTCAGGGCCCACACCACAGCAAAGGCCTCCCTCTCAATAGCTGACCAATTTTTCTCTCTGGGGGTCAGCCTTCTGCTAATAAAAGCAATAGGCTGGTCGTTACCATCAAAATTCAGCTGAGATAGAACAGCTCCCACACCCAACTCAGAAGCATCTGTTTGGAAAATGAAGGTCTTGGAGTAATCTGGACTCTTTAGGATAGGTGCTGTGCACATGGCCTGCTTTAGGTCATTGAATGCTTTCTGACAGCTTGCTGTCCACTGAACTTTCTTTGGCATCTTTTTACTTGTCAGGTCATTAAGTGGAGTCACAATGGACCCATAATTCTTGACAAATTTCCTATAGTACCCAGTCAGGCCCAAGAAAGCTCGAACCTGAGTCTGGGTGGTTGGAGGAGCCCAGTCCTTGATGGCCTGTATCTTGCTCTCCAAGGGTTGAACCTGGCCTCCACCTACAAGGTGGCCCAGGTATACAACCTGTGTCTGCCCTAGCTGGCACTTAGTGGCCTTGATAGTGAGACCTGCCTTTTGCAGTGCCTCCAACACTTTCCTCAGGTGGACCAGGTGATCCTCCCAGGTGGAACTAAAGACAGCTATATCATCAAGATATGCTGCACGGAAGTCATCCAACCCAGTGAGAACTTGATTCACCAGCCTTTGGAAGGTGGCAGGTGCGTTTTTCAAACCAAAGGGCATTACCACAAATTGATAATGCCCACCAGGGGTAGAAAATGCTGTCTTGGGCTTGGCCTCCTCAGCTAACCTGATTTGCCAATACCCAGATGTCAGGTCAAATGTACTTAAGTAGTTGGCAGAAGCCAATCTATCTATAAGTTCATCTGCTCTTGGTATTGGGTGGGCATCAGTCTTAGTGACTGCATTGAGTCCTCTGTAGTCTACGCAAAACCTCATCTCTTTCTTACCACCCTGGGTGTGAGGCTTTGGCACTAGAACTACTGGGCTAGCCCAAGGGCTATCTGAGGGCTCAATGACTCCCAGCTCCAACATTTTCTGCACTTCTGTCTTGATGCAGTCTCTGACATGATCAGGTTGTCTGTAGATTTTACTCTTGACAGGCAGACTGTCTCCAGTGTCCACTTCATGGGTACACCAATCAGTTTGACTGGGTGTCAGAGAGAACATATGTCTAAAGGATTGCAGAACTTGCCTACAATCCTGTTGCTGATGTTCAGAGAGGCTGCCACAAAAGACAACACCATCTACTGATCCATCATCAGGATTCTGAGTGAGCAGGTCTGGGAGAGGGTCACTCTCTTCCTCCTGTCCCTCATCTGTGGCCATGAGCAAGCTCATGTCCTTCCTGTCGACATATGCCTTGAGCCTGTTCACATGGAGCACCCTGAGGGGGCTCCTGGGAGTTCCAAGGTCCACCAGGTAGGTGACCTCTCCCTTTTGCTCAATGATGGTGTGGGGCCCAGACCATTTGTCTTTGAGTGCTGCTGGGGCCACTGGCTCCAACACCCACACCTTCTGTCCAGGCTGGTATACAGTCAGGACAGCCTTCTGGTCATGCCAAGCTTTTTGGAGTTCTTGGCTGGCCTCAAGGTTTTTAGTTGCCTTCTCCATGTATTCAGCCATCCTGGAGCGGAGACCAAGTACATAGTCCACTATGTTGGTTGCAGGCTTTTTGAGAGGTCTCTCCCATCCTTCCTTCACCAAACACAGGGGTCCTCTTACAGGATGCCCATACAGAAGTTCAAAAGGGCTGTAGCCAACCCCCTTCTGTGGGACCTCTCTGTAAGCAAACAAGAGGCAGGGTATCAGGACATCCCATCTACGCCTGAGCTTTTCAGGTAGTCCATGAATCATCCCTTTGAGGGTCCTGTTGAATCTTTCAACAAGCCCATTGCACTGTGGATGATAGGGTGTGGTGAACTTGTAGTTGACACCACATTCCTTCCACATTGCAGTCAGATATCCTGACATGAAGTTTGCACCTCTGTCAGAAACAACCTCCTTAGGGAAGCCCACTCTGGAGAACACTCCAACTAGGGCCCTTGCCACTACAGGTGCTGTAGTGGTCCTAAGTGGAATAGCTTCAGGATACCTGGTGGCATGGTCCACCACCACCAGTATAAACTTGTGCCCTGATGCTGTCTGGGGTTCCATTGGACCAACAATGTCAATCCCCACTCTTTCAAAGGGAACCCCCACCACAGGTAGTGGTATGAGGGGGGCCTTTGTTGTGCCACCTGACTTACCACTGGCTTGGCAAGTGACACAGGAGCGACGAAACTCCTTGGTATTCTCACTCATGTGAGGCCAGTGAAAGTGTGAGACAAGCCTGTCCCAAGTCTTTGTCTGGCCTAAGTGACCTGCAAGGGGAATCTCATGGGCCAAGGTGAGAAGGAAACCCCTCTGAGACAAGGGGATGACCAGCCTCCTGGTTGCACCAGGTTTGGGGTCTCTTGCTTCAGAGTATAGGAGTCCATCTTCCCAGTATACCCTATGGGCACCTGTGGCATTCCCTGCAGCCTCAGCAGCAGCCTGCTGTCTGAGGGGTTCAAGGGAAGGGCAGTCTAACTGTGCCTTCCCGAGGTCTTCTCTGGAGGGTCCCCCTGAGCCCAGAAACTCAACTTGATCAAGTTCAAGCTCTTTAGGCTCAGTTTCCCTCAGCTCTCTCAGATCAGCCTCCTCAGAGACTTGATCCTCAACCTGGGGCAAGGGGGAAGGCAATGCCTTAACCCTACTGCTCTTCTTCTTGGAAGGTGTCTGGTCCATTCTTCCAGGATCCAGCACCTGTTCAGTGGGGAATCTTCTGGCCTGTGACCTAGTCACAGCAAGCACATGTGCTGGTAAGCCTAACATTTCCATGTGAGTCCTCTGCTCCACTTCTGACCATAGTGATGACTCCAAATCATTGCCCAACAAACAATCCACTGGGAGGTCTGAACTAACCACAACTTTTTTTTGGCCACTTACCCCTCCCCAGGAGAAAGCAACAATCGCCATACTATGACTGGTAGTGACGTTGCTGGCATTGGTCACCAGGAAATCTGTACCTGGCATGATCTGTCCAGGGTCCACAAAGTTAGGTGTCACCATGGTGACACTGGCACAAGTGTCCCTATAGGCCTGAGCCATTTTGCCATTTATCAAAGGTGTCTGCCTGTATTTGCCCAAAGTATTGGGACTTACATCAGGGGACATATCCATATCCCCTGTACAGACAAGGACAGCCTGAGTGAGTGTGCCAACTAAGTTGTCAGACCCCTCAGTTCCCAAGGTTAACCCAACTATTCCCTTGGGAGGTGCACTACCACTACTGACTGTACTAGGGGGTGCAGTTGCCTTAGGGGCTGTAGTGGTAGGAGTTTGCCCTCCTCTTTTGGTGCACTCACTAAACCAGTGAGACTTACTTTTACAGTACTGGCACCACCTTTTTGACTGGCCTTCTTGAGTCTTCTTTTTCTGCTGTAAAGCCTGACCCCCACCCTCTTTGGTTTGTTGGGGACCTGTTGAAGACTTCTGGTCATTTTGTTCACTCTTGGTATTACCCTTCTGGTCTGCTTTCTTCTGACCACCCTGGTTCTGGTTCTGGTTCTGCTTGATCCTTGTTCTGACCCATTTGTCTGCCTTCTTTCCCAATTCTTGGGGAGAGGTCAGATCTGAATCAACAAGTTGCTGGTGCAACAACTGGTTCTGACAATTATTTAAAATCTGTTCTCTCATCATAAGATTATACAATCCTGTGTAATCAGTAACCTTGCTACCCAGCAACCAGCCCTCCAAAGCCTTAGTGGCACAATCCACAAAGTCAGACCAGTCCTGAGACTGAGTTTTCTGGGTGTCTCTGAACAGCAACCTGTACTGCTCAGTGGTTAAACCAAACCCATCAACCAGTGTATTTTTCAGGACCTGGTAATTGTTAGCATCCTCCACTCTTGTAGTGAGGAGCTTATCTCTACCTTTGCCATCAAAGGAGAGCCACAGTATAGCTGCCCACTGACTCTGGGGAATGCCCTGCACAGTGCAGGCCCTCTCCAAAGCAGCCATTAATTTCTGGATGTCATCCCCTTGTTTAAAGGGGGGCACTATCTTTGTCAGGTGTTTAGTATCTAAACCCTTCTCTCTATCTCTTGGGAGATTGCTGCCACCAGTGGGTACTAACCCACTCATCTGCTGCTCTCTAGCAAAGGCACGCTTTTCTTTGGCCAGGGCAAGTTCTTCCCTTTCAATCCTCAGAGTAGCCTGTCTCATCCTAGCTTCATGCTCCATTCTCTGAGGGGAAGTCAATCTCCTCTGGGGAGAGTTCCTCCTCCTCTGAGAAGAGGCATTAGAGTGCAGAGATCTATTGGAGTCCCTAGAAGGAGATCTATCTCTCCTAACCCCAAGGTTAGGCCTACTTAGGGTCAGTACTGGGGGTCCCCCAGATCCTAGCCCAAGCAAGTCTAAGTTGGCCCTAGTTAGCCTTCTGCCTACCTCAAGACCCTTGTCTGCCTCATCCCCAGAGAGCTCCTCGAGTTCCTCCTCCTCAACTGCATTGTCAGTGTTGTGGAGGTCTGGATCCCCAGAGGTACCCTCTAAGGCTGGCATATTCCCATCTAGCTGAGAAATCTTTCTCGCATCATAGGTCTCTAAGAGACCTATCAGAAAGGGAATGGTGGGTTTAGACCCCTGTTTCAGTTTCCTGGAGGTACACACTTGTCTCATCTCCTGGAAACTGAGAGCTGCATATCTTGAAGTGACCTGTGGAGGGTCAATGCTTACCAGGGGAGTCTCAGTGGACTCTCCATGGTTAGACATGCTTTTCTAGTGAGGTGTAAGTGGTGCACTTACCTACACTATTTGTTTGCCTACTGATCCCTTGCTAGAGTTGTAGTTTAGGGTGTGCTAGGCCCTAGGAGCTACAACAGCTGGTTCAGTAGAACTCAGAGTATTCTAAGCTAAGTTATATGTACCTTTAGTACTTATGTGATCTTTCAAATGGTATTCTTAGGATATGTGTGGTAAAACAACAGCAAGCTCAAATCCCAACCGCTGCTCACCAATGTGAGAAGTTGGCCTGATATGCAGTGCTCACTATTCTAGTGATCACTATGTATCAGTCCAAACAACCCTTATTGATGATTGGTTGTAAGTCAACCTTATAGACCAGCTATCCTAGTAGCATGGATACGAGCAGTCTAAGGCTAAGACTCTAGAGGGCGTGTTAAGCCAGCTGTTTTACCATCACATTACCCCTTGAACACCAAGTGAAAGGACACCACACAAGTTGTTATAAAAAATAAAGTATATTTATTTATAACAAGACTACCCTGGCTCTTTATGAGACAGGGAGCTAAGCACACAACAAAACTCTTGCAGAATTACTGAAAGTCGCACAATTTACACAAATGCCCGAGGGGCACGAAAAACCATATACACAAGAAGTGGAATGCAAAGTTACTAGCAGGTAAGTAATACTTTTCTAGACTGTAGAAACGCTAGGCCTACAATGCTGAACCCTTAGATTAGAAGCAGGAGGCCTAGGGACGCCGTGTGCAGAGTGGGAACTCTCACGCATAATGCGGGAACAAGTCTATGGATACTAGCACTTTGCAAAGTTACTGTTCTCGGGCGAACCCGACTAGGTGGGTCGAAAACAAGGGTGGATCCGAACACTTAGGGTGTTGGACTACGCTGGAGCACCGGAGTGCTCAGTTTACCTAGCCCAGGGGCTGCGGCTGCATAGGGTTCAAGTTGCGTCGGAAACCCTCGTTGAAGATCCAGGAGCCTGAAGAAAGAAGTTGCTGGCAGGCGGCCAGTGAAGGAGTTTGTGGTGATCCAAGCCTGGATCAGGGAAGAAGAAACCTGTAAGCAAAGGGGACCAAGTTCTGAATCACTAGCCAGTGATTTAGGTGGGCACCAGGATGGCACCGGACGAAGTCACCTCAGCCAGGTGAGTGGGCGCTGCTGGGCTCTGCAGTCTCTCGGACCAGGAGGCGTTGTCGGCGACCAGGATGGAGGTGCGAGCTGTCCCACGAAGGTACTTGCTGTCGACGTCGCTGGACCCAGGATTGGGGCAACAAGTCTTGGCAAATGCAAGGCCCACGTGGTGGACCTAAAATGGCGTCTTGAGTGGACCAGGAGGGTCCAGGGTGCTTCTCTGAAGAAGGGAAGCAAGGGCCAGTCTGGAGCAACCAGACCAGTGGTGTTTGTCGTTAGAGTTCATCGTCAGAGGGTCACTAGCCAACGGGCAAGTGACCTGGACAACGCGGTGAGCAGCAAAAAGCAGAAGGGCCCCACGCAGATCTCGTGGATGCAGGGGGGCTGAGCTTCGGTGCTGGAGCTGCTCAGGGTCGGGGCTTCTCTTACCCCAAAGCACTCATTCGAGGGTAACTCGGTGGTCGTGCTGGACAAGCGTCGTGCAGTTCTGAAGATGGCCGGTCCCTCAAGGTCTCGTCGCACCCACGGATCACAGCTGGGCTGATGATGTAGGTTGAGGTCAGAGGTGCCAGGGAAGCCGGTTCTCGTCGTGCTGGAGCAGTCTTGATCCGGAGGAGAGACTGGCAACAAACCGCGATGCTTGGTTGGTGCCTGCTGCTGCAGGGTGACTACTCCATAGTCACAAGGGAGAAATCTTGGGAAGAGTCTTGAGTTCTTCGTGTAGAAGGTTGGTTCAGGATTCAAAGATTGATCTAATTTGGAAGGGGGCCAGTTCCTACCTTTATCCTGAAAAAGGGGGCTGGCACGCGACTAAGTCCTGCCCTATGGGTGGGACTAGGAGGGGGGTGGTTACACCCCTCTCCTTTTGGCGGGCTTTCCCCAGATCAGGGGCTGGAGTGCCCCTGGAACTGGTTCAAGCCGGCCTATGCATAGTGAGCACCGGGGTGCCACTTGCAGTCACCTTCCTCTAAAGCCCTGCCTACCTAGGATACACAAAATCCTGTCTGGGACGGTGCTGGCACCGCCCCTGGCAGGAAACCCTTTGTCCTTGCCTCCTGGGCTGGGAGGACTCCCAGCAGCAGGAGGGCAGACTTGTGTCTTGGTGGCAGCATCCATTTTGTGGAGCTAAGGCTCTGTCTGACTTTAACCGGGGTTACAGGCTACATACATGTCGTGTCCCTCTAGAAGGGTGGAATGCTAACCCCGTCGCCAGAATTGGCGAGGGGTTAGTATTCCAATTCGTATGACACCTTACTCGACATGTTTTGATAAAGCGATACCAGAGTTGGCATATAACCGCGAGGATTATAATGCACTTAAGAGTATATTGTATGCGATATCATGGAAACGGCTATGGGATGGATCCCGAAAGCCGCAGACAGGCTCAGCTCATGCCAGAGCACCATCTCACACGATTCCAAGCACTCTGCCTTCAGGATTGTCAAGGCCTGCCATAGGAGTGACTGATAGGAGATCTGTGTGTCCATTTAGGTTTAGATATAGGAATACTATATCGACAGCAGAGGGTGAGTACACCACTTTGCCCCAGCTGTCAAGCAGCCAGTTGTGTGATTTAGTTAGTCAGCCCAGGGGTGGCATAATACATGCTGCAGCCCCTGGGAGACTTCTGGGTGCACTTCAGCCCTGGGTACAGGGACTTGGAGAGGGCCCAGTGCCAATTCAGTACCTGGGTACAATTTGGAGTAGTGAGAGAAGAGCTAGGCTGTGGGTCTGATTAGCAGGCCCACAGCCAGGGAAAGTCGTAAACCAGTGAAGCAAAAAGCAAAAATCTGGGTGATCATAGGATTGCAGACCCTACTCTCCTACAATTCCTTCTATAATTTTTTGCATGTTTCTGTCTCTGAAAGAGCATACAAAATTTTCTAGCTATCGCGACAAGAATTTTAGATTCTATTAAGGACACGGAGGCGAGGATTATGCTTTCTCATTTCTTTACTGCACAAACAGCAGCCAATGAAAGTAGTACTACAATAAGTAAAAAACAACATTTCCCATGAGGCTTTGAACCACGCCTCCAATAACAGTAACCAATCACAGAGGTAACAAGCATATAAAGTATAGAGACACTAATCTGGCCTCCTCTTTCTTTGCGCGAACAGTCTAGTCACAGAGAACAAGTCCTTAACTCTCAACGGAGAGAACAGTTCCTTTGTACTTCTCAACGAAGAAAACATCCATAACCAGAAGGATCAACCTCCACCAGGGAAGAGCAGCAGCACCATCCACAGAAGGCTATTAACTCTTGTTGGAGTCGTTTCCTGAAACAGAAAAGAAGTTTGAGATAAGAAGTCCACAAACCCTATGTCTCAAAGGGCGGGTACAAATTTGTTAGGCAGTCACATTTCAAACAACTCACAGTTATTCAACTGTCCCAATGGGTGGGATAATCCTCGCCTCCGTGTCCTTAATAGAATCTAAAATTCTTGTTGCGATAGCTAGAAAATTTTGTATTCTATGGCAGGACCGGAGGCTTCTGATTATGCTGGTTCAAAGCTCAATAATCAAAGCTCATCAATCACAGCATCAGAAACATGAGGAATAGGTTTATAGTAAAACACTTTAAACATTAAATCCGAAGACCAGTCAGCAGCCTTCAAGATATCTTCCAAACGGGAACCCAATAAGTAGGCTTTATAAGCCATCGCACCTCTAGCTGAATGAGCACCATAAATAGATGTATCAATGCCAGCTTCCGACATGATCCATCTAACCCATCTGGCCAAAGTAGCTGCAGCCACCGGCTTGAAGGGTTTTTGAACAGAGATCAGCAATTGGCCTAAAGGATCCACCCTATGTGCAAGAGTACGTTCCTCATAACACTTGAGGCATTGTAACACACATAGCTTGTTGTTATGTGGAAAGGCGGGATACTCCACTGAGCGTGACATGGTCTTAGTACGTCGTGTAATAACAAAAGACACACCGTGAGGAGAAAACATCCTACCAGCCAAATCGAGAGCTCTCACATCCGAAACTCTGCGACATGAAATAAGACACAAAAGCATGGTGAGCTTGGCAGAGAGCTGTTTCAACGACAAATCACTATTATTGGGCCAGGTTTCCAACAAATTAAGTACCTTTGTAACATCCCACATTGTGGAATACCTGGGCCGAGGAGAATTGGCCACACGCACACCTTTAAGCAACTTACAAACCAAGAGATGCATCCCCACAGGCTTACCCTCGATGTGGTCGTGGCCAGCAGAAATGGCAGACCTGAAATTATTAACCGACCTGTAAGCCAGGCCAGAGGCCGCACGTTCAGATAGAAAATTCAGTATTTCAGTTACATTTGATCCCACGGGATCCACTTGCTTTGAAAGGCACCAACCCACCCACTTCTTCCAAGATGCAGAGTATCGTTTCCGGGTGGAAGGAGCCCACGCTTGCTGCATAAAGCCGGAAGCTTCCTGTGAAAGGCCTGCAAGGCGTTCATGTCGCCTGAGAGCGTCCACACCATTAAAGTCAACTGATTCTGGAGGATTAAGGGATGACACGCTCCCACTGGGTCCTGCAGAAGCGTCGGGAAGACTGGGAGCCGGAATGGGAGATCCACAGATAACTCCAACAGTGTGGGAAACCACGACTGAGTCGGCCATAACGGAGTCACCAACACTATTGTCGCTCTCTGCCGGCGCACCAACGCCGCCACTCTCGGGATCAGCGCAAACGGAGGAAAAGCATAATTCCTCTGTTGCCCCCAATGGTGACGGAACGCATCCTTCCCCATTGCCATCGGGTCCGGTCTCCAACTGTAAAAGAGGGGAAGATGGGCATTGAGGCGAGATGCAAATAGGTCTACTTGACAGGGGCCTCGCATAGTCATGATCTGCGAGAACAGCGATGGGTGAAGTCTCCAATCGCTGAAGTCTCGGAGAAAACGGGAGTTCCAATCCGCCACCTGGTTGAACTTCCCCGGAAGGTATTCTGCCACCACCGAGATCTTGCGATCCAGGCAGAAGTGCCAGAAGTCCTTCGCAATGTGGACCAGCATCCGGGACTTTGTCCCTCCTAAGCGGTTGATGTATCTCACCGCTGAGACATTGTCCATTCGAAGGAGAATGCAACAATTGCTCTTCAGTGGTGAGACAGACCTGATGGCAAAAGACCCTGCTAACAACTCTAGACAGTTTATGTGTAGAGTAAGTTCGTCTGCTGACCATCGTCCTCCTGTGGTAAAATCTCCACAGCGAGCGCCCCAGCCACATTGACTGGCGTCCGATTCGACTACCACATCCGGGGCTGCGCCGAAGATGGCTCGGCCATTCCAGGCTGACATGTGTTCCAGCCACCTCTGGAGTTCCTCCCGGGCCTCCGTGGAGAGAGGAATTAGGTGATCGTAGTGAAATCGCCTCTGAAGATAAAATATTTTTAATCTCTGAAGGGCCCTGTAGTGTAAGGGACCGGGGAATATGGCCTGGATCGACGAGGCCAGTAGGCCCACAATCCTCGCCAATACCCGCAAGGAAATTTTCTCCTTGGCCAAGGTGGATGTAATCTTCCTTTTGATGGACCTGATCTTGTGATGGGGAAGTAGCAATTGAGCCGCAACAGAGTCTATCAGGAAGCCTAGAAATTCCATCTGCTGATTCGGTACCATCACCGATTTCTTGGTGTTGATGACGAATCCCAGATTCTGAAGCAGGGACGTCGTCCACTCCAAATGAGTGAGAAGAAGAGACCGATCTTGGGCGAAGATGAGCATGTCGTCCAGGTACACAATGAGACGCACCCCAATCTCCCGCAGACGCGAGACTACAGGTTTGAGGATCTTGGTGAACACCCAAGGGGCTGAAGACAGGCCGAAGGGGAGCACCTTGTAGCGATACCATCGCCCTTTCCAAGGAAACTGCAATAATTTTTGATGAGAGGGGCGGATGGGGACCGTCAGATAGGCATCTTTTAGGTCTAGGCGGACCATCCAGTCGTTCTCCAACAGGAGGTCTCGTAACAGGTGGATACCCTCCATCTTGAAGTGGCGATAAATGACATAGGGATTGAAGTCTCTTAGGTTCAAAACTAAGCGTTGGCCGCCACCCTTCTTCTGTACCAGGAAGACGTTGCTGCAGAATCCTTCGGGGATGAAGGGTCCGACAGCAATAGCCTTCTTTTGCAACAACTGTTCCAGTTCTGAGTCGATAAAACTCTGCTCTAGACGGGAAAAAAGGAGAGGCTGAGGGGGGGAGGGTTGAAGGGGGCATTCCAACATTTCTATGTGATAGCCCTGAACGGTCTGTAGTAGCCAAGCATCTGAAGTGAGGTACATCCAATTCTTTACAAAACAACGTAGTCTGCCCCCTAAAGGGGCCAGGGGACACATTAGACTTACCGGAGGATTGATTATCGAAATTTTTGTAGCCTCTGTTGACCCCTCGATTATAGCGACCTCTGAAGCCGCGGGATCTCGACGGGTAGAAGCCAGCCTGGTCTGGTTCTTGTGTGTACCCTCTGCCGCGCCTGGGGGTGTAACCTCTTTGAGGACTGGTATTCGAGTAGCGGCCGGTCGAGCGTCCCCTGCCACGACCGGCCCTATTAGAGACCTGGTGTAACACTCTTTTCAAGGAGGCTTGAGACTTATCCAATGAAGCAAAAGTATTGACAAATTTAGCAATGTCTTTGACAAAGTTGTCCCCAAACAACTGTCCTTCCGCCAGGGGGCCCGGCTCTGACGAAGCCAGTTCAACCAACTGGGGGTCAATCCGGAGTAAGACCGACTTCCGCCTCTCAGAAGCTAGAGCGCAATTTGCGTTTCCCAACATGCAAATGGCTTGTTGCGCCCAACCCGCAAGGACTTCAGGATGGATAGCGTCACCTGTTTCTTGAGCCTGGAGGGCCAACTCCAGTATCTTGGCCAAAGGCCCTGAAAGGTCAAGGACCTTATCCTGGCACGCCCTGAGGGCGCGATCAATTCCTTTTTTGGGATCTTTCTTGTATTTTTTGAGGAAAGTGGTCATGGAAGGGTCAATGTCTGGGGTAATGGCCACCTTGTGGGCCAGATCGGGCCGGGGACACTCAGACTTAAGGCGTGCTCTCACCTCTTTATCAAAACCTTTACGGAGGTGCGCTTCCAGATATTCCGCCACAGCTGGGGGTGGGACCCAATCAGAGGACCTAGGATGTATGATGTCCGATGGGTCAAAGGAGAAGGGCGAGGGCATGACAGCAGGGGAGGCATGCTTGCGTTTCTTAGATCGCTTGCGGGGCGCAGCATCAGAGGAATCTGTGTCCGTATCTGTGTCAGAGGTGGTGACTTGAAGGGGGGGGGGGAACGGGACGGTAAGGCCTTGTCACCAGTGGAAGCCTCCTTTGACTTATAGAGTTTATCATAGGACTGGGCGTGGGGCCAGGACGGGTCAAGAGCAACCTTCTTACGGTTAGGAGGACGAGAGGGATCCGAGGCAGGGAGGGGGATTGGTTCACCAGAGACTAGCAGATCTAGTTTCTTGGCCAGTGGAAGCAGGGCTGAGGAGAGGGCCTTATCAAGCTTAGCGTCCAGCTTCTTATCAATTAGATCCTCCATATATTCCTCCTCGTAATATTCGTCATTGTCCTGGTAATCACACGCAGTACCCTCCTCATCGCAGTACTCAGTATCCGCTATCTTCACAAGAGACTACTCAGCCTCACTATACAATCCCCAGAGGGAAGCAGAAATACCAGCCCAGTCAGGGGCGTCAAGTTGGGGAAGTGCCAGGCGCAGGAGCCGGAAATACCAAGAATAGTAAAGTATAGAGTCCAGTTCTAGGACTAATGGAGGGAAAGAAACCCCAAATCAGGTAGAAGGGGTTGCCAAAAATTATCCCCCTTCCACAGTCACTGGGAAGGCAGGGGTTAAAGTATCAGGTCTCCGATTGCCAATGTGATAAAAAACGCTGCTTTTTAAGTTCGAAAAACGGCCCCACGGCTCCTGGCCCACTGCGTGGAGGCCCCTTTCAGCCGGGGCTAGAGCGTCCGATCGGCACCAAGGGCTGCGCGCGCACAACAGGCGTGCGCGAGTCCTGAAGACGCACGCAGGGCCCAGCCGGGCGCCTGCGAGCGCCTCCTTCCCCGAGGGGGGGGCGAAGTCCCTCCTGATCGCGACCGCGATCACCTGCGGCCACAGCCGCTAGCAGCGACGAGGGGGAGCAGTGGAGAGCCTACAAGCGCAACACGCGCTGAATCTACACGCCGGGAAAACGGAGCGGGCAGGGGCAGCACCGCTCCGGTATCGGAAGGGGGGGGAGGGAAACGCCGACCGCGGCGGCCACAACAAGGCGCTACAGCGCAGCAAGATGAACGGTCAACAAGCGGCCACAGAGCACATCAAAACCGGTAAACGTTACCAGTAATGTAAATAACACGAATGTACAATGAAAAACATGCGCTTGGGGCGAATATAATATACAGTGAAACAAGCATATAAAGTAAGGAGCACTTATCTGGGCTGCGGAGCAGCAAAGAAAGAGGAGGCCAGATTAGTGTCTCTATACTTTATATGCTTGTTACCTCTATGATTGGTTACTGTTATTGGAGGCGTGGTTCAAAGCCTCATGGGAAATGTTGTTTTTTACTTATTGTAGTACTACTTTCATTGGCTGCTGTTTGTGCAGTAAAGAAATGAGAAAGCATAATCAGAAGCCTCCGGTCCTGCCATAGAATCTGTTCAGGAAACGTATGCAAGTACAGTTATATTTATTTATTTAAGGTATGTGACTTTCTATGTTTACATTTCTCATCCTGCCGGCAGGCAACCAAAGAAGTGCCAACACTCTTGAGAGCTCTTCACGCTCATTAGCCGAGGTGAAACGCAGATTTGGAGCTAAGAGTGGTGTTAATTTGAGACGGTGGTTTCCGGTGCTCGGCACCAGCACTTAATTGTCAACTTATGACAGTCTGCCACATAGTGGCGCTGTTTGTCAGATTTAAAGTAGAGCATAACAACTGTTTATTAATTTAGTATGCATCAAAATGACTAATACCTGCCATTCGTATAGCTTAGGGGGCCTGGAGTAGTCTGAATTGTCACAACTGTAGGATTGTGAGAGATAGTAGGTGTTTTGGTACTGTCATTGGGAACGCTGGCAGGGACATGGATGGTGCAAGTAGTAGTGGCCTCCTGACGAGGGCCCGGGCACTTATACTTTTACAAATTAGGCTCTGGATTTTGGTCTCTAAGCAACTGGTATAAACGGAGGTAGTGTTGTAGTAGCACAGTCAACCTCCTCATTCAGTATGGTGGGCAAGAAACGCTCTGAAAAGCGGCACCAGGCTAATGCTGAGACTAAGAAGGCAGAGGTGCACACTTAAAGGCAGTAGTTAAAGAGGCAAGGATCTTAATAAAGTGGGTATTCCCTGATGCTCTTTGCCTAAAAGATATCCTATTGTTAGTTTTGAGGAGGATTTCCTGCAAACTCCAAAGGTGAACTCTGTTTTATCAACCTGGGCTTCAACTTCCTCCGTAGCCTCAGAGAAATCCATTTAGCTGGATGTGTCCGATAGGAAGATTGAAGGTCTTTTCAAAAGGTCGTATGGGCTTCCAATTTTGCTAAAAGGAAGGGCATCTATGAGGCAAATGCAACTAGTTCCATTAAAGCACTCCCAAGCCCGTTTTGAGTGCCTATGCGAGATGGGTACCCAACACCTATTCTATTTGACATATTCTGTCAATTAAATCCTACCTGCAACTAGCTCAGCCTCCAGACCAACAGCTAAAGGTACAACTGTATACCAAAACATAGAGGGAAGGTTGATGAGATTTTATGTACAATGTACTATCTGGGTCCAAGACAAGTGGGTCTCGTCCATTGGTGGGGATTGTTACTTCAGAGCGTTCAAGCAACCGACAACACAAATGTTCTCCAGGCCTACACCTCTGCCCAAGGACCGAACACAGAGAGAAGCAATTCTTCAAAAAGTGTGATCTCTAATTCAGAAAGGTGCAGAGATCCCAGTCCCCCAGGACTAGAGAGGCTAAGGAATATATTCTTTTTTTATTCCTGTCTCAGAAGCCAGACTTTAACTTTTGTCCAATTTTAGCTTTAAAAAATCTAAACAAATATGACCTGTAGAGACCTTTCAGAATGATTTTGTTACAAACAATAATTCTGCTAAGTTCCAAGGGAGACCTATTGGTGACCCTGGACCTACAGGATGCCTATTTCCATAGTCCTATTCACCTAGTCAATGTCATTGGAGATTTGCAGTAAATGATCAGCACGTTCAGGTCCAGGCTCTTCCCTTTGGTCTTTCTTCGTCACCAAGGATCTTTACAAAGGTATTAGAACCTTTTGTGGCAGCCTTACAATTGGAAGGGGGTTTAGGTTTGTCTAAAGATTGATGTCTGTTTATTGCCTGCTTTGTATTTTTCAAAGGCGTAAGAAAGTGCCAAGAAAGTATGCAATGTCTGGAAGAACTGGGGTTCATACTGAATTAGCAAAAGTCATAGCTTATTCTTGCCCAGCAGAGACGGGATGTTTTTGACACTCGTATGGGTTATGTCTAGTGGCGGCTCCTCTGCTAAGGCAGTGGAGCGTCTCCCTACTGCATTGCAGCAGTGAAATAAAGGAAAAATAAAATGAATATAACTCAAGATTACTATCATTTTATTTTGTCCTTCTGCAGCAGCTTTGCAGGGCGGACGGGGCTGCTCTGATGACAGGAGCAGTGGGAGTGGTGAGCACACTTTGTAAGTATGCATGAATGTTTGGCCAGCTGTCTCGGGCCAGCCAAACATTCATGCGCACTTTGCATGTTCTCCACACAGGCTGCATTACAGCCTGGGTGGAGAACATGCCCAGGCTCTTATTCCCTGGCTGAGTGCCTGCAATGCAGCATTGTGATTGGCTTAGGGGAGCCTGGGTGTGCTTCTTGTTCCAGTGGTGCGGAAGGACGAGGAGGAGAGACGGAGGAGAGATGTAGCGGTAAGGTAAGTTTTTTTTCTTATTTTAGATCCCCGCCCCACCCCCTGCCCCACCAACCCCGATCCATGCCACGTTCAAAAACCAGGCTCCCATCTACCATGGCATCTGAGCTCACCATGAAATTTAAATCTCGTGAGGTAGAACTGCATGTACTTGCAGAAGAAGTTGCAAAAGAAGAGCTGAGGTTCATCGGACATTTGGTTCAGAAAACCAGTACCCAATAAGAGCTACGATATGGCAGACAATAACACAAAAGATCAACCAAGTCTCCTCACACCCCAGGACATTAGAAGACTGAAATTTCAAGATCTTAAATATGTTTGGGAATTACTTTTGAAATACAGAGGTGATAGTCTTGCCATTGTAGAGGAACCTCACCACAGCTCAACCTGAGTCCAAGGAAGGTGCAAATCAGATGTATTAATCTCCTAAAAAAACAGAAGGAACAGAAGGTGGAGTTAAAGCGGATGGATTATAAGATCGAGGTGAGTGCCTCACATACACTCCCTAACTAGAGGTCATAAAGTGCAGTCCTGCAAGTGCATTAGGAAAGGACAATTTATGTGACACATGACCTGTAAGGAAATGCCTACTTGTGCCTGATCACCCCAAAGGTTTGGACTGATGCTGACTTTTTGACTCTGAGAATGCTCTGAGACCTGTTAACCATCAGTGTTCTAACCTCTTGCAAAACGCATGTTGAATTGGCTACCCCCAATTGGCATAGGGTGACTAACTTATAATTCTCTAATATATGGTACAAGTGTACCCAGGGCATGTACACACAGAGTACCCCCCCCCTCTCCCCCAGGGCTGCAGCACTGGTTGTGCCACCCCGTGTGTAAGAAAGCACAAATTGACTCCCACCCTGCCACTGCAGCCTGGAAGAGCAGTTTTAAAACTGCTAGTTTGATGTTGCTATATAAACAAATGGCAAAGCCCCCAATTCCCTTAGCAATATATATGTTTCCGCCATTGAAGGCCTATGGAGCCCTAAGTCAGGGAGCTGGATATTCCTAAGTGGAACATACACTATTAATATGTCCTAACAGCAAAACCTTCAGATTGTTCTTTTTGCTGTGGAAAAGTTAGTAGCCCCACCGTCAAACACAGAGGTACTGGATGACCTCCTAGTCCTACTAACTTTTGAATGGGACTACTAAAGAGGGTACTTCAAGGTATCAAATTAATCGTGTCATTTAACCTTACTTGGTGCACTAGTCAAATTTAATGTCATGTTTAAGGCAACTTTTAGAACGTTGCCACTCTGTTGCCCAGTTTGTCCAGTGGCCTCACACAGTTGCTGGCCACTTGACAGCCTTATGCCTTCCTGTGGAGTAGTGTGAACAACTCCCAGGTTTAGGAATAATTAGGAACAATTGAAGCTTGCTACAGGGAGAGGTGTCACCTTCCCCTTGCCGAAAGCCACTCAGGGTGTAGGCCCAGAAGGAGAGCTTCAAAGGCGAAGCTGTCTTTGGTGGGCAAATAGTGATCACACTCCTGAAAGGTTGCCTCTTTGTTCAGCTAGACAGGCTGGTGGTGGGAACAAAGAGGGGGAAATGGATTTGCGCCGTGGGCATGTAGCCCACAGGTAGCCACACCTCTAAGGTGGGCTAACACGCTCCCAAAATCAAGGAAGGCTTCAGAGATCTTGAGAGTGGGCAGAATAGTTCACTCTGCGATTGCTAGATGCCACACTGCCAGAAGTCATCACAGGGCGGGGAGATCCTGGTAGCCCATTAACTAGTGACCACATCATCATGCCAGGGCACTTTCTCTGTACAAATATAGCACCACTGAAACCCTGAACCTCAAATCCTGACAGAACTGAAGAAAGGACTTAAGAAGTACTGCCCTGCTGAAGCCTGGACCTGGCAAGAGAGGCTACCCATAGTGCTGGACTGCACCTTCCGCACCATGCGCTAACAAAGAAAGGATTATACCTGTGGCTCCTGGCTCGAGGAAAAGTTACTCCCGAGCCCCAGATCAAAGAAGTTATTCCAAAGGTCAGTCAGCTGACCCCCTGGAACCAGCACTAGGGCCATCAAAGCTGAAGAAGCCTACTCTGGACAGTCTGTAGTCACTTTCTGATAATCACGGTTGACCGCCACTGGGAGACCCAAGAGACTGATCCTCGACTTGCAGAAGTTGCACCAGAGTCTGCTCGACCTGGGAGTGTTTTCTGAGTCCAGATTGGTCACCAAGGAAGGACATCAGCCATCACCAATGGATAGCCCTGGTCCCACAGTATACGGAGATTGGTAGCCCAGCAGCAGCTAGCCTTCTACTGGCTCAAAGAAGACTTTGAGGGCCACCGGCCCAAATGGCCAAAGTTGCCCCATGTTACCCATGGCAAAGACACCCCCGTCGACTGCACAGCACCCAGAGCATCTTTCAGCATCCTGCGTTCCCAGCGTCAAGACCCCTCCATTGAAGTCTATTGAGGTCTTGATGTAACGTGTGGAACTGGACTTGAGATTGCTTTGTTGACCAGGTAACTGTCCATAGGCTCCTTAGTGGCCCTCTTATCCCTGCTGGATTTGGTTGCCCCACTGGGGCCGGAGTAGCTGAACACAACTCTTTCAAATGTTTCAAAAGTTTCTAAACTTTACGGTTACCAATGCTTGTTTGCTGTTTGGACTAAAAAGAAGAGATTCATGTTTTTTTTTTTTTCAAATTATTTTTACTAATTTTTGTGGCAATAAAAAACTTCACAATACATCAATCGCTGTTGGAGGTGGTACAACAGTGCAGCCCTGCCAATAGAATGTATACATTAGTTTGCGAATATACAGATTGAGGGCATGGGGTCACACATAACTGACGCAGCGTGAGACCGGCGGGTGGTACTCGAGGGGAAGGAGGGGGGGGGGGGAAACTAGGTACCAGTTGTGGGAAGAGGGAGTTTGAGACCATAGGTCATGTGACTACAGGGAGATGAGAGAGAATACCCTAATGAGGGGAGAAGCAACTAGGGGAGGGGGGAAGGAATCAAAGGGGCGAAGGCTGAAGCAGGGGGGCAGAGTTAAACGGATTGTACTAGGCATATCTGGGATGAAGGCAGCGAGGGGGACGGTGAAAAAGGGGGGGGGAGGAAGAACGTAGGGCGCCCAGCTGGGGAGGCAGGATGCGAGGAAGAGATGGGAGATTAGGCCATGTGCGTGTTAGAGAGGCATTGGTGCTGACGGGGATGCCGCGGTGTGTTGTGAGACGGTCGGGGCGTCGCGTCGGTGGGCTTGCAGGAATTGATGGGACAGTGTGGCCCACTCTAAGGATATAGGGTTCTTCCGCTGGCCCCTTGCCTCCTCCTCCCGCAGTGTATCTTCCTCTGCCATAGCCCATTTTTTCACCGTTCCAACCCATGTCTCAAATGAGGGGCCGGCAGCCGCCCGCCATTGCATGGCTATGTTCCTTTTCGCTAAGAGCAAGGATAGGGCTGCATATCTGACCTGTACCTTTTGTGTCTTCGGCCGGCGGAAGATCCCCAACGCAACTGCCTCCCAGGAGCGAAGGTCTGCGAGGCCTGTGAGGGTGCAAAGTGAGTCAAGAATGGCCGACCAATAGAATTGAAGAGTCGGGCAACTCCAGAACATGTGTAGGAAGTGTGCGTCCGGAGAATGTCATCGGGGGCATAGGAACTGTGTGTCGGGGAAGAACCGCTGTAGGCGTGCAGGGGACTGATAGGCCCGGTGTAAAATATGGAATTGGATATTTTTGAACCTTGCGTTTCTTGAGACTTTCTTTGGGAATTCGAGCGCCCTATCCCACTCCCCGTCGTGCAATTGCCACCCGAACTCGTCCTCCCAAGTGGCCCGCAGAGTGAGTAAAGGTTTGTATGTGAGTTCCCTGATTGACTTATAGAGCCAAGTGACAAGGTGCCTGCCGCAGCCCATGTAAAGGATGGAGTGGATTACGGGGTGCGTTGCAGGTTCACCTGCTGTCAGGTCACTATGTGGGCGGAAGCAGTCAATGAGTTGGTGGTGCATCAGAAACTGTCCGGGCGGGAGGTCGTGGTCCTCTATAAGTTGGTCGTACGGACAAAGTTGGCCCTCTGCAAATAGCGTCTCCGCTTCCGTGATCCCTGATTCTGTCCATACGTGCATCATGCCGCTCGTGAAGTATGAGTCCCCACGTGGCCAACCCACTAGTGGTATTCGGGGGGAATAGCAAGGAGTCCCTGGCGCCAAACGGTGTATACGTAACATACATTGTCGGGCAACCGATACCTGCAGAGGATATATCCGGCGGGGCTTAGTACCGGGGAGCAGCATGCGACAGAGTTCTGGTGTGGGGATAGGGCCATGTGATGTGTGAGTTTCCCCAGCATTTCTGGCAGCCGTCCAGTATGACAGCCACTGGAGTTGCGCTGCTAGGAAGTATGACTCGAAGGCAGGGGCACCCAGGCCTCCCCGTGTGGTGGGTAGTTGAAGCTTGGCGAGGGCTATTCTATTCCGGCCGTCTCCCTACACCAGTGTGCGGAGTAGCGTGTCCAACTCGCGGAAGAAGCTTCTAGGTGGGACAACCGGGAGGTTGGTGAAGTAGTACAATAGTCGGGGGACGATGACCATCTTTGCGAGTGCTACACGACCGATAGGGGCCAGTGGGAGGTGTTTCCAAAAGCCTACCGAGGCTCGGATGCTGGCGAGGACTCTGCGATGGTTGCCCTCGTACATATCAGTGGGCGACCGATAGAGGCGGAATCCCAGATACCGTGGGGCGCCCTCGGCCCAGGAGAGGTGCTGCATACCGATCTGGACTTCTCGAGGGTTTAGGGAATGATGCAGGGGATACACCACCGATTTCTCCCAGTTCACTCGGAGGCCAGATGTCTCTGCAAACTCGGAAAGGATCGTCCATATGGGGGTTAGGTCCCTGGTGATGTCCCGGACGTATAATAAAAGATCATCCTCATACATGGAGACACAGTGAATCGTATCAGCTATGGGAATGCCCCATGCCGCGCCCTCCTGGCGCAGGTGAATCGCCAATGGCTCTACGGCTGAGGCAAAGATCAGTGGCGATAGGGGGCAGCCCTGTCTTGTACCCCTTTCGACTCGTACCGGGGCCGAGATGTATTTGCCAAGTCTGACCTGAGATGTTAGATTAGTGTAGAGCAGTCGAGTGTATCGTGTAAGGGTGGGACCTATTCCCGTCCGGCGGAGTACAGCAAAGAGGTATGGCCAGGTCACAGTATTGAAGGCTTTTTCGAGATCTAAGATAATACAGGCCGCGCGTGGAAAGGCGTCGCCCACTTGGTCCTGAATATGATAGACTCGTCTGATGTTCTGGGATGTGTTCCTGCCGGGGACAAAACCGTTTTGGTCTGGGTGTATTAGGGGACGAAGTATTAGTTCAAATCGGGTGGCCAGAATTTTCCCCAGGATTTTGCAGTCCGCTGAAAGGAGTGTGATGGGGTGGTAGGAGGATAGCTGTTGCGGGTCTCTGTGCAGTTTGAGAAAGGATACAATCACCGACTCTCGGAGAGAGCTGGGGAGCTCCCCCTGCTCGAGAGTGTCCGCGATCATGGCTGTGAACCGGGGGGTCAGCAATGTGGAGAAGGTACTGTAGTACTCGAGAGGTAGCCCATCATGGCCTGGGGCCTTGTTCCCGAGCTAGGGAACGTATCGCGCTGGAGAAGTCGGTCGCTGTGATTTTCGCATCCAGGGTGTCCCTGGTTGCTTTCTCGATATGGGGAAGTGGCAATGAGTCTAGGAATTGTGAGGCCGCATCCTACTGATAGTGTGTCTGAGTGCTGTACACGGCGGCATAATAGTGCTGGAACGCATCTAGTATGTCTTGTTTAGAGCGTACTAGAGTGCCCGCGGGGGACAGAATTTCAGTAATAGGTGTCGCATCCGAGTCTTGGCGTGCCAACCACGCCAGTAGTGTGCCCATTTTGTCCCGCTCCTTGTGGATGCGGGCGGCATACGCTCGGAAGTTGAACTTGCGCATATCCGCCAGAGCGGTGGCGTATTTTGTTTTGGCCTCAGCCACCTGGGCTGCTGTAGCCGCTTGTGCATCCTCCTTCTTGGTGAGTGTTGCTAGCGTACGTTCTGTGTCGACGAGTGTGCGTTCAAGCGTGCGGCGGGCCCCCATTATCTGTTGAATTCTAGCGCCCCATGCCACTACTTTGAATGCGTCCCATTCCACGAGTCTGGTGGTGGCGGTCCCGGTGTTGGAAGTGAAATATGCTTTGATCGTCTGCGCATGTTCGTGTCTGAAGACCTGGTCTGTGAGACAGTCCTTCGGGAGGCGCCACGTGGGTACCGGATGGTGGGGTGGTCTCCAGCGGATGCTCAGATTGTGTGCGTCGTGGTCTGAGATTACGCGGCCTAAGTAGTCAGTGTGTTGGATCATGGGAAGTATTGACTGGGTGCATAAAAATCTATTGAGTCTTGTCCGCAGATTATGCGGGATGGAGTGGAATGAGTGCAACCGACTATGGGGGTGGTGTGCTCTCCAAGCATCTACTAGTGACCAGTGTGTGACCCAGCTAGGGTATCTTCCGGTTCGTGTGTGGGCTGGGGAATGTAGGGGTGGAGGATGGGACCTGTCGAGTGTAACGTCAAGCTCACAGTTGTAGTCGCCCCCTAGTATCCATGGGAGCGTGGCAAATTGGGCCAATACGCCCGAGAGGGAGTCCCAGTATCTATCCTGCTCTGTGTTGGGTGCGTTGATGCTACCTAAGAGGATTGGCCGCCCATCCAATAGACCCTCCAACAGAGCATACCTTCCCTCCTTATCCACCACCCTACGTGTCTCCCGAAAGGGGTGCCTGGTCGAATCCAGATGAGTGCACCGCGCGCATATGCCGAGTACGACGTGGCGCATATGAGCCCGCGCCAGCGGGATCTTAATTTGTCTGACTCTACTGCTGTAAGATGTGTTTCCTGTAGGAATGCGATTTGAGCTTGTTGCGCTTAATGTATGCAAAGGCCGCATATCTCTTTCGCGGCGTATGTAAGCCGCGCACGTTCAGGGTGATTATATTAATGTCTGCGTGCAGCATGGGATGGTATGAAAAGGGCGGCTCGCGCCTAGAAGTGGCTGCTCGCATACGGGAGATGTGGGCCTGTCTGTGAGGTATGCAACGTTTACAACGAAATTTTTACAACGCACTACCATTACAACGCAGGCATTAGCACGCATACCATTACAACGCATTGCGCTGGGGGGCGCTCTAGGGTAGGGAATAAGTTTAATTTTCTATCCAACACCTTCCCTAGTGTCCACGGGGACTGGAGTTGGAATAGAAAATTATACTTACCACTATCCAGCACCTCTAAGCGCTATGCGTTGTAATGGTATGCGTGGTAAAAACCGCGTTGTAAAGGCATGCGTGGTAAAAGTATGCGTTGTAACATCATACATCCGTCTGTGAGCGTGGTGGTGCTGTGCGTGGGGATGGCCCTTGCTTGCTTTCCTCCATGTGTGTCATCTGCCCTTATGTGCATGCCTTCTTTGGGGTGGAGGGAAGGTGAGAACAGGGTAAACGAAACCAACAACTGCATGGGAAAACTGTCCCAATACGTGGGGCGCATCGGCAAGCTCGATGCGTCCAAACCAGCTCTCCTAGAACCGGGGAGCGAACAGTTGAGTCTTTGGGGTGGCAGGCCAGGCCTGCGAGGCAAATTCCTTTTTGGGCGTTTGCAGGAGAAGTGGTCGTCCAGTTAGGGTATACAGTGTCCATCATGTCCTGACCAGGGTTGTGGGTGGGCTCCAGGGGGGGAGTGCCCACTTGCCTTGGTCCTCGAGCTGGGCATATTGTCAGGTTGTGGCCAGCGACATCTCTATTGAGCAGAGTCAGCGATCAAGGGTGTGACCGGGAGCATGGTGATGGAGTCCGACGCGGGGTGGGGTGAATTACTGTCGTCTTCACTACTTGATGAGAAAAGGTGCGGGATCCCCTCGATGTCTTCCCCTGGTTGGGGAGCCTAAAGGTCCGCGACAGCCTGAAGGGCTCTACGGCGCTCCTGCAGGAGCTGCTCCAGGTCCGGGGATTCAACTTCTCGGCGCTTGGTAGGATCCCTCCAATTCTGTCGTCCCTGCTGTTGCGTTTGCTGTGTGGCACCCTTCCTATTACGGGGTGTCCTGTGGTCACGTTTCTGTGGCTGGGTTGCAGGCGGTCCGCGTGTGCAGTGGAGATCAGCCCAGTCGCACGCCTCCTCGGCCGTGGAAAAGAAGTGTGTGGAGCCCTTGTGGATCACTTTCAGGCGGGCCGGGAAGAGCAGAGAGTATTGTACTTCATTCTCCCTCAGGTGCCGTTTCACCTCCAGGAATGACGCCCTGAGTTTTTGTACCGCCTTGGCGTAGTCCGGGAAGATCATGATGTGTTGGTTTTCGACCTGCAGAGGGCCCGCACGTCTGGCCTCCCGCAGCACTGCGTCCCGGTCCTGGAAATGAAGGAACTTCGCTAGCAGGGGGCGAGGGGCGCTGCCGGGTATCCGATTCCTGGTTGGGACCCGGTGGGCCCGTTCCAGTGAGGAGAAGGCGGTGCGGTCCTTTGTCGGGGTGAAAGATTTAACCCAGGCCTCCACATATTCGATGGGGTGTGTTCCCTCGACCCCCTCCGGCAATCCTATTACGCGTATGTTGCAGCACCTAGAGCGTCCTTCCAAAACGTCCACCCGGTTCTCTACCGCGGCGAGGCGGTTCATGGCCGAACGGAGTGTCGACTGCTGGGTCTTCAAAGTGGGTTGAATGTCTGCCAGGGTCTTCTCCCCCTCTCGGACCTTATCCACCAGCTTTCGTTGGTCGTCGCGGAGTAGGTTGATGTCTGTGGTAAGAGTGCCCAGGCGTTCCTCCATGGATGCCCTGGAGAGTTCAATGGCCGCCAGGACTTTGTCTAACTTGTCCGATATGGTGGGGTCCTGCTGTGGCGGGGGCGCCTTGGTGAAGGTGCTAGTGCGAGGTTGCTTTTCTGGCGCGGTTTCAGGGACCGCCGTCTGTTGTGTGGCCTTTGGCTTTCCCATGGCAATGATCTGGGGTGCAGCGTCCGCGTTCGTTTTCTTCTGGCGCGGGAGTGGCGTTGGGGTGCCGCTTCCCTGCGTGGTAGCCGTGTGGCTCGCCGCCTTCTTGTGGTAGGGGGCGTAGTGCGCCCTGAGATTGCCCGCGCCCCAGCGGGGGCTGCCCCGCCGTGACGCCAGTCGTGCTCGTTTGTCGGGGGCCACCGTACTCAGTGGGTCTTGCGTGTATCTTCTCCGTGCACCTGCGCTAGTAAAGAGGGCACTGGGGGTATCACCCCTCGAGAGCAGTCTGGTGCCCGCCCATAGAAAAGTCCAGTGAGCTCCCGGGGGGTGCCGCCAGCTGTGGAGGTGCCAGGAATGGGGCCGGATCCCTGCCCAGGTCAGTCGATCCCGGCCGCCATCTTAGGGTCAGGCAAGGACTGTTGTGGCTGTTGGTGTGCCTGCAGGTCACTCAGGCCATCGGTAGTATCACGTGGCGGGGGGGGGGAGGGGCATGCAGGAGCGACTGCTGGGCACCGCACTCACCCCCAGAAGTCTGTGTGCCGGGTCAGGAGGTCTCCGCGCTCCGACGGTGTGTCGGCGTGGGCGCCATTTTGGATTCAGGCAGGCACCAATTCCAGCCATTCCCGACTGAACTCCGCACCCCCGGTGGGGGTGTGAATTGATCCACTGTCCCCTCCTGGGAGTACGATGTATGTCGGGGGGGGGGCGAGGGTCACCCCCGCCTCCTGTAGTAGTTTGTTGCCGGGCGGTGATCACTAGTTCCCGCCGATCGCCTCAGACTGGTGCGGGGACGTTACCGGCACTCCGCCCCTGTTCAGCGCGATTTTTGAGGGCAGGGGAGGACACCGCGACGCAGGATCCGGCTCTTCACGGCCGCCGGGCCGCGCACATTCTGGCAGGTCGCGGCTGTCCTTCCCCGTCCCTGTTAGTAGCGGGTCGCCGCCATCTTGGCCACGGGCCCGCGAAGCTGGAGCTGTGCTGCTTCGTCGCTCCTCTGGCGCGAGGGACTCGGGTCTCTCTGGCGCTCCCGGTGCCGCCGCCGGTCCAGGGTCTAGTGGAGGTGTTCTGACCCCAAAAGGACAGCGATGAATGGACAGTTGGGCCGCCCGTAGCAGGAGCCTTAGCAAGCAGCCGCTGCCATCATGGCTCGCTAAGCCATGCCCCAAGAAGAGATTCATGTTTACCTAAAAATCTATATCTCCAGAAATCTCCAGTGGATTTGGCTCATCTTGGTGTCTAGAAATTCATAAAAATGTAATCTATTTTTATAAATTGCTGTCATATTTCTTTGATGATGTGTGATTTCTTATTTTTGTGTTTGGTGCTTCTAAATGCTTTGCACTAGTTCCTTTGTTTAAGCCTTGCTGCTCAAAGCCACCACTACCCCTGGTTGAGCTAAAGGTTTTACAAACGAGCCTAAGTGGACCAAAAACAATGTGAGTATATTACACAGTAAGGTCGAATAACCATACAACATAATACACCACAATCCTCTGATGTCCACTTATGAGAAATGTGGGAAATCAATCCACCTTTGTAATAAAATTATGTAGGTGCATTACAATTTGGTTACCGCTATGTGCGAAACTATATTATGTTTGTTGGGTATTATATGCTATGTACATTTATTCCTTAAGGAAAGACCATAGGAAGCATAGGAAACAAAACATAATAGCAAAAGAACCCTTGGTTATTGGTCTCCAAAATGTGCCATTGTGGAGCAGTTGAATTATCTACATACACTGTCCGACAACCCAGGACAATTTGTCATAGCACCGCAAAAATAATTTTTGTATACCGTAAGTCATCACAGCCAGATGAGTATGGTATCCACTCAACCCAAAGGCAATCCATGGTGGAATTTACAGAACTTAGGGCAAATCAATGGCCATAAGCCACATGACCCATGCTATAAGACAATTTGATAGATTGGTAGTGGATGGTCACTCACTGATGTCAAGATTAGTGGAGTCGCGTACTTGTGCACTCCATTCATGGGCAATTTAATCTACTGTCCAGCGCACAGATACATCCTCCCGCCACAAGTAGGAGAAGCCATTCTCCAGCCTATTGTCCAGAGTCCAGCCTATTCCACCTCTTCACTGTCTCACTCTTTTGATTGTCAAAGATAATGCCACAAATACCCACACTCCTGGTTTCTGCACAACTTGTTTCAGCAAAGCAAACACAGTGTAATATTGCTTTACAAAGTGACCTCATGTCCCCTCTATAGCAGTGTCAAATCAAACACCTAAAAGGTGACAGGAGGAATGCTTGTATTAAGACTAACCACTGGCAATTGCTCGGAATGCAATTCCAACCCATTGTTCTTTTGCACATCATGCCTCCTCAGTTTGGACGCAGACATATGCAAATCAATCTTGACCATGTCCAATAGGAACAGTCCAGCCCAAACAGCCAGACCAGGTCTTCCCTGAACTGGAACACAAGCAATCCAAGAGCGGTTTCACCCTGATTGGGGCTCATCAGTCAGGTGTAGCTTGGTTCCTGTGGAAAAGTGAACACAGAACCCAACTCTCCTGGGCTGACAGTGATAATACAGGACCCCTGAAGCCAATGGTACAAATAATCTTCTGAATTGGGGGAGGCAGAAAGGGTGATATCACACTGTGTCCTACAAAGATCCTTTTGTTTCGGGATACACATGCCATGCGGTGAGCAGTGCCAGCAAGAAGGATGGCAGCAGGCAGGATACTCTGATTGGGAAAATGGAGATCTAAATTGTATATGAGTTTCAGGGTAAGAGCATACCAACACTCATTAGGGATGGGTTCTGGACAGAATAAATGAAGGCAAGCTGCTTTAGTGTCAAAGGAGACAGGGAACAGGGGCACTCCCCCTCAAACGACTGTGTGTAAATGAGTACAGATCCAGCAACAGGAAAGGGTAAGATCTTGTTGGTACCCCTCCAAGAGGTGCAGGTAGGTGCTCTCACTGTACACTGAATATCAGACAGAGTGGACAACAGATACGGTGCAAGTTGCTTCAAGGCACCCACCACCCTTCGCTTCTAGAAAATAGTGGCTCACACAATGACTTCTGCAAACATAGTCAGCAAGACCCCCTGTGGGATCCGATAGTGGGGATTCTGCTAACTACCTTAGATGGAGCTGGTAATGGTCAGAGGGAGGGACTGCATCCTGAGAAGATCAAGGCTGTGAGGCACAGATGCTGGAGTCCCTCTTTGCAGCCTTGGTACGGATTGGTTCATGCATCCGAGCCAGGCGCAGGAGCTGAAGGAGGTGTAAACATCACCCAGCACAGCAGGTGCAGGGGAGCTGGAATCCTAGGGCTCAGCCACCCTTTCCACAGTGAGCTTCACAGCAGTATTTGTAGTTGCAGGATCTGGTATAGGTGCAGGGCTGCAGGGCAGAATTCAGTCGATGCACCTGGATATGTATACAGTGGCCATCCTAGAGGTCGTGGCAGCCTTCAGTCGAACACTCAGGGCGGGATGCACGGACCTGAGAACAGAAGCAACAGAGACACCAATTCAATTGCCTACAGTACTGCATAGTTGGGAAACAACCTTTACAACGCAACTTTTACATCGCACTACCATTACAACAAAACTTTTACAACGCAACATCCATTACATCGCATGCCATTACAACGCAACCATTACAACGCATGACACTACAACGCATACCACTACAACGCATGTCATTACAATGCATACCATTACAACGCATAACATTACAATGCAAAGTACCCTTACACTATCCAACACTTACCCTACTGTTGCACCCCCTGGAGTTAGAATAGTAATTTTTACCCCTACACTATCCAACACTTACCCTACTGTTGCACCCCCCTGCCCAACACTTACCCTACTGTTGCACCCCCCTGGAGTTAGAATAGTAATTTTTACACCTACACTATCCAACACTTACCCTACTGTTGCACCCCCCTGTCCAACACTTACCCTACTGTTGCACCCCCCTGGAGTTAGAATAGTAATATTTACCCCTACACTATCCAATACTTACCATACATGCAATGTAATGTTATACGTTGTAATGGTATGTGTTGTAAAGGTAGTGTGTATTATAATGGAATGCGTTGTAAAGAAGTTTTTAAAAATTCGTTGTAATGGCATGCTTTGTAATGGAATGCGTTGTAATGGATGTTGCGTTGTAAAAAATGGGTTGTAAAGGTATGCGTTGTAACGTCATACATCCGCAGAGTTACGTCATCATTCCAAGGCAGGTCAAGAGCAGCAAGGCAGACAGAGGGTTTGAGCAGCAAAGGACAACTCATGACTACTTCGTAGGCATGTCTCAGATTGGCCAGAGTGCCAAGGAGAGTGATTCAGGTTTCTTAAGGCGAGTCTTGGCTCAGGTCTTGGCCAGTGTTTTCTTGTGCATGTGTAATGCTCCTCCTTACCGGATAGCTCTGACTCGGCTGATATGCACAATGCAAATAGTGTTTTGTCCCTATGGCCTCACACGCTTCCTGCAATATAGAGGAAACAAAATGTGTTTGCTGATCACTAGAAAGTCTTAACGGGTTCCTACATCTGAATGAAGTCTCTATGCATCTTCTTAGTCACCGTAATAGCATCAACACATCAAGTCGGCTGCATCTCAATCCATACAGAAAACAATGATTCAATTACAAGAGCATACAAATACACCAACATTTGGGCATCTGAAAGAAAGCGCATCTGTAGGTGGATGAGAGGGCCCAAGGCGATGGGTGGGTGGGTGGCGGGAGGATTAATCTTTATCCCTTTTCTGATATTGTGGGTTTGGCATGTGGCACACAAGTGACACATTTGCTGGGAGAGTGAGGGAAAGAAGGGAAGGATGTAAACCAAGTGGGTTGCTGTGACTTTAATCATACTGTCTCTTCTAACGTGGGCATGTCAGGTTGGGGAGCAGAAATGTCGGAGCCACCACTCTCTCTCTGTCCTGTGCTGTGGCACTATGCCAGTATCCCTTTAACAATTCTACTTCTTTCATGTCTGTATTTTTTCTCAGATGCCTTCTCCTGCAACAGAAACACATCCTTAAATGTAGGGATAGGAAATTCACCAGGTTGCATATCATGCATAGCACTTTCATCATTGAGAGAAATGGCAATTTTCTTAACTGTCTCATGGCCAAATGAATTGCCTCAGGACACTTCATCTTGTGAGGTTTGGTGGGCAACACATTTTACAACAGCACATTTGTTGGGCAACTTGAGGTCATCCAACAATATAGTGTAGAGTCAGAGTGTATGATTTTGGGGTGCCAGCAGAAGTAAGGAAACCCCTTTGCTTCCAGAGCAGCTCAAAGTTAGAATCCACTCCAAACAGATACTCGGAAACAGTAAATACATTGACAGCTTTGTGAGAGGCTAAACTACAATCTTGTCAAAGAGTGCCAAGCTCAGCTACTATGGCTGGTAGAACTTGAGGAAAATGCCAAGTCTGTTTGACTTCATAGAATGTATATACAGGATTTTCAGCAACTGCATTTCCAAGATCAATCCTGAGACATGGTCTGTCTACATAATAAACAAGATCACAGGTTGGAATTGGCACATCAAATAAACAATTCTAGGTTTTGTCAAGTGTTCAGTCAGAAGCAAACAATGATGAGGCTCTTCCTCCAGCAGAGTGAACATCAGAGGCAAGTTTTATTGTGGGACAGAGTCTTGTGTAATGTGGGAGGCAGGAGGAGCCAAAAACTCATATCTCAACAACCATGGAAAGTTGCTGAGATGTCATTGTCGGCAATAGGGCAACGATAGAATGGGCAAGAGACACTATCAGAGGGAAAACAGAACAGTTTTTTCAGAATCTTTCAAGAGAAAGGCATCTGCAATCAGGGCCGCAAGCAAGGGTGGAAGGCGGCAGTTACAGCCTCAAGAGCGGTAGAATAGTATCTTTTGATCAGCTACTTCATGTACCAACACCCCATCTTCATATTTCTTTCATGGCAATACTGAGTAAAAGGTTTGGAATAATCTGTCAATCCCAGTGCAGGGGCATAGGCTCATGTTTCCTTTACCTGTACAAATGCACCGCCGGCCTCATTGGTTCTCTTGTATGGGCTCTGGGATATCTTTTGTAACATAATCCTGCTGGGTCTCACTGGAGATGCAAACCATACATTTTGTATTACCTGGAAGAAGCAAGTAACAAATCATCAACATACTGAAGAAGTTCGTGAAGGACAAGAATGTTGAGATCATTCTTGAGGGTTCGAAAAATGATGGAAGGAGACTCTGTAAGTTCTTGGGGAAGCCTCTGCCACTGTAGCTGTCCGTTGAAGAATTGGAATGAGAAGGGATATTGACTCTCTTCTTGAATGAGAATAGAGAAGGAAGCTGAGCACAAGTCAACCAGAGTAAATAATTTTTTCTAAGGTGGGAATACATGATAGAATGGTATCGGGCTTAGACACCACCGATAAACTTGGTATTATGACATTATTTATCATTCGTAGGTCTTGGACATAGTGATAGCAATCTTTCTCACCTTCTTTATCAGGAGAATCAGTGTATTGCAGACATTCACAGTAGGCACTAAGACTCCTTGTTTAATTAGAGCCTCAATGACAGTTACTGGTCAAGTTCTAGCTTTGGCATCCAGGTTTAGTGGAGATTGTGGGATGCAAGATAGTTTTTGCATAGGGTTAAGCTTAATTGTGAACAGGATTAGTAAAGATCACATAGCCTACATCAGGCATCTCCAAGGATCTCAGAAGCTACCAGTAGCTCTCTAGCGATGTGTGAGTAGCTCGCCTGTGTGCATCTCAGACTACTAACATGAAAGCCTTTGCTTGGTTACATTATTATTTGCATGCCAAAATTAAAGTACTTGTGTTTGAGACGAAATGTGTGTATCTTCAGAACTCATAAGCTGATGTTTGGAGAAAAATGGTTCAATTTCCAAAATAAATTTCAAGTTATTATATGAGTTGGAGATATTTATTACTCTTATTATTACCTTGGTGCCAGGAACCCGCAGCTATGGCTGGTATATATTACCCTTGTAGATGCATTCCAAATTGATAGTGTTTCTTTACTTTACTGCTGGCAACCCTGCCTAGTGCACTGATGTTATCACTGCTGACAGTCTTGAATAGACTATCACATCACTTACAGTAGCTTGGGATCATTTTAGTTGAACATAAGTAGCTCTTATTACAGAAAAGGTTGGAGACCCCTGGCCTACATCATTCTATGGTCATACCAATACAGAATAAGACAAGTGTTCAAGCAACTCGTTCAAAGATTTAATATCACATCTTTTTGTAGGTCTGTTTCCATTGTCACATTCACAAAGGACAGCTAAAACTTGATTTTCATTAACCTTGGGTATCCTGAGAAAGAACACTTCCTTATACAATACACAGTGCAATTCAAACTACACAACAAATCTTGACCTACAAGGTTAACAGGTGAATCATGTCAATAAGCCACTGGTCCTCAAGTAAAATAAACAGGGTTGGTAATGTGATGGGGAACCTTGGTATTGAAAATACTACCTGCTCAATGGAGAGAGGCAAAGAAGGCGAGTCAGAGGTTTTCAAAGATGACCAACTGGCCCCAATATATATAGGGTATGGGGTTGGTTTTCCATTAATCGTACACTTCACATATGGCCCATTTTGATCAACTGGAATCAGGGTATTTATTTGTCAGTTGGCTATCTCTGGCGGTCCTAGTTGTTATGATGCTACGGTTGTGTTATTTTGGTGACTTTGGGATTCTAAGGCTGGATTGATTCATTGGATGTCAGATTTGGGACAGTCGCCATTTCAGTGCCCCAATAGATTGCAATTAAAGTGCTGATTTCCCTCTTGCATTATGGTGACTCTATCCCCCTCGCCTCTTCCATGATCTCCGTGACTTCCTATTCTAGTCAACACTCCCCTTCTCCCTTTAAGGACTCCATTTGATTCTTTCTTTCGTTTGTGTACCACCACAGTTAACAGCGACTGTGATCAACTCAGCCAATCCTTTTGTTTGCCACACTATACAGATGCTGAACTGACAGCAACAGTCCCTGCACAAAAGCAGCACCTACAGCTTACTGTGCTCATTCCACAGGCTGGGTGTTCCTTTAAACACATCCTTCAACCCTGCCTCAGTAATCCGCAGGGGGCTCCCTTTTGTTCTGCTTGCACTTTGAAATCTTCATTCAATGGATCATGAATGGACAGACTTCCAAAATGGTACCCAAAAATCTAACAGCAGAGAAACAACTTTATCAGCAGGTGCTTGTCATTGGAAATTATTGTTTCTATCAACACAACTCTCACCTCACTTGGCAACACTAGTCTTGACAACTGATTCACATCTACCTAACTTGGTTTTTAACATTCAATCACAATCAGCAGTTCCTTGCAGAATCTCAAAAGGTTCTCATGGACATCGGGAAAGTGTTTTTTGAAATTAACCAAATCTGCAGGAAAACATGGGACCTGGATGGTCATTCTTCCATGCAGGCCTGGGCAGAGGGGTTATCCTCATCAATGTCACACAAGGATAGCGTGTGTGGTGGTTCACAGGTGTTCAATAGGGGTCTGCTAGCGGATTGACTCGCAGTGCGTCTAAGACTATCCTGGTAATAGTCGGATTACGAGCTGGGTCAATTTGGGGCTGTAATTAAATCATTCAGACACAAAGTCTAGAACGGGTGTGTGGAATAATGGAGTAGGCCTCTTGTTGCGTGCACTGAGCATTGTCCTCTAACGCTTCACCATCAGCTGCCCTGTCATTCGCTGGTCTCACTGTGCCCACTACGCTTGCTTTCTTTTTATCTTCTTGCACCCCTAGTATTGGCTGGGCAACCAACACTGCCCCATTTCTAGGCGCTCCAGCTGGGCTCCCCCAGCATCACTCAACGGCTTGGGGAAACATAAAACATCCAATACATCCTCCTCCTTTCCTTCTTCAGGTTCAGATTTCTCAGTAGTGATTTAGGAAAATAAGCATGGAAGAGACAGTGTAGTAGGGGTACACGCCGTAACTTAGCCTGGGCGTAGTTCGCTGAGTTTTGCTATGTGGAACTTCGCGAAGTTACAAAAAAACTCTGCGATGTTCCGCAAGTGGCGGAATGCTGTGTGAACTGCAGTATGTGCTGGTATTTCAGCCACTCGGGTAGAAATTCTATTCGGGCGGCAGCGCGCGCTCGCGAACTTGCGGTATGCGAGCCAGAGCGGGGAAAAGACTCAGCTGCACAGGAGTTTTTTGCACTCTGTGAGCTCCGTTGAGTGGAGAGTGCAGAAAACTCTGCAAACTCCCCGAATGGAGCGAAGTTCACCGCCCAGGCCTTAACCCTGGTCTTCATGTGGTTAGTTTGGCACTGAGGTTTCTTTGGTTTGGTTCATCCTACTCATTTGTGACTCATGTTTTTGCTCGTATGTTTCCTCGTACCAATTCAAGGAAGCCAGATTTTGTTTGATATCAACGTTATTTCAAGGATCCTTCAACTGGCATTTTAAGTTGTTTAAGCGTTTTAACTCAAAGGTACCTCACTCGAGAAACTACTTAATTCCACCATTAATAGTGAGTCCCACACACTGCTCCAAACAACCTACAAGTGCATTTTAAATCCTGGTAGTACATGGCATCTGCGGGAATTCCCTTTGCCAGAGGCTTATTGGCTTTAGATCTTCCATCTTTGCATCTTTTTGCACACTCACTCTTAGGAACACATGAAAAGGTTTGCCAGACTTGTGCTTCAGCTCATCCTCTGGAGGGAGGAATGGTAAAAGGGAAAAAGGAAAGGTGGTGTCTTAAAGTTGTCCTTATAACTGTTGATTTGGAGGAAGGATGGGAAGTATGTCACACGCAAGAGCAATGACCTCCTTGCTTTTGGACCATTTCCAGAACAGCGGTGAAACTCATGCAAACTCTGCTGCATCTGGATCAGTGAAGGTCTGTCACATGCATTCATCCTAATAAAGTTTACTCTAGGGTACTTCCACTCCTGCCTATCGTCTCCTTCTCCGCTCTGCTTCTAGAGCCCACTCGCTCTGTATGCAATTGTTCAACTTGCGGATTCTCTTTGCACACTCATATCATGCCGTATGCTCACGCACATGCATATTCATACTGGGCCACCATAGTATGGTGACGCATACATGTGCACGCGTGATAAGACATACACAAATATAAGTAATCACACTTTTTCTGCATGTGTTGTTGAGCATTGGCAAAAAACATTCCTCTTGCTGATGCTGAACAGCATCCGCAAAAAGCATTGGGAAAGCAACAGGTAAAAAAGGATAGCCCTATTGGCTTTACCCGTGCTCCGTTGTGGTTTTTAATCATCCATGTGTGTTTAAACTGTGTCTTCAGATTACAGATATTCAAAACCAAAAGGATCTTTTCTTTGCACCAATAATTAAAAGCATGTTGCCCACTTATTCAGACGACTGCATGTTTCCTTTTTTTTTTATTATTATTTTTGGGGCATAAGCTTTACATAAAGAATATGCGGTTGATGCATACGTCTTTTACTGCACTCTGGTCTTTACCGCACATGTATGCGGAAGATGGCCTCGGCGTAGGATCCGTATGAGTGTAGTGTTAGCTGTGGAGTTCAGGCTTAAGGGTGGTGGAGAAGTGAGAAGTGCTACTCTCCAAAAATAGCAGTTCCTTCCGAAACTAAACTTATTATACTCACTCCCACGGTTCAAAGAAACTGCCCACATGAGTGTACCCTGCTATGAGAAAAAGAGCCATCAAACAACTCTTATAGGGTTTGAGCACAGGGGAGAACCGTTATTATGAGTTTCTTCACTAGAAACACAGCATACAATAAATACCACCAAGTTATCTAAGTACAGATAATTAGGAAGGTCAAAGCCCAAAATATTTGTAAAGACCCTCATCTGCATTTTCAATGTAAATGAAGAGAGGTTTTATATATGTGTGTGTGTGTGTGTGTGTGTGTGTGTGTGTATATATATATATATATATATATATATATATATATATATATATATATATATATATATATATATATATATATATATATATATTTATTTATATATATTTATATGTCACCACTGTGTGTGTTGCTATAGTTAGGGGCAGGTTTCTATAGGAAATTGTCTTTTGGTTGCTTATAACTTTGGCACCGTATGACAAATCTTTCCAAACAAAAAGTCATTCACCTCAGGGTCTTCCTTTGAAGTTTCGAGGGGAATCTCTCAAGCAGATTTCCCACTACAATTCCCCAGAGCATTTATGGACAATGCTACAGCCAAAATGGCTGAACAGACTTACACCAAATGTTGCAGAAAGCTAGGCCTTGATCCATAAAGGTAGTCCTGCAGGGCTCCCGTGGGTAAAATATTAGATTTGATTGGATTGTTGGCCACAATGCAGAAAAATGTTGTGGTGGCTATTATATAACTCCGAGACTCTGTCTCAGAGTCCTGGAAAACAAATAGAATAGTGACGTAAGGGAGCAGAGCTTAGACACCCTGGCCCTAGCCCTTGTGGAAGTAGGTCTCACAGGGATCTTCAATGGGCATTAAAAAGAAATAACCTGCCCTCATGATCCTTGAAGACTCCTGCAAGGCTCAGTGCAGTTGCCTGTGGTCCTGTGGAACTCCCATGGGACCAGCAAAAAACAGAACAAAAGCCCCAATCTTGCACAGCCTCCGCCCTGTATAGATATCTTGTGCAGCCCACCTTTGCGGCGTTGGCTGCAAGGCCTAACCATTTATGTGTGTGCAGCAGGGGGCTGGCCGCCCACAGGGGTTTAGCAAAGGCCGTGCACAGTGAGGAATTGCCACTTGATGAGGGTTGGGTACAAGGCCTGACCATATGTCAGGGGCTTTGGCAAACCCCCATGCCACACATGGCCTTTGGCTCAATTGCCCCAGGATGTTGGGCACAGGGTCTCAACTCAGGTCTTGGTGGGCAAGCATCTTAGCAACAGCCACCCCCTATATTTTGGCTTCAGAAGAGAAAACCTATTCACAAAGCAGATAGATCATTGTTGAGTAAAACAACTACTGTATATCAATGAGTAGACACATTAAAGGTATGATAGCTCAGTGGGCCAATGCATTTGCACCAAATAGTCACCTGTACGTCACAGATGTGAACCCAATATGATTGGTAAGAGGGTTATCACAGCTGCTCTGGAAACATCTGTGCATCCTGCAGGACAGACAATTAAATAGCAGCAGGATACCTCAGTGGGTCACTGCAATGGCTGCAATAATTTGTCTATACAACCTGCAAATCGCAGGTTCAAATCCCAGTGGCACCTGCTCAACCCTCCAAGGCTGCTATTCACATTCAACTGATTGTAAAACTAATAGCGCCTGCTGTTATTGTCTGTTGTTAAATTATTCATTTGTTTCCCTTATTTATTATTATTATGATTATTATTGTTATTATTATAATTTTTATTATTATTATTATTATTATCAATATTATTATTATTATTATATTCTTGTATAGCGCACAGCTTCCGATAGGGTTTTCCAACACTTAGGAACAGGTTCATCAGCCTAGAAGTATAACGTAAAATGACCAGGTTTTTAGCTCCTTGTGGAAAGTAGACAAGCCTCTGAGAGATTCAGCTTGAGCATTCCACAGCCTAGAGCCCGGAAAAGAGAAAGAGCCCCTGCTTATCCGGGTGCATCTAACTCTGGGCACTGTGAAAAGGAAGCGGTGCTGGAGTGCAGAGAGCGTGGGGGGTGGTAGGGAACTTTTTTGCAGGAACCAAGGTCACATATTAGAATATATTTTGTGCATAAAACAAAGTGCCTTCTGTCACCTGGTAGGCCCACCTGTTACGACCAATATGTTAGAATTTGGCCACCTGGCCACCAAAATGCCTTTGCCTCCATGTATGACACTGTGTTGGGGAGTAACATTATGATGCCTACTTAACTGAATGTGTAAATGTTGCATAATTTTAATATTTTGCCACTGACCTTATTGCATCCAGCTGCTTCCTGTACTGTGCACTTTCTATATGCATCAAGAAAATGTTTTTTTTTTAAAACAAACAAAAAAACAAAAAAACTAAAACAAAGTGCCTTGAAATTAACACGCTTGTCCACTGTGAGCCAGTGGAGATCATGGAGAAGACCAGATGACGAGGAATGTTTGGGAAGCCAATATAGGGGCCTGGTGGCAGAATTGTGGACATTTGAAGGCGTCTAATCATGGTCTTATCTGCCCCCAGGTATACGATAATACCACAGTCCAACCTAGATAAAATCAGGGCCTGGATAAAGGTTCTCTGAGCAGAGAAGGGGAGTGTCCATAAAATCTTTTTTAGCCATTTCATAATAGCAAAACAAGAGGAGGCCATCTTTGCTGGCTGAAGCTTCATGGGCAAGGTAGAGTCCAGCCAGACGCCCAGGTTCTTCACTTTGTTGACTGGTTCAGGTAATGCTCCCAGAGTAGCAGGCCAGTGTTGGGGACCCTCGAGCTGGGGGTTCTTGCCCAGCACCATAACCTCGGGCCTGTCACCATTTAATTTCAGAAAGTTGGAATTCATCCAGGAGGAGACAAGACCGAGGCAGGAGTTAAGATCTTACACACCGGCTTCCTGCTCGGATGACAGAGAGAACATAATTTGTGTCATCAGGGTATGAGATAAATTTCAGGCCACAGCTTTCCACTAGATCCACCAGAGGGCAGATGTCAATATTAAAAAAACATAGGGGTAAGGACCGAATCCTGTGGAACTCCTGAGGTGAGTAAGTGAGAACTTGACACTGCATTGGGGGAGAAAACTTGAAAAGTATGATCCAACAGAAAGGAAGTTAACCAGGCAAGAGCCATGCCTTGAATGCCTAATTATGCAAGTCTGAGCGCAAGAATATCATGAGACACAGTATCAAAGGCTGCGCTAAGATCTAGTAGAATGAGCACGGCCGTGCCACCCCTATCTGAGAGTCGGAGATGTTCCCAAAATATAACCCTTGCTTTTTTTCAATAAAGTGGGTTTTTCCGGCTGGCCACAGTTTGTATAACTGATCAAATATATATATTCTTTTACACATCTCTGGAGAGCTGCCCCAGCGTGAGGCTCATGAAGCTTAGTGGTTAAGTAGCTGCCTTTCGATTCGGGAGATTTGGATTCTAATCTTGCTTATCTCATTTGACCACACTGTGTGATCCTAGCCAAGTTACTTTATCTCTCAATTTCATGCTCCCTTTATCTGCCAAAGGGGGGAACTTTAAGAAAAAGTCGGCATGAAAGGCTGTGTTAAATGAAACAATTTGCATTCTGTAAGTTTTTATCCTTTTTTTGTTCTTAGAAATTGCCCTGATAATCAGGCTCTTTGTGGATTTAGGAATGAAAGTTGTCTTCTGCTTTTTTAAATCAGTTTTGACCCTCATAACCTGTATAGCAGGCAGCACAAACTGAATTGTCCAGTAAGTAAAATGTAATGTTTTCCCATTCAATGACACCCATTGCATCAATTTCAAATGGTGAAATGCTGAGTCTGCCTATACAGAATTCAAACCAATGGCAAACAAAATAAACAGAGTAAGACCTCTGCATTAGGCATAAAAACCTGCTGATATAGGTTTCTGGGACTGAAAGTCATGATCTTCGAGTTATAGATACCTCTGTACTTGAAGGGCAAGATATACGACTCACCAATTTGCAACTCGCAAATTGCGTTGCATTTGCGACTCGCAAATTGGGATGCACAACAGTGTCTCAGACACTGCTTGCGATTCCTAATGGAGTCGCAAATTGCAGGCCTCATTATTATTAATGAAGCAGGCGCAATTTGCAACCCCATTAGGAATGGCTAGCACTCCCAGGGATGGTGGCCTGTTGGGTCAGCAGACCACCAGGTCTATGACTGCTTTTAAATAAAGCTGTTTTTTTTAATGCAGCCCGTTCCCCTTAAAGGAAAACAGGATGCATTTAAAAAAAGAAAGATGAAACTTTTCTTTTTTTTTTTTAAGAGCAGGCAGTGGTCCCTGGGACCACTGCATGCCATTAAAACATATTTTTGACCCATTCACATGGAGGTAAATAAAATGCGAGTCGCAATTAGGAATGGATGCCCTTGGCATGCCCCTTACTAATAGCGAGTCGCAAACCTCATTTTGCGAATCAGTAAAATATACTGATTCACAAAATGAGGTTTCTACATGGCCATGCGCTAAATTGTGGTCACAAACGGGCTGATTGCCCATTTGCAACAGCAATTTAGGGTCATACTTCTGGCACAAAATGTCTGAATGTGCTAATATTAATCAAAGAGTCAACACCCTAGTACATGAGTACTCACAAACTTTCTCTTGGGGGCCAAATTTACAGCGTGGTTTGTGGCCGAGGGCCGCACCAGTGTGGGCCTGGTCAGTGGGAGAGGGGGCCGGGGCTAGAGCAATAAAAAACTGTGATCTGATCATGAGGTTGAGCACAGACCCCTGCAGCGGACGCCTTCATCCACTGAGCCAGCAGATCCGGCATACACACATCTCTCTCTCTCTCCCTCTCTCTCTCTCCCTCTGTCTGTCTCTCTCTCTCTCTCTCTCTCTCTATCTCCCGTTCTCTCTGTCTCCCTCCCTCTCTCTACCTCTGTCTGTCACCGTCTGTCTCCCTCTGTCTGTCTCCGTCTGTCTCCCTCTGTCTGTCTACCTCCCTCTGTCTCCCTCTATCTGTCTCGCTCCCTCTGTCTCCCACCCTCTGTCTGTCACCGTCTGTCTCCCTCTGTCTGTCTCCGTCTGTCTCCCTCTGTCTGTCTACCTCCCTCTGTCCCCATCTCTCTGTCTCCCTCTCATTCCCTATGTCTCCCCATGACTCCCTCCCTCTGTCTTCCTTTGCCTCCCTCCGTCTGTCTCCCTCTCTCTGTCTCCCTCTGTCTCCCTCTCTCTGTCACCCTCTGTCTCCCTCCCTCTCCTTCCCTCTCTCTCTCTCCCTCTGTCTCCCTCCGTCTCCGTCTCCCTCTCTGTCTCTCTGCCTCTCTGTCTCTGTCTGTCTCAGTCTCTGCCTCTGTCTGTCCCTCTCTCTGCCTCTATCTGTCCGTCTTTCCCTGTCTCTGTCTGTTCCTGTCTCCTTCCCTCTGTCTCCCTCTCGGTCTCTCTGCCCCTGTCCCTGTCTCTGCCTCTATCTATCTCTGTCTGTCTATATCTCTGTCTGTCTCTGTCTCCCTCACTCCCTCTCTCTCTGTCTCCCTCCCTCTCTGTTTCCCCCCTCTCTCTATCTGTCTCTCCCTCTCTCTCCCTCTCTTTCTCCCTCTGTCTCACTCACTCTGTCTCCCTCTCTCTGTCTCCCTCCCTCTCTCTCCCTCCATCTCCATCTGTCTGTCTCCCTCCGTCTGTCTCCCTCTGTCTCTCTCCCTCCCTCTGTGGCCCTCCCTCTGTCACTCTCCCTCTGTCGCCCACCTCCATCTGTCTGTCGCCCTCTGTCTCCCTCCCTCTGTCTTTGTCCCTCTGTCTCCGTCCCTCTGTCTCAGTCCCTCTGTCTCCCTCTCTCTCTGTCTCCCTATCTCTCTGTCTCCCTCCCTCGGTCTTTGTCCCTCTGTCTCTGTCCCTCTGTCTCAGTCCCTCTGTCACCCTCTCTCTCTGTCTCCCTCTCTCTCTGTCTCCCTCTCTCTCTGTCTCGCTCCCTCTGTCACCTTCTCTCTGTCTCTCTCTGTCTGTCTCCCTCTCCCTGCCTCTGTCTCCCCTGGACTCCCTCCCTCTGTCTCCCTCTCTCTCTGTCTCCCTCTCTCTGTCTCCCTCTCTCTCTCTGTCTCCCTCTCTCTGTCTCCCTCCCTTTGTCTGTCTCTGTCTGTCTCCCTCTGTCTGTCTCCCTCTGTCTGTCTCCCTCCCTCTGTCTCCCTCTATCTGTCTCCCTCCCTCTGTCTGTCTCCCTCCCTCTGTTGCCCCCTCCCTCTGTCTGTCTCCCTCTGTCTGTCTCCCTCCCTCTGTCTCCCTCTATCTGTCTCCCTCCCTCTGTCTGTCTCCCTCCCTCTGTCGCCCCCTCCCTCTGTCTGTCTCCCTCTGTCTTTGCCCTCTGTCTATCTCTGTCTCTGTCCCTCTGTCTCCCTCCCTCTATCTCCCTCCCTCTATCTCCCTCCCTCTCTCTCCCTCTGTCTCCCTCTCTCTCTGTCTGTCTTTGTCTCCCTCTCTCTCTATCTGTCACTGTCTCCCTCCCTCTGTCTCCATCCCTCTGTCTGTCACCCTCTGTCACCTCACCCTAGCTTCCAGGGCACACACACAGCTGCACCCAAGTACTTCACAGGTCTTTAAAAGACCATTTACTTGTTAATGAGGCTTTGTTGTGAATTGACCGGCCCCCATAGAGCAGAGTGTCTCAGAGTCCGCGCTGCTGCCGCTGTGTTTGCTGACACTCTTAATTTTTTTTTTAAAACACAGATACAATGTCTGCAAGGTCTGCGGGCCGCCAAGGAAGGCTTGACAGGCCGCTGGCGGCCCGTCGGCCGTACTATGAGTACCCGTGCCCTAGTATATCACCCTGAGAACTCCCAAAATCCACCTAAAAGGAGATATTATTTTACTGATCGGTACAATGGCATGCTTCATCATAGAGTTCTCCCCTATACAGAGTGTATCGGCACGTGCTTACGATCTTGAACCTGGAGTGAGCCTGAGTATGTTGGGAGGGACCTTGAAAGAATAAAATTGTCAACAAACAACCCTAGATTTGTATTTTAATATAGGTCTTTGTGACAAGATAAAATAATAGATGTCATGCCTTCGAGTTTTTCATCAGGACCTAAACATTTCCCCAAGACCTTATGTAATATTGTCTTTCACAAGCAAACTTTGCTCAGTTACAAGTACTCAAAAGCATTCATACAAACCAATTCTGGAATATTTCTCCATTTTATGATCGGTGTCATTTTTTTGCCCCTTTGGGTGCCGGAAGGAGGCACGCCTTGTAATCATACATTTATTAATGGATCGCACCCTCGGAACCACCTTGAGCCACAAGCCTTCTTGCTTTGCTCCCCTACGCCAATGGGAACGAGCAAGAATGCACCGAATTGATAAAATACGGTCCATTTCTGTCCTTTACCCCCTGCGCTGTTGCACAATTTGCTGCCTAGCGCCAACTTAGGCACTCTTGCACAGTGGTGCAAGGGTGCCTCCGTTGCAGGCAGAATTGTTTTTGTGTAGGAAGGGGCACCTTCCTGCATAAAAACAATCAATGAAGGCGTTTTCCTGTTTCTACGTGCACTGCAGAAAGTAGGAGAATAAAAATATGGGAAGGCGTAAAATTTTAGTGCTGCCTCAGGTTTACATGATTCTTTAATTCTGGGTCAGCATCAAAGTCCATGGGTGCTGCATGGGAAAACCCAGTATAATGCCCATGGAATGCCTCCTTGACGCAGAGTAAGGCAAGGCAGCGACTTGCACTGCTTTTTCTAACTCCTCATCTATGAAGCCATGTACAGCCATGCAGAGTGGCTTTGAGTCACCTTAGAGATATGGTTTAGAGGCTTGACTCTCCTGTGGTGCAAGCCTCTCATAAATATGTCCCCTAGTTTTCATCTCCAGTCCCTTAACAGGCAAACAACGAATACCAATCATAACTGTATCTCAGCAAAGTTTGTGAAAGATGATATTACATAAGGACTTGGGGAATGTAGGGATCTGTTTAGATCCTGAGAAAAGCCACATGACCAGAAACTGGCGGAAGAAGGCGGCTGAAACATGCAGATTGTAATGGATTATCATGTTATAAAACCTCATAGGCATCACCTTTAATTTGTAATCTTGTCAGATGGACCTATGAAGCATGCCAATGTACTGGTCAGTGGTGAGGGTCCTTTTATAAAATGAAATAATATCTCCTTTTAGGTAGATTTTGGGAGTTCTCAGTGTGATATACGAGGGGGTTGAATCTCTCTTTGATTAATATAATGCTATTAGAAAACGGAATCAACCCACGTGGACTAGCTGCTTCGCCAATCCCTACTTTCTGATTAAAGTTGAACTCACTGAGCCATATTCCCAAAGTACTTTTTATGTCTATATTGTATATTTAGCAATTACAATGTTTTTATTAACTAAGCAATCCTGTCTCTTTCTTCATTCTAAACAGATATGTCACTGAGGTCGGAACATGTGACCCAAAGGTTCAGGTAAACTTCTACATCCTGTGAATTAATGCACTGAGCTCTCTTCCAAGGATAACAAACATTGGCATAGCCAATAGGTCTCGCCTTTGGGACCTTATAAGTGTTTAGCCATGCAACAGTTGATGTTGTTGCACCAAGGATAATGTGCTGCATAACTATGGTTCGCCATAAGTTGGCAGGGTATGCTCAGACGTGAGTCCCTTGCTCACTTTGCCACTGGATTCAAGCAATGCTGGCTGAAGACGGCTGTAATGCCAGAAACCGGTCCTAGGAAGCTTGAATCCGGTCCGGGAAAGGCATGGCTTGGCAGTTCGGGTTGGACTGTTTCCATGAGGCACAGGGTCAGACTGATTTGCATATGGCCATATCGGAACTGGGGTGGCGGAGTGGGCTAAAGAACGGTGATGGATTAAACCCAGATCTGTTGACTGGGTGTGAGTGTTTGATTGGTTCAGATGCTCCGTCCATCACCACCCCCTTTCGTACCGCTTTGTTCGCCATAAGTTGGCTGGGTATGCTCAGACGTAAGTCCCTTGCTCACTTTGCCACTAGATTCAAGCAAGCCTGGCTGAAGACGGCTGTAATGCCAGATACCGGTCCTAGGAAGCTTGAGTCCGGTCCAGGGAAGGCATGGCTTGGCAGTTCGGGCTGGACTGTTCCCATGAGGCACAGGGTCAGACTGATTTGCATATGGCCATGTCGGAACTGGGGTGGCGGAGTGGGCTAAAGAACGGTGATGGATTAAACCCAGATCTGTTGACTGGGTGTGAGTGTTTGATTGTTTCAGATGCTCCGTCCATCACCACCCCCTTTTGTACTGCTTTGTTCGCCATAAGTTGGCAGGGTATGCTCAGACGTGAGTCCCTTGCTCACTTTGCCACTGGATTCAAGCAAGTCTGGCTGAAGACGGCTGTGATGCCAGAAACCGGTACTAGGAAGCTTGAATCCGGTCCGGAAAAGGCATGGCTTGGCAGTTCGGGCTGGACTGTTCCCATGAGGCACAGGGTCAGACTGATTTGCATATGGCCATGTCTGAACTGGGGTGGCGGAGTGGGCTAAAGAACGGTGATGGATTAAACCCAGATCTGTTGACTGGGTGTGAGTGTTTGGTTCAGATGCTCCGTTCATCACCACCCCCTTTTGTACTGTTTACCTTTGCCAGCTTGCATTATGGCACATATAGTTTTGTTTGGTGTCACACACAACCACTTGTCAGCTATGCAATGAATTTTGAGGAGGAGAGAGCAAGAGATCCACATATTACATGGGAGAAAGTACCTCATTATGAGGGATACCGCAAGTCATCTTGGAGCTCCCTAACCTTTGGAAGCACTCACCTTGTTCCTCTATATGACCCCAGAACCCCCTGGTGGTTTGCAATATCCTTTTAATGTAGAGTGACATTGCTTATGTTTATTGCATATGACTTCTGGTGTCAACGTTGATAGTAAATTGACAATTTGTGCCATATCTGCTAGAGACAGCAAGGTGTTAGATTTTATATTGCTAGCCAATCACTGCAAATCCAGATGATCTACGAGTCGTTTCTGTATCTGTGACATAGGATTTTTACAAAGAGAACTGACCTTCCAACTGACACCGATCCACTGTATGCCCCATATAGGGTCTCTCAAACAGTCTCCTGATGAAGAGCCGATTTCACATGATGAAATTTAGCATTGAGTGGAAACTCCTGCACGGAGTGGGATTCCAGTTTGTGCATTAACACTGCACAGCTGGTGTTTTAAAGTGGTTGCTCAACCTCCCTAGAGCATCGGTGGCAGCCTCTGAAGCTTTAGAAAGCATTTTCGGGTAGGATAGAAGGCTCTGCTAATGCCCCCCTGTGCTTTAAGTCCCACATGCTTACCTAGGCCCTGCCACCTCCTTTGCTGGAAAGGCCCAAAACCCCAACCACGCTCCAGATCACAAGCGCCTCCTACTCCCATGTGTTAAATATATTTTCAAGGTTGGCAGAACTCGTATGGTGCCCTCTGTACACAAATGTACCTATGTTGGAGCATTATGTTACCTTATTTGCTCATGCGTGTGAGGTCTGTTCAGTTTAAGGTTGCTCAGGGTCCCCTGATATGGTATGATGTCGGAGTAATATGCTGGGTGTGTCAAGCATTTGGAGAATTGACCTGGCTTTTGTGGCAGGCAGTTGGTGAAGGAGCTTCTAACCAAGGGGAGTTGGAACTTAAACTAACACATCTGCGTCTACTTTGGTCCCCTACATGCTACGTAGAAAGGGGACCCCCAGGAACCACCTTTGTCCAATTACAGAGCTGCTGGCCAAACGCCTGGGAGACAGATCAGGAGTAGATTACTGAAAAAACTGAATTTTGGGTGAATCCAGATCATTTTTGCTTCTGGTGGTGATTGTGGGGGTAAATATAGACTGGACCTGGTAGATGGATATGTGTTGGACCTGGGGTCTCCAGTCCACATAGGGTAGCCTGGCACAGAGTAGGACGGTCAAACCCAAAGGCAAAAGTGTTAAGCTTGCATCACACCCTTACAGTAACTCAGCATCCATCCATTCAAAAATGACACTACACTAATTTTAGGAAAATATGGGCTGTTTTATTAAAATAATTCTGTTGTTAGGTTTCCTTTCAATTAGGTTCTCAGTTGCTTCACAATTTAATAGGTTAACATTTTAGACATTACTATTGGATCACTTGTACTTATAAAAGCATATCATGACATAAGATTTCATTACTTAAGCGAACCTTATTTAGTCATAGCATTAGTATGCACGGTAACTGTGAAAATCCATTTCCATCAAGGACTCATTTCCATACAAAAGTAAGAGACATAGGCCGTATAGGCAGCTCTGTAGCAATTCACGCAATAAAATACCAAGCAGCTGTATGCATTAATAAACAAGCAGATGAATGCCTAGAAGAAGAAGGCAGGCCAACTCATTAACTCATTTAAGCATAAAGTTATCAGTGCAATACGCTCGCTAAATGAAGGCAGTTCAGGAATTAATTTGACAATGTAGTGTGGTTCACACGGTTAGACAAGCATAGCTTCTCACTACTTTAAACCAACCAACATGCCCTCAGTTTGGTATCTCGCCAAATGCCAGTTCTAAGACAGCTGCAGTCAGCCAGTGTCAGTTTCTCGGCACTCAGATCCTTCGTAGCAAGGAAATCCCTACAGTGCAACCCTGTTGGTCTCCTTTCCCTGGGCCCACCATTCACTCGCTCCTTCCGGGGCCAGGGAGTCTGATCAGTTCAGGTCTGGCAGAGGTCTCTGCGTGCTGTGCCTCCCCTCCCACTAAGCCCAACACCCTGCTTACTTCGAGGCGTGAGGCTCTGACAGGCGTACAGCCGATCCCAGAAATCCAAGGGATCAGGGTTCCTCGATGACTGCTGTCACCTGAATCAATGGAGGCAGGTCGCGCTCTGATTACAGCCTCTCCAGCGGTCTCCGCGCAATTCCCCCACACGCCCACACTGAGGGTTAACTCCTCCCTCGGCTCCTCCAGCCCCGCCTTACACCTTCCGGCGCTCTTCCTACCAACGCCGGCCGGGGCTCTATTCAACCCTCCGTAACCTGGCAACCAGTCCTGAGGCGGCGCTCACTTTCTGTCAACGCCGGTTCCGAGGATCTTCACAGCAGCCGCAGCGCGCACTCCTCAGAGGCTCGACCCAGGCTGGCAGTGGTGAGTCCATGGGGACGCAGAGAGCGCGGGACGGCCCAGAGTCTGCGGCGATGAAGCCACACAATGCCCAACACGAGGGTAAGCTCCAGTGAGATGCGTCGGGACACCTAAGAAGCTGGACGAGCAAGGGCTCCCGGCGACAGCAAGGGTGAAGGGAAATATGGTAGAAGTCTCGGACGCTGAAGGAAACCCACTGCTCTGTCACTAAAGTCTACCAGATAGGGGGTTGACTCCTCGGGAGTGCCTGTCTTCTTGGCAATAATCCCCGATACAAGACAGTTCCTGCCACTCTTACTTGTAAGTTCCACTTGGATCTGGTCCAGCGTTACTTGCTGGGGGAGAGGACACTTTTCACCGGTACCTCACGAAAAACGTAAGGAGTCAGCTCCGCCGGATCAGATCTATGGATGAGGGGGGGCGTCAGGCAGTGAAGGGAAAGCAGCCCCCAGAGGCTGTCAGATCTTCTTCCACGCGCCCACCTCCTCACACCTCAGCTTGGACTCCAGCTCGCTCTTGCCCGGTGTGTGCTCTTACTCCGCCACTCCCCACAAAATGGCCGCACAACATTCCAATATTTATAGCCCAGGTCCAGAGGGTCTAGAGTGGACCAGATAGTTCTGGAACTCCTCATAATACCCAATGGCACCAGGTTCTGAGGTAACAGTTGTGGCAGTTGTAAGCCACCATTTTGTGGGTCTTGTAGATTCAGTCAGAAAGGCACCTAGGATAGAAAAACTATAGGGTCAAGGAGTACCTAACCCCTAGGTCAACACCCAAAAATTCCAGTGGACATAAAAATGAAAGGAATTGAGGGGCAAAAGTGAAAGTAATCATGCTCCAGATGGCGCCTTAGGCGCTGAAAACTGGCGGCTGCGCGTGTGACCGCAAGCGCTAGGCCAGCAGAAGCCTGGGGTAGCACTTTTAAAAGCACACTACAAAATGTCTTGCAGAGCAGCGCATGCCCAAACCCAGCGAGACCTAAAAACTGGTCACACACACACATACCTCTTCAGAAGGTCTATGCTTAAGAACTTTTCTCTTTGTTTCTTTGGCGGATTATGCAGATTCCAAATATAAACAGATACAGGTTAAAGAAACAAAATATGTATCAAGTCACTTTGAAAGAAACATGTAGCTTATCAATTGTAATTGTATTTACATAGTGCTTACTACCCCTGACGAGGTGTCGAAGAATTTTTCGATGTGTAGCATGCTACTCTGGACACAAAAGGATTAGTGGTGGATTAGTATAGGGGAATTATGAGTATATTATTAGTATAGGGAGGTATAAGTTCATTTGAGCGAAGGACATGTGAGTCTGTTAGTTGAATTGAATAGAGTAATGGACAGATAGAAGAGGGAAGAAAACTAGAGGTGTTCATTGGGAGATCATAGTAGTAAATTGAAGTCTGGGAAGAGCAAAGGAGATATGGAGCAGGGAAGAGCCTGTAGAAAGGGATTAGGGAGAACGAGAATCAGTAGAAAAATTAGATTTGGGATGAGTCAAAGGAGAGATAACACGAGGGAGAATTTAGTAGGGTTGTTTAGAATTTCAATGTAGTAAACTGATGCTTGGGGTGAGACGAGTGGAGAAAGGGATGGAGATAGAGTGAAGAGACAGGTATAATGAGAGTGCAGTTTATCTTAGTGCAGTAGGCGCAGCGACACTTGGGATCCAGGTGTATGAGGAGCCCATTGCACACCAATGATCTCTGTAGTCTAACACCGACCATGGGGGCAAGGGTAGAGGGCCAATTTTTCTTGTTTGCGTTAGGGCCCATGAAATCCTGGCTACGCCACTTAATCACATAGCTGAAAAACTGGCCAACATTTCCAAAGCTGGCAGTTTTTACCTTGTAAAGACAACTTTATAGGTGTTTGGTAAGGTATGGGAAACTGTGCATTTGCGCTTAGTGCAGTCAGCGTTTGTGGTAATATCAGACAAATCAGCAGTACAAACCTAGCCACTAGACCATAAATTAGGCCCACAAACAGCCCACACACTGATCTGCCATGGCAGCCCTTTTGGCACTGCCAAACTGCGCTCTAGGCTGTGGCGACCCTGCCGTCCTTTGAGAGTGCAGGCCAGTTCCTTACTACCCTGGTGAGACATGCCCCCCTCCCACCCCAGATCGTTCCTCCTCTACTCAGGGAAAGCATGTTCTCCTGTCTGGTGGGTCCTTGGGGAGGGTAGTGTATCTGCTACTATGTAGGTTGAGCCAGAAACATGTGCTTTGCAGGTGGCAGTCTCCAGTAGGGGGTCAACTCAGCGTCTCATTTTTAGATGTCAATAAAAAAAGTATCAATTTCAACTGGGTAATGATAATTGTGTATGAAATACTGTGTGCTTTGGTGTTTGAAGAGTATTGCTATGTGATTATGATGACTGTTCGGAGTCTCTTTGAACTTCAGGTAGTCTCCCTCCGTGCTTTTTAATAGTATGAGAAATCAGTACTCTGGACCCGGTAATTCCAATCAATGGAATAACGCCTCTTCCCACCCGAGCCTGGCCGTTCTTCAAAGTAAATAAGAGCATCACAGATATCAATGAAACGAACCCAAGGGAAGGATGTCACCTTTCTCATGCACATTTCAGAATGGCGTATTCTCGCCACACAGGGGCGGCTCTAGGCTCATGGCGGCCCTGGGCAGGGAGCGTAGGTAGGGGGCCCCCCGGAGGAACAGGTAGGGGGCACCTGGAGAAACGCAGGCGTGGAGGCCAGTGACGAGGGGGTGTCTGGGTATTTGGAAGTGGAACAGAGCTGGAGCCACCAAATCCCTGCCAGGGGCCGCCACGCAAATATGTATCCATACTCAGAGGATTATTATATTAAGGATATATATTGGCTTGGTGGCCCCTGGGGTATGGTGGCCCTGTGCAGGTGCACAGCTTGCACATGCCTAAGGCCGCCCCTGCGCCACATCTGCCTGCCAGGCGTAAGCGGTCTGCCCACTGGCGTAACGAAACTTGAGGGAGCCCCCCTGCAAGGTACCTGGAGGGACCCCCTCCGGACTCAATCGGGAGCTCTCCTGTCGGAGTACTGTGCTGAGGGGGCACCCGGTGCTTGGGGGCCCCCTGACCCGCGGGGGCTGTGGGGGCTTCTGTTACGCCACTGGGCCTGCCCACTCTATGCTGTTTTCAGCACACTGACTGGGCATGGTCGCCAACACTGCTATTTCACTCTCAGTACTGCTGCATCCCCTCCATGTCCACCTCAAGATCACCACATCTGCTCTTTCTTTGCCTGCTCTAAATACCTAACAGGGACCCCCAGTTTGCTCTTCTCCCCTCAGTGCTTTTTTACGTTTAGCCTACTTTTGTGTTTACATTCTGTTCTTAGGCAAGCAGATGGATTTCCATGGCCAGAAAGCTGTCTGTATGTGAGACTTTAAGAATGCCCTCAAGACGCACATAAAATAAACACAAGTTCCCGCATAAACTAGGATTCATGTATCAGCATTTGTGGTACTCTGAGGGCCAGATCCACTAAAGACTTGCATTGCTCATGCACAACAATAGCCATACCAGGCAGTGCAAGTCCTTTAATGGAATTTACTAAGCAAGGCAAAGCCAGCTTGCATGGCTCTGCATGGTTTAGTAAATCTAAAGTGACGCAAGGCAGCGCATATTGCTAAATTGCGTTTGCTTGCAAAAGGGAGGCGTGCCATGGGTGGAGTATGGGCGTTCCCCTGCATCCATGCATGGATTTGGATTTTAGCGCATTCCCAGATTTACAAAGAGTTGCAAACATTGGAATGTGTCAAATAGATACAACTCCCATAACCAGCCATAGTGAGGAGAAACATCTTTCTTTCTCTTTGTTACTTCCTTTCTCATTATGTGACACATTCCGCATCGCACAGAGAAAAACTAAGGAGCATATTACCAACAAGTAGCGATAATTATCGCTAAATAGGCTTAGCGACGATTTTTTTTCATCGCTGCCTATCGCTGGATATATTAGCGGAGAAAACATGCTATTAGCAACGTTTTTCTCCATTGTGCTAAAATATCCAGCGATAGCGGCGAAATGCGTGAATATCGCTGAGAATACAGCGATATTCACGCATTAGCGACGAAATGCTCTTCGCCATGTTATCCACCTCCCATTGGATAACATGGCTAAGAACTGGTCTGAGCAGGCGTTAGTTTTTGGCGATAGCGGGAATATTTCCATCGCTAAGCCTGCCTTGCTAACAGGCGATAGCGACGTTAGCGACTGCTTTCAGTCGCTAACAGGTTGGGTACGCCCACTTTGCATGTCATTAGCGATAAATATCGCTGACATGCAAAGCGGGCCCCAAACCGTTCGCTATCGCCTAAAAGCTGTCGCTAACATCAGTTAGCGACAGTTTGCTAATAGAGCGATAGAATTATCGCCGCTTAGCGGCTGAAAACAGCCGCTAAACCGGCGATTATTGCCTATCGCCACCCTTGGTAATATGCCCCTCAATACCTTTAGGGATTATTTTTGTGCAGGAAGGTGGTCCCTCCTACAAAACCAACAATCATGCTTGAAGGCTGCCTGTGTGAGTGTTAGGCAGCATTCAGTGTGCCAACACATGAAGGCCGCAGAAATGCACCCTATATTCGTAAATACGGTGCATTTCTAATGTCTCCCTTTCAGCCAACACTAGTGGTGTAACATAAGACCCTGTAGCCCTCGCGGGGTGAGGGGCCCGAGCTCCAGGGGGCCCCTCAGCAAAAGTGGTATGTGATGGGCTAGGGAGGGGTGCCCCCCTCCTTGTACTTTGCATCCCCCCCACTCCCAAGTTTTGTTACGCCACCGTGCAACTCAGCTCAGCAGGTTGCAATGCTGCAGCGCGTTGCATGAAATGTTAGTAAATCCCGCCCAGTGTTTGTATTTATTTATTTATTTGTCTTATAAAGCGCACTATCACCTTGCAGGCATCCTGGCGCTAAGCTCAAAAAAAGGGGGGAGGGGGGTGTCAGGTCAGGCCAGTCAAACTGAGTTACTTGGGAAACAGCCAAGTTTTAACACTTTTCCTAAAAGGAAGAAGCTCCTTGATTTGCCTGATCTCACACGGGAGGCTGTTCCATAGTTTGGCAGCTGCTACCTCAAAGGATCTACCCCCTGATCTAACCTTCCTAAACCTAGGCACTCTCACCAATCTTCTGGCGTGCTCTTAGCCTGTCCACAGATAATTCTAAAGATCACACCAACCTCATGGATCACTTAAAAAAAATGTGAGCACGTCGGGAGTTTTCACGACTTTAGCTATATTGAATTGCTGATAGCCTTACTCATTCATTTCTAGGTATGTGGAATTGCCTAGAGCATGAGATCCTCCTTGTGGAATCAAGGTATCTGAGTTGTAATCCCGGCTCTTCCGTTTGACCTACATGTGTGATCCTCGTTAAATCACTTTAATTTCCAATGGCACAGTTCCATTATCTGGCACCATGGAGAGCAAACACACACATGACTAAACCTCTGCATTAAGTACAATATTTCCACTGAAGATTTACAGTCCTTGTGACACCCAGCAATATCAATATCCTCAGTTCATCCTTTGCACGACAAACATAAGTATCACTTAGCACAGCTTGTGTGGGTCGTGCACTGATTGCCATCTCTGCTGCCAAGGCTCTAAATAACCTCTATTTGTGAAGACTTCCCTTAGAAGACAGGCTGGGCGAATGAGACCGAATCCTGCCTGCAGCTATTTTTGGTTTCCAGATCCTCTTATTTTCTTGTAACCTAGTTCTCAGAGGGAGACACCTCACTCTGAAAGAGATGCCCCAGATCTACCTGCTCATTATATATATAGTCTGCCCTACATTACTGACCTGCTGCTCAGCTGCCTTCCAAGCCAATCAGGGAGGTGTGTCTGACTGCTCCCTCTAGACCAGGAGAAAAGGCCAGGGTGACCTTGAGCAAAGGGTGGGCGGGGCCTACTCTTAACTAGCAGCTCCAGAGGAGTGCAGGGTTAAATAGAAGGTTACCTGCTCATAATAAAATACCAGTGAACAGCGGTTCTCCTCAGGTAATAGTAGCGTGAATACTGCAGCCAATCAGAAGGGGATTGACAGTTCGGGAAAATTGCCCTTGAAATATGTATTAAACTTCGCATAACTAAAACAGGTACCATGCACTGCAAATCTGTGCAAACTACAGTGTCAATTAAATTTTGCTTGCAAAAGGATTTTTGCGGCATAATTTGAGGCATAGGCAGCGCTGAAAGAGTATCACATTGTACAGTGCAAAACTCCTGATAATCTGTGCAAAGTGAGGATAATGGGGAAAGTGCAAACACCCTCATGATGCCTCGAAAAGCAAGGCCGACTAGTCACATAAGTAGCATAACTTGGCTTTATGTGGAATCCTACTATCAAATGAAACAGCCTTCAAAAAGCAGGAAAAGGTAAACTGCATGATATTTCCAGGTGTAATATATATAATTTTCAGAAAATAGCACGTTACACAATTTACCGGGCAAACATGAAATCTCTCTGAACTGGCTTTTTGACAAGTCATGATTGCTTATCAAAGCTGTTCTGAAAAATGTCTTATGCACAAGATTGTTGTAACCACTGGATGTTTTTCCAAGATCTTCATCAACAGGGCTAGGGAGTGTTTTGTGCAAATGCTCAGAAAGTAATAATGGCTCAGGTGCAGTGCTTAATTTGTAAAAAAAAAAAAAAACATGTCAGCAGGACACCACAGTTTGCACCACACATTGCCACTGTACATACACAACTAGTAACCATCACACGGCTGCAAGACAATTCAGACTTTTTGAGGACGCCAAAGCTTTAAGAATGGCTTAGGTAACAGGCATTAGTTGTTTTTAATGTATACTGAATTAGCAAACAATGGTTTTTCTGCTGATCTTTAAATTGCACAAAAGTGCCACCATGTGGCAGCTGTTATAAGTGCAAATTCTAGCAGTTAAGTGCCGGTGCCGAGCACCGAAAACCACTGGCTCAAATTAAGCACTGTTCAGGTGTGAGAGAAGCATCTCCAGGGTAAGAGAAGTGTGGCTCACTGGTTAGAGGAGGCAGACCTGGAAGCAGAGGTCACCCCGGGACCAGGGTTCAATTCCCGGCTCGGCGGGGTCTTGAGTCTTAAAATGTCCATGGACTCAACAATTCTCGCTTCGGTGCCTACTCTATTCACGGGTTCACACTCTGCGACTCTGGGCAATAGCTTGCTTAATCTCCACAACGGCCCCTCGCGGCGGGATGCCTGGCTTTCACCTTGCGGATACCCTGCCGGGGTTATCTCACAGGGGAATACCAGGACGGGTTCCCTAAGCAAGCGCTTAGAAACCGCTTGGTGATTTGCGCTATATAAATTCCTGTACATTTACATTTAAGACAGGAGATGGAGAGAGACCCCCTTCATGAAGAGAAGGATGCTTTGTG